>NC_059106.1:85354669-86700383 GCF_020740685.1 Jaculus jaculus | reverse complement strand
AGTAAAGATTTTATTTCTAGTTTATAGTTTTCATAGCCAAGGGGAGGGTCAATTTGCATATCAATTATTTCTGTAGTCAGGCCACCCTAACAATGAATTACATTTTACTTTGCTTTTGCCTAAACTGTCTTTCCTTCTTATCATCCCCCTGGGCCCTTTCTGGACAGTTCCCTCTTTCAGATTTTTCCATCTGCTGACAAAGATAAATTAAGCTCCTCAGCAATTAACTCTTACAGTAACTCAATGAATCAGTTTAACTTTTAGCTTTTTTTTTTTTAACCACATTCCCTCCTGTTTATCATCATATACCTTGTTATTTTGCATGCAATGGCTGGCACATCTGGCATATCACCTGAATTTTAATTATCATCATGCTAGATTAGAGGAATCTAGACAAAGCATTTAGAACATTGGATTTTAACATATTTCCCAGCATAATTATTATGAGAGGCCCCATTAAAGGAGGTAGCCAGTGTCCTCATGTAGTCTACATAGGGGGCAGGCTCAAGGTCTGGAGTACATCAACTGTAAGACCTCCAGAGTCTTGGGTAAGCATGACCTTAAGGGTCAAGCTTGTGATAGTTGTCATTGGGAACACTGACACTGTTACCATTAAATCTTGTATTTAATTAACAGCAGCAGGAACTGGTTCATGATTAATGCCCTTGAAAATATGGATGGAAACACAAAAGAATTATTATAATAAAATAAAGCCAAAGAAAGAGAGTGAAGAGGGCTTTCTCTGTATAATATTAGTCAACAGAAGTGACTGTGACTAATCCTATTGTGAGAAGAAGAGCACAGGACATTCCTGCAGTTAGAGGGAGGGGGCTGTACCACATTCCTCAAAAAGAAACAGATATTCCCGTGGAAGGAAAAGGATGTAATACAAGGAAATAGGAAAGAACTGTATCTGTTCAGGGGTGAAAGACACAAAAATCCCTTGGAACCAAGGTTTTTCTATGTATCCCATGTGGCTAATAAATGAGCTGATCAGCCCAGCAAATGGAAGGAGTTAGGATTCTACTCATGTGTCTGAATTTTTGACATCTCATGTTGAATTTTTCAGGCTTTTGTCATGTATGGGCCAATAAATTTCAGGATTGTGACAAGAGCATGGCCACAGTCTTTTTGGTAGGGGCAGATATCCTCCAGAGCTTGACTTTTAGGGGACACATTATGTCCCTGATGACCTGTTAGCTATTACAATTGGCTGAGGATAATATCTTCTTGCTACTTGTGTGATAAGTGTATATCTTTTGGCTGATGTGTGTGGGCCCAATTTCCCAAAGGAGCACCATAAGTGGCAGAGAATCTGACTTACCTCTATAAATTTAAGCAAAAAGACATCATCAAACAACCAGCACCACCAACATATGCAAGTACAAACAGTAAGAACTCTAAATTGATTTTACATCTTAGGGCTAGGCTCTAGATTTGCTCTAACTTGCTTTAGGACTTGGCTCTGATATCTGTCCTTAGTGATATATCTCCTTTTAATAAGATATACCAAGGAAAGATTGGACTAAGGTGAATCAATAATTCTAAGGTAAACATAATCAGTTAGGAAAAATTTTGGATATTTGATTTCAAGACAAACAGTGGCTGACTAATCAGGGCCAGGCAGAGGCAAATTTCATAACTTCATTTTTCTTTACCACTGAGTAGAACTCCATTGTATAAATGTGCCACATCTTCATTATCCACTCATCAGTTGAGGGACATCTAGGCTGGTTCCATTTCCCAGCTATTATAAATTGAGCAGCAATAAACATGGTTGAGCATGTACTTCTAAGGAAATGAGATGAGTCCGTAGGATATATGCGTAGGAGTGCTATAGCTGGGTCATATGGTAGATCAATATTTAGCTGTTTTAGGAACCTCCACACTGTTTTCCACAATGGCTGGACCAGATTGCATTCTCACCAGCAGTGTAGAAGGGTTCCTCTTTTTCCACATCCCTGCCAACATTTATGATCATTTGTTTTCATGATGGTGGCCAATCTGACAGGAGTGAGATGGAATGTCAATGTAGTTTTAATCTGCATTTCCCTGATGACTAGTGATGTAGAAAAATTTTTAGATGCTTATATGCCATTTGTATTTCTTCCTTTGAGAATGCTCTATTAAGCTCCATAGCCCATTTTTTAATTGGCTTATTTGATTCCTTATTATTTAACTTTTTGAGTTCTTTGTATATCCTAGATATTAATCCTCTATCAGATATAGAGCTGGAGAGGATTTTTTCCCATTCTGTAGGTTGCCTCTTTGCTTTTTTCAATGTATGCTTTGCAGTGCAAATATGAATGGGTCAAGGAAGAAATAAAGAAGGAAATCAAAAAATTTATAGAGTCAAACGATAATGAGAACACAACATATCAAAATCTCTGGGACACAATGAAGGCAGTTCTAAGAGGTAAATTTATAGCCTTAAGTGCCTATATTAAGAAATTAGAAAGGTCACAAGTAAAAGACCTAATGCTTCACCTTAAAGCCTTGGAAAAAGAAGAACAAGGCAAACCAAAAATCAGTAGACAGGAAGAAATAATAAAGATTAGGGCAGAAATTAATGAAATAGAAACAAACAAACAAACAAAAATCCAAAAAAATTAATGAAACAAAGAGTTGGTTCTTTGTAAGAATAAACAAGGTTGATAAACCCTTAGCAAATCTGACCAAAAGAAAGAGAGAAGAGATACAAATTAATAAAATCAGAGATAAAAAAAGGTATCATCACAACATTTTCCAAAGAAATTCAAAAGGTCATAGGGACATACTATAAAAACATATACTCCACAAAGTATGAAAATCTGAAAGAAATGAATAATTTCCTTGATTTATATGACCTACCTAAATTAAACCAAGATGAGATTAATCACTTAAATAGACCTATAGCAAACATGGAGTTCCAAACAGTTATCAATAATCTCCCAACTAAAAAAAGCCTAGGCCCAGATGGATTCACTGCTGAAATTTAAAAGACCTTTAAGGAAGAGCTAACACCATTGCTTCTTAAGCTTTTCCAGGAAATAGAAAACGAAGGAATTCTACCAAACTCCTTCTATGAGGCCAGCATCACCCTGATACCAAAACCAGGGGGTTAAGAAAGAACAAAAAAAGAAAATTATAGACCAATCTCCCTCATGAACATAGATGCAAAAACTCTCAACAAAATATTGGCAAACACAATACAAGAGTATATCAAAAAGATCATTCACCCTGACCAAGTAGGCTTTATCCCAGAGATTCAGGGATGGTTCAATATACGCAAATCTATTAATGTAATACATTGTATAAATGGGTTGAAGGACAAAAATCACATGATCATCTCATTGGATGCAGAGAAAGCATTTGACAAAATCCAACATCCCTTCATGATAAAAGTCCTACAGAGACTTGTAATAGAAGGAATATATCTCAATATAATAAAGGCTGTTTATGACAAGCCTACAGCCAACATATTATTAAAGGGGAAAAACTGGAAGCTTTTCCACTCAAAGCAGGAACAAAAAAAGGGTGTCTAGTGTCCCCACTTTTATTTAATATAGTTTTGGAAGTCTTAGCCATAGCAATAAGGCAAGAGACACACATAAAAGGGATACAAATTGGAAAGGAAGAGATCAACTTATAATTATTTGCAGATGACATGATTTTATACATAAAGGACCCTAAAGACTCTACTAGCAAACTGTTAGAGCTGATCAAAACCTACAGCCATGTAGCAGAATACAAAATAAATACACATAAATCAGTATCCTTCATATATACTAACAACAAACACAGAGAGAATGAAATCAGAGAATCACTCCCATTCACAATTGCATCAAAAAAAATAAAGTACCTTGGAATAAACCTAACGAAGGAAGTAAAAATTCTCTACAATGAGAACTTTAAAACACTAAAGTGAGAAATTGCAGAAGACACTAGAAAGTGGAGAAACATCCCTTGTTCCTGGATTGGAAGAATCAATGTGAAAATTGCAATCTTACCTAAAGCAATCTACACATTTAATGCAATCCCAATCAAAATTCCAAAGGCATTCTTTATGGAAATAGCAAAAACAATCCAAAAATTCATTTGGAATCACAAAAGCCCTCGAATATCTAAAATAATACTGAGCAACAAAAATAAGGCTGGTGGTATCACCATACCTGATTTTAACCTATACTACAGAGCCATAGTAACAAAAACAGTGTGGTACTGGCACAAAAACAGACATGTAGATCAGTGGAACAGAATAGAGGATCCAAATGTAAGCCCAAGTAGCTATAGCCACCTGATATTCAATAAAAATGCCAAAAATACTCATTGGAGAAGAGACAGCCTCTTCAGTAAATGGTGTTGGGACAACTGGATATATATCTGCAGAAGGATGAAAATAGATTCTTCTCTCTCGCCATGCGCAAGAATTAAGTCCAAATGCATTAAAGACCTTAACATCAGACCTGAAACTCTGAAACTGCTAGAGAAAAAGTAGGGGAAACCCTTCAACATATTGGTCTTGGCAAGGACTTTCTGAGTACAACCCCAATTGCTCAGGCAATAAAACCATAGATTAATCACTGGGACCTCATGAAATTGGAAACATTTTGCACTGCTGGTTTAATTTCTTATACACATCACGTTTTAGTAAAAATGTGTTTTTTGCTGGGTATTGTTTGCCTTTTTCTCACCTAGGCTGCTTGGTGTGGTTCCTAAGATACCAATTTAACCAGAAGCCCAAACATAGATAGTTAGTGCTCGATTTCATTGCCTACTAGCCAGATAAGTGCACCCAAAAGGGGGAAAGGGTTGTTGGTTACTGTGTTCCCATTCCCTTCAAAAATATCACATAAGTCTACCATGAGTTCTAGCCACCATGTATACAGTGGGAACAGCTGGGAGGTGGAATTAAGAATAGTCCCAGTGGTAGAGTTAGAGATTATCCAGGTGAGATTATAAGGGTAATGTGGGTTGCAGTGATGGAGGGGCGAAGTTTATGGGGGATTCTCAAAGTTCTGAACAGCAAAAAAACAGTAAGAAACATAACCATAAACATCTTTAGCATCATCGTTGAGTCTCTAGCTTATGAATCCTTAGTGTGAGTGGATCCTGCGGGTGTGCAATGGCTCATCACAGTCCTGGCTTTTCTTCAGGTGTGCAATCATCTGGATCTACATGTGGGTCAACAGGCTTCACATGGGAGTGATGTATCCAAGCGGGGATGCCATCCTCCTTCACAGAAGTTGGGGTGGTTAGTATCACGGTGAAGGATCCCTTCCAACCAGATTCAAGAGTCTCTTTTCAGTGTCTTTTGATGAGTGCTAGATCACCTGGCCTGAACCCATGGGGTGTAGGTGGAGGTGCCTTCTCATAGATGGCATACATCTGAGGGCAGAGATGGTCTTGCACCTGAAAGAAAGCTTGTATGGAGGAAAGGAATCTTTCATAATCAAATTCAGTTAACATTTCTGCTTTTTGCCTTGCATATATGACTTTAAAATTTTTTGTTCATTTTTATTTATTTATTTGAGAGTAGCGGAGAGAGAGAGAGAGAGAAAGAGAGAGAGAGGGAGAGAGAGAGAGAGAGAGAATGGGCACACCAGGGCCTCCAGCCACTGCAAACGAACTCCAGAAGTGTATGCTCCCTTGTGCATTTGGCTAACATGGGTCCTGGGGAATCAAGCCTTTAACTGGGGTCCTTAGGCTTCATAGGCAAGTGCTTAACCACTAAGCCATCTCTCCAGCCCCCATACATGAATTTTTTTTTTTTTTTTTTTTTTTGGTTTTTCAAGGTAGTGTCTTACTTCAGCCCAGGCTGACCTGGAATTCACTATGGAGTCTCAGGGTGGCCTCGAACTCACCGCAATCCTACCTCTGCATCCCGAGTGCTGGGATTAAAGGCATGCGCCACCATGCCCGGCTCCATACATGATTTTAAAAGGGGTCAGCCCCATCGTGAATGGGGAGTTTTGAACTCAGAAGAGGGCAAAGGGAAGGAGAGACACCTAGTCACTGCCAGTTTCAAGGATTAATTCAGTTAGGGTCTCCTTTCAGGTCCAATTCATCCTTTCTAACTGTCCTGAACTCTGGGAATGATACACACAATGAAGTTTCCAATTTGTCCCCACAATTTTAACTATAGCCTGGATTACTTGTGAGATGAAGGATGGCCCATTATCTGACCCCTAAAGAACAAGTAAACCATACCTTGGAATGATTTCATCTTACAGTTTCTGGACCAAGCTGTGGCAGTCTCATTCTTAGTTGGAAAAGCCTTGGTCCATCCTGAAAAGGCGTCTATAAATACTAGTAAATACCAGTATTCATATAAACCAGGTTTTATCTCTGTAAAGCCAATTTTTCAATTTACTCCTGGTTGGGTTCCTCTTCCTTGATTCCTGACTGAGAAACTCCACTTTTTGCATTTACCAGATGGCAGGCATGGCATCGGGCTATGGCTTCTGCTGCCTTTTCTCTCAAGTCAAAAACTTTAAGGTGGGCCCATCTAAGCCAGTCCTCAAACTTCTGTTGTCCTAGATGAGTGCTCTGGTGTATTTGTCTGATGAGTTGGCTAGCAAAGTCCAAGGAGATGATGATCCTTCTATGAGGAGACTTATACCATCCTTGTTCCTTATAGGCTGCCATGCAGGTCTTAATCCTCCATAGTTCTGAATCAATGTAGTTTGGTGTCTCTGGCAATGTTGGCACCACTATTGGAGGCAATTTTGCCACCAGGATGGTAGCAACCTGGAGGGCTGCCTCTCATGCTGCCTTGTCAGCCCTGTTATTCCCTTTGGAAGTAGGATCCTCCCCTTTCTGGTGACCAGGGAAGTTCATGATTGCTATCTCTTTGGGGAACCATATAGCCCACAGGAGGTCCAAAATCTCCTGTTTATTTTTAGTGGTTTTGCCTTCTGTCAATAGCCCCCTTTCTTTAAAAACAGATCCATGAACATGTACCATTGCAAAAGCATAACAGCTATCATTATAGATATTAAGTCTCTTTCCTTGGCCTAGTTGCAAGGCCTTGGTCAGGACTATCAATTCACCTTTCTGGACAGACATAGCTAGAGGGAGGGCTTCTGACCATACAGTTGTTTCTTCCATTGTCACTGCAGCTCTTACATACCAGACACCATCTTTAAGGAAGCTGCTATCACTTGTATATCAGGTCAGCTCTGCCCCTTTAAGGGGAATGTCCTTGAGAGGGTCCCTTACAGACTTCTCAGGATCTCTGAGCAGTCATGTATGGGACTGTCCAGGTCTGGTTCAGGTAACAGTGTTGCAGGATGGAGGGCCTGATTGGTGGCAAATTGAACCCATGGGGGGTTGAGAAGAAGAGCCTGATAATGAGTCTGCCTGGCATTGGTTAGCCGCCTGTCAGGGGGCTGCTTTAGCACTCCTTCAATAGCATGATGAGTAGTCACTCTCAGGGTTTGGCCCAAAATAAGTTTATCTGAGTCTTTGACCAATAAGGTGGTGGCTGGTATTATTCAGAGGCATGGGGGCCATCCCATTGCCACTGGGTCTAATTTCTTTGGTAGGTAAGAAATTGGCCTCTTCCAAGGGCTGAGAGTTTGAGTCAGTACCCCTTTATCTATGCCTTTGTTGTCATCAATGGAAAGATGGAAATGTTTGTGGATGTCTGGCAAAGTCAATGCCAGGGCTTCAAGGAGGGCCTTTTTCAATTGGAGGAAGGCATTTTCCCTTTCTGGGATCCATTCAAGGGAATTTTCCTGTCCCCTCATGGCCTCATAGAGAGGCTTGCCAATCTCTGTGAATCTGGGTATCCAGAGTCTACAAAACCCTACCAACCCCAAGAACTCACATACCTGTCACAGGGTCCTAGGATGGGGAATGTTGAGGACTGTCTCCTTGCAGGCTATAGACAATAGGTATTGCCCCCCCCCTTGAGTATGTCATTGTGGTGGGGTTTCTTTACTGGCAGGAGAGGAGTATTCCAGGTGGACCGACAAGGGACTAATATCCCTTGTTCCCAAAGTTGGTTTATGTGAGGTGTTATTCCCAATTTGGCCTCTCGGGGCATAGGGTGTTGGAAGACTTAGATTGGGCTGGCATTGGCCTTCAGTTGGACCATGGTTGGGGCCCAGTGCTTGGCCAGCCTGGTCTGATTTCTTTCTGCCCATACACCTGGAATCCTTTCCCATAGTTCCCTCAGATATGGGCTTTCAAGGGTGGCTTGGGAGGGAGAGTTATAGAGTTTGTATTCTTCCTCCAGTGGCAGAGTTAACACATGTACAGGACCATTATGATTAAAAACTTGTACTGCCTCAGGGCTGAAATGCATTTGTGGCCCCATTTTAGTCAAAAGGTCTCACCACAAGAGTGGAAATGGGCACCCAGGGATGACCATGAAAAAATGGGTTACCTGTGTCATTCCTAAATCCACATCTCTTCGGGTAGTCCATAAATATTGATTTGCCCCAGTGGCTCCTTGGATACATGTCCTTTGGGTGGACAGGGGTGCCATGGGCTGTTTCAGGATCTAATGCTGAGCACCAGTATTGACTAGAAAGTCTACTGGTTTCCCCTCCACCTTCAAGGTTACCCAGGGCTCATGGAGGGGATGTGAGCCGTCACATCCTCAGTCACTGAGTACTCCTATCTCTAGGATTTTAGGATTTTTGTCCCTTTATCTTTGTGGACATTCATTTTCCAAAGTCCCATCTCTTTGCAATAAGCACATTGGTCTTTTTGGAGACAGGGTTGGGGTTGTCCTTCCCCTCTCAATTGTGGGGCTGGTCTCCCCATGTTTCTCACATAAGTCATGTTTTTTAATTCCCTTGGGTCAGATTTTCCCATGGAAGCCAGTAGTATTTTGGCTGGGCCTCTAGTTTGTTTATCTTCTGGATTCTTTCTATTATTATACACCTTTTCTGCTATTGCTATAAGATCTGACATCTGCTTACTCATGAAACCATCCAGTTGTTTGAGTTTTCTGTAGATGCCTGGTGCTGCCTGGTTGACAAAAGCCATGTTCATGGCAGACTGATTTTCTCTTGCTTCCAGGTCCAGAGGTGTATAGGTCCAGTAGGCTTCTAGTAGCCTCTCTAAAAAGGCCCCCAGGCTTTCCTCCTAACTTTGTATAACCTGTTCTACCTTAGATAAATTTGTGGGCTTCCTTGCAGCCTCTCAGAGGCCCCCATCAGAACCTGGCAGTAGGCTTTGAGTCTCTCCTTACCTTCAGGGCTGTTGGGGTCTCAGTCAGGGCTGGGTAAAGGAAGGTTGCATCCATGACAGCCTGTCCAATTGTAGGTTGGCTATTATGTCCAAGAACTAGCTTATGGGCAGTGGCTAGAACCCATTCCTTTTCCTCTGTTGTAAAGAAAACCTGCAAAAGCTGCTAACATTCATCCCAAGTGGGCTGGTGAGTTATCATTATAGAATATAACAAGTCTAGGAGGGCAGAGGATTCTTCTGAAAACTTTGGATTCTGCATCTTCCAATTATACAGGTCACTAGAAAAGAAAGGGATATGGGCCATGAACTGTTGGCCATCTTGATCAGGGGTGCCTGTTGCTCACAAAGGCAGTGCAACCACGGTTGGATCTGCCCTCGTGGTCCAGGCTCATGTATGGGGAGGACTGATCATGTTTCCTTTGTTTTCCCCGGGGCCCTAATCAGCAGTTACCACTTGTGGTACAGGTTCTGGCAGGGCAGGTACATAGGGAGGCAGGTAGAGATCCTCCTTGGGGACAGAGGAGGCAAGAATGCTGGCTTATGATCCTCCAGTGGTTTAGATTCCTTAACAGGCAGGATGGCTGGGGCTGGCAGCACAAAAGGGGCTTAACCAAGGAGGAGCTTTCTACTAGGTATTGGCAGGCTGCGATGTATGGGACCTGGTCAGGATACCCAGGACTCTCATACATGATACCTTGAACTTTATAAATGGTGGGGAGGTGAAATGTGCCTCCCTCTGGCCACCCCAAATTGAAAGCCAGTCATTCATTTCTGCAAAGGATGGTTAGTTTCCCCGACCATACTGTTAAACCTAGATGGTCCACCAGGCATCTGAAATCCTTGAAATGTGACTGGATTAGGTCCAGTGGGGTGGAACTGGCTGCCTGTTCCATAGTACCTTTCAATAAAACTTTTAAGAAACCAGAAAAGAACAAAAAAGATAGAGACATACAGACACAAAAACAAATTTCCTGGGAAGTGAAAAAGAAACCAAAAAACACTGCAGACAGTGGCCTATCCCATAAATGGGTTCCACCAGATGGGCGCTTACCAAAACCAGCATTTACCAAAGCCAGAGTCAGATTGGAGCTTTCGGGCTCCACCAGATTGGAGCTTTCCATCCCTCCAAATGGTGGCCTATCCCATGAATGTGTGGGTTCTGCCAAATTGGAGCTCTCCAGCTCCACCAGGAGTGGGGTCCGGAGCATCCTCAGAACCCCCTCAGCCCCAAGGTAATTACTGGCTTATCAGCCTTACCTCTGTGGGCATCCAGATTGCACATGGATGTCAGATTTACCCAAAATTACACAAAGAACAGAGCAGACCAAAGACACACAGTACAGAAGGGCGTTCTGACTCACCAATCAGTGGAAAGCCAAAGGCTGTCCTGGAAATGCTCCATTATTGAATATGAGGTTCCCCAGTGATCCCGGATGAGCCCCCAAATATAACAAGAAGTGCTGAATACCCCAGACTCAAATAGTATGCAAAAGCAAAGAGAATTTATTCTGCAGAGTCAGCCAGCACGCAGGGATCAACCATTCATGCAAAATGATGATCCTCAGAGGAGCTCGCAGGCTCCTTTGAAGCACAGCTAGAGGAATTTGGGTGGGCTTAGGTAATTTTTTTAAATGATTGGCAAGGCAAACAGAAATTACAGTTGTGCATTTCTGATTGGTTGGGGCAGGAAGATTGCAGAAAGGCACAAAAGGGATATGTCTCCAGGAACTGACTTAGCCCCTGGGTAGTTATCTTTTTCGGCCACATGTCAGGATCACTGTTGATTAATAGCCTGCGCTTTCTCAGAAGTCTTGTTTTCCTCTCCAGGAAACTGGAACTTAGGCCTAGTTAGGGTGGCACCTTACTGAAGCCTGTCATGGTGTCACTTTTGCCCCTTCAATAAGGATAGGCAGAACATGTTAACAGCCTTGGGAATAATATTTTAGTCACATCTTTAAATCAATTGATTTGATTTAAAAATTATATGTTAGGAAAAGACAATACAAAGACAGTATAAAAACTTGGCTCTGTGTTTGAAAACAACTTTGGGTAGTCTGCATACCTATGTAGGTACCATTTACCCCCAAACTGGAAGCAGAACAGCAGAATTTAAGATAATTTTTTCTCAAGCATGGAACATGGCTTAAGTATCAATATATCTATAAGCAATGAACTCAAGATACCAGAAATGAGACAATTACTTAAGTAAAACCTTGAGTGAGAGTGATTCTATGCAGCTTAAGAGTAAAGCCAAACCTGGTCATTGTTGAGCTAAATTAGTCTGATTTTAACATATACTAGAGACATTATGACACACATAAAGTAATTTTTTAATCAAGTACCTTTAATCATTGAGCCATTTTTTAAGTTTAACAAAAAGTAATATTTATGATAGTAGAATATATGAAGCTTAAACAAACTATATTAGCATTGTTTATATATAACGGGCTTTCCTAGGACAGGAAGATCTTCCCCAGTTTTCCTAAGAATAAAGTCACAATGACTAAATCACCTTTTATAAGACACAGACATTAATCTCTGTGATAATCACCCAGTAAAACAGCATAAATAAAACAGGAACCATCTTAAGGTTACAGTGTTTTTTTGATTGTTTGTTTTACATACAATAACCTTATTAAATACTAAAATGTTGACAACTAGAAGAACAAAGCTAAGTTGGTTGAGAACTTTAAAGCCAGTCTTTTACAACCTTGTAACTATTAAGTGATGATTAACATCAGTAAGTTAGAGTTTTAAATTTATAACCTGAATATCATAAAATCCTGCAACCAGCCAGGGCCACCCTTTGTTAGTCTGATATAAGATCTAGGTTAATAGTCATCTTAATCTCAAATAGTCTGTAATCTGATCAAGTACTTTAAGACTTAGTGAATCTCTTTGTTTTTAAGTTTTTTGTTTAAATTTATTCATACCTTCATCTACATACCTTACAATCTGTGTAACAATTCTGTAATAATACTTTTATCAGACATTTAATATCCAACATTTAAAGTTTCTTTTTCAGTTTACCCTTTTATTAATTTATCTTATTATAATTACCAGAAAAATTTTATTGTCCTTATCACAAGACCTTTTAATATGACTATTTAAGCATTTTTTTCTATTGTCCTCAAGAGGCTCTTTGAAATTATCTTTTATAAAAGAGTGGACCAGACTTGACTTATATTATTTACTCAGAATACAGATTTTATTGTTGGTTGATTTTTGGAACCTCCTTTATCAGCTTTCTGAAATACATATTTTAAAAATAGGAAAGCAGATTAGAACATTATTAGAAGCTTTAGAAATTTTCTGACAAATTTAGTCTTGAGTACTTTTCAATCTAAACACAAACGTTGGGGCTGTTGTCTGCTAACAATTCCATAGAATCATAGGAAGATAAAGTAAACTTAAAACAGTTACAAATTTCTTATAATAATTCCCCATCTGCCCACAGCAATTTGGGACTCACCTATCATCATGTTGAGACCAGGACCCTGAGATTCCCTATGTCTGTAGATCCCCCACCACCACCCTTATTTCAGGGCTGCCTGGTCATCAAGCAGATCAAGCCCTGCAGGGGAAGCACTAAGTGACACACTGCAATTGCAGGTGCCTGTTCATGTGTTCTTCCCTATTTTGTCTTTTTGAGAGATGCCCCAGCCAGCAGCATGTGAGAGCAAGACAGACAAGTCCCCCAGGTTTTTAGCATTTGCCTAGGACTGGCTCCAGAATTTAACAATTTTTGATTGATTTTTCTCTTTGGGGAATACATCAAAACATCATAACCCTTCTTTTTAAGTGTGTAGGGACTCTCTCCTGTTAGGGATGTGGTTGGGTTTGGGGCTTGAGTGACTTTCACTTGTGCATTTGTTTATCTCAGAGGCATTTGTAAAACCTTGCAGTGAGACATTTATGTTGGTTTGTCTTTTTCCATCATTTAACTGCTTTCTTAGTGTAAGGCCCTGGAGTGGTAGAATTTTTCAGTAGCCCAGACATTATCTCCCTTTACCCCCTTTCTGTGGCCTTGGGTTTAGACAATTTTAAGTTCTGTCAGGCAGTACCTCATTACTGGAGAGTGTGTTAGAAGGCAGTTTTGTGGGGATGATCTTGGTCTTACTCTAGCTGAGCTGTTTCCCACTCCCCACCCCCTCACCCCCCAGAGAAAGTTTTGAATTTCACTCAGGGCTATGGGGCAGCTTCTGTCGCGAGCACTCTCAAAGATGATTGGTTGAGAGGATTCTGCCGGCGTTGGTCAATGATACTCAGACACTGGTATACTTGCAAAGGAGTTTACTGGGATGAAAGTCACACACAAGCAAGTCCAAACTATCACAAATAATATTATAGCTAATATAATATTCATCGCTACATTACTAACACAAGAATATTTCTAACGAGTCTAACATGTATACGACCTGACAACGCGAGATTTGAGTTGCGACATTTTACGACGTTTTACGACCTGTCCAACGCGGGGTTCGAGCTGCGACGTTGTTTACTTTTGGTTCGCTGTGCTTCAAGCCGAGTCTTGGTCCGCTGGCGTAAGCTAGTGCTTTGGCTTACGGATGATCATTCGGACAGCGTTCAGACAGAGTGTCAGGCTGATGAATTCGGATCGGTGATGTACTCGCGGGGGTCTCAGTCAGGACTGTTGAGCAACCTTTCAGTCAGTCATAGTGTCGGGGAGATTGAGACAATGGTTGCTGAGCAGCTGGGGTTTTTATACCTTCCAATGCTTATCTAATAGTTTCACACAGACATCTGCTAATCTCTACTATGTCACTGCACACAGAGTTTTGCTTACAAGCTTTGACTTTGCATTTTTTACTCTCCCAACAAACTTGTTTATCCTAAACTGGCCCTGGACCATATGGTGGTCCTTACATGCTCATAACAAACTCTAAATAAATAAGTAAATTGAGAGGATCAAATTTGCTCCAGTTTACAGCTTGGCCTAAGTTTTAGTTTCCTGAAGAGGCAGGCAAGGCTTCTGGAAAAAACCATGAACAAAGGGCATGCCCAAGGTGGTGGGCTCTGGGGGCTGAGTCAGTTCATGGATTCATGTCCAAACAAGCACAGGCATGTCCCTTTCATGCCTTTCACAATCCCTTCATGCCTTCTACCCCAACCAATCATAGATGCACAACTATAACTGCTACTTGCCTAGCCAATCATTTTAAAAGATTACTTAACCAGCCTGGAATTCCCCTAGTTGTGCTTAAAAGGCCCTGTGTTCCCCTCTCAAGGTCACCATTTTATATGAATGGTTAACCCCTGCATGCTGGTTGATTCTGCAGAATAAACACTCTTTGTTTTTACATACTATTTGAGTCTGGGCTCTTTCTTCAGCGATTCTTGGACCCTTACATAAATAAATAAATGTATGAGGGGGAGATGGCTATCTGGAGTCTATATGAAAATCATACTTTATATAATGTATGTACAAATATGTATGTGGCTCACAGCCCTAAGGCTACAGAATAATTTCTGTCCTAAGCAGTGCATGTTCAGGAAGGCTTTATCTTTATATTTGTTCTGCAGCACTAACACAGTGGGAAATTCATTGTGGGGGAAGTCCTCTACCAATCCCACTGTCCTAGACTGCATGATCAAAACAAACCATACTTCAGAAAGGAATATTCAGGAGGTTATAATACTAAGATGATGCAAGGAAAATTAAAGGCCTCTGTAAATTAGGAAGGCCAGCTTTTAATGTTTAATGACCCCCCTCTCCAGAGAAAACATTAAAAGTAACTATGATTGTAGACAGGGAAAAATACAATATTCTTTTGCTCTTAAAAGTTAGAAAATGACAATATCAGGAAGCTGTTATGAGCATGTAAGGACCACCATATGGTCCAGGGCCAGTTTAGGATAAACAAGTTTGTTGGGAGAGTAAAAAATGCAAAGTCAAAGCTTGTAAGCAAAACTCTGTGTGCAGTGACATAGTAGAGATTAGCAGTTGTCTGTATGAAACTATTAGATAAGCATTGGAAGGTATAAAAACCCCAGCTGCTCAGCAACCATTGTCTCAGTCTCCCCGACACTATGACTGACTGAAAGGTTGCTCAGCAGTCCTGACTGAGACCCCCGCGAGTACATCACCGATCCGAATTCATCAGCCCGACACTCTGTCTGAACGCTGTCCGAATGATCATCTGTAAGCCAAAGCACTAGCTTACGCCAGCGGACCAAGACTCGGCTTGAAGCACAGCGAACCAAAAGTAAACAACGTCGCAGCTCGAACCCCGCGTTGGACAGGTCATAAAACATCGTAAAATGTCGCAACTCAAATCTCGTGTTGTCAGGTCGTATACATGTTAGACTCGTTAGAAATATTCTTGTGTTAGTAATGTAGCGATGAATATTATATTAGCTATAATATTATTTGTGATAGTTTGGACTTGCTTGTGTGTGACTTTCATCCCAGTAAACTCCTTTGCAAGTATACCAGTGTCTGAGTATCATTGACCTTCACTGGCGAATCCTCTCAACCAATCATCTTTGAGAGTGCTCATGACAGAGTTTAAATAATTTTTCTTATGTCATCTCATTTATAACCCTGATTGAGCTAGTTATAGAGACTGGAAAAACACTTGTCTTTATCTAGCTAGTTACTGACACTGGAATATCATTGGTCCTGACGGGAATAACACAGGTCCTTCTGATGGAAAGAGGCACACCTCAGAATGGTATTGAGGCTTGAGGATTCCTCTTATGGGGATCAATCTGTGCCAGCTCCTCCAGACCTGACTAGTCATAATCTCAATTTTCAGTGTCTCCAGGGAGTTCTTAACTGGTCCAGACATCTGACTCAGTCTTGTCTCTTTTCATACATGAACTGTGGTCCAGGGTTTCACAGTCTCCTTGGGCCACCTGGAATTGGACCCTACAATCATGTCAGGGGCATATGCTTCCCAGTTCCAGGGACCTTTGGCAGGCTTGGAAATCCAGGAGCAGCAGTCCTTCCTGACTAACAGGGGTTGTGGTGAAGGAAAATTTCACTGGGGCCTTCAGAGGTGTCATAGAAATTTTCTGGAAAGATCACTCCAACATCAGAATGAGTGAAAGTAGAGGAGTTTGTTTACCTGGAGGCCAAAGAGCTTGAGGTCGCCCTCCAAAGAAGCTCTAGACACAAGCTGAGCTTTTTATTTCTATTTTGTAGTTTTCATAGCCAAAGGGATGGATAAGTGAACAAACAAGATAAGGTAATTTGTGAATCAATCATTTCTTAGTCAGGCCACCCTAACAGTGAACTCCATTTTGCTTTGTTTCAGCCTAAACTGTCTTTCCTTCTTATCATCCTTCTGGGCCCCTTCTGGACAATTCTCTCTTTGGGATTTTTCCATCTGCTGACAAAGATAAATTTAGCTCCTCAACAATTAACTCTTACAGTAACTCAGTAAATTAGTTTAACTTTTAGCTTCTTCTTCTTCTTTTTTTTTTTTTTTCTAACCATAGTTTCAGAGGATTGCAAGGACTCTATTGGGAACTAGGCTAGATAGAAGTAGTTTGTGTTATATTCTGGCAACGAAACTGACTGTGTTCTTCCTATGTTCTGAGAACTTAAGCAAGGTTGGATTTAAATATAATATTTGGTAGAGGAAATTTTAAGGCAGAATATCCTTGTGTCTGTGGCATGGTTCTTGTTTACTGTTATCATCTAAGTGTACAGAGAAAGAGAACAAGAAGTAGAGAAAAAAGATTTTTAAAATGTGCCATGTGGTGAGAAAGGAGCAAGTTTGAAATATCCCACTAAGCAAGTGCTGGTGATGAGAAAGCATCTATAATTGTTAAAGAGACTATCACCATTAAAAAGGAGCCTACTGATCTGCTACAATAGGAAAGATGCTCTGAGGCAATGCCCCACCCATTGAATTCTCTAGCATGTGAAAATGAGAATTCTTTTGAAAGAGGAAGGCCTCAAAGGAGAATGTTAAAGGAGTTTTCTGCTTCTGGAAATTAAATCTCTAGAGAAGTGTTTTGCCAAGGTCAGCCTGGAAGACATAGAGAGGCTGATAACCTTGTGGTCCAAGACAGCCAGGCTTCATCCCATGTTGATGTAGAGATATTATGTGGAAATTACCAAATAGAAATTGATACGTGTAAGCATAGACTGATAGAACACTAGAGCACAGAAGAAAGTATGAACACAAAACTTTGGGTGGTTAATATATGACAAATGTGATATCACAAATTAATGAGAGAAAGCATCAACTGCTGAGTAGATTTTATTGGGAAATCTATTTTGCTGTGATAATTGAAAGAAATGGGCTCATGACTACCCCTGTTGTAGGTTTTCAGTATCAGAGATGTATTCCCTCCCATGGAGCAGGCCTCCAGTCCAATTAGAGAACAGTTGATTTCCCCTAACAAACATGCCACTGTTGCCCCCATTGGCTCATTTGGCCTAGCTGGCCAAATTTAAGGCTTGCAGTGTTCCCTGTTAAGTGTCTTCACTGCTGATTTCTCTCTCACACATGGAACTGCATGCAATGTAGCTTTTGCTAGCTTTCTGTCAGCTGGTCTACATGGAGAAGGTTTTCAGCTCAGCTCTAGCAGGATTTCTCAGTGACCTGCAGCCCAAGTATGTGAAGTCTTTAGCAATAAGATATTGCCATCTATTTGTGGTGGGAAACCAAGGGCCTTGACAATGGCTTGCAATGTCTTGGGGGTATCAGGGACCTCCCTGGCCAACAATTCACTGGAAGGTATTCCATACCTGACACTGAAAATTTTCTAGTAACAATCTATGGTTTCTGAGTGTTCCATTGTCCAAAAAAGTAGGTTGCCATATGACTTATTTATATCCTCTTAGATTTTGATTAGCCCTCCCTCCACTTTTTCATTACTCAATCTCTTTCCCTAACCTCACAGAGGCCTTTTCACCTCCACAGAATAAAAGGCAAAAATGATTGTTAGCTATTTGTATTAAGTAAATTATGGTTCAAGTTCATTAGCAGATAAAAAGGGAAGAAGATATTTGCAGTGTCCAAAATTTAATTAATTTATTGACGGTTATAATACACAGGGCTCCTATAATAGATAAAAATCCCACTAGAAAAATAGACAAAGGACATGAGAGAAAATCTTGTAACTGTAAAATGATATGCTCAGACCTCTCAGTAATCTGAGAAAATCAATGATGAGATGATATTTTACAAGTTGGGGAAACCAAGAAAGGTCAATAATGGTAATGTAGAAAAAATGTGCTACCATTTTCACCTTCAAAGATGGCTAGTGGAATGTAGACTGGTGTCACTTTCTGGAATGACACCTGAAATGGTGTGCTTACATCCATGACCTAACAACTACTTTTCTGTTCATCACACAATATATGAAAAAAAAATGTTAAAGCATGAGGAAGGATATTTTCTATGTACACAATGGACAAAAATTATCTGAATGTATAAAGAAGTATTAAAAGTAAAAGATAAACAAATAGAAAAACAGTTATTGGAACTACCAGCTGTTCACAGAGTTAGTGGAAATGCTAATAAAACACAAGTGCACAACCTCAACAACAATCAGAGAGGCAAAATGAACTACAATGAGATGCCTACACCATGCATATAAAAGCATAAATGTTGAAAAACCCACATCATCAATGTGGACAAGAGTGAAAAATAAGTAGTTAGTTTGTTTCTGTCCAAACCATAAATTGGTGTGACTTTGGAAAATGGTGTAGTGTTACCTTTTGAAGTTCCACATGTGGAAAACCTAATACCAGATCAATCCAATTCTACTGTTGTAAACATACGTTAACAAATATGTCCTAGACTATTCATGACAACATTGTTAGTAAGAGCTAAAACATATACAGCAGTAATGATTATTCATAGTAGATAGGGTAAACCAGTATGCACTTATGTATTAGAATATTGTATGATAATGGAATAGATTTCAAATAGCATTAACATTGGAGAGGTCTCACAATAGAATGAGAAAGGCAAGTCACAGAACATCTAAGTATCAAATCTATTGAAATGCCTGGAGAGATGGTTCAGTGGGTAAAGGTACTTGGTTGCAAAGCCTACTGTTATGGGTTTAATTCCCTGGTACCCTTGTAAAGCCAAATTTAGAATGTGGCACATACATCTGGAGTTCATGTGCAGTGGCAAGAGGTCCTGGCGAGCCCATTCTCTCTATCTCTATCTAATTACTTATTTTTCATTCTTGTCCACATTGATGATGTTGTGTTTTCAATGTTTGTGCTCTCTATCTCTGTTTGTCTTAGATATTTATTTTTAACATCAGTAACAGAATGAATGGAATAGTATCTCTTGGACTTGTGTACACAAATGCAAAGTACTATAACAAAGGATAGTGGCTATTTCTAAGGCAAGGCAATGTTTACGCCTTTAAAAAAAAATGTAGGTTCTTACTCTAGTTCAGGCTGACCTGGAATTCACTATGTCATCTCAGGATCTCAAGGTGCCTTGAATTCACGGTGATCCTCCTACTTCTGCCTCCCCAGTGCTGAGATTAAAGGTGTGCAACAGCATGCCCGGCTTTTTTTTTAAAAAAAAGGAGGTAGGGTCTCACTCTAGCTCAGGCTGACCTGGAATTCACTATGTAGTCTCAAGGTGGCCTCGAACTCATGAACTCACGGTGATCCCCCTACCTCTACCTCCCAAGTGTTGGGATTAAAGGTGTGCCCCAGAACCCCCGGCTGTTTTTAAGGTACTAATACTGTCCTATTTCCTAACTGTGTACTAGATGCACAGGTATTGTTCACTCTTTATTACAATGTATCTGTTTCATAAACTTAAGTTTGTATAATGTATTTTGCAATACAATGACTTCAACATGGTTGGATTACACAGTCTTTTGGGTTCTTATCTTTGATGGTCTATGGCTAGACTCTGCTTAACTGTATATAATATGGATCCCTCCCTGAGAGTTGTTTCATCAGTATGCCCTAGATTCACAGGCTGGTGAATTAGACAGGAAACCCTTAAAGGAAAGACAGACGCACCAACCAATCACAGAACCAGTGTCTAGGAGTTTGATTCATGACGATCCAGGAGGCAGCTGGGATTTTACTGGTGTTCTTGGGTTCCAGGCCTGGTTCTACCTTTGTCTTGGGAAAATTTCTGAGTCTCAATTTCTTCATGACGTTTTTGTAAACTATGATGGAATTCAGATAGGAACTTAATACTTATTTAACAATTGTGAAAGCCGAAGCCAGGAGCGATACCGATACCACTAGTCCACGGTGCCAAAGCCACTTTGAAACTCTCCCAGACCTCAGCTGCGCCCCATTCGGGCCCACGTCTTGACGTCACAGAACAGCCCCGCCCACCCGGCATCCGTCCAGCCCCGCCCCCTGCCACCGGCCCCTGCGCTCTGGCTCCGGCCGGCCCGTCCTCCCGGCGCCTCTTCCGGCCCCGCCCCTCCCCGCTGCCATGACAACGAGTCCTCGCCCCGTGCTCAGCTGCTGCTCGGGCGGGACCCAGGCTGGACCGCGGGCCCCGGCGGGGGGGCCACAGCTGCCGCCGCCGCCACCTCGTCTCCTCCCCGTCCCCGCCCCGCCCCGCGTCTCCCCGCCTCAGTCGGGCCCGTGGCCGGGGTCCCTCCCCGCCACCCCACCCCGCACCGATGCCGAAGGTGAAGGCGCTGCAGTGCGCCCTGGCGCTGGAGATCCGCTCCGTGAGTACGGGCCACGCCCCGGCCGCCCCGCGGACGCCTCCCTGTGCCCGCAGGTCGTCCCTGGGGCGCCGCCACCCCGCGTCTCCCCTCGTCTTCTGGAAGGGCCCCGCCGCGGCCGCGCGCTAGCCTCAGGTCTCCGTGCCTCACCCCGACTTCCAGATTTCAGGTCGTTTGCACACTTCCGAGTTTCCCTCTAGCCTCCAACTCCCAGCGAATCGGGCGGGAGTTTCTCTTATTAAAGTTCCGCTCTGCTGCTGTTCTCTCGGTGAGAGACTACTAGGATGGGACCAATTTCCAAGTTTCCCATTAGTGTTAAGGTAGAGTCCCCAGCCCCAACTGACATGTGACATAATTGCACAAAGTTCTTTGCCTTCTCCTCCCAGGAGAAACCCAACAGTTTAGAAACCACCAAACCTCCCCAAACCCTCGTGACTCGGAGAGGAATACCCTCTAAGTCCCTTCAGTTCTCCAGGGCAGCTCCTCACTCTCCAAACTTGCAGTGCCATTCAGGCACTGTGCAGATTTGCTTACGAAGGTCCTTTTCCAACCTCGGCAGAAAACATGGTATGTCATCCCTCCTGCCCTCTGATGAGGGGCCCAGGCTTGGACCTTTCCAGGTGGTGAGGACTCTCAGCGCCCCTTGATAACCTCTGAAGATTCTTCCAAGGGTTCTTGAACTCCATTCTCTGCATTCCCTAGAGACAAGTTATTTTCCTCCTTAGAGCAATGCTCCACCGTTTTTCTCAGAGCCTCTCACCCTTAATTCCTCATTCCATTTCTTTTCGCTTCTTCATTCTCCCAAGGGCTTTTAAATCTCTACTCAGCCTTCTTGTTGGTATCCCAGCTTAAGTAGGGGGTGTAATGGTGTTTAAGTATTCCCTTCCAAAGTTCAGAGGCTACCCCCAAGGGAACCTCCTTGCATTTCCTTCCTGCAGACAAAGGCTTTGCTCTGCACTTGCTGGCAGCATCCCTCTCTTCCTGGCTGGCTGCCCTTCCTCACTTGAGGCTGCACCAGAGTCAACGTGGAGGGAAACCACATAACTGCTTCATGTCTTTTGTTCAGACTTAAGGAAGTCAAGAGTATGAAGCCAGGGTGGAGGAGGAGAAAGTTTCATGGACTCTTGCTTTCAGTTCAAGTCTTAAGTGATTTTACTTACAAACTACACTAGCCATCTCTCATTTCTGTGTTTTCACCATGAACTGTCTTTTGGACAATCTTTTGTCAAGTAAGATTAGTTTCAGCAAAAGAATGTGTAGTTTCCTAAAAGCTGTTGGCCCTGCAGTTAGTTAAAAACACTGGGGAGTTGGTATCTATAGACTTTGTTATTGGTTTTAGTTTCCTCCCTAGTAACCAATGGATTTAGCAGCATGGTGAGTGAAGCTGTCTCACAGGCCAGCTGCCTTCCCCTTCCCTTGACAATAGATTGCTAAGAGGAAGTAAGTTGTTGTAACTGATTAGTATCCCCAAGAAATCAGAGGCATTTTAGTTGACTATGTTGCTTACTTTGTATACGTAGTTCTGTAGGAAGAGAATAGCTGTGTAATGGACTTTCCTTATTCATCAAAGCTAAGGATAGTTGTGTTGATGCAACCGTGTTCCCACTTTGAAAATAATTTTACTGGACTGGAGAGATGGCTTAGCAGTTAAGCGCTTGCCTGTGAAGCCTAAGGACCCCCGTTCAAGGCTCGATTCCCCAGGACCCACCTAAGACAGATGCACAAGGGGGCACATGCATCTGGAGTTAGTTTTCAGTGGCTGGAGGACCTAGCATGACCATTCTCTCCCTTTCCCCCCCTTCTCTCTCTCTCTCTCTCTCTCTCTATCTCTCTCTCTCTTTCCCCCCCTCCCCCTGCCTCTTCTGTGTTGCTCTCAAATAAATAAAAAATAAAAACAAAATTAAAAAATATTTTCCTTGTTTGGGGAGAGAGAGATCGATAGAGAAGATGGACACACCACTTTGTGCATCTGGCTTTATGTGGATACTGGATGTGGTGGTTTGATTCAGGTATCCCCCATAAACTTAGGTGTTCTGAGTGCTAGGTTTCCAGCTGATGGAGATTTGGGAATTGATGCCTCTAGGAGGTAGTGTATTTTTGAGGGCGGGCTTATGGGTGTTACAGCCAGTTTCCCCGTGCCAGTGTTTGGCACACTCTCCTGTTGCTATTGTCCACCCTATGTTGGCCAAGGGGTGATGTCCAACCTCTGTTCATGCCATTGTTTTCCCCTGCCATCATGGAGCTTCCCCTCAAGCCTATAAGCCAAAATAAACCTCTTTATCCCACAAGCTGCTGGTAATTTCTACCAGCAGTGCAAACCTGACTGCAACACTGGGGAACCAAACCTTGGTTTTTAGGGTTTGCTGGCAAGTGCCTTAACTGCTGAGCCACTCTCTAGTCATCCCTTATGTTTTAAATAAACATTTGAGTCACAAAATTTTATTTCTAAGAAATCTTCATTGCATGTCATCCCTTTTATATGTAAGAAAATCAGGGTGCACCATGGCTAAGTTGTCTAGAGTTGCAGTACTACTTTTGGGTGAAGATTTAGAAGATGGTGTTTTCTGACCAGAAAATACCCTTTTAAATGGCTCTGATGCTCAGAAAGAGCAGAGAAGATCCATTACAACCTTACATATATGTTTACATTGTGAAATGAGTAAATAAACTAATTAACATATCTACCATGTCACTTTTGTGATGAGAATAGTTAAGATTTATAATGTTAGAAAATTTCAAATATGTACTATAATATTGTTAACTATAATCTACACTATGTATTGTATCTCCCCAACTTATTCATCCTGGCTGATATTTCACTCATATCTCCACATTTCCTACAACCACACTCAAACCCCTACTTTATACTTCTTTTTTAAAAATTTTTATTTATTTATTTGAAAGTGACAGAGAAAGAGGCAGATAGAGAGAGTGATTGGGTGTGCCAGGGCCTCCAGCCACTGCAAGGGAACTCCAGATGTGTGTGCCCCCTTGTGCATCTGGCTAACATGGGTCCTGGACAATCAAGCCTTGAACCGGGGTCCTTAGGCTTCACAGGCAAGCGCTTAACCTCTAAGCCATCTCTCCAGCCCCCTACTTTATACTTCTATGAGTTTGATATTTAAAGATTCTACTAATAAATGAGATTGTGTGGTATGTGTTTTAATATAGATTTTTTTTAAAAAAAGATTTAGATATTTGATGGGGGGCAGGCAGAGGCAGATAGATAGAATGGGCATGCCAGAGCTTCCAGCCACTGCACATGAACTCAGATGCATGCATCACCTTGTGCATCTGGCTTATGTGGGTACTGGGAATTGAACCTGGGTCCTTAGGCATTGCAGGCAAGTGCCTTAACTGGTAAGCCATCTCTTCAGCCCTAATATAGAATTTTAAGGGTATTATTTTGTAGTCATTTATTAAACTTATTATACTTTCTTGATCTAGTCTAAGACAGATAGGCAGGGCAAAGTAAAGTTATAACATAGGGGTACTACTTAGTACTTAACTCCTAAAATACTAAAATAATAATTTCTTGATGGTGAAAAACTTGTAACATGAAGGAACATTGGCAGTTTCATGCTCAACATTTAAAAAATTGAGAACCTTAATGTACAGACAAACTAATTTGTTGATATTTCTGTCTCTTTATCCTTTTTGTCCCTTATCTAGACAGCTTGCTGTTCAGACATCTTGCAGCTTCTGTGTCCTTACTTCCCCCTTCCTCATTTTGCAGCTAGAACATCCTTACCCCCAACCCCAAAGCTAATAAGACTTCCCAGCACACTCCACCCAGTGCACACTCTTGCTTCCAGGATCATAGTGCCCTTGGAACCTGAGGTGTCAGCATCTCAGGCCCTCCACTCTAAAGAAAGCCTGCTCTTTGACGTTGAGATTCCTGTCAGTCACTTCTTTCCAAACTTGCCTCCAAACCTTTTCCTTACATTATTAAATCTTGGGCTTTTTCTTCTTGCCATTTTGATGTCTTAGGTCTCCCTGATATTTACTACCATCTCTAAAAAGAAGGTTCTCTAACCAAAAACGTGATCAACATTAACCAAAGTGCTTAAACATACACACACAGAGAAGGCTTTTTTTTAATATAAAAATATTTTTAAAATTTTATTTATTGAGAGAGAGGTAAAGAGGCAGATAGGTAAATAGAGATAGAAAGAATGGGCACACTAGGGCCACCTTGTGCATCTGGCTTACATGGGTCCTGGCAAATAGAACCTGGGTCCTTTGGCTTTGCAGGCAAGCGCCACAGAAGTCTTTCATGGATGGTTTGGAAATTCACCCAGACCAACAGGCTTTGCAAGTAAGTGTATTTAACCATTGACCCATCTTCCCAGTGGTGCCCCCCTCCTGCCTGCTGCCTTTTACAAATTCTTGTCAACACATACTGTCTTTTGTCTTTTTGATTATAATAGACATTCTAACATGTGAGGTGATGATATCTTACTGTGGTTTCAATTTACATTTTCCTGATGATTAGAGATGGGAGCACCTTTTCATAACCTGTCCCAATCTTGAGAAATGCCTATTCAGGTCCTTTTCTTTGTTTTTCTTTTTCTCATTTTAAAATCAGTTTGTTTTTTCCTTGCTCTTGAGTTCTTTTAGTTTTGATAGACTGTGGGTACTAGCCCCTTATTAGATAACTGGTTTGTAGGTTATTCCATTCCCTAGGTTATCTCTTTACTTTATTGATTGTGCCCTTTGCTGTGCAGATTTGGTTTGATGCTTTGTATTTTCTTCTTGATGGTTATTTGAATGTTTCCAGGTTGTCATGGATAGCACCATGAGCATTTATCCGTGGGAAAAATCTTGTGTGGACATGACTTATTGCAAGACACTGGGCATGATATAGATAGAGATATAGAATATCTCATGTTGGATTGTGGCTTGATTTTTTTCTTTTGTCTTCTGTGGTGAAATTTATTTTTCCCTATCTCCTATATGCTAGAAACTAAATGTGTGTATGTGTATAAAGGATTTTTTTTTTGTTGTTGTTGTTCTTTTGAGGAAGTGTCTTGCTGTAGCAGCCCAGGCTAACCTGGAATTCACTGTGTAGTCTCAGGGTGGCCTCAAACTCATGGCAGTCCTCCTACCTCAACCTCCTGAATGTTGGGATTAAAGGTGTGTACCACCATGCCTGGATTATTTTTTTTTAAACTCTTTTCTTTCATTCAAAGCTTGGGACCCAATTCTTCCAATTTATTTATTTATTTTTGCTGCAGTTTTGTATTAATAGTGATCTCATATGCAGCATATGTAATGCTATAGTAACATGAGAGCAAAAACATTAAGCATGATGAAAGGTTTAGATGTGTCACACATTTTTTTGTTGTCCAACAGAGCCATATGATGTGACAGAAAGATATATTTCTGGAAAAAAGTGTGACTTATCTCAAGAAATTTTGGGGGAATGATAAGATCTGCCAAGTAACTTATTTTTGAAGAGCACCAACAGAGTTATATTTCCCCAGATTTACAGTTTTAATATTGGAAACATATCTTTGGCCTATGCTCACACCACTAGTCATCAGGAAAATGCAAATCAAAAACACAATAAGGTATCATAACCCCAGCATGCTAGAATGACTATAATTATCAAAAAACACAAAAGATAGCATGTGTTGGTAAGAATATGGAAAAAGGGGAGCCTTTGAATGCTGTTGGTGGGAGTATAAATTAGGATTGTCTTTATAAAAACAGTATGGGGATGGAGAGATGACTTAATGTTTGAGGCAGTTGCCTGCAAAGCCTAAGGACCCAGGTTTGATTCCCCAGGTCCCATGTAAGCCAGATGCACAAGTGGTACATGTATCTGGAGTTGATTTGCAGTGGCAGGAGGCCCTGGCATGCCCATTCCCTCTTTGCCACTCTCTTTTTCTCTCTTCCCCTTTCTCTCTATCTCAAATAAAAATAAATAAATAATTAAAAAAAAACAGAAGCAGGCTGGCAAGACAGCTTAGTCAATAAAACACCTTCTCTGCAAGCATGTAAATGCATATTTATATGTGATAATAATATTTTATTCTTAATTATTCATTTATTTTTCTTTTTATTAAGGCGGTGGTTTATTTTTGTGTGTAGGTAAGTTAAAAAATATTTGCTTTAAGAGGATGCTTTTGTAAATTTTCACTTGTTTATTTAATAATAATAATTATTATTATTTGTTAATATTACTGGGGATTGAACTCAGGGTCTTGGGCATGTTGGACAAGTTCTCTAGCCCTGACCTATATATGCAATGATTTTGGGTTTTGGAATGGAGACCTGTGAGTACTCACAGGGGGTATATTTAGAAATGGGACTATTAAGTCTTAGGCAGGTATATTTGTTTCCCAGGACTGCTGTGAAAAATTGCTACAAACTTTGCTGACTTAAAACAGAAGTTTATGTTGTCACATTTCAGAAAAGCCAAAAATGTAAAGGTGTTATCCGAGCAACACTTCTTGTCTTTAGGGGAGAACCCTTCCTGGCCTCCTCTGGTTTCTGATGGCTCTAGGAGTTGGCACTGTGGCTGCATCACTCTAGTCTCTGATCCAAGCCATGTCTTCCTGTATGGTGCCCTGTTATTCTTTGCTCTTCAGAGATAGAAGAATGTCAAAGTTGTTTTTTTCTTCTTGCCTTGTTAAGTAATATCCGTTGGTGGTAGGTGATACAATTTTTAGGCCTTCTAGATAAATCTTATTTTTTCGCTTTGCCTTTGTTCTCTTTCTGCTATTTTTTCTATTTTATATATTTTTTCTTTCTGAAAACTGTTACAGATTTTAAAACTAATTTAAATTTACAAGTAAAAAATTTTCATATTTTTATCATGTACTATAAATTTTTTAAATTAACTTTTAAAAAAATAATTCTTATTTATTTGCAAGCAGAGAGACAGAGAGAGAAGAGAGACAGAGAGAATGGGTGTGCCAAGGCCTCTAGCCACTGCAAACAAGCTCCAGAAGCATGCACCACAAACTAAGCTCCAGAAGCATCTGGCTTTCATGGGTACTAGGGAATTGAACCTGGGTCCTTAGGCTTCATAGGCAAGTGCCTTAACTGCTAAGCCATCCCTCCAGCCCTAAATTAACTTCTTATAGCTCTGTTACAGATATTTGCACTATCTAACCCTAAGTGTGTAGTCACTGACACCGAAACTGTTGTTGATGTGCATTCCCTCCTGTGCAGTGCAGGGTGCGCTTCTGCAATGCCCTGTGCCTGCTCTGTCTACACAGTGTGGACTCTTCCATGGCTCACCGACTTCTTTGTAAAACTTTGTCAGTGTAATTTTGTGAGGCAATAGTAATTTTAAGTCCCTTATATGAAAGCAGCACCTTTTATTTATTTGTTCTGTGGCTGAACATTTTCATCAATTCTGGTTTTGAGATACTACAAGCTACGCACCTGTGGACATTGCTTTGTACATACTATGGACAGTTTGTGTGGCACTTTTTCATCCAGCAGCATTGTTGGCATCTCATAATCTCTATGTTACTTGGGGTTTTATGTGGGAAGTCATGTTGCTGGCAGTCCATCAGTATTGTCATCTTCATAATCCTGTGTCTTATTTTTCCTTGGCCCTTACTCCTTGTGATCTCCTAAAAGCTGCATGATAATGCTAAATAGTAGAGATGGTGAAAGGCATCAATTTTTATTTTTTATCTCAGTTTGTTATACTTCTGAAGTTTCACCAGGAGGATTATATTGGCTCTTATGAGATTGCTGATAATGAATTCTTTTTGTTTAGTCCCTCCCCCAGAATTTCATGTCATTCAACCCAACATAAGTTTGGTTGTAAGGCAATTGTTTATTGAATTAAGACATTTTTATTTTTATTTGTTTATTTATTAGAGACAGACAGCTTACATCCAGCTTACATGGGACCTGGAGAATCGAATTTGAGTCCTTAGGCTTTGCAGGCAAACGCCTTAACTTCTAAGCCATCTCGCCAGCCCCATTTATTGAATTAATACAGGATGCTGCTATTCCTAATTTAAATATTATCCTGGTTGAATTATTTTAATGATTTTCAATCTTGGAAAATTATATATTACTCCATTAGACTGTCAGATAGGGTTTTTTTTTTTCCTATTAATTCTTATGAGAAATTCTTTTTAGTCAGGATATACTATTTTTCACTCTTAATTTGCTGAATTAGGCCAACCTTTTTTTTTTTTTTCAATCTATAACCATTTGTGTTTTAGATGAGATTTTTAGGTTTTTGGTTAATATTCGCTTTTTAATTTTTTTTGTTTTTTAATTTTTATTACCATTTTCCATGATTATAAAAAATATCCCGTGTTAATTCCCTCCCTCCCCACCCCACTTTCTCCTTTGAAATTCCATTCTCCATCATATTACCTCCCCATAACAATCATTGTACTTACATATATACAATATCAACCTATTAAGTACCCTCCTCCCTTCCTTTCTCTTCCCTTTATGTCTCATTTTTAACTTACTGGCCTCTGCTACTAAGTATTTTCATTCTCACGCATAAGCCCAGTCATCTGTAGCTAGGATCCACATATGAGAGAGAACATATGGCATTTGGCTTTCTGGGCCTGGGTTACCTCACTTAGTATAATCCTTTCCAGGTCCATCCATTTTTCTGCAAATTTCATAACTTCATTTTTCTCTACCACTGAGTAGAACTCCATTTTATAAATGTGCCACATCTTCATTATCCACTCATCAGTTGAGGGACATCTAGGCTGGTTCCATTTCCCAGCTATTATAAATTTAGCAGCAATAAACATGGTTGAGCATGTACTTCTAAGGAAATGAGATGAGTCCTTTGGATATATGCCTAGGAGTGCTATAGCTAGGTCATATGGCAGATCAATCTTTAGCTGTTTTAGGAACCTCCACACTGTTTTCCACAATGGCTGGACCAGATTGCATTCCCACCAGCAGTGTAGTAGGGTTCCTCTTTTTCCACATCCCCGCCAACATTTATGATCATTTGTTTTCATGATGGTGGCCAATCTGACAGGAGTGAGATGGAATCTCAATGTGGTTTTAATCTGCATTTCCCTGATGACTAGTGACATAGAACATTTTTTTAAATGCTTATATGCCATTCATACTTCTTCCTTTGAGAATGCTCTATTCAGCTCGATAGCCCATTTTTTGATTGGCTTATTTGATTCCTTATTATTTAACCTTTTGAGTTCTTTGTATATCCTAGATATTAATCCTCTATCAGATATATAGCTGGCAAAGATATTTTCCCATTCTGTAAGTTGCCTCTTTGCTTTTTTCACTGTGTCCTTTGCAGTGCAAAATCTTTGTAATTTCATGAGGTCCCAGTGATTAATCTGTGGTTTAATGCCTGAGCAATTGGGGTTGTATTCAGAAAGTCTTTGTCAAGACCAATATGTTGGAGGGTTTTCCCTACTTTTTCCTCTAGCAGTTTCAGAGTTTCAGGTCTGATGTTAAGGTCTTTAATACATTTGGACTTAATTCTTGTGCATGGTGAGAGAGAAGAATCTATTTTCATCCTTCTGCAGATATGTACCCATTTGCTGAAGAGGCTGTCTTTTCTCCAATGAGTATTTTTGGCATTTTTATCAAATATCAGGTGGCTATAGCTACTTGGGCTTACATCTGGGTCCTCTATTCTGTTCCACTGATCTACATGTCTGTTTTTGTGCCAGTACCATGCTGTTTTTGTTACTATGGCTCTGTAGTATAGGTTAAAATCAGGTATGGTGATACCACCAGCCTCATTTTTGTTGCTCAGTATTATTTTAGATATTCGAGGTTTTTTGTGATTCCAAATGTATTTTTGGATTGTTTTTTCTATTTCCATGAAGAAAGCCTTTGGAATTTTGATAGGGATTGCATTAAATGTGTAGATTGCTTTAGGTAAGATTGCCATTTTCACAATATTGATTCTTCCAATCCAGGAACAAGGGATGTTTCTCCACTTTCTAGTGTCTTCTGTAATTTCTCCCTTGAGTGTTTTAAAGTTCTCATTGTATAGATTCTTTACTTCCTTGGTTAGGTTTTTTCCAAGGTAGTTTATTTATTTATTTCCTTTTTTTGATGCAATTGTGAATGGGAGTGATTCTCTGATTTCATCCTCTGTGTGTTTGTTGTTAGCATATATGAAGGCTACTGATTTCTGTGTATTTATTTTGTATCCTGCTACATTGCTGTAGGTTTTGATCAGCTCTAACAGTTTGCTAGTAGAGTTTTTAGGGTCCTTTATGTATAGAATCATGTCATCTGCAAATAAGGATAACTTGATCTCTTCCTTTCCAATTTGTATCCCTTTTATGTGTGACTCTTGCCTTATTGCTATGGCTAAGACTCCCAAAATTATATTAAATAAAAGTGGGGACAGTGGACACCCTTGTCTTCTTCCTGATTTGAGTGGAAAAGCTTCCAGTTTTTCCCCATTTAGTAATATGTTGGCTATAGGCTTGTCATAAATAGCTTTTATTATATTGAGATATGTTCCTTCTATTCCCAGTCTCTGTAGGACTTTTATCATGAAGGGATGTTGGATTTTATCAAATGCTTTCTCTGCATCCAATGAGATGATCATGTGATTTTTGTCCTTCAACCCATTTATACAATGTATTACATTAATAGATTTGCGTATATTGAACCATCCCTGTATCTCTGGGATAAAGCCTACTTGGTCAGGGTGAATGATCTTTTTGATATACTCTTGTATTGTGTTTGCCAATATTTTGTTGAGAATTTTTGCATTTATGTTCATGAGGGTGATTGGTCTGTAATTTTCTTTTTTTTGTTCTATCTTTGCCTGGTTTTGGTATCAGGGTGATGCTGGCCTCATAGAAGGAGTTTGGTAGAATTCCTTCATTTTCTATTTCCTGGAAAAGCTTAAGAAGCAATGGTGTGGGCTGGAGAGATGGCTTAGCGGACCTCGGTTCGAGGCTCAGTTCCCCAGGTCCCACGTTAGCCCGATGCACAAGGGGGCGCACGCGTCTGGAGTTCGTTTGCAGTGGCTGGAAGCCCTGGCGCGCCCATTCTCTCTCCCTTTATCTGTCTTTCTCTCTGTGTCTGTTGCTCTCAAATAAATAAATAAATAAATACTAAAAAAAAAATTATTGATAACTGTTTGGATCTCCATGTTTGTTATAGGTCTATTTAAGTGATTAATCTCATTTTGATTTAATTTACGTAGGTCATATAAATCAATGAAAGCATCTATTTCTTTCAGATTTTCATATTTTGTGGAGTATATGCTTTTATATTGTGTCCCTATGATATTTTGAATTTTTCTGGAGTCTGTTGTGATGTTACCTCGTTCATCTCTGATTTTATTAATTTGTGTCTCTCCTCTCTTTCTTTTGGTCAGATTTGCTAAGGGTTTATCAATCTTGTTTATCCTTTCAAAGAACCAACTCTTTGTTTCATTAATTCTTTGGATTGTTTTTTTTTTTTTTTTTTTGTTTGTTTCTATTTCATTAATTTCTGCCCTTATCTTTATTCTTTCTTCCCACCTACTGATTTTTGGTTTGCCTTGTTCTTCTTTTTCTAAGGCTTTAAGGCGAAGCATTTGCGACCTTTCTAATTTCTTAATGTAGGCACTCAAGGCTATAAATTTACCTCTTAGAACTGCCTTCATTGTGTCCCAGAGATTTTGATATGTTGTGTTCTCATTATCGTTTGATTCTATAAATGTTTTGATTTCCTTCTTGATTTCTTCATTGACCCATTCATCATTTAGTAGTGTATTGTTTAGTTTCCATGATTTTGTGTATGCTATATAGCCTTTCTTGCTACTGATTTGTAGTTTAATTCCGTTGTGGTCAGATAGAATGCAAGGAATTATTTCAGTTTTCCTGAATTTGTTAAGATTTGCTTTGTGTCCTGATATATGGTCTATTTTAGAGAATTTCCCATGTGCTGCTGAAAAGAATGTATATTCTGCAGCATTGGGATGAAATGTCCTGTATATATCTGTTAGGTCCATTCCTTCTATGACCTCATTTAGTCCATATGCCTCTCTGCTTATTTTTTCCTGGGATGACCTGTCAATTGATGAGAGTGAGGTGTTAAAGTTACCCACCACCACTGTGTTTGGTGTTATCTGTGACCTTAGATCTAATAGTGTTTGATGAATTTGGGAGCATGCTAGATACATATGTTTAGGATTGTAATGTCCTCCTGTTGGAGTGTGCCCTTAATCAATATAAAGTGACCATCTTTATCTTTCTTGACTAACGTTGGACTAAAGTCTACCTTGTCAGGTATTAGGATAGCAATCCCTGCTTGTTTTCTAGGCCCATTTGCTTGAAACACCATCTTCCAACCTTTCACCCTAAGATAATGTCTATCCTTTGTAGAAAGGTGAGTTTCTTGGAGATAACAAATTGTAGGATCCTGCTTTTTTTTTTTTTGTTTTTGTTTTTGTTTTTGTTTTTGTTTTTGTTTTTGTTTTTGTTTTTGTTTTTGAGGTAGGGTCTCACTCTGGTCCAGGCTGACCTGGAATTAACTCTGTAGTCTCAGGGTGGCCTTGAACTCATGGTGATCCTCGTACCTCTGCCTCCCAAGTGCTGGGAAAAGGCATGCGCCACCACGCCTGGCTCGGATCCTGCTTTTTAACCCAGTCTGCAAACTTATGTCTTTTCGTTGGGGCATTGAGGCCGTTGATATTAAGAGATATTATTGAAAGGTGTATATTTATGTTTGCCTTTTTGTGTGTGTGTGTGTGTGTGTGTGTGTGGTTCCGGTTCTCCCTGTGCTCTCTTGTGTTAACTAGTATTTGAATATTGCTTGTTTTTTCTAGGTTCCTTATATGTGTGCTCTTCCTTTTCTTCAGCATGGAGGATTCTATCAAGTATTTTCTTTAGAGCTGGTTTTGTCTTCAAATACTCCTTTAACCTGCTTTTGTTGTGGAATGTGCTTATTTCTCCGTCTATTTGAATGGATAACTTTGCAGGATAAAGTAACCTTGGTTGACAGTTGTTATCTTTCAGAAGTTGGAATACATCACTCCACACCTTTCTGGCTTTTAAAGTTTGTGTTGAATAATGTGCTGTGATCCTGATGGGCTTGCTTTTGTAGGTAACTTGATTTTTCTCTCTAACTGCTTTTAGTATTTTTCCCTTGGTTTGTGTGTTTGGTAGTTTGATTATAATATGACGAGGAGAGGTTCTTTCCAGGTTTTGTCTGGCTGGGGTTCTAAAGGCTTCCTGTATCTGCATTGGTACCTCCTTCCCAATTTGGCGGAAATTTCTTATATGATTTTTTTTGAAGACACCTACTATGCCTTTGGAGTGGAATTATTCTCCTTCTACTCTGGCCTGAATTCTTATATTTGATCTTTACATAGTATCCCGAATATCTTGAAATTCCCACTCATACTTTTCTTTAAGTTTGTCTTTCTCTTTGTGCGACAGTATTAGATCTGCCACCTGGTCTTCTAGCCTAGATATTATGAAGTATCTTTCATCCATTCTACTGGTGAGGTTTTCTATTTTGTTTTTTATTTCATTAACTGTGTTCTTCATTGCTAGTAATTCTGACTCGTTTTTCTTTATTATTTCTATTTCTTTATTTATGTCTTATATTGCCTTCTTTATTTCATGAAATTGGTGTCCTACATCTTCTTTGATTCCTTTGATTTCCTCTTTAAATTTCTCTTTGACTCCTTTGATTTGTTCTCTGACTTGTTTGAACATATTTACAATCATTCTTTTGAAATCTTTCTCGGGCATTTCCTCTAACTCATTCTCACTGGAGGTCATTTCTGATACATTAATACTTTCAGGTGGATTTATATTGTCTTCTTTTTAGTGTTTCTTGTGTTAAAATATATATATTTTTGCATCTTGGATTAAATTAATGCTTGGATTTTCTAGCTAGCTGGGTATTCTTAGCTGTATCAATTGATTTGATGTTATATATTTTCAGCGTAGGAGCTTAAGGTGTTTGGTGTGGCTCTTAAGACTCACAGAGTATCTACAAAGTATCTACAAAGGTGCTCTTAGGGTTTGAGTTTCCCTGCTATGGGAGTGTTCAAGTAGGCTGAGTGGAATAAATATAGGTAGATTCTAAATATTAACGAAACACTGTACCCATTCAATCAAAAACAGCCCCAAGTATGTATGCCAGGGTAGTTATTATAACAACCAGATCCTCTGTCAACACAGAGGTTAAGATTTCTGGTCTGTTGAGGGATCCAAGTCAGCTTGTGATCAAGTAAGACCCTTCCCTGGTGCAATCCCAGTTACCTTGGATGATTTTGGTCTCAGTCAAGTTACTGCCTGGTCGTCAGGTTGCTGTTCTGATTTCTGGAGCTGGGCACTGGCTTTTCCTGCGGGCAAACAGAGCCTGGCAACTGTGGCCCTGCAGATCAGCATCCCCGCTGCTGGAACTGCTGCTGCTAAAGCTGCATCTGCTGGGTCCGTCAGCAGCTGAAGCTGCTACTGCTGGGCCCACTGCTGCTGCTGCTTCTGCTGCTGCTGTAGCTGCCACTACTGTAGCCACTGCTGCTGCTGAAGTTGCTGCTGCTGGAGCCACTGCCGCTGCTGCCACTGAAGCTGGTGCTGCTGGGTCTGCTACTACTGCCACTGAAGCTGCTGCTGCTGGGTCTGCTGCTGCTTCCGCTCCTGGGTCTGTTGCTGCTTCCGCTCCTGGGTCTGCTGCTGCTGGGTCTGCTGCTGCTGCTGCTACTGGATCTGCTGCTGCTGGGGCCGCTGTTACCGGTGCCGGAGCCGCTGATGTTGCTGCTGGGCTCTGCTCCTGCTTGGGTCCTGCTGTTGGCTCAAGTTGGCGTGGCCTGTCCCGGGACCACTACTCTGTTTGCTAGAGCTGGGTTCAGGCGGTGGGGGAGGGGAGGGAGCTGCAGCTGCTCTGGATCTCTCGCTGTTCCATGTGTTCTTCTACCTCCTGGTCTGCTCCTCTGTTGCTCACTGCCGCTCTCCCTTCACGTTTCCTGCGCTTCGGAGAGCTCTGGTGTGAGTGGAAAATCCCCGCACCTGGCTTTTCCTGTGGCTGTAGCCAAGCCTGGTGGCTTTCTGGTAGGCCGCCGCTGCCGCCACAGTTGGCAGAGCTGCCGGGGCTGCTTTTGCCAGCCTGATTTCCTATATACCTCACTTTTTAGTAAAAGTGTGTATTTTGCTGGTTTGTTTTTTTTGGTCTTTTTCCCCCCAGGCTGCTTTGGAGTGGTACCTACGCAGCCATCTTAACCGGTAGTCCGCTTTTTAAAGTTTTTAATTGCATTAAATCTGTATATTGCTTTTGGTCAAATTGCCATTTTCACAATGTTGTTTTGGCCTATCTACGAGCTTGGGAGATCTTTCCATTTTCGCTCGTCCTCCTCAATTTCTTTCTTTGGGTGTTTTTATGTTTTCATTGTATAGGTCTTTCTCATCCTTGGTTAATGTTATTCCAAGATTTTTTTGTTGTTGTTGCTATTGAAAATGGGACAGTGTCGCTTATTTCTTTCTCTGTATCTTTGTCTTTTACATTTGGAAAGACTACTGATTTTTGTGCATTGATTTTGTATACTGCTACTTTGCTGAGTAAAGGAGTTAATCACCTTTAAGAATTTTGAGATGAAGGTTCTCAGGTCATTTATATGTAGAATCATGTCGTCTGTGAATAGGGCTAACCTAACTTCTTCCTTTCTAATTGTATCCCTTTTGTTTTTCTCCTGTCTTATTGTTTGAGCTAGGACTTCCAGTACTATGCTGAAGAGCAGAGGTGAGAGTGAGGACAAGAATTTCAGACTGGTACTGAACTCTTAAAATTCAACTCTAGAATTTCTACTTGGTATGTTTAAAACTTTATATATCTAGTGATATGCTTCACTATGAGGCATTGACATAATTGCCTTGATTTCCTAGTATCTTTGGTAGTAGTCCTATCTTCTGGGTTTCCTGGGGAAGTTTCTATCAACAACTTTTTCTTCTTCTGTACATCTGCCATGTTCCCTGTTTCTCAGCATGTTGTAATTTTTTTTTTAAAAACTGGACTCTTTAAATAATAAAGCATTTTGTTATTCAGCTCTCCCCATACCCTAAGGCTATTGCTGTCTGTTATTTCAGGTGTTGCTTTTGCTTGTTCAGACACTTCTTTCACTAGTTGTGTAAAGGTATAGCCACCCAAGTCTTCACTCAGTTAGCTTTATGTCCTACTGGGGGTTGGAATTTATTCTTAAATGTTGTGAACCAGTAATTCTTAGCTTTTGCTGAAGATTACTGCACACGTTGGGGCACGTGCATGTAAAGCTATGCTCTCACAGGCAGTTTACAGCTCAGGCTTAGCTTCACACTCAACTTTACCAGAGCTTCTAGGCTTGCCAAAGGTGAGTTGTTAGGCATTCTCAGCTCATTTATGGGCATAAGATAGTCCTGTATAATGGCTAAGGTCTTTGAAATGGTCTACAGTATGATTACAGTCAACCACCTTGTTTCCTTTTTAAAAATTTGTCTCAAGCCAGGCGTGGTGGCGCACGCCTTTAATCTCAGCACTCGGGAGGCAAAGGTAGGAGGATCACCGTGAGTTTGAGGCCACCCTGAGACTACATAGTGAATTCCAGGAGAGCCTGAGCTAGAGTGAAACCTACCTAAAAAAAAAAAAAGAAAATTTGTCTCAACTGGTTTTGTTTTAAGTCCCCCCCTCTTTTTTTTTGCTTTCTTCTTTGAATGTGCTGAGTCTTCTAAAGAGTACAGAATTTGCAACACTGTAGGTCAGACAAAAGTCATGCTTTTTTGCATATTGCATATAGGAAAGACAATCCACAATTCTGATGTTGACAGTTAAAGCAGGGATGTCTGATAAGAATATAACATGATAATCTGGGCATGGTGGCACACACGTTTAATCCCAGCACTCAGGAGGCAGAGGTATGAGGATTGCTGTGAGTTCAAGGCCACCCTGAGAATACACAGTGAATTCCAGGTCAGCCTGTACTAGAGTGAAACCCTACCTCAACTCCCCTCCCTAAAAAAAACCAAAACAATATATAACATGAGCCTTAAATTTGTGTCAAAGATACAGTTAAGTTTTCACGGAGTTAGGGAAATAGTTCCATTGGTAAATTGTTTACTGCACAAGATAAAGTCCTGACTTTGAGTCCCAGTCACAGAAAATATCAACTATGGTAGCATGCACCTGTAATCTCAGTGCTAGGGAGGCATGGATCCCTAGACTTGCTGGCCAGGTAATCTAGTTTAATTGCTAATATTCAGGCCAATGAAGAGACCCTGTATCTATAATAGTTGGGCAGAATACCTGAGGAACCACACCTGCAGTTGTCTTTTGGCCTAGATACACACACACGTGCCTCCAACATGTTTGTCCACACATATTGTGAACATGCATACATGTACACACCATACACACATACCCATGCACATGCACCTGCACACAACATGGTTTCCCACAAACATAGGAACATGCATATACATGTGCACACACATGCATGGACACAAATACACTGACTAATAACAAAGTTGGAAGTAGATATGATTAATTTTAAATCATTATATTCAAAATATCATTTCAAACTTTAGTTAGTATAAAAGTTATTGAGATATTTTATATTCTTTGTTTTAGGTATTTAAAACCCAGTGTGCATTTTCAGTTACCTTTGGACTAGGTACTTCTCTAGGTGGAAGTAGATGGAAGCTGCCATGTGGAAGAGCACAGGTTTAGAAGTACTCTGACCGTTTCAGTTTTCAGTCGTCAGTTATGAATTTATTAACGAAAAATTAGCAAATAGTGAAGAAAATAGAATCAGTATCCTGGCACACAAATATTCTTATCTGCCATGTACAATGGAACATAAAGTTTTCCTCCTTTACTTAATGCCATCCTGTGTGAAGAGGGCAAAGCAGGTTTATCTAACAGCACCAATACTGATAAATACTGTCAGGCACTGCTCCAAGCTCTTTGCAGGTATTAACGTAATCTTGTGGCTCATTGACTTTGTGACCTCCAGTTAGTGAAAACCTTAGCTTTTTTGTGACTCTGTTACTCTTACATATAAATATCTGAAGTTTTACTAAATAAAATCTAAGCTTCTTAATACTGACAGTTTACTTTTTCTTATTATTTATTCATTGATAAACTATTTTCTACTCATATTACACAGCAAAATATAGGTTATATAAATATAATATAACAAAGTATTTCTACATTATAGGTATCTTATTAATCTATGATAATGTATGTTACCTACTATGAACATGAAAAGCACACTTGTCAGTCTCAAAATATGTGTGAAATATTATCATCTCAAAATATTGTAAAGGACTATATGTAAATGCTAAAATGGAAAATTAATGTACTACCCAGAGCTGGCTGGCACATATATAAATGAGAAAAATAAAAAATTTATGTCCTCAAGAAATTTGTTATAAAATAAAAGAGATATGCATAAAATGCTAGTTTATTAGAATGAATGCAGATAATGATCTCACTTTAAGAGAATGGGGGGTATTACCATGGGATGTTTTTTATAATCATGGAAAATGTTAATAAAAATTGTGAAAAAAAAGAAAACTGCAAAAAAAACCTTTTAGTTTATGCTAAATGTTTGAATCAGATTGAATTGAGTTATCATACCTGATAAGTTAAACAAACTTTTGTATAGGAAATGATAGTTGGCATATGGTTTTGTGGGGTTGTAATAGTAAATGAATGAGATACAATGGAAAAGTGAGCAAAGTTATGACTACTTATATTATCTAACATTACATTGCAGATAATGGAAAGATATGGGTTAAGAAACTAATGTGTTTTTTCAGAGAAAAATAGAATACTCCTTTCTCTCTTGAGTCAGGGTCTAATGTAGCTTAGGCTACCCTTGAACCCATATTCTTCTTGCCTCAGTGTTTTGAGTGCTTAGATTACAGGCATGTGCCGCCAAGAGTGGCACCTTACAATCCAAATATATTGTTAGAGGGTAGGTTATTATGTAATATTACTTTGTTAGTCTCAAATATTAAAGATCCTTTAATATCTACTTAATTGTATGGCTGATCATTGACATTGGAATGTTGCAGGTTCAAAGAAATTGCTGTGTTTCATTTTGAAAAACTGAATTATATCCCTATATTTTATATCAATAAGGGTGTTTAAATGTTATTTAATATTAAAATTATACTTCATTGAACCAGAAACTTTCAAGTTACTAGCTTGAAATTTTATCATATTGTTTCTTATGATAGTATCTATGTCTTGGCTATTTAGGATGATGGAGGTAGATTTGTGCTTTTCATCAGTCTTTATTTTTTGTTCTATAGTATGTTTGATTTCTGCTGAGTGTTAGTCCTTTGTGACTAAATTATGCAGAATAACTTTATGTCAGCATTCAGTAAAAAGTGGGAGCCTAATGCAGACTGTTTAAAATTATTGGCAGTGATCCCAAGGGCCAGTACATAGAGTTTTAAATGTGGCACAGATAACCAGAGGGAAAATCGTAGATTTCTCAGAGGGATGAAAATTATAACACCAACTCATTTAAAACTCTGTAAATACTAAAGTCTCTCTCTCTCTGTTTATGTGTTTCTATCTGTGAGCACTTGTATTAGGTTATGGCTACTGTTTTATGTAGTATTTGATATCATTTTAGTGAAGTTTTACAATCCTGTTATATTCATTCATCTAATTTCTCTCAGGTAACTTGTCCAGGAGTGGTGCTGAAAGACAAGGAGGACATCTATCTTAGTATCTGTGTGTTTGGCCAATACAAAAAGACACAATGTGTCCCAGCCACTTTTCCGCTGGTCTTCAATGCCAGAATGGTGTTTGAAAAGGTGAGTTCAAATATATGACACAACAGAAAAATCAAAGTGATTCCAGTTTTTGAATAAAAACCTGTTATTATTAACATTGTTTTTGCTGACTGTGTTTTGGTTTAATTCATTTATATAATTTATATTTAATTAAGATGGAAGTTTAAAAATAAATATGTATCCTTACTAATTGTTTCAGTTACCCTTTTTCTTAATATAGATCAGCCTGTTTTCTAAAATATTCTAGTGGACTTTGTGTAAACAGCAATAAAATGTCATGTTTTATTTCAGAATATCTTGTGGTTCTTCTTTTTGTAAGTCTATTTTCTTATCTCTAAATGGCTGTTTTTGATGATAATTCCAGTCCTCCTTTGTTCCCTCACTCCTTCTTCCCTCTCTTCCTCCTGTATCTCCTTCCCATTCTCCACAATTAATGTCCCAGTACTTGCTGTGTTCCATAGATTGTTGTAGGTATTAAGGACATGTGACAAACAAGGAAAAGTTCTCCCTTATTGCAACTTCATAAATACAGTAAAGGAAGGGCAAGGGGATTAGGGGAAATACATAGAATTTTGAAGGGTGGTCCTGGAAAGCAGTGACATTTATACTGAGCTTGGATGAGACAAGCTCTAGGGGAAAACACATTCTCAGGAGAGAGCTAACAAATATAAATGCTTGTGAAGAGTAGGCTTACTGAGCAGGAGGAACAAGAAGGGCCAGGTGGATGGAGGAGAGAGGTGAGAAGGTAGAGGGAAAGTTCTAGCAGGTGAGGTTGGAGAAGGAGGGTGAGCTTTCATGATGATCCTGGCAATTGGAGCGAAGATGATGGCTCTTACTAATGTCAAAAGTCTCCTTAGAGGCTGGGCATGGTGGCTTATTCCTGTAAACTAGGTATTTGGGAGGCTCTCAAAACCAAACTCTCTCTCAAAACCAGAACAATCCCAAAATTTCTTTGGTGGGGAAAGAAATTCTATTCTGAGAATAAGAATGGGAAGAACATAAGTCTTATTCATGTCTTTTCCTTTTGCTTCTCTTCCCCATCCTGCTTCCCTCATTCTCTTCCACAGGTGTTTCCTGAAGCAATCGACCCTGGAGATGTGGTTGCACAGCTCGAATGTAAGTTTTAACTTTAATTCCTGGTGTAAAACATGTTAGAATTAACATGCTTATGATGTTAATCTTGGGCTAGATAAAACTTTAGGTCTAATAAATCTGAAATATCTTGTGTCAAGACATTTAATACTTTTTAGAAGTTCCAGAATACACCTGGACATAATAAAAAAATGGTTGCAATGAGGCTGAAAATATTTCCTCTTTCTGATAGGTCTAAGGAAAATAAAAAATTATAAACTTTTTATTGGTCAAGATGGTAAGGGATGTTTGACAGATTCATGTTAACTTGGACTTTGCCATGCAAACAAAACTATATTTTTAACATAAGAGTTTTGCAAGTCAAGAGAGTGAATAGTAGATCAAAGCAGTACAGCTTAAAATATTTATGGCTTTGAATTTTGTATTATATTCATTATTTATAAACTATTTGAGAATAACAGCAAATTCTTCAGTGTTCTAGGAACCAACTACGTAGAGATGTATAGCAATACTAAAATGTACACCTGAAAAAATTCTTAAGGAAAAGCTTTTATTTTTCTTACAAGTAGAAAGGATTCTGGGATCATTAGGTTGGTCTCACACATGCATACCTGTGGCTCCAAAGCCAACAATCTTGGGCATTATCATCATTAACTGACCCCTTCACACTTCCCTCTCCCCACCCCATTCAGGCTCTAGTAGTTCAGAAACAGAAGTTGACACCATACTTGAAGCTGAGCATAGAGGATGAAGCCAGCTAGTTGACTAGTCCTCACGGGGCTTATAGTTTGCCGTTCTCCAGAGAATACTCTGTGGCAAGGGCCCTTGTTTCACTGATTGTTTCACAGCTGCTGTAAAACCTTGTCTTATATTTTCCACTGCAGCAAACTAAGTAGGTAGCCATTTTATACCAATGGGTTTATGTATTTTTATAATTTCCTGAACATTTGCTTATTATTTGGAAAATTGTGTCTTAGAAAAAAATGAATATAATCAATTTTCTCATTTTGAAATTCTTATGTTGAAAGGAACTTAATACTTTTTTTGAAGTATATAATTTGAAATTTTAGGGGAGTAGGATAATTTACTTAGTCATTATTATTTGAAAATTGTACTATTTACTGACTCAGATGTTTTCTTTAGTCTATATCTTGCCATCGAAATTCCACTTTTTATCCTTTCCAGATTTACATGCCTCTTTCATATATCTTTAAATATTGGAATTCTGTTTCTTCATGTCTCTGATGTCTTTTTACTTTACTTCTGTTCTCTCCTACATGATTCTCTTCAAAGCTTGTCTTCATGTACTACTTGTCTTCTGATTCCACACTAGTCTTTATCCAAATTTCTTGTGAATTTTGTTCTTTTTATTCTTTTACTTTTTCATTTCTGTTTTACAATTTTTATTTGTTCCCTAACCTTTTCTCATATGAAAAATTAATACACCTAAAGTGGAGAGGATAGAACCATGAAGTCCATGTCCCATCACGTACCTGTCACCATGGTTTAATAATTTTGACACATTACTAATCTCATTACATGTGCATTATGGCCACTTAAAACATTGTTAAGATATTTAAAAACAAATTTTATACATTATGTCATTGCCTTCACAGATAAAAGATTAATACAAAAATATAACCACCATGTTGGTATCATACTTAATTAACAATTCCACAATGATTTCAAATGTTTAATCATTATTCAGATTCCCCAGATGTCCCAAAATGTTGTTTTAAAGCATGTTTCTTAAAATCAGGACCCACTCAGGCTGTGATTCATATATTATAAATAGGCTGTTTATCTTTAAGATTATTATGACTTTCTGTAATAATGCTCCACACTTTTCTTTTGTTGTTTCTAATGCTGTGAAGTATAAAACCAGGCACTGGGGAATGTCCTACCATTTGTATTTGAATGATTTGCCTTAAAGCTTGTCTTACTATTCATTACTTATACTACATGAGCTGCTAATTAGACACAGAGCCATGATTACATTCAGGCATGTTTTACTTCATTTATTATTTGGCTTGGACCCTTAGCAGCTGATTCTGTGTGCTCATTGCATCATGCCAGTGTCATAAAGTATATTATTGTATCTAGTGATGCCAAGATTGTTCTACAGCTCCAGTAGCAGCATTCTGAATTCTCTATCACAACTTTCAGTCAGCTTTTTTATTTACTAATTTAGCATAATGGAGATCTACCTATTTCAGTAGGGACGTGTCAGTTACTTTGTTGTTGGGACTAAATACCTGACCAGAAGCAGCTTAGGAATGAAAGAGTTTATTTTGGGTCACAGTTCCAGAGAGTAGAGTTCACCATGGCAGGGAAAGCATGACAGGAGCAGGAGACTGGCATCACATTAGCAGAGAGGCAATAGACTGAGAACAGTAGGCAGGGCTAGTTTTTAATACTTAAAAACCTGCCCCCTAGTGACACACTTCCTTCAGCAAGGCTGTACTTCCTAAAGGTCCCACAACCTTCCCAAACAGTGACACAAATTTGGGATTAAGTGTTCAAACACATAAGTCTATTGGGGACATTTTACATTCAGCCTCTGGCCCTATAACTCATAGCCACCTAATGATGCAAAATACATTCAATACAACTGTGGAAGTCTTAATAGTTTTTACCAGTTCCAACATTGTTCCAGAGTTCACAGTCTCATCTGAGACTCAAGGCAATCTTCCAACTTCCAGCTCTGTAAAATCAAAGTTATGTACATTTAACATATAATGGCATAGAATACTCTTTCTCATTCAAAAAGGAAGGGAGGGATATGGGCATAGCAAGAAAAGATTGGACTAAAGCAAGAAGAGTGAACACAAGACCCTACTCCATGTCCTTTATCTGGATGTCATGATAAAATCCTCTGAATAACAGAAGGCTTACATAGCCCCACTTCTCCAGCTGTGCAGCCTGTACTTCTGTTATGGGCCAGAGATGCCTCCAAGCCTGCAGCTTTTTCTTGGCATATGTCCCATGGTCCTGCCTCTAACAATCTCTAACATCTGTGGTCTCTATTATAACTTAGGTTTGACCTTCATAGCTTCACACAGTGGTCTCACTAACAGGGATTCTGACCCTGCATTACCTTTTGGAACTTCAACAGGTCACTGGAACTGTGTAGAACGTTCCATAACCCCTCTCTTGCATCTTTCATTCTTCCAAAATGAGCACCACAAGCTGGTGCCTCAAAGTTCTACTGCTAGGTTGAGATGAACGCAGATGTAGAAGCTTGTGGATGTTTGGAAGCTTCTGTACGCTGACCTGGGGATGTGAGAGATCTCCTTCAACATTCTTCCCTCAGATCTTTTCCATTCAAAAGAATTTGTATTATTATCTTGATCTTGAATGAGTTTTGCCTTGTTTTTAGGGCAGCTTTCCTGTTTTCTCAGTTTAAAGCCGTTGGCTTCTCCTTAATAGTGGTAATCTTTTTAACACATATGCCAAGCAGCTTCTATGTCTGGGAATTAAATTTGCTGTATGTCTTTCTGCACCTAACTTTATTATTATTATTTAAATATTTTATTTATTTATTTGAGAGAGAGAGGGAAGAAGAGTGAGAGTAATGGGCAAGTATAGAAAAAGAGAACGGGTATGCTAGGGCCTCTAGCCACTGCAAATGGACTCCAAATGCATGTGCCACCTTGTCCATCTGGTTTATGTTTATTGAGGAATCTAACCAGGGTCCTTAGGCTTTGCAAGCAAGCACCTTAACTGCAAAGCTATCTTTCCAGACCTAAGTTTATTATTTTTACATATATTAATTATTTTTTATTTATTTGAGAGAGAGGATCACCCCCTCTTGTTGCTGCAAATGAAATCCAGATGCATGCACCTCTTATGCATCTAGCTTTATGTGGGCACAAGGGAATTGAAACTGGGTCAGCAGACTTTGCAGGCAAACTTTTAACTACTAAGCTATCTCCCTATCTCCAAACTTTATATTCTATGTCATTCTGTTCTGCATTATACTCTACACTGTACACTGTGTACTGTAGATCTGAATCAAGGTAGCTAAGAGAATCTGTGCCATATGTTTTGTTTTTTGTTTGGTTTGTTTGTTTGTTGATATGTCACTAGTCCACACTGACTTGGAATTCACTATGTAGTCTCAGGGTGGCCTCGAACTCATGGTGATCCTCCTTCCTCTGCCACCTAAGTGCTGGGATTAAAGGCATATGCCACCATGGCCAACTCAATGTTTTATGATTTTTTTAAATACATTATTTGAGAGACAAAGAGAATATGTGGGTATTCCAGGGCCCCTTGCCATTGCAAATGAACTCCAGATACATATGCCACTTTGTGAATCTGGCTTATGTGGGTTCTAGGGAATTGAACCCGGATTCTTAGGCTTTGCAGGCAAGCGACTTAACTGCTGAACCATTTCTTCAGCCCCAGATTCATTGTTTTTTATGCTGTGAACTTTCTTTCACAAAACACATTAATTAGTACATTACTTCTTCTCAGGACACAGGCAGAATGTGCTAGATTCTTTGTAAGGATGTCACATGAACTGCCTTGACCTCAGAATCTAGCTCAGTAGTCTTTTTTTCTCTTCTGGAAACTCATGAGTCAAGCTTTTACATTTCTTTTGGCTGTCTAAACTTTCACAAGCTGTTCCATTATAAACTGATTCTTTTTATGTTATTGTCATTCTTCTGTATTTATTAATTGGGCTTTTCATATAAAATACATTTTTTCTTACCAGAAATTTGGTTTCTCTGAGATATAATTCCTATAGAAAAATTAGGGCAAATATTTCATTCCCCCTGTCCTTTAACAAAATTAGGGAGGTTTGATTTACATACCATAGAATTTACCCCTGTAACTGCTATTAAGTGATTTCTAGAAAACTTGAAATTGTGAGGACTAGGAATGTAGTTCAGTTGTCAAAGTGGGCCTAGCATGCCTAAGTCCTTGGATTTAATCACCAGCAGTGCATAAAACTGGGCATGGGGCTGGGGAGATGGCTCAGTTGGTAAAGTGCTTGTCATGAAAGCATAAGGACATAGTATAGATTCCCTTAGCACCCCCATAAAATCCAGGCACATTGGTATTGTGATCCCAGCACTGGAGAGGTAGAGAAAGGAAGATCCCTGGGATATGCTGAAGCAGTGAGCTACAGGTTCAATGAGAAACCCTGCTCACAAGCAAACAACAACAATAAAAAATCCAAAGGTGAAGAGCAACTGAGGAAGACACCCAGGGTCACATTCTGGCCTCCACATGCACATTATGCGAACTCCCTCACATTTACATCCACTTACACTCCATCACATGTGTGTCCACATGCTCAAACACATTTGTCCACCTGCATATGAACATGTGTATACACATACATGCATGCCACACATGCTACATACATAAGGACATATAAAATAATAGCAATTATTTAAATCACCTTGCATGGTGGTACACACCTGTAATCCCTCTATCAAGGTAGGAGAATCAGAAGTTCTAGGTCATTCTGGGTTGTGTAGTGATTTGGAGGCCAGCCTGGGCTACATGAAACCTTACCTCAAAAATACACATATGGGGCTGGAGAGATGGCTTAGTAGTTAAGGCACTTACCTGCAAAGCCGCAGGACTTCATTTCAATTCTCAGGGACCCTCATAAGCCAGATACACAAGGTGGTGCATGTGTCTGGAATTCATTTGCAGTGGCTGGAGGCTCTGACATCATTCCCATTCTCTCTCTCTGTCTCTCTCTCTCTCTCTCTTTGCCCCCCCTCAAATAAATAAATAAAATTTTTTTAAAACAAAAAATATACATGTGTATATACTTACACACAAGCAAAATAAGATCATGTACTGTTTGCTACTCCAACCAGATGTTTCTATATAGTCAGCTCCTATATCTACTTCCACTCTACAGCAATATGTTATATATTTTTGTCTTTATAGACTTGCCTTTCTTAGAAATTTCTTTTTAAAAAAATTATTTTTTTAATTGATAATTAATTTGAGAGAGAGGGAGACAGAGAGAAAGACAGAAAGGGGGATGAGAGAGAGAGAGAGAAAGGGGGAGAGGAAATGGTATGCCAGGGCCTTTAGAACCAGAGTCCTTAGGCTTTGCAGGCAAATGCCTTAACAACTGAGTTATCTCTCCATCCCCCTAGAAATTTCTTAAAGAAGAGTTAATATAATATAATATAATATAATATAATATAATATAATATATAATAATCTTTTCTCTCTGGTCTCTTTCATTTGGAACAGTGTTTTAAAGGATGCTTTTCCATCCCCTTATTCCATTTCTTCTCCTCTCCCCACTTTCATGTCTGTTGGCCTTCTCCCCCCCCCCACCTTTTAATACCTCTTGCTCCCTTTCCATGGTCTTCTACCTATTTTCATAGCCTATACCCATCCTTTCTCCACTATTTACATACATAGCGACATTATAAGTTAAGAGAAAGAACATGCTTTTTGTCTTTCTGGGCCTATTTACCTCCCTTAAGTATAATCTTTCACAGCTCTATCCATTTTCTTCTAAGTTTTGTAATTTCAATATTCTTTACAGCTGAAAAAATGCCGTTGCATGTATGTATCACATTTTCATGACCCAGTCATTTGTTGATGGATGGCTAGATTAATTCAATTTCCTTGATGTTGTGAATAGAGCATGAATGAACATGGTTGTGCAATATGTCTGTGGTAGTATATGGGGTCCTTTGTGTATATGCCCATGTGTGGTATAGTTGGGCCATATGGTAGTTTGATTTTTTTTTTTGCTTTGTGAGGAACCTGCACGCTGATTTCCATAGTGGCTGCACCTGTTTATACTCACCAACAGTGAATAAAGGTTCCCCATTCCCTTCGTCCTTGCCAGCACTTGTTACTATTTGCTTTCATAATGATAGCCATTCTGACTGGGGTGAAATGGAATATCTTTATAATAAATCCCATCTGTGAGATTTCTCTCTGTTGCTTACACCTAGCCTAGATTGATATAGTTTTTGAGACTGTTTTAATTATCAGTACATTTATATCACATCTTTCTGAATCTGAGCTTAATGTAGGCTGGCAAAGTTGCAGTAGTTTCAAAACCTCCTGCCGTATTCTCAAGAATCAATGAATAGTCTGTACTCCACATTTTGCTTGGAGCCTTGAGACCTAATTAGAGTAGGACAGGGGTATGAGTTGCTGTTGACCTAGCTACACTATTCTACATTTCTAAGACCAACTAGGATCTCTAGTTGGGATGATGGAATGGATGCTGTGGAGGCAGCTCATAGATAGTTCTGCAATAAGCCTATGTAGTTTTGAGCCTTTATGCTTTTTTGAGCTTTTATGCATAGAGTTGTAACAAATGATTGACATTGTCCATTTAAATAAAGTATAAAACTGAATCCAAATATATAAAGTGATTGGATTTGTGTTAATGGAAGCAAAGAGAAGCATTTCAAGTCAGGAAAGTTGTTGAACCTTTGTGGCATCTGCAGAATTTATACCTACCTATTCTACTATCAGAATTGGGAGTTACTCATATCATCCTTCATTGTTTAGAAATGAATGTGTGCTTTGGATTAGTCTAAAACTGAAAGCTTATTAAGAATGTTATCTAATACCAAGTTGAACACTGTTCAGATGTCCAAGGGTACCTGAGGATGCTGGGCACATCCTTTAGTAACTTCAGATACAAGTAATTCCAGCAGTCTCAGGACACAGTAATTTCTTTAAATGACTCTGGTTTATTATTATTGTTGTCAGCATGATATAAATAATAATTAGTAGTAGTAGCAGTAGTAGTATTGCAATTAGTATTATTGTAGAACTAACCACTTCCATTTCACACCCTGTCCAGAGACTTTAGGGAAATATATAAATGATGTATATGTAGCAGTGATATTTACAGCTATGATAGGGCAATTTTATGTTCATAGATAATGTATTCTCTTGAAAAGTTTGTTTTGATCCTGTAATTTGACACAAAAAATTGTAATGCCTAAACTATAGTCTGGGAACTATGTTTAGGCAAGAAAGGCAATCAAAGTATTTTCTTTGTACTTTCTAGACTTAGGGTTTATTCCTTTCAGTGTTTTTCTCCTCATCCTGACTGAAGGGTTATAGGTTCTTTTTTTCTCCACTGTGACAGTTACACTGCCTGTTGAGAAGCTCTGCACACACATGGAGTGTGCTTTCTCACTGAGTTTCAGTCACTGTTCAAATTTGTCATCATAATCAGGCAGGCCTTCCTTTACCCACATGTATGAAATAGCTCTCCATGCTGACCAGTATAGTCCCATGTTTGTCTTTTTGCCTTCAGAGCCGTGTCTTCTGTACTAGGATTTTTTGAGAGTAAAAAGCTTATTGCAGTAGTTTGTATATTAAATTTCTCACAAGATCTGTGTATTAAAGACTTAGTCTCCATGATAACCTTATGGGGAGGTGAGGATATAGGACCTTGTACAACATACTTAGGTTATGTGCATGTGCCCTTGAATTTTAAGAACCTATCTCTTTTCTTTCTTCTCTCCCTCCCTCCCTCCTTCCCTCCCTCCCTCCCTCCCTCCCTTCCTTCCTTCCTTTTTTCTCTCTTTCTCTCTTTTTAAAATTGTTTTTGTTCATTTTATTTATTTGAGAGTGACAGATTGAGAGAGAGAGAAAGAGGCAGAGGCAGATAGAGAGAGAGAGAGAATGGGCACGCCAGGGCTTCCAGCCACTGCAAACTGCAAACGAACTCCAGATGCGTGCGCCCCTTGTGCATCTGGCTAACGTGGGTCCTGGGGAATTGAGCCTCAAACCGGGGTCCTTAGGCTTCACAGGCTAAGCCATCTCTCCAGCACAGTTTATTTTAAAATTTTCATTGGGAACTTTTTTGTTTGTTTTTTTGAGGTAGGGTTTCACTTCAGCTCAGGCTGACCTGAATGAAATTCACTATGTAGTCTCAGGGTGGCCTCGAGCTCATGGCAATCCTCCTAGCGCTGCCTCCCAAGTGCTGGGGTTTATCCTTTAAATTCCTTATAGGCGTGTGCTGCCACACCTGGCTGGGGACTTTAATATATGAAAATCCACAGATTGGTCATATTCCAACCAATCAGATTATCCTTTGTTATTCCCTCTCACCTACCCTTATTTCACTGAAAGGCCTTCCTCAGTGGGAATCATGAATGTACCAGCTGGTTCATGAAGGCACCAGAAGATAGTGCTTCACAGAGGGCCTTTCCACACTGTGGCTCTTACATTCTGTCTGCCCCCATCCTTCCTCAATGTTCTCAGAACCTTAGAGGACATGTTATAAGTCTTTAGTGTTCAGCTTTGGTCAGCCTATTATTGATGAGTTTGAGTTTCTTCACTGTCTACCTCCATCTCCATAGAGAAGGTTCTCTGGCTAGCACTGAGAGCAGCTCTCACATTTAATAAACCATTTCCTCTCTAATGTTTCCTGGGCCCTGGTGGGTGATAGAGATGACCAGTCCAGTGAAAGGCACTTGGCTTTCTCTTTTTGTCATTTTAATGAGACATGAATCTCCTGGGTTAGAGCCACCATCTGTTAAAAAAAAAAAAAAAATTACTTAACCAAGAATAGGAGCACTATTGATCAAGGAGATAAAGATACATTTAGAAGGCCTTTTGATAGATATAATGTCTTTGTTTAGCCAAAGAACAGTAGAAGCTTCCTTCTAAAGTCTATGACCTTCCAAGCCATAGGCATGAATTCAGTGCCATGCATGAATTTCCTCCCACAGAGTGGCTCTCATAACCCCCATAACTTACATGCCACTTTTAAAAAATATTTTTTTGTTCATTTTTTATTTATTTATTTGAGAGTGACAGACACACGGAGAAAGACAGATAGAGGGAGAGAGAGAGGATGGGCGTGCCAGGGTTTCCAGCCACTGCAAACGAACTCCAGATGCGTGCACCCCCTTGTGCATCTGGCTAACATGGGACCTGGGGAACCAAGCCTCGAACCGGGGTCCTTAGGCTTCACAGGCAAGCGCTTAACCGCTAAGCCATCTCTCCAGCCCTTACATGTCACTTTTGTACCTGTGGGTACATCTTGCCTGGATGGTTGATTTTAGCTTGCAGGATCTATTGCTTCTTTGTACTGTTGATAACTTTAATCCACCAGCAGGTTACATAGCAGTTTCCATCACTATGACAGCTAGTCAGCAGGGAGATGGCTTCCGTCTTAATTCCAGCTGTATTTCTCAATGTCGTACAACCTTAGCCTATGGTGTCTTTAGCAGTAGAGTCTTACCATATTATTCCAGTGGGTAACCAAGTGCTTTGGCAATGGCCTGCATGCCCCCCCCCCCGTAAAACAGCTCACTTTTGGGGGAGTGACTCATCTCTGGCACTGGGATTTGCCAGCAAAAACCTATGGTTTTAGAGTAAAGCTTTCTCCACCCATAAGGATACTTCCATCCTAACAGGGTACTTTCCATCAAAACTATTTCTGTCTCTCTTTTTAAGAAATTTCAAGTAACTATAGCCATATGCTGTCAACAGAGAGACCAAAAACACATGCTCGAGAAAAGACAGCATTTTCAACAAATGGTGCTGGAGACATAGGATAACTATATGTAGAAGAATTAATCTAGACTCTCTTTTCTCACTCTGTACAAAAATCTTCTTCAAATGGATCATGAACCTCAATATAAAACCTGAGACCCCAGCTAGATGTCTCTCTATAGTCAATTTCTATATCTACCTCCCACTAGAATGAACTATTAAGCTTTGTTTAAAAACAGCATTGTTAAGCTTCTTTAACAAAAAGGTCCACAAACTCTTCCACAAAACAGTTTCAAAAGCCTAGATATCACACGGTCAGGTTTATTGTAGGAATGGTCCCATACTCAACACAAAAATCAGTTACTCTCATCACTGTGAAGCAATACATGAACAGAAGTAACTCATGGAAGGAAAGGTTCTCTTTTTGGTTTACAGTTTTAAGAAGTGTGATGGTAGGAGAGACATGGTGGCAGGACTGTGGAGCTAGCTTGTTACATTGACAGCCAGAAGCACGAGAAGTGGGGCCAAGCTATAAAATCTATAAGCATACTGGTCTGTTGTTTCCTTGTAGTGTGTTTGAGTATATTGGTCTCTTGTTTCTTTGTAGTATATTTGATTCTGGTGTCAATACGATATACTTCTATGAAATGAATTATATAGTATCACCTCTTCACTAACTTTCTGGAAAAGTTAGAGAAGTTATTTGTCTTTAAATGTTCACTTGTAAAATTATCAGTTCTAGGATTTTTCTTCTTGGAAGAGTCTGTCTTTCTTTCCTTCCTCCTTCCCTCCTTCCTTCCCCCTTCCCTTGTTTCTTTTTTCCTAGGCAGAGACAGAGAGGAGAGAACTGAAGAAGAGAGAATGGGAATGCCAGGGCCTCTAGCCACTGCGAATGAACTCCAGATGCATGTGCTACTTTGTGCATCTAGCCTATTTAGGTAACTGGGGAATCAAACTCTGGGTCACTAGTCTTTTCAGGCAAGTGCCTTAACCACTAAGCCATTTCTCTTGCTTCCTCTTTGGAATTTTGTTTATTGAGTCAATCTTATTATTAGTTACAAACAGATACCTTATGGTTTATGATTAAGTTTTGACACATTTGTTTTTGGAATTTGTTAATTTCATCTAGGTTATCCAGTTTCCTGTATACAAGTATTCATAGACCTGTCCCATATTCCTTTTTATTTCTGTAGAATCAGTAGTAACATCTATATCTGTTTACAGTTACAAAAATGTCTGGACATTTGATAATCTTTAAAGAAAGCCAATTTTTTATTTTAGCACTATCTTTTATCTTTTTTCTCAGTTTTATTTATATTTGCTCAAATATTTAAATTTCTTCTGCCTGTTTTTTTTTTTTCCTCTAGATTTTTGTTTAGTTGATATCTTTTGGTATTCCTTATTTTGTAAAGTTCGGTTGTTGATTTAAGATCATTCCTGTTTTACTTTTTAATCAGTCAACTGAGCTACAACTCAATTTCTTCTTTATTATTATTTGTTTGCATTTGTGTAGGTATATGTGTATGTGTAGGTATGCATGCACATATGTATGTGTATGAATGTATGGAGGCCAGAATCCATGGCAAGCATTTTATTCAGTCTCTCTTATTTTTTGAGGCTGAACCTGTCTCTGAACCCAGAACTCATTGATCCAGCTAGACTAGTTAGCCAGAAATCCCTGGGAGTACTCTTGTTTCTACTTTCGCAGTATTGGGATTACAGGTAAATGCCACCATACCCAGATTTTACCAAACACTTTACCAGCTGAGCAGCTGAGTTCCAGCCCTCAGATCATTCTTTAAAAAAGAAACATATACATTAAATATTTTAATTGTATAATAATTATATACATAATATATACATAAATGTATATATGTATGCATACACACACACACACACGCGCACATATATGGGAGAATGGGCATGCCAGGAACTCCAGCCACTGCCAATGAACTCCAGACAAATGTGACACCTTGTGCATCGGGTTTACATGGATACTGGGGAATCCAACCTGGTTCCTTAGGCTTTGCAGGCAAGTGCCTTAACCACGAAGATGTCTCTCTAGCCCAGATGGTTTTTTTATTTAAAGATTTATTTTTATTTATTTATTAGAGACAGAGAGAGGAGGAGAGAAAGAGACAAAGAGACAGAGACAGCAAGTGAGAATGGGCACACCAGGGCCTCTAGCCACTGCCAATGAACTCCAGATGCATGTGCTACCACCTGCATCTGGCTTATGTGGGATCTGGAGAATTGAACTTGGGTCCTTAGGCTTCATAGGCATGTGCCTTAACCGCTAAGCCATCTCTCCAGCCCCATTTTTATTTTTAATGTAAGCTTTCATTGGTATAAATTTCTCTTCTAGTGTTACTTTATCTGTGTCTGATTGTTTGGTATATTGTATTTTATTTTCACTACTCTCAGAGTACTTTCAGATTTCCCTAATTTCTTCTTGGATTGAGTGCTTATCTAAATGTGTGTTTTCCAGTTTAGTTTTTGTTCCTGATTCCTCATTTCATCCTGTTGTCTGAGAAGAAATTGTACATCTATCCTCTTAAATTAATTGATGTCATAATTTAGTAGATTTGATAAGTTAGTAGAGCTAGGCTATCAGTAGCACTAGTAACATTTACTTGGTATCTATACGTGATTTATCCTGGAAAATGTCTTTATGTACTTTGATGTCTATACCATTGTTACTGAGTAGAGCATTTTGTTGTTTGCTAGCTTTTAAAAAAATTGTTCTTAGTTTATTGAGAAAGGGTCTTACTATATATCCTAGGCTAATCTGAAACTGCTACATTGCCCAAGCTGGCCCTGAACTTCTGATCCTTCAATTCAACTTCCCCAAGTGATGGGATTTTATATGTATGTCACCACACCTGGTCAGTAGAATATTTTACATGTGTACCAGATCTCATAGAATTAATTGCTGTTTGGTCCTCTATTTCTTTTTTTAAAAACTTTTTTATTGACAACTTCCATAACTATAGACAATAAACCATGATCATTTCCTCCTCTCCCCCACTTTCCCCTTCAAAAAAATCTGTTCTCCCTCATATCCCATCCCCCTCTCAATTAGTTTCTGTTTTATTTTGATGTCATCATCATTTCCTCCTATCATGAGGGTCTTGTATAAGGAGTACCAGGCACTGAAAAGTCATGGATATCCAACCCATTTTGTCTAGAAGATTGCATTGTAGACAGTCCTACCCTTCCTTTGCCTCTTCCACTCTTTCTGCCACCTCTTCCGCAATTGACCCTAAGCCTTAGTGAGTGTGATAGAAATTTTTAAGTGTTGAACACGTATCTGTTGCTTTGTCTTAGCACTATGGTGCTTTTTGGGTCATTCCAGTGGTCACTGCCATCTCAAAAGAGAAGCTTCTCTAATGAAAAGTGATAATAGCATTGATATATGTACATTAGCATTAAGAAAAGGGTTTATAGGGCAGTTTGGTGACCATAATATAGGCATTTAGCCTGACACCAGCAGGTGTTACAGCCCTAGTGCTCATGATCTTCCCTACCATAGACTATTGACTAGGATTTCAGTACCAGGAATGTATTCCCTCTCATGGAGCGGGTCTCCAATCCAATGGAGTGCAGTTGGTTTCTCCCATAACAGGCATGCCACTATTGTATCCATTGTCTCATTTGGCCTGACTGGCCAAACTTAAGGCTTGCAGTATCCACTGTTGTTTCTCTCCACTGATGACTTCCTTTTTCCACAGGGCTGCATGCACTGGAGCTTTTTGCAACTTTCAGTTAGCTGGTCTGCAGGGAAGAGATTTTCAGCTCAGCTTCAGCTTAATTTCTCAATGATCTTGTAGCCCAAGCATGTGGCATCTTCAGCATTAGGGGCATACAATCTGTTCATGCTGGAAAGCCAAGAGCCTTGACAATGGCCTGTAGTGTTTTAGGGGCATCAAGGACCTCTCTGGCTAACAACTCACTGGAAGGTACTCCATTCCTGGCACTGCAATTTTTCTAATAACAACTTATGACTTTTGGATACACCATTGTCCATAAAAATAGCTTTCCATATGGCTTATTCATACCATCTTAAATTTTTTTATTTTTATTTATTTATTTGAGTGACAGGTGTAGAGAGACAGAGACAGAGAGAGAGACAGAGAGAGAGAGAGAGAGAGAGAGAGAGAGAGATGGCCACACCAGGGCCTCCAGCCACTACAAATGAACTCCAGATGTGTATTCCCCTTTGTGCATCTGGCTAATGTGGGTCCTGGGGAATCGAGCCTTGAACCGGGGTCCTTAGGCTTCATAGGCAAGTGCTAAACTGCTAAGCATCTCTTCAGCCCCCATCTTAAATTTTGATTAACCCTCCTCCATCCTTCCTTTACTCAGTCTCTTCCCCTGACCTCACTTAGGCTTTTTCACCCCCAGTAATCTAGTCATCTGCTCATGCAACTAGGTGTGTGTGTGTGTGTGTGTGTATTACCATCCCCTTAAGTCCTTTCCGCTCTTCTGTACCTTATAGCCCCTTTCTAGCTCACTGGCCTCTGCTACTGATTTTCACTACAACTCACATACAGATCTAAACATTTGTAGTAGCCCTTGGCTTTCTGGGCCAGAGTTACCTTACTTAGTATAATCCTTTCTTGATCCATCCATTTCCCTGAAAATTTCATAATTGTATTCTTCTTTACCACTGAATTGTATGCCATTATATAAGTGTACTACATCTTCATTATCCATCTAGGCTGGTTCTATATCCTAGCTATTGTGAATAGAGTGCCAGTCAGCATGGATGTGCAGATATCTCTAAGGTAGTGTGATAAGTCCTTAGGATATATACCTAGAAGTGGTATGGTTGGGTCATATGGTAAATCCATTTTTAGTTTTCTCAGGAATCTCCACACTGATTTTCACAATGGCTGTACCAGATTACATTCCCACCAGTAGTGTAGAAAGGTTCCTCTTTTTCCACATCCTAGCCTACATTTATTGTCATTTGTTTTCTTGATGATAGCCATTCTGACAGAAGTAAGATAGAATCTCAAAGTAGTTTGAATTTGCATTTCCCTGATGGCTAATGATGTATTTCTGTATTTCTTCTTTTAGAACTCTATTTAGTTCCATAGCCCAATTTTTTATTATTTAGTTTTTTGAGTTCTTTGAATATCCTGAATATTAATCCTTTGTCAGATGTATAACTGGCAAATATTTCCCCCATTCTGTAGGCTACCTCTTTGCTCTATTCACAGTGCCATTTGCTATATGAAAGCTTCTTAATTTCATGTGATTCCAGTGGTTGGTTAGTGGTTTTATTTCTTGAGCAACTGGGGTTTTATTTAGAAAGTTGTTGCTTATGACAATATGTTAAAGGGTTTTCCCTACTTTTTCACTTAGCAGTTTTAGAGTTTCAGGTTGGATATTAAGGTCTTTGATCCATCTGGACTTGATTCTTGTACATGGAGAGAGATAAGGATCTATTTTCATTGTTCTGCCTACATATATCTAGTTTTCTTAGCACCACTTGTTAAAGAGGCTGTCTTTTCTCCAATTAATATTTTTGGCATTTTTTTTTTTATCAAATATCAGATAGCTATAGCTGCCCAGACTTATATCTGGGTCCTCTATTCTGCTTCTATCATACCTGGAAGTCTTCCTCTGTTTCTTATAGGTCTGTTTTTAAAGATTTTATTAAGTATTTTTAATTATGAGAGAGAATATTAATGAATATGAGAATTGAACCAGGAGGGCCTCCTGCCACTGCATAGGAAATCTACACATATACTTCATTTTGTACATTTGGCTTTATATGGGTCCTGGTGGCTTTACATGAATACTGGGAAATTGAACCCAGGCCAGCATGCTTTGCAAGAAAGTGCCTTTAGCCACTGAGCAATCTCTAGCCACCTTAAGATGTTTTTAAACATATTTATATATTTATTTGAGAGAAGAAGAGGCACACACATACATATATGGAGAGAGAGAGAATGGGCATGCCAGCACCTCTAGCTAGTGCAAACGAACTCCAGACACATGTGCTATCTTGTGCATCTGGCTTACTTGGGTCCTGGGGAATCAAACTGGTATTTTGACTATACAGGGAAGCACCTTAATTGCTAAGTCATCTCTCCATTCCCCCCTTTTATAGTTTTACTTGGATAAAAATAATATTTCCTGGGCTGGAGAGATGGCTTCGCCATTAAGGCACATGCCTGTGAAGCCTAAGGACCCAGGTTCAATTCTCCAGGTCCCACGTAAGCCAGATGCACATGGCGGCACATGCATCTGGAGTTTGTTTGCAGTGGCTAGAGGCCTTGGTGTGCCCATTCTCTCTCTATACCTCCCTTTCCCTGTCTTTAATAAACAAACAAATAAATAAGTAAATAAAATTATTAAAAAAATAAATAAATAATATTTCCTTATGTTATTTCAAACACATTTTAAAAATTTCCCTTTCCTATTACCTCCTTCCCCTTTTCCTTCTTGTTGACTTACCCCAGATTGGCCTCCTTTCTTCTTTCATACTACATGTTTCCTTAAGCTCCCACCTCACAGTATTAGTACTTACTTACTCATTGCTGTGAACAGCTTAACATAGGCAAGGGCTCAGCTTACAGTTAAAATACTTTCTTTAGGTTTCCTTAACATGTGGCAGAGGACAATGGTAGCAGGAGAAGGAGGTGGAATCAACAGTCAAAGAACTGCAGGAAGTGTAGTGGGGCTATAAAACTTGAAGGTCTCCCCCAGTGACTCACTTCCTCCAGCAGTCATCCCAAATAGTGCCACCAGCTAGAGAACAAGTATTCAAATCCATGAGGCCTAGATGGGAAATTTTACATTCATACCACAGCATACACTATTGAGTATTATATCAAGTATTCAATTATCTATTTTTGTAGAAGTGTTTACTTCCTTCAAATATTATCATATTTTTTTCGTGATCTTCCACTAGCTATGAAAATGGTTATAGCTCCTTGCTGAAGTGAGTATTTGATATATATATCATGCTATCATGCTTTGTCTCATAATGTGCATATGTGGGAGGGTATGTGAGGTGGTGGTAGTGTGGTGTGTGTGGTTGATGTATGTGCTGATGAGCTCACAGGCACACAGAGCCCAGAGGAGAACATCTGGTGTCATTCCTCTATCACTCACCTGTGTATTTCCTTGAGAGGAAGTCTTTCATCAAACGCAGTGCTGTACTTTGCAAGCCTCAGAGATTCTTCTTTCTCTGCTCCTCACAGATCTGAGGTTCTAGCCATGCATGGCCATGCCAAGCTGTTTACATATTTTTAGATGGTCTCAGACCCTCTCAGACCTTCATGCTTGTGGCAAACACTCTTCTGTGCTTTGCCATCTCTCTAGCCCTTATAATAGTTTTTATATAAGTTTTTCCTGAGGTTAGTATAGATACCCATTTATAGCTACTGTTTATATAGAACGTCTTTTTCCAGTCTTTTAATTCATGTCTGTTTAGAGTGGGTCAGACAACGTATAATTTGAACATGTGGTTTTATTCATTCCTTTGCTATTCTTTGCTTTTTTCTTTTGAACAAGGCCTTGCTATTTGGCCAGAGATGGCCTTGGAATGTCCTATGTAGTTCCAGATTAGCCTTGAATTCAGGATCTTCCCCCTATATATTGTGATTAAAAGCTCCAGCACCATGATAGTTTTAAAAACACATTAGTCTTTAAACAACAAAGGAAGCAATCTGTGCAGCTTAGCCTGTTATTCATAGCTTTTCTATTTTGATATTGATTTACTTTTTCTGTGATAGTTATTTCTTTAAATGGGTCTTGGTTACTGTTTTGCCCCTTTTATTTTACCTTGTAGAACTCCCTTGTGTATTTTTTTTTATAGGAAAAGTATAGTGGTAACACACTTTCCACTTTAGCTTACCTGGGGACAGCTTGATTCCCATTATTTTTAAAGGACAGTTTTTGATGGGTGTAGCATTTGCATGCAGTAGTTTATTTCCATTTCATTTTGAACCTGGCAGCTTGTAGTTTTGTGACCTCAAAACTTTCTGATGATCTTTTCTGCTTAAATAATCTTTGAAAAATCTTTTATAACTTTTCAGTTGGTTTTCTTACAGCCATTGAAATTGGGACAGCCTCACTGATTTCTTTCTCTGTGTCTTTGTCCTTTGCATATAGAAAAGCTACAGATTTTTGTGCATTATTTTGTATCCTGCAACTTTGCTGAAGGAATTTATTGCCTTTAGAAGTTTGAGGATGGGGACTCTTGGGTCAGTTATACATAGGATCATGTCATCTGCATGCATCTTCCTTTCCAATTTGAATTTATTTCTTTCTCCTGTTTTATTGCTTGGCTTAGTACTTCTAGTACTATGTTGAAGAGCAGTGGTGAGAGTGGGCTCCCCTGTCTTGTTTCAGATCTCAGTGGGAACTCCTTGAGTTTGTCCCCATTAAATATTATTTGGGCTTTAGAAGCTTCGTATATAGCCTTTATTGTGTTGAGATATGAACCCTCCATGCCTATTCTTTCCAGTGTTTTCATCATGAAGTGGTGGTGTATTTTGTCAAAAGCCTTCTCTGCATCAATTGAGAGGATCACATGGTTCTTATGATTCAGTTTATTTATGTGGTGTATTATATTGACAGATTTCAGTATGTTAAGCCAACCCTACATGGTTGGAATGAAGCATACTTGATCAGGGTGAAAAATGGTTTTGATGTGTTGTTGAATTTGGTTTGCAAGGATTTTGTTCAGGATCTTTGCATCTAAGTTCATTAGGGATAATAAGCCTATAGTTTTCTTTCTTTGTTGCATCTCTGTCTGGTTTTGGTATTAGGGTGATGCTAGCTTCAGCAAAGGAGTTAGGGAGGATTCCCTGTTCTCCAAATATGCGGAACAGTTTGAGCAAAATTGGTTTTGGTTCTTCAATGAAGGTTTGATAGAATTCAGCTGAGAAGCCATCTGGCCTTGGACTTTTCTTTTGGAGGAGGTTTTTGATTACCTTTAAATCTCCATGGATATGATAGGTTTGTTTAGGAGATTAATAATCTGCTCTGAGTTTAATTTTAGTAGGTGATTATGTTTATTGTGGAGTTCTCTGAGGTTCTTGAATGTTTAGAGTCATAAACTTCATGAAATTTGGCATTTTTAGCCATTTGTTTCAAATATTCTCCCTGCACCTTTCTGTTTCTCTTTTCCTTCTGGTACTTGCTATCTAATGCCTCCTGTTACCTTTCTGCAAATAGGTTTTGTGTTTACTTTCAGTCCTAGTCCTGTTTTAGCCATTATAAGGGCCAGCTTATTTGTCATTCACACCATTTTTTTTTGTTGTTGTTTATTGAGGTAAGGTCCAGGCTGACGTGGAATTCACTATGTAGTCTCACAGTGGCCTGGAACTCATGGCGATCCTACCTCTGCCTCCTGAATGCTGAGATTAAAGGCATGTGCCACCACACTTATTTTTTGGCATTTACACTTATTTTTATTATCTGTGTTACATTTTTATTTCATAGCTTCCTTATCCCACCTTTGTTTCACAAGTCACTGCTTTCTAGTTGTAGTGAGCTGTGAGTGGGAAAAGTACCTGATAGAATACTCTTATATCTCCTATTGGGAACTTACCTTTTTTATTTTTTATTATTGACAACTTCCATAATTATAGACAATAAATCATGATAATTCCCTCCTCTCTTACTTTCCCCTTTGTAACCCCACTCTCCATCATATCTTCACCCCCTCTCAATCAGCCTCTCTTTTATTTTGATATAGTCATCATTTTCTGCTATTATGATGGTCTTGTGTAGGTAGTACCAGGCAGTGTGAGGTCATGGATTATCAGGCCATTTTGTGTCTGGAAGAGTATTATAAGGAGCCCTACCCTTCCTTTAGCTCTTACATTTGTTTTGCCACCTCTTCCATAATGGATGCCTTGGAAGGTGTGATAGATATTTCAATGCTGAACATTTCTTCTCAGCACTATGGTGCCTTCTGAGTCATCCCAAGGTCACTGCCATCTGAAGAGAAGATTCTCTAACCAAAGGTGAGAGAAGAATTAATATATGGGTATGAACATTAAGGGAAGTGCTTACCAGGCAGTTTGGTGAGCATAATATATGCATTGAGCCAGACACTAGCAGGCACTACACCCCTAGGGTTCATTACATCCTGTCATAGGTTTTCAGTATCAGGCATGTATTCCCACCCATGGAGAGGGCCTTCAGTCCAATTAGAGAGTAGTTGTTTTTCCCCATAGCAGGCATGACACTATTGCACCAATTGACACATTTGGCCTGGCTGGTCCAAATTAAGGCTTGAAGTGTAGACTGTTGCTTATATCCATGGATGACTTCTTTCTTTCCCATGGAGCCGCATGCAGCTTTTTCCAGCTTTCTGTCAGCTGGTCTACATGGAGGAGGTTTTCAGCTAGGCTCCAGCAAGATTTCTCAGTGACCTTCCAGCCCAAGTATGTGGAGTTTTCATCAGTAGTGTCTGTGGTTGTTTGATTCAGGTGTCCCCATAAACTTATGTGTTCTGAATGCTAGGTACCCAGCTGATGGAAATTTGGGAATTAATGCCTCCTGGAGGCAGTGTATTGTTGGGGTTGGGCTTATGGTCATTATAGCCAGGTTCCCCTTGCCAGTGTTTGGGCACACTCCTGTTGCTGTTGTTCATCTGTTGTTGCCTAGGAGGTGAGGTCCAGCCTCTGCTCATGCCATCATTTTCTCCTGCTATCATGGAGCTTCTCCTTGAGTCTGTAAGCCAAAATAAACCCCTTTACCCCACAAGCTGCTCTTGGTTGGGTGATTTCTGTCACCTGACTGCAACAGTAAAGTTGGTACCAGAAGAGTAGAATTGTTGCTGCAAGAAACCTGACTGTGTGGCTTTGGCATTTTGGAGCTGCCTTGCAGGAGGAATGTGGATGAATTTGAAACCTTTGTCTAAGAGATGCCTTGCAGTGCTGTAAGTCCAGCTTGATGTAATATTCTGCTTAGAGTTGAAAGACCTGAATGCAGTAAGAACTATGACCTGTGAGGTTTGGCTCATGAAGGTGAGAAAACTGTTTGGACTGGGCTAGAAGCAGTTTGTATGAGAGGCTTGCTGTTATGTCCATATCCTAAGAACTTGTTCAGGGTTGCTTTGTGTAGAAATGGACTGGTGTGAACAGAAAGATATGGCATAGAAAAAGAAAAAAGAAATATTTGGGCTGAAACTGCTGCCTATTCAGTCACAATTGTATGAGAAATTACAGCCATTGAGATTGGGTCAGCTGACCTGCATTGGGACAACAGAAATAATGCAGTCTTTTTTTTTTTTTTTTTTTAAGATTTTATTTATTTTTTTTTTTTAATTTTTATTAACATTTTCCATGATTATAAAATATATCCCATGGTAATTCCCTCCCTCCCCACCCCCACACTTTCCCGTTTGAAATTCCATTCTCAATCATATTACCTCCCCATTACAATCATTGTAATTACATATATACAATATCAACCTATTAAGTATCCTCCTCCCTTCCTTTCTCCACCCTTTATGTCTCCTTTTCAACTTACTGGCCTCTGCTACTAAGTATTTTCATTCTCACACAGAAGCCCAGTCATCTGTAGCTAGGATCCCCATATGAGGGAGAACATGTGGCGCTTGGCTTTCTGGGCCTGGGTTACCTGACTTAGTATAATACTTTCCAGGTCCATCCATTTTTCTGCAAATTTCATAACTTCATTTTTCTTTACCGCTGAGTAGAACTCCATTGTATAAATGTACCACATCTTCATTATCCACTCATCTGTTGAGGGACATCTAGGCTGGTTCCATTTCCCAGCTATTATAAATTGAGCAGCAATAAACATGGTTGAGCATGTACTTCTAAGGAAATGAGATGAATCCTTTGGATATATGCCTAGGAGTGCTATAGCTGGGTCATATGGTAGATCAATCTCTAGCTGCTTTAGGAACCTCCACACTGTTTTCCACAATGGCTGGACCAGATTGCATTCCCACCAGCAGTGCAGAAGGGTTCCTTTTTTTCCACATCCCCGCCAACATTTATGATCATTTGTTTTCATGATGGTGGCCAATCTGACAGGAGTGAGATGGAATCTCAATGTAGTTTTAATCTGCATTTCCCTGATGACTAGTGACGTAGAACATTTTTTTAGGTGCTTATATGCCATTCGTATTTCTTCCTTTGAGAACTCTCTATTTAGCTCCTTAGCCCATTTTTTGATTGGCCTGTTTGATTCCTTATTAGTTATCTTTTTGAGTTCTTTGTATATCCTAGATATTAATCCTTTATCAGATATATAGCTGGCGAAGATTTTTTCCCATTCTGTAGGTTGCCTCTTTGCTTTTTTCACTGTGTCCTTTGCGGTGCAAAATCTTTGTAATTTCATTAGGTCCCAGTGGTTAATCTGTGGTTTTATTGCCTGAGCAATTGGGGTTGTATTTAGAAAGTCTTTGCCAAGACCAATATGTTGGAGGGTTTCCCCAACTTTTTCCTCTAGCAGTTTCAAAGTTTCTGGTCTGATGTTAAGGTCTTTAATCCATTTGGACTTAATTCTTGTGCATGGCGAGAGAGAAGAATCTATTTTCATCCTTCTGCAGATATTTATCCAGTTTTCAAAACACCATTTGCTGAAGAGGCTGTCTCTTCTCCAATGAGTATTTTTGGCATTTTTATCGAATATCAGGTGGCTATAGCTACTTGGGCTTACATCTGGGTCCTCTATTCTGTTCCACTGATCTACATGTCTGTTTTTGTGCCAGTACCATGCTGTTTTTGTTACTATGGCTCTGTAGTATAGGTTAAAATCAGGTATGGTGATACCACCAGCCTCTTTTTTGTTGCTCAGTATTATTTTAGATATTCGAGGTTTTTTATGATTCCAAATGAATTTTTGGATTGTTTTTTCTATTTCCATGAAGAAAGCCTTTGGAATTTTGATAGGGATTGCATTAAATGTGTAGATTGCTTTAGGTAAGATTGCCATTTTCACTATATTGATTCTTCCAAGCCAGGAACAAGGGATGTTTCTCCACTTTCTAGTGTCTTCTGCAATTTCTCGCTTGAGTGTCTTAAAGTTCTCATTGTATAGATTCTTTACTTCCTTAGTTAGGTTTATTCCAAGGTATTTTATTTTTTTTGATGCAATTGTGAATGGGAGTGATTCTCTGATTTCATCCTCTGTGTGTTTGTTGTTAGCATATATGAAGGCTACTGATTTCTGTGTATTTATTTTGTATCCTGCTACATTGCTGTAGGTTTTGATTAGCTCTAACAGCTTGCTAGTAGAGTCTTTAGGGTCCTTTATGTATAGAATCATGTCATCTGCAAATAATGATAGCTTGATTTCTTCCTTTCCAATTTGTATCCCTTTTATGTGTGTCTCTTGCCTTATTGCTATGGCTAAGACTTCCAAAACTATATTAAATAGAAGTGGAGACAGTGGACACCCTTGTCTTGTTCCTGATTTTAGTGGAAAAGCTTCCAGTTTTTCCCCATTTAGTAATATGTTGGCTGTAGGCTTGTCATAAATAGCCTTTATTATATTGAGATATGTTCCTTCTATTCCCAGTCTCTGTAGGACTTTTATCATGAAGGGATGTTGGATTTTGTCAAATGCTTTCTCTGCATCTAATGAGATGATCATGTGATTTTTGTCCTTCAACCCATTTATGTAATGTATTACATTTATAGATTTGCGTATGTTGAACCATCCCTGCATCTCTGGGATAAAGCCTACTTGGTCAGGGTGAATGATCTTTTTGATATACTCTTGTATTCTGTTTGCCAATATTTTGTTGAGAATTTTTGCATCTATGTTCATGAGGGAGATTGGTCTGTAATTTTCTTTTTTTGTTCTATCTTTGCCTGGTTTTGGTATCAGGGTGATGCTGGCCTCATAGAAGGAGTTTGGTAGGATTCCTTCTTTTTCTATTTCCTGGAAAAGCTTAAGAAGCAATGGTGTTAGCTCTTCCTTAAAAGTCTGGTAAAATTCAGCAGTGAATCCATCCGGGCCTGGGCTTTTTTTAGTTGGGAGATTATTGATAACTGCTCGGATCTCCATGTTTGTTATAGGTCTATTTAAGTGATTAATCTCATTTTGATTTAATTTAGGTAGGTCATATAGATCAAGGAAATCATCCATTTCTTTCAGATTTTCATACTTGGTGGAGTATATGCTTTTATAGTATGTCCCTATAATTTTTTGAATTTCTCTGGAATCTGTTGTGATGTTACCTTGTTCATCTCTGATTTTATTAATTTGTGTCTCTTCTCTCTTTCTTTTGGTCAGATTTGCTAAGGGTTTATCAATCTTGTTTATCCTTTCAAAGAACCAACTCTTTGTTTCATTAATTCTTTGGATTGTTCTTTTTGTTTCTATTTCATTAATTTCTGCCCTAATCTTTATTATTTCTTCCCGTCTACTACTTTTTGATTTGCCTTGTTCTTCTTTTTCCAAGGCTTTAAGACGAAGCATTAGGTCGTTTACTTGCGACCTTTCTAATTTCTTAATATAGGCACTTAAGGCTATAAATTTACCTCTTAGAACTGCCTTCATTGTGTCCCAGAGATTTTGGCATGTTGTGTTCTCATTATCATTTGACTCTATAAATTTTTTGATTTCCTTTTTGATTTCTTCATTGACCCACTCATCATTTAGTAGTGTATTGTTTAGCTTCCATGATTTTGTGTATGCTCTATAGCCTTTCTTGCTACTGATTTGTAGTTTAATTCCATTGTGGTCAGATAGAATGCAAGGAATTATTTCAATTTTCCTGAATTTGTTAAGATTTGCTTTGTGTCCTAATATATGGTCTATTTTAGAGAATGTTCCATGTGCTGCTGAAAAGAATGTATATTCTGCAGCCTTTGGATGAAATGTCCTGTATATATCTGTTAGGTCCATATCTTCTATGACCTCATTTAGTCCAGATGCCTCTCTGTTTATTCTTTCCCTGGATGACCTGTCAATTGATGAGAGTGGGGTGTTAAAGTCACCCACCACCACCGTGTTTGGTGTTATCTGTGACCTTAGTTCTAATAGTGTTTGTTTGACGAATTTGGGAGCCCCCATGTTAGGTGCATATATGTTTAGGATTGTAATGTCCTCCTGTTGGAGTGTGCCCTTAATCAATATAAAGTGACCTTCCTTATCTTTTTTGACTAACTTCGGACTAAAGTCCACCCTGTCTGATATTAGGATAGCAACCCCTGCTTGTTTTCTAGGCCCATTTGCTTGAAACACCGTCTTCCAACCTTTCACCCTAAGATAATGTCTATCCTTTGTAGAAAGGTGAGTTTCTTGAAGACAACAAATTGTAGGATCCTGCTTTTTAACCCAGTCTGCAAATCTATGTCTTTTCGTTGGGGCATTGAGACCGTTGATATTAAGAGATATTATTGAAAGGTGTGTATTTATGTTTGCCATTTTTGTGTGTGTGTGTGTGTGTTACTGGTTCTACCTGTGCTCTCTTCTGTTAACTGGTATTTGAGTATGGCTGGTTTTTTCTAGGTTCCTTATATGTGTGCTTTTCCTTTTGTTCAGCATGGAGGATTCTATCAAGTATTTTCTGTAGAGCTGGTTTTGTCTTCAGATATTCCTTTAACCTGCTTTTGTCATGGAATGTCTTTATTTCTCCATCTATTTGGATGGATAACTTTGCAGGATAAAGTAACCTTGGTTGACAGTTGTTATCTTTCAGAACTTGGAATATATCACTCCAGGCCCTTCTGGCTTTAAAAGTTTGTGTTGAATAATCTGCTGTAATCCTGATGGGCTTGCTTTTGTAGGTAACTTGATTTTTCTCTCTAACTGCTTTCAATATTTTTTCTTTGGTTTGTGTGTTTGGAAGTTTGAGTATAATGTGGCGAGGAGAGTTTCTTTCTGGGTTTTGTCTGGCTGGGGTTCTAAAGGCTTCCTGTATCTGTATTGGCACCTCTTTCCCAATTTGGGGAAAATTTTCCTCTATGATTTTGTTGAAGATGCCTACTATGCCTCTGGAGTGGAATTCTTCTCCTTCTACTATGCCCTGAATTCTTATATTGGATCTTTTCATAGTGTCCCGAATATCTTGAAATTCCCACTCATACTTTTCTATAAGTTTGTTTTTCTCTTTGTTGGACTGCATTAGGTCTGCCACCTGATCTTCTAGCTTAGATATTCTGTCCTCTCCCTCATCCATCCTACTGGTGAGATTTTCTACAGAGTTTTTTATTTCATTAACTGTGTTCTTCATTGCTAGTAATTCTGACTGGTTTTTCTTTATTATTTCTATTTCTCTATTCATGTCTTGTATTGCCTTCTTTATTTCATTAAATTGGTGTCCTGCCTCCTCTTTGATTCCTTTGATTTCCTCTTTGATTTCCTCTTTGATTTCTTCTTTGATTGTTTTCATGTGTTCTTTGACCTCTTTGAACATATTTATAATTATTCTTTTGAACTCTTTCTCAGGCATTTCCTCTAACTCTTTCTCACTGGAGGACATTTCTGATGCATTAATACTTTTAGGTGGATTTATATCGTCTTGCTTTTTAGTGTTTCTTGTGTTATAATGTATATATTTTTGCATCTTGGATTAAGTTAATGCTTGGATTTTCTAGCTAGCTGTGTTTTCTTAGCTGTATCAATTGATTTGGTGTAAAATATTTTCAGGGTAGGACCTTAAGGTATTAGGTGTGGCTCTTAAGACTCTCAGAGTATCTACAAAGATGTTCTTAGGGGTTGAGTTTCCCTGCTATAGGAGTATTCAAGCAGGCTGAGTGGGATAATATACTGGTAGATTCTAAAATTTAGCTAAACACTGTACCCATTCCATCAAAAACAGCCTCGAGTATGTATGCAAGAGTAGTTATTATAATGACCAGATCCTCTATCAACAAAGAGGTTTAGATTTCTGGTCTGTTGAGGTATCCAAGTCAGCTTGTGACCAGGTGAGACCCTTCCCTGGTGCAATCCCAGTTACCTTGGGTGATTGTGGTCTCAGTCAAGTTGCTGCCTGGGTCGTCGGGCTGCTGTTCTGATTTCTGGAGCTGGGCACTTGCTTTTCCTACGGGGCAAACTGAGTCGCTGCCGCCGCCTCTGCAGCTGTTGTAGGTGTCACCGCCGGAGCCCCCACCACTGCTGAAGCTGCCGTTGTCGTGTCCACCGCTGCTGCTCACCCCGAAGCCGCTGCTCTCCTGGGTCCGCTGCCGCTGGGGCCACTGGTACCGGTGCTGGAGCCGCTGAAGTTGCTGCCAAATTCTGCTCCTGCTTGGGTCCCGCCGTCAGCCCAAGTTGGCGTGGCCGGGTCCCGGGCCGCTGCTGTGTTCGCTGGAGCTGGGTTCAGGCGGCAGGGGAGGGGAGGGAGCCGCGGCTGTTCTGGTTGTATCGTGTGCTTTTACCTCGCGGTCTGCTCCTCCCTCCGTTGCTCGCTGCCGCTCTCCCCTCACGTTTCCCGAGTTGCGGAGAGCGCGGTGTGAGGGGAAAATCCCGCACCTGGCTTGTCCTGCGGCTCGAGCCGAGAGTCCGGCGGTTTTCTGCCGCTCCGCGGTAGCGGCGGGTAGCTGAGCCGCCCCAGAGCCGCTGTTCCCGCCTGTGCAGGCTCTGGATGCTCTATAACTCTTCCACTTCTCCGCTGCCGCCTCAACTTCCTATACACCTCACTTTTTAGTAAAAGTGTGTATTTTGCTGAGTTTTTTTTGGTCTTCCCCCCCCAGGCTGTTTTGGCGTGGTACCTACGCCGCCATCTTAACCGGAAGCCAAATAAATCAATGCAGTCTTTTAAAAGGGCCTGAATGCTAGAGGAGTGTCCTGTTCTTCAAATTCTGCTTTATTGCCCCTAGATTAACAAGTTGGCACCCCTCCTAGCACTATGAAGTATAGGAAATGCAGGAAATAGAGGGTCATTGAATTTACAACATGGTCTTGTATTTTGGAAACAGCCATGAGCAGTGTGAAGCAGGTTTGCCGGATGCCTACATGAAGACTGGATGGAGCTGTGAGGGTGGGCTGTGAGTTTTTGGACAGTGGAGATGCTTGGATGATGAGATGGCTGCTAAGAACAGCTGGCCCCAGATTAAATTTTCTGGAACTGTGAGTAACCTAGCTGGAGGGCTGGAATTGGAACTCTAGAGACTTGCTGGTTAGAATTATTGGACTTGGAGATTTGTCACTGACTAGAGTTGTTGGACTTGGAGTTGCAGAGTTTGATATTTGCTTCTTTAATTCTTGTATTGGTTGATTATTTCTTTGCTATGTCCAGTGCCATCTTTTGCAGTATGTTTATTCTATGCCATTATGGCTTTTTTTTTTTTTTTTGGTATTATGGCTCAGTTAAAAGATCAAGGAGTATGTGACTGTCTTAATATCATTGGGATTGATTAAAAACTATGGGGTCCTTTAAAGTTGGATGAATGCACTGCACTGCATTTTATATCATGTATGGTTATCGGCTTATGGGGGCCTAGGGAAGAATGTGGTAGTTTGATTCAGGTGTCCCCCATAAATATAGGTATTCTGAATGCTAGGTGCCCATCTTATGGAGATTTGGGACTTAACACCCCCTGAGGCAGTGCATTGTTGGGGTGGGCTTATGGGTATTATAGCCAGCTTCCCCTTGCCAGTGTGTGGCACACTGCCCTGTTGCTGTTGTTCACCTGATGTTACTCAAGAGATGATCTCCACTCTGTGCTCATGCCATTGTTTTCCCTGTCATCATGGAGCTTCCCCTTGAGTCTGTAAGGCAAAATATACCCTCTTTCCCACAAGCAACTCTTGGTCAGGTGTTTTCTGCCAACAATATGAGCCTGACTGCCACAGGATTTTACCATGTATTCCTGGTTGGAGACCAAGAGCCTTGACAATGGCCTGTAATGTTTTGGAGGCACCAGGAACTTCCCTGGCCAACAAATAACTCACTAGAAGGTATCCCATCACTGGAACTGAAAATTTCTTAGTAATAATCTATGGCTTCTGGATGTGCTATTGTCCAAAAAAGTATGTTTCCATATGGCTCATTCATACCCTCTTAGATTTTGATTAACCGTCCCCCCAAACTTTTTTTACTCAATCTCTTCCCTTTTCCACCCCCCAGTCATCTGTTCTTTTACCTATATTTATACAATATTATCCCCTTACATCCTATCCTCTTTTCCCTCCCTTATAGCCCCTTTCTAGCTTATTGGACTCTGCTGCTGAGTTTTATTCCAACTCACATACAAGTCCAAACATTTGTAGGTAGGGTCCATATATGAGAGAACATGTGACAATTGACTTTCTGGGCCTGGGTTACCTCACTAAGTATCATCCTTTCCAGATCCATCAATTTCTCTGAAAATTTCATAATTTTATTTTTCTTTAATGCTGAATAGAACTCCATTGTATAAATGTATCACATCATCATTATTCACTCATTAGTTGAGGGACATCAAGGCTGGTTCCATGTCTTAGCTATTGTGAATAGAGCTGCAGTTAACATGGATGTACAACTATCTCTAAGGTAGTGTGATGAGTCCTTAGCATATATGCCTAGAAGTGGTATAGTTGGGCCCTATGGTAGATCTGTTTTTGCTGTCTCAGGAACCTTCACACTGATTTCCACACTGGCTGTAGCAGATTGCATTCCCCCCAACTATGTAGAAGTTTTCCTCTTTAGGAACTTACTATTTTTGGCAGCATTATCCTCTAGGCCATTTTTCTTGTCTGTGAAGCTGTGAAGTAGAGGTTGAGGTGTTCTGATGATTTCTGTGAAGCTCACTCTTGACCCACACAAGATATTGTTAAATGTTAATGATGTATATCCTTCTAAAATTTATTTTTTTAATTTTTTGTTTATTTTTACTTATTTACTTGAGAGCGACAGAGAGAGAGAGAGAGAGAGAGAGAGAGAATGAGAATATAGGCATGCCAGGGCCTCCAACCACTGCAAACGAATTCCAGATGCATGAACCCCCTTATGCATCTGGCTAACGTGGGTCCTAGGGAATTTAGCCTCGAACCAATGTCCTTAGGCTTCACAGGCAAGCGCTTAACCACTAAGCCATCTCTCCAGCCCTAAAATTTATTTTTTAATTTGCAATAATGTCCTTCAAATGGTTGAGGTTGCATAGTCAGCATCCTAGTGAAAACTAGTATCCCTTTAAACACACTGAGCATATCCTAGGGTGATGTTTACTTTATTTAATGCCTAATGAAATTTTATTTCAGGAATTTCTGGATGACATTTGTCACTTGTGATCAAGAATTATGATCATTATAAGAACAGTAGACCACTTCTAATGAAATTCTTGTTTCAGCATTATATCTTCTCTATTTTCCATTTATCAATGGATAGAAGAAGCAGCATGATTAGAAACAAATATATCAGGGAATATAGGAAATTTAGGAATGAATAAAAATATGCATTTTGTTCAGTGGAGCAACAATTTTAGCAAAAATAATGAGATATGTAGCTATATAGTTAGAACATTTCCACAGGCATCCTAGATTTCTGGAGGCCAGAGGTCTTCTGGGTGAATTGTTCACATTTGTAAAACTTCTATTATTATTTTACTGATAAAATACATATCCAGTTAATTAAATATAAGAAATGTAGAAGAATTCTGAAGTTTTAAACTGACTAGGTGACTAATATTTTGGTTGAGGAATGTGAACTTGAACATTTTAGTAAATATGATGGAAGTGTTGCAAGAGAGCTTTTAGAAAAGCCAGCATAATGAGAACTCTTGGTAATACTTTCACTTCATTTTAAAAAGTATTTTGTTATTACTTATTTATTTGACAGAGAGAGGGAGAGAGTGAGCATTCCAGGGCCTCGTGCACGACCTTGTGCATTTGCCTTATGTGGGTACCAGGGTATCGAACCTGGATCCTTATGCTTCTCAGGCAAGTGCTTTAACCACTAAGCAATCTCTCCAGCCCTCATTGCATTTTTTGAAAACATTTTGTTCATGCGTTCTTGTATATATATGTGGTGTGTGCTTATATGTGTGTTGTATGTTGTCTATGGCACTCCGTGCATTTAACCTGTGTCGGGGGGTGGTGCTTGTCTGTGGTGATAGGAACAGAACATTGGGGGTCTTGCTTCATTGCTCTAATGTCCATTCTTGTTTGAATCAGAGCCTGTTACTGATACCAGAGCTTGTTTCTTTTTGTGAGCCTTGATGATTCCCTGGTCTGTGTTTCCCTTTATGAGAATGGGGTTACAGGAATGTGTATCTACACCCAGATGTTTATTATATGGCTTCTAGAGGTTTGAGCTACAGTGGTTTCATGTCCCCTCGGGCCTTCATACCTGCACAGAAATCACACTTAAATGCTGAGCCATCTCTACAGGTTTTGGTAATACTTTTAAAGTATACATATAGCACATTGTTATTTAAGGTAATTATTGATGTAGTTAGATTGATAGCTACCAAATTTGTTACTTTGTTGTCTTTACTTTAGATCCAATTTTTATTGTCCATACTTTTCCTGCTTCTCTGGCTTTAACTGAGCATTGTTAATGATTCTATTTTCTGTTGTTCCCTTGCATATCAAATACACCTTTAAAAAAATTACTTTTTTTCAGCAGTTGCTCTATAGACCAGATATACATTTTCAGATAACTCAAGACCACTTTCAAATAGGTATGCGCTGCTTCACAGATAGTTGCACATACCTTAAATAAAGAAATAGCTTTAATTCCCTGGAACCCTTGTGTTCCTGCTATTTTTATATATATATATATATATATATATATATATATATATATATATATATATATATATGTATTGTTATTATATATTATACTTTACATACATAAAACTACACATGCATGTGTTTAATGACATACATACTTGCATAATATATTGTGATTACTAATTTAGAGAAACTGTTGGTAGTTGAATTAACCAACTAGAGAAATGATCTCTGAAAGTATAGTTTTTGTTGGGTGAATTAAGAAAATTACTTTTTAAAATTTTAACTTATTCTATTTTTAAAATACTTTGTTTAAAAAAGAGTGACGTTTTATTTTTAAGTTACATGTGACTGAGTATGTGTGTGCCATAATATGTAAGTGTACAACTTTTGGGTTGGTCCTCTGTCTTCCCACCTCATTGGAGGCAGGGTTTGTTGCTCTGGATTCTCTCTACTATTATTGTTGGTTGTGTTCATGTAAATATCTGGGAAATTCTATCTCTGCCTTCCATCTCCCTGGCAGCTGGCAGTGGGTCTGGATTACAGAAGCTTTCTATAGCTACTGGATTAAAAAATTTATGAATTTCATGTATGAAAATTTATATGTTGGTCATATTCCCATACAATTATACTCTTGTATCCCCTCTCCCTTGTCCCCATTCCACTGAGAGTCCTCCTCATTGAGGTTATTAGAATTCACTATGAGGTCATGAATGCATCATTCAGTCTCTGGAGGGTGGGGGCAATGCCTCAGGATACTCCTTCTTACTCTGCCTCTTACAATCTTTCCACTTCCTCTTCCAAAATGTTACCCGAGTTTGGGTGGACATGTTTATAAGTCTACTTTGGTATTGAAATGTCTGCTTTGATGAGTTTCGAGTGTTCTCAATGTCTGTTTAACCATCTCTCTGGAGGAGGTTGTCAGGAAAAGTTTGAACAGTAACCATTGTTAAATCATCACTTCTTCTATGGTGTCTTGCAGGCCCTGGCAGATGTGATAGAGTTGGCTTGCCATGATAGACAGTTTTCTGATTGTATTGATGAAATTTTGGTTTTCCCAGTTGTTGCTGCCATCTCTTAACAAAACAAAACAAACAAACACAAAAAGGATTTTCAATCAAGAGTGAGAGCAACATGGATTAAAGGGGATGATCATAGTTGTTTAAAATTTGCTTTTAAAAAATATTTATGATTTATTTACTAAAGAGAGAGAAAAACAGGCAGATAGAGTAAATGGGTATGCAAGGGCGTTCAGCCACTTAATACAAACTCCAGATACATGTATCACCTTGTGCATTTTGCTTACATGTGTCCTGGGGAGTTGAACCTGGGTCTTTTTGCTTTACAGGCATAGGGCCTTGTCTTCTAAATAATGTCTCCAGCCTTAAGAGCTACTAGATTTTTTCAATGTCAGGTCTGGGGCTCAAACTCAGGTACTCCAGCTTGAGTAGCAATTGCTGTATACATGGAGCCATCTCCCTAGCCCTAAATGATCATATTTTTTTTTTTCTATGTAACTTTGCTTCTCTCTAAAAAAACCTTACTTCAGCTTTCCTGTAAGGCACACCTTACAGACAACAAATTCCCTCTTTATTTTATTTTGGTATTGAATGCTAATTTCACAAGGTACAGAAAAATTTAAAAGACATTCACTTTCTAATCTTCTTATTTTTTTTCCCATGGCTTATTTTTATTGCATGGCTTCTGAGGATTCCTCAGATGTACCTGTGACTCTCGTGCTTGTGTAGGCTAGGGCTTTACCCCTCTGGATTTTAGGATTTTTCACTTTCATTTTCTGAGTTTGAATATGGGTGTTCTCTGAGTTTCCTGGTTCTTTAGTTTGGTTTCTCATGCTGTATTGAGGGCTGTCCCCTGTCATTGCTTCAAGCATTCTTCCATGCTTGTTTGTATAAGGGAGAGAAAGGGCTTTCCTCTATTTCTTTACCTTCTACTATCCCTACTGTCTTTAAATTTGTACCTTTTATAGATTCTCCACAATTTTTGGATATTCTGTTTCTCTCTGATTTTCATTTCAGTATATACATATACATACATGCATAGCATACATTTTTCGATAGGGTCTTACTCTTACTCAGGCTGACCTAGAATTCGTTATGAAATCTCAGGCTAGCCTCAAACCTAAAACAGTCCTTACCTCTTCCTCACGAACGCTGGGATTAAAGGTATGTACTACCATGCCCAGATAAAAGTACTTTTATTTATTTATTTATTTGAGAGGGAGTAATGGGTACTCTAGGTTATCTTGCTGCTGCAGATGTATTCGTAATACATGCACTATCTTGTGCATCTAGCTCTGCATGGATACTGGGGAAATGAACCCAGGTTGTCAGACTTTGCAAGCAAGTGACTTTAATCATTGAGCAATCCATCTATTCAGCCCCTTGGTTTTCATTTTTGAGTTCTTTTTTTTTTCTTTTCTGTTACAGCATTTTTTATCTGTAGCATTTCATTTTTTATTCCTTTTTAGAATTTTTATCTCTTGGCCCACATACTTACATTATCCTTCTGTTTTTACCCACTGCTTACTTTGCCATTAGGCCTCTTTTTATAGTTTTCATAAACTTTTTTTTCTCCTCTCTCCCTCTCTGTGTATGTGTGTATGTGTGTATATGTTCCTCTCTCTACTTCTCTTTCTGTCATTGGGGATTGAACGTGCATGCCACATGCCACTGTACCCCTGAGCTATATTCCGTGCCCAAGTTCTTAAAAATTCTTGATGATCATTCCAACACTCCCGCCCCATCAGGCTGTGGTTCTGATGCCTCTTCACTCTCTTCCAGTGAGTCCTTTGCCCTTTAGTGTGTCATGCATTGATTTGTTGAAAGTCTAGAAAATACTTACCTAGAAAAAGAAATGGGGTAAATAGTTCCTTTGTAGGTATGGTAAGGTGTGAGGACAGAGAAGTGTTGTATCTTCTTTTGAGTATATCTCAGACTTTTGATGAGCCTCTATTCCTTTTTGTGAACTTCACTTGTTTTCCGGTCTCTAGACCCTCCCTAATTAGAAGAGCTTGCTGGAGCCACAGTTGGGCATTTCCCTATGTGAAACATTAGAGGAGGCTGTCTTTCCCTTTTCCCAAGTGGAAATCTCAAGGCCACTGTGATTGGATATATACCTTCCTTGAGAAGGAACTATAGAGCTTGCTGAACTTTTTTTTTGAGGCAAGCCCAACAGACTGCCTTTTTTTTTTTATGTGCACGCGCGCGCGCGCGCGCGCGCACGCGAGAGAGAGAAAGAGAGAGAGAGAGAGAGAGAGAGAGAGAGAAGGAGGGAGGGATTGAGAGAGAGAGAAGGTGGAAATTGGTATGCCAGGGCCTCTAGCCACTGCACTTGAACTCCAGAAGTGTGAACCCCCTCGTGTGTATGTGTGACTTCGTGCGCTTGCATCACTGTGTGTCTGGCTTACATGGGACCTGGAGAGTCAAACATGAGTCGTTAGGCTCTCAGGCAAGCGTCTTAACTGCTAAGCCACCTCTCTAGCCCTTATTGAACTTTTGAAGTCCCTTCACTCTTAGCCCCATGTAATAGACAGTTTCAGGTTCACTGAGATGAACTTGCAGACCAAGCACGGTTGTGGAGGAAGGGATCAGGGGAAGTTCCATAATGGCAGAAGAAGCTGGCCTGCCTTCACAAGCTTAGGGAAAGAAGCACAATCCAAAAGCCACACAGCATAGCTCCAGCTAAGCATTCTTTGCCTATTTTTAGAGTGAAATCCAAAACCCACTACCACACCCTAATATCTGCCTGGTGACACTGCCTCCAGCCAGGTGGCTGAAGATGCAAACTGCAAACTAATAAAACACTGAATATATTGGGGGCCATCTGTTCAAACTACCACATCACAGTAGGTTAGGCTTTACATGTCCCCAGTAGATGGGGTTGTAAAAGATAATTTTTCCTGAAGGCAGGCCTTGTCAAAAATAGAATGTCCAGGTATATTTTAAAATACTTGCTTTTCTTCCATAGGCTGAGGAAATTTTTGTCTAATATGAATAGTGAGGCTCTGTTAAAGGTGAAACTCAAAAATATCAGCCTACCCTATGACTATGAAATGGGAATTTGGAATATCTTTGAGAGCAGTGGAGCTATTCTTTGCTCTTGGTTATACTTTTAATTTTTTTGTTTCATTTTTATTTATTTATTTGAGAATGACAGACAGAGAAAGAGAGAAAGAATGGGTATGCCAGGGCCTCCAGCCATTGCAAACGAACTCCAGATGCATGCGCCCCTTATGCATCTGGCTAACATGGGAACTGGGGAACCAAGCCTCAAACCGGGGTCCTTAGACTTCACAGGCAAGCGCTTAACTGCCAAGCCATCTCTCCACCCCAGCTCTTGGTTATACTTTAACTCAGGAGTTGAAGTGCTGGACAGACAAGGTCAGAGAAAACTTCCAGTGAGCCAGTGGTCTCTACGTTGTCTTATGAGTTCAACAAATGAAATCCACAAACCATAGAGAGTAAGGTTTTGGAAATTTTTGTTACAGAGCTTAAGGAAAGAAGGCCCAGCTCATTTATAACAGAAGGGTCCTGAACAGGTAATCTATCTGGTCACACTGATCAGGGGTCTTTTATGGGAAAGGATAATCCTTTAGGGAAGGCAAAATCAGAGTAATCAGATTTCTAGGTAAGGAGTAATCTAACAAAGCAGTTATTTTTTTTTTTTTTAAGGGAAAAAGAGATACTAGGAAAAACTAGGCTCAAGAATATTTCCTGCTTTTAGCTAAGAACAAAACTGTTCTCTTTGATGGTCCTGTTTTCCTATAGTCTTCATTAGCTTGGTCCATCTGGAATTTTCTCTTGTGGACTTTTCCTCCAGATATTTAGTTACAGATCAAGTTTTTCTTGCCTTGTCATTCCTGCAGAGGCTGGAATTTGAGCTTTCTTGTGAACATTTTTTTTTGTGTGTGTGTGTGAATTTTTATATCAACCCGTGTTTCTTCATTTTGGGACAGACCTTTGCCCTGTCCAAGCTCCTTACATGACAGACTTTATTCATTTTAAGCGTATCTTGTCATTTAAGTGTGCTAAATATCATCAATGGCACTTTCTGAGAATGTAGAAGACAGCTTTCTGGATCTTTTGATTTATTTCCCATTATTTTTCTTAGTTTTGGTCCTAATTATATATTTTGCTATGTACCAAGGTGACTTTTCTTGAATACCAAGTTTTAGTTATTAGTTAGCTGATGTTTTTTTTTTTTAATATTACTTCTCAGTTTAAGGGTTTATTTTTAGTAGTGAACCAAGCCTAATGCCAGCCAGTTTATCAGGACACTGACTTGGATCTACTGATCCTCCCCTCTTTGGCTTCCTACTCCATGTGGCTGTAGTGGAGACTTTAAATTTCCCATGTGGATATTCATTCAGGGGCTCCTGTTCCTCTACTCCATGAGCTTTTTTTTTTTTTAATATTTATTTTTTGCTGGGTGTGGTGGCACATGCCTTTATTAGAAAGAGAGAAAGAGAAAGGGGCCTCCAGCCACTGTAGTCAAACGCCAGATGTGTGCAACCCCTTGTGCATGTGTCACCTTGTCTGTCTGATTACAGTGAGTTATACATGGGTCTTTAGGCTTCGCAGGCAACTGCTTATCTATTTGTCCAGCCCCTACGTGAACTTTTTAAATGTTGCTCTTAACTTCTTAGCCTTGTACCTGGTAGCTGCTTCTACCATAATAGTCAGATACCATCAGGGGAAAAACGGATTCAAGGCCCAGGATCATGTCTCTGAATTTCCTTCTCATACTAAGTTTCCCACTTGCAACTTTTTTAGTGTCTTATTTGGTATTAGTTGCATGCTTTTTCCTGGTGATTTTTTTATGACACTTATTCTTGAAGTACTTTCTCTCCTAGATTATTGTGCTTTTTACTTGTGACTTATGCTATATTTGGAACCTTTGTTCTATTCCTTCTATTTAGAAATTTATGTTTCCTTAGACACCTAGTTCCCAGTTTATATTACTTACTATTGGTGTGGATACTTGGTAAAGCATGCTTCCTCACAGAATTTTACTGATTGTCCAGTTGGATCAGATGTCATTACAGCATCTCTCATAGCCTCTTTTCCAATTCATTCATTAAACTTACGGATTACAAATATGTTTATGTTATTGCTTTAATGTTTATCCTTCTTGTAGAATTTGAGACTCCTAAGAAAAAGGGCCACTTCTTACTGGGCATGGTAGCACACATGTGTAATCTCAGCATGCAAGAAAATAAGGCAGGAAGATGATGAGTTCCAGTTCCAGGCTACAAAGAGGCCCTGGCTCAAACAAATACAGATAAAAAGAGAGAAGACCATACTTATTTACTTTAAAATATATTTTCTTTATTTATTTGAGAGAGAGAAGTGGGGGGGAGAGAGAGAAAGAGAGAATGGGTGCCCCAAGGCCTCCATCCACACTGCAATCGAACTCCAGATGCATGCTTGTACATCTGTCTTACGTGGGTCCTAGAGAATTGAACTCGGATGCTTGGGCTCTTAGGCAAATGCCTTAACCGCTAAGCCATCTCTCCAGCCCAACCATACACATTTTTATCATTATGGACACAAGTATGTATTTAGTATTTTTTCATAAGTAAAATACATAGGTAGAAGGTTGAATGAGATTTCTATTGGTAAAAATTAGCAGAATGTAAAGGAAGGGAGAAAACATACCTTTTCAATAGGTTCTTGGAAGATGGAAAGGATGTGATTTCTCTTTTTCCTTGTTTTTACAAATGTATTACAAATATTTCAAAATTAAAAGCACCAGGAGTCATAATATATCTAACAGTCATTGCTCTCTGATCAAGGTATTGATATAACTTATATTTATAAAATATGTACATTCTGGCTGGAGAGATGGCTTAGCAGTTAAGTTGTTTGCCTGCAAAGTCAAAGGACCTTGGTTTGATTCCCCAGGACCCATGTAAGCCAGATGCACAAGGTGGCTCATGTGTCTGAGTTCATTTGCAGTGGCTGAAGGTCCTGATGTGCCCATCCTCTCACTCTTTCTCTCTATCTCTGTCTGTCTCTTTTTCTCTCCCCAATAAATAAATAATAAAATATTAAAAAGTACATTCTAGTAAGATTAAAAACATACATATTGTCTACCCAGTGATTACCTTGATTTTAAAGTAACTCATTGTTATTAATGTGTTTACTGAAGGGAATTTTCCTTTAACTTTTCAGATGATACAGCAGTGTTTGAGCTCATACAGCTAGTTCCACCAGGTACTGTATCACTTATTGATAAGGTAACTGACATGGCAACTCATTTCAAAGAAATGCTGTTCAATGTCTCATTTCACCCTCTTTTCACCTACTTAAGAACAATGTGTAGGGTTTTAATCACTTAATCACTAAAATGTCAATAGACCAAAGCAATGCATGGAGAAAGGCTGACATAAATGACATTTGAACACATTATTTTAAAATTGAATTAGTATAATAACTAAATATGAAAAATTACCTGTTATTGTTTTAGGATATTTTTTGACACTCATGAAATCGAGCTTTTATGTTTTTCGTTTTTGAGATACTTTTGTGAAATTTAATGTTTTTGTTGGTAAATAAGTTTTAGTTTCTTTTTCTTTGATGTATTGACTGTTACTGGAAATAGAGAGGAATATAACATAATTCATGAGGTAAACATAGATTCCTACTTTATTAAAATATAGATGATAATCTTATTTTTTGATACTGATTTTTGGGATTATTAAGATGTCTGATATAATCCAATCCTTATTTAATATCACACAACATATTGTTGAACACTACCAACCACAAAATTTTGAATATTACATATATGCCTAATTCAAGTAGTCACAAACTGTATAAATTTCTCACTTTATATAACTTTATTTTCAAGCAGAGGGAAACAGACAGTAAGATTGAGAGAGAGGGGGGGGGGAGAGGGGGGGAGAGAGAGAGAGAGAGGGAGAGAGAGAAGAGAGAATGGGCATACCAGGTCCTTCTCCAACTGCTGCAAACAAACTCCAGATGCATGAACCACTTTGTTCATCTGGCTTAACTGAGTACTGGGAAATTGGACCCAGGTTCTTAGACTTTGCAGGCAAGTGCCTTAACCACTGAGCCATCTCTCCAGCCCAAATTTCTCACTTTTAACATATAATTTTTTACCCCATATTGGTCAACAAAAAAGTAAAAAATAGTAAAAATCATGGATATGGCAATTAAGGTAAAGGTGTATAAATGTAATGCCAATTTATATTTTCTAATTTTTTTCTAGGATTTTATTAGTTATTCATTTAGTTTATATGAATAGCACCATTCTTCCAAGAACAAGAAAGGCAATGACAAGTATCAACACATCTAATGTGTCTTTATTTTCATTTTCCTTTTGTAGAGGATAAACATGGCCTCAAGGCAGGGATACATTAAGGCATCAACCAATAAATATGTATTATTCTTGATGATTTTGTTTCTAAATAGAATATTTTGTTATAATTTGAATCATAGGATATCTTTCTTATAGTGGGTGAAACATTGTCTACATATGATGAAAATACACGTGATTTCATGTTCCCGGGTCCAAACCAAATTTCTGGACACCATGATTCAAACCGCCAGGTTACCATGAGGAGGATTTCTGGCCTACGGGTAAGTGCTTACTGTTTCTGAGTTATCTTTGATGTGGGGTCATTGACAAGAATTGCCACATGGGGGCTGGAGAGATGGCTTAGCAGTTAAGTGCTTGCCTGTGAAGCCTAAGGAGCCCAGTTTGAGGCTCGATTCCCCAGTACCCACGCAAGCCAGATAGATGCACAAGTTGGCGCATGCATCTGGAGTTCATTTGCAGTGGCTGGAGACCCTGGTGTGCCCATTCTCTCTCTCTCTCTGTCTGTCTCTTTCTCTCTCTCTCTCTTTGCCTCTTTCTCTTTCTGCCTATTGCTCTCAAATAAAGAAATAAAAACAAAATTTAAAAAAAAAGATTGCTACATAGGCCTCAGCCCTATACATGTGAAGAAGTATTTCAAAATTTAATTAGTCTTGAGGCTTGTATAATTCTGTTATTTGAGGTATCTGAAATGCAATGAAAATAACTGACAAATACATATACCATCTAGGATTGTAATATTACATTGCTTTAAGTTCTCACATTTCTCCTCTGTACCTTCATCCACCCATTTCTCTGTTTCATTTTTATTTATTTATTTATTTAAGAGTGACAAACAGAGAAAGAGGCAGAGAGAGAGAGAATGGGTGCCCCAGGGCTTCCAGCCACTGCAAACGAACTTCAGACGCATGTGCCCCCTTGTGCATCTGGCTAACGTGGGTCCTGGGGAATTGAGCCTCGAACTGGGGTCCTTAGGCTTCACAGGCACACGCTTAACCGCTAAGCCATCTCTCCAGCCCTCTGTTTCATTTTTGTTGTTGTTGTTTCTTTCTAAAGACTAGCCAACAAACACTTGAAAGATAATGTTTCTCATGCATCATTTAGGGAAATAGTAGTCAAATAGACATTTTCATAGAGATATAATTGACTAGCATACAAATTGAGGACTTTTGTCTGCTGTTACGTCATGTAAGTTGGAAGAACCACAACTTAAAATTCTGTGGTAAAGGAAAAGGTTCCCAAAGTGTATGCCCTTCCAAGTATGTATCTTAGATATATTCTTATAGCATATGGCCTTCTAAGTACGTATCTGAGATACAATTTCTCTGCTATGCCAAAAGCTATCTCCTTTTTCTCTTCTCCTTCTCCCTTTTTCTTTTTTGTGGTATTTGGGATAGAGAATATAGGGCTTTACACATGTTAGACAAGCACTTCACCACTGAGCTACAACTGCAGTTCAAGATATTTCTTTTTACAGTATTGTTAATAACAGTGAAAAACAGAAATAACTCAAGTGCCCATTTGTAGAAGGTTGGGTCCATTAATTGTAAAGTGTCTATAGACTATTTATATACCTACAGGTAAGAGCTACAATAAGCCTTGACTTACTTCTCCCATCCTTTCCAGTTATCTAGAATTGTGTTTTGGATAAATGTCACCGGATACCATACTGCCACAGCATAATACTCTCTCTCATCTTTTCCTACAACATTTTTCAACTTCTGTGATTTAATAGTATCTTCATCCCTAAAAATGTCTTCCTCTCAAGTAACCAAGAGATGCCCATGTTGTTTCACAGGAGGAAATGTAACCATTTTCTGGATTGAACTCACTGGACAGTTTTTAAATAAATTATGTAAAACACTAGAATAATGAGGCAGTATAGGGAAGTGAGTAGGTTTCTCTGTAGGTCTAGGTTTATGATACACTGTATCCAATGAAACAGCAAGCTCACCTTACTGGAAACTTAAAAGTTGACTAAAGTACTAAGTCTGACAATATTTTTGGGCAGGATATGTTCGTGTCTATTAGTCAGCTTTTATACTATAAAGGTCTTCAAAGAATATTGTAAGAAACTTGTGTATGCTTACAATGAAAAGCATCATATTTTAAGTGTGGTCCCTTTAAAGTGATTTTAAATGCTGTGTTATGCCAAGATGACAACTCCAGTGTGTGGACCATGACCAGCAATCTGTATTTCATCACTTAACTCAGTTATGTCTGCATGCACTTGGAGGTATTTGCTTACTAAGACAAAAAATAAATAGATTTAGGACTTCCAGAAATGCCACTTTGACGTATTTGACAGTTCTGTCTATATAAAATGAGTATCAAACTGGACAAAGTTGTCATAAGCAACTTTAGGGCTCTGAATACTGATTGACGAGTGTGGCAAGACAAATGAAGTTTTCAGGCTTGAAAATGGCAAAAGTTGGGCAAATGTGGAAGTAATTTGTGGTTTTCTTGCCTAGGATGCCCCCATCGCCTACCTGCTCAGTGAGAACTATAACTTTATGAGTGTGAACCTGGGCACAAGGAAGCAGCACCTTTGCTCATGGTGGTGCTAGAGGGATTAGAATTAATTTAAGACTGGGATAACTAGTTTGAGTTTTCTAGAGGAACATGGTAGATTCAGTTGGAGGCAGATGAAGAAACCACACAGTTATGTCAGACCCACTGTTGTTCTGATTGGGATGAGTAGCACACCTGCCAGGAAGTTATCAGAAGATCCTAGAAGTAAGGGAATTAGAGGATGGAGAGAAGTACTCTGCCTTTTCCTGGCTGACTGAAACTCCTTGTACCGAGGGGGCAAAGCCAAGAATGCTGGCTGCACTTTGGATACATTCCTTAGCCCATGCCTTGCAACCCTGGAAGATATATTCCCTAGCCCACACACTGCAAGCCCAGAGTTGGTAGATATATTTTCTAGCCCACCAACTGCAAGTCCAGTGTTGGTAGATGTATTCCCTGACCTCTTCCATAACCTACCCACACCAAGTTCAGAGGGTTAGAAATCTTGCCAGTTTATTGGATGACACCATAGCTGTGCATACACAAGTGTGACTTTTAGAAAGACCAGAGGAATTTGAGAGACATGGATCATTATGAAACTAGACAGCAAAATGGCAGGTATAAATTCAGCCATATCAGTAATTATATTTAAATATAAGTAGAAGTATACCAATTAGTCATTTGCTGCCCTGGCAAGCTACAGTTCACTCTTCAGAATTCTTGTGATTCTGAGCAATCATCTGAGAGTTCCAGCCTGTTCTCAACCCCTACTGTCAGAAGGGTTCAGCCCATTTCTGGAATTAAATCCTGGTGTTATTACAAATTTGCTTTGTAACCTTGGGACAAAACATAGTAACACATAGATATCATAGGATTTGTAGGTAGATGAACATTACCTTGCAAGTGATTAGAGCAATGCTTGGTACATGCAGATTATAAATATTTGTTGTGGATATAATGATGGCAGTGATGATGATGATAATGATATTTTCTCCCTAGACTATAGATATCTTAAAAACAGAATCAGTGACTTTTGCATCTTTAAATTTTACTCTTAGCACAGTATCTTCATGAACTTAATAAATGTTTATTGATTTGAACTGAACAAAGTGAATTTCATCTTAGACTTTCTAAAGGCATTGATATTTGAGATGGTATGATTTCATTTTATTTGTCAATTTAACTAGGTTATGGTATACAGCTGTTTGACCAAACAGTAATATAAATTATAGTGTACAGCTATTTGATAGGTGCCATGAAGGTTTATAGCTAGTTGACTTTAAAGATTATTCTTGTCAATGCCAGTTGGCTTCATCTCACCCAATCACAATAAAACTGTTTCTTGCTAATATTTAGCGTTAATATGTTGTCTTTAACAAATGAAGTATCTAACTTTGACAAGTGATGTTCCTTTAGATCATATTGTCAATACTAATTATAAATTTTTATTGTTAATAATGATGATCTATTTTTAAATGTCTGATAGTAACCCTCCATTTTTTTTTACTCTCCCAGGGAATTGCTCCAAAGCTGGAATTTTCTACAACCTCAGTGATTACTGAATGTCTGATAAGTTCCAAGAAGTGCCGCACTCAGGTTACAATTATTTAATCTAATTAATATCCTAAGTTATTCAGACTTATGGCCACTTGCCATAGTATATCACTTTGTTTTGTCTGCAGCTTTTTTCTTTTACTTTTTTGTTCAATCTTTGTTTAAGTAAAGTAGTTAACAGAGGTATTTAACAGCTTAATTATATCTTAAATATGAGGATGAAAAAAGCTCAGTACACATGATGGAGGTTTCCATATAGTTTCAAGCTGTTTATTTACTCATTTTACTTCATGGACTTTTATTTTTCATGAGAATGAAAGTCAGACTTCTAAAAAAGAATGTTGAATTAAAGAACCCCAGAAACCTAGATTGTTGTAGAAGTTATGATTACTACAATATCTTTTGGCAAATGTGATAGGTTCTCAGAGTGGGAAACTTAGTTTATTAAGTGTGGCTTCTTGAATGTGTCTATTTTATTTTATTTTTCGAGGTAGTGTCTCACTCTAGCTCAGGCTGTAATGTGTCTAATTTTTAAGAGACAGTTGCTCAGTTTGGTGACTGTACAGGTCCTGTTAGATCTAAGGAAGTTTGGATAGTCCAGCCTTATAAATATATTCTGTGCTTATGAAGATTGCCTTCACTACGCAAACTGGACCTATGGTCAGCCTTGGTGGTCTTGTATTGGACAAGATACTTGTCCAGAGATTATCTAACAGGTCCTGGCATCACCCATGTGTAGTTGCCTCATAAGGATATAACCTGTCTGATGAAAAGCCAGGAATTCAGAGAGCCTAGAAGACTCAACATGGTAGGACTGGACCTGCCATGGATGGAGTAGAATGCTAATTTGCTGTATTATTAGTTTTCAAGTAAATTTTCTAAGAATACCTGTGACTTAAAGGTAAAATGTAGTTATAGAACTAATAAAGGAAACGTTTTTATTTTGTTTAGTGAGATGTTTCATATTTTAGAGTTGGTCTTCAGTTATTATTATTATTTTTTTTTTTATGGTAGGGTCTCACTCTAGTCCAGACTGACCTGGAATTCACTATGTAGTCTCAGGGTGGCCTTGAACTCATGGTGATCCTCCTACCTCTGCCTCCTAAATCCTGAGATTAAAGGCATGCACCACCACGCCCAGCTCAGTTATTTATCTTTTAAACATGTCTGTTGGAGATCTAACAATCATGCTTGCCAAATGAAGAGATGATTTACTGACTGGGTTTTTGTTGTACACTTTACACATTTGCAAACTGTTGAAAGTATTTTCCCTAGGACTGACTTTAAAAAAAATTTTGTTTAGAATTTTAGTGTTTGTCATTTGATCTCTATTGAACAGAGGCTAAGAGAATAGGTTTTGCTATCAGGTAGTGTTTAAGAAAATATATTGTAGGGCTCTATGTGTAACTTGGTAGTAGAGTACTTTCCCCAGTATGCATGAGGCCCTGATTTCAATTTCATTCACATAGAGATAGAGACAGAAAGATAGGAAGAAAAGAAGGTAAAGGAGAAGAGGAGGAGAAAAAGGAAGGAAGGGAAACTAAAGAAAATATACTTCAGAAACATATCTGAACTCCTACTCCTCATAAGGCTGTCATGAAGATGAGAGAATAAATATAATTACCTGTCATGTCATATATAAAATTTTTTCCTCTACTTTAATAATGATATTTTTCAATTAGATAATTAGGGGTGATATATGACATAACAGTTAGTGTAAGATATAATATTCTAATGTAAGCTAGATACAGTGCCATATTTCATTTTACATTACAGTCTTTGATCTTATTTAAGAAGGTAATAGGGCTGGGAAGATTGCTCAGTGGTTGAAGATGCTTGTTTACAAAGCCTGCTGACCCAGGTTCAATTTCCCCAGCACCCAGGTAAAGCCAGATGCAAAGGGTGGCATATGTAGAATTTGCTTGCAGAGGCAAGAGACTGATACACCTACAAACACACACAACTTTGTAGTGTCAGGTCCCCTCAGACCCTCATGCTTACACAGGAAGTGTATTTAATTGCTGAATCATCCCTCTAGCCCTAAAAATGTTTTTTGAAAAAGGTGATAAATTTACTTTTGTCTAAATGAATATTAGTTACAATTCAGATTTTCATGGCTATAAGGTAGCTTGAAAACTTGATTTTTGAGATTAGTAAAACAAACTTCATAAGATTATTTTAATTTATAAACATGTTTGTACATTATTTTCAAATTTAAGGTTTTGTCAACAAGTTAATAGACTGAAAAACTGAGCATATTGCCATGATTATTATGGCGGGGGTGGGGAAGTAATTTTTCTTTTTGGCTAGTGCATTTCTAGGTATGTGGGTGGATGGGCCGCCTGGGATTGACGATCAAGTATGGTTTCTGCAGTTGGCAGAAATGTGAGTGGAAGGAGCTAGGGAGATGGTATAAGATGTACCACCCAGCAGGCTGTCACTCATCCATATGCTGAGGAGAGATTCTGAGGAGTAAGAGAGGATAGCCATTTAAAAATCTCATCTGGATCACACCTTCCAAGGCTCAGGGTCTAATGTAGAAGAGGTGGTAGAAAGAATATAAGAACCAAAGGAAGGTAGGGCTCCTTACAATGTGCTCCCTCCACACATAAAATGGCCTGGATATCCATGACCTCATAGTGCCTGACACTACCTACACAAGACTATAATAAGAGGAGGAAAAGATCATGACATCAAAATAAAAGAGAGACTGATTGAGATGGGGAGGGAATATGATGGAGAATGGAATTTCAAAGGGAAAGTGGGGGGAGGGAGGGTATTACCATGGGATATTTTTTATAATCATGGAAAATGTTAATAAAACTTGAGAAAAAAAATAAAATAAAAATAAATAAAATCTTATCTGCAAAAGTGACCTGGCTGTCAGAGGAAGTTACATAGTCAAATCTAGAGTTCTCTAGAGAGGGGAAAGATCCATAGATGCAGCTAGAGAAAGGAAACTTACAGTCATTTTGTAAATGAAATCACAGCCATTCTTTTAGGTTTGAGTTACATGAGCAGGTTAACACATGTCTTTGTGTAGGTACTGTATAGTTTATAACTTCCAGAAGAATGCAGCTTTCAGAAACACAATTTAAAGGATGGAGTTGGCTGCTTAGTATGGTATGGGGGAAAAAGTAATTTTAAGCATCATTGAGATGCACTGTTAGGAGTGTTGTTGTATCTGAAAACCAGAACTGAAAAGAGGTCTAGAAATTGAGATGATGAAGTTAAGGAATAGACTGAGTGAAAGTAAAAGAAATATGTGGGGGAAAAAAGATTTTGGCTGATTAAGAAATTGGCAGAGTTGTTGATGGCTTGGATCTGCACAGAAGCGAAATTCATATGCATAGAAAGAGGGTCCACTGCTTTAGTATATTAGTAAACCTCAAAGATCCTTTGTGGTTCTAGAATTTCTTACTTCTGAGAGTCAATGTGATGTCATAGAGGTGGATACTGATAAAAAGAAAAATTTCAAATTACTGAAGTCTTTGAGATAAGGTCCTAGGAGCCTATCAAAACTATAGAAGAAAATAATGTGATACTTTGGGTCTGTTTGAAATATAGGTTAGTTGTTCTAATTAGAAAACCATTTATCCTTTCCTATCTACCATTGACTTAAGAATTAGCTTCTAATTTTCTACCTTTGATTCATATTTGTAGTTTATTCACTTAGACAATCCTAGCATGCAGGAGGACGAGTTAAGAGAGGAAAGTGAAGTAAGAGTGATGGTTTTTTTCCTAAAGGAAGACAAAAATTATCAACTGTTCATTTCCCCAAATTGAAAAGCTTCTATAACTCTAGTAATATGAGAAAAATTACATTACTCACTTGTAATTCAATTATTAAGGCATCTAGTAGGAAAATTCTTTTTGAATAAATTTTTATTGCAACAACACAGCAAAATTATAGCCATTAAGGTTGTTTGCATTTTAGATAAGTCTCGCTATGTTCCCTAGCCTGGCTTCAAACTCCTATGCTCTAGAAGTCTTTCTTCCTCAGCCTCCCAAGTCACTATCTAATCCTATGCCTTGTGCCTGGCTCAACTATATTTTTTAACCTTAAAATACTCAGACTGCTAGCTAGTTTATAAGAAGAAAGAGTAACAATTATTAGAGTTGTACTCTTTCAAACACCCTTATTTTTATAAAAATATGGAAACATAAATATGGTATGATTGTCATTGAATTGTAAAGTTACAATTAGATCTTATAATCCTAATCTTTTACATAACTCAAGTAATACCTCTTGCTAAAATATTTATCAAGATATTCTTCAGATTTTCATGTTATACATGATATATAATTATAACTCAATAAGCGAGACTTATTTTTATAATTTTCTTCAAACTGATTTCACAACGAGATGTATTTTTCTGTCTTTTTTGTTGTTGTTGTTTTGAGACAAGGTTCTCTTCTTACCCAGGCTAGCCTCAAACTGTATACTCTTACTGCCTTAACCTCCCACCTAGTACCACAGACATACATGATTATGCCCTATTAGGTATGTATATTTTTAAAACAATGTTAAATATAACCCCTTAAATTGTATAGGAAATTGAGTATTCACATATAAATAATAAATGTTTGCATTATTTTTTAGTATGCTGAGAAATCATTTTTGTGACTTTGTTTCTTAAGTGTTTTTTAGATGATTAAGTATTAGGCTTTAATTTTCAGGAAGGCTTTGTTATACTTACAAAGAATGTTTGATACAAAAATCTTCATTAACTACTATAACAAGAGTTTCCTAGAAGAATATGGATTTGACTTCCCATAGTATCAGCACAGATTGAAAGAACTACTGTTATTTGGCTACCATAGCTTTTGTATTCCTTAATTAATTAATTAATTTTTTTATCTGGAGAATTTAAAAGTCTTCTATGTTAATTTTTTTCTTTATGTTTAGGATAAATTTCCTTACCATTCAGCTCCAGCTGAAAAATCCCACGGCAGATTGCAAAACAGAACATCCAGATCACAAAAGAAAAAATCCAAGTCACCTGAGAGAAGTAAATACTGCATAAATGCAAAAAGCTACGAACAGCCTACAATTTCTTCAAAATCACATTCTCCATCTCCCTATACAAAAAGACGGATGTGTGAGCTATCTGAAGACACCAGACGGCGGCTGGCCCATTTAAATCTAGGACCTTATGAATTCAAAAAGGAAACAGATAAACCTCCATTTGTGATCAGACATGTATGTACTCTCTTAAGTGTCTCCATCTCAAAGTGATCAAATCTGTCCTGCCACTAAAATATTATTTTGAAACATATTTTAGTTTCTAGGGTATAATAATAATTTTCTTTCTTGATCTCTTAGCCTGGAGCCAAAAATGGAAAATTAACTTAGAACAAAGAACATGCTCTTTTCAGACTAAAGCAAACAGAGATCAAGTCCCATTTGTGACTGATGCATTAACTCTTAAGTACCCATTTCCTTTTTCCTCATGCAGTGGGCAGCATAATACTCTACAAATCCAACTTGGTTGTAATTGATATTAATGCTAAAGTAGAAAAGGAGAATTTTAAAAGTGAAACAAATGTACTTCATGAAAAAGAGCCCATTCTAGCCTTTTAAAGAGTATAATGGAATATAGGTGTACTTTGAAAGTAGGTCTCCTGGAAAAGCTTTGAATAATGACTCTTTGAAGCAAATCATTATTTGCTGGTTTTATAAGAGAAGACCTTTCTTTGTAAGTGAAAAGAATTAAGTATAGCCTTGTCCTCATTTTCCCATGTAGAAACCTCATAATTATGGTTGAAGTTTAGAGCTTGTGTCCATATGACCAAGTATAATGTTTAACAAAGGAATGTGTGAAGCTTCACATTTCATGAATATTTATCTAAAAGTATTTATTTACCAAAAGTTTTCAAATTTATAAAATACTGTTTTACATATTTATATATTTTTCAAGATTTAAATCTATAGATCTGCATTTGCCTGTAGAAGCAGAAGCAAGAGTACTTTTGAATATACATAAAATATTTGAATGTAATATTTTTATTTTTTCTAAATTATAAAAATAACACATTTTAGATTTAGAATTTGCTCCATTGACAGTCAAATAACTTTGAACATGCACCTTTTGAATTTGTTTATGATACCCTTTTTAAAAAATATTTTTTGTTTGTAAGCAGAGAGAGAGAAAGAGAAAGAGAGATACAGATACAAATAATGGCCACATCAGGGCATCTACCCTCGGTTTATGAACTCCAGATGCATGGCCACTTTGTGTGTCTGGCTTTACGTAGTTATTGGGGAATCAAACCCAGGTTGTCACACTTTGCAGGCAAGTGCCTAAACTGCTGAATCATCTCACCAGCCCTGTAATACCTTTTTAAAGCTGTTTGATGTGCCCGTTGTATTTTTTATTTTGCCTATGAATTCTTTATTCCTTTAAGCTAAAGTATCACTTTTTAATTATACAAACTAAGGTGTAATATACATATAAATGGTGATATTTTATTAAGGTTATGATTATATTTTTCTGTAGAATTTGATTATAAGTTCTGGTCATGGTCTTTCTTTCTCTCTCTCTCTTTCTTTCTCTCTCTCTTTCTTTCTCTCTCTTTCTTTCTCTCTCTTTCTCTTTCCCTCGCTCTCTTTCTCTCTCTTTCTTTCTCTCTCTTTCTCTCTCTCTTTCTTTCTTTTTCTCTCTCTCTTTCTTTCTCCTTCCTTCCTTCTCTCCTTCCCTCCCTCCTTCCTTCCCTCCCTCCTTCCTTCCCTCCTTCCTTCCCTCCTCCTTCCTTCCCTCCTCCTTCCTTCCCTCCTCCTTCCTTCCCTCCCTCCTTCCTTCCCTCCCTCCTCCCTCCCTCCCTCCCTCCCTCCTTCCCTCCTCCCTCCCTCCCTCCCTTCCCCCTCCCCCTCCCCCTGTATATAAAAACAAGCAAGCATTATGGAGGTTAGCTATAACAATATTAAAAAAATGACTAACATTCAGAAAATGACTGTTCTCAAAGTGCTCATTATTACTTTTCATATCACTTTTCAAAATCACAAACTTTGTAATTTATTTAAAACCTTTTCCCCACTGATTTTCTGTTAACAAAAGTACATACTTCAAAGCCTACACTTAGGAAATTATTTATATTTTTGAATAGGAATTGAGTTTTGGAAGATTAGATCCCTCTGCAAATGATTCATACTTTTAGAAGCATTTGTAAAGTTGGAAATAAGGCATATTTTAGTATACACATATGCATAATGTTAACATTTTGGGATAATGAATAGTGCATTGTATGAGAGAGTTTCTTAAAAATAGGAAGTGGTTCTGTAATATCAATTAGCAGGCTTCTGAACACATTGATGTAATCATCCTAAAAGAGTTAAGCAGTCTTTTAAAAAAATGTATGCACAGGGGCCTGGAGAGATGGCTTAGTGGTTAAGGCACTTGCTTGCAAAGCCAAAGGATCCTGCCTGGCTCGATTCTCCAGGACCCACATAAGCCAGATGCACAAGGGCTCACATGCATCTGGAGTACATTTGCAGTGGCTGGAGGCCCTGATGTGCCCATTCTGTCTCTTTCTCTGTGCCTCTTTCTCCCATATAAGTAAATAACTAATATATATATATATATACATATATGCACACACACACATACATATACACACACATACATATTTTTTTTGGTTTTTTGAGGTAGGGTCTTACTCTAGCCCAGGCTGACCTGGAATTCACTATGGAGTCTCAGGGTGGCCTCGAACTCATGGCAGTCCTCCTACCTCTGCCTCCCGAGTTCTGGGATTAAAGGCATGTGCCACCACGCCCAGCAAATAAAATATTTTTAAAGAAATGTATGCACAATAGGATCTTTTGTGGTAAAATACATATAACATAAAACTGACCAGTTTAACTATTCAAGTGGTCATTTCAGTAGAATTAAGCATATATTCACAGTGATGTACACCTATGTCCCGACCCACGGGACCTCGTTATTCGTGGGGGCGAGGAGGACCCCATCCTGAAATAAGATGGGCGAGAGAGAGGAAGAGACTCAAGCAAATGTACACTTGTCAAGAGTCCAATTTTATTGAGCCACAGCGGCCTTTTTAAGGGTTAGGGTTAGGGTCTTGGGTGAAAGGGGGGGCGCTTGAGGAGGCAGGTGGTGGAAAGTTACAGAATCTTCTTGGCCTTTGGCCTAGGACAGTTTGCAGTTATTCCAAGAATTCACGGTATAGTTCTCAGGTCTCTGCAGTCACCAGGCAGGATGTTAATTAGTTAGGTGTGGCGGGGTGAGGGGATGGAATCAGTTAGGTATGGCAGGGTGGGGGGATGAGGAAAGGTTGGAAGTTGCTCAGGGCAGAAGTTATCTCAGGGCAGAGGTTATTTCAGGGCAAAGATCTGTTCAGGGCTCATCTCCTCGTCTCCAACACACCTATCTTATATGAGACCTTTTTAGATGTCCTAAGTAGAACTTTGCATTATCATTCCTTATTCCAACTTTCCCAGTCCTAGAAACCACTCATTTTTCTATAAATTTGGCCATTCTCTCTTTTCATACAAGTAGAGCTATAAATTTGGCTTTTTGTGTTTGGCCTATTTTATCTTAGCATAACCTTTGGGGGGGTTCATTGATGTTGCATGCACTTGTCTTCAGGTGTTTGTTGTGTGTGTCTTGCTTGTGTTTGTTCAATTTTTAGTTTTATGAGGAACTTTCAAACTTACTTGAGTAGTAACTGAGCCAAAATACATTCCTACCAGCAGTATGTGAGAGTTCTCATTGCTGTGCAACCTTGCCAACATTTCTTATATTTTTTTCTTTTTAGTATGTGTGTGTTGTGTGTTTGCATGTGTACTTTTACACTCTTTTTTTTTTTTTTCAAGGTAGGATCTCACTCTAGCCCAGGCTGACCTGAAATTCACTCTGTAGTCTCAGGGTAGCCTCAAACTCATGGCAGTCTTCCTACCTCTGCCTCTTGAGTGCTGGGATTAAAGGCGTGCGCCACCATGCCTGGCTCTCATGTGTGCTTTTAAATAATTTATTTTTATTTACTTATTTTACAGAGTCAGAGAAAGAGAATGGGTGCACCAGGGCCACCAGCCACTGCAAACAAACTCCATATGCATGCACCACCTTGTGCATCTGGCTAATATGGGTCCTGGGAAATCAAACCCGGGTCCTTTGGCTCTGCAGGCAAACCCCTTAACCACTAAGCCATCCCTCCAGCCCACATTTGTACTTTTATACATGTGTCTGCAGGTGTATATGCTTGTGTTTACACGTGCATGTGGAGGTCAGAGGGTAATAGTCAGGTGCCTTCCTCAATCACTTTCCACTTTTTTTTCACTGAGAAAGTGTCTCCCACTCACTAATTTGGCTAGTTTCACTATCCTGTCTCCTGAGTGTTGGATTACAGGAAAGCTGCCACACCAACCCATCACTTGTGATGGGTGCTGAGCTCATGTCCTCTTGCCTTCATGGCAAGTGCTTCCTTCACTGCATTATCTTCCCCAGCCCTCTGTTTATGACTTATTTCTATTCCATTGTACAAACAGATGCTACATTTTGTTTATCTGTCTGTTGATGGATATTTGGGTAGTTTACATTTTTGGTTACTAAATATAGTGCTTCTAAGAACAATTTGTGAACAAGTTTTGAGTGAATACTTGTTTTCAGCTTTGCATAAATAACTAGGAGTAGAGTTGCTTTATTATATGGTAATTCTATGTTTAACCTGAGGAATTGCCAACATGTTTTCATTCTACACCATTTTCATTCCATCACCAAAGTATGAGGGTTCAAGTTTTTCTACAGTCTAACAACCACCTTTTGTTTTCAGGCTTCCAGTTTATTTATTTATTTATTTTTGTAGTGCTGGGATTTGGAGTCCAGGATCTCTTGCATTGTATGAGAGGGCTCAAGGACTCTGTCACTAAGCAATGACTGCCTGTTTCATTTTTACTATAGTATTGTTAGTGAGAATGAAGGGATATGTAGTGGTGTGTTGTGGTTTTCTTTCTTGAGGTGGATGTGTGTGCGTGGATGTGTGGAGTGAGGGCAATATCTGGTGTCACATTCTATCACTCATCCATTTTTTTTCCTTGAGACAGAGTCTCACTGAACTTTGAGCTGCCAGTTTTAGTCAGACTGGCTGACCAGCAAGCTCTAGCAATTCTTCTACCTCTACTCCCCACAGGACTAGGCTTGTAGGCATGCTTGGGCATGCCTGCCTATTTGTACATGTGCTAGGGAATTGGACTCAGGAAGAGTTTGGGCCTCTTATGCTCTTGTCCTGGCAAGGCAAATGCTTTAACCCACTGAGCCATCTCCCCACTCCCACTGTTATGGTTTTGATTGGCATTTCTCTGATTAATGGTATTGAACATCTTTTCACTTATTTTTGTATCTTGTTTGGAAAAGCTGTTTTTTGTTCATTTTACAAAGTAGTTTCTAGGATGCTATTGTTGATTTGTGTGATTTGAAAATATTTTGTTTGATCCTATGAGTTACATTTTTAATCACTTGATAATGTTTGATTCACAAAAGGATTTGATTTTATGAATAGGCACATCCTTTTTATGCATTTATATATTTGTAACTTTTTTATTTTTAGCTAGAAAATGTTGTTGACTCTTAATATCTATAAACACGTACAAGTACTATTATAAATTTAAAAAGAAATAAGCAGCAAGTGGGCATTTTTTTAATACTAAGTCAGAGAAAATTGATTTTTAAAAGTTCATAATAGAAACAAATTCTAGGAAGTATGGTAGTAGATCTTTAACTTTAAATCCATTCTTTTAGATAGGCAAAAGTATCTCATTATGTTTTTGTGGAGTTCATTTTTGCTTAAAACTGCAAGTAAACTATTTAACTAAACTCTTAACTTGGAACACACAGTTGCCATCACATTAACCTGCTGTGTGGCCTGTGACTGTAAGTGCATGAGACTGATAACTGGAAGGGAACATCTAAACTCTCTTCACATTGCAATCCTGCTTCCTCTAGGTTGATCCCCCAAGTCCCAGGCCTGAAACTTTATATGGATCTTCTGCCAGAGACTGTGAAAGAGATGGATGGTCCAGGATGCACAATGGTAAGGTAGAAGCTGTCTTTCTTCATTCCTTGTTCTTTAGTTGTCTGAGCTACCATCAAGCTTTTACTCTGGCACTGGTTAATGGAAACACAAGTATTGCTCTATTAATGGATCATGTTTGTTGTACATTTTTTTTTATTATGTAGGACACCTATACAGGTACTTCCTGAAAAGAGCAGAATTCCTATGCTGCTATAAACCACTGACATTCAAAATGCACCTTAGCATGTTAAGTACTATATAATTTTCTACTCAGATAATTTAGTTGTGATATATTCAGCATCTTAGAAACTTGCTAGACTATGAAACATGTTGCTCACCTTTATGCTTATTAGTTTGCAGAATAGGTTCTGGGAAATAGTGTTATGAAAAGACTTTAGGCTTGTGCATACTTACATATAGCATGATTAAAAGAATAATTTTAATTATCTTGATGATTCAGTTTATCAGTATTATAATGAATAAATGTTATCATGAAAAAATCATTAGTATACACTTAGCAAATATTATTAGTGAAAAGGATATTACTGAAAGGATATATTCTTCAGGTTTAACTTACAAAAATAGGTTTTTATCTATAACCATAGGCCCTGTGTTCGATGGTTGGATAAGCTTCTTCCTAGGTTCAATATAAAGATGATTTTTTAAATTTATAAAATATTTATTTATGAGAGAGAGAAAGATAGAGAATGGGCACACCAGGGCCTTTAACCACTTCAAATGAACTCCAAATACATGTGCTACCATGTGTATCTGCTTAAGTGGGAATTGAGGAATAGAACCTGGCTCCTTGGGCTTTGTTGGCAAGTGCCTTAACAGCTGAGCCATCTCTCCAGCGCAAGATGATATATATATATATGTATTTAGCTTTTTGAGGTAGGGTGTCACTCTGGTCCAGACTGACCTGTAATTAACTATGTAATCTCAGGGTGGCCTTGAATGCTCAGCAATCCTCCTATCTCTGCCTCCCGAGTGCTGGGATTAAAGGCGTGCGTCACCATGCCTGGCCCAAGATGATTTTTTAAAGAAGTTTAAATTCTATTTAGATGAAAGATATTTGACTATTAATCATGAGGAGACAGTGGCTAGTAAGTTCAGCAAGAATTTACTGGCAAACTTTAAAGTTCATTTACTAAATACTGAAAAAGTCATACTGGAAGAAAAATGAACTAAGAAAGAAAAATGGAATCATGACATGTAGTGAGCTCTGACTTCTGCTATTGCTAAGCTATCTTGTATCATCTCTTTTGTAATGAAGAAGTGAAATGCTCTTTTCAGAGAACTTGTAGAGTTTGACCTTGTTTATTTATCTTTTAACATTGACATGGAGATAAATGTGGTAATTAGTAAGTCTTTTATGTCCAGAAGGACAGATTATGTGAAGTAAGAAACAGATGTTTCACTCTGTTTCCACTCTTTTTAAAAAAGAATTTTATTCATTTATTTATTTAAAATGGGGTGGGGGAGAGCGCATGCACCTCTAGCCACTGCAAATGAACTCCAGACTCATGTGTCACCATGTGCATCTGCCTTACGTGGGACCTGGAGAATTGAACCTGGGTCCTTAGGCTTCGCAGGCATGTGCCTTAACCGCTAAGCCATCTCTCCAGCCCTGTTTCCACTTTTGAAGGAAACTTTTGGTCATGGGAAATGGTCTATATGAATCAGACAATAGAAAGTAACTTCAGTATATTTGTTTGGAAGATTTTTTTGTGCATTTGAGTGCCTGTTTTTTTTTTTTTTTTTTTTCTTTCTCTGATTTGTTTCCACCTTAAAGTTTTCAACAAGACATCACTATGGACTGAAGTATAGCTCCTAAAACTTTGTATGTTGAGCCAAGTGACAATGGTACATACCTATAATACCATCAGTTTGAGAAGTGGATGCCTGAAGATCACAATTTCATGGTCTGGACTGGAGATATGGCTTAACAATTAAGGCACTTGCCTGCAAAGTCAAAGGACCCATGTCCAATTACCCAGTACCCACAAGGTGGCACATGCATCTGGAGTTCATTTGCAGTGGCTAGAAGTCTTGACACACTTTTCCTCTCTGTATCTGCTTCGTTCCCTCCTCTCTTTCTCTTTCAAATAAATAAATTGTTTAAAAAAAATAGTTCAAGTTCATCTTTAGCTATATAACATATTCAAGTCCAGCATGGGCTATATCTTCAAAATTAAATGAACAAAGCATAACAAGGGCTGGAGAGATGGCTTAGTGGTTAAAGCACTTGCCTGTGAAGCCTAAGGAACCAGGTTTGATTCCCACATAAGCCAGATGTACATAGTGGCACATGGGTCTAGAGTTCATTTGCAGTAGCTAGAGACCCTGGCATGCCCATTTCTCTCTCTCTCTCAAATAAATAAATAAACTCAAAGTAAAACCTTTAAAAAACAAAACAAAAATTTTATATGGCAAAGCCTAACCCCCAATGTGATAGTAGTTAAAAATAGGGCCTTTGGTTGTTAGGTTTATATGAGATTATGAGAGTATGGCCCCCATGATGTCATTAGGACCCCTGTAAGAAAAGACCAGAGAACTTGTGCAATTCTTAGTGCCACATGAGAACTCAGTCACAAGGCAGCCAGGAAAAGCAGTTTTACCATAACTTGGTCTCTCACATCCAGTTCCTGAGGTGTAAGAAATAGATTTTTACTGCCTAAGCCACCTAATCTATGGTGTTTTGTGATGGTGGCTGAAGCAGACTGATACAGACTATCATCTGTGATAGCTACCTATGATAGTAGGAAATTAACAGTGATATAATGTTAACTAAAACTAATAACATTTGCCAGTGGTCCCTGTTACATCACATTGACCTTCAGCTATCACATCTCTAAGACAGATGCATCAGTTCTTAGTTGTCTAGTGTGTATAATAACAGTAGTGCTTTTTTGTTGTTGTTGTTGTTGTTTTGAGGTAGGGTCACACGCTAGTCTAGGCTGACCTGGTACTCACTATATAGTCTCAGGGTGGCCTCGAACTCTCAGCAATCCTCCTACCTCTGCCTCCCAAGTGCTGTGATTAAAGGCATGCGCCACCACGCCTGGCTAACAGTAATGCTTTTGAATAGCTCAGGCCAATATTTTTGTAGAATTTTCCTTAATTTAGTTAGTTTGATTTTTTTTCCCTCATGATCAGATTGAAGTTACTTCTTTCTAGAATATAATTGAAGTGATGTTTAATTTCTATTAATTGGAGTCAAGGTGTGCCTGGTGTTGCTTTGTTACTTCTAATAGAAGTTCTTCTCACTTGATTAAAACAGTAGCAGTTGAACAGTGTCATTACTAGGATGTCATTATTTGGCTTACTTTTTCACATTTTTTTGTATATCTGCCTACAAATGAAAGTCCTGATACATGTGGCAAATCTATGCTTAACTTTAAAGAACACTGCCAATTCTTTTACAATGTGGATTCACCATCTTATTTTCCTACTATTAGTGTATGAGATTTCCACTTTCAGAACATCCTAGACAACACTTGTTATAGTCTTTCTTTTTAGCCATTCATTGGTATATACTCCTAAGAATGAAGGTAACAAAAGCATAGTCAGCCTTCTGATGTACATAGTCTCTTCATCCGTGACTCCAACAAACCATAGATTCAAAATACTCAGCAAGGAGCTGGAGAGATAACTTAGCATTTAAGGTGCTTGCCTGCAAAGCCAAAGGACCCAGGTTTAACTCCCCAGGACCATGTAAGCCAGACATACAATGTGGTCCATGCATGTGGCATTCATTTGCAGGGCTGGAGGCCCTGGCATGCCCATTCTCTCTCTCTCTCTCTCTCTGTTTCTTTTCTTTCTCTCAAATAAATAAAATCAAAATATATAAAAATCAAAATACTCAACAGGAAAAAATGTGACTATGTATAGATTTCTTTATTGTCATTATTTCTGAAACAATACAACATTTTATATTAGTATAAGTGGTCAAGAGTATGGAAAGTATTCAATAGGCTATGCATAGGTTATATGAAAATATCCAGCTTTCTATAGGAAGTTTAAGCATCCATGAATTTTGTTATCAGTGGGGTCCTGGAGCCCACTCCCTGATAAATGGTGATTGGTGACTAGATTAGAGGTCAGAGTAGACAGTTCAGATGAATGATGCACAAGACAGCAAGAGATGTGAAACACCTGTCCTCTATCTTTCCTTTATTGAAGGTTATATTCTCTGAGAGATATTAAATCTTGGTATTATTTCATAAAGCTAGATATCCTAGCTTTGTTTGTGGTCATAAGTGTTGGCTTATGGAAAAGCATTCCCCTTTGCTTGATGAAGATTCACATGAGAACAGGGACTAGTTTTAGAATATTGCAGGCATTAGATATGCGAGGATAGATAAATGATTTTAAAGGGTTAAAGGGATAGAAGCCCTCCAGAGATTAAGTATACACATCCTTCATTAGTTATTTTTTGCAATACGTCATCCAACTTATCAGAACAGAGTCCAATTTCCATGAACTCATGAAAAAGGAAGCTGCCAAAATAGAGATGGACACAAAGGAAACCCATACTAACTGTTCTGGTCAGAGTGGGGCTTGAGAATAACTTTAACAAAAATAATGAGTTAATACAAAGATAGGCTTTAGTTAAGGCCTATCTTGCTTCAGTTCAGAATTGGTCCCTAGGAAATGAGTGACATGAGCTTGTAGGTGAGGTTCAGCTCTGGAGAGAGCAAGGGTACAGCAGCTGCAGGTGATCAGATGAGTCCTTGTATGAATGTCTTTGAGGACCAAATGAACTTGACTTTCTTGTGGCTGGTTTTATAGGAAATGTTTTCACAGGCTATTATGTTAGTTACCACTTAGCATTTGATCTATAATGTCATGTCTGAGAAATAATATACTTTAATTCTGTATTCATTTGCTTAATAATACGGAGCTCTATTATCCTTATATTTATGGAAGAAGTATTAAAGTAACAAAAGACCTCCGTTCCATTGCTTAACCACCACAGATAGGAAGCCAGGCTCTTTAGCTGCTGTATCAGTCTGCTCTGGCTGCCATAACAAAATGTCATAGATGAGTGGCTTAAGCTGTTCACACCTTCATTTCCTCACATGTCAGGGCCTTAGAGATTCAATATCAAGATTCTGATGAGGTTGCTTATATTCTGTCATGATACTGTGTATACACACGACTTTATTATTTTTTTAATTATGTATTGCTATTGGTTGGAGGAGGAGAAACTGAAGGCAGGAGGGAAGGAACAAGATGGTTCCCTGGTTTCTTAAAAGCACTGAGCTGGTCATGAATGCCCATTGTCACACCTTTATCCAACCCTGATTACCTCCTGAATACCTCACACTGTGAATTAGGCCTTCAACACAGAAATTGGGGAAAGAGACAGAAAGTTCAACTTTTTAACATCTATTTAACATCTATTTCACAGATTATTGAAGAACACAACACAATTTATTGAATGTGTGTTTTCTGTTACGTGCTATTCTAGGTACTAAGATTGAACTGGTTAATTACTCAGGAAATTTAATAAGTTCAGAGACTTATTAATTATTATTTTTTATTTTTTATTGACAAACCATGGTATTTCCCTCCTGTTCCCCACTTTCTCCTTCACAACTGTACTTTCAATCATAGCCCCTCCCTCTGTCCATTAGTCTCTCTTTTAATTTGAAGTCATCATCTTTTTCTCCTATTATGAGGGTCTTGTGTAGGTATTGCTAGGTACTGTGAGGTCATGGATATCGAGGCCAATTTCTGTCTGGACATTTGCCTTGTAAGGAGTGGTACCTTTCCTTTGGCTCTTACATTCTTTCCACTATCCCTTGCACAGTGGACCCTGAGGGTTTGATAGAGATGTTTTGGTGCCAGACACTCCTTCCTTCCTTCTTCTCAGCACTGTGTTACCTTTTGGGTCATTGCATCTGAAAAGAGAAGCTTTTCTAACCAAAAGTGAGAGTAGCATTAATATATGACTATGAATATTACGTGCAGTGCTTTCAGGGCAATTTGGTGAGAGTAATATATGCATTTATCCAGACAAGAGCAGGCTTTATACCCTAAGGCTCAAGGTTTTCAATACCAGGCATGTATTTCCTCCCATAAAGCGGGCCTCAAGTCCAGCTAGAGAGCATTTGGATTTCCCCAGAGCAGATGTGCCACAATTGTATTCATTCGGTCATTTAGCTTGTCTGGCCAAACTTGAGGGTTCCAATGTCCACTGTTTTCACTGCTCATGACTTCTGTATGCCATAGGCTGCATACAGTGCAGCTTTTTCTAGCTTTCAGTTGGGTGGGCTACAGGGAGAAGGTTTTTTGCTCAGCACCAGCTTGATTTCTCAGTGACTTTGCCACTCAGGCATGCGAAGTGTTCCACAATAGGGCCTTACCATTCTGTTTCTCAAGGGAAACCAAGGGTCTTGGCAATAGCCTATAATGTTTTGGAGGGACTCCCTAGCCAACAACTCACTAGAAGGTATCCCATTCCTGTCACTGAAACTTTTCTAGCAACAATCTGTGGTTTCTGGATGTGCCATTATTCAAAAAAGTAGGTTTTCATATGTCCTTACTTGATTATCTTGAAGGATGATTGGACCTTCCTTCCCCCCGCCCCAGTGCTTCTTTTACACAGTCTCTTCCCCTGGCCTCACTTAGGCCTTTTCCCTCTCTCTAATCTGTTCTTCTACTTCCATATGTGCAATACTATCCCTTTAAGTCTTTCCTGCTCCTCCTACCCTTATAGCCTTTTTCTAGCTTACTGGTCTCTGCTACCAATCTTTGGTTCCAACTCACACCCAAGTCTACACATTTGTAGCTAGGATCCACAAGTGACATTTGGCTTTCTGGGCCTGGGTTACCTCACTTAATATAATATTTTCCAGATCCATCCATTTCCCTGCAAATTTCATCCTCGCCAACATTTATTGTCACTGTTTTCTTGATGGTAACCATTCTGACAGGAGAGTGATGGAATGGCAAAGTAGTTTTAATTTGCATTTCCCCTGATGGGCAAGGATCTAGAACACTTTTTTTGATGTTTATATGCCATCTGTATTTCATCGGGTGAGAACTCTGTATTTAGTCCCATAGTCCATTTTTTAATTGAGTTGTTTGATTTCTTATTGTTCTACTTTTTGAGTTCTTTGTATATTCTGGATATTAATCCTCTGTCAGATGTGTAGCTGGCAAAGATTTTCTCCCATTCTGTAGGTTGTCTCTGCTCTATTCACAGTGTCCTTTGCTGTACAAAAGCTTTGTAATTTCATGAGATCCCAGTGGTTGATTAGTGGTTTTATTTTCCTGAGCAATATTCAGAAAGTCATTGCCTATGCCAATATGTTAAAGGGCTTCTCCTACCTTTTCCTCTAGAAATTTCAGAGTTTCAGGTATGATATTAAGATCCATGATCGACTTGGACTTGATTCCCTAAGGCTCAAGGTTTTCAATACCAGGCATGGATTTCCTCCCATAGAGTGGGCCTCAAGTCCAGCTAGAGAGCATTTGGATTCCCCCAGAGCAGTTGTGCCACAATTGTATTCATTCTTCATGCATCATGAAATGCATAAAGACAGAGAAGGATCTATTTTCGTCCTTCTACATATAGATATCCAGTTTTCCCAGCACCACTTGTTGAAGAGGCTATCTTTTCTCCAATGAATATTTTTGGCATTTTTTTGTCAAAAATCAGATGGCTCTAGTTGCCTTGATTAACATCTGGATCCTCTATTCTTTTCCATTGATCGACATGTCTTTGTGCCAATACCATGCTCTTTTTGTTACTGTGGCTTTATAACATAGCTTAAAATCAGGTATGGTGATACTGCCAGCCTTACTTTTGTTGCTCAAAATTGTTTTGGCTATTCGCTTTGTGCTTCCAAATGAATTTTAAGATTCTTTTTTCTATTTATGTGAAGAAAGCCATTGGAATTTTAACAGGGATTGCATGAAATGTGTAGATTGCTTTTGGTAAGACTGACATTTTCACAGTATTGCTTCTTCCAGTCTAAGAACATGGGATGTCTTTCCATTTCCTTGTCTCTTCTAATTTCTCACTTGAATGTTTTAAAGTTCTCACTGTAAAGATCCTTTGCTTCCTTGGTTAAGTTTATTCCAAGGTACTTTATTGTTATTGAGGCAATTGTGAATGGGAGAGATTCCCTGATTTCATCTTCCACATGTTTGTTGTTAGTATATAGAAAAGCAACTGATTTCTGTGTGTATATTTTGTATCCTGCTACATTGCTAAAAGTGTTTATCAGAACTAATATTTTGCTGGTAGAGTCTTTAGGGTCCCTTATGTATGGAATCATACCATCTGCAAATAATGATAATGTGATCTCTTCCTTTCCAATTTGTATCCCTTTTAAGAGTGTCTCTTGTCTTATTGTTATAGCTGAGACTTCCAGTACTATATTAAATAAAAGTGGGGAAAGTGAACACCTTTGTGTTGTTCCTGAAGTTAGTGGAAAAGGTTCAAGTTTTTCTGCATTTTTTATTATGTGTTACTATTATGGCTGTAGGTTTATATAGGTTTTATTATGTTGAGATACATTCTTTCTATTATCAGTTTCTCTAATACTTTTACCATGAAGGGATGTTGGATTTTGTCAAATTCCTTTTCTTTTTTCTTTCTTCCTTTATTTATTTATTTATTTATTTTTATTTTTTGGTTTTCTGAGGTAGGGTTTCACTCTAGCCCAGGCTGGCCTGGAATTAGTCTCAGGGTGGCCTTGAACTCACAGCAATCCTCCTACCTCTGCCTCCTGAGTGCTGGGATTAAAGGTGTGTACCACCACACCCAACCAAATGCCTTTTCTGCATTTACTGAGATGATCATGTTTGATGATGTAGTACATTTATCTATTTGCGTGTGTTAAACCATCCCTGTGATAAAACCATGTTGGTCAGGGTAAATAATCTTTCTGATATATTCTTGTATTCTGCTTGTCAATATTTTGTTGAAAATTTTTGCATCTATGTTCATGGGGGAGATTGGTCTGTAATTTTCTTTATTTTTTGTTCTGTATTCGTCTTGTTTTGGGTATCAGGGTGATGCTGGCTTCATAGAAGGAGTTCTGTAGAATTCTTCCCTTTTCTATTTTATGGAAGACTTTGAGAAGCAGTGGTGTTAGTTCTTCCATGAAAGTCTGGTAAAATTCACCATTGAATCCATCTGGGCCTGGACTTTTTTTAGTTGGAAGATGTTTTATAACTGTTTAGATTTCCATACTTGTTATATGTCTATTTAAGTGGCTTATCTCAACTTGCTTTCATTTTGGTAGGTCATAAGAATTAAGGAAATCATCCATTTCCTTCAGATTTTCAAACTTAGAGGCTATATATTCTTAAAGTATGTCCTTATGATTTTCTGAATTTCTTTGGTATGTGTTATAATGGTGCCTTTTCCATGTCTAATTTTATTAATTTTTTCTCTTATCTCTTGCTTTTGATCAGATTTGCTAAGGGTTTATCAATCTTTTTCATCCTTTCCAAGAACCAACTCTTTGTTTCATTGATCCCTTGGATTATTTTTTTGTTTCTATTTCATTATTTTTTGCCCTAATCTTTATTATTTCTTTCCATCTATTGATTTTTAGTTTGCCTTGTTCTTTTTTTTCCCAAGGTGTTAATGTAAAGCATTAAATTATTTACTTGTGAACTTCCTAATTTCTTAATATAGGCACTGAGAGCTATAAATTTCCTCTTAGGACTGCCTTCATTGTGTCCCAATGTTTTGGCATACTGTATTCTCATCATCATTTCGTTCTATGAATTTATTGATTTTCTTTTTCCTTTCTTCAGTGACCCATTCATCAATAGTGAATTTCTGTATGTTCTGTAGCTTTTCTTATTGCTGATTTCCAGTTTAATCCCATTGTGGTCAGATAGAGTTAAGGGATTATTCCAGTTTTCCTGCATTTGTTGAGATTTGCTTTGTGTCCTAATATATGGTCTATTTTAATGAATGTTCCATGTGTTGCTAAGAAAAACGTATATTCTGCAGCATTTGGATAGAATGTTCTGTAGGTATCTGTTAGGTCCATTTGTTCCAGGACATCATTTAATCCAGATGTCTCTCTGTTTATTTTTTGCTGGATGACCTGTCAATTGATTAGAGTGGGTACTGAAGTCACCCACTACAACTGTGTTTGGTGTTTGTGTGACCTTAAGTCTAATAGTATTTGTTTGATGAAATTGGGAGGCCCCATGTTAGCTGCATATATATTTAGGATTGTAATGTCCTCCTGTTGGAGTGTTCTTTTAATCAGTATAAAATGACCTTCTTTATCTTTCCTCACTACTGTTGGTTTGAAGTCTGTCATGTCAGATATTAGCATAGCAACCCCTGCTTGTTTTCTCAGCCCATTTGCTTGAAATACTGTTTTCCATCCTTTCACCCTAAGACAGTATCTATCTTTTACTGAGAGATGAGTTTTCTGGAGGCAACAAATGGCAGGAGCCTGTCTTTTAATCAGGTCTGCAAGCCTGTGTCTTTTGGTTGAGGCATTGAGGCCATTAGTTTTAAGATTTATTATTGAATATATGTATTTATTCTCACCATTCTTATTTTGTAGTGTTTCCTGGTTTTCCTTTACTCACTTGTTTTAACTGTTGAGTATGGTTTATTTTTTCCTGTTTCCTAGTGTTTTGCTTTCTTGTCAGCATGAAAGATTCCTTCAGGTATTTTCTATAGTGTTGGTTTAGTTGTCATAAATTCCTTTAGCCTGTTTTTGTTGTGGCATGTCCTTATTTCTCCATCAATTTAGATAGATAGCTTTGCAGAATAAAGCTTGCTTGACAGTTGCTATCTTTCAGAACTTGGAATATATCATTCTAAGTCATTCTGGCTTTTAAAATTTGTGTTGAATAATCTGAGTTATTCTGATGGGCTTGGCTTTGTAGTTGACTTGCTTTTTCTCTCTAATTGCTTTAAGTATATTTTCTTTGGTTTGCATGTTTAGTAGTTTAATTATAACATGATGAGGAGAGGTTCTTTCCAGGTTTTGTCTGTGTGGTGTTCTAAAAGCTTCTTGTATCTGTATCGGCATTTTTTTCCCAATTTGGGGGATATTTTCTTCTATGATATTGTTGAAAATGCCTACTAAGCCCTCTGGATTGAAATTCTTCTTCTACTATACCCTGAATTCTTATGTTTGATCTTTCATAGTGTACTGGATATCTTGAAATTCCTACTCATACCTTCCTATTAGCTTGTCTTTCTCTTTGTTGGACTGTATTAGGTCTGCCACCTTGTCTTCTAGTTTAGAGAGTCTGTTCTCTCCTTTATCCATTCTACTGGTGAGACCTTCCACAAAGGTTTTTATTTGACTGACTGTGTTCTTCAGAGCTAGAATTTCAGCCTGGGTTTTTTTCAGTATTTCTGTTTTCTTACTCATGTCTTTTAATGACCTCTTTATTTCATTAATCTGGTTTCCTGTGGTCTCTTTCAGGAGTTTGTTTTCTTTTTTAATTCCTTTGATTTCTTCTTTGATTCCTTTGATTTTTTTGAGTATAGATACAATAATTTTTTTGAAATATTTGTCACGCATTTCATCTAAAACAGTTCCATTGGTGATCATTTTTGATGGATTTATGTTTTTTGGTGGGATTATATTGTCTTGATTCTTTGTGTTTCTTGTGTTATAGTGTAGTGACTTTTGCATTCTGACTTGATTTGATGCTTGTGTTTTCTACTTATCTGTAGTGTTCTTAGATGTGGTAATCCACCTTTATATAATATCAGGATATGAGTTTAATGTTCCAAGTGTAATTCTTGTACCCCAATCCAACCGCAGAAGTAATCGTAGTTGCTGAATTTGCTTTTTAAGCAAGTATTATAGTGGACTGGGTAAAGCAATTTATTGGCAAATTCTAAACTTTAACTGAGCAATATACACATTCAATAAAAATAAGCACAGAGTATGCAATTGTGGGGATTAAAAGAAACATAGTCTTATAAAGCCAAAGTCCCTAAGGGTGTGTGTTGTTGCTCTACACCCTTAATCCTGTTAGCTGGGAGGTAGAGAATTCTGTTCTCTTCTGGGTTCCAGGTCAGCCTGGATCTGAATCAGACCCTACTCTCAGAAATGGCAGAAACAAAAGACAAAGGCCCTACAGATCTGAAAGCATCAAAGGCAACAATATTCAACCTCCAAATACAGCTTATTTGAAAATGGTAAAGCCAAGAATATGCAACCCATACCTGCCCTGACATGGAAAGAGAGATTAGCTCTTCCAATGGAGGTCTATATACCTGTTGTTTTTTTTTTGTTGTTGTTGTTGTTGTTTGTTTGTTTGTTTTTTGGTCAGCCTTGCTAAGTTTTGGGGTGGCTTCCAGTCTCACCAATGCTGAGTGCCCACTTGATCTCTCTGTGTTGTGCTGTGGACCTGGGGTTCTGATCAGCTGTGCTAGATGCGCTGCCACCAGGGCCTGAATGCTGGAGGTTCTCCATCCTGATGGGTGGGGATGGGAGAGTTCAGAAAGCCTTGAGTTGCTCATGTAGTCATGCCCGTATCCCATTCAGTAGCTCCTTAGTTGATCTTAACTGTCTTTCCTTCAGATTTCTTGACTTTTCAAGGAGGCTGATGAGGTGGGAAAATTCCCTTGTTTGGTCTCTGCTGCTGCCACCACTTGGCATGCCTGGCAGGTGCTGCTAGGTGGGTACACAGATCACCGGGTTGCAACTACTTCAGTGGGATTCTGGCCATTTTCCTCTTTTTTGCTGGATCTTAGTCTCTCCTGTTTCTCAGCTGTGTCTAAGAATAACCTATATTCCTTCACTTTTCAGAAGAAGAGTATGTTTTGTTGTATTTGCTTAAATCCCTACCTAGGCTGGTTTGGTGTGGCTCCTATGCTGCCATCTTACCCTGAAGTTTTCCCTTATTATTTATTTTTACTTGATCACACACATAATATCTGACATGACTCTTGTCTTTTTCTTTGGGTAGATTTTCAGTTATTATGCCCATCTCAAGGTTTTTTTTTTTTAAACATTTTCAAAGTTTTCTGATTGACTTCAACTCTGAGGATTACCCTCTTTATACCTTTTTTATATTACTAATTGTGCCATTTTGACTTTCAGCCTGTTCTTTTATACTGCTGTTTACATTTTATAACTTAACCAAAATTCATTATGAGTACTTGATGGCTATGAGCCATAACTTTCATCTCCTGCATTCAGAATTTCATTGGTGCCTAATTGTTGATGAGAGTGAGTAAATGAGAATATTGGGGAACTATAGATCAAAGTAACAGCTTAATTTTAAAAATTGAAGAAAATTATAAGCCTGTTCAAATTAAGCCAAGTTTAAAAGTGGTTTGTGAAAAGCAAAAGACATGTTAATATATTGAAATTTATAGTATTCTGCTGGCTGCCAGAAAATGTTCACCAACTTCCAGAATTATCATCACAGTCTTTGAAATTATCAATTTTTTTTAGGATTAAGAGATATCCTTGTCATTCTTTTATTTCTTCTGCCTCTGGTGGTAATTTGGTACAGTTGCTTGGAGAGGAGAGAGAATTTTGACTAGACTTTTTAATACTTAATTTTGAAATTTTTTCTTGAAATAATTTTACTGCTACTCTGACATTAAATGGAGAAAATGGATTTGTGAAAAAAAGGTTAATATTTAAGTTGACTTCAAGCATGGTTAAGGACACCTAGAAAACAAACAACATTTTGTGCCATAAAATGAAGCCAAAGAATTTACTGAATAAAAACTACCTTAGGTCTCTATGCATATAGGTAGTTTTTCTGGATAAATATGAGAAATCACCAGTACCTTTTGACAGGTAGTATGAAAGATAATTATAAATTATGATCCTGACTCATTTAAGCATAACTGGTTTTAATACTTAAAATTGAGTCTTAAAGTTTTACTACTTTAAAGAATGATAAAACCCCAGCTCTGCATACACATGTAGTATTGTTATTTTAGGCGATGATTTAGAACTAGATTTAAAACCTGCCATGTGGTACTCACTGTCAGCTTTTACAGGTTATATAATGTAAATCCTTACTCTGACTTCCTGAACTAGGGTAATTATTGATTTTATGTTCTTAAAAAGGAAATGCAACAAAGATTTATTATATAACTTGACTAGAAAAAATAGTGCCAAAATTAATACAATTGAAAATTGAACCCAGGCTTGTTTGAGTTAGAATTTGATATTGATGGTGACAGTTAACATTTATCCTTGTGCCTTTTGTTTCCTTTGAAGTTAATACTAGTTCATATTTACTTAGAAATATATAACATAATCTGCAAAGCAGTATTTTGAAAGATAGCCATCAGGCAGATTCAAAATCTTGGCTTAAAAGTTTAAGCAAAATGTCCAAGATCATACAGCCAGTCCTGGAACCTAGAAAGCTAATCAGTTTGTCGACAGATGCATTCTGTGTTTTACCTCCCCCTACAGACGAAGCTGGCTGTGTTCCATTTTACCCACGTAACTAGCATGAAATCCAAGAATACATGTAGTTTACAATATTTGTCAATCTACAAAGGCAATTATCCATTTTATGTAGACAGTGGTTTACCAAAAAAAATAATAATAATAGATATTTCTGCCTGTGTTTACATACCTTGTGCATAGTGAAACAGCATTTGTGAAATCACTTAACTGCTAATGAATCAATACAGGTTTTAACTTGTTGGCTTATTTGTTGTATGAATGGCAATTATAGGAGCAGTGATAATATAGTCAAAAGTAAAACCAATTACTTTCCTTCTGATGTGTCATATTTATATGTTAACTCTTTTTCAGATCATGTTCATCTTGGCTGCTGCAGACCTAAGGAGTATAAGGTGTGTCAGATGAATTACTAAATGATAAGCGCTCTGGTTTTCAGATATCAAGCAGCATATGTAGAGGGTCAAAGAATCAAAAAATTACAAAAGTAATACTTGTCATGTTTTGGCAGCTGTTTTATTTGAACCTTAATTTTTCTATTTCAGAATACCTGTTCCTTTGCTACCTGTCTCGCAGCTAATATGCACATTTAGGTTGATGTTAAGACCACTACATTAGGATACCCATTTGAAAATTGCGCAGTGTAATGCAATTTGTTATATAAATAATTCTTCAAACTTTAGAAGCTAAATATAGTAAGTAGGAAGATCATAGTGAGTTTGAGGCTAGTCTGAGACTATATAGTGAATTCCAGGTCAGCCTGGGCTAAAGTGAGCCCTATGTCCAAAAACCGAAAAAAAAAAAAAAAAACCAATAAAATAAAAACTTTGCATCTGGCAGTGTTGGTCAAATATGTTGGGGTTTCAACCTAATAATTCGTTGTTTCAAACTGAAGATTTTTTAATCTACAATAATAAAGGACTTGTAGGTAAGTGCTCTCAGAGGCAGTTTCTTCTGTAACGCAAATAAGCAAGCAACACACCACACATGAGAAATAACTCCTACAGAGGTTTAATTGTGTGCTCACTGTCTCAGTGGGAACACTTGAAGTTCTCAGTATGTCAGCTGGGCTGAATGATGGATTAAGCAAATACCTGTTCACTTTCCTGGACCTTCCTCCTATAGACACAATAACGCGTAGAAAGATAGATATATGTTTGTGTCATCAGCTTTCAAGTTTGTTTAGCAAATGAAAAGTGACTGAAAAGGGTTCTGAAATCCTAGAGGACAAACTAACTCAGCTTTTGGGAGTTTCACAAGGAATTTAGAGTTCAGATAAATACCAAGAATCATTTCACTATGGTAGACAGACACCTGATGAGAGAGGTTGATAGGCGGCCTTAGAGGAAGGCACTGTTTTTATATGAGATCTTTGCATTTAATGGATGTCAAGATTGTCAACTGCCAGTTCACCAAAAGACTCCCACTGTTGCTCAATGGTCTGTTGATCTCAAGTGAAATTGTGAATGACATGGTGACTGTAGTATCTCTGCAGGTTAATCATAGTCATTTGTAAGTTTGTAGTCTTGAGGGTTTTTTAATTTATATTTTCTACATAGTTTAGAGTTGAACTGATTTTTTTTTTTTGAGAGAGAGAGAGAGAGAGAGAGAGAGAGTGTGTGTGTGTGTGTGTGTGTGTGTGTGTTGGTATGCCAAGGACTCCAGCCACTGAAATTGAACTCCAGATGCATATGCCACCCTGTGCACATGCGTCACCTTGTGCACCTAGCTTACATGGGATCTGGGGAGTTGAACGTAGGTTCTTAGTCTTTTCACGCAAGCGCCTTATTCACTAAGAAATCTCTCCAGCCCTAGTACTAAGATTTTTTTTTTTAATTTTTGTTTGTTTATTTTTTTTTTAAATTTAATTTATTAGTTTTCATTTCAGTGAATACAGGCAGTTTGGTACCATTATTTAGGCTCATCTGTGATCTACCCCCTCCCATTAGACCCTCCTTGTTAATGAAAATGGGTCATGCCTTGTGGAGTTAGCCCCCAGTTATTAGTATGATAAATGTCTCTGCAAATCATGACCCAACATGTAACTCTGACATTCTTTCTGCCCCCTCTTCCGCAAGATTTCCCTGAGCCATGTTGGGTTCATTTTTGGTGTGCTTCAGTGCTGAGGTGTTGGGGGCCTCTGGGGCTTTGGCTCTCTGATTTGGGTAGGAGTTGATTTTTCTCTGCGTTGATCTCCTTCCCCTTTGTGCTGGTATCCGGTTCACAGGAAAACATCACCCTTGCTTATTTCGCCAGTTGTCCTTAGTTTCAGTTTGGCCCCTTTTGAGGTATGTTGGGGCAGCTCTCTTCTTAGGATCTGCATCTATCTGGAAAAGAGAAGCAGATTCTACAACGGAGAGTAAGTTACCACCCGGAAAATTGAGATAACACTTACTTTTTTGATAGACAGTTTGATAGGTGTAGGCCCTCTTAGACCCCGTGATTGATGGTAGCTTGATACTGTAGAGTGGGCTTGTGTTTGGGTATGGTTCTGACTTGTTTCCCAGCTCCAGCTAAGGGTCTAGTACCACTGAGTGGATCAGTTAGCCAAATCAAGAGCAATTGATTCCTCACCATGGCTGTGTACCACTATTGCACTTGTGTGGGCATCATGTCCAGTTATTTGTTGCTAATTAGGTTAAACAATGTGTTGTTTGGACAGATCTTGGTCATTTCCCCCAGTCACCTATGTAGCGCCTTCTGGCACTAGACACGCTGACTGTCTGGGGACTGACTCTCTCCTGGCTTCCAGCCATGTCATTCCATTTTACGCGTCAGCTGTGTATGGAGTCTTCAGCAATAGGGTCTTATCACTGGCCTTTGGTGGGTCATCAAGTACTCTGACAGAAGTCTGTCATTGTTTTGGGAAACCTTGTAGGTTTCTCTGATCAAAAGCTCATTGTGGATGGTAGGCCCAAGCTGGATGTGGGGGTTACAGGTCAGTGTCCACTAAGAAATTGAGGAAAAAGATAACTAATATACAAGAGTTAGAGAGGAGAGAGATAGAAGGGAGAGGGGGAGAGGGAGGGAGGGAAGATGTAGGAGATTTAGGTCAGTCTTGATCCTACCCTCTCCAGTGTCTTGTGGTTCAGGTGTTTCCTGTAAGGGTCTAGTGAAGGTTCAGCCATTTGGTCTGTCTTTTAGGAAGTAGAATTTTATGGTACCATTGCCGTTTGGGTCCGGATTACTGTTTTCCACTCTTTGATTCCCTCCCCGCCCTCCCATCCATCTTATTATCTAGTCCATGAGGTGTTTGCTGGGTATGTAAGGCATCTTGGGCAGATTCAGTTTAGGTGTTGCAGATGAGTGAGACTATGTGTCGAATTTTTTTCTGTGATTGGGTAAGTTCGCTGAGAATGATCTGTTCCAGGTTCAACCATTTTTCCTCAAATTTCTTTATGTCGTTTTTTCTTACTGCTGTATAGAATTCCATTGTGTAGATATACCACATCTTTGTTATCCATTCTTCTAATGATGGACATCTGGGTTGATTCCAGCTTTTAGCTATTACGAATTGAGCTGCTACAAACATGGTTGAGCAAATCTCTCTGGCTTTTGGTTTGAAGGTTTTAGGGTACATGCCCAGTAATGGTATAACTGGGTCTGTTGGTATTTCTATAGTCAGCTTTTTCAGGAGTCTCCATATTGCTTTCCAAAGTGGTTGTACCATCCTGCATTCCCACAAACAGTGAATGAGTGTCCCTGCTTCTCCACATCCTCGCCAGCATTTATTTTCATTTGACCTTTTGATGTTGGCCATCCTTATTGGGGTAAGGTGGAATCTCACAGTTGTTTCAATTTGCATTTCTCTGATGATTAGGGATGATGAACATTTTCTTAGGTGTGTGTTTGCCATTTGTATCTCTTCCTCTGTGAATTGCCTGTTTAACTCTGTGCCCCATTTTGTGAGTGGGGTATTTGTCTTCTTATTGTTTAGACTTTTGAGTTCTTTGTAAATTCTAGAGATAAGGGCTCTATCAGTTAGATAACCTGCAAATATTTTCTCCCATTCTGTGGGTATTCTATTGGCTTTGCTTATTATATGCTTGTCTGTAAAGAAACTCTTCAGCTTCATATGATCCCAATGGTGGAGTGACTGTTTAAGAACTTGAGCCACTGGGGTTTTATTCAGGAAGTCTTTTTCCATTCCTATATCATGGAAGGTACTTCCTAAATTTTCTTCCAGTAGTTTTCGAGTTTCTGGTCTTATGTTGAGGTCTTTGATCCATTTGGATTTGAGTGTTGTGCATGGTGAAATGTGTGGATCAAGTTTTAGTTTCCTGCATGTGGTTATCCAGTTTGTCCAGCACCATTTGTTGAAGATGCTATCTTTTTTCCAGTCTATATTGTTTGGGCCTTTGTCGAATATCAAGTAGCTATAGTTGCTCGGCCCAAAATCTGGGTCCTCAAGTCTATTCCATTGGTCTATACTCCTGTTTTTATGCCAGTACCATGTTGTTTTTATTACTATGGCTTTGTAGTATAACTTTATATCGGGTATGGTGATGCCAGCAGAGGTATTTCTTTTGCTGAGGATATGTTTGGATATGCGAGGCCTTCTGCCTTTCCATATGAAATTTGAGATCATTTTTTCTATGTCTGTGAAGAACACTGTAGGGATTTTAATTGGAATTGCATTAAATCTATATATTGCCTTTGGTAGGATTGTCATCTTCACAATGTTAATTCTGCCTATCCAGGAGCATGGGAGGTCTTTCCATCTTTTCAAGTCCTCCACAATTTCTTTTTTGAGAGTTTTTATATTTTCATTGTATAGATCTTTTACTTCCTTGGTTAACGTTATTCCAAGGTATTTTATTTTTTTTGTTGCTACTGAAAATGGGACTATGTCCTTTATTTCTTTTTCTGTGTCTTTGTCATTTGCATACAGAAATGCTTCCGATTTTTGTGCATTGATTTTGTATCCTGCTACTTTGCTATAGGAGTTAATTACCTTCAGGAGTTTTGGGATGGAGTCTCTCGGGTCTCTTACATATACAATCATGTCATCGGCGAATAGCGCTAACTTAACTTCTTCCTTTCCAAATTGTATCCCTTTTATTTCCTTCTCCTGCCTTATTGCTTGGGCTAGGACTTCCAGAACTATATTGAAAAGCAGAGGTGAGAGAGGACATCCCTGTCTTGTTCCTGATTTCAATGGGAATTCCTCCAGTCTCTCTCCATTAAGTATTATTTGGGCCTTTGGAGCTTTGTATATTGCCTTTATTATATTAAGATGTGAACCGGCCATGCCGATTCTCTCCAATGTTTTGATCATGATGTGATGTTGTATCTTGTCGAAGGCCTTTTCTGCATCTATCTTAATGATCATGTGATTTTTATGTTTAAGCTTGTTTATGTGGTGTATTACATTGACAGATTATCGTATGTGAACCACCCTTGTGTTCCTGGGATAAATCCCACTTGGTCAAGGTGGATAATGCTTTTGATGTGTTGTTGGATTCGGTTTGCGAGAATTTTGTTGAGGATCTTTGCGTCTATGTTCATTAGGGAAATAGGCTAATAGTTTTCTTTTCTTGTGGCATCTCTGCCTGGTTTTGGGATTAGGGTGATACTAGCTTCATAGAAGGAGTTGGGTAGTTTTCCCTGTTCTTCAATTGTGTGGCACAGTTTTAGGAAGATTGGTTTGAGTTCTTCCATGAAGGTTTGATAAAATTCGGCTGGGAATCCATCTGGTCCTGGACTCTTCTTTTTTGGGAGGTTTTTTATTACGTTTTCAATCTCCATGAGCGTGATGGGTTCATTGAGGTGGTTGATCTGCTCTGAGTTTAGCTTTGATAGATGATATGCATCCAGGAATTTATCCATCTCCTCCACATTTTCCAGTTTTGTGGAGTAGAGGTTTTTGAAATAATTCCTGATGATTCTGCCGATTTCACTGATGTCTGTTGTGATCTCTCCTTTTTCAGTTTGAATTTTGTTAATTTGGAGTCTCTCCTTTTTTTGCTTGATCAAATTGGCCAGAGGTTTGTCAATCTTGTTTATTTTTTCAAAGAACCAGGTCTTTGTTTTGTCAATTGCCTTAATTGTTTCCTCCCAAAACAGAAGAGTCCAGGACCAGATGGATTCCCAGCCGAATTTTATCAAACCTTCATGGAAGAACTCAAACCAATCTTCCTAAAACTGTGCCACACAATTGAAGAACAGGGAAAACTACCCAACTCCTTCTATGAAGCTAGTATCATCCTAATCCCAAAACCAGGCAGAGATGCCACAAGAAAAGAAAACTATCAGCGTATTTCCCTAATGAACATAGACGCAATTCATTAATTTCTGCTCTGATTTTAATTATTTCTTTCCTTCTGGAGCTCTTTGGGTTGGATTTTTCTTGTTTTTCCAATGCCTTTAGGTGGATGGTTAGGCTATTGATTTGGGATCTTTCTGTCTTTTTTATGAAGGCATGGAGTGCTATGAATTTTCCCCTGAGGACTGCCTTCATTGTGTCCCACAAGTTTTGGTATGATGTGTTGTCATTGTCATTCAATTCCAGGAATTTTGCAATTTCATTTTTTATTTCATCCACTATCCATTTATTGTTTAAGAGTGTGCTATTCAGTTTCCAGTTGCCGTTGGGGCTCTTGTTGGTTTTTTTGTTGTTGATTTCTAGGATTATAGCATTATGATCTGATATCATGCAGGGAATTATGTCGGTTTTCCTAAATATGTGGAGGCTATCTTTGTGACTCAGTATATGGTCTATTTTAGAGAATGTTCCATGGGCTGCTGAGAAGAATGTGTAGTCTGTGGATTTGGGATGGAAAGTTCTGTAGATGTCTGTTAGGTCTAAGTGCTCTATGGTTTTGTTGAGCTCTCTTACTTCCCTGTTGAGCTTCTGTTTGGATGATCTGTCTATTACTGATAATGGTGTGTTAAAGTCCCCAGCTATGATGGTGTTGGTGGTTATTTCTGTTTTATTGTCAAGTAGGTTTTGTTTTATGAACTGCAGTGCCCCTGTGTTTGGTGCATACAGATTTATGATTGTAATATCCTCTTGATGGATTGTTCCCTTTACAAGTAGGAAGTAGCCTTCTTTGTCTTTTTTTGATTGTTTTTGGCTTGAAGTCAACTTTATCTGATATTAGTATAGCTACACCTGCTTGTTTCCTATTCCCATTTGCTTGGAATATTGTTTTCCACCCTTTCACCCTGAGGAGGTTTCTGTCTTTAGTGGTAAGGTGGGTTTCTTGGAGGCAGCAGATTGAGGTGTCTAATTTTTTGATCCACCCTGTTAGCCTGTGTCTCTTGATGGGTGAATTAAGGCCATTAATGTTTAGGGTGATGACTGTGAGATTTGATTTGATCCCTGTCATGTTGTGGTGGTAGAGGTGTGTTGGCATTTTCATGGAATTTAATTTTTTTTTTTTTCTATCTACTCTGGGTTTGGTTGCTGTGATCTTCTTCTTGTAGGCATTTGTGTTTGGTTATTTGTTTCTTCTCTGTGGAGAATTTCCTGGAGTACTTTCTGTAGGTTTGGTTTTGTGTTCATATAATTGTAAAGCTGAGTTTTGTCATGGAAAGTTTTCCTTTCACCATCTATTATAAGGGAGACTTTTGCCGGGTAGAGTAGTTTGGAATGAAAGCCATAGTTTCTTAAAGTTTGGAGAGTTTCATTCCAGGCCCTTCTAGCTTTCAGGGTTTCCATTGAGAAGTCTGAAGTAATTCTGATGGGGTTTCCTTTGAAAGTGGTGTGCTGTTTGAAAGTTTGGAGAGTTTCATTCCAGGCCCTTCTAGCTTTCAGGGTTTCCATTGAGAAGTCTGAAGTAATTCTGATGGGGTTTCCTTTGAAAGTGGTGTGCTGTTTTTAGGATTTTTTTCCTTGGTGTCAATGTTTAGAGTCTTAATGATAATATGCCTTGGGGAGTTTCTCCTTTGGTCTAGTCGGTTAGGAGTTCTGTTTGCTTCTTGAATCTTGATGGGCCTTTCTTTTAAGAGACGGGGGAAGTTTTCTTCAATTATTGTGTTAAATAAGTTCTCCATGCCTTTGGTCTGAAATTCTTCTCCTTCTGGTATTCCAATGATTCTGATATTAGGACGTTTAAGTGTATCCCACAATTCTCTCATGTTCTGTTCACAGGAACTTTTGAACTTACTGAAATTTTTAGACTCTCGAACTGTTTCTTCTATCCTGTCTTCCAGATCAGAATTTCTATCTTCCACTTCGCTGACTCTATTTTTGAGAGCCTCTAGTGAGTTTTGGACTTGTTCAATTAAGTTTGCATTTTCTACTACTTTCCTATGTATCACTTCCATCGCTTTGTCCAGCTCCCTTTTTGTCTCATTTTCTGATTTTCTTGCTGATTCTTGGAAATCATCCTTGCATTTCTTTATGTTTTCATTTAGTGTGGCCAGCTGATTTTTAAGGTCCTCTTTTTTTTCACTTTCCCTCAACTCTCTTAGCTCTCTTTGAATTCCTTCCAGTGTCTTATCATATTGCTCTAGCTTAGTGATGGTAGCATCCATATGATTATCTATCCTTTGTAGCTTTCCTGTCAGTTCTAGCAGTAGTTTGGTCAGGGTTGCATTGTTCATTGCTTCCACTTGATGTTCTGATCCTAAACACTCTTCTATGTTTTGGTTAGTTGTGATCCTTGTTGGACTGGGTGATGTGTCTGGATTTTCTTCCATTTTATTTTTCGTGTTATTTCTTTTGCGCTGTGGTCTACCCATGTCAGTGTATGGGCAGGTAGGTGGGTGGAGCAGCCTGGGATCTAGCTTAATGCGAATCCAAGGCAGCCTGGGGCTGTTGTAAGCAGCCTGGGTTTTTGCTCAGTCTTGCTAAAGCCGCCTACCTATAGCCTGGCAGGGGCACCAAAGTTGCCTGAATTCTCACCCAGTAGTGCACCTAAGCTGCCTGCCTTTGAGCTTGAAAGGGGACTGAGGTAGCAAGCCCTGAAGGTGCCCAGACTCTGGCTGGGTACACTGGGGTCTGTAAATAGTCTGTGCTCTTCCGCCTCAGGGGAGTGGGGGCTGGGTGGCGATGTATAGGTAGGGGATGGCAGCTGCGCTGACGCTAGTGACTCAGTGTGGACTTATATGGCTCTTGCTATGGGGTGGGCCCGTTGCACGTGCAATCGTAGTGCAGAGGCAGATGATGTGGGTACGGAATCAGGACACAGCAGAAGCTGACCGGTGGCAAGTGATGTGAGCACTGCAGCAGGGGATCTGGCAGCCACCTATTCACGGCAGGGGTGGCCCCCACAGGCCTGCGAACCGAGCACCACGTGGCTGGTCTACTCGCAGGATCAGAGAACAAGGGCAAGGTAGGAGGTCTCAGCTTCAGTGCAGCAGGCTGGCAGGCGTGACTGGTGGGTGCCCGATCAGAGCACAGCCATGCAGGATGTGCAGAGGGTGCATGGGCGGGTGGGCAGAAGGGGGCGCAGGGTGCGATGGTGTGTATGGAGTGAGTGGGGCAGGCGGCGGGGGGGGGTCGGGGTGCGCCGGGGCACCGGGCAATCAGGGTGGGGTGTGCGGGAGGTGGCAGGGCTCAGGGGGCGCGGGGTGGGGTGCCCTGGAGGGGCGGGGGGCGTAGGGCGCTCTGATCAGTTAGGGGGCGAGGGGCGCGCTGTTGGTGCGGGGGTTGTGCGCATGCAGGGGGGGGGTGTGCGGGGCGCGGCAGGGTGCAGGGCACCTGGGGGGCGCGGGGGGGGCACGCGGGGGGTCACGGGGTGCTCAGGGGGTCGCGGAGGAGCTTGCGGGAGGCGCAGGGGGCTAGGGGCACAGGGCACGTGGGGGGTACATGGGGTGCGCGGGGGGACGCAGGGTGCACGTGGGGGGAGGGGGCGCGGGGCACACCGGGGTGCGGGATGCCAAGGGACACCGCAGGGTGCTCTGGACGCGTGGGGGGGGTTGGGCTTGTGGGGGGGGGGTTGAGGGGGTCGCGCGTGGGGCGCGGGACGTGGAGGGGGGCGGGGTACGCTGAGGCACTCCGGGGCACAGGACGCGTGGGGGTGGGGTACAGGGGGCACGGGGCAAGCCTGGGCACGCAGGGGCGCGCCTTGGACTACGGGGGCGCCTGGGCCACGTGCGGCGGGTGACTAGTGGCGTGTGGGGTGGGGGGCGGGAGGCGCTGGGGTGGGGCGCAGGGGGGGGCAGGGAGCGCTTCAGGGTGCACGGGGCTCAGGGCGCAGATGCTCCGGGGCGCGGGCGCAGAGCACGTGGGGAGGGTGGACATCTAGGAGCGCGGGGCGCTCGGGTGGGTGCGGGGGGGGCGCCGGATGCTGCGGGAAGCCGCGGGTGCTCTGGACTAGCGGGGGGGGGGGGGTCGCGCGGGGGAGGGGGTCAAGGGGTCACAGGTCTTGCAGGGGGTGTGGAGCACGCTGAGGTAAGATTGAGTGGGGGACGCTGGGGGACGCTGCAGGACACCGCGGGGCATTGTGGACACGCGGCGGGGGTGGGGCGCACGGGGGGCGGGGTGCTCGAGGAGCGTGGGAGTGGAGCGCAGGGGGCGCGGAGTCCACCTGGGCGCCCGGGGCGCGGGACGCTCAGGGGTGCTTGGAGCACGCCTGCCGCGTGTGGGTAGGGAGCGTTGGGCACGTGGGGGGAGGCGGGGGCGGGGGCGGGGGCGGGGTGCTCGGGGGGGGGGCTCGAGTCACGTGGGGGTGGGGCGCGGGGGTCTCGGGGCGCACGGGGGCGCAGGGGTGCGTGGCATGCCTGGGCGCCCGGGGCGTGGGGCGCTTGGGGCCCGCCTGCTGAGTGTGGATAGGGAGCGTGGGGCGTGCGGGGGGTGGGGCACGCGGGGGTTGGGGCACGCGGGGGTTGGGGCGGGCGGGGGGAGTGTCTCGAGGCGCGCAGGGGTGGGGCGCGGAGGTCTGGGGCGTGCGGGGGGCGTGGGGGCGCGGGGCAGCCCTGGTCGCCCAGGGCACGGGAAGCTTCGGTTCGCTTGGGCTGAGCCTCTGCATGTATGGAGCGTGGTGTGCCCTGGGGGGGAGGGGCATGCTTGGGGGGGGCGGGGGGTGCGCAGGCGTGGGGCACAGGGGTTGTGGGGCACGCGCAGGCTGCCAGTGCGCCTGGGGCTTGGTGCGCACGGGGCGCCGGGCCCCTGAGGCGCCGGGCCGTGCCCAATGCGGGGATTCGCTGCGGGCGGGGTGGCGGGGCGTGGGTCGCAGGGGTGTGTGCTTCCCTCTTTTACCCCAATCTGTGCCCTCCCTCTTCAAAAAGTTCCGAATTTCCCTTGAATACTTACCTTTTTTTCCCCTTGTTGTTTGTAGTTCAGCTAGGCGGTCGCCATCTTGACCGGAAGCCCCTAGTACTGAGATTTTTTAAGGGAGGACATTCAATGTGGAAATCTAAATGGCAAAGTTTGTGAAGTAAAAGCTTAGGATTAATGAACACAAATGCCAGAGACTTAAAACAAATCTTGATAAGTAACAGTGATAAGGTATTCACCTAAGTGGATGAGCTGTTGCTCAGATGAAAAATCAATATCATTTTGAGAAGGTTGATGACTGATGTTTGCACCATTTGTTTTTCAAGTAAATGATGTTCAGGAAGATACTGAAGTAAATAATGTTGTTATTGACTGGTTTATAGCCTTGCTTTCCTGAGCAAGAGTTTCTTGAGGACCTTATAAGAACGTCATGCAGAAGATGGGATTGGTTATATGTTCTTCGATTTAAGTCTTATGAATACAAGTAGTCTTGGCTATCCTAGTTCATTAAATTATATTTTTCCATTAATGTGTTGTACATTAGTACATTTGACCCTGGAAACCTTGTAATTTTTAATTATAGAAAATAATCTTTCTGTAAAATTAGGTATTTTTTTGGTTTACTCATATATAGGCTTGGAACTAAATTTAATATTCCAATTTTGGTATAGGATTCTTAATTGTTTATAGAGGTAGAAATGCCTCATCTACAAATAATGAACTATATTTTTGCCTTTCATGATAATTATGTGTCCAGATTTACCAAAGTCTTCAGTGCCATGTTAAGTAAAAGTGGTGGATGTGACAGAGACCTTTGTAATTTACCTACTGGTCATGTATTATGTCTCTCATATTTCCAAGTCCTCTTGTAAGTAGATGGGCCTAGTATAAGCCAATGGACTGTGTGGGTATGTGTATGTATAGATCCCTTCCAGGGTACAGAAAAGTTGATGTAAACACTCCTCTTCCAGTAACAAGATTGCCATGTTTCCTAGCTTATATTGTTATTAGTCTGAGTCATTTTGATTTTTGAAGATAACCTAAGGGAAACTAACAGATATGAAAAAGGTTTTTAAGCTCAGGATAAAGGTTGAAGTGGATTCATTCATGGCCATCCTGATTCTCCTGAATACCCCTTCCATGCCTATATTAAGATGCATTTTCCCAAACACAGACTCTTTTAACTTCATGGTGAATGTTTTCTGTCCATGTACCTATGGCAGGAAAGCATTAGGAATGGCTTAGCCACTGAAGACACTGCTTTGCATGAGCAGTAAATATACCTTTTTATACCTTTTTCTTACAATACATTTAGTGAATTGTTGGTAACATAGAACCCCCTCATGCATCAAATTGCATATATGCCCAGCTCCAAACAATGGAATAAATTTCTCCCCTTCTAGTAACCACTCCAATTTTGTGGTCAATTTCTTTTAGATATGATCTCAATATATTTAGGATTGAAGTAACAGAGGGTCTTCTAGCCTTACCTGGGTTTAGATACATGCCCAGTTAGGCAAACAGTGTCCTCTATGGGAATTTTTAGGGAGAATCACCTATTTACCATCTTGTGCCTGTCCATGATTGGGGATACATATGATTAAAATCAGCTGTTCATGGAAAAAGCATGAACAGCAGAGAAAAGATTATATAACTCAAACGTGACACACAACCCAATGGACCACCCAAACTACACCCCTAGCAACCAGCCAGTCCGCTACTAAAGTCCTATAAGAGAATCCCCACACCACTTCTCATGCCTTTTCATTACTTTTCCCACTCAGGTGAACCAGTGGCACATTAGGTAGTATGCTGTATTCTTAAAGTTCCTTGCTTCAGTGTGTGTATGTTTGCTAGTTCTTTGGATAAGACACCGAGAACCCAGAAACATCCAGAAAGAGACTACCAACCATATTAGTAATATTTGACCCAGTTATTTTTACTCATTTTCTTTTTTTGGATTATTATTATTATCAACATATTTTGTATGGATACATCATGTGTTGGCACACCTTTTACCTCATCCCTGTCCCCATTCTGCTGGGAACTCTCCTCTGTGGGGTTTCAGTTATTTCCTATGGGTTTGTGAGTTATGTGTTGTGGGAGCAGCAGTCAGTTGTCTTTGGTTGGGGGAATGCCTCTGGATATGATGTCTCAACCTGTGGCTCTTACAATCTTTCTGCCCCCTCTTCCACAAAATTCCCTGAGCCATGGTGGCTGAAAGTTAAGTCAACTTAAGTTCTTTTAGGAACCCCTGGATCTCTGCTTTGGTAAGTGTTGAGTATCCTCAGGATCTTTCTCCTTTACCCCAGTGCTAATCGTCAGGCTCACCATGGAATCAGCACTCTTGCTTATCTCCTCAGTTCCTCTGTGGTTTCAGCTTGGTTGAAGGGTGAGGAGTAGTTTATCTCTTCCGGTCTCACTGCCTTCTGAAAAAGAACAGATTTTCCAATGGAGAGTGACGATAGCATAGTTTAAATGGGATAAGCATTATTAATTTGGGGAGCATTTGTTGTGTGAAACCCCTCTTTTAGTCAAGGACTAGTGAGAGCTTGACTATGGAGAGCATAATTGTTGTCTCCATAGGATTCTGATCTAGTTCCCAATTCCAGATATGGATTCCTTTACAATGAGTGGCTCTCATAGCCAATTAGAAAGATATTGTTTATCAATCTAGTCTATGTGTCATGTAATGGTATATATATATTTTGTGAGGGTGCTTACTTCTGAGTAGCTTAGACTTCTGGTTGCTCAGTCGGTTGTTGCCCACTTTCTCCTAGTAGTTCACATAGCACTTTCCAGTACTATACAGGCTAACCATCTGGGGAATGGCATTCTTCCGGATTCTGTCCAGGTTTCTCCATGCTCTGTGTTAGCAGCATATGGTGTCTTCAGTAATAGGGTCTTTCCCTTTGCCTCAGGCAGGTAATCAAATACTTTGACAGAAACCTGTCTACTTTTGGTCTTTTTTTTTTTTTTTTGATGCTGCATTTTAATTTTTGTTTTGTTTTGTTTTAATTTAATTTATTCGTTTTCTTTTCAGTAAATACAGGCAGTTTGGTACCATTATTTAGGCTCATCTGTGATCTACCCCCTCCCATTAGACCCTCCTTGTTAATGAAAATGGGTCGTGCATTGTGGAGTTAGCCCCCAGTTATTGGTACGATAAATGTCTCTGCAAATCATGACCCAAAATGTGACTCTGACATTCTTTCCTTCCCCTCTTCCGCAAAATTTCCCTGAGCCATGTTGGGTTCATTTTTGGTCTGCTTCAGTGCTGAGGTGTGTACTTTTGGTCTTTTTGATCAACAACTCAATGTGGGTAGCAACTAGTTTCTAAACAAAAAAACTAAGCTTAGGCTTCATCTCACCCTCTCCAGAGCCCTTCTTTTCAAATGGTCTCCCCTTATTCCTGTTGAGGGATATATCTTTTAGTCTGTCTCCAAGGACAAAGGTTTCTATGGCATCAGTTCATTTTAGATTTAGTTTTGTGTTTGTTTTTCCCCACCCTCCCCTTCCCCTCTTTCCAAACCCTTTTATCCCCATTGTCTGGGCTGTGAGTTGCCTATCAGGTATGTCAGCAATTCAAGATGGTCCAGGTTAGGAACTGCAAATGAGTAAGAGCATGTAGTATTTGTCTTTCTGTGATTGTGAGAGTTCACTGAGTATGGTCAATTCCAAGTCTATCCATGTTTCTACAGTAAATTTAGTTGTATCATTTTTTCTTACTGCTGAGTAGTATTCTGTTGTGTAAATGTACCATCGCTTCATTATCCATTCATCTAATGCTGAGCATCTGAGTTGATTCCAGTTCTTAGCTATAATGAGCTATGCAACTATAAACTTGGTTGAGCAAATATCTCTGTAGTGAAGCATTGAGCATTTAGGATAGATGCTCAGTAAGGGAATAACTGGGTCTGTTGGTAGCTCCCTGTTCATCTTTATCAGGAATCTCCATATTGATTTCTATAGTGGTTGTATAGCTTTACATTCCCACCAGCAGTGGATGAGTGTTCCTGTGTCTATACATCCTTCCCAACATTTGTTGGTGTTAGATTTTGTAATGATTACCATCATTGCTGGAATAATGCGGAATCTCAAGTTGTTTTAATTTGCATTTCCCTAATGGTTAGGGATATTGAACATTTTCTTAAGTGTGTGTTATTTCTTCCCATGAGTACTCCCTATTCAGTTCTCTGCCTCATTTTTGGAGTGGGTGGTTTTATTTTTTATTGTTTAGTTTCTTGAGTTCTCTGTAAATTCTAGATATTAAGTCTGTCAGTGGTATAGCTGGTGAAGATTTTCTCCCATTCAGTTGGTAATCTGTAGGCTCTGCTTATGGTATGTTTGTCTGTGCAAAAGCTTTTTAGATTCATGACATCCCATTGGTTGAGGGATTGTTTAATTTCCTGACTACTGAGGTTTTGTTCAGGAAGTCGTTCCCCACTCCTGTACTGTGGAGAGTTCCTCCTATTTTTTCTTACAGTAGGAGAAGAGTTTCAGGTATTATATTGAGGTCTTTAATCCACTTGGATTTGATTTTTGTATATGGTAAGGTGAATGGGTCTAGTTTCATTTTTCTTTTTTTTCAATTTTAATTTTTTTATTATTCTTTTTTTATTGACAACTTCCATGATTATAAACAATATCCCATGGTAATTCCCTCCCCCCAATGTTCCCTTTTGAAATTCCACTCTCATCATAGACCCCCCCCATCAGTCTCTTTTATTTTCATGTCATGATGTTTTGTTCCTAGTATGATGGTCTTGTGTAGGTAGTGTCAGACACTGTGAGGTCATGGATATCCAGGCAGTTTTGTGTCTGGGGAACACATTGTAATAATTCCTACCCTTCCTTTGGCTCTTACATTCTTTTCTTCATCTCTTCTGGAATGGACCCTGAGCCATGGAAGGTGTGATTGAGATATATCAGTGCTGAGCATTCCTCTGTCACTTCTTCTCAGCACCAAGGTGCCTTTTGAGTCATCCCAAGGTCACTACCATCTGAAAAAGAGAAGGTTCTGTAACCAAAAGTGAGAGTAGCATTAATGTATGGGTATGAACATTAAGAGAAGTAATTAATGGACAGTTTGGTGAGCATAGTATATACATTTAGCCAGATAGCAGTAGACATTACACCCCTGGGGCTCATGCCTACCCCTGTTGTAGGTTTTCAGTATCAGGAATGTATTCACTCCCACGGAGCAGTCCTCCAGTCAAATTATAGTGCGATTGGTTTCCCCCATAACAGATGTGCCACTATTGCACCCGTTGGCTCATTTGGCCTGGCTGGCCAAATTTAAGGCTTTCAGTGTCTACTGTAGGCTGTCTTCACTGGTGATTTCTCTCTCCCATTGAACTGTATACAGCATGGTTCTTTCCACCTTTCTGTCAGCTAGTCTGTATGGATGAGGTTTTCAGCTCAGCTCTAGCAGGACTTCTCAGTGACTTTGCAGCCCAAGTATGTGGAGTCTTCATCAATAGGGTATTACCATCTATTCCTGCTGGGAAATCAAGGGCTTTGGCAGTGTCCTGTAATGTTTTGGGAGCATCAGGGACCTCCCTGGCTCACAACTCACTGGAAGGCATCCCGTCCCTTGCACTGAAAACTTTGTAGTAACAATCTATGGCTCCTGTGTGTTCCATTATCCAAAAATGTAGGTTTCCATATGACTTATTTATATCCTCTTAGATTTTGATTAGCCCTCCCTCCACCTTTCCTGTACTCAATCTCTTTCCACATATGGTTACCAAAATTTCCCAACCCTATTTGTTGAAGATATTGTCTTTACTGCAGTCTGTGTTATTGGCACTTTTGTCAAAGATAAGTAGCTGAAGTTACTTGACCTATGGTTTGGGTCTTCAGTTTTGTTCCATTGGTCTATGTTTCTGTTTTTATATCAGTACCATGCTGTTTTTGTTACTGTGGCTTTGTAATATAGCTTTAGATTGGGTATGGTGATACCTCCAGAGGTGTTACTTTTGCTGAGGATATGTTTCCTGAGGCCTTCTGCCATTCCATATGAATTTTGAAATCAGTTTCTATCTCTGCAGAATGTTGCTGGAATTTTTATTGTTATTACATTAAGTCTGTATATTGCTTTTGGTAGAATTGCCATTTGCATAATATTAATGCTACCTATCCAGGAGCATGAGATCCTTCCATCTTCTCAAGTCCTGCTCAATTTCTTTCTTGAGTTTTTTATGTTTTTATTATATAGGTCTTTCACATCCTTGGTTAGTGTTATCTCAAGAGATCTAATTTTTTGTTGTTGCTATAGAAAATGGGACAGCCTCTCTGATTTCTTTCTTCATATATTTGTCCTTTGCATATAGAAAGGCTATAGATTTTTATGCATTGATTTTGTATCCTGCCACTTTACTGAAGGAATTAATCACCTTATAAGTTTTGAAATGGAGACTTTCAGGTCCCTTATGTATAGGATCATGTCATCTGCAAATAGGGCTAATATGATTTTTTCCTTTCCAATTTGTATCCCTTTTATTTCTTTTCCTGTCTATTGTTTGGGCTAGGACTTCTTGAACTATGTTGAAGAGCAGTGGTGAGAGTGGGCACTCCTGTCTTATTCTTGATTTCAATGGGAACTCCTTGCATCTTAACCCGTTAAGTATTAATTGGGCTGTAGATGCTTTATATGTAACCTTTATTGTGTTGAGATATAAACCCTCTGTACCTATTTGCTCCAGTGTCTTGATCACGAAGTGATGTTGAATTTTGTCAAAGGCCTTCTATACCTTAATTGAGATTATCATGCGGTTCTTATGATTAAGTTTATTTATGTGGTGTATTATGTTGACCAGTTTCCATATGTTGAAACATCCCTGCATTCTGGGATGAAGCCTACTTGATGAAGGTGAATAATGCTTTTGATATGCTGTTGAATTTGGTTTGCGAGGATTTTGTTTAGGATCTTTGCATCTAAAATCATGAGGGACATAGGCCTGTAGTTTTCTTGTATATTTGTCTGGTTTTGGTATTAGGATGATGCTAGTTTCATAAAAGGAGTTGGGGAGGACTCCCTGTTCTAACAATATGAGAAAATTGGATCCAGTTCTTCAATGAAGATTTGATAGAATTTGGCTTTTCTTTTAGGGGAGGTTTTTGATTACCTTTTCAATCTTGATGGATGTGATATGTTTCTTTAGGAGATTATTCTGCTCTGAGTGTAGTTTTGGTTGGTGGTATATGTCTAGGAATTCATCCATTTCTTCTAGCTTATCTAGTTTTGTGGAGTAGAGGTTTCAGAAGCATGTCCTGATGTTTCTTCCACTTTTATTGATATCTCCTGTGACCTCTCATTTTTATTTCTGATTTTGTTAATTTGAACCTTCTCTTTTTTTATATGTGCAAATTGGCCAGGGATTTATCAATCATTTTTACTTTTTCATAGAACCAGCTCTTTATTTCATTGATTTTTTAAAATTGTTTTCTTAGTTTCCAACTCCTTAATCTTGATCTTGATCATTTCTTTCCATTTGGAGCTCTTTGGGTTGGATTCTTCTTGCTTTTCCAATGCCTTTAGGTGGACAGTTAGGTTATTAATTTAGGGTATCTCTGTCTTTGTTTTTTTAATTTTTAAAAAAGTTTTTAAAGATATTTCTTGTTCATTTATTTGAGTGACAGACAGAGAGAGAAAGAGGCAGGGGGGGGGGAGAATGGGCATGCGAGAGAGAGAGAGAGAGAGAGGGAGAGGGAGAGGGAGAGGGAGAGGGAGAATGGGCATGCCAGGGCCTCCAGCCACTGTAAACGAACTCCAGACGCGTGCGCCCACTTGTGCATCTTGCTAACATGGGTCCTGGGGAATTAGCCTCAAACCAGGGTCCTTAGGCTGCATAGGCAAGCACTTAACTGGTAAGCCATCTCTCCAGCCCCTCTGTCTTTGTTATGAAGGCATTTACTGCTATGAATTTTTTCCTTAGGACTGCCTTCACTTGTCCAATAAGTTTTCATAAGTTGTGTTTTTATTATTATTATATTCTAGGAATTTTACAAATTCTTTTTTGATTTCTTCCACAACCCATACATTGTTTTGAAATATGTTGTTCAGTCTCCAGGAGTTGGTGGAGTACTGGATGTGTCTCTTGTTAATTTCTAGCTTTAAGCATTGTGATATGTTATTCTGCCTGAAGTTACTTCAATTTTTCTGAATTTATGGAGCCACACTTTATGGCCTAATATATGGTCTGTTTTGTGGAAGTTTTCGTGGGCTGCTGAGAAGAATACTGAGAAGTATTCTGTAGAGTTGGGGTAGAGAGTCTTTGAATATCCGTTAAGTCTCGTTGATCTATGCTGTTGTTGAGGTCTATTGTTTCCCTGTTGATTTTCTGCTTGGATGATCTGTCTAATGATGATAGTGGAGTATTGAATTCTCAGACTATGATGGTGTTGATGTTTATGTCTGTTTAGTTGCCAAGTTGGTTTTCTTCTATAAACTCGGGCTGGAGAGATGGTTTAGCGGTTAAGCGCTTGCCTGTGAAGCCTAAGGACCCCGGTTCGAGGCTCGGTTCCCCAGGTCCCACGTTAGCCAGATGCACAAGGGGGCGCACGCGTCTGGAGTTCGTTTGCAGAGGCTGGAAGCCCTGGCGCGCCCATTCTCTCTCTCTCTCTCTCTCTATCTGTCTTTCTCTCTGTGTCTGTTGCTCTCAAATAAATAAATAAATAAAAATTAAAAAAATATATATATAAACTGTGGTGCACCTGTGTTTGGCTCATAGAGATTTATGATTGTGATATCCTCATGTTGGATCATTCCATTGATGAGTAAGAAGTGTCCTTTTTGATTACTTATGGTTTTAAGTCTATTTTATCAGATATTAATATAGCAACATATGCTTGCTTCTTGTTCCTTTTTACTTGGAATATCATTTTACAGCCTTTCACCCTGAGGAAGTGTCTGTCTTTAGTGGTTAGGTGGGATTCTTGAAGATAGCAGATAGAACGGTTTAGTTTTTGATCGATCCTGTTAACTTGTGTCTTTTGATGGGTGTGTTAAGACCATTATTGTTTAAGGTTACATCTGTGAGGTTCTATTTAATCCCTGGCATGATGAGGTGCTTTATGGGGTTTGTTCCTTTCTTTTGTAATTTTTGAGCCTGGTCTAGTTTTGGTTATTGAGATCTTCTTTTTGTAGGCTCTTGAGATTGGTAGTTTGAGTCTTCTATGTGGAACATTCCCTGAAGTATTCTTAATAGGCTTGGCTTTGTGTTCATATAGTCATATAGTTGACTTTTATCTTGGAAAGCTTTCCTTCCATTACTATTAATTATAAGGGATATTTTCACTGGTTATAGTAGCTTGAGTTGGAAGCCAAAGTTTTTTGGACTTTAAAGTGTTCCATTCCAGGCTCTTCTGGTTTTCAGGGTTTCCAATTAGAAATATGACGTAATTCTGATGGCATTGTGTTTGTATGTAGTGAGTTGTGTATATCTTGCTGCCCCTCGTATCCTTTCTTTGTTTTCATTGCTAAAAGTTTTAACTATGCTGTGCCTTGGAGAGTTTTCTTGTTTGGTAATGTCTATTTGGTGTTTTGTGAGCTTCCTGTATCTGGATGGGCTGCTCTTTTGAGAGATTGAGAAAATTTTCTTCAGTAATTTTGTTGACTATGTTCTCTATCCCTCTGGCCTCTCCTTCTGGGTACCCATGATTTGGATGTTTGGTCATTTTAGGGTATCTCAAAATTCCTTCATATCCTGTTCACATGATTTTGAACTTAGCAAAATTTTTGGCCTCCTAATCAATTTCTTCTGTCTTGTCTTTCATTTCAGAGTTCTGTCTTCCACATGAGTAACTCTGTTGGTGAGGGTTCTAGAGAGGTTTTTAAAAACCCTATTTGATTTTGATTTTTTTTGTTTTCTTTTGTGTTATTTTGCATTGTTCCCATATCTTTTTTGAGGTATGATTTCAGTTCGAGTTCTGATTTTCTTGATGCTTCCTAGAATTCATTCTTGCATTTCATCAAGTTTTCATTAAGCTTAATAAGTGGTTATTAATGTATCCCATTTGTTTACTTACCTTTAATTCATTTTCTCTCTTTTGAGGCTTTTAATGTTTCTCTCAATTAAGTTAAACCTAGTGTCAAAAACTGATTGATTACTCTATGAGATGTTCAACGTTATTTATGCAATTATTGGTTTTTGATGGCTTGCTTTCAGTTCAGTGATTCTTTTTTAATTATATTTATTTATTTGAGAGAGTGAGAGAGGGAAAGAGGTAGGCACAGAGAAAGAGAGAGAGAGAGAGAGAGGAAGAGAGAGCAAGAGAGAGAGGGAGAAAATAGGTGTGCCAAGGCCTCTAGCCACTGCAAACAAACTCTAGACGCATATTTCTCCTTGTGTATCTGGCTTACATAGGTACTGGGGAATTAAACCAAGGTCCTTTGGCTTTGCAGGCAAATGCCTTAACCATAGCCTTAACTGCTAAGCCATCCCTGGTTCTTTTGATCAGGGTCACATTGGTTGACATTTTTTCATTTTGGGTTTCAATTTCTGTTGATTTCTCTATGGTTTTAATTGAGGTTTTCATTGTGGGACTAGGCATCCTTGGTCTCTCAGTTTTCTTTCTTTCTTTTCTTTTCTTTCTTTTTTTTTGAAGTATTTGTCCTTGTAGGATTTTCAGTGGGTGTTTTGTTTTAAGTATGAACCATATTGGTATACCTGGGAACTGGGAATAGGGACCTGGGAGCCCTGGTATACTCATTCCACTTACAAGTATTCTTCAGCACACAGGGATCAGGTGTTGGGGAACCAGGAGCTGAGAAGCTTGAGAGCCAGTGGCAAGAAGCCAGCTCCTACAGAAGCCCTGTACCCTCTGGCACAGAGTAGGGATATGAGTACCCAGGAGACAGTCAATCAGAAGACCCAAGCAAAAGACCTACTCTTGCAACCCACACACAAGGATAAGGCTGCCCCAAGGCTTCAGTAGGAGTACCAGTACCAGGAAACTGGGAGGTGGGGAATGAACTGGGAGCTCTGGCCTACTCAGTCCAACAGTGCACCCACTGGAGCAGACAATCTGGGAGTTGGGGGTCCCGGGACCATTCATTTAGGAAGGCAGAACAAGGAGCCTGCTTTGGCAGCAAGCTGACAGGGTCCAGGTAGCCTCAAGCCAGAAGCAGGGTTACTGGGACTTGGGAACGAGGAGCTCAGGAATGAACCAGGAGCACTGGCCTGCTCACTCTGCCCACACCCTCAAGTGCAAGAGATCCATTCGTTTATTTTTGTGTACTTACTGGCTGTTTAAATTGCTTGTCAGAAATGTCTGTCTAGAATTGTATTGTCCATTTATTGATCCAATTTTTTTTTGTTTGTTGTTAATAACATTTGTTTTTGGTTTTTCAAGGTAGGGTCTCACTATAGCCCAGATTGACCTGGAATTCACCCTGTATTCTCAGGGTGGCCTTAAACTCACAATGATCCTCCTAGCTCTGCCTCCTCTAAGTGTAGGGATTAAAATTGTGCATCACCATGCGAGGCTTTTTAATAACTTTTTTTTTTTAACTTCTTTACATATTCTAGGCTAGTTCTCTCAGGCGAATAGCTAGCAAGGATTTTTTTTTCCTCCCATTCTGTAGGCAGTTTGTTTTGCTTTACAGAAGGTTTCACGTCTTATTTTGAGGTCTTTATACATTTTTCATTTTTTTTTTGTACAGAGTAAGCAATTAGAATCTAGCTTAAGTCATCTGTGTGGTTACCCAGTTTTCTCATGTCAATTTTGGAACCACCTTTCTCCATCCACATCTTTTTTGGCACCTTTTAAAACAAATCAGGTGGCTGATTTTCTATATAAGTATGATTCTTTTTAAAAGCCAAGTGGGCTTATTTCTAGAGTCTTCATTCCAATGGCTTATGTGTCAACTTTTGTGTCAGTGTCATGCTATTGCTGTGACTCTCTTTAGCTCTGTAGTATAATTTGAGATCCAGTGCTGTATCGCCTCCAGCTGATCTAGTTTCTGGACCATTGGGGTGCTCCAGGACTCCCATATGAAGTTGATGGTTGCCTTTTCAGTTCTGTGAAGAAGACTGTTGGTATTCTGATGGTAATGGTTTTGAGTCTGTAGATCACTTTCAGTAATATGATTCAATCCATGGAAACAGGAGCTTTTTCCATTTTTTTTCCTTTGGTGTTTATAATTTTCATTGTAGAGACCTTTAACTCCTTTGCTGGCTTTTTGTTTTATTTATTTATTTTATCTTATTTTGGTTTTTCAAGGTAGGGTCTCATTGTAGCTCAGGCTGACCTGGAATTCACTATGTAGTCTCAGAATGGCCTTGAATATGCAGGGCTATCCTCCTACCTCTGCCTCCCGAGTGCTGGAATTAAAGGTTTATGCCACCATGCCAGTGTGTGTGTGTGTGTGTGTGTGTGTGTGTGTGTGTGTGTGTGTGCGCGCGCGCGCTTATAGTCCAGAGGTCAACAATCAGGGTCTTATTCAAATCACTCTCCACCTTATTCTTTGAGACAGGGTCTCTTACTGAACCTAGAGTTTACCTATTTGGTTGTACTACCTACCTAGTGAGCCCTAGGGTTTCCCTTTGCCTCTTGGTGCTGCAATCACAGACACATACCATGCCACCACACTTGGCATTTCACAGTGATATTAGAGATCCGGTTCAGATCTTCACACTTACCCAGCAAGCACTTTACCCACTCAGACACCTCCACTGCCAAGGTCTTTAAGATATTTTTAGTATTTATCAAAAACTTATATAAAATAATGGGTTCATTGTTCACATTTGTATACATATATATCATATACTTGGTCCATATTTGCCTCTACCTCTCTCTTGCCTCCCTGCTGGTCCCTTTCCTCTTTCCAAGCAGTCCTCCTTCTATTTTCATATATATGAAATAATGTATATACAAATATAAAACATTAACATATAATTGTGTTAAATCTAGATTCCACATATGAGAGAAAACATGATGGTTGTCTTTCTTATTTCATTCATGTCTGGCTTATCTCATTTGGCAATCTCTTGTTTCATCCATTTTCTTACAAATGACATAATTATATTTTTCTGAATTTTGTTGAAGGTCATGTAGACTGATTGTATAACAAGGATATTGTAAACTTCAGGTCTTTTCTGGGGTCTTGGCTCTTTGCTGACTTCCTCACTTAAAAGGACAGTTTTTTCCCTGATTCTTTTTTCCCCTTCCACTTATCAGCATTTCTACTCTCCTTCCTTACTTTACTTCTTCTGATGGTATTTAATAGTCTTTAAGGTAATTAGTATTTTACCTATCTGGTTTGTTGTATGTGTATTTTAAAACCATTTTTCTTTACTAGAATTTTCCTAGTTCCACAGTGACAATGATTTATTAACTTGTCATCTTGATATATTTGTTTATCACCAGAATAAATGATGCAATCGATAAGGTTTATAGGTAGAATGTGAATCACATTAGGCCTGACTTCATAGCTACACCAATCTATCACTTAGTCTATGCATATTTATGTACAACCATCCCACCCTGGTCAAAAGCTTTTTAAGTTAATAAAATGCAATCACGTTGTAATTATATATGTATATATATTTAAACAGGTTATCAGGACACCACATGGGAGAGAATTTGATGACTCTTTAGACAAATGTGAAGAGTTTTTGAGCCCCAGGCCATGCAGCAAGCCCCAGCATTCTGCGAGAACCTTGCTAGTCCACTCAGCACCCTCCACAGCTCAGAAACATTGTCCAAGCCCTGTGTTAAACAGAGCTTCTTTCAGGGACAGGTGATGTGTAGTTGCCATTTCTTTCCTTGTCTTTCGAGTAATAGCCATAGAAATGGAAGTCAGAAGTTATGCATATAAAACAATTATTAGTAAAAGTAAATTTTGTTTTAAGCCTTCTGTAATATTGTTTGGTTTGAAATATATATTATATATTATGTAGATAATTGCTTCCCAGCACAGTTCACTAAGAGTAACTTTATTAACCAGACATACATTTCTTTAATCCCAATAGTGTAGTTCTTAAAGGGGAAATCTGGAGCATGTGATAGACTGTTTTTAGTAGCTCATAGTGATTTAATATTATGGGTGTGCCTAAAGTAGTTAGTCACCATGGTGGTCTGTACATGATTGTAAGGCATCTAGTTTTCTCACTTAACTTCTCACCAGATTCCCAACAGAATCTTAAGCATGCAGGTTCCAGCTCTCACTCTAAAAATGATTTGACAGCTTTAGTCAGATTGTTATAATTTTTCTTGTCATAGTTAATAATATTTTATCTCATCTTTTTAAGCTCTTGGATATTTAAAAACTTTTCTGGGCTGGGGGGATTGCTCAATGGTTAAGGTGCTTGCCTGCAATGCCAAATGAGGCAGGTTCCATTCTGCAGGACCCATGTAAGCCAGATACACAAGGTGGCACATGTGTTTGTAGTGGTGGAGGCCTTGACACACCCATTCTCTCTCTCTCTCTTTTTCTCCCTCCTTCTTTCTCTCACATAAATAATAAAAAATTTAAAAAACATTTCTAGAAAGTTTTAACCTTAAGAAATACATTTTTAAAATTATTTATTTATTTATTTGAGAGCGACAGACACAGAGAGAAAGACAGATAGAGGGAGAGAGAGCGAATGGGCGCGCCAGGGCCTCCAGCCTCTGTAAACGAACTCCAGACGCGTGCGCCCCCTTGTGCATCTGGCTAACGCGGGACCTGGGGAACCGTGCCTCGAACCGGGGTCTTTAGGCTTCACAGGCAAGCACATAACCGCTAAGCCATCTCTCCAGCCCAAGAAATACATTTTTAATCTCTTGACTCTCAGTCCATCTTTACAGAGGGTACGAAAAAGTAATCACTGAATTCTTAAAGCATCATAGGGCCATCCATTGGAAATAATTACCAAAGATTTAATTAACTGTAGAGACTGTATTGAAAGCTCAGCATAAAATGGATAACTCCAAAGTCTGTCTGGCATTGAATACATTGTTCAGAGTGGGTATGTTGTATGTTTCCTCCTTTGCTTTGTCAGCATTTTAGGGCTGAAGAGATGGCTTAGTGGTTAAGGCTCTTGCCTGCAAATTCCAAGGACCCATGTGCAGTTTCCCAGGTCCTACATAAGCCAGTTGCACAAAATGACACAAGGGCACAAGGTCACACATGCACACAAGGTGGTGCGCATGTCTGGTGTTCAATTGCAATGGGTGGAGGCCCTGGCACACCAATTCTCTCTCTCTCTCTCTCTCTCTCTCTCTCTCTCTCTCTCTCTCTCTCTCTCGCTCTCTCGCTCTCACTCTCTCAAATTAGAAAAAGTCCATTTGCAGCTGGGTGTGGTGGCGTATGCATTTAATACCAGCACTCGGGAAGCAGAGGTAGGAAGATCACAAGAGTTTGAGGCCACCCTGAGGCTACATAGTTAATTCCAGGTCAGCCTGCACCAGAGTGAGACCCTACCTTGAAAAACATAAAAGAAAAAAGAAAAGAGAACAGAAGAGAAGAAAGGGGAGGGGAGGGGAGGGGAGGAAAGGAAAAGTCCATTTGCCTTAAAAAAATTGGAAAAAAACTATATTTAGAGATAAACTTATAAAGAATTATGTATGGAAGTTATTAAAATGATCTGATATGTAGACATATTCTTCCAAAGACATGTCAAACATAATTGTTAAAGCTGTTTTTTAAACATTGAGAAAATGAATAGTGTAGCTGAGAATAAGTACTGGATTTCATAACTTTTTTCCTCATTGTTGATTTAAGGAAGAAAATACATTATTTTAAGCTTGTATAAGCTATGTAGGGATTAAAAAAAGAATGAATTTCTGTATCTAGAATTTTAAAATTTGGAAAAAGTTTTGTTTTTTTCTTCTTCTGTTTTAAGCTTTCTTTTTTTCTCCCCACTGTCTACAGATTCCACTCTGATTGGTGTTCACCTCCAAATTGTGATGAGATCCATGACCGGGTAAAAACTGTCTTGAAATCACATCAGGCTCATCCAAGACATATATGTGTTAGTTTCTAATATTTTCTCGTGAAGGCTTTTTCTAATAGGGCCAGAAAGCCAGCTGTGATGCTTGCTTACAGGTTACAAGTTTTAGTCACTGAGAAGAAAAGAGCATCGTGTATGTGAAGGAAACCATTTTGTTGTCTATATACAATGTAACTAACTTAATAGTTGACCAGAGTCATGTACAGTGCTTTATAAATTTATTATTTTAGTTTTGTGCAAGATGTTTAACATAGGCCATATGCTCTATAAACAGTGTCATAGTAATTATCATGTTAAGAGTCAGTATACAGGAACTTTGTGATAATCATTGTAAAGCCTTCAAATTCAAGGCATTATATTGGTTCAGTGTAAAGAATTCCATTTGCTAAAGTGCATTTGATTGTAAATAGTAGGCTACAGAGAGGGGGAGATGAGAAGTATCTGTTTTGAACATAGTTTCCTACCTGATTTGTATATTAGTATTCAAAAGAGAAAAAAATCAGGTCAAGTTTATTAGGCTTAGTATTAATAGAGAACATTAATATAAGAATATTTTCTGAGATTGAAAACTTTATTTACATTCTGGGCAAGTGGAAAATAATAGTAGTGTAGCGTAGTCTTTTTTACTTTTAATTTCTTCATTTAATTTAAAAAGAAATTGTTACTCATACTTTAAAGTATGTATAAGTCATATGTCTTTATTTTTAACATGAAGATTTAGTAGTTTTATGTGGCTTCTTGTGGATTTTGATTGTATTAATGAATTTTTTAGATCATTTATTTTCCTTTGATCTAACTGTGTAAGTTATTACTTATTGTTGGGCCTATTAATCCCAACATATATGCATAGCATATTACTTCTTTGATGTTTTTCCCAGTAATATTGAGGCACAGAAACTTACAACTTTTTATTATCATGTATTTTAATTCTGTATATGTGAAAACACATGTTATTTTTTATTCATATAGAAACTGTTATTCACTTTAGTCCCATATTTCCCTATTCCTCTTCTTCCCTGATAATTTTTTCCATCTGGGATCCTGAGTTATTTTTCTTTGGCCTGAAGAACTCTTGTTAATATTTCATTTCAAAATAATCTCCTGGACAGGAATTCTGATTTTGTTTATTGAAAACATCTTGTCTTTACTTCTCTTTACTAAACATAGAATTCTAAATTGTTAGATGTTTTCATTGGCATTTTAAAGATGCCATTCCATTCCTTTGGGTTTGTTTCTATTTTTTAAAAAAAAGTAGCTGCTTTTTCTTTGAAGTAACATGAGTTTTAGACCATTTTGTATTTAGTATTTTCTCCTTGTCTTTGTACTTAGTAGATCACACACACACACACACACACACACACGCGCGCGCGCGTGCACGCGCGCCTGCATGCACATGTCTACATGTGATTTTTTTTAAATGAATTTCCGATTAGGTTTGCAAAACTTATTTCTTTACTTTGTTTTACAGAATATATAGCCATTCTTTTTATAAAAACATCTCTTTGGTCTTTTTCTGGAACTCTAAATTACATTTACATAAGATCTTTATGCCATTTTTATATGTATCTTACACTTTTATCTTTAGTCTTTCTTTTCACTTGGATCTTTTCTTTTAAGTGATTCCCTAGGTTGCTAGTCTTATGTTTTGCTGTGTTTCCATTGATGTTATAACTCCCTGATAGATATAAAGTACTATAACTGGATCAATAAAACAATAATTTCATTGTGTGTCTATAAAGAAGTTGAATTTGTTGCTAAGAATCTTCTAAGAAAGAAAACTACACAGTAGATGTTTATGTGGAAAGTTCTACCAAAATGTCAAGGAATATAACACCAGCCTTGTAACATGCCTAAAACAAGGAAAATTTCCAAAGTCATTTTAATAAGACAACATTACTCTAAAGTTACAACCAAATAAAATTGGAATCAAAGAAAAATATTATTCAGTATCCCTCATGAACTTATACTCATACAGGTTCTTAACAACTTATTAGTAAATCAAACCCACAATGTAGAAAAATATACATTATAATTAAAGATACTCATTCCAGAAATACAATACAATTGTCTTCTTAACAGATTAAGAAAAATCATGTCTTCTCTATGAATTTTTTGTTGTTGTTGTTTTTGTTTTTCAAGGTAGGGTCTCACTGTACCTCAGGCTGACCTGGAATTTGCTAGGTATTCTCAGGGTGGCCTCGAACTCATTGCAATCCTCTTACCTCTGCCTCCTGTGTGCTGGGATTAAAGGTGTGCTCCACCACGCCCAGCCTCTGTGAAATTTTAAGACACAGAGCAAGTACACAACAAAATTCAGCCCAACTCATAACTCTTAGTGAAGTGAACAAAAATTATTTTGGGAACCTGTAAAACCTGCAGCTAACACCATATTTAATAGTGAAAAACTAAATACTTTCTGTAAGTTTAGAAACATGTGAGACTACCCTGTTTTGCCATTCCTTTCTCATCACACTGGATGCTTTAAACAGTGCTTTTAGGCCACGGTGAAAAGCATAAAGATTGGGTGGGGAGGCAAAATTTTATCTGGGAGAGATATAATAACCTATGTAGAGCAGTCCAGTGCATCTATCACGCTTCTTCTATTGAAAACTATGCCTAATGAGTTTAGCATACAGAATTCAAAGGAAGTCAGTTTCTTTGCTACATACAAGCATAGAGCAGTGGGGATTTTAAATTGAGCAACCACCCATTTCCAGTAGCAGTAAATTGAAGTGCTCACATGTAGTCCTAGCTAAGTATGGGTGGGGCCTGCATCCTGAGAAGGTAAGGCACTGGGAGGAGAGGAGAAGGAAATGGAGCAGTGTACCAGATTTGCATTAAGTTCAGTAACTGAGGTCTTCACTTGATGATGCAGTAAGGTAATTTGTTTTTTTCAGAGCTGGGTTTGAACTCGGGGTCTTAAGCATGCGATAAAAGTACTTTTTTCAGTGAGCTATATTATCAAACCTTGCATTTAATTTAATCAAAACCCTAGCATAATTCTTAAAACCAGAAATTGATAAGCAGATTGTAAAATGTATGTTGAAAGACAAAGAAACTTGAAAAAGTTAAACAATTCTCCAAGCTGGTAGACTCATCTCTCAGGTATAATACTTGTATAATACTAATAACAAAGACAGTGCCATGGTTACTAAGTTATAGGCAGATATGTCAAAGGAATCGGATAGAGATTCTATAAATAGGCATTCACAAGTACAAATACAAAGATGCAAAGTCGTATAACCTTGTATGTTTTGCCTTGTCAACAAATGGACCTGTATTTTTTCAAAAAACCCCTTGGCACATAATTCAAAATAGACCATAGATGTTATGTATCAATCTATAAAACTTTTAAAGGGAGGCATAGAAGAAAATCTGTACAATTTAAATTTGGAAATGAGTTTTAAACATGACACCGAACCTACAATTCATAGTGGAGGAAAAGTTAAGCTTAGCTCATTTAATGCTTGCCCCATGAAAGACAAGACACGTAAGAGAATGAATGGAATGACATAGTATCTAAGTTTACCAAATGTAGCATGGTAATACAGAGTGAGACCATTTAGGAACCTCAGTGAAAAATATCTTTTCTTTGTACAGGAGCTGTAGCCACTTTTTGCAACTTTTATATGAATATAAGTTTGTATTCCAAACTTTTAAAATTAAACTATTGAGTTCCTCATTTCAGCCCTCTGGAATTTAAGTAGGAGTTGGTACTTCTAGGCTTCTCCCACCGACAGATCCTGAATGTCTTTCTTAGTCTTGGGCAAGTCAGAAGAGAACCCTGTCTGCCTCTCAGACACTTTCTTAGCTTCAACTCCCTCGGCACAGCTTCAGACATTCCCTAAGCATTTGGAGGAGCACTCAGCTCAGCTTTGCACCCTTCATGTCCTGCTAGAATTTGGCTGCTTGAGCCTTTGGCTTTGTCTATCAAGCATGTTAGATTGTCAAAACCCTGCTGATTCCTCTGTCCTGCAGCACTGGACATGTGGTTGAAAGAAGCATAGACTCAACATTCATTCTGTAGTCAAACCCCACAAATGCTCCTAAAAAATATCCAGCTGCCATAAGCTTACTTCTTTGAGGTGGTCTCCTTTTAGGAATCTTGTTGCTGCTATAAAAATTGTTCAGGCACTTTATAATATCTTAAAAGAAAAATTATACTTGTAAGAAAAATATCTTACTCAGAAGTAGAAGACTTTCACACCAATTTTTAAAATTAATCTAATTTTATAACTGCCTCTGGCTTGATTTTTATAGATGGAAGGTAATAATGCTGTTCATGTCAGCTTATGCTAGCGTTTGTTTCAAAGTAGTCTTAAGAGAAAATGAGCACAAACTTATAATTAGTCAAAGGCTTCCTGTTTGTGTTCACTTTCAGCGTTTTCACTAGTACTGCATGCTTTGTATAGCACTGTGCAAAGCTAAGAGGCTATTTTTATGAAATAACATTTCCTACCTGGTAAGTACAATAGTTTAATGAACCACTAAAGGGAATGTAAACAGTTTGAAAGAAAGAAAACAGTATTATAAAGTTTGTAATGAAATATGTGAATAAGAAGTATAGCCATGAATTATCATACTTTCAGAGAAAAAATTGAAATTGATTCATATTAGTGAGTGTTTATTAGAGGCGAGGCATTCTGCATGTATTATGCTATCTGGACAATAACTTGTAAGTACTATTAAGGAGAAAGTATTGCTTTAAAGATGAGAAAACAATTCTCAGTAAAGTTACCTGACTTGCATAAGGGCATACAACGATGTTAGATGGTATAGCTAGGATTTGAAGCCAGGTAATACTCTAGAGATAAATACTAAGTTCAGTCTGACATACATAATCCCAGCAATATAATCAAACATGTAAAAATGGGCTAGCATGAGATCCCTGGAAGCATACATGTTCAGAATAAGGGATAAGTGAGCATCCATATACCAGAGATAGACATTGTGAGTTGAAACATAGTTTCCTTGGATACAGATCAGACAAAAAGTCCATATTGGTCATATTTGGAGAATACTTATACACAGATATATACCACGTTAGATAGAAATCTTCCATGTGACTTTTTTAACTACATAAAGAATTTTTCTAAATATTAACCGTCTGTAACAGTAAAAAGTCTTTTGTGAATCATTAAATAATTAAATAATAATGTCAGAATTGCCTTTTGCTTGTGTATAATGTGTATTTGTGTGTATGTGGTTGTATTTATGTGTATATGCCCATGTGGTGCCCCATGATGTGCATGCTGTGGGGTGCACTTGCCTGCTTTAGCCAGCGCAGAATGCCAGGCATCCTGCTCCATAGCTCTTCTACCCATTCTTACTGAGCTGCAGTATCTTTTTTGTGGAGCTTGATGTTCTGAGCAAAGAGATTCTCATGTCTCTGTTCCCCTGAGGCTGGGGTTACTGGATATGCTTTGCCACATATAGCTGTTTATGTGGATCCTGGGGATTGAACTTGAGTGTTCTCTCAGGTCTTCTTTGTCTCTCATGCTTGCACAGTAAGTGCTGTTAACCATGGAGCCATCTCTCCAGCTCAGAAATTTGGTGAACATTAAAAAAAAAATGAAGAGAACCAAGCTGAACATGGTTGTGAACTATGATCTCAGTATGTGGAAGGTTGAAACAGGACAGTCTAGAGTTCAAGGCCAGGCTAGGCTACATAGTAAGATCTTATCTTATAAAAATTTCATCTTGAAAAATCTAATGGAAATTAGTGATCAGGGTATATTTTATTGAAAATAAATCTCCAAGCAGCAAAAGAGTCAAACACTCAGCATTTTACTTAACACATTGGTTCAAGAAAATTTAAGTCACGTAAAACCATGTTATTTCAATAGTTTCTTTTTTTGTTTTATTTTGTTTTTTGGTTTGCTTTGTTTTTTTTTAATGTCTAAAAATGGATAATTTACAGTTCTTTAAAATGAAAATGTCCTTGATAAATATGTATTGTGCCCATATAAACTTCTGTATAAGAATATACTCTCATGTAGAAGTCTATATATCAACTTCTTTTGAAAGTATTTAATAGGAGTTACATATCACTATATACAAATTGGCCACCATGTGTGTGTGTGTGTGTGTGTGTGTGTGTGTGTGTGTAGGTAGCTGGATGGTGTGTTGGCACACACCTGTTATATTAGCCCTTGAGGCTCCTGGGCCACCAAGTGAGAGGCTGTCTCAAAAGCAAACCTGCATGTGGTAGTGTACACCTTTAATCCCAGAACTTGATAGGCAAAGATAGGAGGATCGCCATGAGTTCAAGACCACCCTGAGACTACATAGTGAATTCCAGTTCAACCTGTGCTAGAGTGAGACCCTACCTCAGGAAATCCTGAAAAGAAAACACACACACACCAAACAAGGAAACATTTAGGAAACTCTAAAAGTCTAAAAGATTAAAAAAAAAATGCATACTGTCTAAGCTTACCTTATATGCAGATAAAGTTACATGCTGACAAATGTTATATATATATTTATTTCTATGTACGGCCATATTTTCTTTGACTCCTGTATTAACCAAGGGTATTGTGCAGTCATTTGCTACCTTTTTGTTGCTGTTGGGAGTGCAAACCCAGAGTTTCACATGTGCTAGTCAAGCTATAGCTGCCAGACCCCATTTATACCTTCTAGTCACACCCACGTTCATTGTAATGTTGGGGGCCAGCTGCTGGTGTTTCACTCTAGGTCTGCTATGGTAGTTTCCTTATGGTTAAGATTTTTCCCATGCATTTTCAATAGGGTGTGTGTGTGTGTGTGTGTGTCTGTCTGTCTGTCTGTGTTTGTGTGTATCTGGGAATGCAGCCCAGGGACTCATACATGCTAAGTAACCAAGCAACACTCCAGTACAGCTTTCTCTCCTGATTCCCCTTACTTATCTGTCTTCTGGTCTATGAACTCTGACGTCCCCACATTTAACTACATTTTCTAAGAAAACAAACCCTCCTCAGCCCCACATTCCATTCTAGCCTCTTCTCTTTCATAAATTCACTTCTTATATGTCTGTGAAAAGTTCTTGAAGCTGGGCATGGTGGCGCATACCTTTAATCCCTAAACTATGGAGGCTGAGGTAGAAGGATCAATATGAGTTTGGATTTAGAAAGTTCTTGTTACAAAATACTATTGACCTACCTTGCCTAGAAATGCTTGTTTCTTTAAATAAAACTCAGTGTGGGAATTGTGAGGAACATCCACTTAAAGCAAAAGGTTTTTCAGCCAGATCATTGAAGATAAAGGTGAGAAGTTTAGACTTTGTCCAAGTCATGATGCCAGAGGCATCTGTTAGGAAGGCATCAAAAATTGAGGCCAGCAGGAAAGCCATTTTCCAGAGTAGTCTCCACTACTCAGCTGTGGTGTTTCAGGTACAGGGTTGCCAGGTCTTGTAATTACTTTTATATTTGAATAAATATCTTGTCAACTCATTCAAATATAAAATATAAAACAACTTGTGGACCAAACAAAGCATATATGCCAGCTGTCAGTTGGCAACACTTCTTTTAGAATAAAAGTAGAGCACCACTGCAATGTCTGTGGCAAGTGTGTGTATCCTCAGCACTTTCTGTAAGGAAATTAACCTATAATGTTGTGGTCATTGGGCTGAGAGCACGAATACATTTGGAATGAGATTTACCAAAATACTAAAATGGAAGAATGAATCAGAAAGGATGTGTAATTTGCCAAGAACTTATAGTTTAGATATTATAGCTCAAACTGGATAAATAAATTTAATTGAAATGTGGTAAATTGCTACTGTATGCTAGGCACTAAGTCTCTTTATTCAGGCTTGAGAACCTTCAAAGATACTTGCTATAGTTTCATCATAGATTTCCTCTATTTATAGATTAGTATTTATAACATGCTTAGGATAATAATTAGGTAAAATATTCAATCATATTCTTTAAAATATCTTATTTGTTTACTTATTTTATTTGAGAGAGAAAGAGAAGCAGAGAGAAGGAATGGGGTATTCCAGGGCCTCTAGCCACTGCAAATGAACTCCAGACACATGCATCACCTTGTGCATCTGGCTTTTCCTGGGTACTAGGGAATCAAACCCAGATTCTTAGGCTTTGCAGGCAAGCATCTTAACAGCGCCAGCTAAATGGGATAACCATTATTAATTTAGAGAGAATTAAAAAGATTTAGACACTCATAGTCTAAGGTTAGTGGGAGCTTGGCAATGGAAAGTAGAATCATTATCTGGATATGATTCTGACTTGTTTCCCAGTTCCAGATATGGCTTCCTTTCCACTGAGCAGATTTGTTAGCCAATCCAAGAGCAGTTGGTTATCCAACATAGCTGTGTGCCACTATGGTACTTAGGTGAGCATCACTTCAGGTTGTTTGCTTCTGAGTCACTTAGAATTTGAGTTTCTTGGACAGTTGTTAGCCCCTTTCCCCTGATAGCTCATGTAGTGCCTCCCAGCACTAGATGGGCAAATTATCTGGGGACTGGCTCTTCTCCAGTCCCTCCATGGCCCATGCTGACAGCATTTGATGTCTTCAGCAATAGGGTTTTACTGTTAACCTCTGGTGAGTAATCAAGTGCTCTGACATAAGTTTATCTTGTTTGTTTTGCGAGATCTAGTAGCTCATTATGAATGTAGACCACATCCTGGTACAGGGAATTACAGGCCCACGCCAAGGGAACAGTAAAAAGAAAAAGCCAGAGAAGAAAGAGAAACAGGAGAAATTTGAGGTTAGGTTTCATCTCACTCTCTCCAGGGCCCTTCAATTCAGGTGCTCCCCCGAAGGTCCACTTGAGGGTTCCATCTTTCAGTCTGATTTCCAGGATGTAGGATTCTATGGTACCAGTTCAGTTTGGTTTCAGATTTTGTGTTCTCTACCCTTCCCACCTATTCCTTTGCCTCAAGCCCTACCTTCCCTATTGTCTAAGCTTCAAAATAGTATTAGGTTATATCAGCAACTTGGGCTGATCCAGGTTAGGAACTTTAGATGAGTGAGATCACAGGATGGTTGTCTTTCTGTGACTGTGTTAGTGCACTTAGAATGATCTGTTCCAAGTTCAAATACTTTTCTACAAATATCATTGTGTCACTTTTTTCTTACTGCTGAGTAGAATTCCACAATGTAGATATACAACTTCTAGGTTATCTATTCATACAGTGGTGAGCACATGGGTTGATTCCAGTTTTTAGCTATTATGAATTGAGCAGCTGTAAACATGGTTGAGCAAATATTACTGAACTGAGATATAGAGCTTTTAGGATAAATGCCTAGTAAGGGAATAACAGGGTCTGCTGGTAACTCTATATTCATCCTTTCCAGGAGTCTCCAGATAGATTTCCACAGTTGGTGTACAAGCTTACATTCCCACCAACAGTGAATGAGGGTTCCTATTTCTTGACAGCCTTGCCAGCATTTGTTTTCATTTGATTTTTTTAATGTTTGCTATCCTTAATGGGATAAATCGGAATCTCATGGTTGTTTTAATTTGCATTTCCTTAATGGTTAGGGAGGTTGAACATTTTGTTAATTGTATCCTAGCCATTTGTAATTCTTCCTCTGAGAACTCCCTATTTAGTTCTCTGCCCCACTTTTGGAGTGGGTTGTTTCATTTTTTTATTGCTTAGTTTTTTGAATTCTTTGTAGATTCTAGATATTAGGCCTATATATTAGGCTTCTGGAGAAGATTTTCTCCCATTCAGTGGCTCTGTATGTTTGTCTGTACAAAAGCTTTTTAGCTTCATGAGATCCTATTGGTTGAATGCTTGTTTAAGTTCCTTGGCTACTAGGGTTTTGTTCAGGAAGACCTTTCCCAGTCCTACATTATGGAGAGTGCTTCCTATTTTTTCTTCCAGTAGTTGAAGAGTTTCAGGTCTTCTATTGAGGCCTTTAATCCATTTGGACTTGGTTTTTGTATGTGGTGAAATGAGTGGGTCTAATTTCATTTTTCTACATATGGTCATCCAATTTACCCAATACTATTTGTTGAAAGTACTGTCTTTTCTCCAGTCCTCATTATTGGCACTTTTGTCAACGATCAGGCAGCTGTAGTTGCTTGCCCTAAAGTGTGGGCCTTCAATTCTGTTCCATTGGTCTATGTTTCTGTTTTTATTCTAGTACCATGCTATTTTTCTCACTATGGCTTTGTAAGATAGCTTTAGGTGAGGTATGGTGATGCCAGCAGAGGTGTTTCTTTGGCTGAGGTTATGTTTGGATATCCAAGGCCTTCTGCCATTTCATATCAATTTTGGGGTCATTTTTTCAATCTCAGTGAAGAATGATGCTGGAATTTTTATTGGTATTGTGTTAAATCTGCATATTGGTTTTGGTAGAGTTGTAATTCTCACAGTGTTCTACCTATTGAGGAACATGGGAGGTCCTTCCATCTTCTCAAGTCCTCTTCTATTTCTTTCTTGAGTTTTTTTTTTAATGTTTTTATTATATAGGTCTTTCCTATCCTTGGTTAGTGTTATTCCAAGGTATTTAAATTTTTTTGTTGCTATTGAAAATGGGACAGCCTCACTTATTTCTTTCTCTGCATATTTGTCCTTTGCATATAGAAAAGCTACTGACTTTTGTGCATTGATTCTGTAACCTGCCACTTTGATGAAGGAGTTTATCACATTTAGAAGTTTGAGAATGGAGACTTTTGGGTCACTTATGTACATATCATGTCATCTGCAAATAGGGCTAACTTGACTTCGTCCTTTCCAATTTGAATCCCTTTTATTTCTTTCTCCATATTGCTTGGGCTAGTACTATGTTGAAGAGCAGTGGTGAGAGTGGGCACCCTGTCTTGTTCTTGATCTCAGTAGGAACTCCTTGAGTTTCTCCCCATTAAGTATTATATTGGCTTTAGTAGCTTTACATATAGCCTTTATTGTGTTGAGATATAAACCCTCCATGCCTATTCTTTCCACTATTGTCATCATGAAGTGGTGTTGTATTTTGTCAAAGGCCTTCTCTGCATCAGTTGAAATGAATATGGTTCTTATGGTTCAGTTTATTTATGTGATATATTATGTTGATTGATTTCCAGATGTTAAACCATCCCTGCATCCCTGGGATGAAGCCTACTTGATCAACGTAGAAAATGCTTTTGATGTGTTGTTGAATTTGGTTTGCAAGGATTTTGTTCAGGATCTTTGTGTCTAAGTTCATTAGGGATATAGTCCTATAAATTTTCTTTCCTTGTTGCATCTCTGTCTGGTTTGGTATTAGGGTGATGCTAGCTTCAGAAAAGGAGTCGGAGAGGATTTCCTGGTCTCCGGTTATGTGGAATAGTTTGAGAAAAATTGGTTTCAGTTCTTCTGTGATGGTTTGATAGAATTCTGCCAAGAAGCCAACTGGTCCTGGACTTTTCTTCTTGGGAATGTTTTTGATTAACTTTTAAATCTCCATGGATGTGATTGGTTTGTATAGGAGATTAATCTTCTCTAAGTTTAGTTTTGGTAGGTGTATGTGTTATCCTTTTCACCCAAATTATTTAATTTTGTACAATAGAGATTTTGGAAGTATGTCCGGATGATTCTTCCAATTTCATTGATGTCTATTGTGATCTCTTCTTTTTCATTTCTGATTTTGTTAATTTGAGTTCCCTCTCCCCCCCCCCCTCTTTTTGCTTGATCACTTTGGCCAGTGGTTTGTCAGTCTTGTTAATTTTTTCAAAGAACCAGCTATTCATTTCATTCATGTTTTAAAAATTGTTTTCTTAGTTTCCATTTCATTAATTTCTGCTCTAATCTTGATTATTTCTTTCCCTCTGGAGCTCTTTGGTTGGATTCTTCTTGTTTTTCCAGTGCCTTTAGGTGGAGAGTCAGGGTATTGATTTGGGATCTGACTTTGTAATGAAGGCATTTAGGGCTATGCATTTTCCCCTTGTGACTTCCTTCATTGAGTCCTATAAGTTTTGGTAGTTTGTGTTTTCGTTATTGTTCAAATCTAGGAATTTTAAAATATCTTTTTTGATTTCTTCCATTCATTATTTAAAAGTGTGTTGTTTAGTCTCCAGGAGTTGGTGGAGTTCTTGATGTGTCTCTTGTTAATTTTTAGCTTTAAAGCATTGTGATCTGACATGATGCAGGAAGTTACTTCAATTTTCCTGACCTTTTGAAGGCATGCTTTATGGCCTAATATATGGTCAATTTTGGAGAAGGTTCAGTGGGCTGCTGAGCAGAATGTGTATTCTGTAGAGTTGGGGTGGAAAGTTCTGTAGATATCTCTTAGGTCTAGTTGATCTATGATGTTGTTGAGCTCTATTATTTCCCTGTTGATTTTCTGCTTGAATGATCTGTCTGTTGATGATACTGGATTTTTGAATTCTCTGACTATGATAGTGTTGGTGTTTATTTCTGTATTATTGTTGAGGAGATTTTGTTTTATAAATTGTGGTGCCCTTACGTTTGGGGTATATATATTTATGATTGTGATGTGCTCATGTTGGATCATTCCCTTGATGAATAAGAAGTGGCCTTTTTGTCTGTTTTGATTACTTTTGGTTTGAAGTCTATTTTATCAGATATGAATATAGCAATACATACTTTTTTATTTCCATTTGCTTGGAATATCATTTTCCAACCTTTCACCCTGAGGAGATTTCTATCTTTAGTGGTGAGGTGGGTTTCTTGAAGACAGCAGATAGAAGTCTCCAGTTTTTTTGATCCATCCTCATAGTTTGTGTCTTTTGATGGGTGAGTTAAGACCATTAATATTTAAGGTTATTACTGTGAGGTTTTAATTAATTCCTGCCATGGTGAGGTGTTTTATCAGGTTGAGTCCTTACTTGTGTTTTGTACAGTTTTGAGCCTGGTTTGTTTTTTTGTGAGCTGCTTCTTGTTGGCTGTTGAGATTTGTTGGTTGACTGTTCTGTGTGGAATATTCCAAGTATTTTCTGTAGGTTTGGCTTTGTGTTCATATAATGATAGAGTTGATTTTTTTCATGGAAAGTTTTTTGTTTTGTTTTGTTTTGTTTTGTTTTCACTGTCTATGATGAGGGATACTTTTGCTGGGTAAAGTAGCTTGGGTTGGAAGACATAGTTTTTCAGACTTTGAAGTTTCTATTTCAGGCCCTTCTGGTGTTCAGGGTTTTCATTGAGAAACCTGTTGTTATTCTAATGGGACTGCCATTCCATTGTATGTTGTGAATTGCTTCTCTCTTTCTGATTTTAATATTCTCTCTTTGTTTTCATTGTTAAGAGTTTTAACTATGCTGTGTCTTGGAGTGTTTCTTCTTTGGTCCTGCCTGTTTGGTGTTCTGTGGTCTTCTTGTATCTGGATGGGCCTCTCTTTTGCAAGATTTGGAAAATTTTCTTCAATAATTTTGTTGAGTATGTTTTCTACGCCTGTGATCTGGATTTCTTCTCCTTCTGGTGTACCCATCATCCAGGTGTTTGGGCATTTTAGTGTGTCCCACAGTTCCCTTGTACTCTGTTTACTTGATTTTTTGAACTTAGCTAAGTTTTGGCCTCCCAATCAATTTCTTCTGTCTCACCTTCCAGGTCAGAGGTTCTGTCTTCCACATGATTAATTCTGTTGGTGAGTGGTTCCAGAGAGATTTTTATAAATTCTATTTGATTTTTCTTTTCTGTTATGTTATTTTATATCATGTCCATCTCTTTTTTTCAGGTTTGATTTCAATTTGAATTTTGATTTTCTTGATGCTTCCTATAGTTTATTCTTGTATTTGATCAAGTCTTTCTTAAGCTTAATTAACCAGTTTTTGAGAGCTTCCATTTCTTGACTTACCTTCATTTTATTCATATCTCTTTGGAGGGTCTAATGTTTTCTTCAATCAAGTTAAACCTACTGTCAAAGACTTAATGCTCTAGGAGATGATTCTGTTCAATTTTATTGATATGATTGTTGGTTCTTTGATAGTTTGCTTCAAGTTCAGCAATTTTTTTAATCAAGATCTCATTGTTATGTTTTCATTTTGGGAATGAATTTCTGTTGATTTCTCTATGATTTCATTGGAGGCTTCTGTAGTAGGACTAGTCATCCTTGGTGATCTCTCAGTTTTCTGACATTTGTTGGCCTTTTTTTGTGCTGTTGTCTACCCATTTTAGGAAGACTTTTTATTTTATTGAGGAGGAAGCACCCTCTGACTCAGGTGAACAGGGATGTTGGTACTTAGATTCCACACCACACACAGGGACCAGGCCTCCCTGAGCAAAGCATAATGGGACCTACCAGAACCAGGGGACTAATAGGAGTAAGGAAACAGTGATCTGGCCTACTTCATGCTGTGCCCTCTAGACATAGACCAGTGCAGTCAGTCGTGTGTCCTGACTGGCCAAACTTAAGGCTTTCAGTTTCCAACATTTTCACCACTGATGACTTATGTCTCCCATGGGACTGCAAGCAGTGCAGCTTTTTCAGGCTTTCTGTCAGCTCGTCTACAGGGTGGAAGTTTTCAGCTCAGCCCCAGCTTGATTTTTCAGTGACCTTCCACCCAGGCATGTGGCACCTTCAGCAATAGGGGCTTACCATCTATTTCTGGTGGAAATAGAGTCTTGGCATTAGCCTGTAATTTTTTTTCCCCGTCAAGTATCTTTATTTTATTTTATTTTTAAATTTTTTTATTAGCATTTTCCATGATTATAAAAAAATATCCCATGGTAATTCCCTCCCTCTCCCTAGCCTGTAATTTGGGGGGGGGGGCATCAGGAACCTCTCGGGTCAACAACTCACTGGAAGGTACCCATCCGTGGTACTGAATTTTTTCTTCGGTAATTCTTACTTCCTCTGTAATTAGTGCTTCTGTGACCACAAGACTTTTTAGCATTTCCTTTTGTATGGTCCTTGGAATTAAGTTTTCCAAAATTTGGTCCATATGAAATATTACTTATTGAACTGCAGTTTTGGAAGATTTCTCTTTTTGGCTCATGAAAGACTTAAGTTGGTAGTTTATATTATCCTTTGGTTTTTTTAAAAAAAAATTTGGGTTAATTTTTATTTATTTATTTGAGAGTTGACAGAGAGAGAGGGAGGCAGATAGAGAGACAGAGAGAGAATGGGCGCACCAGAGCATCCAGCCACTGCAAATGAACTCCAGACGTGTGCACCCCCTTTTGCATCTGGCTAACGTGGGTCCTGAGGAATCGAGCCTTGAACCAGGGTCCTTAGGCTTCACAGGCAAGTGCTTAACTGCTAAGCCATCTCTCCAGCCCTTTATCCTTTTGTTTGAATAGAGAAGTTGAGAAGTTGGCTGTTGGTGTCTATGTTATTTTTCATTCTTAAACTTTTAAGGTTGATAAATGTAATTTAAAGACAGAAAATTGCATGAATGATTTTTTCTTAAGGGCCACATTTTTTTAAACTAACTAGCCATTGGGGTATAAGATCTAGGTAGCCATCGTAGTAGCCCTTCATGCAACCTTAAAACATAGTTTTTCCTCATTAGAGTAATCCAGCATCCTTATGTTTATAGAAATTAGTTCCTTTTTAATGATATTATTTCCCAAGTGAGAATTTGTGTTTTTTTTTAAGTAAAATATACCTTTACTCTGTTAATCCATAGGCTTTTGTATCTGTCTGTAATTATACTATTGTATTTTATGTATGAAAGAGCTGGATTATTTCTGGTTTTTGGTTTTCTTTTTTGATGTAGGGTCTTGCTGTAGCTCAGACTGACCTATAATTCACTATGTAATCTTAGGGTGGCCTTGAACTAATGGTGATCCTCTACCTCTGCCTGCCTAGTGCTGGAATTTAAAGTGTGTGCCATCAGACCCAGTCTAGATTATTTTTTTCTATAGAATTTACCCTTGGATTTTACTGGTAATATTCCTAGGGTAAAATAAGCATGTAGCATAGGCAGTGTTCACATTAAACTCACTGTGAGATCTAGTGGGTGATCAACTTCATTTTCATTTCAGGTGTGATGCTATGTCTTCCATCAGACACATGGTATCTAGTTTTCTCTCTCACCTTCCTTTTTTCCTTCTCACCTCCTTCTTCTTCCCTTTTCCCATTCCATTTCCAAGATATTTTAAGTAGGTGTTCACAAAACTATCCCTGTTTTCTTATCCACTTTTGTTTGATACTTCCAGAAATAGAAACTGCTTCATTTATTTTGCTACTTGTTAGCACTGACCATATTGGAAAAGCAAAAAAAAAAAAAAAATCCACTTTTAATTTTCCAGTTTTCACAGTATTTTATTTTTGGACACCTGCCAAAGGTGACTATGGTTTTCCCTTATTTTCTTTTTAGATTATCATGATTTGTGATTTGAGCATATTTGATGTGTTTAGTTTTGAACACCATTGTTGGTGTTCAAATGAATTGAACTTTGTCCAAGCAGGGAATCTCGTCAGGCTGGCTCTGAAGATTTAATAGACTTTCCCAATTCCAAACCATCTCAAAGGCACCAGATATTGTTGGAATTAGTATATAACTAAGTCCTCATCTACTTTATCAGTAAAGTAGCAAGCTATTACCAAAAGAATAAAATATTGAAAATGTTTATTTATGACACATATATTCCACATTTTATTGTTCCTCATCTTACCACAGTTTTGTTTGTTTTCGTTTTTATTTGAAGAGCATGTGCCACAAAATATTACACAGAATCTGTTGCACTCCTCTGCTACAGTTCTGTGTGTAAATACTCAAAATTCATTGTTTGTTTTTATTTTGTAATCTCGGTAATTTTAGTTGTTGGAAGTTTTTTAAATCAAATTTCTAATAAAGGAGTCATATGCCAATATTCCATTGTTATTGCATGATAATGGCATTTTGTCTGTAGCTTTATGCCTTTAGTTTGGTTGGATATAAAATTCCTTTACAATATGTTACTTGTTTCTCTCCACCGAAAATGATTTTCAGATTTGTTCAAAAAAACATTTTATTTTCTTTGTAAGTTTTTTGGTCTTTTAAACCAGGAATTTAGATGTGTTTGTATTGTGATTTTCTTTATTTCTAAAGTTCAGTGAGCATACTGAAATAGATCCTAGTAATGGTTCTTGTGGGCTGATTTTTTTCCATGTGTGTTGTGTGGCTTTGGGCTCCTTGGTTCCTACTTCCATCTCCCTGGAGAAGGTTCTCTGGCTAACTGTGAGAAAAGCATTCATATTTAAGCCACCACTTCCTCTGTAATATTTCCTGGTTCCTTGAAGGTGTGCTAGGCACTTGGCTTTCTTTCCTTATCATTCTTACAGGTCTTGGATCTCCCCGGAATTCACTGCTATCTGTCAAAAGTGGATTTTCTAAACAAGAGTGAAATTGATGAATGACTAATGAAGATGTGGTACAAATACACAGTGCACTTATATTCATTGGTAATGAAATTATGAAATTTTCAGGAAAGTGGATGAATCTTGAAAAAATTATGCTTCTAGATTACCCAGGCTCAGAAGACAAACACTTTTTTCTCTCATATAAATCCTAATTTGGAATCATTTGTTTTGTTTATAAGTTGTTGTAAGTATTGGCAGTACTGGTTAGAGAACTAAGTGAAGCTGGAGAGAGAAGAAGCAGGGAGGGTTTAGAAGAAGAGGGAGCAGGGCTAAAGAGATGGCTCCGTGCTTCAAGGAGAGAATAGTAGACAGGCAAGTGAGGGACAGAACACTGTAGTAGAAGGGTCTGAGGGAACGGGGGAAAAGGAGGGGAGAGAGAAATAAAACCAAAGATGGTAAGAATTAGTATTATAGAAACCTACCTCATTGTTAGCTAATTAAAATATATAATTCTCTTTAAAAGAGAGAAATGCACATATTTCTGAGAGTAAGGCTTACCAGGTGTGTATGTGGTGTGTAACTCATATGTATGTATGTATGTACATACATACGTATGTACATATGTATGTATATATTAAGAAGGTAGAAGTACTGTCTAGTACTATAGGCTGTTGCTGGTATATCTCAGTGCCAGAATTGGATTACCCTTCACAGTGTGCTGTTGGTCAGGGAAGCTCATAAGGCCCTCAAAAACAATATAAGTAATTGCCAAAGCACTTGGCTCCCCACCTGAACTAAATGGTAAGGCCCTATTGTTAAAGACAGCACAAGTTGTGGTCACAGGATATTGGGAGATTAAGCTGCAACTGAGATAGAGCCACCTCCCTACTGACTAGCTCTCATAATGCAGGAAAGTTCTTCCAGCTGTGTGAACAAGCAGTAGATCCTGCAAGCTGTTAAATCAACCGTACAGACAAGATGTTCCCACCTGATCAATAGTGGCTGTTCTCTCATTAGAGTTGAGGCCCACTCAGTGAGAGAGAATTCATACCTGATGCTGAGAACCAAGTCAGAAGCCTATTGCTTGGAAGGTCATAGACCCTAGAGTGAAGTGTCCACTGTTCTTTGCCTAAAAGGAGAGCATATGCATGTCAAAAAGACTTCTAAATGTCTGTTGTCCCCTTCGCTCCATTTTGTTTGTTTTTCTTGTGGCTATTTATTATCAACCTATCTAAGTTTATTCATTTATTTATGTTGCTGATAACAATATTCTTTTGAACCTACTGAATTTTTTTATTTTGGTGATTAATGTATTGATTTCTGAAATTTCTTTTATCTATTTTGTAGATAGCATCTTTAAAAATTCTTAAAATAATCATAATTATATCATAAGGTGTTTATCTCCTGAGTTCCAGTATCAGGGATGTTTGTGATCATTCTCTTTGTGTCTTTTTACTTTTATTTATTTAGCAGAAATAGTGTCTTGACTTTTTGTGCAGTTTATTTTTGGATTAAGCTCTAGACACTATGTTTAAAATGCTTTCAATTTTCCTCATGATGACAGGGTTTTCTTTTTCCTCACCTAGGCAGGTAGCATCAAGGACTAATAAGTTTGATCCAAAAAGGACTGACCTGCATTCAGGCTATATTGATATTTTGGTAAATGTCCAACTGTCCTTAAAGTCCTGATAACTCTCAGTCTATCTCTCATTTATGGCATTGGCCTTCAGGTCTTCTTGGTACCAAGAGACAAGGCAGTTTCTTGCTTGTCCAAGGTAGTAAATTGACATTTAATCATTTGAAAGCAACATGTACCCTGATGGTACTTGACATCAGAGAGCACAAGGTATAGTTCTCCACATTTTTACACTGGTAATTTCAGAAATTAGCAAGTGCAGTCACGTGCCACATAATGTTTTCAGTGGGTAATGGTCTGCATATATTATGGTAGTCCCATAAGATGATAGTACATTGGAATATCAAGACAGTCTTGTGTACACATAGTGATTAACTAGTGATGTGTTTCACAGAATATGTACCTGTTCTTAAGTGATATGACTAGATTTCTGTCCCCTTTGTTCTCTGTTTATTGTGACACCAGCTCTGCATGATTACTACAATGCCTGCAGTTTTCTCAGCCCACCAGCCCAGCTCTGACTAGCTTCTAGCTGCTCTTAGAAGTCAAGTTGTAAAGTGTCAGTCACAACTCCTGTTCAGAGCTTCCAATCTCTCCTGCTGGGTATCAATGCCTTTTAAATATCTCAATTAGGGCTGGAGAGGTGGCTTAGCAGTTAAGCACTTGCCTGTGAAATCTAAGGACCCCAGCTCGAGGCTCGATTCTCCAGGACCCATGTTAGCCAGATGCACAAGGGGGTGCACGCGTCTGGAGTTCATTTGCAGTGGCTGGAAGCCCTGGCACGCCCATTCTCTCCCTCTCTGTCTCTCTCTCTCTCTGTCTCTCTCTCTCTCTGTCGCTCACTGTCTCTCTCTCTCTCTGCCTCTTTCTCTCTCTGTCACTCTCAAATAAATAAATAAAAATGAACAAAAATTTTTTAAATATCTCAATTACATGGTAGGTTTCCTTTAACTTTCAAGCATTTGGGGCGTTGGCTTATTTGTCCCCAACCAGGCTTCAGAAGTTAACAGATATCTTGACAATGAATCTTTCTATATTTAAGGATTTTTTTAGTCTTCAAGTTTGCTCCAAAAAGTTCTGCCTATTTTTTCATCTGTATACATTAATGTCTGATTAATGTCTGGCTCTGTGTCCAGGACTGAGTTTTCTTGGCTTAGCTTATCTCAGCTGTCCCTGTCTAGTTTACAAACTAGTTCTGGTGCCAGCACCTTATTTTCACTCTGCTTCTAGGGATGTGGTGGTTGGTGTTTCCTGTACCTCTTGGCCTTGTAGATCTTTATTTCTTTAACACCATGAGACCATAGGAAGATTCCTTTGCTTTTCAGATATTTTGGTGTAGCTTTATACCCCACAGTCCCAAGCAGCTTTCTAAGAAGTGTCATGGTTGAGAAACTGATGTGTATCAAAGGCCTTTAAACTTAAGTTTTGTCTTCCATACTCAGTCATCAAAAGCTTCTCTTGGTTTCTTGGTATCCCAGGAATGACCCTCTTCAAATGGCTGTGGTCTTCAGCTTCTAGCCAATGCCAGTCTTCAGCTGCTTAAGGAGAAATGGAAGTGTAGACATTCACTTCTCTGAATGGCTTGCCCTTCTGAAATTGAAGGATTTGTGTCTTCAATTTTTTCTTCACCTTATACCTTTTAAAGTATTATACATCTTTTCAAGTTTCCTAGTTTTCAACAGGAATAGTGTTCTGCCACGAACTATCCATCTAACCCCTGAGAGATTTATGGATGATTTATGAGATTGGTGGCTCTCTGTTTGTTTTCTGCTATTACCTTACATTTTCATATCTAATTGGTTAACTGTTTTCTGTAGATCAGAGGTCTAACACAGACCACAAAGGGCTAAAACCAAACTGTCAGAAGGTCTGTGATTGTTTTTTTCCTTTGTTTCCTCCATTTGCAAAGTCAATGATAATACATCTTCTTGATCTTATTCTGAGTCACATCTCCTGATGTTGTGTGAGTGTGTGTGATATGACATATTTATGAGATACAATGATATATATTTATGAGATGACTTGACATATGTATGAGATAGTGATTCCTATCTGCAGTCCTAAAATTAGAAGAGAAACAACCATAAAAGAAATGTAGTCTTTTTGCTTCTTAGGACAGAGCTCCCCTCCAGACATCCAGGATGTAGGCCAGCACCAGGGCTCTGCATGAGGAGTATCAGCGATTCTGTTGTTGCTCCCTTTCAGGACAACTGTTTTGTTTCTTCCCTTTACCATGTCTTTCTCATCCAACCATAGCTAGTCAAGCAAAAGAAGAAAGTTTGGAAACAGAAGGCTATTCAACCACTAACTAAAAGCAAACTAATTTAACTATAAAGTTAAGGGAAAAGAAATAGCAACCAAATATATTGAGTTATTTTATAATGGTAAAGCCTAGAAGTTTTAGCAATTCTAAATTTGCATATACATTTTTATAACTTTTTAACTGACCCTATTATTCGCTGCTGTTGTTACAGTGAATGCTCACCCCACAGTTTCATGTCATCAGCAAATTTTTTAAAACATTTCTTTATAGTCTGTGTTTAGTTTTCTTAAAAAGAATGAAACTTTCCTTTATTGATGTTAATCTTTCTGCATATTTTTGTTACTGGTTCTATTTATTTCTTTTTTTAAAAATTTTATTTATTTATTTGAGAGAACAAGAGAGGGAAAGAGACAGAGAGAGAGAGATAGCCTCCAGCCACTGCAAACGAACTCCAGACGCATGTGCCCCCTTGTGCATCTGGCTTATGTGGGTCTTGGGGAATTGAACCGAGGTACTTTTGGCTTTGCAGGTAAATGCCTTAACCGCTAAGCCATCTCTCCAGCCCTGGTTCTCTTTACTTCTATTCTTGTTTGACTAAGTCTAAATAGTTTGGAATGATATTTAATATTAAATTATGCAAATTAACATACTTATGGATTGCTGTGAATGATGTAGCTTACAAAGCTGCTCATAGATTCATATTTCTTAGGACCTAGTATATGACTATTAGAAGTTAACAACAAAGGCTTACACATGTATTTTCATAACAATTAATTTGTTTTTTTTCTGTCTTATTACTGCATTTTAAAATTACTTTTATTTATTTATTTGACAGAGAAAGAGGGAGAGAGAGAGAAAAAAATGGGCATGCCAAGGCCTTTAGCCACTACAAAAGAACTTCAGACACATGTGCCCCCTAACATGGTCGTCGTTGGCTTTGCAGGCAAATGCCTTAACTGCTAAGCCATCCCTCCATCCCTATTACTGCATTTTGCGTCACTATTGGCAAGTCTAAATCACTTCTTTCAGTCTCAGGTGCATGCTTATATCTGCATAATTTCCCAAGTACTTGTGCTTCAGAGCATGAATGCAACCATTCTGGAATTCATGAGGATAGATATAGTGTTACTAATTCACACATCTTGAGTCAGCCACTCTCAGTCACTCATTGTCCAAGAAGTATCTACTAGTTGCTTAGCCTTTGAAATAGTGTTAGCAAAACTATCATAAAACTTTATTCAGAGACAATAAGTTCTTACCATTTTGCTTCTTATCCAAGAAAAGCATTTAATTCAATTTCTTATAATTATGAGGGATAGAGGAGCCTTTCCCAAAGAAAAATGAGTATCATATTAGAAGCAATGAAGAAATTAATTATGAAAATCTTTAAAATGTTTCAGGATGAGAGGGACCCAGAGAAAGACGATGAACTGGAAATGAAAAGAGGTCTTCTGTACAGAGACTCTGCCTATGACAGCGACCCTGAATACAGGTATGGGTTTGGTCGGTGCTCTATACAGAACTATCCCATAGCTGAAGTGAAAAAAAGATCTGTTTAATTTAGTGAACTTGTAAAAAAGTTTGGCTCAAAAGTATGCTTAATATTTTTTTTAATTTTAGCTATGTAAGTTGCTATTACTGAAACTTTTTAATAAAAATAAATATAGTCACCTACTGGTGATGGTTTCCATTCTGCTTAAGGCTCGTGTGACTAACCTGCAAGTTCATATGATGCATTTATCCTAAATTAAAATAGTGCCCATAACTTTAGATAATGAGTAAAACCTTTTATAAGAGAAAATTCTGTTCTTCAAGCCTGAAATATCAAGGATCTTAGTAATTAATAACATTTTTGCAAGGTACAGATTATATTTCCTACATATAAACAAGACGTAAAGAAATGTATTTTAAGAAGTACCCTGCATGGTTCTGATATAGGTACTATGAGAACAGTATTTTGAAAAGCACTGTTTTTCATTTAAATTTTGATTAAATTTTCCAGTTTACCAGAGAATGTTAATGACTAAGCAAGCTTCTGTATATCTCAGAACCTTCAAATTGGAGAGTTAAGTAGAATATCAAAAAGTTCTGTCTGCACATCTCTAACGTCATTTTGTATACTTGTCACTTATATGCATACTTGGACTAACAGGATGGAGTGGTCAGAACGTCAAAACCCTTATGAAAGTATGTTTAGTATTAGCTTTAGATACAGCTCCCATGTTCAGGGTATTATTTTAGTTTTATGCCTAATTCCTATACTTGTATGTAAGTGGTGGAACTAAAGGGCATGCACTTCTCAAAGCAAATAATGCAGACTTCTGTACCTTAGCTGTCTGAAGTTCATTTCTGTGTCCTTTTTCTCAGAGAAAAGAGATGAGTGACTTAGACTTACGTGAGCAGATTTCCAGCTCATGATAAAGGAGGTGATAGAATGACAGTCTGTCTACCCCTTATCCTCAGACAAGCTTACTTTTATTTTTAATTTTTTTGGTTTTTCAAGGCAGGGTTTTACTGTCATCTAGGCTGACCTGGAATTCATTGTATTTTCAGGGTGGCCACGAACTCGTGGTGATACTCCTACCTCTGCCTCCCGAGTGCTGGGATTAAAGGCATGTGCCACCACGCCTGGCATAAGCTTATTTTAAAAAAAAAACTCTGTTTATCAAATGTGGCTCCAACTAGTAGCATTATCATCACCCTGTTGGATGCCAAAGTCTTTGGCCCTCACATGAGATGGACTATATCAGTATATCCTGGAGTTAAGCCCAGCAATCTGGATTATAATAAGATGATTCTGATGCATATTTAGGTTTGAGAAACATTTCTATCACTTATCAGTGCATTTTAATGCTATCTAATGACAATTTGGCTTTATATGATATCTTTAAAACAATTAAATGCTTTATAGGCTTTGGCTATTAAGACCATAATACAACCTCCTCCTCTTAGCTATTCTGAACTCCATGACCTAATCTTTCCCTTCCTACTTTCTTTCCATCTGTCCACCCATCATCTTGAGCCAAACAACATGTTCAGCACTTTTCTACATGCATTACCCATCAAGGTTTTGGCATGATAGAAACCATTATTCATGTTTTGACAGTCTATCTCTTATGATAGACTCTTATGATGGACATACATACATGCATGCAGTCTTTAAAATCTCTTCCTATTCTTTGAGTATAAGTGGCAAATGATCTATATTTTACTATTTATACAACCTTTTAGTTCTTAAAATTTATTCTTTTGGTCAACATAACCATCTTAACTACATTGTTCCTTTTACCATGTATATCACCCTATATAATTTTACCTCAATTATTTATGGGAATCTGAGTTATTAGCTAAACATAGAATACTAGATACTTGGTTTTCATGTGATAATAAGCAACACTTCAGACCCTCCAGTCCTCAGGTAGTTCACAACCCTGTCCTGAGCTTAAAATAATACCCTTTGTCTTTTAGCCCATTCCTAGTTATGTAAAATGTTTCTCTCTTCTGAATTTACTATACACATTTAAGAAATAAATTTATAATTTGTATCTTATCAATATCTAGAATGTGAAACTGTTCAGTTTTCTTATATTTTCCTGGCCTCTGTTCTTTTTTGTCATTTTTTTCCTAGTCAGCATTATCACAATTAAATAGGAGATTCTTTATGCAAGCACAGATCCCTCAGAAGGTGTTGAAAAGATGAGCATTCAATGCAGTAATTATCAACCCTGCTTTGAAAACCATTTTGTGGTCTTCAGCCTTGATGCAGTATTTTGTAGCACATAGTAAGAATGCACTAAATGTTTTGTATGAACGGGTGGTGAAGATACTCTTGGTAAAATTATAAGTGTTGTCTTTAAAAGTCTGTTGTGAGTGCGCAGTTAGCTCAGTCAAGAGAGCACGAGACTCTTAAAAGCCTATTGGTACAATAGGATTTTTTAGTGTCACATTTTAAACTTAATGTACAACAATAAAAGCAATTCAGTATATTCACAACTGATTAAAGAATTCCATGTCTGGAAGTCAGTATACTGCTTGTTATCCTGAGTGCCTCTACTTGCACTGATGCTTAGACTCCTATACTAAGACAACACTGTCCATACCTCTGTTTTGCTTAGATATTTTTTTTTTCAGAGAAAGTCTCATACTCTAGCCTAGGCTAGCCTGAAATGTACCATGTAACCCAGTCTAGCTTCATACTTGTGGTAATCTTTCTGTTTCAGCATCCCAAGTGCTGGATTACAGGCATGAACCAGACTTCTAGTCTGGACCAATTCTTAAGTTTTCTCTAGACAACTACAATATTGTTTATAAAATTGAAAATTTATAGATTCCTACCAAATTTTGCTGCTCAAATAGCATTAGAATATCTGTTTGGGCCACTTTTGGTCTTTCATACAAAACCTTATCGTGTTATAGTAGGTTTTCAAAGTATATCCAAAGTTACTTATTGATTGCAAGATACTGAGTTGATATTTTCCATTAACTTTGAGAACTGTGTTGTTTAATAGATCCAAAGCAGTAATAAATCTGTGTCTCATAGTGACATGTAGTACCATATGGGCTACAAACTATAAGAACCCACACCATGATTTTATAGTTAGTGGCCTTCCTAACTATTTACCTTTCAGAGAGTTGGGGTAATGATGTGTTATAAATTCAGACTTTAGTCTACAGCCATACCACCCTGAATGGCCTGATTGTATATGATCTTAGAAGCAAAACAGGGTCGATCCTGGTTAGTATCTGGGTGGGAAAAATTAGGACCTCAGTTGAGTAGGTTTACCCTCAAAAAATACATTTCAACGAAGTACATTATTGTTTAGTCATTAGTATGCAATAAAGTCAAAGGTCATAGATAACAGTGAGTAGCACATGGCTTTGTGAAGAGAAATAAAACTAGAAAACAACTAAGCAAACCAAAATCAGTACATGGGATCCTGTGTACCCTATGCAGGAGGGACAGAGCTACCTGGGGTTTGAGGATGGTAAATATGTTTGCAGAAGCATGATGTGCATGCACATGTTTTTGTTTGCTTATTTTTTTTCCTGTGTGATATGACTAAACTTGTCAAAAAAAAAAACTGTTTGAAGCAAAAGTGAGACTTAGAACTGAAATGACATTGTGTGAAAATTTTATATTAAGTTAGCCCATTATTTCTGTACAAAGCTAATGAAAAAATGTGCTCATTGTATCAAAAGTATAGCATTGAAATTTGGCAATGACCTTGTGAGAATTATAAAAATTATACTTTTATTCCAAGCCTAGATTGTTTTAATTGCCACTTTAAAAATGATCAGATAAGATAAGTATGATGATATTCATATCTTAAAATAATTTTAATTGTCAGGCTTTCAAAATTATCATTTTCAGAGCCAGGTGTGGTGGCACACGCCTTTAATCCTAGCACTTGGGAGACAGAGGTAGGAGGATCACAGTGAGTTTGAGGCCACCCTGAGACTACAGAGTGAATTCCAGGTCAGCCTGGGCCAGAGTGAGACCCTACCTCAAAAAAAAAAAAAAAAAGAATATCATTTTCAAAATTATCCCAGTATAAAAGAAATGGTACCAAATGTAAAGAAAATGTACCAAGACATACCCAACATTACTAGAAATCATAGATAGAATACCATTATAGCAAAGCCATCTCTCTAAAATATATTATCATGGTACAGAGAGGTTAGAGTCTTTAAACTTTTCCTTGTGAACTATATAAACTATAGCAGAAGAGTATACTTAAGGTTTGCTTATTCCAAATTATAACAGTGACAATCATCATAATAATAAAATGAATATTCATTTACTACTACATAAGAAATAGGAGAGAACCCATTCTTTTGAAGCTATCTGCCTCTGTATTAGTTGCTTTTCTCATTGCCGTAACAAATGCCTGACAATAGAAACTTAAGGAGCATGAGTTTATTTCAGTTTAAAGTTCTAGTATACGTGGTCCATTGTGGTGGGGAAAGCATGGTGCCAGGAGCAGGAAGCCACTGGTCACATTAAATTCACAACCAGGAAGCAGAGAGTAATGAAGGATGTCTTCAGCTAGCTTTCCCCTTTTTATAAGGTCTAGGACCCCCATCAAATGGGATATAGTGTGGGTCTTTCCATTTGAATTATTGAATCTAGAAAATCCCTCACAGACATGCCCATAAATTTATTTCCAAGGTGATTCTAAATCTGTCCAATTAACAAATGAAATTAATCATAACAGCTTCTAATTAATATCATCTCTTTCCACAGATATAAAAGCTACTGTGACTTTGCTCCTTCTCTAGAGTTATGCCACACATGTATCCATCTGAAAGCATTAACATTTTAGTAGCCCTTATTTTAAATTTTGTAAAGGAAGAATTATAGAGTATTCACAGATGGCTTTTTTTTTCCTAAGTGAGTTTTCAGTTTCATCCATATTAGTTACTTCCCCATTGTTGTGAGAAATCTCTGACAAGTGCAACTCAATGAAGGGTATATTTTGGCTCACTGGTACAGCCCAGCATGGCAGGGTTGACCTGGCAGCAGGAGCATGATGTAGCTAGCTACTAGCTACACTGGATCCACAGTCGGGAGGCAGACTGGTGAAAGCCAGTGCTCAGTTCCCTTCCTCCCTTTTCCTTTACTATTCAGCCCAGGACCCCAGCCTACGGGATGGTGCCACCTGTGTTCAGGGTGGTTATCCCTCCTCAGTTAAATATCTCTGAGAATATCCTCACAGCCACACCCAGAGGTTTCCAGTCACACTACCTTTCCTGCAGTGGACACAGACCACATCTGTTTAGTGTTCTACTGTAGATAGAGTTAGGTTGTTACTGGATATTAAAATGTTTGTGCACATGTACCGTGAGGATTTTTGCCAGGCAGCTAGAATTAGAATTAATGGAACCAGTAGCACATTTACCCACAGTGAGCATGAAAGTTACCATCATTCTGTCTCCCCACCAAAGCAGTGTCATGCTGGGAGAAAATGAAAAGGATGTTCTCTGCCCTCCCCAAGAGTTCCCATTTTAAAATTGACAATAAAAGTAAAATGTTGGGATGGACAAGGGAATGCATTTTTTCATAAATAAATGTATAAAGATGTTATTTGTCATATTTACTAACCAGGAAATACAGTTTTATTATTTCTTATAAGCTTAGGTAGCCTCATAGTATATAACAACTTATTTAAGTATTTAATTTATTGAAGTAGGCTAATTTTACTTATTGAAAAATAAACCCAGTCTTTGAAGAAATAAACAATTTATCTCTAGAAAATATGGTAAACTTAATTTTTATGATAGTAAAATTCTAACTTTGGTATCTTTACAAAAGTATTATCAATACTCTGGAACAGCCTTTGTTTTTCTATTCACATAACACCTAACCTAGTGCCAACCTATGCTATCAGTTCCCTGGCTTTTCTCTTTACTTCTTCAGATTCTTAGGACTTTAGGGGACCACTAGTACTTCAAAATCAGACTCTTCTGAGCAATTTCCTTTTTCATAAATGGTTCATATTTGGTCCAATTTTCTACCTCCTCTTTTGGAACCATGGCAATATGGCTTAATAGAAACAGCATTAGAGACACAGACATAGCTCCTTTCCCCTGGCTGTGTCTAACTAGCATCTGAGTCCTGGGCAAGTCACTTAGCTTCAGTATTTCACTAAGGTTTTCTCTGGTATTGGAGTAGAAACCAGGGCTTTTTGCCTGGTAAGCAACCACTGTTACATCCTCGGTCCACTTGTTCTTTTTAGGCAGGGTCTCACTAACTTCCCCAGGCTGACCTTGAACTCAACTCTGTAACCGAGACAAGCTTTAAATTTTTGATCTTCATGCCTCTGTCCTGTGCCACCAGGATTGGCTTTTATCAACTTTTACTTTCCACATTTACACATTTGTAAATGTCATGAGAATGTCCAGTAAATATACAGAAAGTACTTAGAAAGTACTCAGAGTCTCATAGCTTTGGTGTCCCTGGGAACTGTTGTACTGTACACTTCACATATCCTTTTTAACTTCTGAAACAATCCTCCCATTGAAGCTGAGGTTCTAAGATGTTAAACATTAACCCAAGAACCCTCAAATTCTAGAAAATTAAGTTCTAGGGATGTTGGGTTTAGAGGCTATCTATCCTAATACTACCCAAAATAGGATGTCTATACTCTCATTTACCATGCTACACCTTCTTGTTCTTTCCTTTTACTGGTCTGGCACTGTTTCACATGAATAGTTTTGCACTCTCCTGTAATTGACTCAATTGTGGAGGCATATGCCATGTTGTGTTTTCTTTCTCATAGTCCCACAGAGCATCATATATCAATGAAGTACTCCATAAATATTTGAATAATATAAGGTATCTCTAATTTAGTGTTCTCATTGTTTTAAACTTTTCATATCATTTTTTATAGCTCGTTTCAGCGGCCACGTGGCTCTTTCCATTTGGATGATGGCGAATACTGGCCCAACAGAGCAGCTTCTTATAAGGGAAAATCCCACCGACCCATTTTTGAGAATAGCATGGACAAGATGTACAGGAACTTATACAAAAAAGCCTGTAGTTCTGCTTCTCATACACAGGAAAGCTTCTGAGACCATCTACCAGAAACTGTGTGATTGTCCTTGTCAATCTCTCAATGAAAGCATTTGATGTGACTTATATCTGTATTCCTTTCTTTCCACAGATGGTTTACTGAGTAAAGTAGTTAGACTTGAAACCAGCTCACATGGTAACTTATCATAGACAAGCCTTTCTTATTCCAGAAATACACACTTTCAGATGTCAAAGCTCTGCAGGACAGTCACACCTTCAGCTGTGACAAGGAGATTCTACCACACAAGTCCTTCCCATGATCTGCAGATTGAATAGTTCTTTGTAGAAATGTTCTTCTGCTTTTATCACCTTGTAATTTTCATAAATTCATCTTGGTATTGCTAAAATTCAATTATTAACTACCTTTTCTTGATAATGAGCAAAAAGATATACTCTACAGAAATGAAGTTCAAGAGAGTAAACCTTGCTTTAACTAGCATTATCAGCTTTCCCCTTACAAAAGGCTATTTATATTTCATAGCTTATAAGAAATAACTTACTTTTTATATCTTGTGTACTCATTTACTCCTTCCCTGGAAAAACCACCCGAGTTACTGTATCAGACAGCTTCAGGTTCACTGTGGTGAACTTCCAGACCAGGCACAGTTATGGAGGAAGGGATATTTATTGAAGCCTACAGATCCAGGGGAAGTTCCATAAATGGCCGAAGAAGCTGGCCTGCCTTCACAGGACCAAACACAGAGAGAGAAGCACAAGCCTAAAGGTCAAAAGCCACAGCGCACTTCAGGAACTCCAACTAGGCTCACTTTGCATATCTTTAGATTGAAATCTGAAATCCACCACCACACCTAAAGAGCCACCCAGTGACATTGCCTCCAGCCAGGTGACTGAAGATGCAATCTACAAACAAATAAAACAACTGAATATATTGGGGGCCATCTATTCAAACCACCACAGTTACCTAAAATGCATAACTATCTGAGGTAGCTAAGAAGAGTTAGCTAGAATAGAAGAGGACATGGATGAGCCAAAATGTAACCAATTTATGATTTCTGCATGATTTCTTCTAGGACATTACACACTGATGCACACTTTTTTCTCAAAAAATTGATTTTCTTGGTAAGTGTGTAGAAAATCAAAGAAAAAAGAAAAGATTTATATTATATTTATATATATCTGGTATTTTCATAGGTTTCATATGACCCAAGGAACTAATATCCTCACTTTAAAGTGGAATCACAAAAGGAATAAATAATACAGCAGTTTTTTTTCCATAGACATCATAAAACCTATTGGTTAATAAAATTAATGCCTCCTTTTTCATCTTAACACACACTTGTGATGTGAGTAACAATCAGAATGTGTTTTTACTAGAGAGTAAAGGGAGGGCAGCAGAGAGTAGGAAATAGGTGAACATTGCATATATAGTTGTTACTAAGAGTGTTTTCTTAGGGCTGGATAGATGACTCAGAGGTTAAAAACACCTGCTTCTCATGTTTGATGATGGGAGTTCATACACCCAGGTTCCATGTAACATTGTACACAGTAGTTCATGCATCTATAATCCTAACATGCCCACAGCAATGGGAGGCAAAGACAAGAATTCTGCTGTTTTGGCATCCACAGCAGTGAACAAGAAGAGGGATACCCCAAACTCATCAAGGCAGAAATCCAGAGGTTGCAGAGAGCTCAACATTCAATCAGACTACTAACATGGCCATCAAGGTTCTGGGATCATTGTAGAAGAGGGGGTGGAAGATTGTAAGAGCCACAGGATGGATAGGAATATTCCAAGGCATGCCCCCAAGAGGACTGACCGAGGCCTTCAGGACCCCAGAGTGGATACCAGTAACCCCACTGAGGAGGGTGCTCAGTGAAATGGGGGTGAGAAGGGATATGAATATAACCTTTTAAAAACTTTTAAAAAAATAAAGACACTATTTCAAACAAGGTGGAATGTGAAGACCAACACCCTAGTTCTCTGACTTTGATGTGTGTGCCATTTTTTGGTATGGCAGAATGTAATGTATAAAAAGGAGTATCATAGAAAGGATCCAGAAGTCCTAGGCTTTTAGTCTGTCGCTGCCATTTTCCATCTGAATCTCTTGAATTGCAAGGTGCTTAAATGAAGCACCTTGGCTGTTATATGAAAGAGTGTGGAGTAGCCCCCAAACCATTTTCTGTTGTGCCAAATCACTGATTTAGTAGGCAATTATAGAAACACAGATAGGATTATTTTATTTGTCATGTTACTTTAAGGATATCTGTAATACACAAACATATAACACATACCCTTCTCAGGAAGCCATAGGTAGGATAACAGGAATGAAAAAGGGATGCTATAAATATGGCACTTGCATGCTAGTAATGTTTGGCAAATTTAGGATAGGGCTCCATAGTCACAGAAAGCATGCTTTTAAGAAATCACCATATACAGTTGCTAGAGGGGCTGGACAAATGGCTCAGTGAATCAAGCACTTGCCACATAAGCATGAGGACATGAGTTCAGATCTCCTGTACCCACATGCCAGGTCCACCAGCAGGTGTCTGTCACCCCAGCAATGGGGGAGACAGGACTAGGAGAATCCCTAGGGCTGGCTGGCTGGCTAGGTGAACCAAATTGGTGAGCTCCAGGTTCAATGAGAGACCCTGTCTTAAAAAATAAAGTAGATGGGAGCCAGGCATGGTGGCACACACCTTTAATACCAGCACTCATGTGGCAGAGGTAGGAAGATTGCCATGAATTCTAGGCAACCCTAAAGCCACATAGTGAATTCCGGGTGAACCAGGGCTACCTACCTCAAAAAATTCAAAATAAATAAATAAAAATAAAGTAGATGGGGCTGGAGAGATGGCTTAGCAGTTAAGGTGTCTGCCTGCAAAGCAAAAGGATCCCAGTTTGATTCTCTAGGACCCACGTAAGCCAGATGCACAAGGGGATGCATGCATTTGGAGTTCATTTGCAGTGGTTGGAGGCCCTGGTGTGCCCGTTTTCTCTTTCTCTCTGCCTCTTTCTCTCAAATAAATAAAATATAAAAAAATAAAGTAGAGAGCAATTAAGGAAGGTACTTAATAGCAAACTCTGTCTTCTACACACATGCACACCTACACACACGTGCCCACATACATACAAATACATATGCATGTACACCTCACAAATTCAAAAAAGAAAATAAATATATTTTAATGTAAATAAATATAAATAAATTTTCTATATCTTTATTGAATTAATTCAGAATTTCCTAACCTAATAAGCACATAACAGTATTTGTTATTTGTTAGTTAACATTCCTTCCCTTCTAGCTCCACATCCCCTGCCCCACCCCCAAAATGTCATTCTTAAGTATGTTTGGACAAAGGCTAACAAAATGCTGCACAACATTATTGCTGAGCTCTCTATGTCTATGTGTTGTATGGTGATGTTTTACACAGCAAACTTTTAAATCTTAACATGGAATAATGTTTTTAAAGCCATATCCTGAGTTTAAATTAGTGTATATAATTAAAAATGAAAAATTAATCTGTTTAAAAGCTACTGTTTGGCCAGACATGGTGGCACATGCCTGCAACACCAGCACTTTGGGGTAGAGACATCTGTGTACACTGTGGGTTCTAGACCAACAAAGGCTACATTGTGAGTCCCTAGTAAATATGTCCGTCAGAGAAAATGTTAGACTATCACAGAAAATTTCCTGAGTAGGTACCACAAAAATTATTTCACCTGTCTGCCATTAACCATGACATGGACCACAAAAAGTAGGAGTCAAAAGGGAACTTCAGAAATTGATATTCTAAAAGGCATTTTCATGTGGATTTAATTTCATGCCTGTAATGAAGGATGGAAATAAATTGCTCAGTTTATAGCATCTTTGGTGACTGTCTTCCATTCCATAAAGGAAGGGTAAATCGGTATCCCATTACTGTGAGTTCTCATGCTATTTTATCTTTAAAGAACAAAACATTTAAGTATTGATCCTTTATGAAAATTAGAAGGTACAAAGATTTACTTATTAATTTGAGAGAGAGAGAAAAAAAAAGAGGTAATAAAAGAGAATGGATGTGCCGGGGCTTCTCGCCACTGCAAAAGAACTCCATATGTATGTGCCACCTTGTGCATCTGACTTACATGGGTATTGGGGTGTTGGACCAGGCAAGTGTGTTAGCTACTGAATCATCTCTCCAGCCCTATTTTCTTATTCTTTTGCTATACTTCCTACAAATCTAGTAATAATCATTGCACTTAATATGAAAAAAATTTCTTCCTTGAATGTGTTTCCTTCTTTCTATAAAAATGAGGGCGATGGCTTACATCTGCAATCACATCTCTCAGGGGGCAGTATCACCATGATTTTCAGGCCAGCCTGGGCTACAGAGGTAAGTTCAAAGTTAGCCTGGGCTAGAGTGAGACCCTACCTTAGAAGAAAAAAACAGGGCTCAGAGGAATGGCTTAGCCATTAATGAACTTGCTGGCAAAGCCAGAGGACCCATGTTCAATTCCCCAAGACCCACATTAACCAGATACACAAGGGGGTGTATGCATCTGGAGTTTGTTTGCAGTAGCTGGAAGCCCTGGTGGGTTCATTCTCTCTCGCTCACTTTCTTTCTCTCTCTCCCAGACTCTAATAAATAAATAAAAATAAAATCTTTTAAAATCAAAATTAACAAAAGGACTTTTAAGAAAGGAAATCTTAAATACACACAAAAAATAGATATACCTTAGAGTTTGAGTCTTCCTGGTTATCTTAGGTATATATAACCTTGAGTTATTTCTCATTGGAGTTTGGTTTTCTTACATATAAAGTGATCAAGAGATTAATTGAAAATGATCTCTAAATACTCCCACATTTCTATAATTGTGCAGTAGGTGAATGTTCAGGAGGGTCCTAGGCATGAGAATTATGATCTGACTTCAAAGATTAAGCCCCTGATTAAAAATCCTGAGCAAAGCTGGATGTGGTGATGCATGCCTTTAATCCCAGCACTCAGGAGGCAGAGGTAGTAGTAGTAGGCTTGCTGTGAGTTCCAGGTCAGCCTGAGCTACCTCAAAAGCAGGAACAAATACAGAAGTTTTATCATTGTAAATATTTGCTGATAGTTTATTTTGATATAGCCATTTGAAATATGATAGATTGTTTTTTTTTCCATACTCACAGAGTTATACAGCCATAACCATAACCAAGTGGTGGAATTTTTTATCCTGTGCACACCAGCAAGCACTTCCCATCATTCTCTCCCTTCAACTCTTGGGAAGCATACATCTGCTTTCATCTGTATTTTTCTTTTAGGGAGTTCATATAAATGGAGTTACAAAGTATGTGACTTAACTATGTTTGTCTTCTTTTACTTAGCATGTTTTCAATGATCATCCATGTTTATACCATGTTTCATAACATTATTTCTTTTTATTGCTAAGTAATCCATTGACTATGGCACTATTTATCTATCCATCCAACTGATAGATAGCTGGGTTATTTTCACTCTTTCAGTATTATGAAATAATAGTTTATATGAGCATTTATGTTCAAATTTTTATGTAGATATCTGGTTTCACTTGTTTTGAGTGTACACTTTGGATTTGAATTACTGTGTTATATGTATATCACTGCTACCATGTTCCAAGGTCACAAACCTTCAGGATACTAATTAGTTTTTGACACCAAGGACCTTAGAAGCTCCCCCATCTATCATGAATCCCCATAGCTTTTGCTATATGTGGCCCTTGTTTTTCACCTATATGGACCCCAGATGTCTCCCTTTCTCCACTGGAATTACTTCAGCCAGTACCACTGAGGGCATCCTGGCCTTTATTCCAGTGTAGTCACTGTATACATGCCTCCACTGGAAGTGACCCTACCACCAGTCACAGTTTTCTCACCTTGTATGCCTGTGACCAACTCTTGTGTCTGTGTGCATGGACACATCTGCCTCTGGCTACTGCCACAGAGCATGCAAGCACTTCTGGTTTTGAATTACTGTATGCATTGTACATCCAAAAATGGTGGAGAGTGCTGTCTGCTTTCTGGTTCTTCTCCCCTGAGAATAAAGAACGTGTGGGTGAATTTTCCCACCAGTAGCCTTATTTGGAGCATTTGCCTAAGCATGTCTGGAACATGCACCACCAAGGTGCACCTTGGTCCAATTGGTAGCTCATCTTTGTTTAAGCTGACTAATCATGACAATAGAAGGGGATGCCCCCTCATTGAAAAAAAGTCCAGTTTTGCTGGAGCAGTGGATTCTGGCTTCAGATCCTTTCTTGGGGAGTCAGTTCTCTCTGCCTTTTACTTTCACTTGGAAGTTTTTCCTCTCTTTGACTTCTGAACTTTCCCTGCCTTTTAATTCTTTAATTGTGAGATCAAATGAACCTGACCCCTAGGCAGTAACCAGAAGATCTTTAGTACTATGATTTTATCCATCCACTCTATCCTGCCTGTTATGGTTTCTTTGGACTGAGTGGATTTCTTAGTCACCAGTTAATAAAACTATAATGTGCAAAACCATCATTTAAATGTAAAGTGGAGATAAAGCCTTTCCTATACAAAAGTCTGGGAAGTAGGTTAACAGTAGACTTACACATTTAGGGAGTTCTTCAAATAGATTAGAAAATGTGAAATGGTGACATGATAGCATATGAAAGTATAAATCTCACAAAAAGGATAAGTGTAGAGTTCAAAATAATATAATACTGTAATAATGATGTGAAATTACCTATAACCCTAATATAAAACTTAAAAAGTCAAAAATATTCAAAGTATAGCCAGAGAAATTCAGAAATAAGTTTTCTCTCCAGGAAGAACATGAAGTAAGTCATAAAGCAGGTAAAAGTTGAGGAAGTTGTACAAATGTCAGCGTTTACATTTTAACAGCTTAAAATGGATGATTGTAACTATTGGAAAATCCACACAAGCTCCGTGGTAACCAAGGGAAAGCCTGGGTATACATACACTGAAGAAGAGAATCAAACTAAGCCATGACCAAAAATAAACCATAAAGGAAGTCAGGAAGATAGGAACAAGATAACTGCAAGCCAGATGGAAAACTTTCAACAACATGACAACAAGTTGTTATTCATCAATATTTATTTTAAATGGAAATGAATTGAGGTGACTCAAAAGGCATAGAAGAGGCTGGAGGGATGGCTTAGTGGTTAAGGCATTTGCCTGCAAAACTAAAGGACTCGGGTTCAGTTTCTCCAGTACCTATGTTAGCCAGATGCACAAAGGGACAAGGGGGTACATGCTGTAGAGTTCATTTGCAGTGGCTGGAGGCCCTGGCATGCCCATTCGCTCTGTCTTTCTCCCTCTTCCTCTCCCTCCCTCCCTCTTTCTGAAACTCACAATGATGCTCATACCTCTACCTCTTGAGTGCTAGGATTAAAGGTGGGTGCCACCACACCCAGCAAGGAAGAAACCTTACACATTGATGGGATTGTAAATTGGTGTAGTCACTAGGGAAATCACTGGGATGTTTCTCAAAAAAACTGAAAATAGCACATGATCCAGTTCTGCTATTTCTAGGCATATAGACCAAGGATGATTTTATCTTATTATAGGGATATTTGCTCTATTCAGAATTGGAAATGGAATCAAGCTAGATGTCCATCAATTTGTAAATAGTACCTAAACATTATGGAAAATTTTCAGCCATAAAACATGCAATTATGGTAAATCAGGCTCAGAATGAGACACTTCATGATACCTCTCATATGTGGAACCAAGCATCTTATTTTTATATATTTGTATTTACATGGGCATGAATGTGCATAAAAGCCAGGAAACTAGAAAGAGGACTATGAGAGAGGAGGGATTGGTATGGTAATAGTGCACATGGGATTTGAAAGTAAAAGGAGAAAAACTTGGTGTGGAAGTTTTTAAGCAGGGATAGAGATGGGGGAAATAAAGGGGAGGAGTAGGAAAGTCAACTAAACCTGAGCATGTAAGAAAATACTATAAAGAAACTTGCTACTTTGTAATCTTTGTACTGCTGGTAAAATGCAGAATGATGCAGCTGCTGTGGAAAACATTCTGGCAGTTCCTTGTGGCTAACAATGGTGCTAACCATATGACCCGACTTAATGTCCAGGTGAAAAGAAAATTCATTAGTACACAGACTTACACATGTAAATGTTTATAGCAGCATTTTTAAGAAGTAAAAGTTGTAGACAACTAAATGCCAATATATTGATAAATGGATAAAGTCTGTTACCACCATACCATAAAATTACTTAGCCACAGACACAAATAAGTCACTGGTCCATATAACATGGGGTAATCTTGAGGACATTCTGCTAAGTGAAAAAAGCCAGACACAAACAATCACTATCTTGGTACATTTTCTGCTGCTATAACAATATCTGAGATGTCATATTTAATGAGCAGACATTTATTCACACACAGTTCTGGAGGCTCGGATATCCAATACCAAGACAGCAGAATCTGGCAAGGACTTCATGCTTCATCATCACATGGAGGAAGACATGAAGATGAGAGGAGATAATGGAGTCAACCATGCTCTTTTGCAACAGCACTACTTCCATACATGGAGGTGGAGTCCTTGTGACTTAATCTTTACTTCATAAAAGTCCTTTCTCATTTAAAAATATTTTTATTTATTTATTTTCAAGCAGAGAGAGAGAAGAGAGAGAGAATGGGCATGCCAGGGCCTCCAATCCCTGCAAATGAACTCCAGATGCTTGTGCCATCCTGTGCATCTGGCTTTATGTGGACACTGAGGACTCAAACCTGGGTTGTTAGGCTTTGCAGGCAAAGGTGTTAACTGCTGAGCCTTCTCTCCAAAATCCTGTCTCTTAAACTGAACTAGAGCTGGAAGCTTCCTTCTTGTCAGGTAGCTTTCTTTGTATCAGGTTGTGCTGTGCAAGCTGCAGGGGTTGAAAAACCCTATGGACTGTCAGGCAACACATGTCCACTTGTGTAACAGTGGCATGAATGTTATAGGAGTAACAAACTGCTTCCTGACTGGTTTTGAAGCCTGTTACAAAGGAGGAAATTCATGCCTGGTATTGTAAATCTGGGACATAGGCCCTGTGGAGGAATGTACTACTCTAGTAATGCTAAATAGACAGCATGTCAAGCTGCCTTCTAAACATCTAGATTTTTTCCCCCACAGATTACTGTTTCCTGGACTCAATCACAGAAGTTTATTACTACAATGGACATATAAAGCCAGATACACAAGGTAGCATATGTGTCTGAAATTTGTTTGCAGTGACTGGAGGCCCTGGCACACCCATTCCCACCCCCCCCCCATAAATAAACTATTTTTAAAAACCATCTGAGATGACATGATCACATATATAGGAAATTCTGAAGATACTACCAAAACAACTGATGTTCGATAAAGTATTGGGGAATCAAACATGGGTCCTTTAGTCTTACCAACAAGCACCTTAACCACTAAGCAGTCTTTCTAGCCCTCATCTCAGATAGTTTTACATCTCCCTCCATCAGTATGGATGACTTCTAAAGTTTATGTATGCACCTTCCTTTTCTCTCTGTGTCTCTGTTTTTCTCTTTGCTTTCTCTCCCTTGTCCCCTTCTCATCCCCTTCCCTGCTTTCCCCTCTGCTCATACCAGTCTCCCTTCCCACTGGTGCCTTTAGCATGTACATCTGGAGCTGTCTGCAGGAGCAGGCTGACATCGTGCATCTGTATTTGCAGGCTCCCTCTCTCAACCTCTTCCTACTTCTACTCCCCCTCCTCAGTCACACTGATTACTCCACATATTGGTTTCAGAGCCTCTCTAAGGCTCCCCCCTACTCCTGATACTAGTCCTGTGGAGTGAGGGGATAGGAGTATCTCTGGGACTCATTGGTCAGCCAGTCTGACAAAAATATGGCAGCCCTGGGCTCAGGGAGGACCCCTCTCCAGGAAACACGTGGATACGGGCTAGAGGAAAGACACCCATGTTGTCCTCTTTCCTCCATAGTGCACATAGAGTGGTTGGACACATCTGTACATACATATATGCACACATATACAACACCACACATGCTACAAATACATGCAAAAAATAATTTGGGGCTTGGCATGTGGTAGAATGCTTATCTAATATTGGTGAGTTTGGGTTTGATCACCAGTAATTCAAACAAAAAACAAACAGAAATAACTAGCAGTTACTTGTGATTTTCTTTTTTGTAGTCAATGAATACAATCAAGTTGGTACCATCATCCCTGTCCTCCCTCCACAGGGACTCTCCTTGTTTGGTATATGGGTCATGCATTGTGGGGTTGGCCTTTAGTTTTGGGTAGGAGGAAATGTCTCTGCATGTCATGACATAATGTGTGGCTCTGACATTCTTTCCACCCCCTCTTCCACAAATTTCCCTGAGCCATGTTGGGTTCCTATCATGTCTGCTTCAGTGTTGAGGTCTTGGGAGCCTCTGTGTCTCTGGATATTGGCTTTGGTAGAGGTTGATTGTTCTTTATATCTATCTCCATCACCATTGTGCTGATTCCTAGTTCTCCAAGAAAATAGCATTCTTGCATGTTTTCCCAATTAGTCTTAGTTCCAGCTGGGGATGAAGTATGACCAGGATCTGAGTCAATCTGAAAAAGAGAAGCTGATTCTCCAATGGAAAGTAAAGTTAGCACCAAGTAAATGTGATAACCATTACTTTTTAGAGAGAGTTTAATGGAGAGCAGGCTCATTGTTGGATATGGTTCTGACTTGTTTCCCAGCTCCAGCTAGGGGTTCCACGCCACTGAGCAGATCACTTAGCCAAATCGAGAGCAGTTGGTTTCCCCATGGCTATGTGCCACTTTTGCACTTGAATGAACATCACGTCAGGTTATTTGCTGCTAGGTAGGTTAGACCATGCATTGCTTGGGCAGATATTGGTCATTTTCCCCCAGTCGCTCATGTAGCACCTTCTGGCACTACATGCACGGTCTGAGGACTGACTCTCTTCCAGCTTCCAGCCACGTTACTCCATGATACATGCCAACAGTGTATTGTGTCTTCAGCAGTAGGGTCTTACCACTAATCCATGGTGGGTCATCAAGCTCTCTGACATAAATCTGTCTTCTTTTGGGAGTGTAGGTCTCTGATTAAAAGCTCATTGTGGGTGATATCCACTTGATGTTATCAGGAGTTACAGGTCAGCACCCAAGAAGGGAAGGAAGAAAAGGTTAAGTGATATAAAAGAGATAGATGACAGAGAAGAGGGAGAGAAAAAAAAAAAAACAAGCAGGAGGAGAATGTTCAGTTTTCTTCATACCATCTCCAGGACCTTGTGAATCCAGTGTTCCTTCTAAGGGCCTGGTGAAGATTCAACCATTTGGTCTGTCTTTTAGGATGTAGAGTTTTATGGTACCATTGCTGTTTGGGTCCAGTTTTTGTGTCCTCACCCCATCCCTTACTCTCCTTTCCCTCCCCCTCTCCCTACTGTCCAGTCCTCGAGATGCTTGCTAGGTATGTTGGCAACTTTGTGTGAATTTTTAAGAAAAATGGTCTCAATAAAATTTGGTCTTGAGTTTTACCATTATATGCTTTGAGCATAAGTATATATATTTTTAAATTTTGGGTTTTTTTTTTAGATAGTATCTCACTATGTAGCCCAGGATGGACTTAAACTTAAATTTGGGCTGGAGAGATGGCTTAGCAGTTAAGACACTTGCCTGCAAAGCCTAAGGACCCAGGCTCAATTCTCCAGGTCCCAAGTAAGCCAGATGCACATAGTGGCTCATGTGTATGGAGTTTGTTTGCAATGGATACAGGCCCTGACACAACCATCCTCTTTCTTTCTCTTTTTCTCTGTCTCTCGTAAGTAAATGAATCTTTAAACTCAAATTTCCCATTGTTGTGATTACAGGCAAGCTTATATGCTGCCATGCTCAGTTTAATATTTGAAATCTTTGTATGTATATACATTTATGCTGGGATATCTAATATAAATGAGCATAATAGGAATGTGTTCTGCTAGAGCTTGTATACTTGAATGCTTAAAAGTTTCTAGGGGATTGAGAAGTTGTGTTTCTTTTACTCACCACCCTATAGTAGTGTAATTTGCAAAGTTGTTAAACCAAGGAAACTAACCCAGTATTTATTAAGGGTTGGATCTATACTTGATGACTTGCATGCATTAACTGATTTTTCACATGTCTTGTGCTAAAAGAGGCATGCGCCATTTGAATTTTACAGGTTAGGAACTGAAAATTAAATTGCTATGATTGTTCAGTGACAAATCATCCAGTAATGATCAGTCTTGGACTTCATACTCAGATTGCTATAGTTCCCATGCTTTAAAATGGTGGCTCTGGTACCCTTGTCAGCATTACCTAAGTGTTTCAAGATGAAAACTGAGGGCTGGAGAGGTGGCTTAGTGGTTAAGACGTTTGCCTACAAAGCCAAAGGACCTAGGTTCAATTCCCCAGGACCTATGTTAGCCAGATCCACAAGGGGGCACATGTGTTTGGAGTTCATTTGAAGTTGCTGCCCATTCTCTCTCTCTCTCTCTCTTTCTCTCTCTCCCTCTTTCTCTGTCAAATAAATAATAGTAATGTGCTAAAAAAAAAATCGATAGAACTGGGGTAATTGCTCAATGGATGAAATGCTTGCTGCATGAGCATGAGGACATGAGTTCACATACACAGTAGCTATGTAAGCACAACTATGTATGCAGATTACACCTGTAACCCCAGCTTTGGGCAGGGAGAACCAAAGAATCCCTGAAGTTTACTGACCAGCTAGTCTCGCCTAATTGGTGAGCTCTAGATTCAGTGCAGGACTCTGTCTTAAAAATGGTGGAGAGCAATTGAGGAAAACATCTGGCCTCCACAAATAACACATGTATGCATGCTTCCACCGACACACATGCACCTACACACATATGAACATGCATGCATACTTGGATGCACAGCACATATTTATGCACATAAAAATAATCTAAGAAAAATTTCTACCATCTAAACACTAAGAGTGAATGAAATCATATAATCAATTAAAGAGAAGCAATAACATCACTGAAAACCTAGTTTAACTGACCAGAGAGTTCCCAGAGAATAGATGTGGCATGTGGGAGTGATAGTTCAAGGTTTAAAAATTAGTTTTTCTGGACTTATGATACAGTTCAGAAAAAAGATAAGAAAAACCTTTAAGGAAAGATAGATTTTTGGAGGATATACAATACAATTGAAAATAAGCATATCATATTAGAGGCTTCTAAATTCATCAAGGAAACTAATTCCTCACTAATTTTCCAGTTTGTCTTTTAAAAGTAAAATGAGTGATATATACTTACAAAAGATTAGAGGTGTGTGTGTGTGTGTGTGTATTTCTACTATCAGGTTCCCACACCTACACAGCATACTAGGAAAAGTACATACAGTTTTCCTGAACTTTATTTTTGTCTACCTGTGAAATAAAGCATAAATAAAACTTGCCCTTCATTCTTCAGAAAATGTGAAGATTTAATAGTAAAAATGTTTGTGCACATTCTCTGATAAATTTTAGGCCCCATCATAATGCAGTGCTTTTATGAATGATTTGGGAAAGGGGCAATGCATTTTGAATAGTGTGCTTCTGTCAGGATACAGAACTGGCAACACTAGAGATGAGTAGACTCAGGCTCTCCTCTGAGCCTGTCATCTTGTTAACTAACCTGTATGAACACATCTTCTGACCACTAAAAGGGAAGATATCTTCATACTGTTGTGATTACTTAAGGATGCAGTGCCCACTGATCCCCACACATGATGCACGGAGCTCAGTAAAGGTAGCATAATAACCAAAGTTCCCAGTCGGCAGTGTGAAGATCCTACTGCAGAAAAAGAAATGGATATGAGATGTATGAATGAATGTAAACAAGTATTTAAAGTTATTTGAAGAGATGAGATCAAATTATATTTTTTGTTCTTTTTTTTTTGAAGCAGTCCTTAAGTTGGATAGTTACTAGATTTATATAGTTTCAATACTAAAATGGAGAGAGTAATTATGCCTGGGTTTGAGTTTTGTACTGTGGTAGTACCTGGAAATCTTGAACCTGTTTTATTTTTTAGCATATGTGCAACATACATGTGTGTGCATGTGCATGCCAAATGACATTCTCAGGTTCTAATTCTCAGAAATGCCATCCATCTTTCTTTTTTGTTGTTTTTGTTTGTTTGTTTTTTAAGGTAGGGTCTCACTCTAGCTCAGGCTGACGTGGAATTCTTCTGTAGTCTCAGGGTGGCCTCAAACTCACAGGGGTCCTCCTACCTCTGCCTCCCGAGTACTGGAATTAAAGGCATGCGTCACCATGCCTGGCCCATCCATCTTTTTGAGATAGGTTCTCTCATTGGCCTGGAGCTCACCAATTAGTTTTTACTGTCTGGACAGCAAGCACCGGGGATCCTCCTATCTCTGGTTCCCCAGTGCTGGATTACATGCACATGTCACCACACCTAGGATTTTTACACGGGTTCTGGGGATTGAACTCAGATTCCAATGTTTATAAGCCTTTAAACCACAATTTTGTTACCCATGAAATAGGAATGATGTGAACCTAGGATGGCAACTGGGAAGGATATGTGAGGTACAAAATCTTATTAGCAATAGCTTTGACAAATAATAGATTTTGTTAAAAAAATTAGTTGATCTTACCTGACAATAATTGCATTGTTTTGTGCACGAATCCACCTGGTCACAGATATCTTAAGATGAACACTATTTTGAAAATTCTGTTAGCCTTGTTCATTGGATAGTGAGGTTGGTTCTGTGTGGAATTCATAAGTAAAAATACATAATTTTGGTCTCAGAGAATATTGTCCATTTATGTAACTTTTCATTAGCTAAGGTATTATTATCATTAGTTATAGTGGGGTTTTTGTCATTGTTTATTTGTTTTCAAGGTAGGTTCTCTCTCTAGCCCAGCCTGACCTGGAATTCACTATGTAGTCTCAGGGTGGCCTCAAACTCAATGGCAATCCTCCAACCTCTGCCTCCCAAGTGCTGGGATTAAAGGCATGCGCCACCACGCCTGGCAGATAGTGTTGTTTTTAATATATTCATTCATTTTTGAGAGTATGCCCTCTGAAACTTCTTTTAACTTTTGGAAGCTTGTCTGTGTACTTTGAGATTAGCACAGCTATGTTTTATAACATTAACCATATAATGCTGATTTCGAGGATGTTAGAGATGTAAGTTAATCATCTGAATTCAACCCAAGTGACCAAGATCATGTCAACTTAGAGGAGGAGTTATACAGCTCTCAGAAGCTTTTAGTGAACCTGAGAACTAGAAAGCTTCAGGTTGCTGTGATGAACTTCCAGAGGAAATACAGTTTATGGGAGAAAGGGATTTATTTAAGCTACAGATAAAGGGGAAGTTCCATAATGGCAGAAGAAGCTGACCCACTTTCACAGGCCCATGCAGAGAGAGAAAAGCAACCAGCGACCGCCGCCAACATAAGCAAGCACACTCCAGGAGCATTGGGCAGGACTCTGGCACTTTGCATACCTTTAGACTGGAAGTACAAATCTGCCCCCAAACATACCTTAGGGCTTGTCCCTAGGATCTACCCACAGTGACACCTCCTCCAGGTAGGAGGCCAGAGATCTAAATTACAAGCTTTAATAAACTCCTGAATCTATTGGGATACATCCATTCAAACCCTAACAGCATGCTTGAGCAATCACCTTTTCCAAAAGATTGTGTTATATGCACATGTGTGTGTATTTATATATACATGTGAGTATTAAATTATAGCTATCACATCTCACTAATTGTGAATTACCACTGTCCAGAAGAGTAGCCTCATGGTTATGTACATGGGTTCTAGAATGACTACTCAAGTCCGTGAATCAACTACTTGATTGTATGGCCTTAGACAAATTGTCTAACTTATTTGGGTCTTACTTAGCTCATCTGTAAAATGAAAATACTACCAATCTCATGGGGTCATTTTAAAGATTAGTTAACCATTATTAAGTGCCCAAAACAATGCCTAACCCATTGGGAAAGCTCTAGAGAGGATCGTTGATATTATCATTATCATATTATTATAACTAATTACATAGCTGACAGTCTATTAAACTCACTGAAGATGTTTATTTTTAAAGCAAATGCTTAGTATACTCCTTCTGTTCATTTTAAAATTAATTGTGTCATTAAATAGACAGTCATTTTTAGAAGGAACCTGCCACTCTATATAAATGGGCATCTTAAAATATTTTGAATTTTCCTAAGGGATAGAAAAAAATTTGCTTTCCATTTTTGTTTTGTGGCCCACCAGTGGCTCACATGTGATATATTCTTACAACTGTGCTGCATAATGAATGCATTTTGGCATAAATGCTGCATAATTTGAATGGGATTTTCTTGATAATCTTAAACAAAAACAGTCAAAAATTATCTCAGTTCCATTGGAAATCCAGAAAGGAATTATTTTTTCCAAATAAAAGAAAAGATACCAGTTTGTGAGTTAGGAAGAATTTCCAAGTGTTTCTGATGAGAACAGAGAATAAAAAGGACATTTGAGTTTTTTTTTTTTTTTTTAATCTAACACTTAAAGCCTTGGAACAGCTATGTCTACTAAACACTTAAAATAAATAATAGCCTGAGTTTCATATAGCCAAGGTGTTACTTACTTTTCTTTTTTTGTGTGACCAAATACCTAACAAAAATACCAAAATACCTGATTTAAGGAAGGAAAGCTTTATTTTTGGCTAAAGTTCTAGGAAATTCAGTTTATTGAAGTCGGGTAGACAAGCCACAGCAGTGGAAGCATGAGGTTGCAGGTCATACTGCATCTGCAGTCAGGAAGTGGGGACAGTCTAAGAAACCTCAAGTCAAACCACAGTCTCCCACTACCTCAAGGGCCTACTACATGGTAACCAGTGTTTAGACACATGAGCCTATGAGGGACATTTCACATTTAAAACACAGCAGTCCCTGTAGACTCATAGTCATCTCATAATGGAAAATACTTGAAAAATCCCCACAATCTTTAACAGTTCCAACACCTTAAAAGTCCAAACACTCTTTGGAGGCTCTAGGTAACCTCTTCCTGTGAGTGCTTGTAAAATCAAACAAGTTGCATGCTTCTACCATACAATGGCATAGAGTAACCATTTCCAGTTCAAAATGGAGGAGTAGGTAGATGGCACAGAAAGATTAGACCAAAGCTCGGCAGAGCAGACACATCATCCTTCATGTGTCTGTCAGGCAGCTGGGGCTCACAGTAGAAGCATCTGAGCTGTAATAGCTTTGGGCAGCTGTGTACCTTCATCCCTGCTATCTACAGCACACAGTTCCTGACTTGGGCCAGCTCTGCTTCATGATTTCCGCCTCCATGTGCATTCACCAATCTGGCATCTTCATGTAAGTGCTGTGTGCTAACCAACTGCTCTGCTGGAGCTCCTTGTCCTGGTATCTTCAACGTCCTGGAGTCTCCACTGAAACTTGGGCTTCACCTTCACAGCTTCATGAAATGGCTTCTTGGAGCCTCCTTATACAGAACACAGCATCACCACACATTGTCTGACAACATGAGCCTCTGACTCCCTTACTCTTGCATAGTTCATGCCTGCAAAGCCATTACCACATGGACAAACCTGTCAAGTTCACTGCCATGCCAGCCTGAGTTGTAGCCTGGCCCTCTTGGACCTCAGACACATTAGTGTGTGCTGGCCCTGGGGGAACATTTTTCAAGGTGGTTGTTTTTGAGCAGGGAGCCCATTTAGCATCATTCTTAGCTTAGGCACTCTCCTTTCAGTTGAATTTGCATTTTCACAAGCCAGAGCCTTTAATTGGTATGCTCTTCCTTTAAGGACTTCTTTCTTATCTCATTGCAGAACAAAAGCTGTCTCTCTTTCATGGTACTAGTCCCTTTAACCATTATAGAAGCTTTTGCACTAGACTTGTCTGAAGCTTTCAACTTTCCTCTTCCTACCAGATAGCGCATTTTTCATATATTTGCCCTACTTGTCTCTCACAGGGAGCAGTACCCATAACACAGCCTGAATGCTATCCTGTCTTTAAATGACCTCTGCCAAACAAATTAGCCCTTTACTTTTTAATGTTGCCTCACTCAGATCTCAGGACATGGCACAATACAGCCATATTCTTTGCTAAATTATCACATGAAGGGCTTCTATCCTAGTTTCCAATAGAATCTTTGTTCCCCTCCATCATGAGCTGGGCCTCCACTATTGCTGTTTCTTCATTCTAGCCTTCCAAATTACCACTAGAATGGTTCATTGCACTCTACTTATAATCTTCCAGGACTCCTCTAGCCTAAATCCAAAATCTTCAACACTCTTCACATAAACCAGTTGCAATAGCCAGTGAACCATATGATTTGATTTGTCTCATCAACAACCACACTAAAGGAAACAAGTTTTTGTATCAGTTACTTTTCTTGTTACTGAGACAAAAATTCCTCACAAGAAGCTGCTTAAGAGAGGAAGAGTTTATTTTAGATTACAGTTTGAAGGGCATGGTTCACAATGGCAGGGAAGACATGGCAGTCAGATAATGAGGCTGCTACTGGTTACATTGTTTCTGCAGCAAGAAGCAGAGTTGTAGATAGGAAATGGGGTCAAACTAAGAAACTCACAGGTCTACTCTCAGTAATCTATGTCCTTCAGCTAAGCCCCACCTCAAAGTCCATCCCTAGCTTGGCACTCTTCAAACACATAAACTTATTGAGAACATTTCACATCCAAACCACCAAAGCAGTATTCATTTTTAAGCAGTTGTATATATTCCCTTGTGTCTTTCCATAACATGTTTATAAATTATGGTTAGGAATTATAATTTATATTTTGCACACATGAAAACTCAAGTTTAAGTTAATTGTCTCTTATAGTTCATGAAGTAGGACTGCAGGAGGATGAATAAGGATTTAAATCCGATCCTTAGTTTCTTTTCATAAATACCCTGTGGAACTTTCTATACTATCTTCTTTTCCTTAGGTATTAGACTTAATGTTGCATTTTAAGATGTTGAACTTCCTTTTCTAGTATACATCTCTTGTTGGAAGAGGCTAGATTTCCATTCTTCAGAACATTTTTTGTTTATAAACGTTTTCTTCATTTGTGTTTCTCTTCTGTCCCTGTTGGACAACCACACACTTATTGACCCACCTTATGAGCATTGAGCAGGGAAGGAAATTAACCTGATTAATTTCAGCCTGTTAGCATCACTTCTATAAATGCTTAGTAGTGAAGAATATATGGAATGTAAAACATTCAGTGATCTAGTTGCCATAAATAATAAAAAAATAACCTTAATTTGGAATGGACTTTTCTTAGAGAACTGGAATGACTGAGTCATGTCTGACTTTATAACACTCTGATCAAAAGCTGTGAGGCTCTGGGTTATTTATAGTGGAGATCACTGGTTCATAGTTTATCATAATGATAAGAACTGATCACCCAGGAAGCATATTTAAAACCTCTTAACCTCCAGAGATACGGAAGCAGTAAACTTAAGATCTATATTTCTGAGAATCACTCAGATTTGAAGACCATGAGGTTAGCACTTGTTGCCTCTGCTGTAATAAGAAGCATGCATAACTTTTTTTTTTCTGTTGTTAATTTTTGCTTTTCTAAGTCTCGTGTTCTTTTATTTTTTACTGTTTTTTTTGGGGGGGGGAAGGGTTTCAAGGTAGGGTCTCACTCTAGGTAAATATTTCAAGTTTACTTGTATGTTTGAAATGGTATTTTCTAATTTTATGAAGCAGTACTACTTAGAATTAGGAAATTTAGAGGCATAGAAACAATGGAGCAACTCAGTCATGTTTTGGTATATTTTACTGCACTATACTGGACATTAAAAAAAATTGAATCTCATTTTTACAGATATTGTATCATACTATTTGATATTCATATTCATTTAAAATGATACATAAATATATTTCACACTGGCAGTCTAATAGTGCATCTATATACCATTGGTAGCTTAACAATACCACTAGTGTGAGGTACTTAATTTGTTTCCTAATTGTGTGTTTATTATATATTTAAACTGGGAAAATGCATCAACATGAAAGGTAGGTCATGTGGTATACTCAGCCAATGTGTAAGAAGAAAGTGGCTGACAGAATGTTCTCCCTTCCTTGTTTGTTTGTACCAGCACTTTTTATTGTTTACATACATTTTATTCTCATTGCCATTTTCAGAAGCTTTATTTGCCTCACTTTCTTTTTTAAGCTTGAATGAAGCTGAAATATAAAACCCATCTGTGGAGCATGTTGAGCATTCACATTGAAGGCTAGAAACTCATTTTTAATTAAAACTTTATTCAGCACTCATGGTTCACTCTGTCCTGTTTTTATTATGAAATGCTCCAGCCTTCTTCCTCAAACACATATGTCTTGAGCATTTCAAGATGTGTCTTGTTGTTTGTGCAGAACCAGTTCCTCTGCCATCAGCTCGCTGCCATATGTCCTAGCTGCTCATTTTGCTCCCCTTTCTGGCATTATGAAGGCAACAATTTGTACGTAATGCCAAGGTTTTTTTTTTTTTTTTTTTTTAAATTCCCTTCTCTTTCATGAGAACTCTCAGAGGAAGAATAGCAAACTGGGGACACTGAGTCATAAATACGCTGGCATGTTTGTTCTTACATGATTATGAACGATTTAAGTTTCTGCTGAGAGGAAACACAGGACATGTTCCCAGTGACACCTGCAGTTTGTTTGTGTGCTAACTGTGAATCATTACAGTGAAGATACTTCCCGTGGTCTTTAGCAACAACACACATTATAGAAATGGCAGCTCTCTAGTGCTGAGTGTTAAACCAAATGCAAAGTCTGGGCTGGAGACAGAGAAAGGAAACAAACACCAGCTCCTCCATTTGTTTTCAGCAATGCACCATGGTGTTCTTATCACAACATCTCTTGTAAGCATTGCCCATCCCATGCCAGAGGTGTTTGTAAAAAGCTATGTTATGCCTCAAATTAGTCATAATTAAAGATAAGCTAGCTTAAAAAGTAATGGTCTTTATGTTGAATCTAAATTAGAAAAGGCAATAACTGCTAATGGCATGAGAAAGTTTTCTTACCTTTACAAAATTATTAGTCAAAATGGATTCTCCATAATCTAAATTGTTAAATTTATCAAACCTCCAACCATGCGGACTTTAATGACTGAAGTCTGTCTGAATTTTTAAAATAATTCTGAGATGTGTTTTAATTTGTTGTAATTTGGCTGGAAAATGGATATAATTTTAGATATGTTGAAATATAATTAAAACAAAAACCGCATATATTTACAGTGTACATGTACACATGGATGAGTCTGGCTTACCACCAGGAATGTAAGTTACTTGGCTTGCCAGCACCAATGCAGGACATTGAGACAGGGCAGAGCCACTGTGTCTGCAGTGACACTCCTCCATGCGAGGATCATTTTGTGTTTTTTGCTGTGTTATTAGTTCATCTAATTATATTTTGCAGTGCACTGACCCAGAGCTTTGCACATGTGGTTTTGGTTTTATTTTTTTTCTTTTGGGAGGTAGGGTCTCACTCTAGCCCAGGCTGACCTGGAATTTACTCTGTGGTCCCAGACTAGTCTTGAACTCACACCACTCCTCCTACTTCTGCCTCTTGAGTGCTGGGATTAAAGACATGGGCCATCACACCTGGCTGATTTCAATATCAATGTTTATTGGTGAATATCTTTTCTTGTGTGATAATTGGTGCATATTATTTCAGAACTCCATTTGCCTCTTCAGAATTTCCACTTCTGGTGTAGTGGGGTCTTGGAACCCACTGCACTGATCTGGTCCTATCTATCCTGTCACAGTTTTTGAATTCTCCTGTCTTGGAGCAGGGTGGGCAGCGCAGTGTGGTACAGTAAAGACATGGATTTGGTCAGAGCCAGCAGATGTACGCATTGACTATGTGAGTTGGTAGCAGAATGTCGCTTCCTCATCTGAAAAAGATGAAGCAGGGCTGGCTTTCAAGGAAGCCACGCTGCACAACCCTTGGAACTTCATTCATGCTTTGAACTGAGGCCTCCCCTGCCTCATAGAGGATCAGACATGATAATATACATACAGTGTCCACACAGTGGCAGACACATGGTAAATGCCAAATGAATATTAGCTACTGTTAATTCATAGCTGTAAGTCATGAACTCATTTGAGATTCCATTAGCCTATAGTTTGATCATCAAGCAATCTGCATGCTTCTCAGATTAATTTAAATAGGATGCTTAATCTGCTATGCATACAATTTGTTGTATAGGAGGTATACAAAGAAAAAAACATAGAAACCCAAGGAAAACAGAATCAAATGACTAAAGCTCCCTCTAATATTTTGAATGAGCAATTTCACTCCAATCTTGGCTCATCTGATTAATGCTGTGACATACAATTCTCAAATATATTTATTTAGATGACTAAAGCCTCTTGTCTGTGACTATTCTGTATTTCCACTGGGAGTGCTTCCAAACAGCTCTATGACCCTGCAACTTAATGAGGTTTATTTTTTCCTCCCCTTTTATGTCCAGAAACAAGGCTATTTAGAAAGAGTTAGTTGATTAGAACATCTGACTCAGAAAATGGGATGGCCGTGAACTTGGCTGAAGACTCAGAAACATGGCTAGGGGAAAACAATGATTACCAGACTTCAAATGTCAGCAAACACTTCAGGGTTGCAGGAGAGAGAAAATAAAACACATAAGGCCTAATGGCTTTTTCTTTGGGAGTCTTTGGGGCAGGTAGGATGGAGTTATTTGCTGAACACATGGTAGCCTTTTTGTTACTTGCCAACTGGATTAATTGAAGCCTATTCTGAATCTATCTTGAAAAACACATAAAAAGTAGCCATTAGCTCTTCCCCACTATGTGAGAGAAATAGAGAGTTTTGTGTCTCAGTTAGAGCCTGCCTCAGAAATCTCAGCATAGCTGAAGATAATAGCAAGTACTACATCTAGACAAACTTTCATGCACCTGCTTGGCCATATAGACCCTGTCCCAGACTCTGAGGCCAGAGTTGGGTGTGCAAGAGGTTGACTACATAGTGCCTCTAGAGGCTTACCAGTAGGAGGGGAGAGAAAAGTGAAGAGCTGGGCACCAGGGGAAGTTGAACTGAGGTGTGGGCCTGATCATGGACTTGGCCAAACCCTGGGGAGCTCTAGCCAATCAGAGTTGCCTTTGAGTGGCTGATGTGGCCAATGCCTTTCTACATATTAGCCACCTTGTGCAAGGCAGATCCTCTGGCAAGGTGGGTCTGTAGCTGAGACAGGCCCTCAAGAAGCTGGCAGCTGCAGGCTGGCTCTCCACAAAGCTGTCAACATCTGGATCTGGAGTTCCATTTCTTTTCAAGAAGAATGTGGTGCCTCATCTTCCTGTCTTCACCCCCTTCAACTCCAACATCAAGTTTTACTGTAACATGTAATCCATACCTGTTCATGGAAGCATGACTGGACACAGACTCCATTCTCTTCTTTCAGTTTCCCCAACAAACATTATCTCTATTTCCCAAATTGCCAGCATCACTAAGCAGCTTCTCCACTCCTAGCACAAAACTATAGTCTGATGCTGGGTGTGAGATCAGCACTGTTTTTCCCAAGCAAGTACTACACAGCTTCCATATGCAAATACAAATAACTATTTACCAGTTCCCCTGGGGCATCCCATAGGTGCCTAAAATTCATTGTGCTCAAACCTAAACTTGTCATTTTTTCCTTCTGTCTAAAGATCAAATTTATTTTCTGCATCTCAATGTTAAAATGTCTACTTTCTAAGTCTGAAGCCTGAGAACTATTCTCAATCCTCATTTTTCCTAGAATCACTAGGACTAAAGATTTTTGATTCAGAATGATCTTTTAAAATTTTTATTTATTGTTTATTTATTTGAGAGAGAAAGAGAGACAATGCGTGCAACAGGGCCTCCAGTCATTGCAAATAAGCTCCAGATGCATGTGCCACCTTGTGCATTTGGCTTATGTGGGTCCTGGGGAATCGAATCTGGGTCCTTTTGTTTTGCAGGCAAGTGTATTAACCTCCAAGCCATCCCTCCAACCCAGTGGTATTTTTTAAAATTTACTTTTGTTTATTTATATGAGGGGAAAGAGAGAGAGAGAATGGGCATGCTAGGGCCTCCAGCTACTAAGCCATCTCTCCAGCCCCAGCATAATCTTCCAAATTCAGTTCTCCTGTCTTCCATTACTACTGTCGTAATTAAGCTCCCATTCAAAGGAAGGTATCTTTTTATAAATGTACTAGTTTATGTTTTTTCATTACTTTTAAATTTATTTTTGGTTGGCACATTGAAAACACAAACTCAGCCTGTGGAATTAGCTCAGTGGGTAAACTACTTACCTGGGAAGTCTTAAGTACCTGAGTTGAGCCTGATAGCCACATAAAATGCCAGATGTGGCTGCACATGTCTATTATCCCAAAAATGGAGAGGTGTAGACAGGCAGATCTCTGGAGCTCACTGGCTATCTAGTCTAGCCTAACTGGTGAGCTCCAGACCAATGAGAGGCTCTGTCTCAAAAAGAGGTGGTTGACATACCTGGCCTTCACCTGGACATGCATGAACCCACACATGTGCAGCAGTCATATACACATGCATGCCAACCACACACGTGCAACTGCCCAAAATTTGCCAAATCAATGGGACACAATGTAATGTAACTACTAATGGCTTTAAATTAAACTAATATATTCTCTTGGTAAAGTACTTTGTGATGTAGCTTAAGATGAAAACCAAGTTATACCATTGTGCAGCTTGTAGAAGCTTTATCCATCACTACCATCTGTGCCTTTACCATGCCCTCTGTACTCACTAAACAGCACCCTACCCTTCCTTTCTTTCCTAGCCCTCTGAGAACTTCTGTTTTCTGTCTCTCTAAAATTTTGTCTGTTCTTAGTGTTTCATATAAGTGGAAACGCTCTTTATAACATAATGATAATTTTTTATACCATCAGTTCTATTAGTGTTCTTGTACTTCTAATGCTAGATGAATTTGCACTTCTTTATACAGAGAGCAAGTTTCTAGTTATGTGAATTTTTCTTGAGAAAAAAGTCACAAATAGTGGGGATGCTATTTTGAAGCAGCGAATTCATTTGAGTTACTTTCATATTGTTGGTTTGCATAAGTAGTTGGAAATTGCAGGGAAACTGCAACTTCAGCTGATGAAAGGAAGAACGTTCCTATTGTGTGACCTGGTAATGGAAGTTGTGTCTCAGGAGGCCATCAAGTCCCTGTCATATCACAGGACCTGTGCAAGCGGAGGACTGAACTTCACCTGTGAGGAGGACTTCACAGGAACTTGACCTGGGCTAAGAAGACAGGAGGGCTGCCCCAATGCCCTGTGGGGTTCTGACCATTGAAAACCTGTAATTCTATAATTTACGTACAAACTACACTGAGAGATGGGCTGAACCTTTTGTATTCTATTCAAGAGGTAAGGTATGAAGGTATTTTCCTCATTTTTTTCCTCTTACAGCAAAAGTTACAGATTTAATATAAGATCACAGTAAAAAGTGTGACATTTCCACTTTGTGAATCTGGGCTAACACTGAGATTTGATTTTGAAATATGAAAGTAAACTGTAACTACCTCAATTTAAGTCACTAGGATTTATATTTATACGTAACCTTTAAAGTTCTTCCAACTTTTCACCCCAGAGAAAGCAGGAAATTACAGTCATCTTGCAGCTGGAAGTCCAGAGTGACACTCCTTTCAGGTTAGTGGAAAGATTGACACTGCTTTTCCCCTGTACCCGGCAGTTTCCATGGCTTCCGAATGATATGAATGCTCCGACCTGAGGACATCACTATAAGTTCCACATGCTAAATGAGTGCTTCTGCAGCCCAAACTCAATTGCAAATAATTTTCGACAACATTTCTTCATGGTATTTTTAAGAGCACTATTTATTTCGTCCTTTCTCAGCCCAAAGCTGCTTCTTAATGTTATTATTGCTTGTGGCAAAGCCATTTCAACTTTCTGGAAATGAATCTTCAATGTTTTCCTGTTTGTGCTGTCACACGCAGGATGGTTTAGGACTTACTCCTCATACTCATGACTTTTCTACCCTGCACTCAGTGTGACATCAAGTCACAGAACCACGTGGTGTCAATGTTAGAAGGGTCTAATCTTTACACCTGCTCCCTAATTTAGGATGAAGAGGTTAAGGTACGCCCAGAGGTTCATAAAGCAAGTAATAGCCAAATTAAGCTAGAATATAATCTTTGACCTTTAGAATAGTATTTTTACTGGTTCTGCCTGAAGTGAGTAGAGGTGGTTAGAGCAGCAACCCAGAAACATTATAGATGTAGCCTAGTGGACAAATAGTTTCCTTTCAAGGGACCTGGTATAATGTCTGACATCTTAAAACACACACACACGCATGCATGGGCACATGTACTGAAGGCTAAGGACTCTGATGAAATACACATACAATAGTCTAGGTGACTTCTTTTCCACTCACCCATTAGCACCTTAAACCTGATGCAAGAGGAGAGTGGATGGAAGGTGACAGGGTTAAAGGGTCCATAGGAGCAATGTGGCCAGTGAGGCCAATGTGCCACTTGGGGACTGAATTACAAATGGTGACCATTGTCTTCTGAGACCTCTCAAATGCGTTGGTGTCTCAATGTTAAGACAGAAAAGACTGCCTTATATTTATTGAGTGCTATCCAGCAGCTCACAGTTGATTGTGACTGGTCTCCTGAAGAGTGACAATACTTGTCTACCTGACTCTAGTAGTTGTAAGAATTTAATGTGACTTCATAGTCAGCAGGGCTTTATAATGCTAAAGATTATGCCGATACTATTCATGCTTATTTGTGAAGTCTTGGTTATAGCTAGGAACTTGGGAATAAATAGAGTGGATATTATGGAGTGAAATTATAAATCATAAATTTACTCCATAACAATTTAGTACTCATGAATTCACTTATTCAGTGGATATTTATTGAGCTCTTACTGAATATCCCAGTACTGTCTAATCTCTGGAGCCATGAAATGCCAGCCTTTAAACAGTATCAGTCTATGGCAAGGGAGAGATGAAGCTAACATGTGATTGCAATGGAAGAAATAATCAGAATACAAGGCCTGCAGGGTTTCATAGAAAGGACATAACCAACTGTGCTGGTGAAGAGGTATCAGGAGGAGTTCTTAGGAAGAAATAGTCCCCGGATGAGCAGGAACTAGAAGGCACGGGGCAGGAGGTCAGGGATGAGTGTTCTGGGCACAGAGAGTCATGTGGACACTAGTGAGGGTACAGAGAGGGCTATTGGGTGAGAGGACCTTAGAGACCCCTCTAAATGGTGACAACATGACAGATTCATTTGTAAAGATGTATATGAGCATTACATTTGTGCCCATGGTAGACAGATGCACATCCTGGAGGTGATTACATGTTTCCAAATGTCTGCTTTCCACCAGCCCCTATGTCATGCCTGGCTTGCTCATGGCCTTTGTAACATCTTTTATCTCAAAGTATATGGGTAATGGTTGACACCTTGTACTACTGTAACCATATCCAATCTTTGCTGAAGGGCTCCAGTTTTTCCCCCATAAAATGTAGGGATTTTGTTAGCTATCTGGTCACTGAGGTCCCCTCCAGGACTGAGCTTCACCTATTAGCTTCTTGCACTGCATCATTTCATTGTTTGCTTCTGATGCTTCCTGCTCACAACCTTTTCATCCTGTGAACAAGCAGCTCTTGGAATTCCCCCTTGGGATCCAGAGCTGGGCCGTGAGAATAGAACTTAGACCACCTGACTGACAGCTTGGGCTTGCTTCCTTTTCTTCACATTGTTGCATTATTCCATCATAGTAATTGAAGGAGAAATGTCCTAGTGCTCTGAGTCTAGCTGGGGTGTCCAGCTGGCTTCACAGACTAAACACCACACAGCATTGTTGTCTAGCCTAGAGCCTAGCTCATGGAAGGTTATTTGTAATATTCTGTGACAAAATGAGAGAAATGTGCATTATAAAACCTCACAGCTGGAGGCCACAGCAGAGATCTCTTTCTATGTATTACTTACATAAAACTCTTCCCTATGTCTGGCACCTTCCCTCCAGTTCTGCTCCTTGTGGTCAGCAGCAGGGTTGAGACCTGATGGGCTTCTTTTGCTATGAGGAGGTCTACAGCATCCAAGCTTTGCCCTCATTTCATGAACTCTGAGACTAAAGATGAAATTTCTGGCTAAAAGATGCTTGACTTGGTTTTATAGAAGTGGCCCATGAGACAAGATTCTAGGGTTTTATTTGGGTTGATATTTAAGGTATTCCAGCAGGGAAGTGAGGGAAGGAAACAAAAAATGAGGAGAGCTGAACAGGTGTGTAATGGTCATGTTGGTGCCATAGGCATCTAGAGAATTGAGCCTCTGAAAATAGTTCACAAGCAATCAACTGAGTTGTCTAACTGGAGGACAGGGTACCAGCTGTGCTTATCCACCAACCCTGCTTCCCATGGGCTCAGGATTGCACCAGGTGTGTTAGTTAACTCCTTGCACTTACAGGAGACTGAGCATCCTTCTGCAGCCAGAGAAAGGCCCCAGCAGAGAGTTTCAAGGGCTCTCAACAGAAAGTCATAGGAAACAGGGCTCAAGAGCACCCAGGGAATATGTAGGGCCCTATCAGCCTCTGCTCCACTGGCCAACACGCTCGGTCTCTCCCTCCCTCCCCCTCCCTTCCTCCCTCCCTTCCTCCCTCCCTCCCTCCCTCCCTCCCTCCCTCCCTCCCCCCCCCTCTCTCTCTCTCTCTCTCTCTCTCTCTCTCTCTCTCTCTCTCTCTCTCTCTCTCCTGTCCCTTGTTAGTAAATCTCATAGCTCGGCATTGTGGACCAAATGCTCAAAGAAACCATAATTATGAGGGGAAATTAAATACATAGGGCTGATATTTACAAAGGAGCAACTGCTATTTCCTATATTTTGGGAGCCCATTAGACACTCTTAATACTTTTGTATATGCTGTCCTTCCACTTTTTTTTTTTAATTTTTTATTTATTTATTTGAGAGCGACAGACACAGAGAGAAAGACAGGTAGAGGGAGAGAGAGAGAATGGGCGCGCCAGGGCTTCCAGCCTCTGCAAACGAACTCCAGACGCGTGCGCCCCCTTGTGCATCTGGCTAACGTGGGACCTGGGGAACCGAGCCTCGAACCGGGGTCCTTAGGCTTCACAGGCAAGCACTTAACCGCTAAGCCATCTCTCCAGCCCTGTCCTTCCACTTTTTAATGACTTCTAGAAAACACCACTCTGTACTCCAAAGCCTGGCTTTGGTATCCACTTTTCTAATCCCTGTAGCATCAGTAATTATTCTGCTTGTGGTTCTGATGGCATCCTGTGCCAGCTTCACAGGAGTGCCACTCTGCAGTGTCCTGCCTCCTTATGTGTTTATCCCACCTGCCAGTGATGTCAGCAACAGTAGCAGATGCATATTAAGCACTTTAGTTATGCTCCAGACACCGCTTTAAGTAGCTTCTGAGTTAATCTTCCCAACAACTCTTAAATAGGTCATTGCAATGCCATAACCATCTCCTCTTAAAGAATAAAAACCTAGCGACATTTCCAATGTCATGTGGTTAGCAAGTGGCAGGGCTAGGACTTGGTTCCTGGTCAACCTTGTGGCTCAATTCTTAACCTCTATGTAGAACAGCCTCTCCATAGGGAGGAAATGGAAAATAAATTATCCCCTGTACGCTAGGGATGTTTACATCAATTTTTGGAAGGCCTCATGCCAATCTTAAGAAGATAATCTGTGTAGAATCTTAGCATTAAAAGACAAGATTTGCACTTCAGAAAGATCACCCTTGCTGTGCACAGAATGAAATGGAAAAAGAGAGCTGAGGCCAGAGTCAAGGTGCCACTAGGATGATCAGATAAGGAACCTGGGATTGGAGGGGTCAGAGTCAAAAGTCTGTTGAAATGGTTAGGAAAGGGTTTAAGATGCCTACGTGTATCAAGGAACCTCCTCTGTGGGACAACATCCCATGCCTCCCAGCCACTGCACCTGTTGTTCCCCACCATGCATGGTTAGTGCTCATGCCCCACACCAGTGGGCATGTGTCTGAAATGAGCCTGAGCTCTGGATGCTGCCTTCTGCTCACTGTACAAAAAAGCATAAGTATAGGCAGTGGCCCTGGCTTTGTGAACCCTCTACTGCTGACATTTTAAGCTCCTCTCATTCCTTATGATGTTGTGAGTTTTTCCACTTCTGTGTTTTTGATATTTGATTTTTCTCTGGCAAAGATTCTCTTGCTCCCTTCCTTCCTTTGAGATGTAGATGGTAGAGGGTGAGATCATGACTTGGACACTGTGTGTTCTTATGAGCAATTAGTAGGAATAAAATAGTCAGAGGGGGTAGGGTAGGAGATGGTCTACTAGAGTTGGCAGTGTGATCATGAATCTTTTGGTCAGCTGAGGTAGAACTGGAGCCCGGTGGAGGTACAACAAAACCAATGAGGGGGCCTCTGGAAAGGAGGACCAAAATGGAAGAATGAGAGGAGAGAACCTGGAGGAGGAAGAGGGTCCATAGCAGGCTGTAGAGGAAGAATAATTAAAAACAGGAGGGTCAGTATTAAACTTTATGTCAAGCTTCTGGGCTCGAAATTCTTCTCCTTCCAGCCCTTCATTATAACTTATTGCTCAGAAATGAGTTTTGTAGGTAGTGATGGTATTCATGGCCTCATAGTGGTGGATGTTACCTACACAAGACCTGAATAATAAGAAAAAGAAATGATCACATCAAAACAGAAGAAAGGCTAGTTAGAAAGAAGGGAATCAGTGAAGGGGGGTTTAGAAGGGGAAGTGGAAGGTGGTGGGAGGGGATTATGATGAGGGTATATCGTCTATCTGTATGGAAGTTCTCAATAAAAAATTGAAAACAAAATAGTGACACTTCACTGTTACCACTGCCAAAGTTACCATGATGCATTCATTTTCATATTTATTTTGCAACTACCTTAAAAATATCATGTAGGGGCTGGAGGGATTGCTTAGTGGTTAAGGCACTTGCCTGCAAAGCCAAAGAACCCAGCATTGATCCCACAGAGCCCACTTTAGCCAGATACACAAGGAGGTGCATGCATCTGGAGTTCATTTACACTGGCTGGAGGCCCTGTAGCACCCATTTTCTCTTTCTCTGTCTCTCTCTTACTCTCCCTCCCTTCCCCTCTCTTTCTCTGTCAAATAAATAAATATAATTTTTAAAAAGTATCATGTAGAACTGGGCATGATGGCACACACCTATCATCTCAGCACTGAGAAAGATGAGGCAAGAGGATCCTGAATTTGAGACTAACTCAGGCTACACAGACTGTCTCAAAAAAGGGAGGAGGTACCATATCATGAATGCATAGAAAGAAATGTACAACTGTTCTTGGGCTTTCCCTTCTTCCTGATTACTAAAGAGGATTCTGCATCTGAAGAATGTAGTGCATAATCTGAAGTAAGAGGAAAGACTAAATGTAATGGACTATAATAATAATTATAATTATTATTATTATGTTTTTTTCAAGGTAGGGTCTCACTGTAGCCCAGACTGACCTGAAATTCACTATGTAGTCTCAGGGTAGCCTTGAACTCACAGCGATCCTCCTACCTCTGCCTCCCAAGTACTGGGATTAAAGGTGTGCGCCACCACACCCGGCTTGGACTATTATTTTTGGACTGTTATTTTTAAAACAATCTTTGTTCAGGGAAAGTGAAAGGGAATGATAAGGCACACCCTTCAAAGGCTTGGTAACACAGAGAATGCAATATGGTACTAGGAAGTCATGAAGTTGTTTTCTCTACAGAGATGAGAGATGCAATCAGGGAGATTATGAAGAGAACCATGGACTCAAGACAACCTGGGAGAGAAGTGATAAATATCTAGAATTTGCAGAGTATTAGAGTTAGGAAAGACGTAAGCTGTAGTAGAAGTTACTGCCAGTGTATGCACTTGGCTTCCCCTTAAAGGTGTGGGGGACAATATGAATAAACATCTGAATTCTAAAGAAAGAAAAATAAAATTATGAAATGTGCATGGAAATGGATGAATCTGGAAAAACTATTCTAAGTGAAGTAGTTAAGGTTGAGAAAGTCAAATGCAGCATGTTTTCTCAGCACTAAATCCTAGCTTTAAATGTTTAGATTTGGGGCTGGAGAGATGGCTTAGCGGTTAAGCGCTTGCCTGAGAAGCCTAAGGACCCCAGTTCAAGCCTTGATTCCCCAGGACCCACGTTAGCCAGATGCACAAGGGGGCGTTTGTTTGCAGTGGCTGGAGGCCCTGGCGTGCCCATTCTGTCTTTCTCTATCTGCCTCTTTCTCTCTCTGTCACTCTCAAATAAATAAAAAAAAATATTTTTAAAAATGTTTAGATTTGTATGTGACTTGGCGTAAATGTCAGTACTAGAGGCCAGGGAGCTAGAAAAAGGCCAGGAGGGAGGATTTAGTGGGAGGGTACTTTAGATGTATAGAGGGAAGAATCCTGGGGTTAAATGATCTAAGTGGGGTCAGGGGAGGCTATTGAAGAGAAGAGGAGCTGGAAGGAGGATTAATCAATATCAAAGAGGTTATGAATAAGCTATATGGAAAGATACTTCTTCACTAGCTAAAATATATGTGTGTGTGTGTGTGTGTGTGTGTGTGTTTTAAAAAAAAAAGAGGGAGTTTGGGCTGAAGTACCCTGTGGGGAGAAACCATAGATTATTAAAACAAAATTTCAGTGCCAAGGGTGGTATACCTTACAGTGAGTTGTTGGTTAAGGAGTCCCATGATATTCCCAAACTTTTGCAAGTCATTGTCAAGGCTCTTGGTTGCCCACCAGAACTAAATAATAAGACCCCATTGCTGAAGACACCACATGTTTTGGCTGCAGGTCACTGAGAAATCAAGCTGGAGCTGAGCCAGAACCACCCTCCCAGTTGACAAGCTGTCAGGATGCTGAAAAGAGCTATTGTAGCTTGTGTGGAGAGAAAAGTCATCAATGATCTTAACCAACAGTGGACCCTGTAAGCTTTATGGCTGGCCAGCCTGGAAAAATATACTAACTAGTACAATGGTGGAATGACCATTGTGGAAGAAACCAACTGTCCTCTGATTGCACTTGAAGCCAGCACCATGGGAGGGGATACATGCCTTGCACTGCAAATCTAATCAAAAGTCTATGGCTGTGAAGGTCATAATCCCTAGGAGAAAACCATTATTTTTCAGCAAAATGGGTATATTGTGGCCACTAAAGTTTCCTCTAAATATTTATTTTTATGCCCATATATTCATGTTACTCTCACTTTTTATTAGAGAGGTTTCTCTTTTCAGTTGATGGTGACCACTGGGGAAACTCAAAACTTACCAAAGGTGCTGAGAAGAAATGACAGTGGTGTGTTTCTCATTAAGTAAGATATCTCTATTGTACCCTCCAAGGCTCAGGGACCATTGTGGAAGAGGTGATGGAAATAATAAGAACCAAAAGAAGGGGAGGAGTGCTTTTCAATACATCCTTCCAGACAAAAAGTGACTGTGGTATTTACCACCTCACAGTAGCTGATGCTGCCTACATAGAACCTGGACAAGAGGAAGGAAAAATGATATCATCAAAATAGAAGAGAGATTGGTTACAAAGATAAAGGAATTCAGCAGAGAAGGGATTCAGGGGTGGGGGAGTGATAATGTGTGTCGGGGAAAACCCCAGTTCTCAGTCAGCATCCATGAAGAAAATTGAATACTTACCTGAGGTCTATGGAAACAAAAATCAGAGGTAGAAGCAACATGAAGATTTCAGAGACGTTGCTATGTCTATAACCCCCAAGATGAGGTGAGAGATGGCTGTGAAATGATGTTCACAGGAGGCATGGAAGAGAACCAAGGACAGAAGTGGGAGCATGGACAGATGGCTAGGAGAAGAAAGACCAGTTCTTAACAGTGTCTTTGCCATCCATTCTAGATATCCAAGAATCAGTTGTTTCTGCTCTACCTAGAGGAGTCCCCTCCCTACCAGACGGCTCCCCGAGTCCCTGCTCTACCTGTCACAGATCACAGTCCACAGGGCATAGGAGAATTTATTATTCCAACAAACATTTATTGATGCATGTTATTTCTGACACGACTGCTGGTCTCTGCCCCTTTACACACACCATCTAGGAGGAAGACAAAATTAAGAGCATGGTGTGATTGATGCCATGAGAAAGCAGGTCCATGGGAGCAGGCACTGGAACCCTGACCCAGTTTGGAACATTCTATCAGCTTGTTGGGAAAGACCACTTAAATCAACCAAGGTCATAGTGTGTTCCATGGTGGAAAGATTCTTGACAGGCAAAGGCAGAAGGGCAAACACCCAGGAGCAGCCTCCAGGCTGACCTTGCTACCCCCAAGCCCAGAGCAGCACATCTGGATTCATCTTTCTTTCAGCAGATTGTGTCTGTCCAATTGGGGTCAAGCTTAATAGAGGCCATGGAGAGTATGCAAGAGTGAGAGGGACAGTAGGAGAGCAAAATTAGACTTGCGAGCGATACCATCGTGTTATACTTGGATTCCGCCTTCCATCCCCTCATTCCTCTGAGTCGTCAGCCACAACTGTGGAGCCACCAGTGGAATCATAAGGTCTTCCTTGGCAGACGCATGAAGCAGCACACTTGGGTGCTGACAAGGGCGAGAGGTGGAGGACCTAAGGGGGAAAGAGGGGGAAAAGTAGGAACATGCAAAGATGCGTTGGATTTTTTATACAGATTTATATACTTTTTCTCATTGCCTTTACTTTTTTAACCTAAAGACATGTGCATCCAGTAAAGGTCCTTGAATAGACTGATGAAACAGTCTGTGAGGCAGGACCACACAGTAGTGTACTGGAAAGATTTGGAGTCGGAAGACCCAGTGAAGCTTGCCAGTCAAAGACTTCTCTTTGCAGCCTCCATTTCTCTACTTGCCAAGTGTCTTGGACTGCACTCTTGGTCTCTGTGGTCTTCTGTTTCAATAGCAGGGTGGGAAGAACCTGTTTCCAGTCTCAGTGGCTGGGGTTGAGCTGTGTTTGTTAAAGTTAAATGTCTGTGAAGTCACGCAAAATAGCCCCAGAGGAAAATGTTGATGGCCAGCAAAAGGATGACATTGACATTGCAAACACTTCTCCTGAGTGGCTCCTCCTCGATGCTGGTCAGCTTCTGCTCCCAGAGAGCCTACAGAGCCAGCCCCATGGCTGCCTTCCCCATGGTGTCTGTGGGGCTGGGCCACAGGTCAGAAGAGGGAAGGGAGCAAAGACAAAGGGAGACAGGAAGAAATGATGGAGACACAGAAGATTAGAGAAGTGATTAGAGAATTGGGGATGGTAACATACATAAGAAAGGAGTGGAGTACCCATGGTTACAAGGGGGCTTTGCTCAAAGCACAGGCTGAGTGCTGACTTAGCTCCTAGGCTGAGCTCTGAATTTAATCACAGCATCCAAACCATCACAATACAGAATCATCTTGCTGCAGGGATGGTGTGTGTGCTCCAGAGGGAGCTTGGTGCCATTCATCCCGATTGAAAGGACGTGTGTAAAATGAAGACGAGAAAGGAACACTGCCTTTCCTAGAAGAAAGGTGAGTCGTTGGAATCAGACACACCGCATCCCCTGATATGGGACCAGACACTATGCTGGAGGCCAGGAACTTAGCCCCAGGGTGAGCTCTGCCTTCAGTCAAGTGTGAGGCCATATGGGAAGGTCGCAGCATCTCTGAGCGGCAGGTGCTTTCTCCCCTTTGTGCCTCACTTATGCCCTGTGTCCTTCTGAGAGTTGTTTTAAGCATCAAATGAGCATGGAGGTTTGGCAGCACTTCAAAGGTTACCAGTGCTGGAGCGGTGTAGTGTGAGTCACAAATGCACATGAGCTGCTGGCTTGTAGGCCAGGCTCCCCAATGCAGAGGGAGGGGCTCCGAGGTTGAAGTCACAGGGATCACATAAGATGAAGTTTTAAACAAAGATAATACTAATAGTGACCTACAGTTTCTCAAAGGTTGAGGATGACAAATTGGAGTATTTGTCTTCTATATATTAGTTGTTTGTGATATACTTGTGGGGTAGGTAGTTCCAATTATTACTTAATAGATAACTTGTTTGTATGTGGTTATTTTAAAAGTGGTACTACATACATAAGATAAAATTTACTCTCTTAGCTATTAAAAAAACTGAGCTTAAAAGAAGTGATAAGGAAAGTATTTTTCAAAAAATAAAGTAAATAGCATATTTAAATAAAATGAATATAAATAGCTTTTCATGGAGGCTAAAAAGAGGTATCAGAAATGAGTGATTTATTATAGGAATCACTTTGGGGCATGGTGGGTTCAACACAACCATGGTGTGTTAGAAATATAAGAAGCCTGGGTCTTGCCTGACTCTCCCACTGTAGAAAAAGTCTCAGAGAGGGCAGAACCCTGCGTAAGAACCATAACATGAATTCTGCATTTTTTCAATTTTTTGAGGTAGGGTCTCACTCTCTAGCCCAGGCTTACCTGGAATTCCGTATGTAGTCTCAGGGTGACCTTAAACTCACAGTGATCCTCCTACTTCTGCGTCCCAAGTGCTAGGATTAAAGGCGTGTGCCGCCACACCTGGCAAATTCTGCATTTTGTTTGTGCTGGGCTTTATCATTTCATTAGTTGGCCCAAGCTTGTCTCTCTTTTGAGTCCCATGGTGGCTTTCTGTGGTAAGGGATGCATGGCATTCATGTGGGATCTCACCTGCCCAGAGTCCCATTCCACCCAAGTAGGTTTTTGTGGTGGTGGTTGCTTCCCCCCCCCCCCCCCCCGAGTTAGGGTCTCACTCCGGCCAGGCTAACCTGGAATTAACTATGTAGTCTCAGGATGGCCTTGAACTCACAGCCATTCTCCTACCTCTGCCCTTCGAGTGCTGGGATTAAAGGTGTGCACCACCATGCCTGGCTCACTCAAATAGTTTTTAAGGTGTGTACATTAATAACTCATTAAGTCCACACCTCTCTAAGACCTATGGTACATGTACCTACTTCTTTCCTGTTAAATCTACTGTCTTAAATTTCTTTCACATGTGTGCGTGTGTAGTGTGTGTGAATATGTGCATATGTGATCACATGTGTATGCACATGCATGTGTTTGGGGAAGGTGCTCATGTACATGTGTACATAGAGGTCAATGGCAGATGTCTTACTCAATCACTCTTCACTTTATTTTATGAGAAATGGTCTCTCACTGAACATGGACAATCCCCAGGGATCCCTCAGTCTCTGCTTCCACATTACTGACAGCAATGACCAAAATTCCACATGGGTGCTGGTTATCTGAGCTCAGGTCCTCATGTTAGTGCAGCAAGCACTTTACTCCCTGAGCTATCCCTCCATTCCTCTTCAAATAAATTTAGACTTTATTTTTAAAAAAGGTTTTATTTTGTTTATTTATTACAGAGAGGGAGAGAGAGTGGAGGGAGGGAAGAAGGGAAAATTTGCCCACAAGGACCTCTGGCTACTGAAAACGAACTCCAGATGCATATGCTACCATGTACCTCTGGCTTACATGGGACCTGGAGAATAAAACCTGAGTCCTTAGGCTTTGCAGACATGTGTCTTAACTGCTAAGCCATCTCTCCAGCTCTATAGACTTTTTTATTTCAAAATTATTCTGTGTGTCTTAGTCTTCTACAGGCCTTGTCAAAGGACTTCTTTCCTGTGTCTGTGTCTTTCAGTAGGAAGGCACCACTGTGCAGGGCAGTGGTCTGCTCTGTTCCTCACTCCCCTTGGTGGTAGTTTATGAAGGGATGGGTAAGAGGTGAAGCACAGGTTTCTCTTGTGAGATATGGCTGACTCAGGGCCTCTTCCTCTGTGGCAGCTATCCACAGAAGAAAGGAATTCTTTTGTTTCTCAGGGCCTCCTCTGCCCTTAGCATAGGAACCCACAGACAGTATGTCTATCTCTGTGATTCTAGTCATGGGATCCAGTTGTGGGTAGTCCTTTTTTCCCTTTACGAGACGTTTGGCATCTTTTTCTTTTCCTTCCTTCCTTCATAGCTGCCCCATTATACAACTGCTCAAAAGATTGTCTTTCCAAGTTATGATCTTGTAGTGTTGGGACAAATTTTGAGACCCTAATGCTTGATGCATGAGGAACTCACAGAATTTGATAAAATGACAAAGGGTTACATTTTGCCAAGAAAAATACATCAGAACTAACTGGAGTAACTGGTAAGACCAGGGAAGGTGGCTTTATCCGGTGGTGGTGCTGCTGTGTGTGTGGTTGCTCATGAATGTTTACAAAGAGATGTCATCTACTTTACAGCTACTTGCTACAGTGGTCCACTGACCATTAACTGATGTAGCTTGGGCAAGAAGTTGTGAGCCTTAGACCTTGATGGGGCTCTGCAGCTTTGTATGCCATTAAGTGTATGTGAGTGGCCATTTGTCTAGTGTGCACACCCTGAGGTAAAGGGTCTCAAAAGTGAGAGGCAACTGGGCATGGTGGTGCATGCCTTTAATCCCAGCACTTGGGAGGCAGAGGTAGGAGGATCGCCATGAGTTTGAGTCCACCCTGAGACTACTGAGTGAATTTCAAGTCAGCCTGAGCTAGAGTGAAACTCTACCTCAAAAAAAAAAAAAAAAAAAAAAAAAAAAAAAAAGGTGAGAGCCTGCCCAGGCCTGAGTGACAGTGTAATGCCCCAGATCCAGCCAAAGCAGAATGGGGTGGCAGATCCTCACCAGCAATGCATGTTCAGCAAATTTTGTACTGATCATCTTGTTTATTAACTCACTGAAATTATAAAACGCTGGGCATGCCCAGAGCTGACAGAGAGCTAAGACATTTTTAAAGCCTGGTGGAACGCTGCCCAATCTGATGAAGAGTAGCTCATGGAGGAAACCCAAGTCCTTCCATGAACCAAGATCCTCTAATGGAGGCATGAAGTAGATTTCGCACTTAAAATGTAAATTTATTGAATTTCTCCTTCATAAGGGATAGATAAATTGATTGTGGACTCTTAACTTACAAGCTGATGTAACTTTTTGAATTTTAACTTTTTAACTGGGAATATTATCATTGAGAAATCTCAACAATGTTGCCATTCTACCATAAGGATATCTTAATATTATTACTTAATGTCTCTGTATGAAGGTTGTGGCTCCACTATGGCTACAGAGACACATTTTATCTTATAAATTAATTAATCTACCATTCCAACACATTGTAGAGCCTCTGGGAGGTGGACATCAGCAGCTCCAGGTGCTTCATAAGAATGGTTCTGGTTTTGAGGTCACCCTGTGATGACACATGCCTCTGTCCTCCCTTAAGGGGCAGCTTTGCTTCTGTGTAACTACAGGAAGAATGGTCAAGCCCAGCGGGGAATAAACATATGAGTAACAATAGCGATTAGTGGAGTAGGGGAGTGTATTTGCCATGTCTGATGTTCCTGGCCATGTGGAGGAAACTCAATATTTCTAATACTCTGGTTTTCTTCCCATGGGTTCATTCAACCTAGGGGAAGTATGGAGGACTCTCTGTTGATAGTTTAGAAGAATAAAAAGGACAAGTTTGGCTCACTCACTTTTCACAGGATATGACATTGGTCAGGTCTGCTGGACACCAGATGGGAACCTCTGTTTCATACTGGGTTCAATATTAGAACCTGTACTTCCTTTTGGATATAAAGCAAATCTATCCATCTTATCAGTTAAAAGTGTGAGCCATTTCACTTGGCTTTCTTCTCTTCTTTCTATCCTAGGATTCAGCCAAGGTTTCAATCCTGGTACATGTACTATACCTTCCTCCCAGATTTCTCTCAGGTTTCAGTGCAATTATACCAAAGATGCATATGCAGCCCCTTCATAAGCTCACACTGGGTCATCTTTGCTGACCCTGTTACTCTTCTGCTTACGTATGGAACAGGATGGGGTTAGAGATGGAACAGAGCCCCGGGTGCCTCAGGCTGTCTTGTACTTTCACATACACTGTCTCTTCTGTCCAGCACACTCTTCCTCAACCACTAATCCTTCAGGACTCAGCCCGCATGCCACTTAATTAGACACAGTAATGGAGGCATTACTGAGCTCTTATGGTGTCCTAATGCCTGCTCCTCTGTGCTGGGCAGCCTTAGGCACAGGAAATAACCAACACGGGATCTGAAGTTGGGGCGGGGCGGGGGAGTAACAAGGACACGTGAGCAGTCGGTGTTCTAGCAGGGCCATTGTTATTATTTCTCTTTAAACCGCCTCTCCTTGCTGTAAGCCCAGTGAAGGCAGACCTATATGAAACTTTCTGTTATATCCTTGGAGCTGTCATACTTGAACTGACAAATGTCTTTTAGTTGAAGGAATATGATTCTCAACTTGATGCTTTAGTGAGGAGCCTAGAAGGGGTTGTGAGTTGGTCCAAGTTTCCAGGGACAAGGTGGATGACAGACATTTTTTCCAGACACTGTGCTGTGTGGGAGGGACAGGGGCATTATACTTACAGGCTCTGTGACCCTCTTGCAGAAGATGGCCAGCAGGAAGAGGGCGGTGATGGGTGGGGCCAGGTAGCTGGTGTCATACTGCATGTAATGGAAGAGCGCCGACTGTTGGAACTCTGGATGATGGTAGCCAGAAGATGCTGATGACCACCAGGGCCACCACAAATACCCTGGAAGAGTGAGCACAGGGAAGCATGAGGGGATCAGCTGAACCAGGGCAGGGTGCGGTGATACATGGGATGGGGAAGGGAGTGGAGAGGGTGGGTGGTCGCAGGACATAGGTCAGAAGGTAGAATCTCAAATCCTAAGATGCAGAAATTTAGACAGATAAAATCCTAGACATTAGAATTTCAGTATTCAAGAAAACCAAAGTTATTTTCTTTTTGTAGGTAGAGTTTCACTCTAGCCCAGGCTGACTTGGAATTCACTATGTACTCTCAGGCAGGCCACAAATACACAGTGGTCCTCCTACCACTTCTTCTTGAGTGTGGGGCTAAAGGTGTGCACCACCACTCCTGGAAAAAACTGGATTTCTAAAAACTCAGAATTTGTATATTGGATGACTTCAAGCTTGTGCTGCCCACTCACTCGCCAGCCGCCCACCCAAGTGAAAGGCTAGCCTCTGCTTGGGATGCCTTTGCTTCTCGTGTGGGACCACTCCTTCCTCTAACCTTACACTGAGTCTAGGGAAGGATGTATACTTCTTTCTCTGAGCCTCTTCATCTGATCCTCACTCAGATCTAAGTCCCCAAATCATTCTTGATACAACTACATGAACAACTGAGCAACAAAATATATGACCAGCAGATGGCGCCAAACCCACACGAATCAAAGACTGCCGGCAAGCCAGCAGCTGACATGGGGAAGCACTTTTCTTTTGAAAGGCGTCTTCAGGCCCGTCCTTTCCTCTTTCATTTTCCTTCTCTCAGGCCCTGCTAGAACACCGACTGCTCACGTGTCCTTGTTACTCCCCCGCCCCGCCCCAACTTCAGATCCCGTGTTGGTTATTTCCTGTGCCTAAGGCTGCCCAGCACAGAGGAGCAGGCATTAGGACACCATGCAGGCAGAAAGCACCCAGGTGGAAGGAACAGTGAGTGCTACCTAAGCGCCCATCCGCCAGAGGGCTAGGGGTATGTCTTTAGTTCAGAGCCTAGGTTAATTACGCGGCGGAGAGTTTAGAACGGGTCACTGGACTCTGTGTAATTATCAATCCCTGGTCAGTGGAGAACAGGAAAAACGACTCACCAAATTATCTTTTCAAAAGCATAAACTGATAGGTACAAGATAAAATTCGACTCTATAGCTTGGTGTTCTGAGCTGGAGACAACTTTCCTGTGGACATCTCCCTTGAGACAGTATTCCACTGTTTTTTGTGTTTCCACCCTGTTCATTAAGCTGGGACACCATGCGAGCTGTGTCCCCTGGCAGTTGGCATGGTACATGGTGGATATTCAGAGTACGTGTGATGGTTTGGATTAGCATCCTTCAAGGGACCATGCGGGTGAGCTGGCTGATGGAACTCCTACTGACACACTTCACCTGTTGTTGCTCCTTTGTCATCTCTCAGTCACCCTATTGGTCCTGTCCAAGAGGAAGTAAAACAGGCAGGGAATAGATTTTTATCTCCTCTATCCTGAAGGAGGAGGGGAGTGGCTCAGGGTGGGGGAGGGACTCTCTCAGGGTGCCATAGAAAGTCAGCTGTGGAACTCAGGTGTTCTCCTTGCCTGCCTGGGGCCCAGCCAGCCTCCTCCAGGAAATTCAGGGACAAGAGTGGAGACAGGGGAGAAGGTCATACAAGGACGGGGTGCTCTGGAGAGAGGAAGCACGGGTCAGGCACCTGCCCACCACCATCAGCTCCTGCTCCATGGCCTGCCTGCGGAAGCACTGCCACACGTCCATAGTGAACAGGGTGCATCTGCTGTTGAAGACCAACGTGAGTGAGCTCGTGAGGGCGGCGGGGATGACTGCGATCATCAGGCCCCACAGGCCTGGGGAGAAACAGCCCCAGTGGACAGCCAGCCCAGCAAGGCTCTGCCCCCACCCTGCAGTGTGCAGCAGGGTCTCACAAACTCAGCAGGGATGGGGTGGCATGGGATGTGTTGCTGAGTGCATCATCTGGTGAGGACGTAGAATCTGGAGCTGGAGGCCAGGCTCTGGCCATCCTTGCCGTGGCCTGAGGGGCGGGCTCATCTGCCCTCCTGAGTCTGGCTTTCCTTCTCTACTCCACAAGACTGTGAGACAAGGAAAGCTGAGGTTTTCTGCAGTCTTGTCTTGCTTTTAGAGCTGTGGACCTGGGAGTTGAGGGAGGGAGGTGGTTGCTAACTGTTAACTTTTGAATGTTTGTATTTCTTTTCTTTTCTTTTTTTTTTCCTCTTTTAGTGTTTTGCAGCAATTGTAGTTGCCAGCTAAAGGCCCAGCCTGGGAGCAAAAGCCTGGGCTTGTTTCGAGGCTGTGCAGGGAACTAGCTAAATGAATGATACTTAAGACTAGGAGCAGTTTCTATTCAGGTCTGTTTTTTCACCTGAACAAAGGGAGAGTGGGGTTCCCTGATACCTCAAGTCTCTGACTCCAAGTTTCAGCAAAGATGCCTGATTCTTCCTGAAGAGATGACCCCAGCCCTGGTCCCTCTCAGGGCCTCTTTCCCAACAAATCTGCATGCTTAATTATCTCCTGGATTTCACACTGCATATCTCACAGGTGTCTTAGACTCAAAGGTTCTCCTCTGTTTTTCCCTGGTTGGCAATATCTTTCTGGTCCCCCAAGACATCTCAGAGTTCTTAGGTCCCTCTCTCCTCTCTAATTCTTTCTCATCTGTCCTCAGCCGCTCTGCCCTAGTGGGGCCTCCACTATCTTCACTATTTCATTGACTTATTCCTGCTTTACAGAGGAAACGTCCTTGCCTCCATATCTTTCAAAACCCACTTTCTAAAGACCAAGATTTGGAGCCTCATTAAGTCTTTCTTGTCCTTAAAATACAGCAAGTCATCAAGTCCTTTCAATTATGTTTCATAAATATCATTAAATGTCTCCTCATCTCTAAAGCCACTGATTTATTGAAGCCACTAGTGCCATTTGCCTTGAATACTGAAGAGACCTCATTGACAGCTCCCTGTCCACTCCAGCACTCTGTCTCTGAGCTGAATCCTCCAGGCAGAGTGGTCCTCTAAAACACATCTAATTATTTGTGCAATGGTCACAAGTCTCCCCATTGCCCTCCATTGCTCTCACAGAAAAGACTGTATTTCACAGAATGAGACTTGGCCATGACAACTTCCTTGTCCTCCTTCCCCATGCTGCTGACTCCACACTTGATACCCTCTTAGATCAGACCTCATGGTCTTACCATTGTGGTCACTTGCACATGCAATGGCTCCCTAGAATGATGTTTCCCATGCCCTCTGTTTCTTCCCAAGGTGCTCCTTGTGACTTATGTCGACTACCTTCCCTCTGGGAGTTTGTCCTGATGCTCTCCAGTCCAAGTCAGTGGCTCCTTAGGTTCCCCTGATCACCACTATGTATCTTGTGAATCTAGGCATAGAGACTATATAAGGCTGGGAGCAGAAATATGCCTCTGATATCCAACACAAGGGCACATAGCAGGTGCCATACAAAATCTTGTAGCAATATTGTTTGTGAGAGTGAATGTGTATGTGCATGTGTGTGTGCGCACGCACATGTGTGGATGTGCATGCACATGTGTGTATGAAAATGCAAGTTCTTTTTCTTCCCAACCATTTGTAGTGCAGTTCCTCTTTGGATAATGGAAATTGGAGGAGACAGGTAGGAGTGGGAAGTCAGGACGGGGAGATGGAACTCACCCATGGGCATGAGAGCCATGACCAGCTTGGGGTAGGTGATGTTAGAACATCCCAACATCCCACTTGAGCTCCACACACTCTTTGATAGATGTCAGGGTCCACATAGCCAACCTCATCTGCAGAAGAAGGGAGCTGTGATCCAGTGACTCCTCAGATGGGCTCGGTATATTTGACAGTATTAGAAAGCTCATCCAAGACTCCAACCTTGTTTAGAATGTCAAGGGGCAAATGGTGTCTGATATTCAGATTTCTTGCCTATAAACTACACTGCAAAGCTTGATTGAGTCCTTTAAGAGTTTAGCCATATATTTTCCATTTAAAAATATTTTTTGTTTTTTAATTTTTTTAATTAATTAGTTTTGTACTCAGTGAATACAGTCAAATTTGTACAATTGTTAGGCTTGTCCATGTCCTACTCCATCCCCCTGGTCCCTCCTTATTGAGGTATATGGGTCATGAATTGTGAGGTTAGCCCACAGTTATGGGTAGGAGAAATGTCTCTGCATATCATGACCCAACATGTGGCTCTGACATGCTTTCCACCCCCTCTTCTGCAAAATTTCCGTGAGCCATGTTGGGTTCATTTTTGGTCAACTTCAGTGATAAGGTGTTGGGAGCTGCTGTGTCTCTGGATATCTGATTTGGTAGGAGTTGATTGTTCTCTGTGTTGATCTCCTTCACCCTTGTGCTGGTACCCAGTTCACCAAGAAAACAGCACCCTTGCTTGTTTTGCCAGTTGTTCTTAGTTTCAGCTGGGGCCCTTTTGAGGTATGATGAGGTGGTTCTCTTCTTAGGATCCGGGTCTATCTGAAAAAGAGAAGCAGATTCTCCAATGGAGAGTAAAGTTAGCACCATACAAATTGGATAATGCTTATTTTTTTTATAGAGATTTTAATTGGTGTTGGCCCTCTTGTAGCCCACAATTGGTGGTAGCTTGATAATGAAGAGTGGACTTTTGTTTGGATATGGTTCTGACTTGTTTCCTAGCTCCAGCTATGGGTCCCGTTCCACTGAGGGCATCAGTTAGCCAAATCAAGAGCAATTGCTTTCCCACCATGGCTGTGCACCACTATTGCACTTGTGTGAGCATCATGACAGGTTATTTGCTGCTAAGTAGGTTAGACCATGAGTTGCTTGGAGACATATTGGTCATTTTTCCCAGTCGCCCATGTAGCACCTTCTGGTACTAGATGCACTGACTGTCTGGGGACTGACTCTCTTCCAGCTTCCAGGCATGTCATTCCATTTTAGGTGTCAACCACATATGGTGTCTTCAACAGTAGGGTCTTACCACTAACCTTTGGTGGGTCATCAAGTACTCTGACAGAAATCTGTCTTTCTTTTAGGAAACCTTGTAGGTCTCTCTGATCTAAAGCTCATTGTGGATGATAGTCACATGCTGGTACTGGAAGCTACCGGTCAGTGCCCACTAAAAAAAGGAAGAAAAAGATAACTAATATAAAAGAGTTAGAGAGAAGAGAGAGGGGGAGAGAAAGAAAGAGAGAGAAGCTGTAGAAGATTAAGGTCAGTCTTCGTCATTTATTTATAAGGAGAGAGAGAAAGAGTGAATGAGCATGCCAGGGCTCCTTTGTCACTGCAAAGAAACTCCAGATGCATGTACTAAAGAATTGAATGCAGGTCATCAGGCTTTGTGATGAAATGCCTTTAGCTGCTGAGCCATCATCTCTCTAGCCAAGTCTATGTATTACTTTTTATATATTTGATATGTGTGTGTGTGTGTGTGTGTGTGTGTGTGTGTGTGTGTGTGTGTGTCTGAGTGAACATGTAGAGGCCAGAGGACAACTTCTGATGTTATCCTCAGGGACACCATCTACCTTTCATGAAACAGAGTCTCTCACTGGCCTGGAGCTCACCACTTAGGCTAGGCTGGTTGACGAGCAAGCTAAAGGAATCTTCTCTGCCTCCCCAGCACTGGGATTACAAGCACATGCCACCCTGCAGGGCATTGAACTCAGGTCTTCATGCTGGTGAGACAAGACTCACTGAGCCATCTCCTTGGCCCCTTAACCACATATCTTGATAAAAGCAGATATCCTTGGAAGGAGGAAGTATGCTTTTTTCCCCCCACAGGAAGAGGAAAAAGGTAAAACTGACATTTAGATACAAATTTCCTCACCCAGATACTTAGTAAATGTTTAGCTCATGAAGCTTAAAATGGTAACCACGTATTAATAGAGAAATTGTGCCAGCTCCTGCTCTGGTCCAAATCACCCATGCAACTTCAAGAGCAGCTGACCTGGGTAGAGGGCCTGGCTGATGATGCTGGGCATGACGATGAAGAACATGGGGAGGATCTTCAGATAGACCCCAGCACTCAGCCTCCTTTAGCATGGGACAGACTCTTGGCAGAGAGTGCTGTCTGCACGATCACCTGAAATGACATCATGGATGTGTGTGGAGGGGCTGAGCTCAGCACAGGTGAGCCCCATCTCTGACTGCTCCTCGCTGCTACTCAGTCCTGAAATGAGGTCTAACCCTCCATGCATCCAAGGTGTTTGATCAGCAGTAACCACTCACTTTCTGCTGGGCCAGGCCAAATCTGGGTAGGGACATTACCTAGTCTGTACACTAACACCAGGTGGCCAGGATGGTGAGCCCAAAAATGAGACTTGGCCAAGGGAAGTCCCCTCTCACAGGGTCTCAAAACATGTAGAAGGCATCAGGCCATGGGAGATGACAGGTGGTGCTGGGGACTATGACATTAGGAATGGCTTGCTTGTACTGCTGTTGTAGGCCTGGGTACCAGCCCACCTCATTAAAGCCTGTGGGGAGAGACACAGTGAGAAGAATGTCCAGAGACCTCCTGGAACACATATTCCAAGCTTCATGTGGGTCCTGGTTGGGACTAATAGGAGAATTGGGAATGAGGAAAAGTGCAGGGTCTCAGGCTCAAGATTCTTGGCTTAGAGCAGAAAGAATCTGACTTCTGGGAAACTCTGGCCTGGAGAAGAAACACAACCCCATGCTTTGGGAAACTACTGTTGGCCACAGAGGTGACAGACAGATCAGAGGGTGAGGGTGGATGCATTTCAGTTTCTTCCTTACCCAGAAACATGAGGACCAGTGCTCCCCCAACCATGATCACTGTCTGTACAGCATCTGTGTAGATGACAGCTGTGAGCACCCCCTGAGAATCCAAGGAAAGGAGCCACCAGTCAGCACCCACAGAGGCTTCCTCTGTGGGTACCCGCCCACCCTTAGCCATATTAGGAGACATGAGAAGACACAGAACCCCAGCAGTGGTAGGACATTACCCCCTCTGTCCCACCCTGAAGGAGGAGAGGCTCAATGGTTCAATTGCTCCAATGGGGCTCTATCTGTCCCTGACAGTTTCTGACCAGGGTCATCACAACATCTACAACTTGCCCTCCATGTCCCTAGGCCATTTCTTTGCCTGTGCTGTTGGCACTTGTAGAAAGGTTCTCTGCTTTCTCTTTATAAAGCCTACTAAAAAAAAAAAAGCCCATCTTTCAAACACAACTTAGCCATAAGACAGGGTGGGTCTGTGGCCTTCTCTGGGGTGACCCAGACCCAGACTGTAGTTTGCTCATCTTTTCTGGTCAGAATTGTTCCTTGGCAGGAACACTGAGTGTCTCCTTTCCTACTTCAGTGTGGTTGTGACTCCTCATCTGTGCTTTTCCAACTGCCTTTTCTCTGTGCCACCATGTCTTCCCCCTTTCCTCACCAGCTTTGTCAAGATCAACCCTCTCTGTCCATCCTTCTTTCAGTCCCTCTGTGTCTGCTACTGACTGTGCTGTCTTCTGTATCTGTGTCTCGGAACTGCACGTTGATATGATTTTCCCCTGCCCTACCTGCTATGTAGACTGCTGTCACCACCACCAAGATCACTGTGGAGACACAGAGGTTCCAGCCCAAGGCCATCTGGTTGAAGAGGGCTCCAGAGAAAATGTCAGTCTGCAGAGGGGCGGGACCCATGATGCAGGTATCCTGAGGCTCCCAGGATGGCTGCTGTGGGGACACACCTGCTCAGCACGCCAGGTGCTCAGCCTTCATCACACAACGAAGACTAGAATGAAGCGCTGTGCTAACAAGTAGGGGCTGGACTTTGGAGTGCCTTGGGACTCAGGCAGGTATTTAATGAACTAGACTTTGCAGACATAGAGGGGCAATGAAGTTTAAAGTAAAAGTGTTGCATTATGCTTTGACACTAAGAAAAAACTGCTTCCCCACCATTTTCTCATGTCTGCAAGAGATCTTTTTCCATCTTTGCAGTGCCTTCTAAAAGGGATTGTTTTGTTTCCATTGCTGACACCTGCCTCTAGTCTACAATGTACTGTTCCAGAGTGAGGAAAAGCCTACAGCTTTGGAAAGAGCTGTTGGGGTGAAGTGGAGCCCCTGCCAGCCCTGTCCTGACCCACCCCCATCTGGGAATGAAACACCCATTTGTACCTTCATATCAAGTCTGGAGAGAGGAGCTTCAGAGGGTTTGTGGCAAGAGTTTAGAAGTATACCAAAGCCTTCCATGTCTAGAAGATGGTCTAGGCAGGAGGACATTTTAAAGGGAGGGGTGAGTTACTCCTGCAGAGGGATGGACACTAGAAGGCCAAGATCTGAAGCATGAGAGGCTGCACAGGGACTCCTGCTCTGGGCACACCGACTGCCATACCACTCTTATTCCCCATCCTCCAGTACCTGCGAGTTCCTTCTTCTCTTCCTGCCTCTGTATATGGACGTGATCCCAGGGGTGAGCTCCTTCTGCAGTGTGTTCTCGGGCCCTGTGCTCCTGTACAGTACTGGGCTGGGCCTGTCTGTCCCTACTGAGATGGTGAGCTCCAGGCAGTCATGCTTCTGCACCCCTGTGACCAGAGACTTTCAGAAAAATGGGTAGGATCCCTGAGGACTTTCAGAAAAATAGAGAGGAAGTTACTAACATCTGACATCAGATGTCTTTTCTGTCAATGTGTTTTTTGAGGAAACAGAGTTCACTGTAGGCAGAACAGCTGAGCTCTGGTAGCAAGACAGCAGAAGTTCAAGAGAAGTCAGTCTGATTTAGGAACCCAAGAGGCATGGACAGAACTCTGCTTCTGCACTGACACATTCAGGGTCCTGAACAAGGCTCCATGTCATTGTGGTCCTATTTTCTCATCTGTTCATTGAGATGTATAGAGCTGTTTCTAGTGACCCTGGAGTTCTAAATCAAAACCAGTAGACTAAATTACCGACAAGGTCTCCTTAGCCTGTTGGTGCTCAAACTACTATGGGATTGATACAGCTAGAAGGAATACGGTTCAAGTCCTTGGGTTTTTCAAGTCAGGTACCTCTGGATCTATGTCATTCACAGCACTCATCAGGCATGTATGTGAGATACAGGCCTAACAGTCGGCTTGGAAGGGGAATCTTGCAGTACAGATCCCTTAGGTGAAGTGCAGACCCTGGGCTCTCATTGCTACAACATATGAAGGAGGGAGTTCTACAAACTTCTGTACCCTGCTCACTCTGAAACCACCAAGCCACTGGGTCCTGACAAATTCCAGAGCCCTAAGAAGTTCAAAATTTTTCTGTATCTGTCCAACCCTACCTCATGAACAGCTTCCCAGCATTTGTTGAGGATGGCCTGGCATGGCTGTAGGGAGCTCTCCAAAATTTATCTGGTCCTCCGTGGGAAGAAAGTAAGTAAACCATGAGTAGCGCTGCCTCTTACAAGGGATCACCAAAGAGATGTAGAAGAACCTGGGATTATGACCCTGGAGCCATAGGAAAGCCTGGGGCTGAAGCTTGTGACTCCACTCACTGTTCCTGTCCCGCCCCACAGCATGTCCTTTCCTGGATTCTGGCTTATTTGCCACCCACCTTTGCCTTATGTCCTCATTGCAAGACCTCACCATTGCATTATCATTGCTTCTCTGTGTCCCTAGGTAGTAGAAGACTCATGGAAGGCAGGAGTTTATCAGATGCATTTCTGCCTCTGGTATGTGCCAGAAAGCATAAAGTTGTCCTTATCACCAGACGAATGTGCACGAGTTTCTGAACCAATATAAATTGTCATTAGAACTATATCATCAGCTGTGGTTAAGTTTGGTTGTAAAACTTGCCCAAAATTAAAAGTAGCTTAAGCATTTTTGTCACTCTTTTTTTTTATTAACAACTCCCATGATTATAAAAAATATCCCATGATAATGCTCTCCCCCCCCCTTAACCCTTTGAACTCCATTAGCTTAAGCAATTTTATGTAAAAATACGGACCTGGGCAGAGCAGGACTTGTGAGCTACTTAGGGATAAGGACATAATTTTCACTCTTCAGTTAGGAGAATTGGACTCTGATAAGACAGCAGGTCTCCTCAGGTCTCATGATGAGTTTAAGACCAGGCTTGGAGGAGCCTCTAAGCTCCCAGCTACACCACCAGTCTCTTTTTCACCATCCTGAACAGGGGCTGCTTGGGGATGAGGGAACATTATTGGAAACACACTGTGTATACAACAGAAACTCAGAAACAAGTAAGATTTAATAACTCCCAAGGATGTTGGAAGAGTAACCTCACTCTAAGGCTCATACTGAAAACTTGATGTTAGGTTCTATTGCACAAAGCATGACTGACTTCTGCTTATGCTGTGATATTCACATGTCCTTTCCATCCTTGTACGGATTAGCTGTGGGTGTTGACTTACTTTTGTATGGCTCCCAGTTCCCCTGTATTCCCATGTATGGGACAAATGAAGTGGGATGGGAAGAAGCTGTCTTTGCAGCCTATGGCCATGGGAGTGTAAACTTTTACTCAGAGGCCTCACTAAACCTGCTAAGTTTAAGGAAAACCATTTGGCATGTTCTGAGGTGGTCAGCTAGTCACTGAATCCAGTCAGACAATGAAACCAATTCATAAATGATCAATAAAACATTAATTAACCCTTAATTATTAGTATTCACTCAACTTCTACTGCATATCCTGTGTTTGGCCTGTGAGAATAAGGTAGAGACAGATTTTTTTTTCCTCCTTGGGGAAATACAATGGGAGCACTTAGGACCAGGAACAGAGGAGACAAGAGGGACATGAAGGACAAACAGGCTTAGACTACAGAACCTTAGCTTATGAAGCTTTTGATCTGAGGCAAGTGATTTGGCTTCTTCTGCCTCCATGGTTTCTGTACATGGTGGCATGGTTGCTAAGAATGTTAAAGACTATGAAACACCTTGTCCTCTCTGGGTCCCTGGGTCTCTTATTGGTGGTGACTGTCAAGAGCTGGGTGAATGCACACAAATACACCTGTTTAAAATGAGATGGGACAGAGATTTACATGTGAACTATTGTATAAGGATTTGGCTTGAAGAGCCCATAACTCAGGATTATGTTTTTGTGAGGAAAATTGCAGTACCAAGCCATGGCCACCAGGGGGAAGAACAGCGAACATTCCAGGGAACCACGGCCTTCCACTCAGTCTTGTTCTGTGTGTGAGGCTGAACATCCGCATGTAGCATTTTCAGCTAGTCAAGGCACCCCCTAGGGTTTATGGTTTACAGCCAACATGTTGAATAACCTGAGACATTCCTGGTACACAGAAGACAGTGCATCAGAAAAATTAGATGTATTTTATTTTGTATTCACAATCTTGTTCTGAAACTTCCCAAATTCTTCATGTAGCTTTCCCCAAACCTTTCTCCCCTTTCCTTTCTCTCTCCCTGTCTTTCAGAATCTGCAAACTTTTCCAGCTCTGAAACATTTGGAAACCTTCTCTGGAATGCTGTGATTATTTCTGAAATTTTCTGGAATTTCCTGAGACAAACTGAAATCTCTGTTGAAGTCTTTCTCTGATTTCATAGTTGCATTGAAACCATATACACTGCATCTTGGGGATTCAGCCCACCTGTCCTCCAATAGCTCGTTTTTATTTAGCAGATAGAAGTTGGTCAAGAAAGGTGCTGCTTGTATAAATACTTCCTCCCCACTCACTATCTCATCACTCTTTACTCCCTCCTAGATCTGAAACACATCTTTCTTGGATTAGAGGAAGGTGTGGATCAGATCTCTAGCCTCCAGGAAAGTTCTGGACCAGTTTGGAAACAGAAAGGAGTCTGGGAACAGTCAGAACTAGGCTTGATTTTCCATTACTCATGTCACTGATTTTGTGGTCTTTGGCCAACTGTTTTGTACTCCCAAGTTTCTCTTTCCTAATCTAGTGAAAGTAATAATGGAGACTATGTGACTTTTATGATAATTTGAAGCCATAGATTATTTACCACAGCTATATGGTTATGTTTGGGAAGAGGTAGCCAAATACAAAATGCCTGTAAGGATGGCCATGGTTCATGATTCTCCATAGTTATGAGTTCAGAGAATGGAGATATCTGTGTGTTTCATGTGCCCTTGGGGAGAAGGAGTAACATGGAAAGCCTCTTGCTTTTAAGACGGTGCCTTGTGTAAATCCGTATCATTGCCTCCTCCGCACTTTCTGTGGGATTGTTTGCAAAGACTTTGTGTAATGTGCAATGCTAATAGTTGGGCACAAGGTGGAGCCAAATAGCAGGTTTCAGAATCTACCCTATTAACATTAAGAGAGGACATGCAAAGCAGTAGGTGGCACTTCCAGATAATATCTAAAGCATAAACCCATCTGCCAGCAGAATTTAGCATTAAATGGGATATGTTGGGAAGCCAGGAGCCGATTCTGGCTTTTTTAAATGGTTTTTCAAGGTAGGGTCTCACTTTAACCCAGGCTGACCTTGTCGTCTCAGGGTGTCCTCGAACTGATGGTGATCCTCCTACTTCTGCCTCCCAAGTGCTGGGATTAAAGGCGTGCGCCACCATGCCCGGGCATGTCTATTTTATTTTATTTTACTTTATTTATTTATTTTTTTATCAAGGTAGGGTTTCATCCTAGCCCAGGCTTACCTGAAATTCTTTAGCTCCAGGCTGGCCTTGAACTCACAGCAATCCTTTACCTCTGCCTCCCAAGTGCTGGTGTGCGTCACCACACTTGATGTTTTGTCTTTTGATAGTATATCAATGTGTTTAATATTTAGGCCAATGTCATATGATAACTAATGACATAAATGTTCTCTACTTGCGTTGTCCAAAATGTTAGCCATTAATTGCATACAGCTGCTGAACGCTTGAAGAGTGGCCACTATGACTCAGGAGCACATTTGAAAAAGTAACTCAATTAAATATACATGGCCACTTGCGATCAGTAATTTCTGGAATGGACAGTGCATAATTCTAAAACACTTCAGTTTTTCTACTGATAAATAAATACTCTTCAACTTAGTTTCCTTTTGAATTTTGGCTTCTAAAGATGAATTAGTTGAGCTATTTCTCATATTTCATCCAGTGACTTAAGGTGGGAGGTGTAGAAAGAAGCACAATGAATTCATTAACACTATAATAAAGTGAGCCTAATAGTGAGCACAAATCCAGAAAGAGGTGTTTCTTGCATGCATATTGTGTGGTGTGCATGTTTGAGCATATGTGCATGTGTGCACATGTGTGTGGGGTGCACAAGTAAGTGTGTGCTTATGGAGACCAGAAGTAATGTTATGTGTCTTTACCAATCACTCTCCATTTTATTTTTTAAAAACATGTTAGGGCTGGAGAGATGGCTTAGCAGTTAAGGCACTAGCGTGCAAAGCCTAAGGACCCAGGTTTGATACCCCAGGACCCATGTAAGCTAGATGCACAAGGTGGCACACATGTCTGGAGTTGTTTGCAGTAGCTGAAGGCCCTGGCATGCCCATTCTCTCTCCCTTCTCTCCTCTTTCCCTCTCTCTCTCTCTCTCTCTTTCTCTCTCTCAAATAAATAAAATTATTATTTGAGAGAGAGGGAGAAAAAGAGGCAGAAAGAGAGAATGGGCACACCAGGGCCTCTAACCACTTCAAACAAACTTCAGACATGTGTGTCACCTTGTGCATCTGGCTTTTACATGGGTACTGGGGAATCAAACCTGGGTCCTTAGGCTTTGCAGGCAAATGCTTTAACCACTGAGCAATCTCTAGCCCTCCACTGTATTTTTAATACAGTGTCTCTCACTGAACCTGGAGCTCACTGATTTCAGTAGACAAAGACAGGGATTCCGTGTCTCAGCCTCTACAGCTCCTGTGTTACAGGTTTTTATGTTGGTGCTAGAGATCTGACCTTAGGTACCTGTGCTTGCACACACAGCAAGCACTTTACTAACTGAGCCATCTCTTCACCCATTGTTGCCTTTGTTTCTGAGTGCTAACCAGGTGCAAAGCACCTTCTAATGTGGTCCAGTCTTTATAGCATTCCTGAGAGATTCTGAATAAGAAAAAACTAAGGTTCAATGTGACCAAATGGGTTCTTATTTGTGGCAGAGAATTTAAGTGCCATCTAGGTAAGCCACTCATCATCACAGAATGCTGATGAAGGGTTAGAGGAGAAACAAGTCACACCAAGCAGGGCTGCTGTAGAAGGTCTTCTAAAGAAGGATTACTTTCAGCTGGGCAGGAATAATGTAATAGTTTTTGTTTAAAAAATGGTAGGAGGGTAAACAACATAACAGGGCTCTCAAGCAGAGGGACAGTACAATACAGGCCAACAAGGAAGAGGCAATATTGAAAGCACATTCAACACATCCACATTGAAATCAACCCAACTTTAGGCAGTTATGCTCCTCTCCTTTGTAAAATGGGTTAGGCTGGCTCTCATCTAGACGAAAATCTATATACCTGTAAGAAAAGAGACAAGGTCTATGCCACAGAGAGCATCATCTCAATCCACTGCTATGACAGAGAGAATGAGAAGCACCCAGAGCAGGTGGAGGACTGGGCAGCCCATGGATCAGCGGAAGGAGGCTCCTTCATGGTGAATGTTTGAAGTGCAGGCAAGTAACCACATGCACTTAAATATCAAAGGAGACTCAAACCTATTAAAAGATGAGCTCTAGAGTATGCATAGGAAGGCCAGAGGAGTGGTGGAGACCCGTGGTTCTCACCATTAACAAGACATGCTTCTTCTTTATACTTTACCTGTATTTTTTGCAAGGTTGACAAATCTAAAAAAAAAAAAAAATCTGATGATTAAATAATTAATTAAGTAATCCTTTGACACTGGTTATGTGCCACCACAGTAAAGTGCTTCAAAAAGACATCAACTAAAGTCACTTGGGGGAATCAGGAAATATTGCATGAAATTGTGGTGGTTTATGCTTCCATGACAACCAGAAGTGGCTCTTCAGCACCCTAACCGTTTTTAATCAATCTGCTAGATGGATGTTCTTAAGAAATGTGACCTAAATGAATTCTTTGGCTGAAGAGCTATCAGATTGGATAAGAACTAATTTACAACTCAGAGAACTGAAAGCTAAGAAGTTAGCTGTTATAACTGACATCATCTATCAAGATTATATCTAGGTCCTCAAGAACTATCCACTTGAGTGCTGCTCCTTTGACAGTGCACCCAAATTTTTACCCTGGCCTTGTTCTTAATAAAGTATTTCTGTTCCTAAAAATACTATATCAGGCTGGAGAAATGGCTTAGCTTTTAAGGTGCTTGCCTATAAAGCCAAAGGACCCAGGTTTGATTCCCCAGGACCCACATAAGCCACATCCACAAGGTGGTGCATGCATCTAGAGTTTGTTTGCAGTGGCTAAAGGCCGTGGCATGCCCATTCTCTCTTTATCTGCCTCTTTCTCTCTCAAACAAATAAAATATTTTTTTTAAAAAATAAGATTATATGGTAAATTTAACATTTAGCTTCAGGATAATCAAATTTAAAAGGGAAAGAATTTCTTATTTATTAATTTTGATTCTTTTCTCTTTCCCTCCCTCCATTCCACACTTCCTTACTCTTTGGCTTGGCTATGGAAGTAGTATGGAGAAAAAAATACTGTTTTTCTTTTTTTTTTGTTGTTGTTGTTTTGTTTTGTTTTTTTGAGGTAGGGTCTCAAGCCCAAGATGACCTGGAATTCACTATGTAGTCTCAGGGTGGCCTCAAACTCACTGCAATCCTCCTACCTCTGCCTTCTGAGTGCTGAGATTAAAGGCATGCATCACCACACCTGGGTTTTTAAACCACTGTTCTTAATGGATCTGAAGTTCTGCAGAACCTAGTATCTATAGAGCTGGGCAGAATGAAGAGCTGGTGTTTGTCCAGAAATGCAGGCTGCAAATACTGGGGATACTTACAGCACAAAGAGGGGAGGTCTGTGTACAAACAAACCCAGTGATTACCTGGCTTTTCTGCTGGAAAAAAGAGAGGATGTTTCTTAAAAAACAAAACAAAAAAAAACCCTGAATTGTCAAGCTAAAAAGGTTCAAAGTAGGAAAAGGAAAGTTGTCAGGTATTATTTTCCTCAAACTAGATCCTTGACTTGAAAGCCAAGGTTTTCTACCATGCTTCAACCCTGAGGAAATAAGAAAGGAGAGATGGTCACTTTGAGTTAGCACTGGACAGAGGCAAACTTGGAGGAGAAAAGACATTGAGCTTCTGGAGGTGTCCCAAGCCTTCCTGCCTCTGCTGTCTCCAGCTGCAATAAAAAGCTTGCACACAAAGACCCCTTCTCCCCCACCCTAATTCTGCTGAGGATCTTTGGTGGGGTTATTTTTTTTAATTTTTAATTTATTTATTTGAGAGCGACAGACACAGAGAGAAAGACAGATAGAGGGAGAGACAGAGAATGGGCGTGCCAGGGCTTCCAGCCTCTGCAAACGAACTCCAGATGCGTGTGCCCCCTTGTGCATCTGGCTAACGTGGGACCTGGGGAACCGAGCCTTGAACCGGGGTCCTTAGGCTTCACAGGCAAGCGCTTAAGCGCTAAGCCATCTCTCCAGCCCTGGTGGGGTTATTGGTATTCATTGTGCGGACCAAGAGGCCTCAGTCAGTCTCTGCAGTGGTGGGAGAAACAGGGTGTCTCAGACTATTCCCACCCACCCTGAGGCTCTTACAATCTTTCCACCCCATTTTCTGCAATGCTCCAAGCTTTGGTGGGCAAGATAGAGCTCTGATTTGCTGTTTCTTTCTCTGTAGACTCTGAATCTCTGCTTTTATGAGGTTTGAGTGACCACAGTGTCTGTTGCCACTTCCCTGGAAATGGTTTTCATACTAGCTGAGAGAACATTACTAATGTTACTGCTTCACCTGTACTGACTTCTGGGCCTGAGTAGATGAGGTGGAGATGAGCCATCTCCTGGTAAAGAGTTTGGCTCTACTTGATATATTAATGTATCCTTTTTCTCCCCAATATCCGCTTCCAGGCCACATACTATCTGGGTCTCTAGATTCATCATTTTTAGTTGATTCTGCTGTGATAATATTTCTTTGTGTCTGGTACTCTTAAATTTGGATTGTTCTTATTTTTTAAATGTCTTCAGCTGAATGGTTAAGTCATCGGCTTGAGATATCTCTGTTTCTTCAATGAGCATTTAGTACTATATACTAACCCTATTCACAGATGACATGAGTCTATACTTAAACAAATTTTTTATAAAAACTCTACCAAAAAACTTCTAGAAGTGATAAATCCTTTCAGCAAAGTGGCAGGATATAAAATTAATGCATGAAAGTCACTTTATCAATGACAACAAAAGAAATCATGGAAGCTTTTCTGTTTACAACAGACATACATACATACACACACACACACATACAAAACAGTATCTTGGAATCTCTCTAACCAAAATAAAAGATCTCTACAATGAAAACATAAAAACATTGATGAAAGAACTGGAAGAAGAAATGAGAAGATGGAATGGACTTCCATGCTCATTGATTGGAAGAATTGATATTGCTAAAGTGGCCATCATACCAAAAGCAATATATAGATTTAAAGCAATTCCAATTAAAATCCCAGCAACATTCTTCTCTATAAAGAAGTCTCACAGTTCATATGGAAGCAAAGAAGGCCTTAGATGGGCCAAAATGTACTCAGAACAAGGAACACCTCTGGTGGTTTCCCCATACCTCATTTCAAATTATACTCTAAGGGCAGAGGAATAAAAACAGCATGGAACTGGCATAAAAACAGACACACAGATCAATGGAATAGAATTGAAGTTCCAGGTATAAGTTTGAGTAACTACAGCTACCTGATCTTTGACAAAAGGACCAAAAACACTCACTGGAGCAAAGACAGCATCTTCACCAAATGGTGCTGGTGAAACTTGATATCCACATGTCAGAAATTGAATTTGGACCCCTTCTTCTCACCTTGCATAAAAATCAACTCCAATTGGATCAAGACCTCAATATTAGACCTGAAACTGTAAATCAACTAAAAGAAAAAGTAGAGAGAACAGTAATATATAGGGTAGAAAAAGACTTTCTGAATAAAGTTCCAGTAGCTCAGGGAATTAGGCAAACACTCAACAACTGAGACCTCATGAAAATAAAAAGTTGTACAGATAAACAAACCATCAACAAAGTCAATAGATAATCTACTGAGTGGGATAAAATCTTCACCAGCTATACCTTTGCTGAAGGTTAAATAACTAGAATCTCCTAAAATATCAAAAATCTAACCAATAAAAAAAATCAAGCATGCCACTTGAAAAATGAGACAGGGAGTCAAACTGAGAATTCTCAAAGGAAGAAATATAAATGACCATTAAGTACCAAAGAGATGCTCAACATCTCTATACATCAGGGAAATGCAAATTAAAATTACTATGAGATTTAATCTCATTCTGCTCCATCAAAAAATTAAATGACAGCACATGCTGATGGAGGTGTAGGGAAAGAACCCTCATCCACTGCTGGTAGGAGTGCAATCTTGTATGCCCACTACGGAAATCAGCATGGAGACTCCGCAGAATACTGAAAATAAATTGATAGAGAGATCTTTGTCCTGACAATGTGCCTTGGGCTTTTTGTTTTGTTTTGTGCAATCCTGAGTTAATTTCCATTTGGTCAACATAATGTAGTCTACCTGTAGTCTCTGACTGTGATTGGTGAGTTGGATACAGTCCAGACTATATCAGAGTCTGAGAAAGCCATTGTTTCTGCAGGTTTCACAAGAGCAGTTCAGGCAGGTGTGGTGTAAACAGAAGAGTATGTGAGTGTACCCTCTGAGGTTACTGTTGCAGTAGGAGTAATGGCTCTTATGGTATGATGGGAGTTTCTATAAGACACAATTGATATTTGCTCTGTTGAAGAAGTTTCTGTTACTGACTGCTTCAATCATGATGATTGAAGCTCTTATCTTCTGATTAGACATTGACGTGTATCCAGGTGTTTTATGGGGGAAAGTGAAGGCCAGAATGATTGCTCCTCTTCTGTGGTACTCATTCCTAGTCTTTTTAGCCAAATGTGGTCTTCACAAGGTATGGGTGAAACCAATGCAGAGGACCCAAGTATCGGTGGTATTAGTCAAAGTTGTGATATTCCTCTCTACTACTACTGTGTATGTATCTGTCTAGGATATGGACCTCAGATTCTCCCTAGGTATGTATGCCCAGTGATGGGTTGATACCTGACAGCTTTTCTCTCTCCTAACTCCATCAGTTAGTTGATGGCCCCATCAAGGGTTCATGCAAAATCAAGTCATGGTTGAAGCTGGACAAATTTTTTCTCAGCTGGGGTAGGAGTGTAGATCAGTGTCAGTGTATATACCCAGCAGGCCCTGTACTGAATCTTTAGCACCACAGAATTAATAATCACAGGAATAGTAGATGTGAGGAAACCTACAAAAAGGAAAATCTCAGCTGAGGAACATTATGGTGGCTTGAATGTATAATACTTCCCATAACCTCCTGTGTTTGTGATTAAACCTCACTTTTTAAGTCTTTTATTATTATTATTATTATTATTGTTATTATTATTATCAACATATTTTGAATGGATACATCATGTGTTGGTATCCTCTTTTTCCTCATCCCTGACCCCATTCCATTGGAGACACTCCTCAGTGGGCTTGCAGGTATTCCCTATGGGGTTGCGGGTTATGCACTGTGGGAGCAGCCTTCAGTTATTTTTTTGGTGGGTGGAGAGGGAATGCCTCTAGTCATGATATCTCAACCTGTGGCTCTTACAATCTTTCTTCCTGCTTTTCTGTGAAATTCTCTGAGCCATTGTGGGTGAGCTTTAAGTGTGCTTCAGTGATGAGCTCTTAGGAGCCTCTGGACCTCTGCTTTGGTAGGTGTTGAGTGTCCTCAGGTCTGTCTCCGTCACCCTGGTGCTGATGATCAGGTTCAGCATGGAAGCAGCAGTCACGCTCCTCTCATCTCCCCAGTTCCTCGGTGGTTTCAGCTGTGGCTTGGCTGCAGTGGGAGGAGCAGTTTATCTTCTCAGGTCTCACTACCTTCTGAAAAGAAGAACAGATTCTCTTAAGGACAGTGAAGTTGGCATAGTTTAAATGGGATAAGCATTATTAATTTATGGAGAATTTAATGGATGTAACCCCTCTTTTAGCCAAAGACTAGAGAGAGCTTCACACTGGAGAACATAATCTGTGTCTCCATAGGATTCTGATCTGGTTCCCAATTTCCAGATATGGGTTCTGTTACACTGAGCAGATCTCTTAGCCAATTAGAAAGCTATTGGTTACTCACCAAGGCTGTGTGCTGCTATTTCACTGTACGACTCATTCTTAATCCTCAGCTGGTGGGTCCTTTGTGAGGTGTATCCTCATAGAACGTGATGTGTTACTAAGCCTTATGTATGTGATAGCTCAGTTCTACTTGCTATACTTAGCTCATTCTCTCTACTTTCTACATTTGAAAGTGGGTTGTCTGCTCCTGCAATGCTTTTCTTGGCATAATGAAACTTCCCCCTTGAAGCTGTAAGCTGTAAATAAAACCCTTCTTTCCATAAGCTGATTCTGGTCAGGTGTTTTGTCCCAGCAATGAGAAGGTAATTACTATTGAAAATTGGTACCAAGAAGTGGAGCCACTGCTATGGATAGATGCCATCTAACTTGCCAGCAAATTGCTGGCCATTAACTCCAAAGAATGATGTCATATTGATAATTCAGTGTTAGTATTTGCTGCCAGAGTATTTGGTACTTAGAGGCAGCTACAGCTAAGTTAGCCAAATTTCTTCTAAGATTTATACAAGTAAATGTTTTATACATTTTGCAATTATTTCAATTTGTGTAAGTTAATATAATGAGTAAGAAAATATAGATTTGCTTAAATTCCTTCAGGATACATGAGTAAAATATAGACAAGTATTAATATTAAGTCCCCAAGCATCATTCTAAGGGAGGAAACATGGTACCAGAAAGTACTCTGTCAATAGCTTTAGAGAAAGAACACTTGTAATTGACTATTAAATATTTAGTTGGATTTTGGGAGTGAAGTTATCTGTGCAGTAATCTTCCTAAATTGTGTTTCCTTATTACTAAGTACTATTAAAGTAGGGTCTTACTGTAAGCTCAGGATGATCTAGAATTCACTATGTTGTAGCCTCAAACTCACAATTATCCTCTTTCCTCTGCCTTCTGAATGCTGGTATTAAAGGCATGAACTACCACACCTGGCCACCTCGTCCATTTTTTACAGGAACCTAGATTTCTTAGGAAATATTTGCCTTTCCTTCCTTGTCACCTTGGGAGATTCCAGCTTCGTAACTCAGGAAAAGTTTCTAGGAATCTCTACCTTCATATACCAGACAATCAATTGCAAGCTAAATGTCTGTATGCCCAGTAGAAAGAAAAGTTAAAAGATTTTGTGATTTGTTCTCAATCACATCTTAACCACATGGTGTGATTTGAACAGCAGATTCTCACTCTCAGCTCTTTCTGTCATTTTAAATAGATTAATTCTCGAGCCTGTTTTTAAAACTTCTCACAAAGGGGCTGGAGAGATGGATCAGTGGTTAAGTGCTTGCCTATGAAGCCTAAAGACCCTGGTTCGAGGCTTGATTCCCCAGGACCCACGTTAGCCAGATGCACAAGGGGGCACACACGTCTGGAGTTCATTTGCAGTGGCTGGAGGCCCTGGTGCACCCATTCTCTCTCTGTCTCTCTCTCTCTCGCTCTGTCTCTTTCTTCCTCTGTCTGTTGCTCCCAAATAAATAAATAAATAAAATTAAAAAAAAAAACTTCTCACAAAGAATAATCCTTCCTAAAGCTTAGTGCCAATAAGTTCTGCAAGTATAGATTTGTTTAGTTGGTGTTATTTCTTTCTTTCAGGTGTTCTGTTGGTTTATTAAAATGAAAGGTTAGTTTCTCTTTCCCTTTGCATATAAATAATGGGATATATTTTCTTAAAAAATCCATACACAAAAAATTATACATACACAATACACAGTAGGAATATTTGTGTTGGATGATGTTTGTGTCATGTGGAACAATCAAGAATTTATGAGAAAATAAGATATAGATATAGATTCTTTTTCCCCTCAAAACAACAATGGCACTTACAAGGATGTCTCATGCAGAGTTCTTAAGATTGACCATAACAGAGGAAAATAGCCACTGTGGGAAGAGTATAGAACTGATTCATGTGCTTCTTGTATTTGGACCCTTATTCTAGTTTCCAGTGGTCTAGTGACTTTGGATAAGCTATATGGCCTACAGGAGGCACTAAGATTCATTTAGCTGGAAATTCTTTTTAAAATTCTAAAGTTTATATGAATTAGAGAAGGTAAATTTTAGGTCTTTATAAAATTCATTGCATTGGTCCAAGATAATATAGTCCTGCTAAATTCTGAGACAGCAGATGACATAACTCAATAAATAGTACTCTGTTATTCAGGTAGAGCCTTGAAGGATGGGGTAGATTATTCTCTTTTCCTGTTACAAGTATAGAGAATTGCCCACAAATAAGCCACCACATCCTGCTACAGCATGTCTTCTTGAGTGTGGCGGACCAATTCCTTTAGTAACTGTCTCCATAAACTTCAAGGTACTGGCGGTGCACCAAGACTTCTGTGTGAAGAACAGACTTCTCCATGAAGCTTGCTAGGCAAAGGCTTTCGAATTCCCTATGGTGGACATAAAGGATCATTGGCTAGGAGTCAGACCCTATCTTTACATTGTCAGTGCTTATAAACATATACCACAAACCTGTATTTCCTTTGCCTAGCTTCTGCCACCAAGGCTATAGACATTCATTATCTTGTATTTAAAAGGATAGATTAAGGCTGGAGAGATGGCTTAGTGGTTAAGCACTTGCCTGTTCGAGGCTTGATTCCCCAGGACCCACATTAGCCAGATGCACAAAAGGAAGCATGCATCTGGAGTTCACTTGCAGTGGCTGGAGGGCCTGGCGTGCCCATTCTCTCTATATCTATCTACCTCTTTCTCTCTCTGTCTGTTGCCCTCAAATAAATAAAAATAAAGTTGTTTTTTTTTTTTAAGGATAGATTAATGTTGGTTGGAAGTAGTGCAGAGTTGGTAATCTATATTCTTCAGCTCAAATCAATGGACTTAGGGGATGACCCAACATGGTAAACAACAGAGCTAGAGTTAAGGAGAATGCTTAGTTTATGTTACTATGTAGAAAACCAGTACAGCCATGTGGAGCTGCAAGAACAATTATTAATGTTGCTTCTCACTATCCTATTGAGAGTAATAATAGGGCTTAGGCTTAGTTATCCATTCAAATATTTTGTAAATATTTCTTTTTTGTTTTCACAGAATTTATTTTAAATGGTTAAAGCAAGGTATCAATTGATTTGAACTTGAGATTACACAATGCAATGAACTGAAAGGACAAATCATTGTTATTTAATCCCATTTAGACTCTGCTAATGTGTCTAAAATGGTTTTAGAGCAAGAACTTCTTGATAGTGTAGTCAAAATTAAAAATGATCAAAACTGGGCTGGAGAGATGGCTTAGCGGTTAAGCGCTTGCCTATGAAGCCTAAGGACCCCAGTTTGAGGCTCGGTTCCCCAGGTCCCACGTTAGCCAGATGCACAAGGGGGTGCACGCGTCTGGAGTTCGTTTGCAGAGGCTGGAAGCCCTGGCGCGCCCATTCTCTCTCTCTGCCTCTATCTGTCTTTCTCCCTATGTCTGTCGCTCTCAAATAAATAAATAAATAAATAAAGAACAACAACAAAAATTTTTTTAAAAAAATGATCAAAACTAATTACAAGCTGAAATGTTCTAAATTAGCTGCTTATTTTATTTTATTTTTTTATTTTTAAAATTTATAATCTTTTTCTTTTATTAGTTTCTATTCTGCAAGTGCAGGCAGTTTGGTACCATTATTAGGCTCATCCGTGACCTACCCCCTCCCCATTGGCCCCTCCTTGTTGAGGTATATGGGTCATGCATTGTGGAGTTAGCACGCAGTTATTGGTATGATAAATGTCTCTGCATATCATGACCCAACATGTGGCTCTGACATTCTTTCCACCCCCTCTTCCACAAAATTTCCCTGAGCCATGTTGGGTTCATTTTTGGTCTGCTTCAGTGATGAGGTGTTGGGGGCCTCTGGGGCTCTGGCTCTCTGACTTTGTAGGTGTTGATTTTTCTCTGTGTTTGTCTTTTTGCCCCTTGTGCTGGTATCCAGTTCATCAGGAAAACAGCACCCTTGCTTGTTTCGCCAATTTTCCTTAGTTTCAGCCAGGGTCCTTTTGAGGTATGATGGGGTGGCTCTCTCCTTAGGATCTGCAACTATCTGAAAAAGCAAAGGAGATTCTCCAACAGCGAGTAAGTTAACACCAGGACAAATGAGATAGCCCTTACTTTTTTTATAGAGTTTAATAGGTGTAGGTCCTCTTATAGCCCATGATTGATGGTAGCTTGATATTGGAGAATGGGCTTATGTTTGGATATGGTTCTGACTTGTTTCTCAGCTCCAGCTATGGGTCTCATACCACTGAGGGAATCAGCCGAATCAAGAGCAGCTGGTTCCCCACCATGGCTTGTGTGCCATGATTGCACTTGTGTGGGCATCACAACAGGTTATTTGCTGCTAAGTAGGTTGGACCATGAGTTGCTTGCACAGATATTGGTTGTTTCTCCCAGTCGCCCAGTAGTACCTTCTGGCACTAGATGCACTGACTGTCTGGGGACTGACTCTCTCCTGGCTTCCAGCCATGCCATTCCATTTTACGTGTCAGCTGCATATGGTGTCTTCAGCAATATGGTCTTACCACTAACCTTTGGTGGGTCATCAAGTACTCTGACAGAAATCTATCATTCTTTTAGAAAACCTTGTAGGTTTCTCTGATCAAAAGCTCATTGTGGGTGATAGCCCCATGCTGGTACTGGGATGTGGTATATCTACAATGGAATTCTATACAGCAGTAAGAAAAAATGACACAAAGAAATTTGAGGAAAAATGGTTGAACCTGGAACAGATCATTCCCAGTGAACTTACCCAATCACAGAAAAAAAAATCGCCACATAGTCTCACTCATCTACAGCACCTAACCTGAATCTACCCAAGATACCTTACATACCCAGCAAGCATCTTATGGACTAGACACTAGGAGGGATGGGGAGGGAGGGGAGGGCACCCAAGGGGTGGGAAACACTAATCTAGACCCAAATGGCAATGGTACCATAAAATTCTACTTCCTGAAAGGCAGACCAAATGGCTGAACCTTCACCAGGCCCTTACAGGAAACACCTGAACCACAAGACACTGGAGAGGGTAGGATCAAGTCTAACCTAAATCCTCAACATCTTCCCTCCCTCCCTCTCCCTATCTCCCTCTCCCTGTCTCCCACTCTCCTCTCTAACTCCTATATATTAGTTACCTTTTTTCCTAATTTTCTTAGGGGGCACTGACCTGTAACTCCTAATTGCTTATTTAAAAAATTATATCAGTAATAAATGGATCAATTTTATTTTTAAATGACATAATAATATCATCAGAAATGAACATGTTGGACAAATTTTTTCTCTTTTAAAAAAGAAAGGCCCATGTTATCTAGGCCAGAGTGAGTAGAAACAGTTCTATAGACCAGAATGACTTTAAGCTCTCTATTGTCTTTCCTCAGCTTCCCTATTGCTAGGATTACAGGCATGTACCACTGTATCTGTTTCTAAATTTTTCTGAATCTTCCTTTAGTTCTACATAATTTACTTTGGAGTATTGGAATAAATAATGTTGTAGTAGTATTTGCATACTCTGTATCCTTTACTGAATAAGTTTATTTCTTTACGTATTTTGAAAATTTATCATAATTTCATCTCTTATGTACCAGAATTTGAAAGTTTCATGTAACAGTATATGTAAGAAAATTGAGAGAGCTTTAGAAAAATTGTAAAAGAGATCATTTGGGGTTCATAGATCCCAAAATAACTTTTGTTTTATCTTGTATATAAGCATTAGTTTTATTTTACAATAGTTTTTCCTTAACAAAACACAACATATAGTGATTTAGTATTATGTCATGAGAATCTAGAGAGAGACAGATACAGAGACATAGGGACAGAAAATCTCTTTTGATTATAACTTCAACAAATGCCCACTCTGTTCCAAAATGACATTAAATTAAATTAGGCTCTTTTTTTTTTCCCCCCAGGAGGCCGTTAGCTTTTGCAGGCTTCCTGTCTGCAGGAAGTATTTTTCTTGTTTCCTTCATATAAGAATTCTAATTAATTTCTAAATAAAAGTTGTTTCTTGTAGCTTTTGTGTAATTATCTCTGGCATCTCACAGAAGATCAATTTGTTGTCAAACAGGTTCTTATGTCAACTACTTGCCTTTAGTAAAATGTGAATTAACAATGTATGAGTAAATATTTTTTGTGTTCCTTTACAGATCTGCTATAAAACTTGAAGGACTAAATGATCATCAGACTTCCAGAAGGAATGACAGATACAGAGACCACAGTGGAACAGTATGGTAGATCTCAGAAGAAAATAATTACAACCTCACAAGTTGATAGATGGCTAGACAATCATGAAGGATAATGATATATTTGTGTATTAAAATTTGCATTCCCCATTTAAGTCTTATAGAAACTACGTTAACTCAAGAAGGTATAAATGTCATCAGAACATAAGGCAGGAGTATAATGAAAATACAATCAGTAATATAAATAGAAGTAATTATCTGGAGGTAAAAACAATCTTATATCATTAATTAAATGTCATATTTATGGTTAATGATTCATGGTAACCAAGCATCTTATTTTTAAAAGAAAAGTGTTTTTAATCTAGCCACAGAAAGACAAATACCACATATTCTCACAGATTTCTGGAAGCAGTCAGTCAGTCTCCTATAAGAAGAATAGAATGGAATAGCAGTCAGTGGAGACTCAGAGGGGGAGGGAGGAAGGAGACAGAAAGAAGCTCAACTAAGGGCAGCAAGACACGAAGTGGAGGAGTTACTGGTTTTGAAGAGTAGGGTAACTACTGGTTAAAGGGATATATAATATACGTAAAAATGAGTCAAAAATACAAAATTACCAATACATAAAGTGGTTAGTGTTGAAAAGATGGAAATGTTCATTCCCCTTGTTTGATCAATACATGTTTTATGTAGATATTGATACAGGCATTCAGGAGCTATATATGCATATAGGATATAATGTACTACATAAAGAAGAATAGACACTACTTCAGGAAGAACAACCTCCACCATTTCCTTGAAGATTTCATGCATATTGCAATCAGCATTCTATTATTACTTTTAGTCTTATAAACTATTATCCCTACAACATTTCTTGGATATAATGATTTGTGTTTGGGCTGGGAACATGGCTCAGTGGTTAAAGATGCTCTCTTACAGCCTGCCAGTCCAGGTTTGATTCCCCAGTACACACGTGAAACAAGAAACAAAATCCTGGCACATATATATATATGGCATTCATTTACAGCACCAATAGAGTCTGGTAACCCACCTTCAACATATATGTGCAAATAAATAAAATATTTTTTAAAATATTTGACGGTGTTAAATTGTGTTCCTGACCAACAAAAGCCCTTTATCAAAGTCATTTTATAGCCAGGGTAAAGAGTGGCCACACAGAAGAGTAAACACTTCAAGTTAGAAAACACGTGTATTCTCTTATTGTCATTATTAGTATTATCAACAACAACATTTTGTATGGATACATCATGTGTTGGTACCCTCTTTTTCCTCATCCCTGTCCCCAATCCACTGGGGACACTCTTCAGTGGGATTGCAGCTATTCTCTATGGGGCTTTTGAAGCAAAGCTTTAGCAAAGTAGAAAAATACAATACAACTTGATTTAATGTGAAGTTTAACTTTCAAAGAAAAGCAAATAAGCAGCTTTTATTGTCCATTAGAATACTGTCAATTAGATTTTATAGTATCCCCAGATAGCGCATCTAAGAATGTACCACCTATACGTTTTAAAGTTTGGAAATTCCATGCACATATACAATGCATTTTTATTACATTCACCCCAAATTCTCCCCCTCCCACTCATGCTGAACCCCTTCTCCATCTCAACTCACTAGTGCCTCTTCTACTTTCATGGGTTTTCTTGTGACCCACTTAGTTTAATCAGGGTTGCTTGCATGAGCATGGGTGGAGGGTTATTTTCTATGTGTAGGCACCTGTGATAGTTAAGGTGTTGTCAACTTGATCTGTTTAGTAATACACAGGCTGCTTCTAGGAAGGATCAACTAAAGGAGGAGGTCTTTCTCCCAGGGTGAGCCCTTGCCCCAGAGTGGGCGCCCCGCTCAGAGAGGGACTTGATATAAGGAAGCTCTGGGTAGAAGAGTTCCCTTTTCCTTCCTTCCTTCCACTTGGCTGCCGGAGCTGCTCCCTACCTTCTAGCGTGGATTGAAGACCAGTACGGACTAAAGACCAACATCAACTGAAGACCCATGTGGATCGAAACCCAGCGGCTCCTCAGGAAGCCTCCAGGCTTTCTGGCTCCTCGGGAAGCCTCCAGGCTTTCCGGCACCATCTGCAGTGCCGGGTCAGGACTGCTGAGGCATCTGGCCACGTGGACTGAGCAGCTACCAGGTTCGGTGATTCTCGGGCCTGCAACTGCTATTGGACTACTGTAAACTAACCCAATAAATTCCCTTTATAAAATAATTCATTCTAGTAATTCTGTTCCTCTAGAGAACCCTGACTAATACAGCACCTTAGCAGGGTCTACATCACTGAAGAAAATGAGCTGTCAATAGTTCATTAGGAAGGGCTGGAGTTTTAGGAGCCCCTCCACCATCCATGAACTTGTGGAGGCAAACAGCTTCTATGAACTGTTGATTGCAACAGCTATGTAATATCCAGATGACTGTGTCTCATAGCTCTCTTCCCCATCCTCTGCCACTTACATTCTTTCTGCCCTCTCTTTCATGAAATTTCCTGAAACATGGAGAGGCTTATAGAGGCATCATCTTTGGGGCTGAGCACTCAACAATTATTTATTCTCAACACATTGACCACCTGACATTAACTGACACTAATGTAAAAAACAAAAAGTTTCTCTGCCCAAGTCTGAGACAGCACTAATATTGGGTGTAAACGAATATGTTTAGAAAGCAGTCTGACCACATGTCCATTTAGCAAAACAACAGTAATAGATTTCCCCCATCTTCTGGGTCTGTGACATTAGCAGACATGGGCTTTGACAAATTTATGGTACCAAGTCTGAATTTCCTCCTGTGTACTGGGCATCAAGTCCAATCAGGAAGCTGTTGGCCGTCTTCAAATATTACACCAGTGGGCACATCTTAACTGGCTGATGGGTATGCAGGGTCCACAGTAGGGTAAAACTTGATAACTTTTCTTCCAGAGCAGTCTGTTTATCACTTTCCTGCTTAAAGCACGTTTAATTTGCATTTTCTTGATAGCTAAGAATGTTGAACACTTGTTAAAGTATTTATTAGTAATTGTATTTCTTCCTTTGAGAACTCTTTAACTGAATTGCTTGGTTTCTTGATTTTAAGTTCTTTGGTGCTCTTTGTATTTTCTAGATGTTAGGCTTCATCACATGTGTAGATGGCAATGATTTTCTCCATTCTGTATAGTGCCTAAACACATAGTTGACAGTTTGCTTTGCTGTACAGAAGTGTTTTAATTATATGAGGTCCCATTTGTCAATTATGGATGGACCTTATTCCATTAGAGACTGTAGTCCTATTCAGAAAGTCGTTACCTGTGCCTATATCTTGTGATTTTCCCTGCTTTTCCCTGTAGCACTTTCAGAGTTTCAGGTCTTATATTGAGGTTCTTAATCCATTTAATATTGATTTTTGTGCACAGAGGTTAGGATCTAGTTTCTTAATGTAGATATTCAATTTCCCCAGCACCATTTGTTGAAGATGCTATCTTTTCTCCAGTTGTATTTCTGATATCTTTGTCAAAAATTAGGTGGTTATGTGGATGTAAATCCAGGTCTTGTATTCTAGTCTGTTGATTCACATATCTGCTTTTGTGCTGGAATCATTATGTTTCACTCCTATGGTTAAGTAGCATAACTTGAAATCATGTATAGTTATATATCCTGAATTATTCTTTTTCCTCAGGATATCATTTGCTATCTGGTGTCTTTTGTTATTGAATGTAAATCTTAAGAATGTTTCTGTTTATGTGAAAAATTATGCTATAATTTTAATTGTAATTTCATTTAATTGGTAGATTGATTTTGGTGGTATAGAACTTTCCAAAATATTAATTCTTCTGATCCATGGGCATGGGGCTCTTTCCATTGCAATGTCTTTCTCAATTTCATTCTTCATTGTTTTACAATGTAGAAGTCTTTTACATCCTTGGTTATATTTATTCCACGATATGTGATTATTTGAGACTGTTGTGAATAGAATTGTTCCTGTGATTTCTTTTTCCAAAATTTTAGCATTGGTATATTGCAGGTCACTAAATTTTACATGTTAATTTCGTATCCTGAAACTTTGACAGACATGTTTATTGGCTGTAGGAGCTTTTCTGGTGAGGCCCTTAGGGTCTCTTATGTAGAGCCATATCTGCAAATGCGTATATTTGAATTATTTTTCTTACTTGTATCCTTTTTATTTCCTTTTTTGCTCTTAATGATCTAGCAGTTAATGCTTATATTCCATATTCTTTTCTACATCTGGGTGGTGTGTACTGAGCTTTTGGAGGTTCTCCTTTGCTATTTGGTCCAGGTATTGTATTATCAGGTATATTTTATAGTGTTTCTATTTGATATATCTGTCTTAAAATTAATTTTAAGACATTTTTCTTAGAAGTACTTTTTATTATTATGTAAGAGTTTATGTATCATTTTATTTCCAAATTTTGTTATGATATGTAATGCTGTTGAAAATTACTCAATCACTAACATGCATTTTTAAAGTTCTTAGAAAATATAAAGCTTCATAATTAAAGGCTGTTTGACTTTCAGTTTTATTTGAAATCCTACTTTCTGCATTTTAAAATTTCCCCTCTTGGGTGGGAGAGATGGCCTAACAATTAAGGTGCTTGCCTGCGAAGCCTAAGGACCCAGGTTCAACTCTCCAGGTCACACATAAGCCAGATGCACAAGGTGGCACATGTATCTGGAGTTCATTTGCAGTGGCTAGAGGTCATAGTGCACCCATTTCTCTCCTTCTCTCTCTCCCTTTCTGGCTCAATATGAACAAATAAGTAAATAAATAAATCTTTCCCTTTTGCTTAAGGTGAATTACAAATTTTCCATATGTATGTAAACACTTAACATGTGATCATCACTCTGCTTTTAAGTTTCTGCTTAATGCCAAGAAATACCTACACACTCATTTTTGTAACATTATTCAAATTAGTTGAGATATAGAATCAGTCTATGACTCCATAAACAGGCAATTATAAAAATGTGATATGTAGTATATATAAATAAAATATGATGTTATATTATATATGTATATATTAAGCCTTATATTAAATGGTTAACTGAAATAACCCAGGCAAGAATATAGGTATCATAAATGTTGCCTGCCATATGTGAAAGCTTAAAACAGAGAATAAAAATTACTAGAGATTAGAAAGGATGGTAGAGCCAGGTGTGGTAGAGAACACGTTTAATCCCAGTACTTGGGAGGCAGAGGTAGGAGAATTGCCATGAGTTTGAGGCCACCGTGAGACTACAGAGTAAATTCCAGGTCAGCCTAGACTAGAGTGAAACCCTACCTCGAAAAGCAAAAAAAAAAAGGATGGTGGAAGGAGTGGTAAAAAGGTGATTAAATTTGATCAGTGGAAACTGGATTACAGATATGAAAATATCATACTAAATTCTATCAATATGTATAATCAGTATAAATTAATATAAATTAATATAAATTAGATGTTAATAAATGCTACTATTTTAATAAGGTGTACTAAAATTTGAAATATTTTTCTGCTTAAATTTTTAGGGTTTTCACTTCTATATGAAGTGAAAGTAAAATGATTTCTTAAGTACAGTATTCTTAAATATTTAATTTTTCCTTCCCCTGTTGTTATTGATGTTACTGATGCTGCTGTTCTTTGCTAAGTGTGTGTGGGCGTGGGGGGTAAGAGAGTGAGAGAGAGAAAGAGAGCCAACCAGCCAGCTAGAGAGGAAGAGAGAGTTGTGTGGCTTAGAGGATTGAGGTAGTTTTGTATTTTTTGAAGAAGTAAAACTGTCCTTTTCTGTTTTCATAGACTTTTACTATTTCATTCCAATTTATGCTCATTGGTACATACCAAATAATACAGTTTAACAAATAAGAATTTTCCTTTCCCTGTGTCACATTCATTTACCAGCTTAGTTATAATCCTTATCCTTCAATATCCAGATCCATACTCAAATACAGAGACATATATAACATAAAGAGGATTTTTTTTGATATTTGTCAAAGTACAATATGTCTATATATATATATATATATATATATATATATATATATATATATATATATATATGTAAACTAAGGATAATTCCAAGCAATCAAAGAGTCAGGATAACTGAAACTTAGCAAATACTATTGTGTTACTTTCTTTGCTCATCACTATGACTAAACATATGAAAGAAATAACTTAAGGGAGGAAAGGTTTGTTTTGGCTATGGCTTCAGGCAGTTCAGCCCACAGTTGCTTGTCCCTGTACATGAAGACAGAACACTAGGATGGTGGGGGAGTGTGGTGAAAGAAGTTCATCTCATGGGGGACAAGTAATAGAATTAAGAAAGTATCCAGTGAAAGATATGCTCTCAATGACCCACTCCCTCTATATGGGCCCTACTTTCTAAACTTCCCATCACTTCCCGGCATAGAACAAACAGCTAGCAAGCAAAGGTCAGGACGCATGCCTGTCATGCGTATTTTATATTCAAATCATACTGGCACACCCATTCTTTCTGTCTCTCTCTCTCTGCCTCTTCCTCGCTCTTTTTCTCTTTCCATATCTCAAACAAATAAATAAATAAATAATATTCAAATAAGAAAAGACACCTCAAAACCCTCACACTATTTGTGATATGTAGCTATCAGAACAAAATTATATATGAATAATTTATCATGGATATAATGGTCATGAGCATAAATGGACTTTCTTTTATACTTTCAACCTAATTAGAATTCATCAGGTGCTAAAATATGTAAGAAATAGAAAAGAGATTTTAGGAAACAAAAATGTGTTGAGAAGAAAAATTTGCCATCATATTACTAAGTTCTTTTTTGATTTTTTGGTGAACATGGACTTATTTAGAAGTAAGTATTCTTTAGGAGAAAAGAGCAAGATGCACAGATGTTTATGTTTACCGAGCTTGTGGTTTGAGTGTTTTAGTACATCTAGCACATGGCTGGCATTAGGAATTACTCCCTGGAATGCAGCTTATTAGAAGATATGGGGTAAATCCCAACTATGGTTTGATGAATTCAGAGGTTTCTAATAATGAAGGGAGTAACACTCTTTATATTGACAGGAATGTTTGTGGTTCCAGATAAATTTTAACATTTTTTGTTTCTATAATACATGAATTTGGAATTGTATTAGGGATTTGTATTAGCAACTTGTCTCACTGCTGTGATCAAACGTTGGCAAGAAGAAATTTAAGCAAAAAATGTTTTATTTTATCTTACAGCTTGAGGGGATGCAGTCTATCATGGAGGGGAAGTCATGGTGGCAGAAGCATGAATCTGCTGGTCCCATTACATTGGAAGTTTGGAAGCAGAAAACAATGGATGCTGAAGCTCAGCCAGCTTTCTCTTTTCTGTGTAGTACAGGACTCCCCAGCCACACTTAGGGTGGATTATCCCACCTCAACTTGATATAGAAAGTCCCTCACAGAAATACTCAGAGGTTTGTATCATAGTAATTGTAATTGTAAATCCTTTCAAGTTGACAGCAGAGTTTAACCACCACAGGATTTCATTTAACTTGTAGGCACTTTGGAGTAATATGAATATTTCAGCAATATTACTTCTTTCAAATCTTAAAAACAAACATCTTTCCATGGACTAATGTCTTTTCATTTCTAGCAGTGTTTTACGATCTTTATTGTACCAGTCTTTTACCTCCTTAGTTAAGTTGATTCCTGAGTATTTTATTCTTCTTGGTGCTATTAAAATGGGATCCCTTCCTCTCACTTGGCTTCAGTACTGCTTGCTTCTTGCTGCCTTATAGCATGTAGTGAAGACCAGTGCAGACTGAAAACCAGTGGCTTTCCAGAAAGCGTCCAGTCCTTCAGTGCTGGATTGGGACTGCTGAGGCATTCAGCCTTGTGGATTGAGAGCTACTGTGTTCCTTGACTCTTAGGCCTGCAAACTGCTATTGTTGAACTGCCATAAGCTAATCCAATAAATTCCCTTTTAATACAACTCATTCTATCTTTTCTCTTCCTGTAGAGAACCCTTACTAATACACTACCATTTACTATCCATGCACTTTTAAGTGATATTTAATTTTGAAGTGATAGTTTTCATGGAAAATGGTTGAGTAATAACATTTAATTCAATATGTATCATATACATTAAACACCTTAGTAATTATGAAGTTTTCAATAGTAAAATCTCAGTAAATACTGACAGCTTATAATGATGTGATAATATCTATTATAAAATTTACTGTGCCTCTCTAAAAATCACCTACTCCAAATGACTCAGAAATACTTTTTAGATATAGATGTTAGGGACTCAAAGTATACCATTTTCTGTCTCTATCTCTCTGCCTCCCTCTCTCAAATAAGTAAATACATAAAAAATTTTAAAAATTGTTTTAGAAGTCTTTGTAAAATGACACAGAGTTGATCTGCAGCGAAAGAAGGAAGGACATCAAAGATGCAACAATGCAAAGAAATGAATTTCAAAACCACATCTTTAAAATCCAGAATAGTGTCAGTAAGTAAATATGCTAAAACAGAGTTTGCTTTGCCAAAACAACAGTTAATAGTAGGGAACTTGTGGCTTTCTTGTATTTGGCTCATCCTTAAGCTCCAGGGAGCAATAGTGAACAAGGGTAGCTAGTTCATCAGATGGTAGAGTTCCTGCAGAAAAGAAGCTAGAAATGTCAAAAGGAAGAAACCTGACAGAAGTTCAGAAGCCCTGAGTTCCAAATCTTTAGGTAATGGCTGAATTATACCCATGGGAATATGCCAGGGGCCTGAATGTGCTCTGAAAAGATAGAGCTTTGCAAGAAATGATCTATGAGTATGGAGTTTTAAAAATTATGTAAACTTTCAAATCTTAAAGATATTTGTATCTTAAATTTTCTTCTGAACCCTTCAAGGCCACTCTCCCACGTATAGCATGGCTGAGGATGGATAGATATTTTTTCCTAGGAAAAGTAGGCAGACTCGCACTGCAGCTAGTGTGCCTCTCCCTGCATGCCGCATCTGTATGATGCTGTGTTGAACAACCACTTTGCAGCCATTTTGCATGGGAAGCTTAGGCTTTTTTTTTTTTTTTTTTCAAGGTAGGGTCTCACTCTGGCCCTGGCTGACCTGGAGTTAACTATGTAGTCTTAGGGTGGCCTTGAACTCATGGCAATTCTCCTACCTCTGCCTCCCAAGTGCTGGGATTAAAGACATGCACCACCACGCCTGGCCTCTTATCCTTGACAATGTCATTGTAATGTTGAAAAAAATCCAGTGAGAAATATGTGTCAATGGTGTTAAATGCTACGAAGCTTTCCAAATTTGTTTGGCTATCTTTCTCCACAGGAAAATGAGGTTCCACCTAACTAAAACAAAAGAAGTTCAGGCTGTCACAGATATCACATACAGACATATGTGAATATGCACGATTTTATGTTTAACATGACCTGTGAGATTGCAATGTCCTTGAAGACAGATTTGGGCATCAAAGGTCATATAGCTTTAGCTATCTTTTGCTCTCCACCTTTGCATTTCTCACCCTTAAAACTCACTTACCTGGTAATTTAATTTGTAGTTTAATACTGAATACTAAGATGAAGATGATCAGTACAGCCAGAATTTTATACTGACTCTGTTTCCAAAAACATTCCATGAAAGTAGGTTACCTGAAACAGTAAGGAACTAACCTGGATTTAGCTGGTGCTTCCCATACATGTAATTAAGAGTACTGAGAGTCCAAGGCTTCAAAACTAATCTTGCACCCAGATAAACTCCAAGACACTGAACCCAGATAAGCTAACAGCAAACCTTGCCAGCTTATAAGTCATCCAAAGCTCCAAGTAAGAATAAATATGACTAAGATCATGTCTTTGCCGTAAGTGTTGTCTCTTATCCATGGATTCTGACAAGTCATCCTTAAGATGCATGTTTTCCAGAAGAGTGACATATTACTACTAAAAGCTTATATTATTTTTTAATTTAAATTTTAAAATGGTTTGTGTGTGTTTGCATGTTTATGTGTGTGTACATGTTCATATGTGTGTGAGTGCACATATGTATGGGATGTGCATGGACATGTGCGTGTGTATGTGGAGGCCAGAGGGAAATTTGGGGTGTCATTCCTCAAGAACCAAGCACCTTTACTTTATCTTTTGAGACAGCATTTCTCACTAGTTTGGAGCACTCCATGTTGGCAAGGCTGCTCAACAGCAAACTCCAGGGATCTACCTGTCTTCACCTCCCCAGTGCTGGGATCACAAGCCCATGCCATCACTTGTGGAATTTTTTAAAACTTATGTTCTTGTACTTGCTTATCAACTGAGCTATATCTCCAACCTCCAAAGCATCTTTTTAAAAATATTTATTGGAATATGTTGTAGTCATCTCTACATGTTGGGACAAAATTCCAAACAGATGCAGTTTATAGGAGGCAGGGACTTATTTCAAGCTCTCAGATCTACTCACAGATGTACTTCCATACATCCAAACAGAGAGAACCAACTGCAGCAATCAAAATGCCAACACCAGAAAACACCGCCAGAGCTCAAACTGCTCTGAATACGCCTTTAAGCTGGAATCCAATCTGCCCTCAATGACACGTGCTCCCCCCCCCCCCCACCTTCAGCAGACTTCTGGAGACGTAAGCAGAAAGTTTAACCTTAATTTAAAACAATACCTAAGGCTATCAGGGACATACATTCAAACTACCACGTTTTGTTACTGATCCCCATAACCTCATAACCATCCCACACTGCATACTGCACTAAGTCCAACTTCAAAGGTTCCATAAGCTTTTCCAACTCTGACTATTCCAAAGTCCCTAGTCCCATTTGAGATTCAAGAATGTCTATTATTGTGAGTCCTGAAAAATCAAAACAAATTGCACCCTTCCAACACATAATGGTACAGAGTTAACATTTCCATTGTAGTAAGGCATAACAAAGGAGACACTACAGACTGGAGAGATTGCTCAATGGTTAAGGTGCTTGCCTGCAAAGCCTAATGACCTAGGTTTGATTCCCCAGTACCCATGCAAAGCCAGATGCATAAAGTGGCACATGCATCTGCAGTTTGTTTTCCGTGGCTGGAGGCCCTGGAGCACCAATTCTTTCTTTCCCCATGCAAATAAATAAAATACTTTTAAAAAGGAGACACTAGACCAATGATCTAACATGTCTCAGGACATAGGAAGACTGTATGACATTAATCACATATTCTCTGGTTTGAATAAAATATCTGAAAAAGAGAACAGAAGGTCCTGTGTCATGATTCACAGACAAATGTCCAGCTTAAGATTCACATGTCAAAGGCTTGGTTCCCAGGTGGTGGGTCCAATCACAGGGAAGTGTCTTGACTGGATTGTGAAGACCCTAACTTCATCAATGGATTAAACCATAGATGGATTCACAACCAGATGACATTATTGGAGAAATGAAAAAAAATGTTAGGAAGTCACTGGAAACATGTCTTTGAAGTATACATCTTACCCCTGTCTCCACCTCACTGCTCCTTCCTGGCCACCATAAAGGAAATAGTTCTGCTCTACCTTTGACTCTTCCTTGACACTTTGCCTCACAACATGCCCAGAAACAAAAGAAATAATAAGCAGCCATGGAATTCTACCTCTAAAATCATGATCCAAAATAAGGTATTCCTTCTTTAATTTGTTTCTTAAGGGTATTTATTTGTCACCATGACAAAATAATTTGAGTGTTTGGTAAACAGAGCAACAATATCACAAGACTCAATTGTGTGTTTAAGGTTCTCAGAAAACTCTGTAAGATCCATACTCAGTTCTATACTGTCTACTTTGGGTATAAATGAGACTTCTAGATAAAAAAAAAAAAACAACTAAACTTAAACTAAATATCTTTTACTCTAATACAATAAAAAACAAGTACAATGATCAAACATATCACAGAGCACCAAAGTCTGCATGACATTAATGATGTTCCCTGGTATGAACAGGAGGAAGAATAGGACTGATGAGTTATTGAACCAAGAATGTGACAGGATTGGATGAAGGCATAGCATATTTATATTTTTATATTATAGTGAATAATCTTTGAGATGATGAAGTTTACAGGACAGGGCTCTGGGTACCATGATGTTGAATCTGGGGAAGAAATTGATATGGAGTTAGATAAGAATACATCTGGTAAAATTTTGAGATATTTAATGAGAATGTGATAGCTCAAAAATCATGAAATAAGACTGATGAAATCTTATGATATTTAAAGTTTAAATTCCCTAAGAAACTAGTATAGGACCAACACTACAGAAAAACTTCCCTCAAAATAAAAACACTAACATCTTATATTTTTTTAATTTAAAGTATTTCTAATAAATAATAATAATAATAATAATAATAATAATAATAAAACAAGTTTTTGAAGTCTAGAAAATTGGGACCATACAAAGCCAGCATTTACCATATGATTATCTGCCAATCACTACTAACTTGAAGAGTGGAGTTTAAGCTTTTGTATGAAATATTACAAAAAGAGATAAGCAAAAGTGTCCAAGTAATGAAGACTAGAGACAAACAGATCTGAGGACCGCACAAACAATATCTCCACATACTAGTCTTCAATGCAGGATATTTGATAGATATTTTACTGTATTTAAATTTTAAAATGTTTGGAAGTACAGCTTGTAAAACTAATGAATTAGCACTAAACTACTGAAACTTAAGAGTCACATGGATTCTAGGAACAACAAGAAAATAGCATGTAATGAAATTTCCATAGGTCCCTTGTCAGGGTGTTTCCCTTACTTAGGTATTACCATGACTGAATTTGCTTTTTCATTGTATCAAAGGCTTCAATTTTTTTTAAAAGAAAACAATAAACATGAGATCTAAGTCTCTATATTTATATTTTAGCTTCAACACACTGATTTTGTTGCTCAGTCTGGGGAACTCAGAATAGAATACATTTATGGGATTTGAAAAGGAAAACAGGAGTAGTATTCCTGTGAGATAGAGAAGATTGACTGTGAGTTACTTTGTCATTCTTATGACCAAATCCTGGCCCAGGCAACTTAAGGAAGGAAAGGTTTATTTTGGCTTACACATTCAAGGTTATTGTACATCATGGCAGGCAGATAGGGAGGCAGGAGCTTGAGGTAGCTGGTCTCATTCAGTCCTCAGTGAGGAGGCAGCAAGCCACAGATGCTTGTACTCAGCCAGCTCTCTCCTTTTAATGTAGTCCAGGATCTCAGCCCATGGAATGGTGCTGCTCACAGTTAATGTGAGTCTCCCCACCTCAACATAAACCCTTACAGATATGTGCAGAGGCCAACCTAATCTAGACAAGCTATCATAGGTAATGCTAGGTCCTGTCAAACTGACCATCAATATAGCCCATCACACTTGACTACTAGATACAGGAAATACTTGATGTTGAGGGATAAGCCTGTAAATTAACCAACATACCCTACTGCATAAGAAAGAATCGTTACTTCAGGACCTTTATCATACTAGGCTATTAACTTTAACCAACATTTCACCTAAGAAAACCTACCTTAAAACTACCCAACAGAGACCCTAAAAACTATAAATACCCTCTCCTACTTTTCTCACTTAGTGATACTACTAAAACTTTCAACATGATATTCCTTAGCATTGTATCTTATGGACTTACAGATGTGCTTGTTCAGTATGTTTGCTAGATATTTCAGGGGACCCATGGCCCATACCACTATTAACTGGGAATATAATTGTCAAGTGAGATACTCCATGTCATGAGAAGCTGGTGGCAATTAATTTTAATTGTTGAAAGAGAAATAGAGTGCTGTAAGTAACCTCCAAATGTGATAGGAAATTTTCATTATGTTTCTTATTTTTCTCCCTCCACAAATTGAAATCAACATGTAACAATTAAAAGAAATGGGCTTTAAAACCTCAAAGGAGTACTTGAACTTTGGGATGGCATAAAAATGAAGTGGGGAGAATCTGATTTTCTGTGACCTCAAGGAGTAGAAGCACACTTACCATGCTGTTCTGGCTACCTCTATTCTGTTTGAATTAATGAGGACGTGGGTCATTTATCATATCAGTTGAGCGATTATCATAACTAGAATGAGCCTTTACATTTCTCCTCTCCCTTCTACCCATTTTGATCTCTCTAGGGAATTCTCAAGCACAAATGGCACACCATTATGGTATTTGATTTTAATAACATCCATCAGTTTCAAGCAAAATGGTCTTAAAATAATGGTGGAGGATCTGGGATCTAATCATGGTTATGTCCTTTGTTAGCTGATAGATCTTTAACCACTGACTTGACCACATGTACATGTCATAAGATAAAAGTAAAGTCAACTTGGGACAGCTGTATTTTTAAATCAGTCTTAAATATGAATATTGCTCTATACTTTGTAAAGCCATTTCTTAAGAAATGTTTGATTTCAAGATCAAAATATATGTTACTTTGAAGGATTCTTTGAACCTAGGTCCTTAGGCTTCACAGGCAAGCACCTTAACTGCTAAGCCATCTCTCCAGCTCTTTTTTTTTTTTTTTCCTGAGGTAAGTTCTCACTCCAGCCCAGTCTGACTAGGATTTCACTCTGTATTCTCAGGGTGGCCTTGAACTCATAGTGATCCTCCTACCTCTACCTCCCGAGTGCTGGGATTAAAGGCATGTGCCACCATGCCCAGCTTCTCCAGCTCTTTTTTAAAAAGAATTTTATATTTTTATTTATTTGAGAGAGAAATAAATAAAATTATGTTATTTTTAATATTTTATTATTAGTATGTATAATTGTATAAAATAATGGGTTTTATAATATTTTCATACATGTGTGTAATGTACTTCAATTGAAATCAGCCTATTCACCCTCTCTTGTACCATCTCCTACCCCTACCATCCTCCAGTCCTACCAGACAAGTTCCCTACTACTATTACATTATGGTTTTAATATCCATATTACACATATGTGAGAACACATGAAACATTAGTCTTTCTGAATCTGGTTTATTTCATTTAGCATGGGGATTGTTCCATGAATTTTCCTAAGAATGACATAATTTAGTTCTTCTTAATTGTTGAATAATACTCTGTTGTACATGTTCACCATATTTTATTAATCCAGTCATTCATCAATGGACACATGGACATACTTCATAACCTGTCTATTTTATTATTTGGATTTTTAAGGTAGGGTCTCACTCTGGTCCAGGCTGACCTGGAATTAACTATGTAATCTCAGGGTGAGTTAAAACTCACAGTGATCCTCCTACTTCTGCCTCTCTATTGCTGGGATTAAAGGCGTGCGCCACCACATCTGGCTACCTGTCTATTTTAAATAGTACTGAACTGTGTGCAGGGATTTATATTGTATATTGACTCAGATCACCTTGGATATATAGGCCAGAATAACATAGAGGGATTGCATAGTAGTTCTGTTTCAGGTTTTAGAACAACCTCTATACTGACTTCCATAGTAGCTGAACTAATTTACATTTCCAAACACCATTTATAAGGGCTTCTGTTTCTCTCTAGTAGCTATTCTGATTTCTTCAATGACCCATAGACAATTCAAGAATATATTATACCATATCCTTTTTTATCTTTTTTATCTTGCTATGATGTCATCAACTCATACAAAAGAAAATGGGAAATTATGTTTATTTGAAAGAAAGAAAGAAGAAGTAAAAGAAGCTATATAGAGAGAATGGGTGTACCAGGGCCTCCAGCCACCATAAACAAACTCCAGATGCATGTGCCACCTTGTGTATCTGGTTTATGTGGGTACTGGGGAATCGAACCTAGATCCTTAGGCTTCACAGGCAAGCACCTTAACTGCTAAGCCATCTCTCCAGCTCCTCATATATATATTTTTTGGTTTTTTACTTTTAGTTTTTTTTTTAATTTTTTTTATTTATTTATTTGAGAGTGACAGACACAGAGAGAAAGACAGATAGAGGGAGAGAGAGAGAATGGGCGCGCAAGGGCTTCCAGCCTCTGCAAACGAACTCCAGACGCGTGCGCCCCCTTGTGCATCTGGCTAACGTGGGACCTGGGGAACCGAGCCTCGAACCAGGGTCCTTAGGCTTCACAGGCAAGCGCTTAACTGCTAAGCCATCTCTCCAGCCCTTACTTTTTGTTTTTAACGAATAAAGGTAAAAATAACACTAACTGAACGAAATGAATTGGAAAGAAGGAAAAGTTTCAAAACAAAGAAAAACCAAGGTGAAATAAAGGAATATTTAAAAAAAGGAGAAAAGGGAACAAAATCTGATTGTTACATAAAGTATATAAATGAAATTAAATAAGTGTGAGAAAATAATATGAACATAAAAGTTTTTAAAAATATGTTTTTATTTTTTTTATTTTTTTTCTTGTTTATTTTTATTTATTTATTTGAGAGCAACAGACAGAGGGAGAAAGAGGCAGATAGAGAGAGAGAGAGAGAGAGCGAATGGGCACGCCAGGGCCTCCAGCTACTGCAAACAAACTCCAGACACGTGCACCCCCTTGTGCATCTGGCTAATGTGGGACCTGGGCAATCAAGCCTCGAACTGGGATCCTTAGGCTTCACAGGCAAGCACCTAACTGCAAAGCCATCTCTCCAGCCCTTATTTCTTTATTTGACAAAGAGAGGGAGATGAGAGAGAGGGAGAGAGAGAGAGAGAGAATGAACATATAGGAACATGATTGGTCCCCTTCTATTGCAAACAAACTCCAGGTTCATGTGCCACTTTGTGCATCTGGCATTATGTAGGTACTGGGGAATTGATCCCAGGCCACCAGGCTTTGCAAGAAAGTACCATTAACCACTGAGATATCTCTCCAGCACAAATAAAAGGTTTTTAAATGAAGAAAAGCAATACTAAAATACAATAAGAAGATGAAAACAATTAAAAAAGAAAAACATATAAAGAAAGAAAGGCTCCTCTTTCTGGGTCCTCTAATATTGGAATCTTCCAAGTGAGAGGTAGTAAGTCATAACTGAATTCCCTTGTCACTCAGTCTTATCAAATTGTTGTATTCATGTTGATGGTCAGACTTGTCAAAGTTCTCTTATCAGTTTCACGTATGTATTAATTTTATAGACTTTCTCCTTTTGTGCACCAGAAGCTTCTGTTTACTCCATCCTATGTGCCAGGCAGATCCCCACTGGCTCCACAGAGCCCCTCTGTGTATCCAAACCAAAGTATCCTGCCTAGTTATTTGGGGGGAGGATAGACTGATAGAAATAAATAGAGCACTGAGGTCTGCACTGAAGTGAGAGAAGAAAGGGAACTTAACGCTCTCCGTGCTGATCTCAGCACTTTGAGGCTTTGCCCAGCAGAAGCCACCCTACAGGAAAGAGGAGGCTGCAGAAATCAAGTAACCCATTGGATCTGAGCTCAGGACTCTCTATCCTGCCCTATAATAGCAAACTACATATGGCAGGAAGGCAGCTCCAGAGTTTGAACAATCAATGCAGAGTTACCAGTCTCTGAAGTAATCCCCTCCTTGCTACAAAATTTGGGGTTCTGATCATCATACTTGTTGCAGTTAGCTTCTTGTTGCTAGTACAACACTCCTGACTAAAAGCAGTTGATGGGAATAAAGGATTTATTTTGGCTTAAAGTCTCAAGGGAAAGCTCCATGATGACAGGGGGAAATAAGGCATGAAGACAGAATGGCCATTACCTCTGCCATGGCAGGTGGAAAACAGCAGCAGTAGAGTGAGCTGACTAGCATTAGAAACTGGGGTCTAGGGGCTAGAGAGATGGCTTAGTGGTTAAGGTGTTTGTCTGCAAAGCCAAAAGATCCCGGTTTAATTCTCTAGGACCCACATAAGCCAGATGCACACGGGGCGCATGCATCTGGAGTTCCTTTGCAGTCCTGGAGGCTCTGGCCTGGCATGCCCATTCTCTCTCTCTCTCCCTCTCTCTCTCTCTCTCTCTCTCTCTCTCCTTCCATCTGTCTCAAATAAATAAATAAAATAAATAAAATTTTTAAAAAAGAAACTGGGGTCTAATAATCCTCAAAGTCTGCCCTCAGCAAAACTCCTCCTCCAGCAAGGCTCCCAAATGGCCACCACCTGGAGACCAAGCATCTAAAACACATGACTTTACAGGGGACATCTGATGCAAACCCCCACATTCCAATCCTGACCCCAATAAACTAATAACCACCCATGATTTAAAATGCAATTCAGTCCAACTTTAAAAGTCCCTATGGTTTTTTCAGTTTCAATACTGAAAAAGTTAGCATTGGGAATAGCAAGGAAAGATTGAACGAATACAATATCTAAAACAAAAAGGGTACATATCAAATCCTGTAGCACAAAGTCCAACATCTCTAACCAGTATGGAAATATGTGGAATTCTGACTTTGGCCCTCCAACTTGGATACTCAGATCCTAGGAAAAAATTCCATGCTGAGTTGGGCAACTGTCAGTTCTGACATCTCTTGGAGTCTCCACTGTAATCCAAGTTCATCTCCATGGCTCCATTGGCCCTCCATTCTAACAAGCCTACCTCCCCTTGCCCAGTGGCAATTTACAAGACACAAACTGCACTGCAAATCCAATGACCCTCTCTTTTCTGCATTTGGTATGCTACCGCACTCCCAGAGTACCAGGTGGGCTGCCAAGTTTGCTAATCCAGGGAGGAATAAAGCTGAGGTTGAAGAGCAGGACATTCTTTCAGCATTCAGGCCCCATACTATCAAAACAGTGTTCTTCCTGCTGTCGAAATGCAGAACAGCTGCCTCAACCTCAATGATGACAATTTCTTTAAAAGAAGAACTGCAGCTTGAGCAGGTGCTGTCTCCAGCCAGAGTCTTTCATTTCTTTTTTGTGTCATATTCTTCTGCCCATACCAGTCCATTTCTATGTATCACAACTCTGCACAAGCTCTCAGGAGATAGGGAGGATTCAGATAGTCTCTCACACAAACTGCCTCTAACACAGTCTGGACAAAGTTCTCCCCTCCCCCGCAAGCCCCATGTAAACCGAGCCATGGTATTTTCTGTATTTAGGCCTCTTAAACCTGACCAGAATAGTCCATCAAACTCTGCTAACAGCACTGTAAAGATTCTCTTGGGAAAAGGCTTCAAATACTCCCACATTCCTCCTGAAAATCAGTTCAAAGGGCCAAAGGCCATGCTCTCAGGTTTCTAGCACCAATGACTCCATCCCACTGGTACTAAGTTTACAATTACAATTATCTTCTGGTTGCTGACATGAAACAGCTAATCAAAAGCAGTTGATGGAAGTAAAGGATGTATTTCGGCTTATAGTCTCCAGGGGGAGATCTATGATGGCAAGATAAGCATGGCATGAGCAGAGCATGGATATCACGTCTGCCATGGCAAGTGGAAAACAGCAACCGTACAGTGAGCCAAGTAGACCAGCAAACTGGGGCTAATAAATCTCAAGGTCTGCCCCCAGTGACACCCCTCTTGCAGCAAGGCTCCAATTCCTAAATAGCTACCAGGTAGGGACAAGGCATCCAAAACTCATGAATGTATGGGTACAACTGATCAAAATCACCACCTTGCACAGTCAGAGTCCTCTCCTGCCTAAACACCTCAGTATGTTTATGTCCGGTACTCCCTTTCTTCACAACTGCTTCTTGTGACTCTCTCCCACCCAGCTATGTGGAAGCATGCCCTCAGGATCCCTGAGTTTCAATTCTTCCTTCTTTGCACATCTTCACAGTACTTTAATCCTCAAATAATAACTCCCTTCATGATGAAGAACCTGGCTAGCTGCATCACTTTGAGATATAAACAGCAACAAAAATGGGTTTCTTCTCCAACACTGGCCTGGTATGCAATATCACACTATATTCTCCTACTGGACTGAAGGCTTGTGAGAATTAGAAAGTTACTCTATGACTACTTTTCTCTGTGTATCCTTTCTTTTTTTAATTTTTAATCTTTACTTATTTGAGAGCGACAGAGAGAGAGAAAGAGAGAGAGAGAGGCAGATAGAGAGAGAGAAAGAGAATGGGCATGCCAGGGCCTCCAACCACTGCAAACTGAACTCCAGATGCATGCGCCCCCTTGTGCATCTGGCTAACGTGGGTCCTGGAGAATCGAGCCTCGAACTGGAGTCCTCAGGCTTCACAGGCAAGCGCATAACCACTAAGCCATCTCTCCAGCCCTCTGTGTATCCTTTCTGCCTCCCCGTGCTTTTCAGCTATCCTGACATCTCACTCAGGTTTGCTTGTGTTCTTTGTCTCTCTCTGTCTTTAGGATAGGATGGATATCACCTCTTTCCTTTGTTACCCTGACTCATCCTATTCATAGAATTACATGGAAGAAGATTCTAATTTTCCCTCTTGCCCTAGATATCAATATTTTCCAAATGAGAAAATAAATGATCTTGAAAGTACAAGAATACCCAAGGTAAGAAAGCCAGAAATAGTCAATTTTGAAGTAATACTGGTGTTTGGCTTTTGAATCTTTCACATACAACAAAGAATGAAGGATCTTGTCTAATTACTTCAATGTCTTCTTCTTTTCAATATTCCCCTTAGTGTCTAGAATTTCTCTGGTTCCCAGCAATTATGCAATTTAAATACTGCCACTTTATAGTAGTTTATGAAATAATTTCACAACCCTTATTTTACCAGTTTTCTCCTTAATTCGCCTCTTTGATCAAAACCATTGTTTCTTGATACGTACAGCCCACAGGTACTCACCTGGTTTGAAAGTGCCTCTCCCTTTCTCTTGACCAGTAACTGCGTTGTAAATGCAGCAAGTGGCAGGATCATGCATGTTATTTTTGAGAAGAACACTCCTCTTCAAGTATGCTAACCCTGATCTGTTCTGAGAGTCATATTTTGATGAGAGTGGCATTACATTCCCCCTACTGTCTCTCCATGTCATTTCAGCTTGTGGAAACCATCCTCCTGAAGTACATTCCACCAAAAACTCTTCTGAATCAGGAACCTAAATGTTAATTTGTAATCCAAGTACCTAGCTGGAAAGAAAGAAATGATATTATAATTATTCGTGTGGACTAAAGTGTCAATAAGTCTCTTGGAGTTTTCATTCTTGGTCAGCTGCTATATATACCATGCGAGGGTAGCCAAAATTAGAGTAAATATAATACTTATTCCAAACATAATCTAGCAGGAAACAGGAATATTATATGAGAAATTATAGATAAATTAAGCTTTATGAAGTAATATATGCTTATCAAAGGACAAAATATAAGTATTAGAAAAGAAAAATCAAGGCTAGAGAGATGGCTTAGCAATTAAGACTCTTGCCTGCAAAGCCTAAGGATCCATGTTTGACTCTCCAGGTCCCACCTAAGCCAAATGTAAGGTGACATAAGTGTGCAATGTCACACATATGCACTAGGTGGCACAACATGTCTGGAGTTAGATTGCAGTGGCTCTCATGCATTTAAAAAAGGCCAGTCTAGTGGTCTTGGCTCAAAAAAATAAACAGTCATAGGCTAGAAATTATTCATAATACATGTGAGAAATTGTGTACAATTATATTAATACAGTATATATTAATACAAAGGTAAGCTTATTTTCTAAAATAGGAAAAAAATTAGAAGGGACATTCAATTTGAAGAGGTTTCAAAATGGCTATATGTGTTAAAGATGTTCAACATACCCAGATGTCAAGGAAATACAAAACAAAAATCCTAATGAGATATCAATGTACCCACACTGAAATGTTTAAATGAAGCACAACAAGGACCAGCATTAAAAAAGAGCAGCAGTCAGTCCTTTTTTTGGATAAATCCTTCTGGAAGCTGGAATATCCATATATAAAATTTGACTACTCTGAGACCATTATGACAGAAGAGCCACATCTAAACATGCTGGTTGACAATATTAGTTGATTACAGTTTTCAGTGTACTCCACCAAGCGGATGAGTGATACCACCCATCAGATTGCCCCACTTAACCACTGACTACAGGAAGAGGTTCTGTCTATGTCACATGCTAAAGAAGCCAGCTTCACACTGGACAATACTTCTAACTCATAAAACTGTGAAATATAAACTGGTTGTTGTCTTAAACCACACATTTTGATGATATTTGTTATACAGCTTTAAATCACTGTCTTATAGCTCTTTCCATACTCTTAATTTTGGATCCTGTCCAAATTTATTTCTTTCTTTGCCTGAAAGATTTATCTCTTTTTACCACAGGGGAGCTAAATGGTCGAGCTTAATGCTCCAATGCTCTAAAAAATGTCCATGCGCCTTTCTCACACTATCTTCTCCTTTACCTGAGGTTCTGCTAAGCACGTATTTTATAAGACCACATAAATGATTGTGGTATATTTTAAGATAAAAGAGATATACTCATCATGAATTTTTCTGTGAGAATTTGGGCTTTCAAACAGAGATATTAAACTTATTCAGTGCAACGGTGTCACATGTAACTTGGAGGCTAAGAAACACAAAGCAAATAAAGTAACGTTTTGGGCTGGAGAGATGGCTTAGTGGTTAAGCACTTGTCTGTGAAGCCTAAGGACCCTGGTTCAAGGCTCAATTCTCCAGGACCCACGTTAGCCAGATGCACAAGGGGTGCATGTGTCTGGAATTCATTTACAGTGGTCGGAGGCCCTGGTGCGCCCGTTCTCTCTCTCTCTTTATCTGCCTCTTTCTTTCTCTCTCTGTCTGTCACTTTCAAATAAATAAATAAAAATAAACAAAAAAATAAAGCAACATTTCTTGATCATCAGCTGTTGTAACATTCATTTCTATCTTTAAAATTAGAATGGAGTGGCAGAATATTGACAGCAGGAGAGAGGAAGCTTGCTTATTTCCACTAATGCTGTTCACCACCATTGTTTTTCTGTATAAAATGATACACAATGAAAAAGAAATAGATGTTCCTACCTGGGGTGAATGCCATGATCTGTGAAGAGACTAATTGCAATGAAGTATCCAGATAAGGTAAGAGCTATAGGATCCATCATACCTGAAAATGATATAGTGATTGTAGGATCACAATGGGGACAGCAAGAATTATGGCACCACAGGGAAAAGTAGAGAAAATTTTGAACTCTTCTCTTGAGAGAATTCCCCTTGCCACACAATTACTTAACTAAATGATAGTGTCAACAGCATAAGGTAAATTCTCTTCCCTTTCTTTCTGTGCTTTTACTTGGCTGTATGTCTTCATGAAACTATCTGTACTGAGAGGCAGTTGTGTGAGGTAAGAGTTTAAAGGGTGTTCAGACCCCAAGGTATGCACATCTTTATAGTCATTTGGCCTCATTTGTCTAGATCACTTGTGCAATGGACAGCCTTGGCTACTGACTCCAAAGTCACTGAATTTCCTAACATAAATAAGTATTTTCCTTCTCTTCTGGGAAAAGGAGTTTCAGCAAAACATTCATTATCTTCACATCCATGACGTCACTTTTCTAGACCCATAGAACTCTGGCTCTACTCACCATTTCCACATTCACATTCAAAGAAAATATCATATTGCAGAAGAAGGATTCAGATTCTCCAATAGCTGTCCAGAGACCCTTGGTAAAATAACTCGTAAGTAAAAAGCATATTAAGCTTGGAAACTAAACTTGGATTAACTAGATAAAGACATGAAATAGGGTAAAGCAAGAAAATTTATGCCTCTCTTGTCTTGTATCCTTTCTGATCATGTCCTACTTGCTACCATAAAGGCAACTTAAATTCCCTCCAAAAACTGACAGTTTGAGCATACCATGAGTTTTTTTTAAATGAAATAAACCACTAAAATAAGGGGCATGTGTTAGCATGCTGAGTTGAGAGGTATTTATATAATATATAACAAAGACAGCAAATCATCCATCATAAAGAACTCAGTATGTAAATAAGTAAAATGTGATATTTTGTGCTTTACAAAAATGAAGTGCATACTGCAAAATATACTGTAATTCTATGGTAAGATTTTCATTTTACACTATAGGAATATAAAATAATATATTGAGGAAATGGAATCAGACCAGAAGCCTATCAACTGACAAATGGATAATGAAGATATGGCACATATACACAATGGAGTTCTATTAATCAGTAAGGAAAAATAAAATTATGAAATTAAAGGAAAAATGGATGGGACTGGAAAAATGTATACAAACATGAGGAAACCCAGGCTCAGAGGGACAAATGTTCCATGTTCTCTCTGATGCACCGACCCTAACATTGACTAGTTTGATTTGTTTTAAGTTGTAGTATTGTCTGTTGACTCTTTTGGTGATTTGCTTAGCTGTAAACTAGGTTTGTTTCATAAGAATCCAATGGTCAAGTGTTTGTCTTATTCCCTGGGCAACCAGAAGCTGTTTCTGATAAATCCCAGTGCCAGTATTGGGTCACACTCCCCTACAGTGAGCTGTTGGTCAGGGAGGCCCATGAGGCCCCCAAAACAATGCAGGCCATTGTCAAAGCACTTAGTTACCCAGCAGAACCACATAGCAAGACCCTATTGCTGAATACATGGTCACAGGACGTTAAGAAATTAAACTGGAAAATGAGATGCCAATTAGCTGTCATAGTGCTGGAAAGCACAGTGCCAGCTGTTGTTCAAAGTCACCAACAGTGGATACTGCAAGCTACAAAATCAACCAGCCAGGCAAGGGATAGTCAGTGGTACAAAATTGGCACTTAAGGTATGGGGATTATTAACTGGTCTCTGGTTCAATATGTGGTCCACTCGGCAGGAGGGAATTCATGGTACAGAGAACCAAGTCAAAAGCCTATCTCTTGCAAGGTCATAGCCCCTAGAGGGAAGCTTCTGCTATTCTTTGGATAAGTGAAGATATTATGCCCATCAAAAAAAAAAAACTTCTAAATGATATATCCCCTTGATAAATGCTGCTCTTGCTCTTAGAGAGCCTACTTTTTACAGATGGCAGATACTGGGTAGACCCAGGACCCATCAAAATGACAGACAAGATAGAAAGCCTAGTGCCTATCATAGGATGAATCTTCTATATCACACCTGCCAGAGCCTAGAAAACACTACAGAGAAGTAAAAGATTAAATATGAGTGCTTCTTTCACTGCTAGCCTGAGAACCACCTCTATGAAAAGACAATGTGAGAAGACTTAATTAGATAGTGTCAAGATTTATTATATAAAAACAATTACACCAAACATCACATGTATGATACTTATATAGTCATAGATAAATGGATAAGTCAAATGAAAAGCATATTGACAAACGAGTAGGCAAAGAAAACGTGGCATACATGTACAATGGAGTATTACCCAGGCACACAGAAGAAGGAAATACCAAGCACAGCACAACCGATGGAAGTGGACGGCAATATACTGACACAGTCAAACACAGAAAAACACACGTGTATTCTTTTTTACTTATTTAATTGAGAGATAGAGAGATAGACAGAGAGAGAATGGGCATGCCTCCAGCAACTGCAAATGAACTCCAGATGCATGCACCTCCTTGTGCATCTGGCTTATGTGGATGTATTGGGAAATCAAGCCTATGTCCTTAGGCTTTGCAGGCAAATGTTCTAATTTCTTAGCCACCACTCCAGCCCCACATGTGTGTTCTTGTTCATATGTGGAAGCTAAATAAAGTCAACATAAGTGTAGATAATTACTTCAGAGCAGAAACATAAGATCATCATCACTTGACACCATACAGAAACATAGCCCACTTGAATCAATGTATGAATAAGAAAGACATGGCTAGAGATGTTAGATTGTCTTATAGTAATATATGTTAATGAAATTAAGAAATGGACTGGGCTTGAGAGATGCCTTAGCAGTTAAGTTGCTTGCCTGTGAAGCCTAAGGACCCATGTTCAACTCTCACTTCAGCTCATATATTGTTATTCTTAAACAAGATGAAAGAAGACTATAAAGTCAATTTGAGATTTATAAGCCAACTTCCAACTATTGTTAAAGGAGGCATTTCCTTCCATTACTTCTCTTATACAACCAATTTCAAACACACACATACATGTGCATAGAATCACTGAAATAATATCTTAGGTGGGAGATTTATATTCATGATTTTTATTTTATTTTAAATATTTTATTTATTGATTTGAGAGACAGACAGACAGAATGATCATGCCAGAGTCTCCTGCCACTGCAAACAAATTCCAGATGCTATAGTGCCACCTTATGCATATGGCTTATACAGATACTGGGCAACTGAACCTGAATCCTTAGGCTTTGTAGGAAAGTATGAATCAACTAGTTAATCATTTTGTTTAAAATCCCAGAATATTGTTTTAGTTACTAAATACACAATCTAGTCTCTACTCTCCCTGTAAAATCCAACAATTAGCTTACTCTTTAGGTATGCTTTAAACAGTAGAATTATTTTTTTTATTATGAGTATTCAAAATAATTCATGGTACATATTTGCTATGATGCTCCCCAGTATATATTGTAGATATATACAAATTTATATGTATATATGTTTGTCTCAAATCATTACCTCTCATCTAAAGAAAGTTAATAAAAGTACACTATTTGAAGTAATAAAGACCCACATATAATACTTTACTTAAATCCTAAAAGTAATTGCACTTCGAGGAGTGAAACAAACCATGGGGAAAACACAAACAAACAAAAACACCTAGAAAGAATAAAAACAAAGCCGGGAGTGGTGGTGCAGGCCTTTAATCCCAGCACTAGGGGGCAGAGTTAGGAGGATCACTATGAGTTCCAGGCCACCCTGAGACTCCATAGTAAATTCCAGGTCAGGCTGGGCTAGAGTGAGAGCCTACCTCGAAAAACTAGCTAAATAAATAAGACAATTTCAAGAACCAATACTATCATTCCTATAAGCATTATATAGCCAAACAAATAAGCAGAGAAAAAGATGGGATAATTAAAAGTTTCTCAGGTTCAGCTGGAGAGATTGTTTCGAGGTTAAGGCACTTGCCTGCAAAGCCAAAGAACCCAGGTTCAATTCCCCAGTACCTATGTGAAGCCAGATGCACAAGGTGGCACATGCATCTGCAGTTTGTTTGCAGTGGCTGGAGGCCCTGGCATACCCATTATCTCCCTACTCCCTCTCCCTTTCTCTTTATATCTCTATGTGCCTCTCTTTACCTCCCTTCCTCCCTCCCTCTCTTTCTCTCTCTCTCAAATAAATAAATTGAGAAAGAACATTTTTAAAAAATTGTCTCAGGAAGATTGCAGAAGCGATGGTGCAAAGAATGTAACAGTCAGAAGATGGAGAGGAGTACTTTTTTTATTATTATTCTGGACATAAGGTAGGTGTTATGTTCATGACCTCACAGCCATTGTCATTACCTGCACAGGTTTGGTCCCCTCAATCTTTCATTGGATAAATGATAAAGAAAGGTATAGGACTTCCGGTTAAGATGGCAGCGTAGGTACCACGCCAAAGCAGCCTAGGGGGGAAAAAGACCAAAAAACTCAGCAAAATACACACTTTTACTAAAAAGTGAGGTGTATAGGAAATTAAAGCGTCAGCGGAGAAGTAGAAGAGTTATAGAGCATCCAGAGCCTGCACAGGCGGGAAAAGCGGCTCCGGCAGCTCGGCCAACCGCCGCGGCCGCGGTGCAGCAGAAAACAGCCAGACTCGGCTCGAGCCACAGGAAAAGCCAGGTGCGGGATTTTCCCCTCACACCATGCTCTCCGCAACTCGGGAAACGTGAGGGGAGAGCGGCAGCGAGCAGCGGAGGAGCAGACCGCGAGGTAGAAGAACACGTGGAACAGCGAGACAACCAGAGCAGCCGCGGCTCCCTCCCCTCCCCCAACGACTGAACCCAGCTCCAGCAAACAGAGCAGCGGCCCGAGACCCGGCCATGCCAACTTGTTCTGACAACGGGACCCAAGCAGGAGCAGAGTTCGGGAGCAACATCAGCGGCTCCAGCACCGGTACCAGCAGCCCCAGCAGCAGCAGACCCAGGAGCGGCAGCAGCGGCAGATCCCGCAGCAGCGGCTTCAGGGGGAGCAGCGGCAGTGGACACAGCAGCAGCAGCTTCAGCAGCAGTGGTGGCTCCAGCAGTGGCAGCTACAGCAGCAGCAGAGGCAGCAGCAGCGGCTCACTTTGCCCCGTAGGAAAAGCAAGTGCCCAGCTCCAGTAATCAGAACAGAAGCCCGACGACCCAGACAGCAACTTGACTGAGACCAAAATCACCCAAGGTAACTGGGATTGCACCAGGGAAGGGTCTCACTTGGTCACAAGCTGACTTGGATCCCTCAACAGACCAGAAATCTAAACCTCTTTGTTGATAGAGGATCTGGTCATTATAATAACTACTCTTGCATACATACTCGGGCTGTTTTTGATTGAATGTGTACAGTGTTTAGTTAAATTTTAGAATCTACCTGTATTTTATTCCACTCAGCCTACTTGAATACTCCTATAGCAGGGAAACTCAATCCCTAAGAACATCTTTGTAGATACTCTGAGAGTCTTAAGAGCCACACCTAATACCTTAAGGTCCTACCCGGAAAATATATTACACCAAATCAATTGATACAGCTAAGAATACACAGCTAGCTAGAAAATCCAAGCATTAACTTAATCCAAGATGCAAAAATATATACATTATAACACAAGAAACACTAAAAAGCAAGACGATATAAATCCACCTAAAAGTATTAATGCATCACAAATGTCCTCCAGTGAGAAAGAGCTAGAGGAAATGCCTGAGAAAAAGTTCAAAAGAATAATTATAAATATGTTCAAAAAGGTCAAAGAACACATGAAAACAATCAAAGAAGAAATCAAAGAGGAAATCAAAGGAATCAAAGAAGAGGCAGGACACCAATTTAATGAAATAAAGAAGGCAATACAAGAAATAAATAGGGAAATAGAAATAATAAAGAAAAACCAGTCAGAATTACTAGCAATGAAGAACACAGTTAATGAAATAAAAAACTCTGTAGAAAATCTCACCAGTAGGATGGATGAGGGAGAGGACAGAATATCTAAGCTAGAAGACCAGGTGGCAGACCTAATGCAGTCCAACAAAGAGAAAGACAAACTTATAGAAAAGTATGAGTGGGAATTTCAAGATATTCGGGACACTATGAAAAGATCCAATATAAGAATTCAGGGCATAGTAGAAGGATAAGAACTCCACTCCAGAGGCATAGTAGGCATCTTCAACAAAATCATAGAGGAAAATTTCCCCCAAATTGGAAAGAGGTGCCAATACAGATAAAGGAAGCCTTTAGAACCCCAGCCAGACAAAACCCAGAAAGAACCTCTCCTCGCCATATTATAATCAAACTTCCAAACACACACACCAAAGTAAAAATATTGAAAGCAGTTAGAGAGAAAAATCAAGTTACCTACAAAAGCAAGCCCATCAGGATTACAGCAGATTATTCAACACAAACTTTTAAAGCCAGAAGGGCTTGGAGTGATATATTCCAAGTTCTGAAAGATAACAACTGTCAACCAAGGTTACTTTATCCTGCAAAGTTATCCATTCAAATAGACGGAGAAATAAAGACATTCCATGACAAAAGCAGGTTAAAGGAGTATTTGAAGACAAAACCAGCTCTACAGAAAATACTTGACAGAATCCTCCATGCTGAACAAAAGGAAAAGCACACATATAAGGAACCTAGAAAAAACAAGCTATACTCAAATACCAGTTAAAAGAAGAGAGCACAGGTAGAACCAGAAACACACACACACACACACACAAAAAAAAAAAAAAATGGCAAACATAAATACACACCTTTCAATATATCTCTTAATATCAACGGTCTCAATGCCCCAATGAAAAGACATAGATTTGCAGACTGGGTTAAAAAGCAGGATCCTACAATTTGTTGTCTCCAAGAAACTCACCTTTCTACAAAGGATAGACATTATCTTAGGGTGAAAGGTTGGAAGACGGTGTTTCAAGCAAATGGGCCTAGAAAACAAGCAGGGGTTGCTATCCTAATATCAGACAGGGTAGACTTTAGTCCGACGTTAGTCAAGAAAGATAAGGAAGGTCACTTTATACTGACTATGGGCACACTCCAACAGGAGGACATTACAATCCTAAACATATATGCACCTAACATGGGGGCTCCCAAATTCGTCAAACAAACACTATTAGAACTAAGGTCACAGATAACACCAAACACAGTGGTGGTGGGTGACTTTGACACCACACTCTCATCAATTGACAGGTCATCCAGGGAAAGAATAAACAGAGAGGCATCTGGACTAAATGAGGTCATAGAAGGAATGGACCTAACAGATATATACAGGACATTTTATCCAAAGGCTGCAGAATATACATTCTTTTCAGAAGCACATGGAACATTCTCTAAAATAGACCATATATTAGGACACAAAGCAAATCTTAACAAATTCAGGAAAATTGAAATAATTCCTTGCATTCTGTCTGACCACAATGGAATTAAACTACAAATCAGTAGCAAGAAAGGCTATAGAGCATACACAAAATCATGGAAACTAAACAATACACTACTAAATGATGAGTGGGTCAATGAAGAAATCAAAAAGGAAATCAAAAAATTTATAGAGTCAAATGATAATGAGAACACAACATACCAAAATCTCTGGGACACAATGAAGGCAGTTCTAAGAGGTAAATTTATAGCCTTAAGTGCCTATATTAAGAAATTAGAAAGGTTGCAAGTAAACGCCCTAATGCTTCGCCTTAAAGCCTTGGAAAAAGAAGAACAAGGCAAACCAAAAATCAGTAGATGGGAAGAAATAATAAAGATTAGGGCAGAAATTAATGAAATAGAAACAAAAAGAACAATCCAAAGAATTAATGAAATAAAGAGTTGGTTCTTTGAAAGGATAAACAAGATTGATAAACCCTTAGCAAATCTGACCAAAAGAAAGAGAGAAGAGACACAAATTAATAAAATCAGAGATGAACAAGGTAACATCACAACAGATTCCAGAGAAATTCAAAAAATCATAGGGACATACTATAAAAGCATATACTCCACAAAATATGAAAATCTGAAAGAAATGGATGATTTCCTTGATCTATATGACCTACCTAAATTAAATCAAAATGAGATTAATCACTTAAATAGACCTATAACAAACATGGAGATCCGAACAGTTATCAATAATCTCCCAACTAAAAAAAGCCCAGGCCCAGATGGATTTACTGGTGAATTTTACCAGACTTTTAAGGAAGAGCTAACACCATTGCTTCTTAAGCTTTTCCAGGAAATAGAAAAAGAAGGAATTCTACCAAACTCCTTCTATGAGTCCAGCATCACCCTGATACCAAAACCAGGCAAAGATAGAGCAAAAAAAGAAAATTACAGACCAATCTCCCTCATGAACATAGATGCAAAAATTCTCAACAAAATATTGGCAAATAGAATACAAGAGTATATCAAAAAGATCATTCACCCTGACCAAGTAGGCTTTATCCCAGAGATGCAGGGATGGTTCAACATACACAAATCTATAAATGTAATACATTACATAAACGGGTTGAAGGACAAAAATCACATGATCATCTCATTAGATGCAGAGAAAGCATTTGAGGAAATCCAACATCCCTTCATGATAAAAGTCCTACAGAGACTGGGAATAGAAGGAACATATCTCAATATAATAAAGGCTATTTATGACAAGCCTACAGCCAACATATTACTAAATGGGGAAAAACTGGAAGCTTTTCCACTAAAATCAGGAACAAGAAAAGGGTGTCCACTGTCCCCACTTCTATTTAATATAGTTTTGGAAGTCTTAGCCATAGCAATAAGGCAAGAGTCACACATAAAAGGGATACAAATTGGAAAGGAAGAAATCAAGTTATCATTATTTGCAGATGACATGATTCTATACATAAAGGACCCTAAAGACTCTACTAGCAAGCTGTTAGAGCTGATCAAAACCTACAGCAATGTAGCAGGATACAAAATAAATACACAGAAATCAGTAGCCTTCATATATTCTAACAACAAACACACAGAGGATGAAATCAGAGAATCACTCCCATTCACAATTGCATCAAAAAAAAAAAATAAATAAATAAACTACCTTGGAATAAACCTAACCAAGGAAGTAAAGAATCTCTACAATGAGAACTTTAAAACACTCAAGGGAGAAATTACAGAATACACTAGAAAGTGGAGAAACATCCCTTGTTCCTGGATTGGAAGAATCAATATCGTGAAAATGGCAATCTTACCTAAAGCAATCTACACATTTCATGCAATCCCTATCAAAATTCCAAAGGTTTTCTTCATGGAAATAGAAAAAACAATCCAATAATTCATTTGGAATCACAAAAAACCTCAAATATCTAAAATAATACTGAGCAACAAAAATGAGGCTGGTGGTATCACCATACCTGATTTTAACCTATACTACAGAGCCATAGTAACAAAAACAGCATGGTACTGGCACAAAAACAGACATGTAGATCAGTGGAACAGAATAGAGGACCCAGATGTAAGCCCAAGTAGCTATAGCCACCTGATATTCGATAGAAATGCCAAAAATACTCATTGGAGAAGAGACAGCCTCTTCAGCAAATGGTGTTTTGAAAACTGGATATATATCTGCAGAAGGATGAAAATAGATTCTTCTCTCTCGCCATGCACAAGAGTTAATTCCAAATGGATTAAAGACCTTAACATCAGAGTGGAAACTCTGAAACTGCTAGAGGAAAAAGTAGGGGAAACCCTCCAACATATTGGTCTTGGCAAAGACTTTCTGAATACAACCCCAATTGCTCAGGCAATAAAACCACAGATTAATCACTGGGACCTCATGAAATTACAAACATTTTGCACTGCAAAGGACACAGTGAAAAAAGCAAAGAGGCAACCTACAGAATGGGAAAACATCTTCGCCAGCTATATATCTGATAGAGGATTAATATCTAGGATATACAAAGAACTCAAAAAGTTAAATAATAAGGAATCAAACAAGCCAATCAAAAAATGGTCTATGGAGCTAAATAGAGAGTTCTCAAAGGAAGAAATACGAATGGCATATAAGCATCTAAAAAAATGTTCTACGTCAGTAGTCATCAGAGAAATGCAGATTAAAACTACATTGAGATTCCATCTCACTCCTATCAGATTGGCCACCATCATGAAAACAAATGATCATAAATGTTGTCGGGATGTGGAAAAAAAGGAACCCTTCTACACTGCTGGTGGGAATGCAATCTGGTCCAGCCATTGTGGAAAACAGTGTGGAGGTTCCTAAAACAGCTAAAGATTGATCTACCATATGACTCAGCTATAGCACTCCTAGGCATATATCCAAAGGACTCATCTCATTCCCTTAGAAGTACATGCTTAATCATGTTTATTGCTGCTCAATTTATAATAGCTGGGAAATGGAACCAGCCTAGATGTCCCTCAATAGATGAGTGGATAATGAAGATGTGGCACATTTATGCAATGGAGTTCTACTCAGCGGTAAAGAAAAATGAAGTTATGAAATTTGCAGAAAAATGGATGGACCTGGAAAGTATTATACTAAGTGAGGTAACCCAGGCCCAGAAAGCCAAGCGCCACATGTTCTCTCTCATATGTGGATCCTAGCTACAGATGATTGGGCTTCTGCGTGAGAATGAAAATACTTAGTAGCAGAGGCCAGTAAGGTAAAAAGGAGACATCAAGGGTAGAGAAAGGAAGGGAGGAGGATACTTAATAGGTTGATATTGTATATATATAATTACAATGATTGTAATGGGGAGGTAATATGATGGAGAATGGAATTTCAAATGGGAAAGAGTGGGGCTGGGGAGGGAGGGAATTACCATGGGATATATTTTATAATCATGGAAAATGTTAATAAAAATTTTAAAAATAGAGTTATAACTATGATGTGTCTTGGAGAGTTTCTTCTTTGGTCCTGTTTGCTTGGTGTTCTGTGGACTTCTTGTATCCGGGTAGGCCTCTCTTTTGAGAGATTTGGAAGTTTTTCTTCAATAATTTTGTTGAATATGGTCTCTATGCCTCTGGCCTTGGATTTCCTTTCCATCTGGTATATCCATAATCTGGATGTTTGGTAGTTTTAGGGTATCCCACAGTTCCCTAATATTCTCTTCTCTTAATTTTTTGACTTAGAAAAGCTTTTGTCCTGATCAGCTTATTCTGTCTTATCTTCTAGGTCACAGGTTCTGTCTTCCACATGAGTAACTTTGAGTGAGGGGTCTGGAGAGCTTTTTATAATTTCTATTTGAATTTTGTTTTCTGTTGTGTTATTTTGCATCATGTCCACCTCTTTTTTGAAGTATGATTTCAATTTAAGTTTTGATTTTCTTGATGCTTCCTGGAGTCCATTCTTGTATTAGATCAAGTCCTCATTGAGCTTAATTAACCACTTGTTGAGATCTTCCATTTCTTGACTTACGTTCCATTTATTCATATCTTTTTGAGGGTTCTAACATTTTCTTCAATCAAGTTACATCTACTGTCAAAAGCTGAAAATTCTAGCAGATGATTCTGTTCAATTTCATTGATATGATTATTGGTTCTTTGATTGTTTGCTTCTAGTTCAGTGACTTTTTTGATGAGGGTCTCATTGGTTGTTGTGTTTTCATTTTGTGAACAAATTTCTGTTGATTTCTCTATGATTTAATTGGAGCCTTCCATTTTAGGACTAGGCATCCTTGGTGGAACTCTCTCAGTGTTCTGACTTTTGTTGGCGCTTTTTTACATCATTTTCTACATATTTTATGAAGAATCTTTATTTTACTGAGGAGAAAGCAAGTTTTTGTCCTTTGGCCCATGTACCCTCAGACTCAGGAGAGGATGTTGGTACCCAGTGGCCAGTCAGGACACCAACACAAAAGGCCTGACTCCACAGCTCATACTAGGACCAACCCTCCCCAAGTGAGGCACAACGGGACCTACCAGGGCGCAGGGATCTTGCCTACTTACTCCACACTGCACCCTCCAGCACATAGACCAGCTCAGCGAACTTGGATTAGGGAACTGGGAGGATCCAGACAAAAGGAGTCTAGCCTACTTACAACACAATGCAGGCTTGCCTGCACACTCTCCATGCATAGAACTCATACCAGGGAGGTAGGAAGAGCGTAGAAACACGGGTCTGACCTACTCACTCCAGACTAGGTAAAAAGGCCATCATACTGCCTTCACTAGGAACCCAGACCAGGTAGCCTGAAATAGGCTTTTGATTAGGTTTTCAGTACCAGGCATGTATTTCCTCCCATAGAGCAGGCCACCAGTCCAGTTAGAGAGCAGTCAGAAACCAAGGGCCTTGGAAATAATCTGTAGTGTTTTAGAGATAACAAGGAGTTCCCTGGCCAACAACTCACTGGTATGTATCCCATCCCTGGCACTGAAAATTTTCTAGTAACAATCTATGGCTTCTGGATGTACCATTATCCAAAAAAACCAGCCTTTCATATGTCTTATTCAAAATTCTTGAATTTTGATTGACCTCACCCATCTTTTATTGTCTCCTCCCTGGCCTCACTTAGGTCATCTCACTCCTTGTAATTGGTTCTTCTACTGATACACCATACTATCACCTTAAGTCCTTCCTCTCCTCCCTCTCTCATAGTCTTTTTCTAGCTTAATGGCATCTGCCACTTATTTTTGGTTCCAGCTCACACGCAAGTCTAGATATTTCTAGGTAAGATCCACATATGAGAGAAAAAAATGCAATGTTTGGCTTTGTGGGCCTGGGTTACCTCACTTAGTATAATTCATTCCAGATCCATCCATTTCCCTGCAAAATTCATAATTTCATCTCTCTTTACCACTAAATAGAACTCCATTGTGTAAATGTACCACATCTTTATTATCCATTCATCTGTTGAGGGTCATCTAAGCTGGTTCCATTTCCTAGCTATATTGAATAGAGCAGTAATAAACATGGTTGTGCAAGTTTCTCTAAGGTAGTGAAAAGAGTCACTAGGATATATACTTAGGAGTGCTATAGCTAGGTCATATGGTAAATCTATTTTTTAGCTGTCCCAAGAACCTCCATACTGATGTCCACAATGGATATACCAGACTATATTCCCATCAATAGTGTAGAAGGGTTCCCCCTTTTCCACATCCTTGCCAACACCTATTATCATTTGTTTTCTTGATAATAGCCATTCTGACAAGAGTGAGATGGAATCTCAAAGTAGTTAGTTTTAATTTGCATTTCCCTGATGGCTAGGGATGTAGAACACACTTTTAGATGTTTATAAGCCATCTGCATTTCTCCTTTTGAGAACTCTCTATTTAGTCCACAGCCCATTTTTAATTGGGTTATTTGATTTCTTATTGTTCTGTTTTTGAGTTCTTTGTATATTCTGGATATTAATCTTCTGTCAGATGTATAGCTGGCAAAGACTTTCTCCCATTCCATAGGTAGTCTTTTGCTCTATTCACAGTGTCCTTTGCTATACAAAAGCTTTGTAATTTCATGAGATTCCAGTGGTTGATGAGTGGTTTTATTTTCTGAGCAATTGGGGTTGCACCCCACCTGCAGCATCACAGGCTAATTATCAGACTCGCTATGACTTGCGACCCCAGCGGTTATATCACCACATCATCCTATTTTCATTTGCCCCATTACTGGTGAGGTGGTGCATTTACATTGTGTTTTTTTAACTTATTATTTCCCATTTAGTGAAGTTATTATTTGCATTTGTTTTTAATAGGTTTTATGCTTTAATTTTAGTATCATTTTTGCTGATTTGTAAGGGTTTATTCCTTACTTTGGATGGTAGCTCTTCATGTCTCTTGAACGTTGTTTTTCTCCCACTGAATCACTTAGGATATTTTTGTATATGAATTTAAACTTATGATTTAATAAAAATCTCATTGTTTTTTAAAAATTTATTTATTATTTATTTATTTGATAGAGAAAGAGGAAGGAAGGGAAGTAGAGGTTGAGAGAGAGAGAGAATGGGCACGCCACGGCCTCCAGCCCCTGCAAATGAACTCCAGACATATGTACCACCTTGTGCATCTGGCTAACATGGGTCCTGGGGAACCAAACCTGCGTCCTTTGGCTTTGCAGGCAGTGCCTTAGCTACTAAGCCATCCCTCCAGCCCTCAAATCTTATTTTTCTTTTACATGATATGTTTCTTTAGGGTCTTTTACCTCACATCAATGATTTTTGTTTAATTTAAAGTCATATTTTAAGCTCAACAATTTTCTCAGCTACAGTTCATCATTGACGTTCTTTGTTCCTTCACTTATTTGCGTGTGCGTGTTGGTGTTGGCAACACTGCAGACAACTGTAATTGTGTTTCTCCTGGGTACTGGGGAACTGAGCCCCAACCAGTAGGCTTTGTAAGCAAGTTCCTCAAAACAGGAACATCTATTCTTACATGCTTTGGAAATTTTAATTTGAATTTAGGGAAAGCAAAATTTATGCAAGAGTAGGTATTATGACAAACAGATCCTCTAACAAAGTCAAAGTCCCTAGGATGTGTGTTGCCCTACACCCTTAATCCGTCAACTGGGAGGCCGTGATTTCTGGTCTGTAGAGAGTTCCAATGTCAGCTTGCAACCGAGTGAGACCCTGACCCAATGAACAGCAGGAGACAAAGCACTATAAATCAGGAAGTAACAAATGACAACCTCAAAATATAGCTGATTTAAGAATGGCAAATCTGACCATCCATCAGATTTCACACATAATTTACCCTGACATGGAAGGTGTAATTAGCACTTCCAATGCAAACCTATAATTAGGCTGTTTTGGTGGGTACTGACCTGGTGTAAGCCCAGTTACCTTTTGGGATGGCTTTGGTCTCAGCTATGCTGCTTGCCCACTTGTGTCCCTTTTTGCTGTGCTGTGCGCTCAGGTAGACTGGCTGGGTCAGTGGGTTGCTGCTCTGATCCCTGGTGCTGTGCTCTGTGTAGGTGAATTCCCTTCCCCAGATCTCTGGTGGTCACTGGCATTTGGACTAGCCGTGGGGGGAGGGGAAGCTATGGATATTGGCTGAAGTTGTCCAGCTGGTCCCCGCTATCCGCTTTCTACTAGCTGCTCAGCTGGTCCCTGTTCTCCTCTCTTTCAAGCTTCTTGAGTTGGTAATGAGGCTGGTGGGAGTGGAGAATCCCCTCACCTGGTTTTGCCTGTGGCTCAGGATGAGCCTGGCCCACAGCAGCCACACAGACCTGGTGCCACTGCTACTGGAGCCACTTCTGCCTGCTTCTGTGATCTTACCACATTCTGGATCGCTTCTACTTCTCTGCTGTGGTTGGTAATTTCTTATACACCTTCACGTTTTAGTAGAAGAGTGTATTTTGCTGTTTTATTTTCTTCTCCCTCTGCCCCCCAGATTGCTTTATGGTTCCTCCACCACCATTTTAACCAGAAGTCCTAAATTTACACAATTTTCTATGTTTATGTTGAAAGTATATTTTGGAAGAAAATATTTACATGTGTTATCTTGGCACTTTTATTACACATATTCATTCCCTGCAGTTTCATAACATAAAGAAAAAGATATTAATTATTGGCAACATTGTCTAAATATACCATATGAAATATTTATAAGGGACCATAAATATATATAAACATTAGCTGCGTTAGTCACCCAGAAAACACAAATTAAAATGACAAGTTACCTCTGCATACAAGAACAGCCAGAATTAAGATAATTCATAGTATCACATGCAGATGATGAGAATTAAAATTAATTTCCAAGTATTCTGATAGGATATAATAACAGTGCAACTAATTTAGTTGGACAGAGCAGCGAAGCAGTCCAGAAAGGCAAGGTGTGTAGTAGGAGCATGTAGGACAAGGACAAAAGGACAGAAGAGGAAGGACACTGACCATCTGGCGATTAGAGGCCATAGCAGTAAGGCTCTGAGATGTCAGAATTTCAGTTATATGTATCAGGAGTAAATAAATAGGAATAATAATAGGAATGGAATAATAGGAGCCTTGCAATTGTTAGAACCAGGACCCTTCAAGTGCTACCACAAGAGACCGCTGGAAACAAGTTCTTTGAGATAGCAAAACCATAGGCGGAAAAGGAGACAAGCAATGTAAGAATTCATTACCCTGCTCACAGGCCCAGTGACAGACTGACTACTGTCACATCATATATATCACATATTAACTAATCCTATTGTTCTTCCAGATGCTCCCTATTTAGCAATGTTCTTGGGACTTTTCAAACACCTGCTTCAGCCAGAAATACAAGACTACACAAAGTCTAGCTAGGTGATGCCAGTCAACCATGGACCCATTTCCTCATGGCACATCTCCTCACGCTATGTTTTCCCTGAACAAGCTGAAGCATTTCTTCAGAACCACTGCTTTGCTCTAAACTCTTTACATAAAGGGTGATCTGACTGTGTCACTCAGGTCCCGTTCCTCCCTAAAACCTAATGTTTTGTGCCAAAACCAGGAAGAGATATGCTGAAGAGGATTGTCCTGTGGTTTTCCTTCATCACTGATGCTGAATCTTCTGCATCCAATACCACACCATTGTCATGAGTCTCGCAGGTTCCCTGGGATGTCCATCCATCCATTCCAAAATGTCAGAGTGAGGGACACCCCTAGGCTTGAGTCTGTTCTCATTGCCCAGACTTGTCAATTCCAGGGGCATTATTTCTCAGCATATTTATTGTTAGTGGGCTAGCCATAACTCTGGGGGACAACTGAGGAACATGAGAGTGCTGGTCTCTCTCATTCTCTTTACCTGAGCCTTCCATAATCACCGGACCTCATAGTGGGTAGCACTCAATCTTACCCCCTAAAGACTTCCCATGTATTGCATACTTCATAACCTTAAAGTGCTTTACCTGAGGGAGATATCAGACCTCAAAAACTGATCATCTTTGTAACATTGCCTGGCCATTATCCAGTAAAAACTGGATAATGAAAGCCGGGCATGGTGGCGCATGCCTTTAATCCCAGCACTCAGGAGGCAGAGGTAGGAGAATCGCTGAGAACTGGAGGCCACCCTGAGACTACATAGTGAATTCCAGGTCAGCCTGAGCTAGAGTGAGACCAAACCCTACCTAAAAAATAAAAACAAAACAAAACTGGATAATGGTATTAAGTGACCTAAAAATGGTACCTTTGACTTTAAAATTCTTATACACTTAAATTATTTCATATAGTATAACCAGAATGCTCAGCAATTTCTTACTCTTGGGCTTACTTCTTTATTCATAACCATCCCTCTTTCTGTCAATCTTGCAGCGCATTCCAAATTATGTAAGTGCAAGAAAAATATATTCCTCCAGAAAAACTTGCTACTTCAGAAGACTTCCCTGATCTGACATGCACATCCCATTTCCTAACCTGCTGATAAAAGGAATGCACAAGGCTTCCCTCAAGGCAGACACTATAAGATCCATGAAATTGCCATAGGGGCTGATGAATACCTGTTGCTTTAAGGACCACCTTAAAGCAGCTCCTTAAACATGCCAGACTGATCCTAATGAAGCAGAAAGACTATATTTGAACACTCAACCTGCCACTTCTCCTCAATCATTTAAAAATAGCTCCAATCAAAACACATTATGTGCATATATAAAAACGGTCAAAAAAGGTCCTAAAACTGGAGGATGACCCTGCAGCCTCTCAAAAATACCTCATTAAAACAGACTTATAATCTTTTATTATAGAAAAAAAGAAAGTGAGCTACCAAGCATGGCAATGAGATCAGCTAAATACCAATTAATCACTATCCACTACAGCCATAGAAAATCTGGAAAACATAGAAAGCCACAGGGACCTTGCTTTAACAGTGGATATGAGGAACATTGAGCCAGAGCTTACTCCACTGGGACCCTGACCAATGCATAAAGTGACAGGGATATGGGATATTAAATTTTTGGTTGCCCTCAAGCCCTTTGGCAGAGATAAACTGTTCTAGGCCCTAACTCTCAGCTTGGATTTTCACATCCTGACTTCTCGGGCCTGGCCACTGAAAATGGATGCTACCCTGGCTCGGAAGTTCCCACCACTGTCCACATGACAAAGGGTGAGCCCAGAGTACATGTCACCTTTGCAGGTAGGCTAATCTTTCCTTTTAGACATGGGAGCTCCCCATTACTTAAGTGTTCAGGACCAGTGGTCCAATATTCCATGTCTATCAGAGAGGTTGATGGCCTTGTCTCCAAACCACTTGAACTCAGCCTCTTTCCTGTGTTTCAGGCACATTTAAACTTCGCTCACTCCTTGATTATCCTCTCCTGCCTACCTCCATTTCTGGTGTCAGACATCTTCTCTAAACTCCATACCACTATCTCTAGCCACCTACTGACAACCCAGATGGGAACTCTCCTCTGCTTGTCTACTCCTGCCATTTGATTCCTCTCCTCCCCTCTACACCCATCCAGCCCCAGCTCCCTCTAAACTGGCTTCTTCCATCTCCTCAGGACCATCATTCTCATAGCCCTCTCCTGTTCCTTCAGTCCTATCAACAACACTATGACCCTGCTTCCCATCAATACTCCTCCTCACACTTCAATCTTTTCTCCCCGTTCTATATGTTCAAGGACCCAACTCTCTTATACTATCATAATTTGTAAATCCTAGCTTCCCACTTGCCCCTGTGAAAATTACAGGAGCCAAAGTTATGATTCATATTCATATTCCAACCTCCCTCTCTATCTCCAGGTGTCTTTCAATAGAGGAATCACCAAGACTGGAGCAAGGTACCAGCATGGACCCCTTGTGTACAGTCTCCACAGGTGAATGCCAGTTAAATTTTTTTTTGGTGTGGTGTTTGAACTTCCTTTGATTTGATCAATGGTTTATTGGTTTATTCTGAGCTAATTGTTAAGATTCTATTTAAATGTCTTCTTGATTTGCTTTCATAGTGTTTGATTTAAAGTACCATCTTGTTTGTTTACTTTAAAGTACTTAAGTTTTTGACTGTTTGATTTGTCAATGTCTTAGCATTCAGCTTTTTGTTTTTCCTATGGACACTTCTGTAATATGTACTTTTTTTTTCAAAGTAGGGTCTCACTCTCGCCCAGGCTGACCTGGAATTCACTATGAATTCACTATGTAGTCTCAGGGTGGCCTGGAACTCTTTTTTTTTTTTTTTTTTTTTTTTTTTTTTACTAAATATCTTTATTGAACTATAGTTACACATACAGAACAGTGCACAAAACATGAGTGTACAGCTGATAGATATTCATAAAATGAATGCACCTGTGTAGTCAGCACCAAGATCATGAAAGAGCACTATCTATCAGCACCATGGAGCCCCCTGTATTATCTCCTACAGCCAAAAAAAAAAGCCAGATAAAAACAATGCACACAATACAGTCCCACTTACATAAAGCTCAAAACCAGACAAACCTAATGGATGATGAATTAGGTCACCGCACTGACTTTTAGGAAGGGAGGTAGTGACTGAAAGGGAGTGGTTTCAGACAGCACACATGCACCCTGCTTGACCTTGGCCTGGAACTCTTGGTGATCCCCCTACTTCTGCCTCCCAAGTGCTGGGATTAAAGGTGTGTACCACTATGCCTGGCTTTGTCATAAGTACTTTTAAAAATATGCAAAGATAGCTGGAGAGATGCCTCAATGGTTAAGGTGCTTGCCTCCAGAGCCTAAGGCCCTAGGTTCAATTCTCTAGTACCTATGAGAGCTCAAATTGGCACATGCATTTGGAGTTCATTTGCAGTGGCTGGAGACTCTAACACACCCATACTCTCCCTTTCTTCCTCCCTCTCTCCGTGTGTGTGTGTCTGCTTACAAATACATAAAGAAAATACTTTTTAAATATGCAAGGAAAAACATTTGGTACTCCAAGTAACTTCACATTTGTTGATTTTTATTTATACATCCAGATCAAATTCAGTTGTCCTGTCTATTTATGGTAATTGTCTTTCTTTAATGGTGTGTGTCAAGTCTATGACCACTCCATTTCATATTTTCAACTTATTGTGCATTCCTGTTTTAATATGTGTGTATGTGTATGAAAAATTGTATGTTTATGTACATAAACATTTTAAGTTAAGGCACTTGCCTGTGAAGCCTAAGGACCCAGGCTTGATTTCCCAGAATCCACATAAGCCAGATGCACAAAGTGGTGCATGTGTCTGGAGTTCATTTGCAGTTGCTAGAGGCCCTGGCACACCCATTCTCTCTTTCCCTCTCTCTCAAGTAAATAAATAAAAATAAAATGTTTTAAAAACTGTTCAACATACTTTAAAGGTATACAGAGGCATCTTGAGTTTCCCCAATCTACCCATATCTACCCATGTAATTAAGATTAACATTGCCGTTGGTCCAGACTGCTGTCACTGGACAAAACTGCGAGTCTCCTTCCTAGCCTGAACCACTGGATCCCTTTCCTCCTCCTTATTTCACCATAAATAAGTCACCATTTTCTCTCCCTCCTAGTTATTCAAGGGGAAAGCTTGTTGTTTTTGTATCCAAAATTTAAATTATAGGTTCAATATATAAAGGCTGCTGCTTCTCTGTGTATTTTCTTTCCTGCCTTTTCTGTTTACAAGATAGTTTGCTGTCCCAAGGTAATTTGGAAGCTCTGCCATCTTGGTCAGCTCATGTTGGAATGTAGCATTCTAAAACTGAAATATATGACACCAAGAAGAATATGATATACACATGAGCCTTTTAAAAACCATGCATTAGTAAAGATTGCTTGGTGTTCATAGCCTTGTAGTTTAATAATATGTGGACAGGTGGGAGTAAGTCTTACAAGGTTTGTAGTGAATTCAAATTTCTAAGGTCAGAATTCAGTACCCTGATATAAACTTTTATTTATTTTTAAAATATTTGTTATTTATTTGCAAGCAAAGAGAGAAGGTGAGATAGAGAGTATGTGTGCATACTGGGGCCTTTTGCCACTGTAAACAAATTTCCAGGTGCATGCATCACTGTGCACATCTGGCTTTACATAGGTTCTGGAAAAACAAACCCAGTCCAGTTAGGCTTTGCAAGCAAGCCTTTAACTGCTAAACCATCTTCCAGCCTGTTGCACACAGCTTCATGATGGGGGATGAACATCTAACCCAGACACAGTTTAGAAGAGGAAGGGATTTACAGACTCAGGGGAAGTTCCATCCATGGTGAAAGAAGCTGGCTCCTACTCACACATCCAAGCAGAGAGAGAAACCACCAACAGCCAGCAAACACCAAAAAGCAGCAGCAAGAACCCATAGCAAGCAGGACCCCAAGCTCAAGCTGCCCTCTGCGCACCTTTAGACTGGAATTCAGATCCGCCCCTAAACCATATTTGGTTCTTTCTGGTAGTTTGAATGGATGTTCCTCAACAGATTCAGGAGGTTTTAAAGCTTGTGATTAGATCTTCAGCCACCTTCTGGAGGAGGTGTCACCTAGGGCAGATCATAGGGTCCAGCCCTAAGGTGTGTTTGGGGGCAGATCTGATTTCCAGCCTAAGGAATGAAAAATCCAAAGTCCTGGCTGGGCTCCTGGAGTGCTTACTGTGTGCTGCTGATATGGTGGTTTTTCCCTCTGTGTGAACCTGTTAAAGGGGATCAGCTTCTACCATTATGGAACTTCCCCTGGATCTGTAAGATTCAAATAAACCTTTCCTTTCATAACTGTACCAGGTTTGGGAGTTCATCCCAGCAATGTGATGCTGACTGTGACAGGCTGGATCCCAAGATCTGCCCCAGTGACATCTCCTCCAGTCAGTTATAACATTACAAGTTTTAATAAAACACCTGAGTCTATGGGGAACATACATTCAAACTACCACATAGCCCAAAACCTTTATTTAAATCAATGAGATCCTCATAAGACAATGCTCTTGATAGCATTTACAAGAACTAACTTTTTTAAAAAATACCTACTTGTGTTTAATGTTAAGGTTGCATGCTGGTAAGTACTTGAGAAACTGAAACTTAACAAAATCAAAATTTAGTTAAAAATCCAATTTTGTCTAAGCTTTATCTGAATGCTACACAAAAGTTAAAACTCAAAGGCTGTTAAAACCGTCCTCCTGGCTGTTCAACTACCAAAGCTCAGAAGCCTGTGCTAGTTATGATGAGGGCTGAAAGGACAGCCACTGTTTGTCTTCATTCCAAAGTCAGTTGGGACTGGTGGGGGGATACCAGGAACCCTATAAGAGAAACCCTATTACATGCAATGTCACCTGTCATCTTCATCAGAGGGATCCTGAAGACCCAGAAATTGGGCTCTTACCAGTGGCATCCTACAAAGAGGAGAGTCACTGGAGAGGACAATATGACCTGTTTCTAAGGGAAGCCACATGGTCAATCCATCTGTGAAGATGGCACAGCTGATACAGTCAAGGAGTCATGGAGCTTCTCCTATGCCTTTAAGAGCCACCCTAAGGAGTCCCAACTGACTTTAACAATAAAAACATTAAATGTTTGGCTTCCTGTATGACTGTCAACATCTAGCAGGAAAGGTATAACCAAATTAATTAACAATATTATAAAATAAAATTCTACCAGCTCCTGACCAAAATTTTCATCTCAATCTGGTTCAGTTGGGAGCTAAAATGAGACTTAATATTTATTTATCTTTGTTTGGTTTTTTGAGGTAGGGTCTCACTCTAGCCCAGGCTGACCTGGAATTCACTATGGAGTCTCAAGGTGGCCTCAAACTCACGGCAATCCTCCTACCTCTGCCTCCCAAGTGCTGGGATTAAAGGCGTGCGCCACCACGCCCAGCTTGAGACAATATTTATAGCAGTTCCTCCTTGGCTTTCTATGTGGCCCATGTCCATGCAGCCATCTGTAAAATAGGCCTCTTTGATGCCTATTTTACCACAACTAAACATATTCTTAGGATTTTAGTCAGCCTCAAGTCTGACTTTATGTCGTAGTGATCAGCTCCTCACATTAACCCAAAAGTCTGGGCCTACCTTAAATTTTTTGTTGTTTATTTTGAGGGAGGGTCTCACTCTAGCACAGGCTGACCTGGAATTCACTATGTAGTTTCAGGATAGCCTTGAACTCACAGCAATCCTCCTATCTCAGTTTCCGGGAAGCTGGGATTAAAGGGGTGCATCACCACACCCTGCATGGGCCTATCTTAAAACCCTTCTATAAGATAATAGAACACTTAAAATTGTCTTTACTAGACCTTATCAAGAGCCTCTCAAATCCCAACTACATTTAAGCTACAAGGCCTATCAGTGTGGATTCATCTGTCCAGAATTATATCCTCAGAAACTCAAACAACCTATTCCACAAACATCAGAAAATTCCACCATCTCTTCCAGTAAGATCCAGGGGCAACCCATCCACAAATACCTCCAGACCCCCATGAGTAGTCATGACTCTTTCTCATCTTTCTGAGTTCTATGATATAATTTTTACAAACTCTCCTCTTATTACCTTCCAGTCCTATGAGACCCAAGTTAATTTAAAGCATTCATCTTAGATCTGCTTCTTTAGGGAAACCAAATAGAATGCTCAACTCAGGACACCATTGGCCCTCGTTAGTTCTGTACATGTGGTGACAGAACTGTGCTGGGGACCTGCTCATTGTCTTCTTACTCAAATACCTCGGTCGTAAGGCACAGACCTCTCCACCAGAAAAATAATGCCTTTGCTGTGGTTGGGTCTAAGACATTTATAATTTGACCTCAACATTAGAAATTTAGTACTACTTAACCTCACAGTATATTTTAAAGCTATAATAATTAAAATAGTCTTGTGCTCAAAATGATAGTGTTGGATTTTCAAATGACTTTTTTGCAATGGTGCATGAACAAAGTGGACATATGTTCTGTACCGTTTTGTTTCACTGGTCTATATGTGTATCTTCACAAACACAGTAGACTCTGTCTTACTCAGGGCTACTTTCCATTGAGTTTCAAAATAAGGTTTTCAGTAGGATTTACTTTAAGAACACTAAGCATCTCTCTACCCTCTCATCACCATGATGGGCTTATAGCTAAGAAATTGTCTTATGTCTTAGAACCTGTGAACTTTGACTTATCAGAAGTATAGAAACTGTTGGGACTTGAAGGGCCTTTGGAGCTAGACTAAATATAATTTGCATAATGAGATGGGCATGAGTCTTTGGGGACCATGTGTAGAATGTTATGGTTTGGATATAAAGTGTCCATTCAAAGAGTAAAGGGCCTGAGATCTCTGTTCTCAGATGCTCAATCTAGTCACTGCATCATGAGAGCTCTGATCTAATCAATACACTGATAGATTCATTATTTGATGGAATTCTTGGTTGATGATAGAAACTAGGAGGTGGGATCCTCACCTTAGCTCTTCTGCCTCTACCTCCTAAGTAGTTGTGATAACAACCCCATGCCATTATACCTTATAAGTTTCATTGAACCATAAAAATTGAATATAGTTATAGCATACAGTGCTGATAGATATGTTATATGTGCATTGTTAATATCTATGTTATCTTAGCAGCAAATATTTTTACTTTGTGTTGCAACTACTTATCCAGGCCTTTATATCAGGATAACTATATATGTAAGTGGCAATATTCCAAAAGCGTTTAATACAGCTGTGGTGGTGACAGCAAGGCTTTGTGTGAGCTCAACAAAATGGATTTTCCCTCCACTGCATCTTTGTTTACTGAAACCACTGACTGTGCAACTCCCATTGGTAAGGATTAAATACTAAGCCATAACTTGTAGCTATTGTCCTTTTATTATATTGGATCTCTTCTACCATAGAGAGTAGAGCAATCCATCTTCACAGCACTGAACAACTGTCCTGTAGACGAGTCTGTCTTCTTTGGTAGCTGTGCTTATGTCAGTTATCATCAAAGGCAGACTGAGGGCTGGAGAGATGGCTTAGCGGTTAAGCGCTTGCCTGTGAAGCCTAAGGACCCCGGTTCGAGGCTCAGTTCCCCAGGTCCCACGTTAGCCAGATGCACAAGGGGGCGCACGCGTCTGGAGTTCATTTGCAGAGGCTGGAAGCCCTGGCGCGCCCATTCTCTCTCTCTCCCTCTATCTGTCTTTCTCTCGGTGTCTGTCGCTCTCAAATAAATAAATAAATAAAAATTTTTTAAAAAAAGGCAGACTGATCACAATATCTTGCTATCATCATAGCATTGTATAAAAATATAATCCAAGGGCTGGAGAGATGGCTTAGTGGTTAAGTGCTTGCCTGTGAAGCCTAAGAACCCCAGTTGGAGGCTAGATTCCCCAGGACCCACGTTAGCCAGATGCACAAGGGGGCACACACGTCTGGAGTTCATTTGCAGTTGCTGGAAGCCCTGGCAGGCCCATTCTCTTTCTCTCCCTCTCTCTTTCTCTCTCTCCCTCTTTCTCTGTCTGTCACTCTCAAATAAATAAATAATAAACAAATTTTTTAAAATATATATAAAAAATATAATCCAATTTCAAGGAATTAATTTTACTAAAAAACAATGAACTCTCACAAAATTGACTTATGTTACCATAATGCCCCTCTATATGGAAACAGCTGCTCTTGACAGACCCTTCTGGGTGGCCTGTTGGACACAGCTTTATTTCAAGTATGAAAAATAAGCTTCAAGGAAGAAATATTACCAGTGACTTATATGTGGTGATTTTCTATTCCATTACCAAATTAGATAGCTTAGAGATAAGAGAGAGAAAGTAGAATAGGTTTCATACCATCATACCCAATGATCCACTCATTATTCTTTTGCTTCCCATTTCTACATTTTTTAGCTCTACAGTCAAAAGTTCTTTCCAGGGAGGGGAGCCTGGAGAGATGGCTTAGCAGTTAAGGTGTTTGCCTGCAAAGCCAAAGGATCCCAGTTCAATTTCCCAGGACTCACATAAGAGGGTACATGCATCTGAAGTTCATTTGCAGTGGCTGGAAGCCCTGGCATGCCCATTCTCTCCCTCTCTTTCTCTCTCTCTCATAAATAAATAAAATATATTTTTTAAAAGTTCTTTCCAAGGGCAAAATCACTTCATATGAATAATAAGCATTTTTCAGTGACATGGTAGTGACCGTTCCCACCTCTTTTGGATTTCTAGTTCCAAGAAATCAATAGACAAATAAAAGAGAATTGATTCCAGCTACCAAAGAGAAATGGGCACCTTCACAGCACAGGAACTATGTGCTTAAGTCTACAGGATTCTGTTGTACAATTCCCTAATTACTTAAAGTTCAGTAGTGAACGTTAATTAAAGACATCAGTACTGCAATTGAATCAGGGCAACTAAGACTCGGATGCTGTAAGAATGAGGATGTGGCTCCTCTCATCAGAGAGAGAACCCTAACCAGTGCAGTTTCTGGCTAAGGGAAAAAGGGTTCTGCATTCTAGTAGGGGAAACTGTTATGTTATTTGTACCTCTATAGCTAGCTAGTGATGGAGGACTGCAATAGCTATGTTTACTTTCTTGTTGAGAAAAAAATGACAGGCATACTCCTGTGATCTCTTCTTGGGGAAAAGTATACCAATCTAATACAGATGCTGCTGTTTATAGTGCAGGCGTGTGCTCACGAGTAGAATCTGGTGTGTCCTTTCTGTAATGGCCTTGACACCACAGCATCCACTTACATCCAACTTTTTAAGTTTGGAAGATGGCAGCACTCTATGTCTGAGAGAAAATGGTTAAAACAGTACTGGACATAATGGAAAATAAAGGTAAATCATTTTCTTAAAGAGGACTGAGTATTCATCTCTGTTGTCCTGAGCTTACACAGACTTCCTTGGAGTTTTCTGATTCTGTTGGGGCTACAACAGCCTGACAAGAGAAAGCAGCATCCTTTATGGATCTGCCTTTCTCAGCATTTGCTTGCTTCTAAACTAATTGTGAAACTCAGTATTTCTCTTCACAAATTTTTCCCTAACTGGTCTTAGCAAACTTTTCTTCTTGAAATAGGCCAGATCCAAAATAGTAAAAAAAAAAAAAAAAAAAAAAAAAAGATATTTTTAAAAATACAGATGGAAAATGAGAATGATAACTGCCACATTATAAGAAAAGTATTATATTACTCATCTGCATGTGGTTTAATCAATTCAAAATTTCATCATGTTCTTGCTCTCTCCATGTTCCTAGGAACACTATCTTGGAAGCCAATGCTGCTAGGTGATGAGAAAAGAGAAGGCAGATCTGAACTAGCAATCAGCTCACTCACAGTGAGTTATTCAAATGAACAGAATCGAATCAAGTCAAGGCAAGACATTACCAGAAATAGACACCTTTGTGAGCATCAGTGCACTAACAAACTCCTGAGAGGAGGAAATCCCCTCTCAGGTAACACTGTACAAAGCCAATTTGGTATTCTCTCAGCTTTATGGAGGTATAATTAGTAAGTTAAAACTATATATATATTAAGGTATACAAGTTAATATGCTGACACAAATGAAAACTAATTACTGAAATCAATTAATCAGCATATCTATTGCCTCACATAGCTACCTTTTTGTGATTGTTATACATAAGGATTACCTCCTCAGTAATTTCAATTACACAATACAATTTGGTAACTGTAGTCACATTGCTGTAGTTTGCAGCTGTAAATTTACTCCTCTTGTATAATTAAAATTATATACTACTCTCTTTCCTACTGTGTCCTTTCTAGTTTATTCTTTTACACATTTGTGGTTTCACTTTACACATGTAAAATCATCAATTAGTCTTTCTGTGTCTGGCTTATTCTTATGTTCTCCAGCTTCATTTTTCAAAAATGATAAGGTTCCTTTTTAAATATTGACTTATACTCTATGAACTATACACACCACATAGTCTTTATGTATTCAATTTATCAATAGGCAATTAGGTTGTTCCATGTCTTAGCTACTATTAATTATGTGATACTATGAACAAGAAGCTGCAGATATTTTTTAAGGCACATTAATTTCATTTCCTTTAGCAATATACAATAATGGAATTTCTGGGTAATGTGGTAGTTCTATTTTTAATTTTGTGTATGTGTATTTGTGTGCATGCCTGTGTGTATGTGTGTTCTATATGCTGTGTATGGCCATACATGTGTGGAGGTGCTGGATATGTGTATGTGCTGGTGTGGAGGCCAGAGGTTGATGTTGGGTACTTTCTTCACTCATTCTCCACCTTATCTGAGACAGGCCTCTTGCTAAATCCAGAGCTGGCCCAATTTGGGTAGTCTAGCAACCAACTTGCCCTGGGTCTCTACCACTCCCTGGGGACAAGGAGTACAGGGGTGCATGACCATGCCTGACGTTTACGTAAGGCCCAAATCCAGATTTATGTGCTTGTGCCACAAGCACTTTACTGACTGAGCCATTGATTTTGAATTTTTTGAGGAATTTCCCTAGTGTATTCCATAATTGTTTTACTAGTTTACATTCCCACCAAAAAAATGCGTCAGGGTTCCCTTTTGCACAACCTCTCCAATAATTTCTCGCTCTCTCGCTCTCTCACTCTCTCTCCCATTTGGATAACAGCCATTCTAACAGGCTTGATTTGCTATCTTACTGAGGTTTTGATTTGTGTCTTCCAATTGTTAGACATTTTAAACACATTATCATATATTTGTTGCCATTTCTATGTCAGTTTTGAAAAAAATGTGTATTTTGATCTTTTGCTGACTTTTTAATTATGCCTTTTTTCTGTTGTTAAACTGTATGAGTTAATTATATTTTGGATAATAACTCATAGTAAGAGATAGGGTTCCTGTTCTTTAGGTTGCAAACTCACTATTGATTGTTTTCTGGGGCATATAGCACCTTCTCCATTGGATGTCATGTCACTTGTCTATGCTTTTTTATTGCCTTTGCTCTTGGGGTCACACTCCAAAATCATTTCCCAAACCAATATCAAGAAGGCTTTGCAATTTTCTTTTTTTGTTCTGGTAGTTTGGGGATTTCAAGTCTAAAAGACATCTATCTTGATTTGACTTCTTTATATGGTGTGAGATAAAGAGCCAGTAATTTCTCCTGCAGATATACAGATGGCCTCCAACTTGTGGTTCAGCTCTGCTTGAAGATGACATAAAAGTGATTCACATGAAGCAGAAACCACACTTTGAAGTTTTGAATTCGTTTTTTCTGAGCTAGTGATGTGTAGCACAATATCTTTGTGAAATTGAACACGGCAGGAAGCCATAGTTCCAAACTATTATGATCATGTGGACAAGTCCAGTACTCCACTGAATGCTGGGTTACTAACTTCAGTTGATTATGGGATTAAGTATACTTTAACTTGTGATATTTTCTAATTTCAATGGGCTTTGAAAATACAAACCTATTATAAATCACAAAGCATATGCAAATACTCCATTGTCATTTATTAAAGAAGCTCTCCTTTCCCTAGGGTTTGTTCTTGACACTATTATTGAAGAACAGTTGACTGTTGTGCAGATTTATTTCTGGGCTTTCTGTTGTGTTCAATTTGTCTATATATCTATTTTATGCCATAGTGTGAAGGTTATTATATATTTGAAATGATCTTGAAGTTATAAAGTATAAATGTGTCCAGCTTTGTTCTTGTGCAAGATTATTATGACTATTGTTGAATTTTGTGGCTTCAGATGAAATTTTGGATTGATTTGTGTATTTTTGTGAAGACTGACAATAAGATTTCTGTAAAGATTATGTGGAACATGTAGATCACTTTGAGGAACTTTGGCCATATTAATTCTTACAATTTATGAATAAAGTACCTTTCCATTGACCTGTCTCATCTTGAATTTCTTCATCACTATTTTATCATTTCTATGTACAAGTCGTCTTCTTTTTTCATTATATTTAATCCTATGTAACTTCTTATTTACTTTTTAATTAATTTATTTATTATTAGAGAGGCAGATAGAGAAAGAGAGAATGGGTACACCAGGGCCTTTAGCCACTGCAAATGAACTCCAGATACATGCGCCCCCTTGTACTTTTGGTTTACATGGGTCCTGGGAATTCAACCAGGGTCCATAGGCCTTACAGGTAAATGCCTTAACCACTAAGCCATTTCACCAGCCCTAACTTATTATTTTCAATCCTATCATAATAAGACTATTTTCTAAGTTTCTATTTGGATTATTTGTGGTTATATGGAGTTATAAGTGAATTCTGAATTAAGTTTATTGAAAGTGAATATTAGTTCTACCCATTTTTTATATACTCTTGTAACACTTTCTAGATATATGGTCATATCAAACTCAAGCAGAGAACAATGTTACATCTTTCTCATAAATTGGGATGTCTTTTATTGCATTATCTTGATTATTTGCTCTAGTAGGAAGTACAGTGATTTATTAAATAGACTTGGTAACAGTCAGTATTTTTGACTTATGTCAGACCCTATAGGAAGTTTTTCAGATTTTCCCCCATTTATTATGATGCTATTATGATGATATTATTATGATGATATTATTATGGGGCTTTCATATGATGTCTTTATTGTGAAGAGATATAATGGATAGGATATCAATGCAGAAAATCAGTTAAAAGTAATGTATGAACAATTGTACCAAAATATGTATTAGATCATATACATACATATGTCATAATTATAGTATATATTCCCATCACAGTCCTCTCAATTATACATGGAATGCCTTCTGGAACAAATTGTATGTACATTCACAAATAATTTTTAACAAAATAAAGGAAAATGGACTTATTCTAGTTATTTATTTTTCAACCACATGGGATGAGACTAGGAGTCAGTCATGGTCTGTAATCAGGGCAATTCATAAATATGTTGAAGCTGAAGAAAACACTCCTTTCTCTGTAATAACCATTAAGGCAAAAGCAAATCAAAAGAGAATTTCCAAAATATCTTCAGAAAAACACCTATAAACACACCATGTAAAATTCCAGAAATTTGGGAAAGACAGATAAGGGGTAGTTCATCCGGATAAGCAGCTCCATGAAAAAAAGAACAGAGATTTTAAATTACCAAAATTTATAACTCAATAAACTACAAAAGGAACAAATTAAGTCCAAAGTTAACTAAAAGATGGAAATGATAAAGATCAGAACAGATGTGAGTCAAATTAAGAATATAAAAGCAATGGCAACATTAACAAAACTCAAAGTACTTTTTTGGATCAATACTTGGCAACATAAAAACTGAATCAAGATGAAATCTAAGACCTGAACATTCCAAAGCAAATAAACTGATTAGTAATCAAAGGTTTTCAAAAAAAATTCTAGAACAAGATAGCTTCACAGGTGAATTCTACCAAACAAAGTAAAATTAATATTAGTTTTTAAGCTCTTCCTAAAAAATAAAGTAGAAGGGACATTTCTCAATTCATTTTGTGAAGTTAGTATCATCCCCAGCCAGAAAAAAATAAACCCTCAAGAAAACTACTTGCTAATTTTCCTAATCAATGCAAATGCAAAAACTTTAATCAAGTACTCTGAATTCAAGAACACATTAGAAAGATTACACAACATTTGTCTCTGCAATACGAGAATGACTTAGCATATTATTATGGCTTGCATGTGAAATAACCCCTACAGATTCATGTGTCAAGGGCGTAGCCCCCATCTGGTGGTGCTATATTTGGAGGTTGTTCTCCTTGAGAAGAACCTGGACCACCCTTCTTAAATAGGACCACCCAGGAAGTTGTTACACAAAAACTCATTGCACCATCTTCAGCTGCCCAGACACTCAGGAGCCACTGGAACCATGGTCCAACAGGGCCCCAGTATGGCATGAGGGGGTGGCCATCTATGCTGTCATCCACATACTGCTAGATTTGTGGGCTGGTCATGGAAGCTCCCATGCTGCTTTCAAAGGAAGGTCTGGGAGGTTAGCACATATGTGGCAAGGTCAGGGTCCCTGAAGTCCGAAGCTGTGAGGGCAAAGCCCAAGCTGCCATGGAGGATGTTGGAGATGCTTAAGAAAAGCTGTGGGCAGTGGACAGCCAAGAGAGGTCATGTGGCTGCAAACAGCAAGGCCATAGATGTGGGGCTGGCTTAAGCCTATTGCAGTTCACATGACAACATCACATACCCTGGATGCTGGGCATGGAGCCATGAGATTTAATGTTTTCTCAGCTGCTTTGCTCTTTTTTGGTTCCTATCCTTCCTTGCTTGCTTTTCCCTTTTGAATTAAAAACGTTTACTCTGTATATATGCAGTTTTCTTTTTGATTTTACAGGTGCTCACTGCTAAGAATTGCTTTGAATTTCATAAAACCATTGAAATTAAAACTTTTAACAATGTTAAACTATTAAACTTTGGAGCCTCTTAGAGCTAGACTAAATGCATTCTGCATTATGAGCTGGTCAAAAGCCTTTGGGGATAGGGATAGAATGTTAATGGTGTGACTATGAAATGTCTCCCACAAGTTCATGTGTTGAACACCTGGTCTTTAGCTGACCACCAAGCCCAGAAACAGAGCTGGGTGAATATTGACTGAAACCAAGCCCAGAGACACAGAACCTCTGACCAGTGACTGAGCTCTCTGAAACCATGAGGCACAAGAAATCTTTCCTCCTTTAAGTTCTTTGCTCAGGTATTTTGATTGTAGCAATACAAAACAACTACTGTCAATTAGTAAAAAATAATAAATATGATATGTTCTTAGCAGAATGAAAGATTAAAACCATATCATTATCTTCATAAGTACAGAAATGAGCACTACAAATTTCATCCTTTTTTTTAATTAATTAATTTATTTATTTGAGAGCGACAGACACAGACAGAAGGACAGATAGAGGGAGAGAGAGAATGGGCGCGCCAGGGATTCCAGCCTCTGCAAATGAACTCCAGACGCATGCGCCCCCTTGTGCATCTGGCTAACGTGGGACCTGGGGAACCGAGCCTCGAACCGGGGTCCTTAGGCTTCACAGGCAAGCGCTTAACCGCTAAGCCATCTCTCCAGCCCCAATTTCATCCTTTTATTAATTATAAAAATCCATTCAAAACAGGTCTAGATGGATTTACCTAACAATGAAAGCCATATTAAAAAGATGCTAGTTTAGCCAGTCTCTGACCACTCCTTTCCTTCTGGAATAGGAAGTTTGTAATCAATTGCCATTGTTCTCTGAAATCCATTCATACCTCAGTATCCACTGGATATTGGTTCCAGAAAATCCATGACTACCAAAACTTAAGATGTTCAAGTTCATGTAACATAAATTGAAATAGCAAATTGCCATGTGCTGTGTAAGCTTGATGAGAGATGACACTGAAGACAAGGCAGTTCCCTCTCAGACCCAAGCCTGCTTATCTCAACGTCTTCCGAGATTCCGTCTCGTGGGCAGGCTGGCCACAGGCCCTGTGAGAGGGAAAAATGAGAACAACAAATAGCCTAGTGGTTAAAAACACCACCTTGAGAATAGGTGAAAAATAAATCAGCCCAGGACTGTTTGATGTGCTGTGTGTGTGTGTGTGTGTGTGTGTGTGTGTGTGTGTGTGTGCGCACACACACACAACTCAAGGCTTGAACAGAGTTCACTATTGTTCATTCTATGGGGAAGACATCTTACCCAAGGATGTTTGACTGAGATCTCCAGTCCGCTATTTCAATGGGGGTTCCCTAGTCATTGCTGCTGGATGACATGGTACCCAATCTCTTGTTCTGCTTTTTACCTGCTCCTTTCTGCTTCAGTCATTTCTTCTGGATATCATGAATGCCCCAATGATGTTCCACTGTTTACCTACCACTGAGAATGCCTGCTAGCTGTATCAGTGGGGTATTCCTAGTTATTTCTGCTCAATGTTGTGAGTACCAATCTGATGGCTTATTATTTTATCTGTTTGCTACTTGTCATTTGCTCTTTACTTCTGCTTTCTATATAGTTAATAAACTCACTCATTCTTGGGCTGGAGAGATGGCTTAGTGATTAAGGCACTTGCCTGCAAAGCCAAAGGACCCAGGTCTGATCCAGGTAAGCTAGATGCGCATGGTGGTGCATGCATCTGTAGTTTGTCTGCAGCTACTGAAGGCTGTCATGCACCTATTCTCTCTCTCTCTCTCTCTCTCTCTCTCTCTCTCTCTCTCTCATAAATATAATGCAATACAATAAAAAACTCACTCATTCAAGATTTAAAAAATGGATATATTTCAGACTATCACCACATGAACTGAAAACTTTGACTAATACTCTCATCAGTACACCACAATGCTTTTCCTCATTCAATGGTGCTGTGGTGGTGATATTTTGTCTCCAAAAGGTTCATGTGTGGGGTTCTGGTCTCTAGTGTGGTGGCACTGAGTTGATGGTGTCTTTATGAGTTAGAGCCTGGTGGAAATAATGAGGTCATTGGGTGTGCCACCCACAGAAAGGATTCATTTACTTCCCATAGGAGTGCATTGTTTTGAAAATGGGAGATTCACCCCATCCCATTCTGTTTCACCATGTAACCTCATCCAGATACTCCCTTCAAGATGACACCATAGGTTATGAAGCTCTTGCCACACCTGAGCAGAGGTACTTACATGATCTTGGATTTTCAGCCTCCAAACTATGAACTAACTAAACTTCTTTTCTATAGAAAATACCTAGCCTTGCGTATTTTGTTATATCCACAGAGAATGGACTAGACAAGGCAGTAAAAGCAGTGATATGGAAAGAGGCCAGTAGTATTTTAAGAAAATTTCTTCCCATGTAAACAACAGGGATATTTTTCTTAAGTAATACATTTTTGTATGAAATATGTAAAATTAGATATTGTGGTGGTCCATGTCAGTAGAAAGCTGCTGAATTGAAATTCATAAAAATAGTTGTGTGGTCAAATAGGCATAGTTTACTGAGACTGACACACTACCTGCTGTGCTAACAGGACACCTGGGTATAGTTTTAATGCACATGTTCCCCTCTTAAAATACCAAGTGGTAAGATGTTGCTATGAAAGTGAGTGGCCAAAGACATCAGATGAAAGGTTTTAGAATTTCAGTCATTCTTTCGTCTTTAAAGCCTCCCATGGTTATGTAAGGATGTGAATTGAATAGAAACTAGTAATTCCTATGAATGGAGTGCCTAACATAAACTTGTAAGTAAGCATCGAATATACTTTGGTTCTAATTCTGATGACCATTGTCATACGGCACTATTCTTAGTGCATATGCTATCACTAGGCATTGTTATTAGAACAAGAACAATTAGGAACATTAGTAGATGACAGAGGAAATAATTAGCTGGATAGTATCAATAACAAAGAAGGATAGGGTTCTTTTTCCCTACCAGTCTGACTTATATTGAAGCACATAGGAGTTTCACAATGCTGACACTGGCTCTTTGATCTAGTATGGGAGAGGAAAAGCAGTGATAATGAGTGACACCTCCAAGGGTGGTAGTTTTCACGAAACTGAGCCAAACTTTCTTTAAGGGAGAGTATTAGTAAAGGTTATCCAAAGCATAAAATCAATAAGATACATACCCACACAGCAGATTTCTTCACACAACAGTGATGGCTGGCAAGTCTGAAGTCTGAAGGGTAGGTAGGAAGATGGAGACCCAAGGAAGAGCTGCTGATGTAACCTTGAGTCCAAGTGAAGTCAGTAGGCAGTATTCTTTGTTCTTAGGAGACCTTGGTCTTTAGTCTTAAGGACTTCGACAACCAAAATAAAGCCCACTCACATAATTAAGAATAGTTTTCTTTATTCCAAGTCAATTGAGCTAAATATAAATTATATCTAAATGTTATCAATAAAGTGACATATAGAGTGCTGCTCAACCTGGAATTAGATATCATTGCCCAGCCAGAGTGACAAAATTAACCATTAAAGGAAGGAAGGAAAGAAGGAAGGAACAACGGGAGGGAAGTAAGGAGGAAGGGAGAAAGAAGAAAGAAAGGGAGGAAGGAATGAAGGAAGAGGATTATATGAAATATAAGATATGGGGTCTGTGGTGGCTTGACTCAGGTGTCCCCCAGGGGTTCTGAATGCTAGGTTCCCAGCTGATGGATATTTGGGAATTAATGCCTCCTGGAGGGAGTTTATTGTTGGGGGTGGGCTGATGGGTGTTATAGCCAGTTTCACCAAGCCAATGTTTGGAACATTCTCCTCTTGCTATGGTCCACCTTATGTTGGTCAGAGGGTGATGTCCACCCTCTGCTCATGCCATCGTTTTCCCCTACCATTGTGGAGCTTCCCCTTGAGCCTGTAAGCCAAAATAAATCTCTTTTTCCCAGAAGCTGCTCTTGGTTGGGTGATTTCTACCAGCAACGTGAACTGGACTGCAACAGTAAAGTGGTACCGAGGAGTGGGGTTGCTGCTAGACACCTGACTATGTGGCTTTGGCCTTTTGGAGCTGATTTTCAAGAGTAATGTGGGAGGATTTGAAACCTTGGCCTAAAAGATGCCTTGCAGTGCTCTAAGTACAACTTGATGGACTATTCTGGTCTGAGCTGCAAGACATGAATGCAGTACGAACTATGGACTGTGAGGTTTGGCTTATGAGGGTGAGAAAGAGCTTTGCTTGGACTGGGCTAGCAGTTTGTGTGAGAAGCTTGCTCTTGTGCCCATGTCCTGAAAAGTTGTGCAAGGTTGCTTTGCATAGAAATGAACTGGTATGAGCAGAAGGATATGGCACAGAAAGAAAAATCTTTGGGTGAACTGTTGCCCATTCAGCTGCAACTGAGAGATTGCAACCTTTGAGACTGGGCTAGCTGAACTGTGCTGGGGCAACAGGAAGAATATCGATTCTTTTGAAGGGGCCTGAGTGCTCAAGGAGTTTCCTTCAAAGTCTTCTTCAAAGTCTGCTTTATTCCCTCCTGGATTAACAAATTGGCACCCTACTTGGTATTTTGGAGTACAAGAAATGCAGGAAAGAGAGGGTCATTGAGTTTGCAACACGGTCTTATGTTTTGGAAATGGCCATGAGCAGTGTGAAGCAGGTTTTGTTGGTTGCCTGCCTGGAGACCCCATGGGGCCATGAGAATGAACCATGGCTTGCAGTGGAGATGCAGGGACCATGAGCTGGCTGCTAAGGAAAGCTACTGGCCCCATTGAAGTTTCCCAGGACTGTGAGTAGCCTAGCTGGAGGGGTGGAATTGGAATTCCAGAGACTTGTTGCTGGTTAGAATTATCGGATTTGGAGATTTTGTCACTGGCTAGAGTTGTTGGACTTGAAGCTATAGAGTTTGATGTTTGCCCTGGTTGTTTTAAATGTTGTATTGGTTTAATGTGTCTTTGCTATGCCCAATGCCATACTTTGCAGTGTGAATGTTTATTCTGTGTCATTATGGGGTTTTATGGTTATTTTGGAATTATGGCTCAAAGATCTTGGACTATGGAGACGTATGAACATCACTGGAATTGATAAAAACTATGGGGACTTTTAAAGTTAGATGAAGGTATTGTATTTTACATCATGTATGGTTATCAGTTTATGGGGGCCAGGGCAGAATGTGGTGGTTTGTTTCAGGTGTCCCCCATAAATTTAAGTTTTCTAAAACTAGATTTCCAGATGATGAGATATGGGAATTAATGCTTCCTGGAGGGAGGGTGTTGTTGGGGGGTGGGTTTATGGGTGTTATAGACAGTTTCACCAAGCCAGTGTTTGGCACACCCTCCTGTTGCTATGGTCCACCTTATGTTGGCAAGGGGGTGATGTCCACCCTCTGCTCATGCCATCATTTTCCCCCGCAATCGTGGAACTTCCCCTCAAGCCTGAAAGCCAAAATAAACCTGTTTTTCCCAGAAGCTGCTCTTGGTTGGGTGATTTCTACCAGCAATGTGAACCAGACTACAACAGGGTCCCTCTAGGTGCTTAGTGGAGTCACCACCAGTGGTGAGTTTTCTGTCCTTTCTCCAGCCCAACACACATGACCCTCTGGATCTATAGTGGAGTTACCACTCCAGGTGAGTTTCTCACCCTTCCTACAACCCCACCCAAGGGTCCCTCCAGGTGCCTAATGGACTTTCCACTGTGGATGAGGTCCCTACCCATCCCACAATTCTACCCACATGTCCTTCTGTGTGCCAAGTTGAGCCACCACTCTGGGTAAGTTCCCCTGACTTTTCCCAGCTTCACTGGTGTGTCTTTCTGAGTGCCTAGTAGAGTGGCTCTTCTGTGAGTGAATTTGCCATCCTTCAACACCTTCCTCTAATTCTGCCTATACCCATATGGTTCTCCGGCCACCCTGGTTGATCCAGATCCCTTAAAATAAGCTTCTCATTCCTGGTGTTCTTTGAACATTGCACCCTGCCCACTAGTCCAAGTGGCCACCACTTCCTCCTCACCATGTGAAGGGGGGCAGTGAGCCACATCATCCATCATCCCCCTCCTTGATTTAAAGCCTGTGTAATCTCTTACCCCTCTATGGCTGGTTCCCCCATACAACATGTCTATGTGAGCAATCCACATAAATCCCCAACTTCCCACCCCAGGTTATTCCCCTCCTATGACCTTCAATGAGCCACAACATTCTTGACAAGACAAATAGAATATCTTCAGATGGCAAATACACAAACACACACACACAAAAGGTAACACATATCCAACAAGAATGCCAAGGCCTATAGTAGAGGACTCCTGTGAGAGGTACTTAAAGGAAACTCCAGCAAAGAATTCCAAAACATGATTGTGATAAATATATAGTAAACTTAAAGAGGACATGAACAAATATCTAAATGAAATCCAAGAGAGCTTAAGCAAACGACTGGAAGAAATCGATAGATACCTGAATGAATTTGAATGAGACATAGACAAATACCTAAATAAACTCCAAGAGAACACAAGCAACCATCTAAATAAAATAAGAATGTAAATATAAATATAAATGCTGAGGAAAATGAAACAGAAATTAAAACTGCAATAATTCAAATAAAAAGCTACCCAGAAAGTTTTGCCAACAAAATAGACCATGAGGAAGACAGACTATAAGGATTTCAGGCTTTTCTCCATCCTCACTAGGGTTAGTCCTGCATAGTAGATTCCCCCAGCTTTCCAGAGGACCTCTGCTTTGTCACTTCTCAAGGCATGCCTGCCTACATATGAAGTAGGCACCTCTAGAACACTGACAGGCACCTGAGAGGATCCACTCACAGAAGCAAAGCCAAGTGAATTCTATATTGTATGAGTCCACATGGGTTCCCATGGCCACAAGGAAGCACAGGATGTGGGGGTGAGAATGGGCAAGTCAATACCAAGTGCTCCTAAACTCCACCTCCTGATGCAGCTTCAGAATGTGTTCTACCTGAACCATGCTCTTCTGCTTTGCACTGCCAGTAATCTGTCAGATTTACCTGATTTCTAACCATGTCTTCTCACAAGACACTTTCAGAGTCAAGCAATTCCTGGCCAAGAAACAAAAGCAAAATCATTCCATTCCCCACTGTATTTGGACAAAAGCTGATAATAGCATAAATTATAACACCAAGAGAAGACACTAGAGGAGAACACAACTGGACCTATAAGGATTCACAAGTCACAGGATGACTATTCATGCTGAATCAAGGTCAACAGTGAGTCCTGACACATGGAGCTGACATCTGCACTGTGGAGAGCTGAGAATATTTAACTGAGAATCTGATTCTGCTTTCCACATGAGTTACATTGATGAGTCATTTCAGTAGTAAATATGGAAAAATTTTGAACTGCAAATAAAAGAATATCAGGACTTCAGAACTAGGAAGAAGTAGATCAAGATGACAAGTTCAAAAACATATGAGCATAACATGAGAAATGTGGGACACCCTGTAAAGAGAATATGTACAAGTGATAGAGATACAAGGAGAATAACTTCTGGGTAATGACATAGAAAAGCTTTTTAATAAAATTATAGAAGAAAATATCCTGAATCTATGGAAAGGAGGCCCATAAAAGAAGCATACAAAAAACCAAATACACAAGACAAGAGAAGAAATTCCCTAGATTATATTATAGTCAAAATGCTAAACACATGGAACAAAGAAAGAGCACTGAAAGTTCTAAAAGAGAAACATTCCAACACATATAAAGATAAACCCAATATAATAACAGTTTGTTTTTTAATGGAAAGTCTATAAGCTAGAAAGCCTTAGAATAATGTATTTCAATTATTAAAAGGCCAAAGATACCAACCCAAATTATTATACCCAGCACAATTATCTCTTAGGAGAAAGTAAACTTTTCATGAAAAGATCAGGCTAAAAAAAATTATAAGCACTAATCCAGCCTCTCAGAGGCTACTAAATGGAATGTTTTGTATTGAAGAAAATAATAAACATATTCAAGAGGTTACAGGAGGTTAAAAAGAAAACATAATCAAAGCAATAAGAGTTACTAAATAAATGAAAACTAAGGAAACATCAGACTCCACAAAATCATAACATGAAAAGAACACTTTTCAACAATAACTCTAAATATTAATGGTCTGAACTGCCAATCAAACAGACTAAAAGACTAAATCCGAAAACAGGATCCAGATTTTTGCTGTCTTCTAGAAACTTACCTTACTGTAAATACAGATTCTACATTAATGTGAAAGGATGGAGAAACATATTTCAAGAAAATGAAACTAGGAAACAAACATGAGTCAGTATTCTCATATATAAAAGACTTCAAACCAAAAGTTATCAGTACAGTAGAAGGTCACTTCATACTGATCATTTATAAACTAACTAAAAACATAACTTTAAAGAAAGAGTTTGAGTGAAGGTACTATATATCAGTGTGTAATGCTGCCATATGTATTTAAATCAAAATCCCAGTGCCAGGTGCAGAATGCCTCCCTGTGAGTTATTGGCCAGGGATCTGGCAGAGACTCCCAAACTAATACAGGCTATTGCCATTGTTCTTGGTTATCAATCGGAAGTAGATGGTAAGACCCCATTGCTACAAACATCACACACCTTGGATAAAGAACACAGAGCAATCAAGGTGAAACTGAGATGGGCACCCATCTCTGCTGGCTAGCGTTCATAGTGCTATGCTGATTGCTATGGGAGAGAAGTCATCAATGGTCTTACCCAGCAATGGACTCTGTGTTACAATTCCTGCCATGTAGACAGGATATGCCAACTAATGCTATAGTGGCATGGCTGTCTTGGGGGTAGCCAAGGTTTTGGGGGTTTCTCCATCCAATGATGATAAACCACTACACTTTCCAACATGACCCCTTCCTTCATCAAAGTAATAATGGACACAGTATATTAACAAGAAATGACGTGTGTCTGTGTGTGTATATATAAAATATAATTGAAAACTTAAGAAAACCATCATCTATTAAAAATATGCATCACCGTGGGAGATGTGTAGAAAAAGTGCTCCCGTGAATAGTACTGGGAGTAAGCAGAATAGGGATGTCCACCTATACAAGGAAGTGTTCGCAAGCATTGTACCCTAGTGATGATCGTTTCCCATGTGAGTGCGGGTCAACAACCCTGAATACTGCTCTACATATTCACTCAAGTTGAACAAACAAATAAGGATGACAGATGATGGACACCAAGTGTTTCATTTGTGCTACTGGACCTTCTCAAGATGGTGCAAAGCAGTCATGTACCTCTGAACTGGGATGACACAAACAGCCCCAAAATGACTAGTGCAAAACCAGTTTGACAAGTGTTAGGTTGGGATGGGCTCCCAAGATGGAGTCACCATGGTCAGCAGAACGGTGACAGAGGCATAGGAAAGTGGATTACACATTCCTCAAGAAACAACCCAGTCCTAATCCCCTCCTTGCCTTATAATGCCCCAGATCATGGTTTCCTGCCCCCTTATCTCATAAGTTACATGGTCAGTATTCTAGTGTCACACCCTAGCTATTTAAAATGGTTAATATAATGATCTCCCCTAAAGGAACGTTTCAATTCAACTTAATAAATGAGTTCTTTTTCCTTCTTCACCTTCCTCCAACTGAAAAACCCATATAAACCCTATTAACTGAAAACTCAGGCTGGCTGTGCTCCTCTCTTGTGAGTCAGCCTTGGCAGCTCATACTCTTCCCAAATAAATGCTTTCATCTTTGCCTCAGAGTGATTGGTTTGTGTGGTATTGGTCACCCCCAAACTTTACAATAAGTAGAAGCCGTTTAATAGGCGTTAGCTACAGAGAAGTAGATAACCATGGGCAGCTGTGTTCACTTAAAGCTTGCAAAGACACTGAAGTTGCCCAAGTTATTTTTACCAAATTCCTAGTTTGTGTTGGTAGGTCTATAGCAGGAATCTGAACTTGGAGTGCCACCTAGTGTCCAAATAGAGAAGTGATTACAGGCTCACAAGACACAAACCACACCCTGGTAATTATGCTTGTGCGCTTTTCTTCTTTACCCTTACTAGGGATTTCATTGGTGTCAGTGTTAACTTCGCAGAAATATGGAACATATAACAGCTAAATGAAGGACTGCTGAAATATGAATTTACTGTTGCTAGTGCTTACAGAACTGATCTCACTACACTCCTCCCCTTCCTTTTATCCTACTTGCTTCTAAAATGCTTTCTGAGCCTGAAAGGAGGTGTTATACAGTTTCATCCTCTTGCTGAAAACAGATAACTAACTCAACACTCCACAGAAAATAGTACAGAATATAGAAAGAGATACTTTTTTTCTAAAAGTTGGCTTCTTGTAGGCCATCACTATGGTCATCTACCACTGTAAGAATTTCCCTTGGCTGGTCATGGATGGTCACAACAGTTATCTCTGCACACAGATACACATGCTTAGATGCCACTTTTCAATAAAGGAGGCCAAAACAGTGACAGTGGCTTTCCCACTGACTTTTGGTCCTGGCCTCCAATAGCAGACATAGGTCTTCTCTTAGGTAGTGAGCCTAAGGTCCAATTTGAAGTAGTTGGTTGTATTATATTATATGTGCCATTGCTTGATTTGGCAGGCACATTGGAAGAGATCGCATGGAGCCCATAGCTGAGAATACTTGGTAAAATTCTCCCCTGGCTACCTGCATAATACCATCTGGAAGTATAAATGCTAATTAGTGAGTAGAAAGTTTTTATATCAGCCCCAGTTTGGTTTTATTGTGTCCTAAAACCAAGTTATAATGTGCTATATTTAGCAATATGGAGTTGCATCTAATTTTGGCATGTAACTGACTACAGTTGCAATAGGCTACATGGTATGGGTGGCCTCAGCGACCTCTCTGGTCAACAATTCAAAGGAAGGTAATTCATTCCTGACACTGAGGTTTTACTTTAACAGTATTTTGGATTTAGGAAAAACACGATAAAGGGTGTTTATTATAAACTCTTCATTGCTTTAAAACCTGTTTTTAAGACAGGTGAAAATACCATTGTACTTGATTGTCTTTGGCCTAATTCTGTATATGCATCAGTGTTTGTGAAATAAATACACCTGTCACTGTCAATCTTCTGTGGACACCTATACACTGAGCTAAATAAGACCTCTAATAGTAGTTTGATCAGTGTACTGTTTATAGTAGAACCCTTAAAGGAGACCTATGGCATTTTCTACACAAGTGAAGACATACTTTCATTCCTCATTTATGGACATGGGCCTTATATAATCATCTTTCAATCCCTTACCAGGCATGCTGACTTCCACAGCTTTCTAGCTAGGACATCCATCCTACATGTAACAAGCTTTGTATATCTGCACTGCATGGAAGATGCACAGAGCTGTCTATAGCCTTTGCTAGTTTCCAGTCTATGCTAGGCCTTGGGCTCCAATTTCACATATCTGATAAACTTGGAATGCCCTGCTGAGTACTCACCAATGCTCCTTTCCTCACTGTGTCATTAACAGTACCAAACCCTGAAATCCACCTAACTACAAATATAAATAAAGCATAGAGACCTTGAACATGGTGCATGTGAAGATGAGCCAATGTCCCAGGGGTCCTAGAGACACCTGCAACTGATTCACACTCATTGGTGCAGGTCTGTGTAAAATGTTATCACTGCCTTGTCAGGTTATCCTGCGTGTCTTACTCAACCATAACTCTCAGAATTTTAGGGCTCATAGGGATTGATCTCGCATCCTCACCCTTCACAGTGTACCAGTACATCCTCCAGGAGGTTTTCAAAGGCTACAAGACACTTAGAGGTTAAGATGACATCACCTATATAACAAAATATTTTATAGTAGATTAGCAGGATAACAAAACAAGATCCTGAGCTACCCTTCCATGGCAAATGGTGGTACAGTGTAAGTGGCCCAGAAGTACTTCAAAGGGCCATTGCTGACTGCTCCAGGAGAAGACAAAATGGTCTTGAGAGTCAGTGACTAAAGAGACACTATGGAGAGTATGGGCAAGATCCATAATATCAGGATACAAAAGCATCAGGTGTTCATCAGAGGAGCAATGTTGGGATAGAGTGGCATGGATTGAGTTAACTAATTTAACTCTTTACAACCACAATTTTCCATAATCTATCTTGCTTCTTTATTGATCACACTGAAGTACTAAAGGGACTTTGGCCCAGAAAATAAATTTTATCTTTTTCTAAATTTTATTTATTTATTTATTTATTTATTAGAGAGGGAGAGATGGAAAATGGGTGCACCTAGGCCTCTAGGCATTGCAAACAAACTCCAGACACACATACCACCTTGTGCATCTGGCCTACATTGGTGCTAGGGAATCAACCCTGGGTCCTTGGGCTTCATAGGCAAGTGCCTTGTCTTAATCACTAAGCGATCTCTCCAATCCAACTTTTTTCTTTTTTTGTAAAAAAAAAAAAAATCCTTATTCGTGGCAATGATTGCTTTTTGCAGTCTATAATGCTTGATATTAACTTCTCTGTGTGGTGCAAGCAGTCTCATCGGTGCCCATTTCACCCAAGCATGAGCCGTTGTTTGCACTCTCCGGTGATATTCTAGAACTGTGGTATGCAAAGTGTGCCCCAGAAGTACATCCACTCCTAGTATGTTTTCTTACATCAAAGAGCTATTGATAGTATGCTTTCTGTAGGGAAAGCTTCCTAATCCAGGATAAGCCTGGATTGTTCCCTGCCCACTCCCACTGCTTATTTTCCTCTGTGTCTGGGAGATTGCCGTAAAGTAAGGAGTGTTCTACCTATGGAGATCAGAGTCCTGTCTGATTAGCAGGGGAACCAATATATATGTATTCAACATGGGTCCTCTGTTGACCTCACATTGTCCTCACTTGTAAGCAACTTTGGCCCTACCATCAAAAGAGGGACTTGAGGAGGGGATTTCATACCATAAGATGTGCTTCAGGTAAAGGAGGCTCCATAGATATGATCTGTACCCCTCATCTTCCTCTGCATTAGTGAACTGGGGTTCTTGCTTTAGACTAGAGTCTCCCATAGCTTCCATAAAATTGAGCATCAAAGACCCTTTCTCAGTTCTTATAACATCATTTGTCCTTTATAATTCTCTAATCTTTGATATTCAACAGGCTCTCAGCAGATGACATCACATGAGCCACAAAGAAATGGTGACATTGTATGAGCCGTAAGGAGGCCATGACATCCCACGCACCACAAGAAGGTGATGCCTTTGCCTCAGGGAGGGGTGCTTCGTGCTGTTGCTTCACTTCTCTACTTCATGGCACTTAAGTTGACTCTCTCTGGCCCTAAATTCTAAAGCTTCACACACAAAGCAGTAAGGGACTCCTTTGACATCTGCTTAAATGTATCTCCTAAGACAAGCAGCAAAGAATAATATTATCTAATGACTGTAATTTTCTGGATAGGACCATTGTTAATATCTCTGAATCATGGACTTTCCTGTTCTCTGCAACAGGGACCAGATTGGGGAAGAAGACATAGCCTAACCTTGGGCAGCACCATCCCATGGGGTGAGTGCTGTAGTCAGGTTCACCTTGTTGGCAGAAAACACCCAACCAAGAGCAGCTTATGGGAGTAAAATGGTTTCGTTTGGCTTGAGGGGAAGCTCCATGATGATAGGGGGAAGTGATGACATGAGCAGAGGATGGACATCACCTCCTGGCCAACATCAGATGGACAACGGCAACAGGAGAATGTATGGAACACTGGCAAGAGGAAACTGGCTATAACACCCATAAGCCCACCCCCAATAATACACTGCCTCCAGGAAGCATTAATTCCTAAATTGCCATCAGCGGGGAACCTAGCATTCAGAACACCTAAGTTTATGGGGGACACCTGGGTCAAACCATCAAGTGAGGCTCTCAGATTGAATGAAAATGAGAGAGCCGAGAAGCAGCATCCATTGCTATCTGTTTCTTGGCTAAAGAGGCAAGGTGACCAGCTCCTTCATGTTCTTAACCCCATACCTTCCCACCAGCACAGACTCCTCAAACTGTAAGCCAAAATAAACACTAATTTACTTCTTGTCAGGTATATTGTCACAGAAATGAGAAACAGCTAATACAGAAAATTGATACTTTGAGTGGTGTTGCAGTCAGGTTCACATTGCTGGTAGAAATCACCCAACCAAGAGCAGCTTGTGGGGAAAAAGAGGTTTATTTTGGCTTACAGGCTCAAGAGGAAGCTCCATGATGGCATGGGAAAACAATGACATGACCCGAGTGTGGACATCACCCCCTGGCCAATATAAGGTGGACAACAGCAACAGGAGAGTGTGCCAAGCACTGGTTGGAGAAACTGGCTAAACACCCATAAACCCGCCCCCAACAATACACCTCCTCCAGGAGGCAGTAATTCCCAAATCTCCATCAGCTGAGAACCTAGCATTCAGAACACCTAAGTTTATGGGGGACACCTGGATCAAACCACCACATTCTACCCATGGCCCCCATAAACTGATAACCATACATGATTTAAAATGCAATGCAATCAGTCCAAGGTTAAAAGTCCCCATAGTTTTTATCAATCCCAATGATGTTCACACATCCCCATAGCCCAAGATTGTGTAACTGAGCCATAATACCAAAAAAATCCCCCCAAAACCCAAAATGGCACAGAATAGACATTCACACCTAAAAAGATGGCATTGGGCATAGCAAAGAACTATTCAGCCAATAAAGATTTAAAACAATCCAGGCAAACATCTGACTCTGTACCTTCAAGTCCAACAACTCTAGTCAGTAACAAGTCTCTGGAATTACAATTGCAACCCTCCAACTAGGCTACTCACAGTCCTGGAAAACTTCATCGGGACCGGCAGCTTTCCTTAGCAGCCATCTCATGGTCCCAGCATCTCCACTGGGTGTCCACTGCAATCCATGGTTCATCCTCACAGCTCCAAGGGGTTTTCATGCAGGCATCCAGCAAACCTACTTTACACTGCCCATGGCCATTTCCAAAACACAACACAATGACCCTCTCTTTCCTGAAGTTTTTATACTTCATAATACCAGGTAGAATGCCAGTTTGTTAATCCGGGGGGGGGGCAGAATAAAGCAGACTTTGAAGAACAGGACACTCCTTGAGCACTCAGGCCCCTTCAAAAGAGTCTACATTCTTCCTGTTGCCCCAGTACAGGTCAGCTAGCTCAATCTCAAAGGTTGTAGTCTCTCAATTGCAGCAGAACAGGCTTACCCAAAGATTTTTCTTTCTATGCCATATCCCTCTGCTCACACCAGTTCATTTCTATGCAAAGCAACCCTGCTCAACTTCTCAGGACATGAGCATAACAACAAGCTTCTCACACAAACTGCTAGCCCAGTCCAAGCAAAGCTCTTTCTCACCCTCATAAGCCAAACCTCACAGTCCACAGTTCTTACTGCATTCAGGTCTTTCAACTCTGACCAGAATAGTCCATCAAGCTGTACTTACAGCACTGCAAGGCATCTCTTAGGTCAATGTTTCAAATTCTTCCACATTCCTCTTGAAAATCAGCTCCAAAAGGCCAAAGCCACACAGTCAGGTGTCTAGCAGCAACCCCACTCCTCAGTACCACTTTACTGTTGCAGTCAGATTTGCATTATTGGTAGAAGTCATCCAATCAAGATCAGCTTGTGGGAAAAAGAGGTTTATTTTGATTTATAGGCTTGAAGGGATCTCCACAATGACAGAGGAAAACAATTGCATGAGCAGAGGGTGGACATCACCCCCTGGCCAACATAAAGTGGACAATAGCAACAGGGGAGTGTGCCAAACACTGGCATGTGGAAACTGGCTATAATATCCATCAACCCACCCCCCAAAATAAACTCCCTCCAGAAGGCATTAATTCCCAAATCTTCCTCAACTGGGAACTTAGCATTCAGAACACCTAAGTTGATGGGGGACACCTGACTCAAACCACCACAAGTGGGACTGTTGCTGTGACAAACCTGACTGTGTAGTTTGTTAGCCTTTGGAACTGATTTGTGGGAGGAATGTGGAAGAATTTGGAATTATAGGCTAGAAAAGACCTAGAATGCTGTAAACAGAGCTTAATGGGTCATTCTGGTAAATGTGGAAGACTAGAAGACTAAGAAAAATTTGGACAGTGAAGACCCAGCTCATTAGGTTTCAAAGGGAAAGAGGGACTCTACAAGTAGATGGGTTCGTGGCCACCACTCATAATATTCTAGCAAATAATCTTGCTTCATTTTGCCCATGTCCTGAGAACTTAAGTGAGACTAAATTCAGAAATAATGGACTACTTGGTTTGATATAGGTACTTTCAAAGCAGGATAGCATTCAAGCTATAGAATACTTACTGCTCACTGTTATTATTCAGATCTATAGTGAGAGCAAGCAAAAAGATTTAAAAATGTGAAGTTTTGCAAAGAAAAATGTGTAAGAAAGAAGAAGAAAATAGATAGTAAAACATCTTCCATTGTTGAAGAGAAATCCATTCTCTTTATTGGGATAATAGGAAAGGTATTTTCTATTAGGCAAGACCCTACCCACCCACTGAAGGCTGTGACCTGCAAAAATGCAAATACAAAAATTGCAAAAATTTAAAAGGAGAGACCTGGACTGGCTCAGCAGTTAAAAACACTTATTTGTAAAGCCTGAAGGATCAGTCAGGTTCAATTCCCCAGTACTCATATAAAGCCAGATGCACAAAGTGGCACATGGGTCTGGAGTTTACACTGGTAGAAGGCCCTGGTATGCCCATGCTCATTCGCTCTCTCCCTCTCCCCCCTCTCTCTCTCTCTGATAAATAAATAAATAATATATATTTAAAGCGATAGACCCTGAACTAAGAATGCCACTCCAAGGGCTTCCCATGGGAAAGCAACTGCATAAGGATGTGTTTCCATAGGGTCAACACACAGAAGCTGATTGTGGTGGTTTGATTCAGGTGTACCCCATAAACCTAGGTGTTCTGAATGCTAGGTTCCCAGCTGATGAAGATTTAGAAATTACTGCCTCCTGGAGGGAGTGTATTGTTGGAGGCCGGCTGATGGGTATTATAGCCAGTTTCCACTTACAAGTGTTTGGCACACTCTCCTATTGCTATTGTCCACCTCATGTTGGGCAGGGGGTGATGTCCACCCTTTGCTCATGCCATCGTTTTCCCCTGTCATTGTGGAGCTTTCCCCTCAAGCTGTAAGCCAAAATAAATCTCTTTTTCCCACAAGCTACTCTTAGTTGGGTGATTTTTTTTAAATTTTGTTTGTTTATTTATTTATTTGAGAGAGACAGAGAGACAAAGAAAGAGGCACAGAGAGAGAGAGAGAATAGGCGCACCAGGGCCTCCAGCCACTGCAAAAAATCTCCAGACACGTGTGCCCCTTTGTGCATCTGGATAATGTGGGTTCTGGGGAATCGAGCCTCAAACTGGGATCCTTAGGCTTCACAGGCAAGTGCTTAACCACTAAGCCATTTCTCCAGCCCTTAGTTGGGTGATTTCTACCAGCAATGTGAACCTGACTGCAACAGTATAGTGGTACTGAGGAATTGGATTGCTGCTAGACACCTGACTGTGTGGCTTTGGCCTTTTGGAGCTGATTTTCAAGAGGAATGTGGAAGGATTTGAAACATTGGCCTAAGAGATGCCTTGCAGTGCTCTAAGTACAACTTGATGGACTATTCTGGTCTGAGCTGCAAGACCTGAATGCAGTAAGAACTATGGACTGTGAGGTTTGGCTTATGAGGGTGAGAAAGAGCTTTGCTTAGACTGGGCTAGCAGTTTGTGTGAGAAGCTTGGTGTTGTGCCCAGGTCCTAAGAAGTTGCGTAGGGTTGCTTTGCATAGAAATGAACTGGTGTGAGCAGAAGGATATGGCACAGAAAGAAAAAAAAAAATCTTTGGGTGACCTGTTGCCCATTCAGCTGCAATTGAGAGATTACAACCATTGAGATTGGGCCAGCTGACCTACACTGGGGCAACAGGAAGAATGAAAACTCTTTTGAAGGGTCTGAGTGCTCAAGGAGTGTCCTTTTTTTAGTCTGCTTTATTCCCTCCTGGATTAACAAATTGGCACCCTACCTGGTATTGTGGAGTATAAGAAATGTAGGAAAGAGAGGGTCATTAAGTTTGCAACATGGTCTTGTGTTTTGGAAATGGCCATGGGCAGTGTGAAGCAGCTTTTCTGGTTGACTGCATGAAGAGTCCATGGAGCTGTGAGGATGAACCATGGATTGCAGTGGAGACCCAGTAGAGATGCTGGGACCACGAGATGGCTGCCAAGGAGAGCTGCCGGCCCCAATGAAGTTTTCCAGGGTGGTGAGTAGCCTAGCTGGAGGGGAAGAATTGGAACTCCAGAGACTTGTTCCTGGTTAGATTTATTGGACTTGGAGATTTGTCACTGGCTTGAGTTGTTGGACTTGAAGCTACAGAGTTTGATGTTTGCCTTTTTAAATCTTGTATTGGTTGAATGCTACGTCCACGGCGACCTCGCCTGTGTAGCAAGCAGAGATGCTTCTGTACTGGATGAGAGCTGAGGACAGAGGGCCAGCACTCCTCGGAGGGATGCCCCCGGTGACCCCTTGGCAGTCAGTTACTGTAAAGGTTCCTGCTGCCCATGAAGTCACGACGACCTAATTGCTGGTGCCAATGCTGTTTCTTTCTTGCTTTCTTCTAGCTGTTTGTCTAAGAACAGCTAATTCAACACTTATTAGTAATCATGCACGCAATCAGAATACAAGAAACAATCTAAACATTAAATGTGCCCCTCCTATGATTAGGGCAATGGAAGAAATGTATAACTCTACTAGGAATAAAAAATTAACTCTAGAACAGTTTTTAGATGGTGTAAAGTAAAAACAGCTTATGATGTTTGAGAACGATACTGATCCTGAGAATATGAAAGTAGAAATGTTAATCGGTACTGTTCATTAGAAGTATGACAGTTCTACAGATAAGGAGTTGTAAAACTTAGGCTTTCCCACCAGGAAACTTCCTGGGGGGTATGTTCAGTACTTGATCAAGGGCTGATAGTAGACTCCCAGAGCTGGGAACTACCTAGATCCACTCCCCTATGAGGGAGGATATGATAAATTCGGTAATAGATAAATAAATTATAAAGGAATAAGGAGGCTATGGCATTCTCTTCCATTTATGGGAACGCTTAGCAAAGACACGTAAGCCTTGGTGTTTATACAGTCCTTGGGGTATAAGAAATAAGTAACCTGTTATTCACCTTACACCTAGTTTCTGTTTGTATAATGTTGTGGTCAATGATACAAGGCGTCCTTCTTAAAAAATGGGTACAATTCCTGCCTGATCAACATTACATGTATGCTTACAATAGAACAATCCTTAAGATTGTTTAGATTAATGATTTCTGAGATCACTTGTTGGCCTGCTAAGTTTCCCTGTTCAATCTGTATAAAAACTTCATAAAACCTTCAGTAAATTGCAGCAGCATATTCAACTTGAGTGTGTCTGTCTGTCATTTCCTCGCCGAATCCCGAGTTCTCCTTGAGCCTTCGCCCTTGTTCTCCCTCGGTCCTGATCTCCCCGAGAGTCAGTCCGCGGCAGTTGAATGTTTCTTTACTATGTGCAATGTCATCTTTTTCAGTGTAAATGTTTGTTCTGTGCCATTATGTTTTTTAGGTTATTTTTTAGTATTATGGCTCAGTTAAAATACCTTAGATTATGGTGATGTATTAACATCATTGGAATTGATAAAAACTATGGGTACTTTTAAAGTTGGATGAATGCATTGTATTTTGTATCATGTATGTATGGTTATCAGTTTATGGGGGCCAGGAGCAGAATGTGGTGATTTGATTCAGATGTCCCCCATAAACTTAGGTGTTCGGAATGCTAGGTTCCCAGCTTATGGAGATTTGGGAATTAATGACTCCTGGAGGAAGTATATTGTTGGGGGTGGGCTTATGGGTGTTATAGCCAGCTTCCCCTTGCCAGTGTTTGGCACACTCTCCTGTTGCTATTGTCCATCATATGTTGGCCAGCGGGTGATGTTCACCCTCTGCTCATGTCTTCACTTTCCCTGCCATCTCCCTTAATCCTGTAAACTAAAAGAAACCTCTTTTTCCCACAAGCTGCTCCATGTTGCCTGATTTCTACCAGCAACGCGAACCTGACGGCAACACTGATGCAACTGTGACCTGAGAGGTTCAGTTTCCATCTCAAACTGCCATACCTTGCCAGTGTTATTCACATGGTGCTGGTTTTGCAGGCATGAAAGATGTAAGATCACGAGGTCGCGAAGGCTTCTTGTATCATCGTTTTAAAGAGTTACTAAGGCCAGTGTGGCAAGGTTAATGTTCCTTTAAAAAATCCCTAAGATCCACTACACCTATGAGGGTAAGGCCTAAGTTGCAATAGAGCCTCTAGGGTAATAGAGGTTCCAAAACCATGGGGTGTCCACTAAGGAAAGGTGCATGCTCCATAATGCCGACTCAGGGCAAAACCGAGTGCCTCACACTTATCAGAACTGTGCATGCTTGGAACAGACTGCATGTGGTGAAAAGCAGGATGATTACCAACGTCAGAGCTCACCTATCCTACATGCAATTGGCCATTGCTGAGCGTCAAGTCTTTTGGATATTCATATGCTGATTTGTGAAGGACATTAACTTTTTATTTTATTTATTGATTTATTTTTGGTTTTTATTTTTATTTTATTTGAGAGAAAGAGAGAGAGAGAGAATGGGCATGTCAGGGCCTCTAGCCACTGCAAACCATCTCCAGAAACATGTGCCACCTTGTGCATCTGGCTTGACATGGGTACTGGGAATCAAGCCTGGGTGGTTTGGTTTTGAAAGTAAGTGTATTAACCTTTAAGTCATCTGTCTAGCCCTAAAGGATATTAATGTTATACAAACAGAAATTCCAGTGTTTCTTGGCAACAGCCTTCCTGAAGCCATGAGGAAAAGAAAGGATAGAGCAAACTATGATGGGTATGCACAAGAGACAGCATATTCTTCCCAAACTGCACAACACTAGCACATTTCTTCAGTCACTCATCATAGTCTGTTCAGTCATAGATAATCTATAGGCAATGAGGCAAGTGACAGAAAGCATCCAGAAAATCAGGCTTAAGTTTCAGAGCTGTTGTGTGAAAATAGGCTATTGTTCCTTGGGTATAGCTATCAAGTTTTAGCTACGCAGAATGGAAAAGTTCAAGAAGTTTGCAAAATACAACATTGTGTTTATAATTAACATTCCATGTTATGTGTTATTTATAACAAGAAAAATGTGAAACAATGAAACGACTTGAGAAACCAAACTTTGTGGTCTTTCATTAAGCAAAGATTATGATCCTTAAAGAAAATAATGAAAATTTTGACTTCATTAAAACTGAAAACTTCAAACGACACTGTTTTTAAAATGAACGATGGAGTTCTGAGCTTAAACAAATGCTTGCAGAGCACACACCTCCTACAAGACAGAACACATAAGGGAACTCTCAAAATTCCACAGGGAAGTAAACCCAACTGAAAATGGGCAAAAGATTTAAAAAGTACTTACCAAATAAGCAAAGAAGACATGCTCTATATCATTATTCTTTATAGAATTAACAATTAAATACTATCAAAAGCCTATTAAGAATTAATTAGACTAAGATTTGGAAGAAAGAGAGATTTCCACACTGCTGATGAGAATGTAAAGTGGCACACCTTCTTTGTAAAATGGTTTAACAGTTTCTTGAATTTTTTTAAAATATTTTATTTTTTATTTTCTTTATTTGAGAGAGAGAGTGAGAGAGAGAGAGAGAGAGAGAGAGAGAGAGAGAATGGACAAGCCAGTGCCTCCAGCCACTGCAAACAAACTCCAGATGCATGTGCCACCTGGCTTACATGAGTACTGTGGAATAAAACCGGAATCTTAGGCTTTGCAGGCAAGTGCTTTAACCAGTAAGCCATCTCTTCAGCCCAGTTTCTTGAAATTTTAAACATACACCTACTGTGTGACCTAGCCATTGACCCCTAGGTTTCTAACTTAGAGAAGAGAAATGATGTTTATAATGTAGACTCATGCAATAAATATCATAGAGTGGTAATAACAAAATTTCATCAGCAGGTGAATGGAAAAAAAACCATGTTGTATGCATACAATATTGTAGTACTTGTTAATAAAAAAAATTAAAATGAGCTATTGGCACACAAAACAATCTGGATGAATCTCAAAATAATCATGCTGAGTATGGTAGTTTGAATAGATGGTCCCCAATATATTTAGTGTTTTATTAGCATCTGCAGACATCTGGCTGGAGGTGGTGTCACTGGGCTGATCTTAGGGTCCAGCCCTAAGGTGTAGTGGAGGGTTTAAAATTCCAGTTTAAAGATATGCAAAGGGCCTAGTTCCACCTGGAGTTTCTGAAGTGTGCCATGTGGCTTTTGGCTTTTGGGGCTTGTGGCTTTTCTCTCTCTGCTTGGTCCTGTGAAAGCAGGCCAGCTTCTTCTGCCATTATGAAACTTCCTCTGGATGTGTAAGCTTCAATAAATATCCCTTCCTCCATAATTGTGCCTGGTCTGGAAGTTCACCTCAGCGAACCTGAAGCTGTCTGCTACACTGAGTTAACTAGCCAAAAAGAAAGAGAAGAATAAAGAGTACACAGTATAGAGTCCACTTATTTGAAGCTTTGGGCTTTAGAGTTGTTATCTCTACTAATATTGCATCTCCTGCATCCTCTGGCTTGTCTTCCTCAATGATTACTGTTAGACATACTTGAATACTGTAACCTCCAACTGTAAACCTCATGATATCTATTCTGTGATGTGATTTCTAGTCTTTACTTTCCATGTATCGATTTTGCTTCTTCTTGTTTGGCAAGGTAACTTGATACATGTTATTCAAGCAACAATGATGAAATGAGGAAATAAAATAAAATAAATAAAATAAAATAGTGGTCATTCCTTTAGGTAAGCAATAACAACGCTACTGTGCGGTGCAATGCTCGAGCTTTCTGAGATTCATTCTGGAACCCGTTCTCTAGCTTCTGCCTACCCCTTTCCTTTCAGCCCTGCCCAATGCTTGTCAGTCATTTGCTCATCTTATTTTGAGGACTGTATTTCACATTTAAGATCTCTATTTAGTTTTTCATCAATTTATCTCTCTTAGCTTGAGTTTTCAAAACAAAATACCATAGGCTGAGTGACTTAAACAACAGGCATTTACTTATTCTCACATTTCCATGTGCTAGAAGTTCAAGATCATGCTATCAACATGGTTAAATTTGGATGCTAGCCATTTCCTTCTTACATACTCCTGTCTTCTTCCTGAGTGTATAAGATTTCTCTTTATTCTTCCAAATTTCCTATTTATTTAGAGTCCAAATCTTAATTTCTAGCAAATAATTTTCATTCTTGAATCTTTATCACTGTTGCTTTTCAAATATCACTCAGTCGGGTTAGAAGGTTACGTTTCTATTTGGTTTTGTGCTCCTATTCTTTAAACTTCTCTGTTTATATTTTCTATATCCTAATGTTTTTCTCTTTTAGGTTGCAGACTCTTCTCAAGAATCTTGTAATCATTTTCACCAATATACACTTAAAATGAAGAAAATAGTAAAGTGAAGCCTGTGGGACACCTAACCTCATCAATAGAGGGAAACCAGTCATCAATCTGCAACACCTTTGCCCAAAGAAGCACCCTAAAGTAGCACCGACTTATAGAAGGAATTATAAAATCAATGTGACCCCTATACTTGCCTTCCCAGAGTTCTACATATGGCCTGTCCAATACCTTTTTTTAAAGAAGACTCTATTTTATCTTATTTGCTTGTAGACTGCTTGGTTGGTTTACTTTTGCCAAGAGTATATGTTGGCTGAAGGCCATTCTGTGCATGAATGTAGGGGTGCACGTCAGCTGCTACCTCACCAGGTCTCCCTCCCCCCCTCCCATGCTTACTCCCACTGTCAGATTTTCAGCAGGAAAGTTGATTGCTACAACCTCCTTGAAACCAAGAACACCTACAGAGAGTCGGTTATACCATACGGTTATGGCTTCCACTCTGGCATCACCCTGTAAAAGTTCAGTATGTCTAACCTACCTTCATAAACCCCCCTTCAGTCACACCCTGTCAGTGTCCTGTGATGTCATCTTCATCATGTTCAGTCTTTATCAGTGCTTATCTGCAATGATTTGTCACTGATGTGTTGTTTATTTCCTCTACTAAAATGCAAGCTCATAAGTAGGAATTTTGTTTGTCTTCTTGCTGAGCAGTGCTCAGATGTGGGTTGAATGAAGACAGACATCTGACATAGGAAAGTTACAACAAAGGAGAGATGCTTCAGCCCCAGACTCAACTGTCCCAGGCTCAGCCCCATCCGCTCACTTGTCCTCATCCAAACTCATATGCATTAGTTCCTTTTCAAGGCATACAGTCTAAGATGATATGACCTCTCTTTCTCTAGCATAAGCCTCACCTCCCATGCTCCTTGTTGGTTGATTGTTCTATTTCCTGGGTAAATGTCACACTCATTGTTTCTCATGAACTCCCCCACCCCAAACACTGTAATCTTGACACTTTTACTTCTATTCTGTCCACCTATGTCAGAAGAGTAAAGTAAGAATAAGCAAGGAATGAAAGATATGTAATGGAAGAAAACAAATTCTCTCTACTTATCCTGTAGGACAAAACTGACACTCTGCACAAGGCTTGGTTGTGCCAGGATCTTGTTGGTCCAAAGCCTGACCCTCTGTGCCAGAATGCAGAGAGGCTGGGAGTTAAACTGATTTGCAGAAGTATCTTCAGGGCATCTATTCTGTCTGCTTCAAATGCTTATAATTCTGGATGTCAGGCTAGTAGTACTTATTTGGATGAGATAAGGTATAGATTAATTAATGATAAAACAAAAAAGTATTTCCTATGCATGTTATTTACCATAAATGGAAGCCCATTGAAGAATTGGGCAGGGTTGGACAGAACAGAACCACCAGCTGTGCTCCTTGGAAATTATAGCAATAAAAGGGCAGAGTGCCATCTAGTGGTAAAACTAGTACTGTAGCGTTTTTTTCAGGAATACAAAAACATTTAATAAGATATAATATAGAAAACAAATGATGGTAAATGTTGGCGAGGATGCAGTAAAAGGGGAACCCTTCTACACAGTTGGTGGGAATATAACCTGGTACAGCCATTGTGGAAATCAGTGTGGAGGTTCTTGAGACAGCTAAAAATAGATTTATTATATGATCCAGCTATAGCACTCCTAGGCATATAACCTAATGACTTTTTTCACTACCTTAGAGATAGTTGCACAGCCATGTTTATTGCTGCTCTATTCACAGTATCTAGGAAATGGAACCAGCCTAGATGTCCATCCACAGATGAATGGATAATAAAGATGCGGTACATTTACACAATGGAGTTCTATTCAGCGGTAAAGAAAAATGAAATTATGAAATTAGCAGGGAAATGGATGGATCTGGAAAGGATTATACTAAGTGAGGTAACACAGGTCCAGAGAGCCAAATGTCACATGCTCTCCCTCATATGTGGATCGTAGCTACAAATATATAGATGTGTGTGAGAGCTAGAACCAAAAGTCAGTAGCAGAGGTCCATAAGCTACAGAAAGGCTATAAGGGAGGGAGGAGAGAGAAGGTCTTAAGAGGATAGTATTGTATATATGTAAGTAGAAGAACAGATTACAGGGAGGGGAAAGGCCTGAGTGAGGTCAGGGGAAGAGACTGTATAAAAGAAGGGTCGGGGGAGGGTTAGTAAAATTTCAAGATATTCAGAATAAGACATATGAAAATCTACTTTCTTGAAAATGGCACATCCAGATGCCATAGATTGTTATTAGGAGATTTTCCGTGCCAGGGATGGGATACCTTCCAGTGAGTTGTTGGCCAGAGAAGTCCCTGTTACCTCCAAAACATTGTAAGCTATTGCCAAGGCCCTTGGTTTTCCATGAGGAAGAGATGGTAAGACCCTATTGCTGAAGACTTCACATGCCTCAGCGGCAAAGTCACTGAGAAATCAAGCATAAAACCTTCTCCCTGTAGCCCAGCCAACTGAAAACTGGCAAAAGCTGAACTGTATGCTGCCTTATGGGAGACAGAAGTAATCATCAGTGAAAATAGTGGACACTGGAAGCCTCAAGTTTTGCCAGACAGGCCAAATGAATGAATGAGTGCAATAGTGGCATGTCTGCTCTGGGGGAAACCAACTGCTCTCTAATTAGATTGCAGTCCCACTCTATGGGAAGGAATACCTTGCCTGGTACTGAAAACCTAATCAAAAGCCTATGGCATGGGAGGTTATGAGCCTTAGGGGTATAAAGCCTGCTCTTGTCTGGACAAGTGCATATATCACTCTCATCAAATTGCCCTAAAAGCACTATATTTAATGTTCATATTCATATATTATTGCTAATCTCACTTCTGGTTAGAGCAGCTTCTCTTTTCAGATGGTGATGACCACTGGGATGACCCAAAAGGCAACATAGTGCTGAGAAGAAGGGGTGGAGGAGTGTACATCACTGAAACATCTCACACCCTCCAAGGCTCAGGGTCCATTGCGGAAGAGGTGATGGAAAGAATGTAAGAGCCAAAGGAAGGGTACCACTCCTTACATACAACTGTTCAGACAGAAATTGGCCTTGATATCCAAAACCTTGCAATGCCTAGCAATACTCACACAAGACCCTCATGATGGGGAAAAAAGATGATGACATCAAATTAAAAGAGAGACTAATGGAGAGAGGGAGGGGATATGACGGTGAGCAGAGTTGTGAAGGGGAAAGCAGGGGAGGGGAAGGAAATACCATGATTTGCTATCTGTAAGTATAGAAGTTGTCAATAAAATATATCTATATATATGTATATTTAAAGATATAATATAAATCTTCGAACCTGATTTGGTCACTGCTATATTTGGCATTATCCTGTGAATAGCTTTTAGTATTTTGAAATAAAGACAATTGGAGTAGAATGCATATACATGCAGAGGTGAGTTACCTCTTGCATAGCTGTAACAAAATTCCCAGAGACACAACTTAAAGGAGGAAGAATTTGCTTTCCTTATGGATTCAGAGGGTGCAACCCATAGTTGCTTTCCCTGTGTTCTCAGAACCACATGTGGCAGAGAGAGCAGTGTTCACCTCATGGCAGCCAAGGATTAGAGAGAGGGCCAAGGGAAAGCACAGTCTCAATAGATATGCCCTTTTAGACTTCTTCCAAGACCCTGCTTCCAGCTTGTTTTTCCTACTCTTTTTATTAGTTACGGACATACTTAGTATGGGAACATCACATGTTGGTACATCTTTTCCCCCACCCCTGCCTCTTTTCTGAAGGGGCCCTCCTCCATGGGATTGCAGGTTATCCCCATGGGTATTATGGGTTGTGCATTGAGGGAGCAGCAGTCAGTTATTGGGGAGAACCAATGCCTCTGGGCATGATGTCCCAACTTGTAGCTCTAAGAATCTTTCTGCCCCCTTTTTTCTGCAAAATTCTCTGAGCCTTGTTGGGTGTGTATTAAGTCTACTTCAGTGATGGAATCTTAGGAGCCTCAGGACCTCTGCTTTGGTAGGTGTTGAGTGTCCTCAGGGCCTGTCTCCTTCACCCTGGTGCTGGTTATCAGGCTTGCCATGGAGCTAGCACTCTGGCTCATCTCCCCAATTCCTCTTTGGTTTTAGCTGGGGCTAGGCTGAAGTGCGGTGAGTACTTTATCTCCTCAGGTACTGCAGAATTTTTAAAGACTGCTCATAAAAAGCCTGGGAGACAAATTTACTCCTGGAAGCCCTTAAGCAATGGGAAACCTTATCATCACAGCCTGATGGGTCTCTCAAACAATTTTGCATACCCCCTTTAACCCAAGTTGCTGTCACTCTTGATTGGTGAATCTGTTTTATTTTACAGGTGGCAGAAAAAAACAGAGGAGAACCAATAAGACAAGAAAATCACCTACTGCTCACCATGTTGCAGTTTCCTCTGCAAAATCTCCTGGGTCCTGGTAGATATGGTAGAGATGGCATGTCTTCCAGCTTGTTTTTCCTACTCTTTTTATTAGTTATGGACATACTTAGTATGGGAACATCACATGTTGGTACATCTTTTCCCTCACCCCTGCATCTTTTCTGAAGGGGGAGGCTACAGAGAATTCAGCACTAAATCAGACTACCAACAGGCCTGACGTGGCTCAAGGAACTTTGTGGAAAGATTGTAAGAGCCACAGAATTGGTGGGAATATCCTAATGTGTGGTCCCCCTGCTACCTCACAGGGATGACTGAGGCTTTCATGACCCCACAGTGAATACCGTGACCCCACTGAGGAGGGCTCCCATGGTAACAGGGAACAGGGGTGAAGGGATAAAACAGTATAACCTGTTTTAATATATATAGAATAGAAGAAAACTTTTAAAAATGAACTTCATCAGTACCCAAATACAGTAATTTCTCTCTTCAACAAATTGGCATATGCTTTAGTTACAAGGTCTGTGGTCATCAGTGTGACTGCTAATTCACAAATAAGTCCCTGAAGTGAAAGGTTATAGCCACTCTCTCCCCTGTCATGACAAGAATGCCTGGAACAATCTGAAATGCACTCTCTATGCTTTGCAGAACCAGATCTTTGGGGAGAACACATCCCACCACCTCCAGGAAAGGTGACTGTGTCATTTATGAAGTGTGCAAGCTATTGAAATGGGAAATAATTTGACTTCTCTGAGACTCAGTTCCCAGTTTGTTATATGGAATGATAAAAATTTTGTAGTCTCGCTGGGCATGGCAGTGCATGCCTTTAATCCCAGCACTCAGATGGCAGAGGTAGGAGGATCACTATGAGTTCAAGGCCACCCTGAGATTACATAGTGAATTCCAGGTCAGCCTGGGCTACAGTGAGATCCTACCTCGAAAAACCAAAAAAAAAAAAAAAAAAAAAAAAACAAAACCTTTGTGGTCTCTTGGAAAGAATTACCCATAGTGTTTATTATTTACATATAGCCCAGCATAAATCTTGAAACAAAGAAAACACTAACAAAACTCTAGTTTATTCTATGTGCATGAAAACAAAAATTCTATGAGAGTAATTCACCTACTTAGCAAAATATCAAATTAAGGATATATGTATGACAAACTACCAGGTGAAATAGAAGATAGCATTAGTTTTCATCGTGAGAACCTGAAAGTGGCTTCTATATGACAGTCATTGTATAGTTTATCACCTTGAAATAAGTCTTCAAATTTTTTCTTCAGATACTTTACTTGTACTTGCTAGTTACTACAAACAAAAGGCCACAAGATACGCACAGTGATGTGGAATACTAGATCAGGATTCTTTAAGACTGACAAAGATGCCTTTTTACAAAACATCCTCAGACTTGGTTACTCCAGAGAAGGGTCTAAGTTTGCACTGGATCAAGCAGTGTCTTATGATGATAATGAAGAGCAGGCTGTATTAGATAGAGCACAGGTGGGAACATCATTAATCCCTTCCTACTACATAATGTTCTTGGAAAAGACAAGGCAGGATGATATTACAGCAGGTGGGCTTTGAGCAAGTAAGTGTGAAAGTGAAGCAATCTGCTTGTATGCCTCAGGTGCCACAGTGTCTCATCTGGTGCAGGGTAGCGCCCCGTCAAGAGTGGTTCTTATGACTGACATTGCTGTTCCTTATGGTTTCTTGTTAATCCAGTCCAGAGCTGTGTCATCTGGAGCAGCCTCATCTGGACCCAGTTAGCCACCTTACTCAGAATGCTCACTCAATAGCCAGGCCAGAGGACAGAGGGACAGACTCAGGGTAAGGTACCTGGGCCAGGACATAACTTGGAATTTTAAAATGTTCTTCCCATACTCCCCTTTCCGTGCTGTTTTCCCCAGCGCCAAGCTTTTCAAAAGTGCCTCAGAACCATGCCTGCCCTTGGACATTTCTGATAGTAACAGCTCACCCTAAATAATTTGGCCTGTCTAAAGAGTAGCTTCCTAGACTGTAAATTGTCTTTTCCTCCACCTCTATCAAATTTCATGTACAGAAAACAGGGAGAAGGAACAGAGGAGGAGGTGAAACAATAGCACTTGTGAATGTGACAAAGACCAGAGGCCTCCAGTCATCTCCTGAGTGTGTTGCACTTTCTCTCCCAATGGACTCCCCGTGTTTGCTGCATGAATAATGCATTTGTACGTGCTGAGACAGCACACTGGTAACCAAAGTGGTCAGTCTAAAGCAAACTGCTGTTATTAATTTGCATCACCATAGCATAGCTTTCTTTATAATGACTATTTGATGACATTAGTGACTTGGAGAATAAATCATATTCCCTTGGCCTGTTGTTGGGAGGACCTTGTGGATGCAAACATTGAGATCTACGTTTAGGTTTATTGGTGACAAATATCAGCCCATTGTCCTAATGGTGCAGTAACATCATCTATTGCTGCAGAATACAAGAACACATGGTGAAACATCTCAAGAACCACGTGAACTGTAAGAGTGAGATGAGGCCAGAAAGTATAGCCTATAGCTTACTCAGCTTCAGAGACACACTGAAGTCACCCGTGGATCCTTTTTGCTTTTTAAATCATGCACAGGCCCCACTTCAGACCCGTTAAGACAGACTTTCTTTTATTTTTTTTTTAAATTTGTTACATACATAGTGTATACAGTCATGTTGGTTCCATTGTTATCCTCCTCCCTGTCCTCCCCCCTCCACAGGGACACTCCTCCTTGGGGAATATGGGTCATGCATTGTGGGGTTAGCTATCAGTTATGGGTAAGAGGCAATGTCTCTGTGCATAATGACCCAATGTGTGGCTCTAACATTCTTCCTGCCCCCTATTCTGCAAATTTCTCTGAGCCATGTTGGGTTCATTTTAGGTCTCCGTCAGTGATGAGGTCTTGGGAGCCTCTGTGTCTCTGGATATCTGGTTTGGTAGGAGTTGAGTGTTTTCTGTGTCTATCTCCTTCACCCTTATGTGCTGGTACCAGGTTCACCGAGAAAGCAGCACTCTTGCTCATTTCCCCAAATACTCTTTGTTTCAGCTGGGGCCCTCTTGAGGTGTGATGGGCTGGTTCTCTCCTTAGAATCTATGTCCATCTGAAAAAGAGAAGCAAATTCTCCAACAGAGCATGAAGTTAGTGCCAGATAAATGGGATAAATTTTGTGGGTTTTTTTTTTGTTGTTGTTGTTTGTTTGTTTTATAGAAAATTTAATGGGTGTAGGGCCTTTTGTAGCCCACAGTTGGTGAGAGCTTGACAATGGAGAGCAGGCTATTTCTGGATATGGTTCTGACTTGATTCCCAGCTCCAGCTATGGGTTCTGTTCCATTGACCAGATCTGTTAGCCAGATCAAGAGCAGTTGGTCTCCCACTATGGCTGTGCTCCACTACTGCACTTGTGTGAGCATCCAGTCAGGTTGTTTGCTGCTCAGTAGCTTAGACCATGAGTTTCTTGGACAGATGTTGGTCATTTTACCCCATTCGCTCATGTAGCACCTTCTGGCACTAGACAAGCTAACTGTCTGGGGACTGACTCTTCTAGATTCCAGCCAGGTCACTCCATGTTCCGTACCATCAGCATGTGGTGTATTCAGCAGTAGGGTCATACCACTAATCTTTGGTGGGTCATCAAATACTCTGACAGAAGTCCGTCTTCTTTTGGGAAAACTTGTAGGTCTCTCTGATCATTGTAGATGTTAGCCACATGCTGGTACTAGGAGTTACAGGTCAGCACCCAAGCAGAGAAGGAAGCAAAAGGTAGATAATATAAAAGAGGGAGAGAGACAGAAACAGAAGAAGATTAATGTCAGTCTTCATCATACTCTCTCCAGGGCCTTGTGGTTCAGGGGCTCCCTCTAAGGACCTGATGAAGGTTCACCCATTTAGTCTAAGACAGACGTTCTTGAGAACAGGGCCCAGTTATTGCTGTGTGTTATGCCCTAGGTGATTACTAAGTGTGGTGTCTAGGATGAACACAGCAGGCTAAGTCAACCCCATGATTACACAGACAGGGACTTTGAGCATTACAGTTGAAGGAGACTTTAACATGATTCCCAGGTGTGACTTGGAGTTCTGGGTACAGTTCACACCCATCCGTTTGCTTTCCTCTTCTCCCTACTCCTCACTCTGCCTCCAGGTGTCTACTTCAACCACTAATTCATGAGATTTGTATGAAACCCCTTCTATGTGCCAGCAATCCCATTCCTGGAAGGACGTTTTACCTCTTGTCTGTGCCCAGCCTTTCCCACACAGGTTTTCTTAGCCTGAAAGCACTACAGGTAGACAAGAGGACCAAGGGCTAGTGACCCGTTCACAGGAAGATGACTCTTTTATGCAGGATTAGCTGTAGACACCAAAACAGGAAGGGAGAGGCCTTTGAACCATCTCAGCATAAAGGAATGATAATTATATGAGCTAAAAGATGTGCAAATGAAAATTACTCAAATTATCACATTGTATTCCAGAGATATGTGCAGTTATTCTATCAATTTTTTTTAACTTTTCCCACCTACAAGCAGTATCTTTTGATACCACCAGAGGGAGCCAAGCACCCCACTCTTTTTGGAGTAGACCCACAAGTTGGAGAAATCAAGCAGAGGGCCAGCAAAGGCCTGGCTGGGTGAGGGCTCTGAGTAATGTCCTCTGACCCACCTTTCAGACCTGGGACACTGCTTTCACCCTGAAGAAGGCCATGTGATACCTTAAATAGAGCAGATATGGTAGGCAGAGATACCTGGAGCCACACTGGCTGAGAGTCTAAGTGTTCACTGCTAAACATCATCATTAAAACCTTAAAACCACCCCCCAGAAGTTGCCATGAGGGTCAAATGTGGACAACTACTTAAGTGCATCCAGAATAGCAAAAGAGTACCGTCTGTAGAGGATTTGTCTTCTGAAGTCCCCTGCTCCCTTTTCTCTCCGCACTTCTTGGTGCCTCATCCATTCTCTGTCCTTGTCGCAGAAATCCATGTAACACAGTGAAAGCCTGAGCCCAGAACAACCACACCTCCCACCCAGTACCCCCACTGAGGAAACAATTGATGACTATATCCTTCTATGAGACCACTCCACAACTTTAAACTGTTAAAGTCATATGCTTCTGTTATGAGATTATGACTCCTCAAATAGCCCTACACCTCACCAGGCATATCCTCAGTCAGGAAGCTGAGGCAGGAGGCCTAGCACACCTGCATGCCATTGCTGGGTGCTCTCCTATCTCTTCCTGACCACCCAGCCCCGCTGGTGAGCAGCATCTGCCTCTGTGAGTATTCATAGCTCTGAAACTCACTGCCTCACAAGGCAGCCTTGCGTCAAGAAGCCTGTTCCAATTTTCCGCTGAAGCTCGGCTCTCACACTTCAGCTTTTGGTCCATCAGAGATCTAGAGTTTTCTTAAGTGGCTTTGGCTTTTAATGATAAACTCCTACAGCCCTGGCAAAATCTCCCCAGTTTGTTGCCTCTACACCTGAAGATGACCAGTTCAGTGTGGCAGCCCCACTGAGGTAGTAGGATACCCACAAGCCATGGGCTAACTCCTGAGTATCTGTGAACACAGAGCCCTAAGGCATCAGGAAAGCAAGGGCTGAGACAGGAGGATACCCACAAGCCATGTGCTGACTCCTGAGCCTGTCCTTTGCTCCCTTTCCCCTGCCGTATTGTCTTCCCGTGAGTGGTCGAAGACACTGAGCTCCCTACAACTAGATTGTGTGTGCGTGTGCACACGTGCATTATGTGTGCACTGTGCACATGTGTTTGCAGACATGCATGCCCTGGGAGTATGCATGGAGAGGCCAGGGTCCTTTACTATTAATATTTTACCTTATTTCCTTGAAACAGTCTCTCTCATTGAGCCTGGCGCTCACAGTAAGACTGTCTGGCTGGGAAGGCCCAGCAATGCTCCCATCTCTGCCTCTCTCTGCATTGGCGTGCACACATGTGCGGCCATGGCCAGAGCCTGTGGGTGCTGGGGATCAAGCTCAGATCCTCACGCTTGCATAGAAATCACTCTTGCCCACTGAATCTTCTCCGCACCCCCAAGACTAGGTAGATATTAAAGTTAGTTTGGGCCCAAAGACCTATCACCTCCACCAGCCTCTCCTCACCGGTCCCTCCTTCTTCTCCCCATCCTGCTTCCCACAAACAGGCCAAGGCTTTAAGCACCCACAGAGTTCACCAATCTTCCTCATAAAACTGGTCTCTTTAAGATTCTAGCTTCTCAATTCTTCTCTGGGAAAGTGCAAGCCAGTCAAGTTCCTGTTCTTCATGATGTCACACAAAGAGACACATAGACACACAAATATACACAGACACAAACATACCACAAAATGTACACACAAACACAGAGAGAGAGAGAGAGAGAGGAAAAGAGACCCAGTCGCATACACAGACACATAATCTATGCCTTACCACCTCCTTGGCCACAATCTTTGCTCCTGTTTCATCCCCAAGTCCCCAGCAAAATGCCTGGCACCTCGTACATGCTGAAGAAATGTTTGCTGAGCTGATCGGAGCCCCCAGGGAGCCAGCCCAGGCTGCTGCATAGAGCGACAATGAGAAAAATGAGTCCTGTCTGGATTTCCTGCTGATTAAATCCTGCATATAAAGTTCTAACTGGAAAATTTTACATTGTGCAAACATTTCTAAGAATCTTTTCCCTTCCTCTCCCACAAAGCCAGAAGTGTCATGGCCACGTCTCTCTGACCCAGAGCCTCTTGGAGGCTGGCAATGCTTCAGGGGCTTTCTGGCTCTTTCTCTGTGCCCATAAGAACTCTAGGACCCCAGGAAACCCGTGATCAGGCTACCTTCCAAGAGGGCTTCCTGGGTATTCTGGGACCCAGGTTTGCCCCACCCCAGGACCAGTGTACTGCAGATCTCCAGCTCTATGGCAGAGAGATGAGCAGGCTTGGGAAGGAAGCTCAAGGGCAGCTGGGGTGCGCCATGTGCAGACAGAGTGAAGGCGGAGCTAAGCGAATTCTACAGGAGGTCATGACGTCAGACGCTGTCAGAGGCTCAATGCCTACACACAGGGGCCTTCATCCACTCATCCAGTCATCCCTAGAAACGAGACTTTGTGAAGTATGGCCACAGCAAAGTTTCCAAAAGCAGACTGAACTTAGCTTCTAGCCAGGTTCTGCCTGCAATGAAACAAGGCAAAAAAAGAAAAAGTTTGACAAATCACCTGAACCTCTCATTCTCTCTTGTTCAACAATCAATTTGAGAAAAATTAGATCCTTATGTCAAAGGTTGTTGTGAAGATTAAATGAGATGATACATATAGTGTAATTGTTGGACCCTCCCTAAAGTTTTCCATCTTATAGATGAAGAAACCGAGGCACTGGGAAGGGAAGGAAGTTTTCCAAGTGTATCCAGCTTATCACTGGTAAAATTGGGACACAGAATACAAGTCTATCTGCCTTGTTCACTTCTGCTACTCCCCTGAATGTGTTGGAAGTCCACCACCATCTGGGTGTCCAGCCTCACAGCTCTCGCCACCATGCCCAGGGTAAACCAGCCTCGGGAGTCTCAAACCTCTGGGTACTCACTTTCCCAGAGTCCTTTGCAACATTGAAACCCAATTCTCTGGGCTCTAGTTCCCCTTTGGGTTTGGGAAAGACAAAAGATCCATATACTGCCAGACCACAGGTGCTGTCTTGCTCCTTGTTAGCAGTGGGAAGAAGATGCCTCCTCTGAGCCTGGAGCTCTCTCCTGCTTCACAAAAGTCCCAGGCAGCTGGCCACTGCTCTAGAAGCCCACTGCTTCCAGCCAGAGTGCAGGAAGGGCCCTGCACTTAAAGCAGATGCCTGTCCCCTCACTCTACTTCTGACAGCCAGCCCCTCAGCCCATTGTGAGCTTTGGGGCCTTGCCCAAGGAATTTTTGCCTACCCCACTCGCTCCATCCTTCTCAGCTCCAGACATGGCCCCTTGGGTTTCATAGCCTCTTTCCCCTCTATCCAGAGATTAAGCGCCCCTAACCCCAAATGCTTATCTGGAGGAGTCACATCAGCTTTTTAAGACTCTACCAGATGGCGAGAATGTAACTACCATCTTGGGTAGTTTAAAATTAGCTCCTTACAAGAGATCTTGATTTGGAAGAGCCTAAGGTAAGGCTCAAGATACTGCAATATGAACTGTGGGTACTCCTGAACTGTACTGTTTTAATGTCCCTGGTCTTGGGGCAGGACAAGAGCCTTTAAGCCTCAGCTAGCACCTCCAAAATGAAACTGACAAAGCACAGACTTCCGGCTCTCACAAACCTGGTACCCATCCCCAGGGCGCCACCTTCTAGCCACACAGTTGGGGTCTAATGACTTAGCATCTGCAAGCCTCAATTACTCTGTCCTGGATTCCCCTCCCTCATGCCTATTTCTAGAGGTTATCATGAGGATTAAGTGATAAAAGATCCAGAGTACAGGAAATCAGCCTCCTTCTGGTCTCCGCTTGCGTCTCCAACAAGGAATCCATGCTGCCTTGGCATATGTTGTAACTTGCTGCTAATATCAGGCTGTATCACCCATCTATCTACCTACCTACATCCCTATCTCAATCTCTCTCTTCCTCTTCCTGCCTTCTTCCCTCCTCTCACTACCAGCAGGTGTGTGCTCCATAAGAATAGGGGTCATGATTATTCTGCCTGTGTATTTCCAGAGCCTTCTGACATACAGTAGGATCTCTGAGAATTGTGGATCTAAGGAAATAAAGACTATAGGCCTGCAACAGGTGTCCCACCTCAGCACCCTCCGTCCTTTATACTAATAACCACAGAGTACCAGGCCCTGCACTGGTTACCTGGCATGCCCAGTACTAAACGTTATATCCGTAGACATGGATTGCTAAACCTGATCTTGCACCTCTGTCTGCCTGAGGTTTGTTGGTTGGTTGTTTGGGGTTTTGTTTTGTTTTTATTTAACTTAGGAAGTGACTGTGTTTCAGAAAATTGGGATATCTTGCCCAAGGTCACACAGCTGGAGGATGTCCGAGTCAGAACTGGAACCCCAAGCAACAGCCTCTCCTCCATAACCAAGAACCAGCCTCCTCCTTGGTGTTCCCTTCCCCACATCCAGAACTCCAGGGTGTGTGTGCCTCTCTGATAAGTTCTTATCCCACACTTCCAGGCAGATCTCATAAAACTTACTCAGGGTTCCTCCAAGACAGCACAGAGGCGGCGCACTACTCTTGGCTAGGAATATTAGTTCAAATAACTCATGCGGACAACTGTGTAACCAAGAGGAACGATAGACGGGTCCTGGAATGCCCCTCTGCTACAGATCACAGCCCCCAACCCACTGCTCTCCCCCAAGCTGCCGGCACAGAAAGAGGTCAATGATTAATTATGCTAAGATAAACAGAGTTAATTTTCTTCCTGGATAAAACTAATTACAACTGTGTTTGTTTTGGTAGGACATGGAATTACTGTCCCCAGTGACAAATCTTCCTAATTGAAAAGAGTGTTTATTTTAAAGAGGTGGGGGTTGGGGCTGCTAAACAACAGTTGAGTTGTATTTTCCCCATTTTTCATCTGAAGGGGACAGCGATTAAGTGTTGGCCTCCATGGAACATGCAAAATCTTTTCTAGGCCACGTTCCCTTAGGCCTGCTAGGCAGCCTGGGCAGCAGCAAGAGACACATTTGGTGGTTCAGAGGTGGTTGCCTGGAAGAACTGTGTCTGACTAGACCTTAGTTGCTGGTGAAGTCAGAGTAGCACAGTATTGGGCAGCCAGGCGAGGAGGTAGGAAGCAGTGTTTAACTCCTGCCGCCCAGCATTATAAACTATAGGATAATATGTACTAAAGTCAAATTCTTCCAGCATCATACCAGGTCACCTAAACTCTGAAGACACAGAAGAGTCCATGCTCTTGAGGATCCCATGACCAAATGGGGAAAAAATAATAGGCATTACCTGTAGTATTTATAGAAGCAGACAGAAGATGCCATGGAGAAGAGGCAGCAGATAGTGAAGACGCAGAGGAACCACTGTGAGGAGTATACAGGTGTGTATGGCAAGAAGCTGCTCTGAATTTAACGTGGTCTGAGAAGGTGGGATAAATCAGGACATGAGACAAGAGATGAACCTGGGAAGAAGATGGAATTTAGTGGTACTCATTCACTGGAGCTGTCACATAGGTTACCAAAAACACCCATAACAAATTCCCATAGAAATGCATCATCTTGGATTCTAGAAGCTAACGTCCAAAGTTGAAGTATGGGCAGAGTTGGTCCCCCTCCAAAAACTCGGAGATTTCCTGTCTTTCAGTTCCTGCAAGTATTCCTTGACTTCTGTCAACATGTCTCCAATCTGCCTCCAGTCCAGACTATCTTCCCTTTATGCCTGGTCTATGTCCACAGTTCCCTCTTCTTGTACCAGTCATGCCAGATCAAGGCTCCATTCTAATCACTGCATCTAACTTACATTTCAACAGCTCCATTCCCAAACAAAACCATGTCCTGAGGTACCAGGGTCTAGCACTTCTATACATCTTTTGGGGAGACATGATTCAATCAATGGAAGGTTATAGAGGCCACCTTCACAAATATGAAGCTTACTCTGTGAGTAGAGGGAACACAGTGAGGGCTGTAAGCGATAGAGTGGTTAGTTTTTTAAAAACTGTGAGAGGGGGGAAAGAGATAGAGGGAGGGAGAGAGAAAATGGTCATGCCAGGGCGTCCAGCCACTGCAAATGAACTCCACAGACATGCACCATCTTGTACATCTGGCTTATGTGGGTCCTAGAGAGTTGAGCCTGGGTCCTTTGGCTTTGTCGTCAAGTGCTTTAACCACTAAGCCATCTCTCCAGCCCAGAGTGCTTGTTTAAGGAGCTCAGAGTCTAATGTGGGAGACTCATGGGTAAGAATGACATAGGATGGGAAGGCTAGTTAGGTGAAAGGTTGTTACAGTAATCCAGGTGAGTCGAGTGCACACCTGAAATCTTACAGTAGTAGAAAAGCTGACTTGGAGAGAAAGAAGTATATGGTAAGGATTTTTAGCGTTCCAAGATTCTATGATTTGAATACCATGATTCACGCATTGAGGAGCAAAGGAAAGGAGGAGTGAAGAAACAGCTCCCAGAACACTGGCTGAACAACTGAACTCAAGGAGGAAAGGAGGATTGGAGGGGAGATGGGCTCAGTTTGAGACAGGGGGAATGAGAGATACCTGACCAAGATGTTCAAGAGACAAATGCCTATGCAAGTCTAAGTTCATGGAAAAACTTTCCTTGGGACATACAGAGTTAGAAGCCATCAAGAAATTGATAATCATGGAATGATCACAACAAGTGAGAAGAGGAAAAGTCAAGGGGGAAGACCGAAGAATCTATCATATTAAGAGTTCAGAAATGAGGGCTGTGGAGATCGCTCTGGGGTTAAAGGTGCTTGCTTCAGGCTCAGTTCCTCAGGACCCACATAAATCCAGATGCACAAAGTGGTACATGCATCTGAAATTCATTTGCAGTGGGAAAAGGCCCTAACACGCCCATTCTGATTCTCAGGTTCATCTTCTCGCTCTCTCTTTCTCTCTCCCTTGCAAATTAATAAATAGGCTTAGGCCTCTTTTTTTCCAGATAGAGTCTCACCCTAGCCCAGGATGATCTGGAACTCACTCTGTAGTCCTGGGCTGGCTTCAAACTCAGTGATCCTCCTACCTCTGCCTCCCAATTGCTAGGATTAAAGGTGTGTGCCACCTCGTCCAGTTAATAAATTTCTTAAAAAAAAAAAAAAAAGAGTTCAGGGCTGGAGGTTAAGGCATTTGCCTGCAAAGCCAAAGGACCCAGGTTCGATTACCCAGGACCCACATTAGCCAGATGCATAATGGGGTGCATGCATCTAGACTTCGTTTGCAGTGACTCCTGTGCCCATATTTTCTCTCTCTCTCTCCCTCTTTATCTGTCAAATAAATAAAAATAAAATGTTTAAAAAAAAGAGTTTAGGGCTGGAGAGGTGGCTTAGTGGTTAAGGCACTTGCCTGCGAAGCGTAAGGACCCATGTTTGACTCTCCAGATCCCATGTTAGCCAGACATGCAAAGGTAAGGCAAGTGCAAGGTTGTATGTGACCACTAGGTGGTACAAGTGTCTGGAGTTTGATTTCAGAGACTGAAGCTCTTGCCGCCAATTCTCTCTCTGTCTCTCTATTTCTTTCTGTCACTCTCTTAAAAAAAAATTAAAATTAAAAAAGAGTTCAACATGAGGAAGGTCATGGAATTGAATAGAAAAAGTATAGTCAAGGAAGTGGACAGAAAACTAGAAGTAGTAGCTCAATGCTTCCAAACCCAAAATCCAACCAGCCCCTGCAACTCTGGTACACACAGCAGTACTGACCTCACTGTTTCTTCTCTTAGGTGTTGACTATCTACCACAGTACATGTATGTGCACATGACCATGCATGTGCACGTTAGACTGTCCTCATCCCTCTGCCCAAACTCTGCCAACTTCTTGAGGGTACTTTGAGTCATTCACTTCTCTTGCATTCCTTATAGGTTCAGTCCCTCTAAAGGGTTTAGCTTGTTACCAAATACACAAATAGTTACAACTAGTAGACCATCATCAAACATAGGATTCTCTAACAAAAACAAAACATTAAGGCCCCAAATAAGTCAGGTTCTACCAAACATTGATGCAAGGAAATAAGGAAGAGAGGACACAGCCAGCTATCAGTCAGGTATATTCAGAATGATACCATCAAGAAGCTTCATGGGAGAAGTGCACACTCTGTGTACGTGACATGCAGGAAAGAGCGGGGCTGAGAGTCAGGCACCTGGGCCTTGCTGCTCTCCCATTGTGGAAGTCACTGAACCTCCTGGACCTGCTTTACCCTTCTACAAAGATTTAAGCTATAAGATTTTTCAGAGGTCCTCAGCCTCTGTAGAAATAGAGCACAGCTTAAAAGTGGAAAAAGACATGGGGCTGAGGAAATATCCTAGTGGATTAATTCTCACTTAACAAGCATGAGGACCTGAGTTCAATCCCCAGAACCCATGTGAAAAAGCTGCACGTGGTGGTGAACACATCCTAGAGGAGTCAGATATGGGATTCTTGGAGATTACTGGTCAGACTTTGCAGCATAATTGAAGAGCTCCAGGACAATGAAAGGCCCTGCCAAGAAGAGTGAACAGTTTTCCTAAGGATAACACCTGAAGTTGTTTTTTGTCTTCCACACACATGCACACATGTGTGCACATGCCCTAGCACACACACATATGTCCACATGCATATGAGCATGCATATGTACATGCACCTCACATGCACAAAGTTTAAATGACAGAGAGGGTACAAAGAAAAGGTAAGCTCTCACTTACCACCATTGTACACACAAGAGCTGTACCTGTTCTCCTGCGAGCATTACCCTGTCTCACTGATGAACTTTCTCTGCTTGGTCAAACTTTAGTCAACTTTTGAACCTTCTCTAGGCCCATGTGTGCTCTTCATTGTAAGATCCCACTAGCACATAATGCTTCCAAGGAAGTTTAGCAAGAATCTTCTACCTTAGAGACTTGATTAATCATCATCAATATCTGATAAAATTGTTTTCACTCTTTTTTTTTTTTTTTTTTTTTTTTTTTTTTGCTTTTTCGAGGTAGAGTCTCAGTCTAGCCCAGACTGACCTGGAATTCACTATGGTGTCTCAGGGTGGCCTTGAGCTCACAGCGATCCTCCTACCTCTGCCTCCCAAGTGCTGGGATTAAAGGCGTGCACCACCACGCCCAGCGTTTTCACTCTTAATACTTTTTCTTTTGAGGTAGAGTCTCACTCTAGCCCAGGCTGACCTGGAATTCACTATGTAGTCTCAGGGTGGCCTTGAACTCACAGCAATGCTCTTACCTCAGCCTCCCAAGTGCTGGAATTGAAGGTGTGTGCCACCATGCACAGCACAGAAAGGGGGAGAGAGAGAGAGAGAGAGAGAGAGAGAGAGAGAGAGAGGGAGAGAGAATGGGAGCAGGATCTTCAGCTGCTGCAAATGAACTCCAGATGCATGTGCCACTTTGTGCAGCTAGCTTTACATGGGTACTTGGGAATTGAATGAGAAAGCACCTTAACTGCTGAGCCATCTCTCCAGTCCTCAACACAAGTTTGTATATGGATCACTCTGGTTTGCCTTCCAAAGAGTTAGGTTGGTCAAACCAGAATCCTACCCCCAACATACACACACACACACACGCACACACACACACACACACACACACACACACACACACTGCTTCCTCACAGCATTTTCCCACGTAGCAAACCCCTGCCACTTGGCTCTCATCCTCACTGATCACTGGTGCATTCAGAACAGAGCAAAGTCCTAGACCAGAGCCTCTCTTCCTATTCCGCAATAAAATTTATCTTCACTATTTTAATTTTGTCTAGCTCTGGTTTTTCTCTTGACATTGCAGAGGAGAAACTTAGGTTCAAAGACGTTCTGATTTGTCCAAGTGCTGTGCAAAGACATAAATGTGGGTGTGGGGACGCACATGAGCTAGGAGATAGGGGCAGGTGGTGGAACAACAGGAGACCACATTACAGAACAATTAAATCATGGCCTCTGGAGACAAGCCACCCAGGCATTAATCCTGACTCACACAAAACCACGATTCAGAGTCAGGGATGAAGCTGTGACATGCTGAGACATCCCTCCTTCTTAATTCCAGGAGCCTAGGGTGATGTCTGGGCTGCAGTATACATTTGTTCTTGTGGGTGGCTTCTACTCTCTGGAATACTCTACAGCAGGAATATTATCAATCCACATACTTAAAACAAGCAGAATCATAGTTAACAGAGTGTTTTAAAAATACACATGTCTGGGTTCCATACCAAACCCCCAGCACCAGAGTGTTAGAGCAGCGCTCACACGTTGGTGTGGTCACTCCCACTCCCCGGGTGGGCCCGCACTGATGGGTTGCTCAGCAGCCTCTCACTTCAGAAGCAGACCTGCCGCCTGGTGCACACAGAAGGAACTGCAGGGAGCCACAGGTGTACATAGCTCCCTCAACATGAGGGCACTCTGGGTAACCAACTCTTAAACTGAGCTGAGATTAAGTTCTTGCTCTGACACCCTCCAGCAATGGGTACAGAGGTATGTTTAGAAAAACCTGTCAAGTGTGATTCCGTCCAGGAAGATTTTCCCTTTGCTTCTCTTCTGAATGGGAAAAGTGGTTTTTACTCTGCAAAGATAGAGTTCTTAGGAAAGGGATAAACACAGAATCATAAAGAAAGGGTGTAATGGTCTGAAGGCGAACTATCTGCCCCATTTATTTTTAATACTTAGTCCCCTGCTTGTGGCAATTTGGAAGGTGAAGTCTTGCTGGAAGAGGTGTGTCACTGGGAGGGACCTTAAGGTTTATTAGCTCCGCGCCCAGCCCCGTACTTAGACTACTTCTACCCAGGTGTGTGAAAGCTCCCTGCTTGCGCTGCTCCTTCTCTGCCATGATGAAACTCCCCCTTGACTCCGTCAGCCCGAAATAAGCCCTTTCCTCCCATACTTGGGTTTGGTCAAGTGTTTTGTTCCAGCAACAAGAAGCCAACTGCTGTCAGGGTCAGTAGTGATGTGAAAGAGAAAAGAAACTCATATGTTTGGGTTTGTTTAGGCTTTTCTCAGTCAAGATAGTGAAGGGTAGATGAGAACACTAATCCTTGGCTAAAGAAGACCATATGGCAGGAATTATTAAGGACACTGTCCATATTTACATGTTGTTGATTGAGCAACTGCTACTAGCAAATCAGATGTAGCCAGCTTATTGAGAAGCCTGAATTCATCAGGGTATAGGATAAATATTTCAATTTATTTTCTCCAGATACTGCACTGAAGCATGATCTGTTCAGTCTCTGAGTCTCATCTCCTCACATTTCCAGGCAGATCCCATGGCTTTCCTATCAGTATCAGTTACCAAACCTCCAGTCCAGTCAAGCTCACAACTCCACTCTCATATCTAATTTCACTAACATTTCTTCTCCTCCCATAAGGGTTTGCCTGACTAGTAACTCAAAAATTTAAATTTGGAGAATGAGAAGGGAGTCTGTTCTTATATTTCACTTTTCTCTCTTTTCTAAACCTTCCAGTTGAGGTAAGAAAGGAAACAGCGGGGCATCAGGGATCACCTTAAATAAGAGGCTGCTTGTTGGTGAGAAGAGCTCCGCAATCCCCCTGCCGTCGGCCTGCAGCCCTCTGCTGTTGGTGGCTTCCACATACTAGTCTCTTACTAGATAACTGGATATGGAGTGATGTGGCTTTGGAGGCAGATGTCAGCCCCTTCATTATTGAGACCCCATCAGTAGACGTAGTAATGTCTTACTTGGTCCCAACAGCAGCCCAAATTCCTGACTTCCTCTTTGGCTAGATGTCACCTTATATGATCTAGAGCAATCAGGAATGTATTTCTCCTCTGACTTTTGTTCTCTCCTTATAAAGGAGCCTTGACAAATAAGCATAAAAGACTTCTTTTACATTACCCAAGGGCTTAAAGGGACATTGGTGATGTGGGCACAGAGAGGAATATTTCTTCTTCATTGGAAAATTTTGCTGAAGTGCCTGCTCTTCATTCAGAAGTAAGCTCATCTACCAAGTTCCCACACCATAGCAATTTGTGGGAACAAGTGATATGGAGAGATTTGCACTTGCCCAAGATGACATTTGCAGGAATGTCTTGCCCTCCTGAAAGAAACAAAGAATAAACAGACAAGATGCCAGAAACAGCAGTTTTTTCAGACACTAGGAATCAGAAAAGAAAAGTTAGGCTGGGCATTGTGGTGCACACCTTTAATCCCACCACTTGGGAGGCAGAGGTAGGAAGATCACCAAGAGTTCAAGGCCACCCTGAGACTCCATAGTGAATTCCAGGTCAGCCTGAGCCAGAGTGAGACCCTACCTCGAAAAGCCAAACGCGCCCCCCCCAAAAAAATTATGATCCTTGACAGGCAAGCACCAAATAGAGTTAGCCCTAGGATTGCTCTGACTTGATGTCTTCAGAGTGTCTTCAGCATAGGCTGGGGTCAGAACATACGTTTAAATGGCACCAGTAAGCTCCATGAGCTGGGCAAAGCAAGCTGAGTGTTGGGGAGATTAATTGGGCTAGAGTTAACAGGACAGGGGACTAATGAGGAAAGAGTAGCACAGATAAAGGATTGCAGAGAATTGTCCTCTTTTCAAGTGGGGCTAAGTGTCCATCTGAGGAGATACTGGAGAATGGAAAAGTATCATCTGAGAAGATTAGAGATCACTGATGTTCATACAGGGTAGGAGTATTGTATCATCTCTCCAGCCAACTCAAAGGTATCATAATTCATAGGCGTTGGTAGAGTACTCAAAAGTCTTGTTCAGTAGTGGGAAATTGTTGGGCCTTGAGAGGTCCGGACACGAGGCCTAGTGGAACTTCCTGAGCCTAGCTACAGTTTGGCGACCTGTCTCTGGCCAGCTAGGACTCAGCAGGGCTCCAAATTGCCTCTGGCCTGCTACTTCTGCAATAAAGTTAGAGTTCCTGCATGCACTTAGAACCAATCATTTCAAAAGTCGCGATATGCTATTGGCCCTTACACCTCATCCTTTCCTGAGATCCCCGCCTTCGTTGTCAACGCTATATAAATACCTGCCTGTTACGATAAAGTGAGATCCTGCTTCGACAAGTCTCCCGGCTCAGTGTGGTTTTCCTCTGGTGACTGGGAGCGGTTCTGAGTCGTCGACACTCACCATCCCGCTCAGCTCCGGGAAGAGACCAGTGGGCCCGGCTCTCCTACAGCCCTGCCTGCTGGTGAGCCTGGCAGACTGGTGCCAACATGGGGCATCTCTCCGACAGAAGAATACTGATGGGCCAATCAGTCTGCAGGTGAGTGTACCTTCATAAATTGTGAGACAGTCCTCATATCTAAGGTGCCGACCTTTGCTTCCGTAACCTGTGCTTGCTTGTCAACCACTCTTCACTCCTTTTCTCTTTCCTTTCATTTTCAGTTTGCAGCACAGGTCAAATATCCCTGGTGGACACATCGTGTGGGCAGACCTGGAGGAGACTCGAGGCATATTGCCCCCTCATTTGAGTGGGGACTCCATCCCAGAAGACAGAGCAAACCTGCTGGGGAGACCTGTTCCCATCCGCACCATGTTTGGTATCAGCGAGCCGTCCCCTAAGGACACAGACTCTTCTGGCTGTCACAGATCTAAATCTGAACTTAATTCTGCAGCACGTTTAGCTATTTTTGGGTGCTTTGTGTTTGTGTTGTACTCGTGTGTCTGTGTGTTGCTGTTGCCCTAACCAACCTCTTCCCTGTCAACGTTAATCTCGGCGGTAATCACCCCGCCGCCTGCCTGGGAGGCTCATGATCTAAAAAAAAGGCTGTGTCGGAGGATGGACCTAATTCCCCCTGGGTGGAGACCATCCTCCAGGGTTTGGCTCATCATCAGTGTACCACCAAAGATTGGAAAAACCTTGCTAAAGCCATTCTTTCTGGCCCCCTGTACATAAAGTGGTGTGCCTTCTTTCAGGATGAGTGCCGTACTCAAACTGAGTGGAATCAGGCCACTCAGCCCCCAGTCCCAATCACCTTCTGCATGCTCTCAGGCACTGCTGATGCATTTTCCATGGGTCTCCAGCAAGCCGCCATCCCTGATCCATACTGGGATCAGGTGCGGGCTTTGGGAATGGCCGCATGGAGGAAACTGGAGGAAGGTCCATCTGAGCCCCCCATCACAGGAATCACATAAAAGGCTAGTGAAGACTTGGCTACCTTCATAGAGAGGGTTGAAAAAGTCTACAAAGAAAGTTTCCCCCTGGTCCCCTGCGAGACAAGTTCATTAAAATGCTGGTCTGGGAAGGCATGATAAGTGACCATAAGTTGGCCTGCGCTGGGTTAAAAGATCACTGTATGAGTAAATGGATTTTAGCCACTAAAGATGTGGGATCCAGCTCCCATCAGGCAAGGGCCGTGGCATCAGCCTTATAGAGCACCTTCCATGAGGATATGGCCACCCTGGTCTGTGCCCCCCAACAGACCTCAGGGGGAAAGGGGAGATCTTGTTTTGGGTGCAGCAAACAGTGTCACTTTAACAGGGAGTGCCCCAATCAGGCAAAAAAAATATCCCAATAGTCCCTGTGGCCCCTAACGTGCCTCATACCCCTTGCCCCAGGTGCAAGAAGGAGTTCCACTGGGCCAAGGATTGATTGTATCAGAGGGAGACCTAAGAGAGCTGCACAAATGATACCTTTACTCATTGGAATGGGAATAACCACAGGCATGGCCACCAGAACAGCCGGGATGGGTATGGAAGTCCATCTCCACAGAAAGCTCTCTCTCCAGTTCATCAGGGACATAAAAGCCATGTCCAACACCATCCTGATCTCCAACAACAGCTAGATTCCCTGGCTGAGGTAGTCCTACAAAACAGGAGGGGACTAGACCTATTAACAGCTGAAAAGGGAGGCAAATGCTTGTTTTTATAGGAAAAATTCTGTTTCTACACCAATAGATCAGGAATCATTCAGGATGAGATCAAAAGGCTTCAAGAGGACCTGGAGAGGAGACAGTGGGACCTTCAAGACAACCCACTGTGGATGGGCCTACATGGCTCCTTACCCTACCTCCTCCCTCTACTTGGGCCCTTCCTCTCCTTATCCTCACTGTTGGGCCTTGTGTAATTAACAAAATTACACAATTCATTCACCAATGGCTAGAGGCAATAAAACTTTATCAGGTTGAGATACATTAACACAGGCTGACAACTCAGGAATTAAGTTCCTCAGATGACCCACTGCCACTTCCTCTGCTCTCCATGTGACCAATGATAGGTAAGATCTCAGACTGACTGAGACAACCTAAGACAGGCCATGGAGTGGGTTCTCAGCGAGCTAAACACATGGTACCCAGTGATGGGTAAGATCCCCAGAGGGGGACAGCCTAAGACAGGGGCCATGGTGACTATGCTCTTACAAAAGCAAAATGGGGAGATGTTGGGCCTTGAGAGGCCCAGACATGAGGCCTAGTGGAACTTCTTGAGCCTAGCTAAAGTTTGGTGATCTGCCTCTGGCCAGCTATGACTCAGCAGGGCACCAAATTGCCTCTAGCCTGCTACTTCTGCAAAAAAGTTAGAGTTCCTGCATGCGCTGAGAACCAATCATTTCAAAAGTCACGGTATACCATTGGTCCTTACACCTCATCTGTTCCTGAGATTTCCTGCCTTCATTCTCAATGCTATATAAACACCTGCCTGTTGCAATAAAGTGACAAGTCTCCCGGCTCAGTGTGGTTTTTTCTCCAGTGACTGGGAGCGGTTCTGAGTCGTCGACACTCACCATCCCGCTCAGCCCCAGGAAGAGACCAGCGGGACTGGCTCTCCTACAGCCCTGCCTGCCGGTGAGCCCGGCAGGAAATAATTCCTACAGATGGCAAATCATTGAAAACAAGACTCAAAAAGATCAAACTGTTTCTAAGTAGCTTAATATATCCCAGAACAAAGCTTAAGAATATTTATAGGAATATAAATAATCTACCACCCAGCAAAGTAAAAGTCCCAATTTCTGGCATCTAACCAAAGATTACCAGGCATGCAACAAAGCAAGAAAATAGGGGTAATAGTCAGTGAAAACACTTACAGAAATGAGACAAGCTTAAATTCAGGAGCTAAGATATCAAAATAATTGCCATAACAATGTTCTATGTGGTCAAGAGTAAAGTAGAAACATGGGCGATATAAAAAAAAAAGATGAAAACAGAGATGAAAAGGTCAATTTTTAGATTTAAAAAATGTATAGAATTAAGGGTGCTTCAAAAATGATAGAAAAAAAAGCGTAGATCAGGATGGTGTTGGACATGGCTTTTATGTCCCTGATGAACTGGAGAAAGAGCTTTCTGTGGAGATGGACTTCCATACCCATCCCGGCTGTTCTGGTGGCCATGCCTGTGGTTATTCCCATTCCAATGAGTAAAGGTATCATTTGTGCAGCTCTCTTAGGTCTCCCTCTGATACAATCAATCCTTGGCCCAGTGGAACCCCTTCTTGCACCTGGGGCAAGGGGTACGAGGCACGTTAGGGGCCACAGGGACTATTGGGGTATTTTTTTGCCTGATTGGGGCACTCCCTGTTAAAGTGACACTGTTTGCTGCACCCAAAACAAGATCTTCCCTCTCCCCCTGAGGTCTGTGGGGGCACAAACCAGGGCACTTATATCCTCACGTGGGTGCTCTATAAGGCTGATGCCATGGCCCTCACCTGATTGGAGCTGGATCCCACATCTTTGGTGGCTAAAATCCATTTACTCATACAGTGATCTTTTAACCCAGCGCAGGCCAACTTATGGTCACTTATCATGCCTTCCCAGACCAGCATTTTAATGAACTGGTCTCACAGGGGACCAGGGGGAAACGTTCTTTGTAGACCAATTCTAAACACAAAATTCTGGAGATAAAATAATACATTTTTAATAATAAATAAGTCATTGAAGAAATAAAGAAGGAAATAAAAATTTTCCTAAAACTAAATGAAATTGAAATGCAATTTACCAAAACCTATGGGACACAATAAAGGAAATTGTAATAAGAAAGTGCTTTCATTACAAAAACAGAGAGATATCAAATAAATAAGCTAATGATGCATCTTAAGGCCTTGGACAGATAAGAACAAACTAAGCCTAAAAATACGCAATGAAAAGAAATAATTTAAGATCAGGGTAGAAATAAATGAAACATAAATTTAAATATTAAAGAATTAAAAAGAATCAATTAAAAGAGTCAATGAAACAAAGAGTTGGTTCCTTGAGCACATAAGCAAAATTAGCAAACCCTTAGCCAAATTTACCAAAAGAAACAAGGAGAAAACCCTAGTCAATAAAATTATATAAAATAGAGACATTACAACAAATATGAATGAAAGTGAAGGAATCAAGGACATATTTTAAAAGCCTATATTCTACCAAATAGGAAATTTAGAAGGGAGGAATTCCTTGATACTTATGTTCTAACAAATTTAAACCAAGATGAGACTAAATAAATTAAACAGATCATAAGAAGCAATGAGATTGAAGTAATAATAGGAAGATCTCCCAGCCAAGAAAAAAGTCCAAGTCCAAATGAGATCATAGCAGAATTCTATCAGAATTTTAAAGAACTGAAACCACTGCTTTTCAAATTATCCCATAAAATAGAAAAGGAAGGAATGTTCCCTAGCCCTTCCATGAAGCCAATATTATCCCAACTCCAAAATAGATACACAAAAATAGAAAACTATTAACCAATATCCCTCATAAACACAGAAACAAAATTTCTCAATAAAATACTGTATTCCAGAGGTGGTTTAACATAAGTTAATCAAGAAATCCAGCTGGATATGGTGGCACATTCCTTTAATCTCAGCACTTGGGAGGCATAAGTAAGAAGATCACTCTGAGTTTGAAGCCAGCCAGAGTGAATTCCAGGTCAGCCTGGGTTAGAGTGAAACCCTGCCTAGAAAGAAAAAGAAACAAAGAAAAAGAATTTACACATCCGCAACAACAGCCAAAAAAATCCTCAAAGAAACCTGTGCAGCTGACTAGCCAAGCACAACGTGTCCCCACTGGTGTAATAGTAGCATGACTGTTACAGGAGCAACCAACTCTTCTCTGATTGTATTCTCTCCATGAAAGGTAATTCATGCCTAATACTGAAAACCTGTTCAGAATCCGATAACTGGGAAGGTCATGAACCCTTAAGCAGGCCGTTACTACTGCTGTTTTGCTAAATGAACATACTGTGCCCATCAAGTTGCCCTGTAAATATCTTGCTGTTCTCATTGTTGGACAATAATATTTCTTTTGCAGAAGACAGTGTCTACTAAAACTCAAAACTAGTCAAAGTCCTGAGAACAGAGTGCCCAGAACTATATACAGCATGTCTCTCATACCTTCCAAGACACAAGGAACATTGTGGAAGAGGGAGTAGAAAGAATTTAACAGTGACAGGATGGGGAGGAGTGCTGTGGAATGCTATCTTCTGGACATAAAGTGGCCATTGCATTCATGACCCCTCAACAACTGTCACTACCTGCATCAGACCTGCACGATAACGGCCCCATCAGTATTTTGATGGATGATGAAGGAAGGACAAAAAAAGACATAAAAACAGAAGAAGGGGCTGGAGAGATGGCTTAACAGTTAAACGCTTGCCTGTGAAGCCTAAGGACCCTGGTACGAGGCTCAATTCCCCAGGACCCACATAAGCCAGATGCACAAGGTGGCGCATGCATCTGGAGTTTGTTTGCAGTTGCTATAGGCCCTGAAGTGCTCATTGTCTCTCTCTCTCTCTCTTTCTGTCACTCTCAAATAAATAAAAGTAAACAATTTAAAAAAAAAAAAAACACAGAGGAAGAACTAATCCAGAAAGAAAAAGGGTTTCAGTGGAGAGAGGGCAGGGGTGGAGAGATAATAGAAGTGAATGGGAAGAGATTATGATCAAAATACATTATGCACATGCTTGAAAATAGTCAATAAAGTGCTAAATAAAGTGCAAAATTAAACATAAGAAGAAATAAAACAATTTTCAATGTATAAATTAATATAATAGAAACCAGTACAACAATAAAAAAAATCCACAAAACCAAGAGCTGATTCCATAAGAAGATCAATATTATTGGTCAATCTCTACGTAGGTTGATCAGAAAGAAAAAATGAAGATGCAATTTACAAAATTTGGAATGAGATAAGTGGTATCTCTAAAGATTTCCAAGATAAGAAAGTAATAGAATATTATGGGTAAATTTATAATTATATAAAATGGATCAATTATTTTTAAGACATAAACTACCAAAACTCAACCACAAAAGGATAACCTTAATATCTTTGTTATACTGTTGGAACAAATTTTACAGTTTAAAAACTTTTCCACAAAGAAAACTAGATTCTTCACTGCTGAATTATATCACATGTTAAAGAAACAGCATACTCCTACAAAAACCCTTCCTCAGAGTTGAAGGAGAAAGGCTTCCCAAATAATTGTCTGATGCCAGCACTTAACTTGCCTGATGCTGAAACCAGATAATCATGTTACCAGAAAACCACAAACCAGTGTCTTTCTAAAACAGATGCAAAATTAGAATTTTAGCAAATCAAATCCACATTAAATTCTAGCAAATAAAATCCAATGCATTAAAAGAATAATACATCAGGGCCAGGTGGAGTTTGTCCAAAGAACGCAGAGTAAGTGTAATGTTGAAAAGTCACTGCAAGCGCAATAGATCAGTTGTACAACAATGTGAGCATACTCAATGCTCTTGAACTGTCCACTTAAAATGGTTCATTCAGTAGGAAAGTCTTATGTGATTTTTCTTACAATTAAGTTTCTAAATTGATGCAATGCACCATATTAACAAGCCAAAGAGTAAAAAGGACATGATTACATTAGTAGATGCCAAAATCACATTTAACAAAATCTGACATCCTTATAAAATCCAATCACCCAGAAAAAAATATCCTAGGAATAGAGGAGAATAAAAGTCAATAAGCCAAGAATAAAAGAGAAGTCCCTCAATTGGATGAAAGGCATACACAGGAAATTTCCAAAGCTAACATTTTATTGTCAGGAAAGGGTGTCTACTCTCAACACTTTTTTCAACACAATTCTGGATGTTAAACAGGGCCATAAATAATAAAAGAACAGTGCTGGAGAGATGGCTTAGCAGCTTAGGCACTTGCCTGTGAAGCGTAAAGCCCCAAGTTCGATTTTCCAGTGGGTATATAAGCCAGATGCACATGGTAGTACATGCATCTGGAGTTCATTTGCAGTGGCTAGAGGTCCTGCCATATCCATTCTCTCTCTCTCTCTCTCTCTCTCTCTCTCTCTCTCTCTCTCTCTCTCCCTCTCTCTCTCTCTCTCTTACACACTCACACACACACACACACACACACACACACACACACACTTTTAAAAAGAGAATCAAAGAACATATGGAAAGTAATGAGTGAAACTGTTCTTGTTCCTTAGAACTGTGATTGTCTGTATGGAAAATATTAAGACATGAAAAACAGCAGCTAGAACTAATAAGGAAATTGAGCAAGACTACAAGATATAAGGTGAATACACAATATAAATCATATTTCCATATGCTACCAACAAATTACCAGAAATAATTTTAAATATATTTACAGTAGTATTCACCAAAAAATGTTGAACAATTTTGGGGTAAGCACTGAAAGCTAGAAAATATCACTAAGAGAAGGCAGTGATCTAAACAAAAAGAGACATTCCCTGTGCATGGGTCAGCAGGCTCACTATGACTCACATGTCAGTTCTTCCCAAATTCATCTAGAGATTCATGGACTCGCAATCCAAATCCCAGCAGGCTTTATATGAAGGAACAAGATGATTCTAAAATTCACATGCAATATAAATGACCTTGAAAAAGAATAGGATGACTAACCCTACCTGATTTTAATTAAAGTTATAAAGCCAAAATAACCAAGTGTATGGCATGAAATCAAAATAGAAAAAAAAGTGGAAAAGTACCCAGAACTCAAAAATCAGTCCACACACATATGAACAGCTGATTTTGATAAACATGTAAGGGCAATACAGGAGAGAAATGATAGGCTTTCCAAACCATATAGTTAGAACAATCAAATATGGATAAACAAAAAGAAAAGAAGCTAATCTGGTGGCTCAGGTCTATAATCCCAGTCATGTAAGTTGAGGCAGGAGGACTGCAAGTCCAAGGACTTGTGATCTGTAGTCAGTTACAGAGTGAGTTCAAAGACTGCTTTGTAACCTAATGAAACCTTAACTCAAAAAGAAGTAGAAAGGGCGCTGGGGACATGGTTCAGTGGTAGAACACTTACCTAGCATGTTTGAGGCCCTGGATTCAATCTCTAATCCATAAAAAATGAGGGAAGGGCCAATTCATAACTCATAACACATGCTAACAATTAATTAACTCAAATGGGTCATAGGCTAATTGAAAAACATAAAATTATAACACCTTTTATTTAATGACATAGAAGAAATTCTTTTTATTGATTGTTTGATTTGAAAAAAGAGAGAGAAAGAGGCAAATAGAGACAATGGGTGTCCCAGGGCCTCTAGCTACTGCAAACAAACTGCAGAAGCATAAACCACCTCGTGCATCTGGCTTTGTGTGGGTATTGGGGAATTGAACCTGAATTCTGTGGCTTTGCCAGCAACTACTTTAGCTACTAAACCATCTATTCATTCATCCCCCCCCAATTCTTTTTGATCTTAAAATATGTGAAAATTTAGACTCAGCATGAAAGTAAAAACCACAAAAAACCCTCTTGATCAATTATATCTCATCAAAACTCAAAACTGTACACTTCAAGTTTCCATGAAGGAAAAGATAAGCTACACATAGGTGAAAATAGATTTAATAAAGGACTTGCATTCATACTATATAATGAACATTCAAACTAAATACAATAAGCAACTCAATGAAAATGGCAAGAATATTTGAATAGATATTTCACCAAAATATGTACGTGTGGAAAATATACATGTAAATATATGAAAGAAAAATATAGTACCTCTATTAAAACAGCTGCAACTTAAAATTAATCATGCCAAATGCTAGGAAGAATTGAATTCATACAGCTTAGGGAAATGTGAAATGGTAGAATCACTTGAGAAAATAGTTTTATTATTGTTATTGATTTATTTGCAAGGAGCAAAAGGCTAGAGAGAGAATGAGCACACCAGGGCCTCTTGCCACTACAAATGTAACTCCAGACACATGTGCCACTTTGTGTATCTGGCTTTATGTGGGTACTGGGGAGTCTAATCCAGACCACCGGGCTTTGAAAACACACGCCTTTACCCAGTGAGAAATCTGTCCAGCCCCCTGAGAATTTCTTTACATGTGTAGTTTCCATATAATGTAACTATTGCACTGAGGATGTATAACCAGATACCCTCATACAAGGTCATAGCCAGGTTCACTTGTAATAACCCTCCAATGAAACAACACAAAGGTCCACCAACAGGTGAATGGGTGAGTCAGTCATGTTCTACAGATGCCATGGATCCCTCCTCAAGAACAAACGAGCATGAATCAATGACACCGCAGAATGTGGGCGAAAGTCTCAATGTGTATGCTGAGTGAAAGAAGTCGGACAAGAAAAGAAGGCTTACTCTATGCCTATTCATAGGAAACCCTAGAAAGTGAAAATTAATTAAAACAGAAAATGGGTAGGGGTGAGTCATAGACAAAGTTACAAATAACACTGTGGGGCAATGGCTCTCTTCACTGTCTTTGCTGAGGTGGTGGTTTCATGAGTGTATACAAATATCAGTACTTAGATAAGGCCTTTATGTATGTGTTGTATGTCAATTCTACTCACGAAAATTATTTTCTTCTTGAACAAGCAGCAGCAAATATCAGTCTTTGCCGTATGTGTGCCTCAAACTCCAGTGACAGAAGCTGAGCTCCTCCTTGTGATCCCCCCATAGCTGGGATAAGCCTGCAGGGTGAGCACTTCAACAAGCATCTAACATCTTCCTCTAGGCTCTGTCTGTCTCCCACTCTCTCCCTCACTTCCCTCTCCTCTCTCCTTTCTTTCTCTCTCTCTCCTCTCTTTCCCTCTCTCTCCTCTCTCTCTCTAGCGCATGCTCTCTCTCTCTTTCTCTCTCTCTCTTGTATATATCTAAATATTTGTGCTGAATGAAAGAAGTCAGACAGAGGGCTGGAGAGATGGCTTAGCGGTTAAGCGCTTGCCTGTGAAGCCTAAGGACCCCGGTTCGAGGCTCAATTCCCCAGGACCCATGTTAGCCAGATGCACAAGGGGGCGCACATGTCTGGAGTTCATTTGCAGTGGCTGGAGGCCCTGGCGTGCCCATTCTCTCTCTCTCCCTCTCTCTCTCTCTCTCTCTCTCCCTGCCTCTTTCTCTCTCTCTCTGTTGCTCTCAAATAAATAAATAAAACAAAATTAAAATTAAAAAAAGAAGTCAGACAGAAAAGGAGTACTATATAATTCTCTTCATGTAAAGCACTAGAAATTCTCTCTCTCTCGCTCTTGCTCTCTCCTTTCCCCTTACATTGCCACTGAAATCAAGTTAAGGGAGAAGGATGGAACAAGAGATAAGCGGAATTCTCAGACCACTGTCCCTCCTGACCTGCCTGTTGCTACAGATTATTGGGCAGGGTGGGGTGCTGGAGTGACGGAGATGCTTGCTCACTTCCAAAGGAAATATCAGACCCGGTTTGCTGGAAGTTGGAGGACAACCTCTAGCTCAGTAGACAAAAGAGTCAGCAAGACGGACGTGTTCTTGCTGTAAGATTCAGGCTTTGACAGGGAGGAAGAGGTTCACAAGTAAGGAGTAGGTAGCCATAGGCCCAAAAAGCTTCAAGCTGCATCTTGAGCTAAGCCAACAATCGTTAATGATTTCTCTCCTGGGGAAATTAAGGGTTGGGTCAGCCAGATCTTGAAGTCAGCAGAATTTTGTCTCAGCTCTTCCCCCACATTCTTCCTCCCTCTTTTGTTCCTCCTTTCAGTATTCACTGGTGCTGACTAGAGAAATACAGAAATTCGCTTATGTCTGTTTTACTAGTGTGAACATAATTTTTAACAGAATTGTTACTTGACAAAAAAAACAAGTTAAATATTCAACTCATTGCATAGCATGCCAATTCAAGCAGGTCTTCATGATGTGCATCCATGCTCTTTAGAGATGGGAAAAAGGAAACAATCCTTGCAGATATTCCATAGAAAACTCCGGAAGGTTCTCTGTGTACTGTTATCTAGAGCCTGTTCTTTGCTCTTGTGATGTGGCAGGAAACGCTCCTCTTAGGGACTCCTGGGCAAACGTTTTGAGTATGTCAGAGATCCTGGCTCCTGGCCAGGCTGGACTTCATGAATCTTTACAAGCACATCTACCAAAGAACATTCTTCCCAGCTGCCATCGCTGTCCAAATGGGCCACATCAATCACACTCAGACTTCCTTCTAAGGGAGTGAGAACAACGACCTGCTTATTTATGACAAAGTCTTGAGTACTTCCCTCTGCCAACTGGGCTTCCCAGGAGAGGAGATGGTCATTAAACCAATCACGTCCACTGTGCCCTTTCTTTGCAAACAAGACTCCATTCTTTAAGTGGACACTGATGCCAATAAAGGTGGTAACTTATAAGAGGAAGTGTTGTAGAGAACTAAGTTGCAGATAAGCCTCTATTGACTCAGAGGTAGCAAGAAAGTCACCTTGCCTACTTGGTAACAAGGGCTCTGAGATCCAAAAAGGGCATGTGTCCAAAGAGCACACAGCCACTGAGAGACAGGACTGAAACTAGACGTGGAGTGCCCCTTCTCTTAATCAAGGTCCTTTTCTGTGGTCACTTTCATTTTAAGAGGGAATTTCTGAGTACCCAAGAGGGTTCTTAAAATCCTACTTGTATTAAACCTGAGAGTTAAAACTTCTTATTTTCATTTGAATTCCATGATCAGTATGAAATGTCCCTTTTTTGGAATGGGGCACTTCAGTCATATTCTGATTGATAGGTTAATTTTCAGTTCACAGGTTTAAAAAAAAGAGCCGAAGAAACCCTCAAGCAAGCTCTGTGACATCGTTTCCTGACTGCTTTGTAGGACAGCACACAGAGGAACGGTTAAAGCAGTTTGCTCTATTCAGCACTGGAGTCCATGGTTGATAATCTGAGTGATCTAAGGTTTTCAAAGAGAATATAGACTGTATGTAAAGCAGCGCTTTCAAAGGTTGGAGCTGGAGTGCAGAGACCCAGTAAAAGCAGGCCTGCTTGCTCTTGCCAAGAGCTTCACCACACCCCCAGCCTGGGTCCCTGACTCAGTCCCAGCCAGTGGAATGTGGACAGAAGTGCCATACTCCGCTCTCACTGATGACCCACAATCCTCCCACATATACTCCTCTCTTTCTCTCTCTCCCTCCCTCCTACCCTCCCTCCCTCCCTCCCTCTCTCTCTCTCTCTCTCTCTCTCTCTCTCTCTCTCTCTCTCTCTCTCTATCTCTCTCTCTCCATATGCTTGGTTGAATGACCCCAAAAGACCTGACCTCAGGAATTTTCAACCTCACTACTACCAGCATTTAGGACAGATAATTCTTTGTTTTGGGTACTGTTGTGTTTTGCAACTTCCTTGGATCTCTGCCTACTAGATGATAACAGAATCCCCACATTGGATAGTAGTGACAAGCAAAATGCCTGCAGAGATTTCAGAATGGCCCCTGGGAAGTTAGATGTGGGCTGATGGGAAGGAACTTGTCCTTGGTGAGAACCATTGCTCTAGAAGTTGCCCAGGCCACACAACAGGATGAGTTTGGGGTCTGGGTAGCTGCAAAGAAGAGAACACCCATGCCACATTTGTCAGTTACCTAAACAAGGAATTAACTTTTACCACAATTTGTTCAAAAGTTAGTCTATGCTAACTGGGATAGCATGGCTGTTATACCTATAACTAGACAGATTTATCCAACCTGGCAGAGTGGATTTGGACCACATCCACTCTTTCCTACAAAAACAAGACTAAGGAGTAATAGAAGAAAGTAAGAAGTGGGCTTCCTGTGAGCAGGCAAGTTTTAAAATGATGAAACTTGCAGAGTGAGCACTATATGCCCAGAATTACACCCAAATTTACCTATCAGGTGACGGCTCATCTACATATGATTTTTGGGAGGGACATCATCCTCATGAGACCAGGACACTGCTCTGGTGGGCTTTAGAGCTCCCTGTCCTTTGCTCCACCACAAAATTTGGCTGCATAGAGAAAATGGCCATTCTGCTTCTTAAATGCTTTAACTTATTTTGTTCTTGAAGCAAGGCTCAGTCTTTGGCCAAGGTCAAGGGTTGGAGACCTTGCTTTGTGTCAAGGTTCAGATCTAGCCTTTAAAGAACATGTCAGAACATGGTCTGTGGCAGAAAACCAGAATTGGGTTACAGAATAAAGCCCCTAGCCTCATCACGGATTTAGTACAACACTTTCATCACACAGTCTGGTTCCTTTCTTCATTGCTCTGTACACTTTCGTTCCAGTGATATACTAAATGCTTCTCATAAAGCTGTCAGGAGAAGGAAACGAGCGCCCTCGGTACAGGAGCCACATCAGCGGAAGGAAAACAACCATCTAAAAGTCAAGCAAAATGGATCTGAGTCCAGGTTTCATGTCACAGATTATTCTACAGTAGTTGAATCATTTTCCTTCTCCAGACTTTCAGCTCCTCAACACAATGCAGTGCTATGGCTCAAGTGTGTCCCCGCAAAGTGCTGGAAGATGAGGCCTAACGGGGGGGGCGGGGGGCAGGTCCTGAGGGCTGTGCCCACATGGAGAGGTTAATGCCATTGCATGGGAGAGGCCTGATCATTGGGACAGTGAGTTTGTTACCAAAATGAGTTCCACTCTCTTGCTTGCTTGCTCTCCTTTTCTCTTGTCTTCCTGCATTCCTCACAGGATGACGCAGTATCAAGGCCCTTGCCAGGTATCGGATACTAGCACCATGGTTCTTTAACTTCTGCCCCCCAAGAGTCATAAACCAAATAAAGTTCTGTTCATTATAAATTACCCAGTCTTGGGCATTCTATTACAGCAGGAGAAAATGCACTAAGGTAAGGAGGAGCTCTAAGCTGGGCATATCTTTTAATTTCATATTCACTGTACTGAAAAGCATTCAATTGAGATACCACTTAGACATCTGATGCCAACCACGTGCTGTGGTGTTTCCATCCCTTGTCTCTCACACACCCAGTGAGAGCTTCAGATGTTTTAATCCACTATCAAAGATGCAATGGCCTCCACCAGGTCTTTATAGATCCCAGATTTTCCCCAAGCCCCAATTTATCCCACTAGAATGACTGAACTATATACATTCTTGGGACCCTGCAGTTATGACATCCTAGAATTTTTGGATTTTACAACTCTGATCATCCGTATGTTTAACATTTGGTAGCCTGAAATTCTACAAGTCTCAAATAATTCTAAGGCTATATAGGAATTCAGAATGCTAATTATAACTCCAGTGAGGTTATATAATAGTAGTCACTCAATTTTTTCCTGATTCTTGCTCCCAAGGGCCCCAAATTTCTAAGTGACATCTGTCATTGTAAACACATATTTTCAGCTGGAGTATAGCACCTTCTGGTCTTCTCATGAGCTGGTGTCCTTCCCTACTGTCTTGCCATGGCTACTTTCTGCTACCAAGCATTGCTTGGACAGTTCCTACCCCATACCAGTTAGGTAAATATGTTCAACCTAGTCTGACTGTCATGACAAACAGGTCCCCAGATGCATGCCAAGCTCCTTACTGCCAAATATGCCTATCATTCAATATTTTAGTAGTACTGATTGCCAAGTTTCAGACAGTGTGGAATTCTGATACTCTCACTATTTATAATCTGAATATTCTTAGACATTAATAATCTAAGATGATAAAGAGTTTCTGATGTTGAAACATTGTGACTCTAAGGCCGTGGAAGATGTCAGAGAATCTACTATCCTCTCAGAGGCTCAGGATAAAAGAAGTCAGGGCGGCCTGTTGTGAGCAGAGGCTGCAGGAGGGAGTGATAGGTCTCAGATGATAACACAGTCAACTACTCAGGTATAAACATGGCCAGCTGAATGGGAAGAGTGTTGTGGACCCAAGGCAGAAGGATGATCAATCAAGCTTCTTTGTTAAATGCCCAGAGTGCTCACACCCCAACAGGCTTCCCAGGCCCTTGGCAAGCAGTGAAGACCAATTTAACAGCTTCCATTCAAATGTGTTATTTATTTTATAAGTGGCTATAACTACAAAAATAAAACTCAGCGTTTATGTCCAGAGTTATTAAAGCTGTTCATGGCTATACATTTGGGCCATTCTCCTCCCAGGAATGAGGGCAGGCTCTCTCTTATCCTGGGCAGAGTCCAAGCCCCACGCCTCTCAGGTTTGTAGTTGGGGGTTGGCTGCGGGCCTCTGGCTGTGGTGAGCGGTGAGAAGGTAGAGTAGCCCTCAGCGCAGTGGAAGTGATTGAGGCATGACTGGGAAACTGGGGCTCCAGCCCCGATCTCACATTTCATAGGGAGCTCAGGGGCTAGCAGAAATTCTGGGCCCAACACACGCCAGAGCCAAGAGCACCACCTGCAGCCAGAGCAGTGGAGTCTCAGGTTGGAAGAAACAACTGAAGAAAATAAAAAAGGAAAGGAAGAAATAGAAAAATAAAGAACGAAAAACTGAAGGCATAAAATATTTTTGATGTTGTACAGTCAAACCCTTGACAAAAATGACACCCATGCTATACAGACGTCATCGTTAAGCCTTGATCAGCCAGTTAGCTACCCTGACTGAGGAAGCAGCCAGCATGGGGGACAGGAAGGTCTTTTATGGGAAGACTCCACAGGACACTGCCTTGAGATAAAGCCAGTTGTCAGCCTGGTCTTCAACAACCTGGGTCCCTCCGCAGTCAAACATTCTGGTCCTTCCATTTGTCCCTTCGGGTCCCATATCCCACCAGAGCCTTCTCAGTCTGCACACTGTGTTCCCTCAGCCACAAGGACCTCTCCTTCTTGTGTCATTTACTCAACCTCAGAGCATAACTCAAATGTCCCCTCCTCCTCCACAAGCCCTGCATGGATGACCCAAAAGCAGCTGCATCATTGGCAAGTCCACACCAGCATAAGTGACAGCTACATAACTTACAGGCAGCTCACTCATCAGATAGTTTCTCTCCAAGCAATTGTTTGTCTGTTGAGTCTCTTGAGCCTTCCTCCTCCCTATAAGAGGGGATGTTTCAACTTGGAGGAATTTGGTTCACACAATTTCATCTTTTCTCTGGTTCTCTCCACGCCCTCCTCAGCAATGGTCCTTGAGCCTTGGAGGGGGTGATACAGATGTCCATCTGTAGTTAAGCACTGAGCCACTGTGCTCTAGCAACAGGCACTTTGTCTCAGGAATTGAACCAGTTATGACTTTCTTCAGTACACCTCCCATGGCAAAAATAACTTTCCCTCCAAGACCAATTGAGGCTGACAGCAACAGTAATAAAAAGCAGTGTTCTATGGAAATACAAATGTTTAGATGCAACTGGACCAACACATCACATTCCTAAAAAAAATAATAGCAAGTACATCCCCACTGGAGCCTATGACCTCTGACTGTAGGTTTTTAATCAGGCTTACAATACCAGACATGAACCTCCTACTGTGGCATGGGGCTTATATACAACCAGAGAGTTGGGTGCAACCACAACAATATGTGCCACGACCCCACCAGTGGGCACATCTTGCCTGACATCTTGGAACTTTTGTACACAGGGTTGATAATCAAGTGGAACTTTCCCACACTATGAAAGCCAGACGGTAGACAGGGAGCGTCCAGCTCAGTCCCACCCTGATTTATTCATGTCCTATAACCAAAGCATGTCTTATCTTTGGCAGTAGGGTCTTACCAGATAGCTCTGGAACAGAACCTCAATAGTGGTAATAACTTTTTTATGGGGGGGTGTCAGGGACCTTCTTGGGCAACAACTTTTAAGGAGGCAGCCCATTCCTGGCACTGGAATATTTATTAAATCATCTTATGGCTTTGGGCATACCTTTTCTCACCCTTGTAGGACACCTTCCTTTAAGTTCCTTAACTTCTGTCTTTACTGTTCTGGCAGATCTGTAAGACACTCCATGGTTAGCACTATACCACTCTACACAGGACGGGCAGGAGCTCTGAAAGCCCACTGCCCTCCATTCCAAGCAAGTGCCAGATGGCTTCAGGAAGCAGCAGCTAAGGAGATAGTACCGAAGAACATTAGCATGGTTCAATATAGCATGAACAGACGCCATTGTAGCAACTGTTTCCTCAAAACAGCAATGTTGGTTACTACATGGATAAGAACTACTTCATCTAGCCTCTTATAATCCACAGAAATTGCCCATGAGTGACCCACTTCCTTACCCTGTGACATTTCCACTGGGTCTTTGTGCATCTCCTCACCACCCACCCCATATGGACTCAAGGGGGTTCATGCAAGCTGCTTTGCCCAGCCCAGGGTCAAGGGGAAGTGAGACCACTCCCCAACCCACTGCTGTGCCTGCCACTCAGGAGAGTTCCCTAAGGCTGACAGGCTCCAAGGGGCCAGGAGCCCTGATTCCAGCTGCAGCCTTGGCTATAATCAGCCCCACCTGGCTTCTGTGAGAGCCCTAGGCTAGGTGAACAAGTTCTACCCCCAGAACACCTTCTTTTAATAAAAGAACTTTTATTGAAATTTTTCATGTATGTACATGGCATATTTTGATCGTAAACCCCTCCCATTATTTTCTCTTCCCCCTCCTCTCTCCTTTTACTGAACCTTTTCTTTTTTCCAACTAGTCTCTCTCTTTATTTAATTTCTTTTCCCCTCTTCCACCATCTATGATGAAATGTTGAAAGGCCCAATGCAGTACAGGCCATGCGCAGGAATGACAGTTGCTGTGAAGTCATAAATGCACTGGCCACTTCAGCACACCTTCTTATAGGCAATAAACGTCTCTGGATTACTCTGGGGACATAAGTGCCTACTCCTGGGTCAAGCTTAATCTTTCTCTCTGACACTGGTTTATCATTTTTACCTTCTAAGAAATATTCTTCTATCTTAAAGCCTTCCAAAAGCTCACTAGCACAGCATTTGGCTTTCCATTAGTTTATTTTTTTTTTTTCATTAGAAACCCTAGCTTGATACAAATCTTGTCTCATTTGGCTTGAAGTAACCCAGACAGACCCTGTGTCTGCTTTGTCTTCCTCTCGTCTCCTCTAGATTGCTTTACTATTTTACAAACCTGATTTACATGCTCAACCCAATGTACATTTCGATCTAAGTTACTCAGATTCGCCAAAGCCTCTCCAAGTTCATAAAAATCATGTCCCCTCAAGGGGTTCAACAGAGCCACTAAAGTCCCATGTCAAGGTCAAGATCCCTGCTCCATCAATCCCTTTTTCCATATATTTTATTTATTTACTTATTTTTGGGGAGGGAGAGAAAGAAAGAGAGAGAGAGAGAGAGAATGGGTGTGCCAGGGCCTCTAGCCACTGCAAATGAACTTGATGCAGGGCTTATGTGGGTACTGGGAATTGGACCTAGGTCCTTAATCTTCACAGGCAAGTACATTAACCACTGAGCAATCTCTCCATCCCCTCAACCTCTTTTTTAACTCTCTTGTTAACAGTTCTATTTGGCTTGGTGAAGTGGGCATTAAACAGAGCTTCTGTCCCTGGTACTCATGGGGATCTTAGATGGTGGCAACCAAGTGTCCCTGATGACTCTTGAGCCAGTCCATCAGGGACTGATTTCATCCACACTGCCTTGGGTTAAGCAGCCTTCATCTTAAGAAGGCATGGGTAGTCCCATTGCTCAGTTTCTGTGCTTCCACAGCACTCCAACTGATCCCATCTGCTGCCATGTCCCACAGCCTCACAAGCCAAGCTATGGTAGGCTCTTTTACTTCTAGCTTAAAAGTCTTTCTCAGCTCCAGCAGTTCAGAAGTGGAAGACTCCCTGACTTTCATAGTCTCCTCCTGAAGTTACCTTCTCATTGTCAGGACAAACACCCAACCAAAAGCAACTGATTTTAAAAAAGGGTTTTATTTCTGGCTTACAGTTTCCAGGGGAAGTTCATCATGACAGGAGAAGTTGGCTTACTTCATCAAACATCCACAAAAGAGAGAGACAGACAGACAGAGGGGAGGGAAGAAGGGAGAGAGAAGTCAACACCAGCAAGCATGAGCTAACTCTGAACCTACAGGGCTGGATTCCACCCCAAGGTCCACTCTAGTGACACACTTCCTCCAACAGGGCTCCACCTCACAGTCCCTCAGTTAGAGACTAAATACCAGACTTAATCTTAAAAACTTGAGGCTATGGAGTCATAATATTCAGAATCAGCACATCTCCTGGACCAGACCATCATTAAGGCTGCCAATTGTACACTGAATCATGGATTTCTCCTTCTTCTCTGATAAAGGTTGGACCTGAGGGTTATCTTCTATCACATTTGCCATGTTCTCTTCCTCTTCAACATCCAATTCTTTTCTTTGGCTGTAGGTTTTTGGGTCCCAGGAAGGTTTTGGATCCTTTATCATAGGTCAAACTTACATTCTGTGTTCTTTTTGGGTCCACTTTCACTTCATCTTTGTCTTACCAAATCTACTGGCCGAATCAGAGGCTAATGCAGGGAATGCTAACTGCACATACTGTTCCCTTTGTAACACTTCTCTTACATAAGCAAGCTCCTTCTTGGCAGACAGCTCAGCCTCAGATACATGTCTTACTACATACTGTGGTGGCCATGCAATCTTCACAGCAGCTAGTCAATACTCTTGCCCCTTCTGTGCTACTTTTGGGGGCTGCAGTGTTTGGTCTAGACCTTCAACTCTTCTCAGGGTATTTCCATACTCATGATGGACCCACTCATAAAACAGGCATGCCACTCTATATTACATACAAGAAGATGGCTACCCTGGGATTCCCTCCCATAGACACTCCACTTCCATACGGATTAACCTTAGTTACATGTCTTACTAGCAAGACCCACGCAACCACCACCATAGCAAGAAGGCACACAATCACACACCACATAGTGGAAGGTAGCCCCCAGGATGCTCCAACCAGACAGGCCAGTCCCAGTTGTATATCTCAGCATCCATTATAAGGCCATACCATCAATCACTTGCTCTTTGACTTATCTTTGGTTCTGTCCGTCCCTTCACGTGCCATTTGCTGCATGAAATTTTTCCTGAGGAGATGCAGACAGACATCTGCTCACCCAAGATAGGACACGGGTAGCAAACAAAACTAAGGATTGTACATAGTCAAAGCCATGAACCAATGCGTTTGCTGGGGTTACTCTCAGAGTATGGGTGAGCAGTTTTGTACAGGACAAGGATGACTTGGCTGCACCACTGAAAAGCCATCCCTGGTCTAGGTGACAACTTGTGACAGCTGCATTCATGAGCTTACTGCTCTCTTCTGGCAGTGATTTACCTCCTGGGTCCCATGAGACTCTCTCTACCCTCCTGGAGGCTTGTTCAATTCAGAGGAACTTGCTATACAACAACCTCATGCCAACACCTTGCCAGTAGTTACTAAGCACAGATTACATGCCAGGCATTACCTTAGAGATAAGGGTCCGAGAAACAAGTCTGAGTCCCTGACTCGCAGGAGCTCACATTAGAAAGGAGTTTTAAGGAAGACCAGATGATCAAACAAACCCATGACTTGGCAATCGTGGATGACTGAAGAGGGCAAGGAGTGGGGTACTGGAAGTCTCATAGGGACAGACACATTTGTGTAGGACGACCTTGTTGAGCCTCACAATTACCTTATGTAATAGTTGTTGATATTCCCATTAAGAAGGGGAAAAGAGGTCGGCAAGGCTGGCCAGTATCAGCCAGGTAGATGTGATGGAAGTGACTCCAGCACTACTACCAAGTCTCCTGTGCACATGAGTAGGAAGGGACCCTCGTCCCATCCTTAGTCTCTCTTGACTCTGAGCACACTAGGACAGCAAATTCTAGACCCCACTTTCTAGGAACAGCTCTAAGATAATCGCGCTGGCTCTCGCTTGAGCATCTTGGGGCATTTCTGCCTCAGGCCTCTACGACTCATTCCCTCTGTCCCACCAGCTCAGCAGGGAGAACTATGAGATTTGTAGCTGGACCCTGCCCTCCTGACCCATAGCCCTATAAAATAGCAAGCAGGAAAAAAAGGGGGGACACAACTGAAAACTAAACACTGATGAAGATTAGAAGTGACTCGGGAGTCTCACGGATTTATGTTTCATGGGATGCGATGGCCAAGGAGGCCAGACAGAGAGCAATAGCCCTGACGCCTCTGTCTTGTGGATAATTTATTCCAGAAAGTAGAGACCTCTGTTTGCCACTCATACAGGCTGGGTGGTTCTCACTGTCTGAAGGGACCCAGGCTGAGTCACCAGTTTTGTTTTCCCAGCCCAAACCCACATGTGTGATACTCTGTCCTTCCTTTCCACATCTAAGATCTTGTTGGAGGCTCATCTTACATTCCCAGTGAGGCTGGCAGGATGGAAACCCTTATTCTCATTGGCCAAATGAAATATTGAAGAGGACAGAAGGTGACTCATGCAGAGCCACTCAGGGAATCAGGAGAATGAGCCATTGTTGCCTGTTATAACTCCTAGGTACAGATTTCCTTTCTTCTCAACCTCGTTCCTCAGAGGCTACCCCACCCTCAAAGTAACTTTTTCAGGCAGTGAATCAACACAAGTAACCGTTATTGAGCAGTAATATTTACTAAAAAACATTTCAAACACATAGAGGAATAAAATACAGGCAGAGGCTATAAACAAATGAACACTTCAAACAATTTCTCATTCGTGTTGGCAATAACAAAGACTGTGCTAACTCAAGGTTTCTCTCCAGTATAGTAATCCAAAAGATAGATAGATAGATAGACATATATATATATATATATATATATATATATATATATATATATATGGCAGAAAACTGAAATAAAAGCCTTGGAAAGAAACTTGGGGTAAGGGTAATACAAGGGTTAAGCATGAAAGATAATGTCTATCTGCTACATTCTTTGAAAGCAATTCATGGGATACCTGGGAAGGCTCTTGCCTCTGAGAAGGTCTCAGGTAGGAACATGCTGTAAGTTAATAAGCAGCTGAGGTCATAGTAGATGTTGATGCTGATTCTCAAACTATACAATAGGCCCTAGATGTTATCTACCTACTACAGAGGCTGAGCCTCAGATGATTTTTTCTCTATTTTTATTAACATTTTCCATGATTATAAAATATATCCCATGGTAATACACTCCCTTCCCCCCCCCCACTTTCCCCTTTGAAATTCCATTCTCCATCATATCCCCTCCCCATCTCAATCAATCTCTCTTTTAATTTGATGTCATGATCTCTTCTGCCTAATATAACCCCAATTGCTCAGGCAATAAAACCACAGATTAATCTCTGGGACCTCATGAAATTATAAAGATTTTGTACTGCAAAGGACATTGTGAATAAAGCAAAGAGGCAACCTATAGAATGAGAAAAGATCTTCGCCAGCTATATATCTGATAGAGGATTAATAACTAGGATATACAAAGAACTCAAAAAGTTAAATAATAAGGAATCAAACAAGCCAATCAAAAAATGGGCTATGGAGCTAAATAGAGAGTTCTCAAAAGAAAAAATACAGATGGCATATAAGCATCTAAAAACATGTGAGTGTAGGTGGGAGCAGAAGACAACCTCGCATGTTATCCTTAGAAACATCATCAGTCTCCTTTGAGAGCCATCTATCACTTACTAGCTGTGGTGGTTTGATTCAGGTGTCCCCCATAAACTTAGGTGTTCCCAGCTGATGGAGATTTGGGAATTAATGCCTCCTGGAGGGAGTGTATTGTTGGGGGTGGGCTTATGGGCTTTATAGCCAGTTTCCCCTTGCCAGTGTTTGGCCCACCCTCCTGTTGCTGTGGTCCATCTTATGTTGGCCAGGGGGTGATGTCCACCCTCTGCTTATGCCATCGTTTTCCCCTGCCATCATGGAGCTTCCCCTCAAGCCTGTAAGCCAAAATAAACCTCTTTTTCCCAGAAGCTGCTCTTGGTTGGGTGATTTCTACCAGCAATGCGAACCGGACTGCAACACTAGCCTAGAGCTCATCAATTAGAGTAGACTGAATGGCCAGCAAGTCCCAGGGATTCTCTTGTCTCCACTTCCCCAGCACAGGGATTCCAGGCATGAGCCAGCATGAACTGTGTTTTATGTGGCTACTAAGGAAAGCATGCTACTTCTTGAGCTAGCTCCTCAGCCCCAAATCCTCAATTCTCATGTTAGGATAAAGAGCTGAGGGTTGGGGATTTGATTAGCTGTGTTTTTCATCTTGACCAGTTGCATACCTAGAGTTGGTTTCTTAGCCTCTCCAGACTTGTTTTCTAATCATTAATCAAAGCTTTGTCTTGAAACAATGTAAAGAGAATCTTCAAATTTAACTACATTAGTTGATATTTCATGTGTGGCCCCACGATAATTGATAACACATTCCAAGAGCACTGGGAGACCACCATGCAAGGACTGCCAATGTGGTGCCAAAAGTTGCTGCTGTGGTTCTTTACTGACCCCCACCTGTGGTATAAAAAATCAGTAGGAAAGGCCAAAACTAAGCAGTGACAGGGGGTTCTTGGAAACATCTTTAAGTATTCTGTATATCCTTGTCCACTCCCTCTCTTAACTCAAGCCTGAAGAAAATGGCTGTTATGAGATCTCTGGACAGCCTGATGTTTGCTCTACATTTTGGAGGCATGGTAGACTGGAATCTGACTCCCACTGGTGAATCTAGAGGTTAGAGGGTAGCTGGCTAGCAGTTCTAACTGCAGAGTAAGAGGAGGTCACAGCACAGAGGACAACCTGTACTCTCAGAATTCATCAAGACAGAGAATGCAGAAACGTTTTCCCAAAACCAGACCTGGACCACACAGAGAGGGAGATGGCTCAAATCATGCTAAGTTCTGTCAAGTGACCAAAGAGGCCTCAGCAGAAACAGCTGGTGGTGTTGGCAGATGCCTAGCAGCTGGGAAGAAGTCTGGGGTATCCAGTAGCATAGTAATATATTTGTCCTCAAGGAGATATCACCTGCACAAGCTGGGCAGGGGTACAGTGCTCCAAAACCATCCAATAGAGGGACAAGTAAGGTTAAATGTTTTTCTGGTTCAGAGAGACCCTAGATCTATAAAGTCCACACTGGTCAGTGAGAATTGCCTTGTCGTCCTTCCCTTTTCCCCATCCCCTAGTCCCTGATCATGGAGCATTTGTTTTTAAAAAATCTACAATGATTATAAAATATAGGAGAAGTAGATGTTTTAGTAGAAAAAGAAGAAACAGATTCCTCTCTCTTGTAGGACACTGGCCAGTTCCCAGGCCCAATGGGTAATAAGGAAAAACACTGCTTTCAAATGAAGTTTGAAATTTATTATTGCTATTATTCATAATAGTATCCTTATTTATTCTGTGAATAACTCTCCCAAAATACATATTGAAACCTTAACTTCTACAATACAGAGTAAAAACCAGTATAAGATCATGGCGGGAGCCTTCATTTCCAATGCAACAGTGTTGACAGTGGGGCCTAATAAGAGGTGGTTAGGTCATGAGAGTTCTGCCTCATGAATGGTGTGATTATAAAAGGGCCTTGCTGTGGGGTGTGGCTTAGTGGTAGAGCACTTGCCTAGCATGCATGGGGCTTTAGAGTCAATCCTCGGCACCATAAAAATAAATTAATTTATTTATTATACAGCTATATAATTAATTAATTAAAAGGGCTCGAGGCTGTGAGTTTGCTCTCATGCCCTCCTTTTCCCTCCTGCCATGGGAAGATGCAGAAAGAAGGTTTCACCACATGACGTCCCCTCAGTCTTCCATGGACTCTAGAGCTATAAGTAATAAATTTTTGTTTCTTATATCCACTCAAGCATTCTGTTATAGCAGCAGGAAACAGGCAAGTAGCAATAGTAGGGCCTGATTATTGAGCAGAAAGAATGTTTCATGACATAAAATAAATTGGTAACTTTAGTAACCATGAGAAAACAGAAGAGTGAAGGGACAAGTCCCGGTTTTTACGAAAGAGAACAAGAAGCAACCCAGCAGAGCAACAGGTGGAAGTTATATCTTGATTTCACCCCTATGCCTATCTTGGGTATTTCGTGTGACCATTACATGAAATATTGTAAGTCAACTTTCACACACAGCTGGTCTTGAGGACATCCAATTTAGCTTCTATCATGTCAGTCTGGCTGATCAGCAGTGGGCAAAGCTATGGTGTCTTTGAGCATCTGATCTATGTTTCCACTTAAGAGCAAGAGTAGAAAGAAACTTGATCTTAACTCTGGCCAACACAGTGAGAGGGCTAGAAAGCCCCTTAGCTGCATCAAGATATGTGACAGAGGCAGTGAGAGGCAAAAATTTTCCACATCAACTACGAAGCCAACAATGAATGCTGACTTTCTTTTTCTCCCCTCTCCTTTCCTATCATCCTATTTAGCCTCTTCTTGCAAATAGAGAACAGTAGATTCCAGTGTTAGCTTGGCTAATCCAGCAGCATTACTATGTGGTAGGTCTCTTGTGTGTGCTATCTATAATTCTAACAATAACTGGCTTGAAATGAAAGGTGAGATGGGAACTTGGAGACTGATGAGGTGAAGTGGCATATCTATACTCATACAACCATAGCGGGGCAGAATTAGGATTCAAACCAGTCAGTCTGATTCCAATGCCAATGGTACTATCATGCTGCCATCTCTTCAAGAGCTGGTGGAGCCTGGGGAGACACCCCAGCTGTGTCCTCAGAGCCCTTCTCACAGTGCCATCTTTGTGGAAAGTCTATGCTGACCCACACACTCTCCAGTCATCCCAAAGCCAAAAGGACTGGCCTAGGCTTACATGTGACCAGTTCCTTCCAAGGAACAAAAAGTAATATAACTTTTGAAGTTCAAATAATTTTTTAATTATTTGGGAGATTATATGGCTAGAGGAACCTCACTCTGTTCTCTAAAGTAGATATGAACTTTATTAACTCCCTCCCACTGCTTTTGCAAGTTAAGAAGGTGTGTGTGTGTGAGTATGGCAAGCTCTCATTTCACTTGGCAGGACTCTTAATTGGGGTTTACAAGGAAATGTTGCTTTTAGATTTTTCCTTCTGACGATGAATTTGGCCTCCTTCATTCCTTGTTGAAATTCTACTCTTTGTCAGAGGAAATAAAGGAGGGTGAGGAGAGTAAGATAAAGAAAGAAAGAAATTAGGGGAAGAAAACAAGTGAAAAATAAATAATACTCTTAAAAACAGTCAGTAGGAAGAGTGGCAAGAGTGGAGGACAGAGGACGTGTGAGTTTGGTTGGGTGACTTCTAGATGGCTTTCTGAGCTCAGGCTGGTGGCTTGAGTTCTCCAAGTCTATTTCCCTGGGTGTGACACAGAAGAGAGAATCACCCACTGTTCACAGGCTCTACTCAGACTTTCTGAAGGGACCAAGTGGGAATGTTTGAGGGGGACATCATCACTCAAACCAAAGCATCTAGTTCATTCTTCTGTGTCCCAGAGAAGAATTTGACGCCCAGAGAAAGCATCTAAGAGCATGCCAACCAACAAGAGCCAGAATGGGAATGATGTAGATATTAGGTGCATCTTAGTCTGAAGATACTTTCCTAGTGGATATGCATGAAATGCAAATGCCAAATAAGAGTTTGTAGAGAAGACCCTGGGACACAGAATAGGAAAGCTGACCTAGCTAAAGGATGGAGGGTGTTGAATTCCAGGATGGTTTGAGCACGAGGGTGGAATGGTCAGGTTTATTTTTTATATGTGTCCTTCTTTTGCAAAGAAAATCAGCTGGAGCAAAAGGAAATAAGGGAAGAGATCTATGAGGCAGCAGGTAATAGTCCAGGTGAGAGAAACAGAGGCCTCACATAAGGATGGGTAAAGAAAGGAGGAAATAGAAGGAGAATGCTTCTGGCCATTATTTGAGCCTTTTGCATTCATTGCAATGTGGAGATTGAACTCACAGTGTTTTAATCTTTATACAATGAGGCAGATTTCCCTATGTGAAGAAACTAGTATGAGAATTGTCAGAAGCATCTCATAGACCTCACAACAGCACTGTGAGGCATCCCCCCACCCAAGGTTACTGATGAGATAAGTTTTGTTCAGAGTAGGATATAACTGCCCAAGGACACACAGCTTTACCAGACCCAAGTCTCATACGCTTCAGACTGAATATGGAGTAACTCAACAATCACTTCTTAAAGCATCTGTGTTTTGCTTAGAACTTTATGCAAATGAATTCATTTCAGCTTCTCACTGACATTTCCCATGAGGAAAATAAGATTCATAGAGATTAAGAAAGTTGGCTACATACCTGAAACTGGCCACCTGACTACAATTCTCATAGTATTTCAACAACTGTAGATTTTCTCCCCAAACTAGGAGAAACATATTGACAATATAAGTTAAAATAAAGTGAATTTAGGGTTGGAGAGATGGCTTAGTTGTTAAGCACTTGCCTGTGAAGCCTAAGGACCCTGGTTTGAGGCTTTATTCCCCAGGACCCATGTTAGCCAGATGCACAAAGGGGCGCACGCATCTGGAGTTCATTTGCAGTGGCTGGAGGCCCTGGAGCGCCCATGCTCTCTCTCTCTCTCTTTCTATCGCTTCTTCCTTTCTCTGTCATTCTCAAATAAATAAATAAAAATAACAAAAAAAATAAACAAAAAATAAAGTGAATTTAGGACCTCCTTTCTGTAAAAGTGTACAATGCTTAGATTATAAGCTAGTTCAAGAAAGTTTTATATCCAGCTCCATTCATTTTCCTGTTAAGCAAAATAAGGAAGACTCAGAAAGGCTTGTGATGACTAATGGTCACTGTCATCTTGACTTGAGTTAGAACCGCTAAGGGTCCGCGTTCTTGGGCATGTTGTGAGGGTATTTCCAGGGAACTTTAACTGAGGAGGGAAGGCCCACCTGAATGAGGTCAACTTGGGCTGTGGCCCTGACTGGATGAGAAGAGAAGATGGAGGAAGCAGCCAAGCACCTGCATTCATCTCTGCTTCCTGATCACTGATGCTGTGTCACCCAGCTGTCCCATACCTCTGAATAACTGCTTTGAAACATGGTGTACTAGCCAGAAAGAAAAAAAAAAAAAAACTTTCTTCCCAAAGTTACATTTATCAGGCACTTTGTCACAGCAATGGGAAAAGTAACTAGTAAAGAATATTGGTACTAGGAGTGGCACTATTTCTGTGAGAAATCACACCATGTGGTTTTAAGGCCTTCCAAACTGGTTTGTGGAAGAAATACTGAAGAGTTTGGAACTGTGGATTAAAGAAGCCTTTGAGTGCTATGAGCAGAGTTTAATGGACAATTTTGGTGGGAATTCAGAAGACCTGAATGCTGAAAGAAATGCAGATGGTAGGGGCTGGGTTCATGAGGCATCAGAGGATAACAAACATTATATAAGAAATTGAGTTGGAGATCATTAATGTTACATTCTGGCAACGAAATTTAGCAGCATTTTATGTCCTAAATATTTGAGTGAGGATGAATTCAAAAGCAATAGACTAAGTTGTTTGGCTGAAGAAATTTCAAGACAACAAAACTTACAGCCAATGGCATAACTATTGTTTACTGCTGTTGGTCAGATCTGCTGTGAGAGATAGAAGAAATATATGAAAAAATATTCAATTTGTCAAGGCAAGGCATGCAAGTTGTGTTTAAAGTTTCAGACAAGGTAGGTACCAAGAAAGCGTCTCTGATTGTTATAGAGATGAGCACCATTAAAGAGAAACTTCAAGTTCCTCAGTGGAACAATTAGAAAAGTACACTGCAGGCTTGGTGGCACATGTCCTTAATCTCAGCACTCAAGAGACAGAGGTGGGAGGATCACCCTGAGTTCAAGGCCTGCCTGATCTACAGAGTGAGTTCCAGGTCAGCCTGGGATAGAGTGAGGCCCTACCTCAAAAGAAGGAAGAAATTAAGGAAGAGAGGGAGGGAGGACAAAAGAAAGAAGGGTGATCTGAAGGCAAGACACCACTCATCAAAGCCTCTAACTTTTGAAAATGCAAGTTAATTTGGAAAGAGAGAACTAGAACTGAGGGTGCACTGAAGGGGTTCCATACTCGTAAACAACTGCCTAAGGAAGTGTTTCCCCAGAAAGACCTTGAGGTCAGGCAATTTGTGACAGGGTCACATTCTCTGCCAAGAGACTCAGAGAGGCCATTGTTACAAACCTATGAAGGCAAAGTCCAAGATTCAATGTAAACCCCAGAGATGCCCAAATCTTGGTCTGCCACCGAGTAAGCTGCAGGCACCAGTGCAGCCATCCCAAGAAGAAAACGGTGGGAGCTGGGAAAGGTGAGACTACTCAAGCCCATCAGAGCACAGTCAATGTCACCACAAGTGCAGATGCCAAATATGGACCCTTGGGATTTGATGTTTGTCGGACAGGGTTTTGGTCCAATCTTTTCCATTCTTTGGAAGACTGGAAATGTTTGTCCTGTGACATTCTATATTGCAAATATTTGACTTGTGCTTTGATAATTGTATTTTATTTTATAGGGGTTAACAGTTAAGAGATTGCCTTGAGCCTCAGAAAAGACTTTGGACTTGGAGCTTTTGAACAATGTTAAGATCTGGGAGACTGTTACAAATGAAGTGGATACATTTTGTATTATGAGATGGCCATGAGACTTTGAGGATCAGGGATAGAATATTATGCTTTTAAAGTGATATGTAGCTGGTTGATCCTAGCACTCAGGAGGTAGAGGTAGGAGGATTGCCATGAGTTCTAAGCCTCCCTGAGACTGCATACTGAATTCCAGGTCAACCTGGACTAGAGTGAGACCCTACCTTGAAAAACGTACCAAGAAAAAAGCAATATGTTAGCTGTGTGTGGTGGCTTACAAATATAATACCAGCACTTGGAAGGTTGAGGTAAGAGTATTTCTGTGAGTTTGGGGTCAGCCTGCACTACAGAGTGAGGTCCAGGTCACCTAGGGAAGAAATAAATAGAATTAAAGTGATATGTTTGAGTGCCAAATTGACAAGGAGCAGACTTATGATAACTAATCTTCATTGTCAACTTGACATGATTTATAATTACCTACAAGGCACACCTCTGAACATGTATAAAGAGAAACTCCAGAGAGGTTGAACCAAGGAGGAAAGACCCAACCTGAATGTGGACATCTTATGGTCTGCAGTCCCTGACTGAATAAAAAGGAGGAAGCCACCTGGGCATCAGCATTCATTTTTCTCTGATTCCTAACTGAGGTCACAGTTGGCCACTGCCTCAAGCTTCTGCCACCAGGCCTTCCTTGTCATAGTGACCTGCACCTTCAAACTGTGAGCCAAAATAAATCCTTTATCCCTGAAGTCTTTTATCAAACATGTTGTCATAGTGACAAGAAAAGTACTGCAATCAGTATCACATATTTTCTCTCATGTGTGGACTGACAAGAAAAGACACGAAAATAGAAGAAATGTCAGGAAACAGGAAGGGAATTGGTGGGAAAGGTGTCAACTATGAATAACAGGGGGATAAAATATGCTAAAATTACTTAATGAACAAGGGATAAAATGTCATAATGGTAAGGTATAGTGGCATATGCCTTTAATCCCAGTACTCAGGAGGCATAAGTAAGAGGATCACCATGAGTTTGAGACCAGCCTGAGACTACATAGTGAATTTCAGGGCAGCCTTAGCTAGAATGAGACCCTACCTGGAAAAATTTAAAAACAAAAAAAGTCATAATGAAGCACAATATTTTGTGCAATTAATATTATTTTTGATGTCAAATGCCTAGATCACAAGTTCCCACTTGGGATTAAAGGACACAAAACTTATCTCCAAAAATTATATGAATGGAGTCATATTTGGCCTCCTATACTCATTTTATGCCTTCTTCAAAGATAGAACAACTATGATTTCTACTGAGCTCCCAAGAATAGCTACATGGGGGGTGAGTCTCTGACCTGATCAGGTTAGAATAGGTCTTCCCAGCACTAGCTACCTAGAATTCTACATCTTCATATCCATCAAGGACATGTATTTTTCCTTCAGGGCCAATCTTACTTCCCTCATATTGAGCAAATGTAGGTGCCAAGGGCTTTCCACTGTACACTTAGGCCTCTATGGACCTTCTGCCTATCATGTCTAAAGCGGTGAAGACAGTGAACCCTCTCACCAAAGGGCAAGATCTAGAGTTTGTCTAGTTTTCATTAAGCCTAGTTATTGATTCAACTTCATCAAGACTTTGGCCCTGCCACTCTTTCTAGATGTTTCTAGCCTTCTCTTCCATTCTCATTTCATAACTGCTGACAGAAATCCTACCAGAAACCAGGATATCCAAAGCCTGATCTCCAGGACTGCCATGGGCATCCCTGAGTTTCCCACTGCCACCCATTAGAAGACCTGGATAAAGGCATTCTGATAGCAATAGGATATGCCAACTCCAGCACTATCTCTTCCTTTCCCACTGGCTTTATCTGCCAAGACCCCAGCATGCCTTTGCTCAAAGCAGCCCAATTTACCATGTGAGATGAATTCTTCTGAGTTTTTGGTCCTAGAGTTTCTAACCTTACCCCACCCTAATCCCTGAAACAAATTCCTGGACCCACTTGAAAGGCCTTTCAGACCGAATAAAATTAACCTTCTGTCCCAAGTGCATTGACATCAAGACCCAAAAGCCACTTCCTTCTTCACCAGAAATTGTCATCATCAGAGCCCAGTAAGAACTTGGCTTAATACCCTCATTAAGGTCTCCCCAAAGTCCACTCCAAAAACACAGTTGTCAGAAAACATACCCAACTAAGTGGTCAGGAAGCACCCAGTTGTTTGAATTATTTATTGTTAATGTGGAAGCTAGCCAGTAGATGCTGGCCATGCAGACACTGGGAAAATATTTATATGGGCCCTGATGGATGCTTGGCCAGGAAGACTGCCTGCTGTCATCTTTTCTTCCCACTGATAAGGCAAAGCTACATGTCAGACAGCTCTTAGAAGAGCCCCGAGGCAAGTCCTGGCATCTGATCAGAACGGGGTACATGACTATAGCACTTGATTTCAGTCTTGTTCTCTACTACCAGCTGGATCTGCCTCTCCCAGAGTCTAGGCTCCTCTGTCTGTTCCATCATGGCATATAGCAGACAACCTCAAAGTCTCTGTGATCCTATGAGATTCTGACTCAGACAGAGTTTAAAGCGTTTTCCAGATCTGCCATCATGATGCCATTGGTTTATCACAGAGATATTTTTCTTGGCATCCCAGTAACGTTTCTGAAATTCCAGCATCCTCAGATTTCTCTTTCCACTCATTCAGTTTCAGCCAGATGGGAGAACTCCATCTGGGGGAGGAGGGTCGGATCTTAAAATAAAAGGTAAAATAGAAGAGAGGAAAGTGAGTTCAAGTAGTTTTAGTCATATATCCCATAAAGAAGAGCTTGATGCTGAACCTAGGGAGACAGTGAAAAGGCCTCCAGCTGGCTGTATAAGCCACACTGAGCCCTCGTGCTGCTCTCCATGAGTGATGGTAGAATGACCCACAGGCTGATCTGATTTCCAAACTGTTTCTTGTGGTCCTTCCTCCCTGTAAACACCAAAGCTCTGCCCGCTGCCCACTTCAGCCCTGAAAGTCTCTCCTAGCCTATGACTGTCCTCTCTGTGGCCCTCTCTGGTTCTGGCCTCCCCAGTTCCCTCTCCCCTATGAACAACTTTACCAGGCAGTTCCTTTTCCTTTTCACAGTTTACTACAAGTTCCCTTGAACACAATTCACCTGAATTAACAACCATGGGTACAGACACAGAACACAGGTTCAGGAACACTCAATTTTTTTTCTATACTCTTGTGCTCCTGTCACCTTCTGAGAAATATCCAACGACACCTTAGTTTTCCTGATCAGGGAGCCCTCCTAGCCTTCCTCTCTCCTCAGACCTCTTCTTCTAAGACATTTTCATACTCCAATATCAAAGAATTATGTGGCAGCCACTTAGAAATAAAAGTCTGTGTTGGTCTGCAAGGATGGCTCAGAAGTTAAGGTGTCTGCCTACAGAACCTGACAACCTGGGTTCGATTCTCCAGTACCTATGTAAAGTCACATGCACAGAGTGGTGCATTCATCTGGAGTTCATTTGCAGTGGCTAGCTGCTCTAGCATGATCATTCTCACTGTCTCTCTTCTCTCTGTCTCTCTCTGTTTGCAAATAAATGTTTTAAAAAATATTTTTTAAAAGTCTGTGAATCTTCTATGCTGGATAAGTGTATTGGATGCATGTCTCCCCAAGAAAATAACAGGAACAAGCCTGGCTGTGCCTGGGCATCATCTCAGCTTATCCTGAAAAGTAGCACCTTGTCCGTGTTATAAGATAATTTTGAATATAAGAAATTCATATGGTCCATGTATAAGAGCTTGCAATATTATTCTTAATAATATAACTAACCACATATGAGTGCCAATCTTATGACCTCAAAATTAAAACCTTTTAGTCAAATTAATTAGTTCCTTGGCATCAATTCAGGGAGCTAAGAAGCCTGATCTCATTTTCACAGAGGAGGAAGGCCAGGTCCAAAGTCTCAGCACTCTGTCCACCCGGGCCCAGGGCTGCTATTCAGGCGCACCTCTCCAGATCCCCAGTGCTAAGCCAGCACCGAATGCAGAAGCTGAGCCCGGATTGCTGCCCTGGGGTGGGAATCTGAACCAGCTGCTCTTTGAGTCTCATCTTACTTTTGAGATTGAAAAATTCTGCAACCCAGCAGCAAGGCTGGATGCCTGGTGAGGCTGATGATCTGAGCTGTGGGTGGTCAGGAATGTTTCAGGACTTCCTGGGCCCAGGGTTCTAAGGCTGAGTGTCTGGATTAATGATCCATCTTGAGGAGAGGGAGCAGAAGCCCTGACGCCAGGCCCAGGGCGTCAATTCTACTTTACACTGGAGCTTCCTTTCAGCTGAGGCTCTCCATGTGGGCTGTGTTCTAATAATTAACATCCTCTAAGCCAACACATGAGCAAGCTGGAAGAGGGGAAAGTCTCTGAAAAGAACACCATGGGGGATGGGAGTGGAGCCTCCAAAGCTTAGGCATGGACCCATGGTCGACAGTCATGACCATCCAGTCAACAGCCTGGAGTTAGCCAGATGCACAAGGAGGTGCATGCGTCTGGAGTTCGTTTACAGTGGCAGGAAGCCCTGGAGCACCCATTCTCTCCTTCTCTCTCTGTCTGTTGCTCTCAAATAAGAAAGAAAGAGAAAGAAAGAAAGAAAGAAAGAAAGAAAGAAAGAAAGAAAGAAAGAAAGAAAGAAAGAAGGGAAGGAGGGAGGGAGGGAAGGAAGGAAGAAGGAAAGAAAGAAAAGAAAAAAACAAAGTTTGCCAAGCTTTCTGGATGTGGACCAGTTCTACTTCCTCTGGTCTGAGAAGAAACCACAATATTCTGGTCTCTCTTTATATTATAGAATTCCCCAAATCACTTAATCTACTTTTGTAGAACACATTTGCCTACGCTGGAAACCCCTCCTGTCACCAATACAGTCCAAGTCCACACTCTCAGCCTAAAATTTCAGAGCCTTAGATGAGCCCCAGCTGATATTCACAGCCTTATATTCTTTTTCTTTCCTTTAACACTGGATTTTTAAGTTGAGGCACTTATTCTCTAAATACCTTGCATTATTTTCTTTTTTTTTTTTTTTTGCGAGTAAGGTGGGGGGAGTATGCGCACGTGTGGTGCATGCAAGCATGTGAGCTCTTGTGACAACTCATGAACTCACCTGTGGTGGCCAGAGCAGAATGTCTGGTGTCCCACTCCATCCCTCTTCTGCCCATTCTCATTTGAACTGGAGTCTTACTGATGATCCCAGAGCTTGCTGGGATGCCCCTTCCTCCCACCTCTCCCCTCACTGACAAACTCAGGCAATTCTCAAGTCTTTGCTTCCATTAGGGACTAGAGCTATAGATGCTCATGCTGGTATCTGTAAAGGGGTGAGGCTGATACCCAGCAATGGGAGGATCTCACCTGGAGTCAAGTGCTGGTCTGATTCTGGGTTCTGCTTGCTATATAGCCTAACGTCAGATTCTCATCCTTCTCTAACATCTCATTTCCCTACCTGAAACTGAATAGTGGGTTATTCTCCAAAACTCTATCCAGTGGATGTTCCAGAATATTCAGCTGGCCATGGCCCAGCACCCCTATTTCACACCTCTGTAATTACCCACCTGCATGTCTTTTATTATAGAGATTGGGGTGGGGTGGGGCTCGTTAAATAAGGGCAAAAGGAAATTGCTGGCTTTCCAAAATGACATTGCTGGCATTAACTAGATTAACTTCTGAAATGAAAAGCCCACAAAAGCAAAAGCAAAACAGAGAAGAAGCCACAGCTTCCTCTGCGGGCTTCATGTTTGCCTGCTCCAGCCTGCCTGACCTCCAACCCAATCTGTCCTTACCAGGGAGGTCGCAAAAGTCACTGTCCTTCTTTTCCACAGCTCAGCGATCCCATGAAAATGGTTCTAGGCACTGAGCTCCAGACTTTGACACAGGAGCTCCTCAAGGAGCCCCTAGTCTATAACAAGTGGACAAGTAAACATGCAGAGCCACAAGAGAGAGCTGAAAGAGGGAAGAGGAAAACCAGGGGCCCCGGAAGCTCCATTTCTCAAGAGCCAAAGCAGCAGCCACTGAGTTAAGTGATAAGCTGTTCTCTAGACAGAGCTTCTGAGTACAGTGTTCTGACAAGAGGGAAAAGGAAGAGGCCTACAGAGACATGGAAGAGCACAGCGATCGAGGGCAGCCCCCGTGCGTGGAGAACAGAGCGATAAGGAATGCTATTCCAAGCTGACTCCTCCTGGCCATGTACTGCACAGTGAAGGGTACAAGTGCTGCCACAGTCTGCACACGGTGAAAAAAATGCCACATCTTCACCAAAGCCAGAGATGCCAGTGCAAAACAGTCATGGGGAGAGGTTGATGCTACAGCTGGCACCGGTGGCAGCTGGTGCTAAAACATGAAACAGATGGGAAACTGTGAGGAACAAGTCATTTTGCAATGTTGATCATCAGAAGAGATAGGACAATCCTAGGGGCGGTACCTCAACAGTACCAGTTCTCTCCAGAAGCAGGACAGGAGAAAGTCCTAGAGCCTGACTAACTGTTGTAAGATCTCAGAGCAGAAGAAAAAAGTTCTCACCAGATAAAGCAGGGGTCTTCTCTACCTGCTCTAAAAGCCAGCTTGAGCAGGGGGGACACGGAGAAAAAAGTAACCTCTAGTCCACGCTCCAGAAAAGACAAGACACTTTACAAATGCTTCCTCACTCCATCCTCAGAGAAGCCCAGAGAGGTACTATTATGTCTGTTTGATAGACTAAGACACTGCCACTTGGAAAGGCTGCCCAATGTCCCTACAGCTAGTGACCATCACAGCTAGCCTCGCACAGAGCCTCCTCAGCTCTCTGTGCTCTGCACAGCCCTGCCATCTGGACCTCATTCCAGCCCTAGGGACGCGTGTTGTCTGGTTGTGTTATGGATCTAGTCATTCGCTTGCCAATCTTGGACTAAAACCATGATGCCTGTAATGCCTCTGAACCAATGGATACCAGAACTGTCACATCAACAACCCAAGGAGCATTCTCAACATGACATGCCACTAGATGCCTTCACCAGGGGCATTTGTGATGTCTTCCTTCTGAAGAGTGTTAATCCACTGACAGAATTCCAAGCATAGCTTGAACAGATGCTTTGAGGTAAAGGACCATTCTTTCACCCCTCAAACCATGACAAACCACACATAGACTGGAGGCCATCAATACCTATGGTTCAGTCCTGGTCAGGATCACCAATGCCACACTAGGTCACTAGCTATTAATCATTGCCAAAGGAGCAGTTAAATTGAAAACTAATTCATTAAATATTAAACTTCGCCTCCATAGCCCTCAGGGAAGGGGAGCAGTGAGTAGGAAGCCACATTGCACTCTGGGAGGTCACCATCTATGAACAGTTTCCCAGAGAGCCTTCAGTGGAAAGTCAGGTGGCCTGGGTTCCAGTCTTAATTCTACTTTCAGTTTGCTGGGGACATTAAGTTCCTATTTCCTCCCTATATAAATGGAGGAAACTCCACTGGGTTTATTGCCCTAACAATAGTCTACACATGCTTGACCTTCTCTGAACCCTCAGGGTGGCCAGTGCAAACTTCACTCACTGTTCACCGTCTTTGGGGTCATGGAAAGTTGACAGTGAATCACCGCTCCACCCTGAGACCAGGAGTGCAGGGCTTGGGTCTTTGCTCCTTGATCCCCACATAGATGGATTACAGCACTCATCCCAGAGCATGCCCTCTGTGCTTTCCGGAAACTAGCCAAAGACAAGTCTGCAGCAAATTCCTCGGAGTTCATTCATTCACAAGAATAAAAAGGTCACATTTGGTCAATTCCTAGAACCTCCTTTTTGCATGCCTTCCTAATGCAATCTGTTAACTCAACACCTTGTGAACTTAGTAAAAATACTAGACTTCACAAATTGCCACCCAGTGCCAAAACAGTGATGCAATATTATAATGAGGCGATCGACTAATGAATACTCAGCACCTTGCACCCTGTGACGGGTTTTTTGAAGTCTCTGGGCTCCAATGGTGTGATCCCTATGGAAACAGCTACATATGCATCATGGCTTGCAGACAGATATTCCTGTGAAAGTGGGATATATGCAGCAAGGTGAGGGAGACTTTTGAGACCAGCTTCTGAACCTAGCCTCTTCCTCTTGCTCTTCTTTAGCCAGGCACTTCATGGAATGGATCTAATCAAAGTTTCATCTGTAGGTGGCAGCACTCACCCCTTTCACTCCCCAAGGGAGAATCTTTAATTTTCCCTTGAGAGCAAGTGCTTCTTCTCTCAAGAGGGTAAGGCGCAAGGATGGAATGAGACACACTAGCTTCAGAACAAACAAACATGTTTAAAATGGGACAAGTGGGAAGTCATCAAACATCTGAAGCCTGGCTTTGTTTGGAAAATAGCCATTCAATAATCTAGCAAGATACCACAAATCACCAAATATTTTCCAAGGAATAGTTGCAGAGTCCACAATGTCATCACCCACAGACTCAAGCTTAGACACTGTTGAGAAAGAGAGGCAGACAGCCCCAAGACTACAAGCTTTTCCTCAAGCTGCTCAGCACCACTGTCCCATCGCAGAGTCGGCATGGGCCACACTTGGCCCCAACCTTACATGTGCTGCTGCTTGTTCTGTTGCAGGGACACTGATAAAGTGGCAGTCTGCATCCTGATAAGCACTCTGCCACCCGACTACCATGAGAAACAGTGGATCGAGAGGTTAGCTTTGGGCTGAGGACATAGACCACATTCTATTCTAGTGCTTGACCAACATGCCTGACTCCCTAGGGTCAATCGCTGACACTGCAAGAAACAGAGGTGGTGGTACACACTTGCAATCCTAGCACTATGGAGGTGGAGACAAAAGGATCAGGAGTTCAAGGTCATTCTCAGCTATATAGAAACTTCAAAGCTCAAATCCAACCTGGGCTATAAAAGACTCTGTCCAAAAATAAAAGGGAAGGAAAGAAGGAAAAGAGTAGAAAAGGGATGAAGAGGAAAAGCCTAATTTCCAGGAGGGCATGGTAGCACAAATTTCAACACTGCAAAGAAGGAAACAGGAGGAGCAGGTTCAAGTCCTCCTCTGCTGTACAGAGTATGGAGGCCAGCTTGAGATATATGAGCACCTGTCTCAAAACAAGCAAAAAAAGGGGCTGGAGAGATGGCTTAGCGGTTAAGCGCTTGCCTGTGAAGCCTAAGGACCCCGGTTCGAGGCTCGGTTCCCCAGGTCCCACGTTAGCCAGATGCACACGGGGGCGCACGCGTCTGGAGTTCGTTTGCAGAGGCTGGAAGCCCTGGCGCGCCCATTCTCTCTCTCTCCCCCTCCATCTGTCTTTCTCTCTATGTCTGTCGCTCTCAAATAAATAAATTAAAAAAATGAACAAAAAAATAAAAAAAAAACAAGCAAAAAAAGGAAGGGAAGGAAGGAAGGAAAAGAAAAGAAAAAAGAAGTTAGCTTCATAGAATAGCCAACCACTGCCTTGCACAAACGTGAAGCTGAGGGAGCGGCGAGAGCTCTCAGTCAGGTCATGTAGCTGAGGCCATAGGATGGGGTCTACAGCCTGGTCTCCTGCTAGTCACTAAGGGAATTTACAGGAGCTGCATGCCTGACCAAACGGGGGCGCAGTTTGAAGCTCACATTGCACAATCCTTTCAAAAAGTATACCCCACAGTTCAAGAAAGTCGTGGGGACTGGCTGGAAAGAAGACTTGGTAGTTATAGGAACTTGCTTGTAGAGCCTGCCTGCCTGAGTTCAATTTCCCAGCCACCACCTGAAGTTGAATGGGCATCTGTTCACTGCAGCAAGAGACCCTTGTATGTACACGCACACAGAGAAAGAGAGAGAGAAGAAAATAATTTAAAATAAAATCTTGGGGAGGCAGGGAGTGAGGAATGCTTTGAATCCAGTGCCAGTGTTGTACTAAACAAGGAGTGTCACCTCAGGCAAGTCCCTTAATCTTCCCTAGCCTTCCCCAGGTGGTGGACAGTATCTGTGAGCTGGTGATGGGAAAAATGCTTTTGAAAGCTTAAAAGCTCTCTTGCAAGTATTATTATTATTATTAATTATTATTATTACTATCATCCTCATCATCTTTTATGGTTATTAATGACCTGTTACTTGCTAGGAATCTGTCATCTAAGAATTTCCTTAAGCCCTTCCTGGACCTGTTTATATTCCTAATCAGCAGCACCTCCCTGGCTTTTGATCCCCAGTCCAGTCCAAGGAGAGGCAGTGCTCAGGGACCCCAATATGTGTTGGTAAGGCCTTTCTCAGTTTCTGTTGTGGGCACCATCACGGCCTGAGAACTCACTGCAATATAGCATGGATCACCTCCCTTTAGACCCTCAGGTCTGGACTAGGGAGGAAGGTAGAGACTTTCCATTCTCTATACATCACCTCCAAGCATAGAAGACCTAGCTAGTTAGGGGCATAGAACCCCCCTCTTAACCACCTGTATTAGAGCTCAGAACAGGGCCAACTGTCCCCCAAGTGCACCCACGGTACATGGCCCAATTTATTCAAGCCCAGTGTGTTCACATGAGAAGAAAAGGAGCAGGAGCCATTGCTCACATGTATGGCACACGCCAAAAGCATGAATAGAATGCAATCCACGCAGTCAACCTTGAGACCTGCTCTGATCTGTGCTCTGCAGATTCTAAGTCCTGTTAGCACAGTGGGATTCCTGCCTTCAAGTTCACTGTCAGGTAAGTTGAGGTCAGAGCATAAAGCATCCTGCAAGATAATATTAGCTAAAGACCTGAATATAGAATTTGTGAAAAGCAGAAATGTAAGAAAGGACATAATTATCCCTTCTCAGCATCTGAAAAGTAGGAGCATTTGAGTGGGTGCTAACAGGTAGAGAGGAGTTTGGTAGACAGATAAGGTGGGAACAAAGGGGTAGAATTTCTAGAGTGCACTGAACATGAACTAACTGGACAGCCACATAAATGTTCAGTGAATAAAGATGCACAGGACCAAGGATAGAGGAGAGACTGCTACCTAGGGCCCACCAGCAGGTGAGAATAGCTGGGTGCCTGGTTCTGCCCATCTCAGACACTGACACACATCCCTATTTCCTGCTCTTCAGGAAAGAGCCTGCTGACAACTGAAAGTTTGGAGGCTCGGGAGAACTCAGTGATTCTCTCAGGCAAGGCCTTGGATTTCTGCTATGTGAAGGGTGGAGCAGGGTCTGAACATGGGTCTTTCTACCCTCAGGCCAGCTTGGCTAGTCATCAACTTCTCAGAACACCCGGCTGAAAAGGGCTTCTAAAGGTAGCCCACTTCTCTCCTTCAATCCTCATTTCATTTCAGGTTGAAGTAACCAGAAGAGATCCTCACCAGTCAGGAGTGAACCCCAGAACCTGGACCCTTTCCCCCAACCCTACTCATACAACAGGGTAAAGCAGCCCACCCAGGCCAGCTGGAGGAGGGTGCTAGACAAATTCACGGTGATTGTGACAGTAGCATTTGCTTGCAAATTATACTCTGTGAGCTAATTAGGAAGGGATTGGGGCCCTCAGTCTTAATTAATATCTAGTCCCTAACAACTTAATCCTGGGTGAAATCATAGAGGGGATCTCACCCGAATACTGAAATTCTTTCCTCCAACAAATCACCTATATAAATACATATATTTTAATAGCAGCAATTATAAAGTTCTTTGCCAACTTCTGGGGCTGTTTAACATTCCTGGATTCAGGCCACAGTTTTTTCCTCAGTCTCCTCCCTCGCCACAACCCAAGGCCTAATGAATAGTCACTTGGGCAGCTCTGCATGCCATGTAACCAATATCTCCTACCCAACCGGTCTTCACGGGGAGTTAATAAGCAGTCTGGGAGGACAGCCTGAGGAGGTCCACAAACCTAATCGTTAACTGTGGGGCCTAATCATCTGCTTCCCACCCAAAGTCCCCCACAGCTACACAGCCTGCTCCCCCAATAATGGATGGAAAATCGGTGATTTCCTGACAGTTAGCAACCAATTTTCCACCAATTAGCTGAGAGATGGTGGTCTCTGGAGGGAAGGGGATGGCTCTACCACAAGGAGCTGGCCTAGAAGAGAGAGCACTCTAGCAGCGCCAAGACCCAAGCCTGGCAGGAGGTAGGAGGGCTGTCATGGGATCTCCCTTACTTGCTCTTCTCCCAGGTATCCTTGGCCTACATCCCTGAGGAGTTTCTGAGGGTGAGGACTATGATGACTATAAAGGAACCTCTTCCAGCCTTTTCTCAGTGGCCTCCTTAATGGCAAAGCTATCTATCTATCTATCTATCTATCATCTATCTAGCACCCATCTATGTATTATCTATCTATCTATCTATCTATCTATCTATCTATCTATCTATCTATCTATCTATCTCTGTCTTTTACAGGGCCAGCCTGACAAGGACTGTCTCTGCTGGCTCTCTCCAGTGCCAGGATGGTCATTAAACTTCTCCAAGGCCATTAGTGTGGTGATGTAATTAGACCATAAGCTCTAGAATTGGACTGTTGCACCTTAAAAAGTCCTGAATGTATCTCTTTGTAGCTGTGTGTGATATCTTGTAGACAGTACCTAATTTCTTTGGGCCTCAGTTTCCTCATTTGCAAAATGGGGATAGTAACACCTTCTAGAGTAAATGTAAGCAAAGCATTTCATCCCTCATGAAGTAATGCTCAATAAGTAAGCACCATTATTGTCACAATGAAGGACATGGACAATGGTCAGTACTAATAAGAAATGTGTCGAGGAAAGGCCTTGATTGACTCAGTGCCATTTCATTTGACAATCCTGTGGTTTGCATGGTTGGCATGGTCATCTTCCATCTGGCCTCACATTCCTCCAGCTCATCCCTCACGCCATTGCCTAGAAATACTTTTTAAAATGCAGACTGAACATGGCCCTGCAGTGAGCCCCCATGTGGTTTTTGTCCTCAAGAAGAGCACAGACTCCCGACCCATGGCTCAGAAGTCCTGAGCCACACATTCCCTCTTGCCTCCCTGGGCTCAGTGCTCCCCATTCTTGGCCCTGTTTCTTAAAATTCTTAAACAGAACTACTCCTTAATGGCCACAGTACTTTAGTCTAAGATCTGTCTTTGTGGATGAATGTGAGGACTCCATGGGAACAAAAGAAAAAGATGTGCACATATTTGTGCATGGGACATGGCTCCCTGCTTGTTCTCTCCTGATGCTGGGTCACAGTTCAGTAGCCCAAGGAAGTAACAAAGTGTTTGAGTTGTGAGAAAGAAGAGCCATCCTCAACATCATGTGGCATTTTTTGGACTTGATTGTACCCTAAACATTCTCACAACTGGCCATTCTCATCTGGTGTTTGTAACTGAAGGAAACACAGTTCCTTTCCTCAAGGATCTCAGTCTATGGGGGAAAGTTAACAATGTTTCTGACTAGATCTTCACCCTTATAGGCCTTTCAATGGGGTCTCTTAGCTTAGTCTGGGGGGGGGAGCTAACAATGATGAGTTTCCAATTAGCACTTATTCTATGCCAGCCACTCTGTTAAGAAACTTTACATGGATTATCTAAGGGAATCATGTAATTTGGTCTTCAGAAGAGCTTTACGAGTAAGGTGAATGTATAATTACACAAACTGAGACCCTCCTGAAATTAATGGGACACTATTAATGGCTATACAGAAATAATATGCATAAACCAGAATCATGCCAGGCAAGCCAAGATGGATAGAGCCTTATCTAAATGATAAGTGCCTTTATTTTAAAGGTAAAGGTGATGAGGTATCGGGAAGTAAAGAATTCCTCTTGAATTTTTTCCATTCCTAACAGCAGAGCTTCAAACCAGGCTCTCTGACTCCAATTATATGAGCGAAACTGTTGTAATATGCAAGGTGAAACTATGAAAACAGAGAGAGGACTTCAGGCTGGAAGTTAAGGCCAGAAGAGCATGGTGGGCAAAGGGCAAAGAAGGTTGGTCAGGGAAGAAACTTGAGCTGAGGGCAGCTAGGAAGTCTTAGGAGAGATAAGGAAAGGATGCTGGAGGGATACAGGTGCCAGGAGATCCTGAACCTCGTGCTGCAGGAAACTTGGAGGCTTTGGCCCCATCTTCTTATGAAGGACACATGCTCACCCCACAGTCCCAGGAGTTTTAGACACTTAACTTTGCAAGACAGTCCTTTCCCAAAGCAGACTGGAAACACCTGCATCACAGGAATGAGGGTGCTGTGGAGATCTAGGAGCCCTCTCTGGATTTGGCTTATGGTCTGGTCACAGATAGTTGGTGGATCTGGGCTTGATCAGTGGCATCTCCTTTATACTTTTATACTCCTCACCCCCTAGTGCCTACATCTGCCAGGCCCTACTGCCAGTTCTTCTACCTTCACTCTGTCTGAGGTACGACATCATCATCATCTCCTCCTTTCTAGAACCCAGTGGGTGGGATACTGCTGCCCTAAGGTACTTCTAGTGGAGTTGGGTCCAGATACATTATGCGACAACTCAGAGAGGTCCTGGACTCCAACCATCTGACCACAGGCTCAAACTCTGGGCAGGTGGCATTGTAGCTGGGCCCCACACAGAAGGGGCACTGTGCTGTCAAGGACCACACTTTCTGGAGGAAGCTCTTATCAAACATTCAAGAGCTCCCATCCCCAGTGAGAGAAACCATCCATCAGGAATCCTCACATATAGCCCATAGGCCTCCATGTCTAGCCCTAGCTACCTCCCCAGTATGACTTTTCTGCAGGTCTTTGCAACCATCTCTATATAGTCACTTATTCATCAAGGCAGGGAGTGGCCATCTCACCCTTGATCCTGTGTTTGGTGCCAAGGGCCACTGCCCATTCTTTAGCATTGCTGTGCAACCTCAGCTGTCCCTCAAGACTCTGCTGTCTGAGGCACTTCATGACCCAGAATCATGGAGCCTTGTGGAGTCCCCAGACTACCCTCCTTCCTCTCTCCATTACCTGCCTCCAGCTGGAGCTCCTCCAGAAACAGGGCGGAGTGTGAGAGCGTACTGTGCCTATCTCTTCTCTCTTTCTTGTGGATGCCTGAGGAGGGCAGCCTTACAGCAAAGGTACCATAATCACCATCCATCCTGGTTCTTATATCCTGGCCCTATATCTTCCCTATGGAATCATCCATTCCTCTGCCCTTACCTGCTGTTAGCCCCTAGGACGGCAATGTATGTTGGGGGAAACCCCTTCCCAGGTTTAGAGGCATCCCCAGGTTGTGTGTGAGGCTTGTGAGCAGCACTCTGACTAGATCTTGGCCTTTATAGGCCTCTCAACAGGCCCTCTTGGTGCAGGACACACCTAATGCAGTTCTGGACATCATGCCCAACCCTAGCCAGCTCTATTTGAGAACTTACCCTCAACTCAAAGTCACATTTGCACCAGAGGCTAGTAGTCCTGCCTCTTGAAAGATATTTTTTTATTCCTCAAATGTGAAGTGGTCTAGGAAAATGAAGAGACAGGAATGAGGAATCGTAGGTGTTCTTCAAACTCTGGGAGATGTGTGGAAGTGGTCTGGTCACCTGTCGCACAGCCCATCACCTTAGTAGCTGCCGTTCATGCCAAAGGCTGGCGTAGATCCCATTGGGAGCCTTTCACCCACATTCCTTCCTTCCTTCCTGTCTTTTTCCATCTTAGCGTTCTCAGCTTCTCAGGGCCAGCCAGGAACCTCCCTTTCCATCTCCGTACAGAGGTGCCTGTGTGCAGAAACCCTACCTGCACAGTGGCTGCTCCCTTAACTGCTCACTGCAGGGTCTCCAACAGTGAAGCTCTGCAGAAGCTCACCTTCCAGAGAGCACGATCCTGGCCGCTTCCCAGCTACGGAGAGTGACTGACACTCATCAGAGTCTTACTTTAGGTGAACAGCACTGGTGGCCCAAAGAAAAGTAGTACCAACAGGGGCTGATGAGAGCAGACAGATTTGGCCTTAGGGACTAAGCACTTTGCAGAGATATCCTCTGAGGCCCGAATATATGACTTTCATTTTGTTTTATAGCCCAAGATTCTTTGAATCTAAGATTCCATGTTGCTTATTGTTATCTGAGTTCATAGCTCCATGATCTTGGGACTATTTTAACTTAGAGATTCAAAAGTGCCAGTGTTTTATTATTCTCTAACTCAGGAACCTGAGACACTTAGAACTGTAAAATTCGCCAAGACATGATCATCCCTGTGCATTTCTCAGCTTTCACGTGTTTATATCATATCATGTACTTCTTAGTGTAACCTGCAAGCTATGTGTTGTGATTGTACCTGTTTTTGGATGAAGACACTGAGGCACAGAACAGAGAAGTGGCTTTTGTGAACTCACACAAGTAGTGTCAAGCAGTCCCGTAGCCAAAGTTTCCAAGAGGGTAGAGGCACCTGGGTGACCCAAGCTATGTTGTCTTTAAATCTTTCTGAGATTTTCACTTAATCAAACACCCTGCTCTTGATTGAGGAACCTTGACTTTTCTTTCCTCTTGCCACCTTTCCTGGTCTTGTGCCCTCAAGTCTCAGGTCTTGAATTTCCTGGGCAAAGCCAGCCACATTCTTTGGGCTGGAGTCCAAGTTTATTTAAGAAGAGGAAAATATTATTATGGCAATTACAATAGCTTCACAAAACAGAGTGGCACGGTATCCATGCAGGACCACAAGAATGTTCCTCAATTTCAGAACTTCCTATTGGGAGCCTTTCAAGTCATGCCTGCAGCTGGAAGGCAAAGGGCAGGAGGGCAGGCAGGAGCAAGGCCTAGTAACCAGGTGGCATTGCCTCTTCCTTGGTCACCTTGCCCTCAGAGCCCACAGAGGTGACCAAAGGGACCCTTTCCTGACTCCTCATACTTTGCAGTCCTAAATAAGACAGTTGGCTCAGTTTCCTTTGTCAAAATTGGGGCTGTGAGTGACTAGAACATTTATGCTTCTGTACACCAAATGTATTTATTCATGAGTGGCAGAGGTCTAGGATTCATTGTCCCCCATTAGCACCCTCACCTTTAGTCACCTAGGAAGAAGTGCATTATTCAGACTCTCCCCAGACCCATGGTAGAGGTCTAGATGTGGATGCCTGATTGGGAGAGAGCAGAAAGAGTAAAAGGACTGCTTTCTTTATCTCTTAAGGCTATAAAGGAGAAAGCCCTGGTCGTCTGTATTCTTTTTAAGGAAGAAGGAAAAAAAAAACATTAAAGTAAAATTCCTGGGGCCAGGAACAGCCAGGAGTCTGTCTCACATCTCCTGCTGGGTAATTATCTGGCATTTAGCACCCCTCTTCTGAGCACGTGTAATTAGCGGGAAATGAGGATGTTGTCATCCTGCCTCCCCTCTCCTCTCTGCTGCAGAGGCCAGGAAGAGGCTTAGAAAAGGAGGAGGACCGCCAGCGGAATGGAGACTAGACATCAGAAGTGACTGAGCCCTAGGCAACCAACAGCAGGAGAGCAACACACGGACCTCCAGGAGACTTTCCACACCCCACCCTGCCACTGCCACTGCCACTGCCACTCCTCCTTGAGTTCCTGGAGCCTACGCACTGAGGCTGTGCCCCTTCCCAGAGGGGGCTCTACTGTCTGCCTGCAGTTAATCCGCTGTGTTCTCGGGTCTCACTGCCTTCACCCACACCATTCCACATTCTTCTTTCGCACCTGCCTCTGCTGGGCCCTGAAGACAGAGACAAGGCAGAGCCACCTGGAACTGCATGGGCTCCCGGGGAAGTGACAAGAAATCTAAATGGGAAACTATATAGTAAAGAGTGACAAGAGAAGGCTGGGGAATATGGTGCAGTTTGTAAGCATGAGGACCTGAGTTTAATCTGAAGTTACCACATAAAATATGAGGTGTGGTGGCACTTGCCCATAATCCAAACACTGGAGAGGCAGAGACAAGAAGATCCAGGGGACTCCCCAACCAGTCAGCCTAGCCTAATTGGTGAGCTCCAAGCCAGTGAGAGACTCTGTCTCAAAGGAAGTGCACAGAGTTCCTGACAAGAGCAGCTAATGTCCTCTGGGCTCCACATGCATGCACACACAAACATACACATACACCTGCACAGGTATGTGCACCCACACACATAAACATGCACACACACACACACACACAAAAGGCGACAGGAGATGAATAAAACAAGACTAGCTACTTAGTTGGAAAGAGCCTACTGAAAGCAAAAACTGAAAGGTGTAACGTGATCTTGACAATTAAGGAAGACTTCGTAGAGGAAGCCGTATTTAAATTGATCTGCTTCAAGGAGTCAGTATTGTCTAATAGGACACTGTCTGATTATCTGGCCAGTTTTCTTATCCTTCCATAGCACCCAGTCTATGTCTTTTCGAGGAAAATTTCCCTACAATCCTCAGCTGGGCTGGACCCTCTGGGTTCTCAAAGGCAACTAACTCCCTACCTCCCCAGCCCTGTTCATGGTGTTACAAGGCTCTGGTCAGGACCCTGTCTCTTGCACTAGCTCATGTGGTCCCTGAGATCAGGGGTCTGTGTTTTCTTGTCAGCATGCTGTGCGTTCCAGAAGGCCTGGGCAAGGTGCTGGGCAGGTTGCTAGAATGAATGAGGTGACCCCCAGGAAGCACTGGGTTGGCTCTTCAAGGTTGGAAGGTGAAGATCAGATCAGAAGGTCTATCAATGACAGGCTAGGGGAAGAAGGAAGCTACTCTGTAGGAAGCTATAAGCTTTTTCAGATCAATTCTGCTGCTGCTGTGTGGAGAAAGGTGAGCCAGGGGGAGATATCAGGAAAGGCACAGGTAAGCCTGGCAGAAAGACAAAAAGGGTAACCATGATCCTGGAAGAAAGTTAGGGTGGTCTAGACCAGTCACCATGACAATGGAGACAGATGGAGAGTTGGATGAGAGCTTCAAGGCCCCAACCACCCTGGTGGCAACGATGCTGGGTCACTGACCAGCTATTCCAGTTATTCATAGAAATCAATTTCGCTTCACAGAGGCTCAGATAAAACTCATGTTGTCAGCCAACAGTAATGGACGAGAAGCTTAGAGTAAGGAGATAAGAAAGGGCCCAGTGAGTGGGGTGTTGGGGTGGGGCATTGCAGGCGGGGGAGGTGCAAGAAGAGGTTATCAAAACATCCCTCCAAATAGCAGAGGCTGAGCGCCAGTCTGCTCAGCTACAATCTGCAGCTGAGGCACAAGCAGCCGGTCCCCAGGCCTACACTGTGAGACCCAGATGGAGCAGCCCTTGGGTCTTACTCACAGCATCAGGGAGAACCGGATACTTGCTGTCCTGACACTATACTAAGGTCTTTGCTTTCTGCAGGAGGCGAAGACACAAAGGGCAAGTCCATGGAGCAGGCAAAGTGCCCTCTGGGGCCCTTTCCAGCTCTTTCTGTGACTCTGCATGCATGAATCACTAGAGAGAGAATTTTTTGTGTTGCCTCAGGAAAAGAATGATACACTTTCAGCCCCCTGAGCCAAAGTTGTGGGAAACAAAACAATGCATGCATGGTGTCACCTGAGCAGGGTCAAAAGGCTGGGCCCCCACCACACCTGCTGGGAGGGATCAGAGCAGCTCTTCCTCATAAGACATCAGAGAATAGGGATGTAGGAGACGGGGCATGTCCAGGAGAAGGGAACAGTGCAAGGCACAGGGGTTGCCAGAGCATGAGAGAGCAGGAGAAGGAGGCTGGGGATGCCAGATCAGCTATGAAATGGGGGATCAGAGATGAGGCCCAGTGGCAACTCATTGCCGCATGTCAGGGAACCACCATGCAGGATCCCACCTTAGGTGATTCACGTGGATTAACCAGTGTCCTCTTCACTACCCCTCTCACATTATACGCTTCCCAAAGTCACAGCCTGAGAAGACGTAGTCAGCACTTGGCCCCAGGCACTCCGAACTTCAGCAGATCACTGCAGTGAGAAGATACACTTTGCACAGGCTGGCTCTGCACTGGCATCTGGGCAAGCACCCACCAGAGTGCAGTATTGCTCAGACCTCAGGTGCTCTCTGTCCCATTGTGTAAAGGAGAAGCTGAGGCTCTTAGAAGTTGCTTGTCTACAATTATATATCAGACAAGTGGCAGGACTAGCTGGTGAACCCACACCTTCCAGGTCATTACAGGGTCCTCCTTACTTAAAATGTCCATGCTGCGGCAGCCACAGGGGAGCCAGAATGAAGGGCAGCCTCGCCTCAGCCCACCCAGCGCAGGCAGCTTTTCCTCACAAGTGTGGGTAGAGGCAGCCAGAGGTTGGCCTGAGAGGCCCCATCTGCAGACACTCAGGGCTGGGAGAAGATAGTGCTTTTTATCTCTGCAGAGAGTTCAAGAGTTTATTCCCACCCAGGGCAATGGAGAGGTTGGTGCCCATTCTTGGAGGGTGTCCAGCGACAACAGATGTGGGGCACTTCCTCCCTTTACTCTCCTGCACGTGGTCCTCTCCACACCCTACTGTCACCAAAGGCCGCAGGAAACATCTTGGATGGAGCCCTCCCACACAGGCACTGGGACTAGTGGAAAATAACCAGCTCGAGCTTAGAGGTCTGACCAGCAAAACAACTTAGCTGGCAGGAATAGCACCGCTGCCCCAGCTCCGTCCTCTCTCGCCGTGTGGCTTCAGATGTGGTGCGTCACTTCTTCAAACCTGTTTAAGCAGTGTTCTGGCTCCTGCTTTGGAGAGTAGCTGTCAGGATTAAAACAAGAAAGCTCAGGCACTCAGTCTCAGCCCTGGGTCTGGCCTCCAGCTGGGACATGAAATGACCCTTGTTTGTTTACATGTATCACATGAATTTGACTCCAGTGAATGAAACAAACTCCACTGAAGCCCCCCCCCCTCAATAGAGCAACTGAGCTCACCCCCCTACACACACACACCCAGTACTCCCTGGTGCTCCCTACTCCCTGAAAAAGCAGTGTCCAACATTTGCCTCTCAGGAAGCCAGCCCTGGCCACCAGGCCCCAGGTGACTCATTGCCCCTGAACAAAGCAGGCCCTATCTTCACCCTCAAGTGCATCCTTCAAGGCCCAGATTGTCTTCTGCCTCCTCCCCAAAACCGCCTCCAGATCCCTAAGGGAGAATGAGTCACTTGCTCCACTGTGCTCCCGCAGCTCTGAGCTCAACCTGCTTCATATGGGCACTGATTCGTGTATCTGCCTCCCCGGCAGACCTTGAACTCCTGCAGGGCAGTGAGGGGCATCCCTCTTCTTTTCAAATGCCTGGGACAAACGAAAGTGTTTATTAGTTAGTGAATGAAGTAATCTAACAAAATATCCATGAATGGGAGCATCATATTCTAATGCTCACCTAGAACAAATGTCTTCTTTTAAAAATGCAGGGATCTGGGGACCAGGGTAGTACTGGGGCAGGGTGTCAGATGGACAGGACCAAAGACAGGTCCATGACAAGACGATGAGCTGCAGAGGGGCCTCAGAACGTGGGTCTTTATTGCAAGATAAAACCAAGAATGGCAGTTTTTTGGTCCCTAATATTTGTGTGTGTGTGTGTGTGTGTGTGTGTGTGTGTGTGTGTGTGTTTAGCCCTGGAGCTCATGGTGATCCTTTTACCTCAGTGCTGAAACTGCTGGCAAAAATCACCATATCCAGCAAGGTTACTTCTGCTTTACAGTTGGACAGTCCACGATTCCCCCATGGCTCTCCACTGCCCCTGGATGAAGGTCCAGTGTAGTATCCTGGCCTCCTAGTCTCCTTGTAATGTAGTCCTCACCAGTCTGGTGTCTTAGTCTGCACTCAGATCACACTACGCCACTCCAGAATCTAGAACAGGTCATTCCTCTCTGCTTCCAAGCCCCATCGACTGTTTTCTTCCCAGAACACATTGCCCTTTCTTTCACCTGGAGAAATCCAGTGCTCCTCAGGTATGTTTCCACTGAAAATGCTCCTTTGTCTTCCTTGTTCCCTCTCTTTTGTCCTGATATCCCCATGTGATGGCTTCCATTAACCTATCTTGTGGCTGCCTCTCTCCAGTGAGACTGAGATTTTACCATATTAGAGACTATTTATTCATCCTGAATCTTCAATGCTCACCACAGGGTATTAGATGAACCTGGATGAACAGAGGATGAAGTAAAAAGTAAAAGAAAGAAGGAATGAATGAATGAAATCAGGACAGAAACTCCTGGACACAAGCAGAGTTAGTATTGATCCCAAACCAAATGTAGACTCTATGCCAAGAAAATAGGCCTGAGTTAAAAAGAAGGTGTTGCAATCAGGTTCACATTGCTATCAGAAATCACTGACGAAGAGCAGCTTGCAGGATAAAAGGTTTATTTTGGCTTACAGACTCGTGGGGAAGCTCCATGATGGCAGGGAACACAATGGCATGAGCAGAGAGTGGACATCACCCTCTGGCCAATATAAGGTGAACAACAGCAACAGGAGAGTGTGCCAAACACTGGCAAGGGGAAACTGGCTATAACACCCATAAGCCCATCCCCAGCAATACACCACCTCCAGAAGGCATTAATTTCCAAAACTCTATCACCTGGGAACTTAGTATTCAGAACACCTAAGTTTATGGGGGACACCTGAATCAAACCACCACATTCTGCCCCTGACCCCCATAAACTGATAACCATCCATGACATAAAATGCAATGCATTCAGTCCAACTTTAAATAATTTTTTTTTATTATTTATTTGAGAGTGACAGACACAGAGAGAAAGACAGATAGAGGGAGAGAGAGAGAGAATGGGCGCGCCAGGGCCTCCAGCCTCTGCAAACGAACTCCAGACGCGTGCGCCCCCTTGTGCATCTGGCTAACGTGGGACCTGGGGAACTGAGCCTTGAACCGGGGTCCTTAGGCTTCACAGGCAAGCGCTTAACCACTAAGCCATCTCTCCAGCCCCATTCAGTCCAACTTTAAAAGTCCGCATTTTTAAAAAATCAATCCTAATGATGTTCAAACATTCTCATAATCCAAGGTCTTTTAACTGAGCCATCATACCAAAAAATCCCCCCCAAAACTCATAATGACACAGAATAAACATTCATACTGCAAAAGATGGCATTGGGCATAGCAAATAAATATTCAACAAATACAAGATTTAAGCAAGACAAACATCAAACTCTGTAACTCCAAGTCCAACAACTCTAGTCAGTGACAAATCTCCAAGTTCAATAATTCTAACCAGCAGCAAGTCTCTAGAGTTCCAATTCTGCCCGTCCAGCTAGGCTACTCACAGACCTGGAAAACTTCATATGGGGCTGGCAGCAGCTTAGCAGCCATCTCATGGTCCTGGTATCTCTACTGGTCTCATCAGGTCTCCATGCAGGCTCCATCAGGTCTCCATGCAGGCAATCCTGCTTCACACTGCCCATGGCCATTTCCAAAACACAAGACTGTGTTGCAAATTCAATGACTCTCTCTTTCCTGCCATTTCTTATACTCCACAATACCAGGTAGGGTGCCAATTCATTAATCCAGGGGGGAATAAAGCAGACATTGAAGAACAGGACACTCCTTGAGCATTCAGGCCCCTTTAAAAGACTACAATCTTTCTGTTGTCCCAATGCAGTTCAGCTGACCCAATCTCAATGGCTGTAATCTCTCATACCATTGCAGCTGAACAAGCAGAAGTTTTGGCCCAAAGAATTCTTTTGGTGCCATGTCCCTCTGCTCATATCAGTCTTGTTTCTATGCAAAGCAACCCTGTCTGTTAACTCTGATGAGAATAGTCCATCAAGCTGTATTTATAGCACTGCAAATCATCTCTTAGGCCAAGGTTTCAAATTCTTCCACATTCTTCTTGAAAATCAGCTCCAAAAGGCCAAAGCCACACAGTCAGGTGTCTAGCAGCAATGCCACTCTCAGTACCAACTTTACTGTTGTAGTCAGGTTTTCATTGCTGGTAGAAAACATCCAACAAAGAGCAGCTTGTGGGGAAAAAAAAGGTTTATTTTGGCTTTCAGATTTGAGGGGAAGCTCCAAGATGGCAAGAGGGGAAAATGATGGCATGAGCAGAGGGTGAACATCACCCCCTGGCCAACATAAGGTAGACAACAGGAACAGGATAGTGTGCTAAACACTGGTAAGGGGAAACTGGCTATAATACCCTAAGCCCACCCCCAACAATTCACTGCCTTAGGAAGCATTAATTCCCAAATCTCCATTATCTGGGAACCTAGCATTCAGAACAAATAAGTTTATGGGGAACACCTGAATCAAACCACAACATAAGGGCATGCACTGGAGAGGTGGTTTAGTGGTTAAGGTACTTGTCTGAGAAGCCTAAGGACCCAGGTTAGATTCCCCAGAACCAACATAAGCCAGATGCACATCATGGTGTATGCATCTTGAGTTTGTTTGCAGTGACTGGACTCCTTGGCATGCCCATTTTCTTCTTTCTCTCTCTCTCTGTCTCTCATATAAATAAATAAAAATAAAATATATTTTAAAGGAAGGACACATATTAAGACAAACAGCAAGCTGGGCATGGTGGCACACACCTTTGATCCCAGCACTCAGGAGGCAGAGGTAGGTGGATTCCTATGAGTTCGAGGCCACCCTGAGACTCCATAGTGAATTCCAGGTCAGCCTGGGCTACAGTGAGACCCTACCTCGAAAAAAAAAAAAAGATAAACAGCAGAGCAGAGCTGAGAAAATGATGCCAGAATATCTAGGTGTTCCATAGGACCCACAGAAACAATGTCCAATTTACTTACCTGAGCCATCCTTCTTTTGGAGGGCCAATGATCTTTGTTCTTTCTGGCAAGACTTTGAATTATGGAGGAAGTAGCTGAAAGAAGAAAACCCTTAGAAACTCCAACCAGCCCTTCAAGTCAGTCCTTGCTGTCCCTGCATGATTCATTTCTGCCAGCCTCACGAGGGCTGCACTTCGAGTTGGGCTCAAAGGACAGTCTAGAGTTTGCCAAATGGATGGTGAAACTGCTCACGCAAAGAACTTAGAGGAAGGGTGGCTTGTGAGGTATCAGAAGAGTCTCAAAGATGTAGAGCGAAGGGCCCAAGGGTGGCAGGAGTATGGTGATGATAAAAGACATGGAAGTACCAAGTCAGACTGCCCTATACCCTACTCTTATCCGTGGTGCAAATAGGGCAACTGAGTCACATAGCTGGGTAGGAACTTGATCAGGCCCACACTGAGAGCCAAGCACAGAGTTGGAGCCATAGACCTAGCTCTCCCGCCTCTGACTACACACCTCTCCAAGCCCCAAACTGAGTGAATGCGAGTATCCACATCTGTATACCAGGGGCTTCTGCTCAGCCTCCCCTTGCTGGCATTCCTCCTTGGGTCAGGGAGCTCGGGGCAATCTGGATAGCTTTCAGTAATAGAAGGATTCTCTACCCTGGGCCTGAACCTGCCTTACCACCCTCTATGAACTTACTTGGGAATCCCAGGGCTGGAATTCTCCTGGAAAGATCAATGTGTAAGGAAGAAAAACATTGTGTTGGAATTTTCCGGGACTAAAGAAGGCAAACCATCAGTTTTCCTCCTACAAGAGCAGCCATGGGTTCCAATAAGGAGGGGAGGGACTGGTGGACAGTCAGTGGACTGGATTTTTCAGAAGGTCCCAGGAGCTTAGAGTCGGTAGTGGTGGTGGGGTCTTTCCATGGAGCCACCTATGAAGTTGGCAGGATTTGTGATTCCATCTCAGTGACACCATCTAATCTTCAATAAAGTAGCAAATCCAAGAAAAATTTCCCCATGCATTAGATTTTCAAGGAAAAATGAGAAAAGAAACGTTTTGTGTCTGAGTGTGGTGGTTTGACGTGGCAAGGCAGGGCCGCAGCCCTTGTGAGCAGGGGCAGGGACACATGGCCAGCAACTGTGGAGCAGCTGGGCCATCTGCAGCTCAGAACAGGTCTTCCCAAATCTCTTCGGGGTGGGGAAGTCACCAAAGACAGAAGGACACCACACCAAGATTCGCCAGTTATTCATGTCCGCAGTCCTCCATGGGACTGCAACTTGGTAAATAGCAACTGTGTACATTAGGCTCTGGGGTTAATTTTGTGAACGGACTGGACTTCACATCTTGGATAGTCTCCTGCATATTTTTAGCTAAAATATTTTCAGTGGGTATTCTGACTCTCCAGGGATCTTATAAGTTGCTTGGGGTGTAGCTTATTTCTGCTTTACTCCCACCATCCCCACAAACCTGCTTCCTTCTACTCCATGATAAAAATACACACGTCACACTGAGTCTCTAGTGATCTGTAGAGAAAGGTATAATGACTAACTTGTCAGCCATCTTCACAACTTGGCCATTTAATTTAATCAGCTTAGCACACCTATGGCCAATTCTAATGTACTTTCAATCCATGCAGCTAAATCAGGTAGACCCAAACTGTGTCAATAGGCCCAACCCCATGGGCTGGAGAGATGGCTTAGTGGTTAAGGCTTTTGCCTGCAAAGCCAAAGGACCTCAGTTTGACTTCCCAGGACCCATGTAAACAAGATAAACAAAGGAGCACATGTGTCTGGAGTTTGTTTGGAGTGACTGGAGGCCCTGGAGTACCAATTCTCCCTCTGTCTCTGTCTCTCTCTCTCAAATAAATAAAAAATATTTTTAAAAAATAGGCCCAACCCCAGTTCATCAAGTCTATCCTTTTGCCTCTAGAGTTGGCTGTGACATATCAGTATGAGGGGAATAGTACAGGGTAGAAAAAAAAATCTTTGAGTCATGAATTTTCCGTGTGAATAGACTCTGCCACCAGCACACCCTGTGGTGAGCACGGGTGTTAGATTCCACCAGCAGCCATTTGAAAGGTAATCAAGACTTGAAGAAGTCAAGCACATGTTCAAGGTAATAAGATGGTGTGGAGGGGGTTTGGGATTTTAGCCAAAGACTGTGGGAGCTGGGAGGCTCCTTCTCCTTCAGCGTTTGGGGATGCAGACAGACAGCACCAGAGGTGTGCTGATTCATGAACTGAGGGCCGGCCCCAGCCTCCATACTGTCCCTGCCTAATGGATCAACTGGCTCTTCCCCCCGCCCCCCCAGAACCGCTGGCCAGCCACCAAGGAGAGGACAAGAGAGCTGGATGGAGGGTGGGAGTGACAGGAAGAGAGGCAGAGCAGAGGCAGATGAGAACTGCTCGGCATCCATCACCAGGATCAAGTTGCCCCGGGTTCTCGCCAGTCTGATCTGCTATGGGCTAAGTTTCTAGCTGAAAGTCTGTCCCCAGACAATCTGTCAGGCACTCCCTAAGTGAGCTGCTTCACAGGCTGCTCCAGCGTCAGGGTCTGCTGAAACGGGTTAGCATATAGCCAGGCTCTGACAGGGGGAAGAAAGAAGCAGCCTAAGGACAGACAGACCCACACCAGCACAGGAGGAATTAGCCATATCTGTTCTGCTTTTCAAGCCCACTCCTAGGGCTCTGAACCCTCACCCTAATTTCCTGAAGCTTCTCTCAAAATCTTGCTGGTGCTACTACGTGTATGGGATGTGACTGCTGATGGCGTTTCTCCCACCTCTGCCTCATCCATACCTCAGGCTGAGTCACAAGTTTCTCCCCTCACCTGCTGGTTAGGCATTTTGTGGCTGGACACGTGTAGCCACTATACATCCTGCCCTCACATATCCTGTTGGCTGTTGGTCCCAGAACACTAGGACCTGGCAGAAAGAATGGAGACCAGCAAGGGTGGGGTTACACCATGAAGGTCAAATCCAGAAAGAAAGGTCCCTGCTGCTCCAGGCCCTCTCCCTACTTTCTCCCAGGGACCAGAGTGGGGACTGATAGTGGTGTTATCATCATACTTCCATTTCAGTACACATTTAGCGACACCCACTCAGATGAGGTCTCTGCTCAACCGCTGGCCACAAGAAAGAATGAGGTAAGGCCTCAGCTCCAGAAAGGATTCTAGACCATGGGGACAACAGCTCAGCAAACAAGCCATCAGGACACAGAATAAGAATTGCTCTCAAGCTGGGCGTGGTGTGCACGCCTTTAATCCCAGCACTTGGGAGGCAGAGGTAGGAGAATTGCTGTGAGTTTGAGGCCACCCTGAGAATACATAGTGAATTTCAGGTCAGCCTGGGCTACAGAGAGACCCTACATCAAAAAATAAAAATAAAAGAATTTTTCTTGGTCTGAAGAGATGGCTTAGCAGTTAAGGCACTTGCCTGCAAAGCCAAAAGACCCAGGTTTGATTCCCTAGAACTCATGTAAGCCAGATGCACAAGGTGGTGCATGTGTTTGGAGTTCATTTGCAGTGGCTGAAGACCCTGGCATGCCCATTCTCTCTCTCTCTCCCCGTCTTTCTCTCTCTTGAAATAAATAAATAAATAAATTTTAAAAATAATAATTTTTCTTGAGAGACTGAGGAAACCCAAGGAAGAAGGAAGGCTGAAGGAAGAAGAAAATTAGCTTGTAAAAAGGAGCTAGGATCTCAACCTAGAGCTAATTCAGGTCACATCCTTCCACAGCTAACTAGACCTACAAGTCATGGTGAAAATATCACTGTTCATACTGGTGAGAGGGTTGTGAGAGCAGGTGCAAAGGGGGTACCTGTGGTGTCCAGGGTTAGCTCCATGGAGGAGGCAGTGCAGCTAACATGGGTAGCAGGACAGACCTACAGGCAGCAGGAGGGCATTTGACCATGAGGACAATGAGATAAAAATGTCTCAGTTCCATCGAGGTAACAATGCTCCTGAGAAAGCTGTCCCTGTCCCCACTTTCCAAGTAGATTGTGATTGTCTCTCTTTGCCATTGAACCACGAGCTGCTCATGAGGCCGGGGCCCATCTCACTAGCCACAGCATCCACAATGCCTACCACCCATAGCACTCAGCCGATACGCACAGAAATAATTAAAACTGGAAAGGAATGGGAGAAATAGCATAGGAAGAGAGGAAACAGGAGGAAATTGACTGAGAGCCACACTGTGCCGGGCTGCCTACGTGTATGATCCGGTTATTTCTCTGCACAGGCTCCCGTGTGTGTTTACAGATGTGGAAACGAGGACTTACAGAGGATCTGGGGCTTGCCAGAGATCAGACAGCAGGAAGGTGACAGCCCTAACAGCCCTGTGAGTCTGTGATTCCACATCCCATTTGTGGATGTACAAGGCCCCTTTCATCCTTCTGGGCTCCTTCCAATTGGCCTAGGGATATTTGGCCTGAGCCTCGGGACCCAGAGGGCAGCCCCTCCCCACCCACTGGGCTATCCTCAGCCCAGCTGTGCAAACAGACTCCGGCTGGGCTGCTCCGAGGAGGGACGATGGGAGGATGTGGCAGGTCTGGCAGGTCAGAGTGAGCTGAGCTTTCCTGAGAATAGCTTCTACCCCAAGGTGGTCTAGAATACATCCTTCTGTAGACTCAGGACAGGGACTGGGTATTTGTGAGCTTAGCCAGCTCTAAAACTAACTCTCCACCCGTATCCCTGCTCCAAGAAGACAGGGACATGCCTGATCAGATCTGCACTGACCTGACAACACAAACCTAGGGTCTCTCCCAGCAAGCTTCAGGTGTGTGGGTGACATTGGAGCTTACATCCTTCCCCACTACAGCACTATGCCTGGGCACCAGTGGCAGGAAAGAATGCCTGGGGACCTCATTGGCCCAACCACACTCTCTCAGTCTCCTCTACTCCCAAGTCACCTCTCTACACCACAAACTCCATCGCACCCTTCTCTCCCTCAGGGCCAAGTGCAAGACGAGGACCTCTGCAGCGCTTAGGGGATGCCCGTGAAAAGACCACCCTGCAAAGAGCAGCTGCAGAAGCCCACTGCCCCTCTCCCATCGTCAGAACTTCCCAGCATGGGGTCCCTTAGTTGAGTGATTTTTCTCCCCCTGAAGGACCAGATAATCCCCATGTAGGAGCAAATGGTCACAAAGGCTGCTGTGTTCACACTAACACAAACACAGGCTGACTACCCACCCAGCCAGCACCATGAGGCACACGCGCTCCACATCCGCACTTGGCCCCCAGACAAGCTGACAGAGTTTGGTACATACCACCCAGGGAGTGGAGGATCCACCCTGCCCAAGGGCTAACACTAGCGTAAAGGGAAGAACAACCCTGTCAGGGGAAGGCTCCCCTCCCCAGAGGCTGTCTAAAATCTTTCCACTTGGAGATCAGGCCCTGTGAGTCAGGGAAGCAGTGCGTGTTGGCAGAAGGGGACTTCCCAGATCAGGAAAACCCACCCTATCCCTCTTATGGGTGGAGTACCCAGAGACAGCCAGTCCATCTAATACAGATCCTGGAATTCCCAAGGAGGCCATCAAACACTTCACAGATATTTAGTGCTCATCCACTGTGTGCAAGACCCCTGGGGATGAAGTGGCGAAGGAATCAGAAAGCCTTGGCCTTGGCACTTCATTCCCCATGTCTGGTAAAGATTGCACAAGCATTCCGTGCATACCAACTGTGTGTTGGACCTGGTTGTGTGAGCTATTTTTTTTTTTGTTGTTTTTATTTTTATTTTTTTTTTTTTTGAGGTAGGGTCTCACTCTGGTCCAGGCTGACCTGGAATTAACTCTGTAGTCTCAGGGTGGCCTTGAACTCATGGCGATCCTCCTACCTCTGCCTCCCAAGTGCTGGGATTAAAGGCATGCACCACCACGCCCAGCATGTGTGAGCTATTTTATCTAGTTCAATTCTCTAATTTATAGATGCAAACACTGAGACCCAGAGATTATGCCATTTGTCCAAAGTGCACAACTACTATCTCCACTTGCTTCTTCATAGCAATCACTAACCCTAGGGCTGCTGTGTAGATAAATGAGTTTGTGCCAAGTTACTAAAATAGTACCTACCACAAAATAAGTAATCAATAGATGCTAGCTCATCCTGGATGTTCTTGTTATAACATCTGTTTGTAGGAAGAGAGAATTATTCAAATAATTCATTTTTCCCCTTACAATACCAACCTTGTGCATTATGTTGGATTCAAACATGAACAACCAATAGCTACTCGTGTCAGCTCTGTATCAGAGGCACTGGGAAGGGGGAGCAGCTCTGGTTCTGCTGTTCAAAGCCCTATCTGTACAGGGGGCATTCCAGTTTCATCTTCCCCCGCTCCCTTAAACACTTTCTTAGTCACCACAAACAACTACTTCACTATGCCCACCCATGGCCCTGCTGCCTCGGGAGTTTTATTGAGGCTTTAGGCTTTTAATCTCTACTTCGGGGACTCTGGAATTCCAGCAGGAGTACCCAGGGGTTCCTCACAGAGACAGAGCTGGCAATCCCTGTGATATCATAGGGATCAAATGACTTTTAAGTCAGAGATCTGGCATCAAATCCAAGCTCTGCCACTCTGACTATGTGACTTTGAATGAGTTTAACTTCTTAAGCCTAAGTATGTATGATAACCCACAGATGCTGTTAAATGAAAGTTTGCACAGATTGTACTATCCCATCAAGCTTTTAATGAACACAAAGAGATTATGTTAATAGATACTATTTTTATAATTTTAAATTTTCTTCCATAAATTTTCATAAATTTTATGCCTACTATATATTACTCATACTAAAATCTAAAACCTAAGAAGCATTCACTAACACCAGCTAAGATATGTGTTCATTTTGAATAATCATCTCAACGTGGTCCATGAAATGTTCAGAACATCTCCAACTCCTGGGACTTAACCTCTCAACCTTCTTTAAGACTTCAATCTTGCCATCACTCTCTCCATCTTTTAAGGCTTGCCCCAAGTTAAATGACAACTGTAATATCCCTGTCTATTGACTGTGAGTCACTTGGGGGATAGAGTCTATCTGACTCACTGTGTAATCTAAAGAAGCATATGAGAGGTCTTTGAGTGGACTGCCATCCAGTCTAGTCCTCTATCCATCCAATTGCCCAACCATCCACTTACTACATGTGAATTAAGAACTCTGTCCTGCACAGAGATTTTACTCCAAAGGTGAGAGCCTCTGCCTGGTTAGCCTCTCCTGGTATCCTTTCTAGTCATCTTTCTTTCCCTCAATCATTTCCAATTTCCAAGCATTTTTCACTCCCACCAGTTCAGGTGAAAGTAAGGGGTTGACACCTGAGAAAGAATAATATCCTGTGGTCCATAGCTGGAGGCCTTTAAGGATATCTGGACAGGCTATCAGTCTGTCCCTGTCCCACCCCAACCCCCTCCCTGAGCCTTTACCTTTCAAATCCCAGGGTTCCAAATTTAAACCTGCCAGATGAGGAAGCTAGATTGTCATGTACACATTTGATGTGAGGGAGAAGGGAGGATAGAGAGATCAGGATCATACTTTGTCTAAAAAACCCTGCTCACCTACAAGTCTTTTGCAGTATGGAGGGGTAGTTTAGGTAGTTTAGGGTAACTGGGCCCTGAGTGTAAAAAGAAGAAATGCCTTTAAGTCTGCCCTTGAAATCTCCACTTTATTAGAGATCAGAGAAGGATCTTTCTTCTCCTTATCTCTTGTCTAAAGGAGTTCCCTAGATGTGCTTTTCCATGAACAACCTAAGCCCTTCCCTGGGAGGAAATTCCCCTTTCCTAGAATTTAAATCTGATCTTAACATTGTGGTTGGTTAAGCTCAGCCCCCAAACTTGGTATCACAGCTGGCCTCTTTTGAGCCAGTCCCTAGCCCAGACCAGTCAGCCCTCACTCTGGCTCACTTTGGCCTCAAGGTAAAGCCCACCACAGTAAGGTTATAAATAGCCCCTTCCAAGAGGCCAAGCTTCTCTTGGTTGACTGTCTGTCCTGAACTTCCGGGTCCTGGTAAGTAGCCCTGACTCCTACTCCCACATAGGTTCAGTGGGAACTTATTATGGATATTAGAGACTCGATGAGAGGTCATGCTGATTCCAAGAACTCGTGGTGGCTCAAGCTGGGTCTTGTAGGCTCAGCAGGGGTTCATGATGGATTTTAGAGACTCAATGAGAGGTCATGATGAATACTGGAGACTGTTGAGAGCTCATGATGATATTGAAAGAGGAGAGGGCCCTTGACAAGGAGCCCCCACAGTAAGGACAAAATCTTTTAAAATAATTATTTATTTATTTATTTGAAAGCAGAGAGAGATGGAGAGAGGAGAGACATAGAAAGAGAGAGAGAGAATGGGTATGCTACGGCTTCCAGATGCTGCAAGAGAAGCCCAGATACAAGTGCCATTGTGTATGTGGCTTTATGTGGGTACTGGGGAAAAGAAACTGGTGGTTAGGCTTTGCAGGCAAGCATCTTAACCACTGACCTATCTCTCCCTAGGCTAAGAGAAGAGATAAGGCCAATAAATACGAGGAATAGAAAACAGGAACAGCTTTCCAAACTCTCAGTCCTCTGCCCGCTCCCACTCCAAACACATGTCCCCTCCTTCCCTACTTCCATTTACTCCCAGGCAGCTGAAAGCCGGGCTCTGTCTTCCTTTGAGCTGCTGGAGGCAAGGGTGGCCCTTGGATCACTGGATCACTTCCCAGCTCTGCATTCTTTATGCCTTGCCCACAACCTAGATGCAGCCCAGGAATATGTTGATAAATCATTGTAAATAAGTCAGCAATTGGTAAGTAAGCACTGAATACATAGTCACATGTGAATTGTTTATGACACGTGTGCATGCTAGCTGGGGCTGTGCCTGAGCTGCACATCCGAGAAGTAGGAGACAGGGTACTGTAGCCAGGTGACCCGGGTCTTAGCCCTGCTCTGACATTGACTGAGTTCATTTCAGGGTGACTTTGAGCCAGTGTTTTTTCATCTCTGGGCTCCAGTTATTCCCTTTAGGAGAACCATGGAAGACAACTCTGAGGCCTATGAGCCATAAAATCTTGCATAATGGCCAAGGAGAGCCCTTCTACATGTATTTGGTGAAGCTAATGTCTCTGTAGGGAACACTAGAGCAGACCACAATCTTATTTCTCCCAGAGCACCTCCATAACCCTCCCTGCCCATCACAGGCTATTTCTGAGTCCTGGGAACCAAAGGAGGAATGTGTCCAACTGTGAACTTGGCCAAGTTATGCCAAGTCACCTTTGCTATTTAAAACCTCTCCCTGCAGAACAGTCTGTTGGGGCTGGGAGAAGTAAATCCCTACTTACTTGGGCGCCCACTTTGCAGCAGTTCTAAATCCCCCAGGATTAAGAGACCTCCAGTACCAGCTTCCCCTTTCCTCTAAGTTCTCCCCTGAGGCCACTTTGGGAAGATTTGGAATGTCTACTTTCCCCTTGGTGGCCTGGCTATGTAAAGCACCTTCAGTCAGGACACTCAGCTGACTGTTCTTTTCTCAGAACTAATCTGTGTTGACAGCCCCTGGTCTTGTCATTTGTGGAAATGCCTGAGCTCTGTAGGAAAGCAGGCCCACATCATCCAAGGTGGTGGGTTGTAATACAGAAGGAGCTAGGGATGAGAGCAGCCAAGGCTGGAGCTAACTGAGGATGGAGCATGTTGGTCAAGGTTTTATATTTTTGATTTTGATTTTATTTGAGAGGGAAGCAGACAGACAGAAAGAGTATGGGTGTACCACCTGCCACCGCAAAGGAACGCTAGATATGTTAGCCACTTTGTGACTCTGGATTTACATGGCATTGGGGAATCAAACCTCATGCATGAGGCTTTGCAAGCAAGCACCTTTAACCACTAAGCCATCTCCTAGTCTGGGTCAAATTTGCCAACCTGGAAGACACCATCAGTATTGCTTTGCCACAAACTCCAGCAGTAGAAATTGGAAAGCAAGGCTCAGAGAGGACAATAGAACTTTCTAAACATCACACAATTTTGGTGAGGTTAGGACTCAGAACCAGATTTCAGCTGTCTTGTTATGTGTTTTTTGTTTTATCACCTCCCAAGTTTTGAGACTGACCGATGGAATACAAAGATAAATTTGTATCTACTGAACAAACATGTAAGACTTACTATACACTAAGCACTTTGTCAAGATTGTTTCCTAAGATCTCTAAACTCAGTCAGTGATGCGTTTGCTGAGCAAGCGTGAGGACCTGAGTTTGGATCCCAGTGCCCAAGTTAAAAGCCAGGCACAACAGCATGCACCTGCTAATCCCAGCACTGGCGGGTAGACAGGAGGAGCTCTGGGGCTCACTGGACCACTGGTCTAGCTGAATCAGTGAGCTCCAGTTTCAGTAAGAGACTGCCTCAAAAAATAAGGTGGGAGGAGTGGGGCTAAATAGATGGCTTAGTGGTTAAGGCACTTGCCTGCAAAGCAAAAGGACCTAGGTTCAATTCCCCAGTACCCATTTAAGCCAGATATACAAGGTGACACATGCATCTGGAGTTTGTAGTGGCTGGAGGGACACTCATTCTCTCTCTCTCTCTCTCTCTCTCTCTCTCTCTCTCTTTCTCTCACATAAATAAATGAATAGAATATTTTTAAACAGTAAGGGGCTACAGAGATTGCTTAGCAGTTTAAAGCACTTGCCTGCAAAGCCAAAGGACCCATATTCAATTCCCCAGGACCCACATAAGCCAGATGCACAAGGTGACACATGTGTCTGGAGTTCGTTTGCAGTGGCTGGAGCTAGTGCACCTATTCCTCTCTCTCTCTCTCTTTCTGGCTCTTTCTCTCTCTCTTTCTCCATCCCTCTTTCTTTCTCAAATAAATGTAAAAAAATATTTAAAAAACAAAACAAAAACAAAAACAAGCAAGCCAGAGAGCAATAAGGAAGATACCTGATGTCAGTCTCTGGCCTCTACATACATAACACATCCATCCATCCATACCTGTACATACATGTAATCCCTTGAACATATGAACATGCATGAATGCACACCAGAGAAAGAGAGAGAGAGAGAGAAATTAAAAGGTAGATTCTACTATCCCTCCATTTATAAATGAGATTAAAACTCTGCAATATGAGAGAACTTTTCAGTGGCTTATCTAGGATTCATTCATCTAGTCTACATGGATCAACTGAACATGAGAGAAGTAAATTCAAGAAACTAATATAAACAGTGGGGGATTCAGGCCCTGAGGCTGAGAAGGCTCAGATAGACAATGGAGCTTGGAGAATATCAAGATCACACACCTTGGGGAAGTGGCCCCAAGGACAGGCCAGACACATTGCCTCACTCTGCCCCAGTTCAGCTCCAGGAAATGCCATCCACTGTGCTTTTTGTGTGAATTGTACCCCGTGGGACTGTGCACTGCAACAGTGCCCTAACCTCACCCACGCAAGCAACTGCCAGCCAGGTGTATGTCACAGCCACTTAGTGGGAGTTGTTGTGCTCAGGGAAGAGGACTCCTCAGCGCAGAATGGAGGCCTTGCCAGCCCCCGAGGTAATGCGCCCCAGCTGCAGCTTCAGCCCCTGCCAGTTCTGCACGAGATCACACCAAGGGCAGCCCGTGGGTCACATGTCTAGACAGTCAGACTGAGAATGGGGCTAGGCATCTTGGGAGACGTTTCCTGAATTCCTCCCACCTTCGGGAATGGAAATTGAGCTAACAGGGAATTTGTTCTAATTATAGGGAAATAAGGAGAATTGAACAAGAGTAGCTCAAGGCTGAGCTCTTCCAAAAGGCTTCTCTAGCATTTTCCTTTGGTTGTCTCCACAGCAAGAAATGAACATACCAGCAGCACCAGTTCCTTTTGGGCACTGGGCCTTACAGAGAGGGTAGGCTGGGGCTCTGCGCATGGGAGCTGCCTGCCTATGGGGCAGTAAATACACAAGCTCAGCCTAAAAAGCTATAGGTGCCAAAGGAACATGAGTCCTTTGAAGCTCAGCCTGGAAGTTAGCAAGGCTTCTGAAGTGAAGGCAGGGGAGTTCTTCTTTCCTCTCTCCACCAGGGAGGTCGTAGCCTAAATGCTATCTCCTCCAGAGTGCTACCTTCTAATGGCAGGCACAGAGATTGATTTCAGCATCCATTCGCTCAATACATTTCAAGTGAAGGCTGACAGTGAATGTGAGACAAGGGAGCCAGGCCTGGAGTGATGGCTGGGTCCTTCTCTAAGAAGCTTTTGCATACAGCCCAGCCATTGGGCCACCTCCGGGCAGTGTGTGGGTCTGTCTGTCTATCTGTGTCTATGTGCCTCTTGTTCTTTAGTATGGTTTATTTCTTTCAGAAAGTAGTCAGGTACAATGATAAAGAACATAGGTCTAGGAACTAGACACTTCTCATTCAAAGTGAGATCTTGAGCCTGTCTCTTTATAATCTTGAGCAAGTTTCCTACCTCAGTTTTATTCGTCAAAGTGATTTGATAGTTACACTAGAAGCTGTGTGGATTAAACAACAGGATCCCTGTCAATCACCGAACCTAGTGCTTGAACAGGGGTGGTCCCCACTGCCAGTCCCAGTGGCTGATAGGGGATATGACGCTCACTCAATAGGAACCTTGTAGATGCCTCATACTTGACAAATGATTTTTGGTGGGGATGAAGAGTATATGTATGCGACCTTTATGCTTTCATTGAAGTAAATTTGCATATCATAAAATAACTATGTTAACCACTTATAAATGTAAAATTCAGTGGCATTATGTATATTCAGAGTGTGATACAACCACCTTCATTACCCATCTCAAGAACTTTTCCATCATTCTAAGCAGAAACTTAACTCCTTAAACAGTGGCTCCATGTTTACCTACCTCCCACCCAGCCCTTGGTAAGCACAATTCTACTTTCTTCCTCAATAGTTTACTTACTATAGATAGCTCATATAAGTAGACTATAAATAGAATCTTTTTTTTTTTTGGTTTGTCGAGGTAGGGTCTCAATCTAGTCCAGGCTGACCTGGAATTCACTATGTAGTCTCAGGGTGGCCTCGAACTCATGGCGATCCTCCTTCCTCTGCCTCCTGAGTGCTGGGATTAAAGGAATGTGCCACCACACCCAGCTAGAATCAATTTAAAAAATCATTTTACATTTCACTTATTGTTTTCAAGTTCTAGCCATGTGTCAGAATTGTATTCCTTTTAAGGCTGAGTACCATTCCGCTGTAAGAATGTACAATGCTTTGCTTATCAATGGATCCACTCATGGCTGCTTAAATTCTTTCTCCCTTTCGGCCATTGTGAACAATGCTACCATAAGCACTGGTATACAAGATCCAAGGACCTACTTTCCATTCTGTGATGTGTATGCAGCAAAGTGGGATTGTTGGATCAATGTTTCATGTTGCAAGGATCCCTCCTCCTATTTCCACAGAACTTCAGTATATGATGCTCTCACCACTCCTAGGGCACATGCTCTTGAAGTAGGATTGGAAGGCTGTGCAATATGCTCTGAGGGCACTTGGCACCCTCCTGTGGAGACATTCCCCTAAGCAGTAGAGTCAGATAAAGTGGAACAAGCCAGGAGGAGGTGTTCAGAGTGGGGAGGGTTCTGTGAGCAACCTTGAGCAAGGGTGTGAGGGCCCTGGGGGGTGTGATGACCGCTTTGTGTGTCCCCCATGCAGAATGGGCAGCCTTGCAGTTAGAGGGAAGAAGAGGGAAGGAAATTCCTGAGAGAAGTGTGCCATCTCAGTATGAAGAAAGTAAGACTTTGGCTTTCTGACAGGCAGAGCCATCCAGAGACACCTCCCTGTCATTGGAGGTGTGCAAAGAGCAGCTTGCATCCTCTTGAATGGTAGCCAGCAAGGCACAGGAAGCTGGAGCACACCCAGCAAGTTTGGGCTTCAAAGACTCTGTGGCTGGATTCCATGTAAGCCCACTAAGGCAGAGATTCTATAACTCTCCCTACCCCAAGCAAATTCAATCCCAGCTTCTCTGTATTGGCAAAGACATTGCTCAGCCCTAGCAGGGGTGAACTTCATTTCCATTTGCTGGTGAGGATATTATGTGACTCTCTAAGTTCCTGTGGCTCCCTTCTCCCTTTTCAATTGAAAATAAAACCATGTGTACACAAAGGAAGGCTTCAGGGAATGAATTTGAACAGAGTGCCAAGGTGGGTTGGGGGAAGGCAGACTCTACTCTCTTGTCTCCAAGGCCTTCAAGATCCACTTGGTCCCCAGACCTGTGCTCCTCCTCCTCAGCCTCTTGCCCTGGTACAAAGCTAACCTTAGCTTTGTTTCTATTTAGCGGTCTCATTCTCTCTTCGGTATTCTTCTGTCTTTTACAAAAAAGCCAAACTACGGTCCTGGCCAGGCCTATTCCTGGATACCCTCTTAGATTCTCTCCACCTATATAAATCTTACCCACCTTCATAGGCTTATCCAGAAATACCAGAAAGATCTTCTCTTCTTCCTCCTCCTCTTCCTTCTCCTCCTCCTCTTCTCTTCTTCCTCCATAAGGAATAATCTGCTAGGATGCATAGTAACTCATTCATAGAGGCTTATCACTCAGCACCAGCACCATTCCAGTGAAGACAGGCAGCACCTTTGCCATCGTTGAGCTCATTTTATAGCCAGAGCCACAGAAAATAAACATAGAAGCAAGTCAGTTCATAAATTTATTTAATTTAGAGATGTTTGCCACAAAATAATCAAACAGGGGTTACTCATGGAATACACAGAGAGGAACTCTCCAAGTGTCTTTTGAGCCAAAACTTGAATTGTCACAATAGCCATCCATGAGAGGATCTAGGGGAATCTAGCTTCCCAGGCAAGTATGGAGACAAAAGTCCCCGAACGTGTTGGAATACTCAGGGAAGAAAGTGGCCCCTGTGGCTGGAACATGAAGAACAAGGCAGAGAATGCATGATGTGACAATAGAGACACGTGAGGTGCGGGGATGATGGATAATGAATAATAACTGAATAAGGACTCCAGTGGGAAGGGCAGAATACAGTCTACGCTGCACAACAAATCACCCTGGCTACTGTATAAGAAATAGCATGCAGTGGAAAAAGAAAGTAGATCTGTGAGGAACCTGCTACAATAGAACAGGCCAGAAGTGACAATGGTTCAAACCTGAAAGGTAACAATGTGCACAGGGGGTCTGGTTTGGGATACCTACTGGAGGCACCGCAGACTGGGTGGGGACAAGAAGAAGCCCAGCTGAGGATGTGTTACTCCTCGGAGTTGTTGGACTTTAGGGAAGGATAAAGAGTCTTCCCGAGAGAGACATACAGAAACCATTTGTGGTTTGTTGGTTGGTTTTGTTTTGTTAAGATTCTGAAGCAGGAAGGAAGACGAAGGAGTTTAGGGAATGATAGCTATGAATGGCACGTGCTGGTGAGTTTTCAGATCCAATTACTGAGAGGTGGCACAGATAAGTACGTAAGGGTCTTCAGCATTGTGGGACAACCTTATTATCCATTGCTTATAGTGATAAGAATCATTTGAAGAAACTCACATACAAGACATGCTTTGTACATGTTTGCCCAAAGAGCTTCAGCATGGAGGTACGGAAGATGCCTTTAAAGATATTTCACTGGGCTTTTGTAGAAGCTGCCTGATGTTTGGCTACTATAGATCTTCCTCTCCTGTACCAAAAGCAATGTGGGGTCTAACTTGAGCACTGTTCTCGGACATGTTCTGCCTATGAATTCTTTGAATATTCAGACACCCAGGTTCGGGGGGGCAGTCAGGTGAGTGGAGACTAGATGACAATCAGTCTTGATGGCCTTATCCACTTCTCCAAGCTATACCCAGCCTTATCCATACAGGGGACATGCACACTGGCTTGTGCCTTTGGCATTCCAAGTAGTCAATAGAAAGAAACACCTGTCCCTTAAGTTCTTTTAAGACCTTGCAGAACTAGTCGTGGCTCAGTTTATAGGAAGCTACTTGACTTCTTTCACTGGCCTCAGTTTCTCTGTCTCGAAGGGGAGAAGATCAGATACCCAAGGCATCTCCAGCTCTGCACTGTCTGGCTGTCTGGGGTGCTTTACCATGCTTGGTTTCTACTCAGAGCCCCATTGCACATCTGCTGCTCATGGAGGGAACAAAGGCACAGTGTCTGGATCAAACTGGTTCTACACTCAGCTTCAGTTCCATCGGCCAAGAGGCCCAGTCAGAAACCTCTGAGGGGAGAAGCAGAACCTTGTTAAGGTCGGCTCTGCCCTGAGTGTTCTGGAAAGCACTAGCCCACATTCCTAGCCCACACGCTGGAGCTAGCCGCTCTTCCTTTGAAACCTAAGAAAGTAGCAGGAACAGCCGTTTACCTGTCACATGGCTTTTATAATTTCCCTGGCACCTTTGCTAATCACTGAAGCAGGGTTGCGGCAGGCGGTGGGGCAAGCTCCAGGTCTAAGGAAACCGTGCTGGACTGCAGCTCCTTCAAAGGGAGAGAATTGGAGCCGAGATCTTACGGGGCTCCTCCTGTGTGTGTCCAGCCACAGGAGTCTGCACTTGAATATTTGAGGGCCCTGATGAAATCCAGGAAGTTAGCTAAGTCACAGGAGGCTAAGGTCCATGATGCCTGGGAAAGCTGAGTCAGCTGTGAGGCCAATCCTATGCCAGAAACCTAGGAAAGTAGAGGGCTGAGAAGATATTGACAAGGAGACAAGGTATAAATGTCTATGTGGTCTCAAAAATTAGAGTTATTGGGTTAGAGAGATGACTTAGTGGTTAAACGCTTTTGCCTGTGAATCCTAAGGAGCCCGGTTCAAGGCTCGATTCTCCAGGACCCACATTAGCTAGATGCACAAGGCGGCACATGTGTCTGGAACTCATTTGCAGCGGCTGGAGGCTCTGGCGTGCTCACTTTCTTCTTTCTGCCTCTTTCCCTCTCTGTCTGTCACTCTCAAATAAATAAATAAAAATAAACAAAAAAATCTTTAAATAATTAGAATTACTGGGGCTGGAGAGATGGCTCAATATTTAAATGTGCTTGTTTGCAAAGCCTGACAGCCTGGGTTCAGTTCCCTAGTACCCATATAAAACCAAATGTTCAGGGCTGGAGAGATGGCTTAGCAGTTAAGCACTTGCCTGTGAAGCCTAAGGACCCCGGTTCGAGGCTCGGTTCCCCAGGTCCCACGTTAGCCAGATGCACAAGGGGGCGCACGCGTCTGGAGTTCGTTTGCAGAGGCTGGAAGCCCTGGCACGCCCATTCTCTCTCTCTCCCTCTATCTGTCTTTCTCTCTGTGTCGCTCTCAAATAAATAAATAAATAAAAATTAAAAAAAAAAACCAAATGTTCAAAGTCGTGCATGTGTCTGGAGTTTGTTTGCAATGGCTGGAGGCCCTGACACACCCATACTCTCTCTCTCTCTCTCTCTCTCTCTCTCTCTCTCTCTCTCTCTCTCTGTGTGTGTGTGTGTGTGTGTGTGTGTGTGTGTGCCTCCTTCCCTCTGTTGCTATAAGATATAGAATTCTTTGTTCCTTTTCTCCATTGAGGTTAATGTGTGCAGTGGTAGGGACTCAATCTGGTGACTTTCTTCCCAGTAATCCAGGCTACAGGGAACTAGCTCAGCACTGTGGTTCCAGCTGTAGGAACTCTAGCAAAGAGGCAGCGGAAATGGTCTTGTGGGACAGTTTAGAGCTGCCGGCATGGTGGAAGAGCAAGGAAAGGCACACAGGGGACTTGATGGCCCCATTGCACCAGGAGAGAAAGCTGAGACTAAGGACACAGCAGGTGCAGATTCAAGTTGTCCCTGGGAGCCTGGGTGAGCCTTAATTTTCTCCTCAGTAGTTCCAGGGATGTGGTGGAGATGAGAAGCGTTAAGGACAGAGTGTGCTTGGTTTACAATGAGGTTTACTGAAAAGGTTGGTGGTGGTGATGTGTGGGGAGGGGTTGTACAGAATCTGGGAAAGAAAATATAAGGCACTGCCTGACCTCCCTCAGGCCAGAATTGGGGTAGGAAGAGCCCAGGCCAGTGCCCCACATTATTTTGGCCTTAGTGGACCTATTGGCCTTGTCTCCTGAGGGCATCAGTATGGCAGCCTTCCACCAGGCAGCCACAGAGGCTCAGCCCAGTGAATTTCCACAAGCCTGGAGGGCCCCACTCTGAGGCTCACACCTAGGGGAACTTGAGATGTTGGCCAAGTTCAGGCTGTTGGAGGGGAAGGCAAGTGCTGTGTCGGCTAGATTTGGTGGGGAAATGAGCCTCCAGGGTAGAAAAGGAAAATAAAGAGAAAGATTCTTGCTGTAGTTTGCACACAGAGAAACGCAGTACTCTAAGGCTCCCCTCCCCCAAACTTTGCTGGAGAACTGCACTCCAAAATCAGGCCCAGCTGAAACCTGCCTCCTCCAGGCAGCCTTCATGGATGCCTCTGACTCCTTAGGAGCCCTAATCATCAAACGTGTGTGCTTGAAACACAGCCTGCTGTGTGCATATGGGTTTTGATCCTTTGATTGTAAACTTTCACCAAGAAAGGCAAAAGCCCAGCGTGATGGTGCATGCCTTTAATCCCAGCACTCAGGAGGAGAGGTAGGAGAATCACCTTGTGTTCCAGGCCACCCTGAGACTACATAGTTAATTCTAGGAAAGCCGAAGCTAGAGTGAAACCCTACCTTGAAAACCCAAAAAAAGAAAAAAGAAACAAAAGGCAAAAGGGAAAGAGAAAATCCCCATTTAGTTAGCTCCTACTGTGTACCTCACCCACCTGTCTCTCTCAGAAGCCTTGCAGTAGCCCACCCCCAAGGTAAGAACCACCACCTCACTGTACAGACTGAGAGAATCCAGGAGGAAGAAGTTCCAGAACAAAACCCAAGCTTGCCACCCTAAGTTTATTTTTATTTATTTATTTATTTATTTATTTATTTATTTATTTATTTAAGAGAGAGAGAGAGGTGGAGGAGAGGGAGAGAATGGGCACATCAGGGCCTCTAGCCACTGCAAATGAACTCTGGATGCATGTGCCACTTTGTGCAGGTGGCTTTCATGGATACTGGGGAATCAAACCTGGGTCCTTAGGCTTCACAGCAAGCGCCTTAACCACTAAGCCATCTCTCCCCATTTTTTAAAACACCATCTGTTTTTCAAGTTCCAGGTCCTCTATCTCAAAGCAAGGTCCTCTGGGGCAGGGGATGCATCTTGTGATGAAATAAGCTTGGGGAATGCTATTTGTTAGGAAAGTCTCCTGTATCTCCCAGACAACAGTAGCATGTCCAATGCTCAGAAAGACCCTGCAGAGAAGGTCCATTTCCATAATACAGCATAACTGAGCTTCAGGTACATGATACCTTCTAACATTGCCCTTGAGCCCACAGGCACACACTTTGAGATAAGCTCTCTGTAACACGAACATAGTGAAAATGGCAGTCTTAAAGGGGAAGCTCTCTGAGATGCTTCAGATAGGTCATGGAGGCTGAATTTGATGTGGCTAAGAGGGAGAAAATAAGGGAATATGAAATGAGGTGATGGAGCAGAGCAGGGGAAGCGTCAAAGGTAAAGTGAGCATGATGAAGGCTCAGACAAGGAGACAACAACCTCGGCTGAACCCAACATGAGCTATTAACATCGTTTGTGACCACAAAACCTTGTCTTAAAGGCCAGAAGCGCAGAATGACTCTGAGTCATGTGTCTAGTTTTGCAGCAGGAGGCAGTAGCTGAAATGAGTATGAGGATGTGTCCAGACAGTGTAGTATGAGAGCCCTTAACCACAGGCATTCTCCAACCACCGACTCTTTGCCTGTGAAAATACCCTCTTTTGCATGTCTCCGGCTTCCCTAGCTCTGTTGTGTGGCTCATTTGTCAAGAAGACCTCAGAAAGACTCCATGGCTCCTGTTCTCTCCGCAGTCAGGATATCGTGGTCCATTTCCCCTCCCAAAAAAAAAGATGCTGGAGATTTAAGATAATGACACCAGGACTCGCTATCTTGTTACCAACATTACGTAATGTATTTGATCCTGCTGAGATCTCCCCAGAACTGCACACCCAGGGAGCATTGCAGATGCTGTCAGGCGTTACACAGGGACAGACACTGCTGTATCCAAGTGTTGACAGCCCAGACGGGAAGCTCCTGAAAACTAAACTATGAGATTTAGGTGAAGGAAAGAGCTGGAGATTGACAGATAGGGACAAGATCAACATCTTTGAATATCAGCTCTCATTCGCACAGCTCTTTATGGAGTTGGAAGCAGGCCTTCTCAGTGTGGTCCCTGAGCCATCAACAACTGTATCACCTGAGAACAAGGTAGAAACACAAATTCTGGCACTTTTCCCACCCAGAACCACTGAGTCAGAGGCTCGTGGTGGAGCCTAGCCAAGAATGTTAATAAGGCCTTGGGGTGATTATGAAGCATGTGGAAGTTGGAGAACCACTGGCTTATGTTTCTGTTATAATAATCACTCCATGGTGAGAAATGCTGTTATTGTCATGCTTGCTGGGGAAAATGGTTCAGAGAGGACATTTGCTCAGTCCAGGGACTCACAGCACAGCTGGACACCAACCCAGCTGGGATTACACATCCAGACCTTCTGTCCCCAAGTACATTCCATCTGGGCAGGAGGAGGAGTCTCCCAGCAGCAGGACTGAGCCTTGCGCCCAAGGTAGTAAGAGAGCTGACTGCCTTGGCCTAGAGACAGCCTTAATTGGCTCATTAATAGCTGTGATTAGGGAGAGAGGGGAAGCCTTTATCTTTGAAGTCCCTGGGCTATGCTAGAAGCGCATGCAGGGGGCTTGCTGTGGCTAATTAAAGCTGAGCCATGTTTCCTGTCAAGGGCCCAAAGTGTTAATAGCTTCAAGGGAGAAAAATTAAGCTTCAATTTCCATTCAGAGGTAATGGATAGAATCAGCAGAGTGAAGATGAGAAGGAGCTGTTTAAAGGGGCAGAGCCACTGGGCTAGAAGCAGAGCTGTGGGTCTTTTCTAAAAGTGGCCAAGGAGGTACTGCTGGCCTTGCAGTGTCATGTGATACCAGAAAGGCCAAGATTCCCACAAGGGCAGCCCCGAGGCTGACATTTGTATTCCCACTGTCATAATGACTCTGAGGGTTTCAGCTTCTGGCCTCTGATTACACCTGTTCAGGGGGTTGCGGAAGGGTGAATGGTAAATGGTGAGGGTATCTGGCAACAGTCCTGGTGGCAACAGATCCTAGACACAATGGAGGTTGTGACCTCCAAAGTCAGTACTGCTACTTTATCAATCACCTTCCCTCTGGAACGACCTAACAGTGAGATCCAAGGCTTAGCACAACGTTATCTTACACAACTCTCAGTAACATACAGAAAACGCACAAGGTACAGGTAGCTTAGCTAGTTGACATGTATCGGAGCAGAGAACTAAATGCAGCTACAGTTGATTCAGAATCCCTTGTTCTTAATCAGTCATGTGGTCAAGCCTCCTTGATCCTGACCCTCCTTTCATGGGACCCATATTATTTCAAGATGAGGCTACCAACTGCACCTACCATCCACCTGGTGAGAAGGGTCCTGGGACCTCTTATCCTTCTCCCTTATGAGTGAGGGGACTTTGGAGAGCATCTTTCCTAAGGGTGGGTGTCAAACAGGACCCATTATGTGAATACAAATAAAAAAGATATTTCTTAATCACAAAGCAGGATACCAGCTCTGAAGTTGCCGTCTTCCTATGTTAGTCACTTTCTTCTTCTGTGAAGTTTGATCAAAGCAATCAAATCTTAGGAAAGTTTTATTGAACACATATTGACTTTAGTGGGAATAATATCACATAAAATAAATGCAAAAGTCAACCAAAAGTTGGTATGTTAGATTACACAAGACTCTGAGCATTTGAAAACCCCCTGAAGACGCCCAGATGGCAGTAAAGGTGGCTCCCTGAGTGTCCTGCTTTATAGCTTTTTATTAGTGAAGCTCTTACTTTCTTCATGCCCAAGTCATATGCCCTTCTCCTGGAACTGTCCCACTGTCCCTAACCTTAATCTACTGTTCCCTGGAAGTGTCTTTAACATCACCGCTTTGACATTCTCTTTCTAATGACTTATTTCAGAATTGAATATGGGCCTGCCCATCCCCTATCATTACCAGTTCTGAGATTCTGAAAATAAATGAAGACGTCTGTGTCCTCTGGCTTCCCAAGGCACACAGGGGGCAGCAAGGCAAGTTAGTGCTGCAGAATGAACAAAAGCATGACCCACTGCATGGTCTCCCTGTGGCAGGGAGTGCTTCTTGGGATAAAGTTCATCTCTGTAGCTGTCTGGGCACTTCTCACGCCCTTCAGCCCAGCTGGTGACCATGGATCTCCACTTATGCCTCCTAGAGCTACTGAGCACCTCTAGAACAGAAACTAGGTCTACCAGCCTCTCTCTCCAATGTCAACCCAAGGGGAACAGTGCCAAGGAAGGGCTGACTGGGGCAACACATGACTGAGAACCTGTCTCTAAACTGATTGCCTTGGCAGAAATGTTAACCCTTATATGTGAACCTATTCCTACTTAATCCAGCCACTTTCCCAGCAACTCAATCAGATTAAAAGGCCTCCCAGAGATTGGTTGGTATGTTCTAGGCCAAACACAGCAAACAAGGTGAAGGATAAGGTTGAGGCAGTCAGGCTGAGAACACTGGCCAAATGAACACCGTTGCCACATGGATGAGGCCAGAAGAGCTTCTCCAGCTCCAGGACCAACTTAGCAGCTCACAGCTGAGCTCATAACATGTGAGGTTCCTTGTGTGTCCTTGGCCTGAGGTGAAGGTCAACATGAGGAAGAGGAAGAAGCAGACAAAGAAGGCCTGGCTCCCTCATGACTGTGCGGCCACCTCCACACAGTGAAGCAATGATAAAAACAATGCCATCTTCTGCATGGAGCCGACATACAGAGCACAATGGCCAGTGGAATGGGGCTCTGGGAATCTCCATGGGAGCTGTTGGTGGCGCTTTGCCATAATGACTTCCATAAAGTACAAAAGTGGTGTTGTATATGGAGGGTAAACAGGCCAGCCTGTACTCAGGGCGCTGTGAACTCACTTCCTGATCCTATTCTCTGTGCCAAGTCCTGGGCCAGTAGACACATGACCACACATTACTTCATAAATTTCCATAGCCAATATACAGAGTACAGATTAACCTCACAGAAACCATGGGGAAATTGAAACCAGAGAGACTCAAGGAGAGATTCAGTGCCTCCTCTGGTTTCAAATGTTAATGCTGAGCCAGACTCAGGACTCAGGACGCTCTGACCCCATCCTTACACTAGCTTACCCCACCCACAGACATTTTCTTGGGCTCTATATCAGCCATGCACTTGTTCTGTATCCTTGGGCAAGCCCTTCCTGTATGCTGGCTGACATCCTCAAATTGCTTCTCAGTTCATCAGTTCAATCCCATGCCAACCACACTAGACAACCACCTTGCGCTGCACCACCATTCCTGTTAACAGTTGGCACCAGGACAGTATCAGGCATTGCAGTGTGCCTCCTATGGGAAAAAATTGCAGAGACCCAGGTTTCTCCCTCGAGAAATTGGGACCCCTGAGGACACAGACCTAATACTTTCACCCCACACACCTGTATACACTCAGCTGCATCGCTCAGAATGAAAGACCCAGTTGTTAAAAGCCTGGAGCCTCCTGAATGCTGAGTGTGTGAGGATTATCAAGTGCATAAGTTAGCTGGATGTATGCTTAGCACAACCAGACGTTCTAAGCTTCATATCATTTTTCAAGTTAATTTTATCTTCTAGTTTCATTTGGCCAACATTCTAGCTCAAATTGGCTCTTAGAGTAGGATAGACCCCTGATAGGCTCTTTCCTACCCATCTGTCCATGAGTGACTGAACCAGCTAGGGATTCCTGCCCTCCTCAAAGACTTTATTCCCTGAAGGGAGTTCAAGCATTCTACCACAGAAGCTCTAGGCCTCAAAGCAGTTCTTGGTCTTAGGGAGGACTTACCCTTACCTCCACAAAGTCAGGAGACAGTGAGCCCATTGCATCATGGAGCACAGTGAGACCTTTCCTTGATGGTGCTCCAGCTGGATAGGCAAAGCAACATTACACATACACACACACACACAATCAGGAAAGCAATTGAGCAGTAGGCATGCTTAGAAGCAGCCTCTTTGCTCTTCAGATAGGCAAAGGGCTCTGCCTTACCCCATCTCTCAGCTTTTGCCTGCCCGAGAATGGCTGGACTTCCTCCTAACAAGAACTATGATTTATGTTGGCTGGGTCCAATTAGCGCCAAGCTTTCTCAGGCCGCCAAGTGCCCTGCCGGCCAGCAGCTGAGGCCTGTCTGGCAGAACATATTTGGATGATGAAGCCATGCTGCGTGCTAAACTCAGCCTAAGAAAGAGCAACTCAACTTAGATGCCCACTCTAGGCTGCCAGGCTTGGCTCCTGCCCATGAGTTGGGCAACAGAGCTGTTTGGCAGAGGAAGGGGCCATGCTTGCCTGGCAAGAGGGGGTAAGACTCGTCCAGAAAAGCACCACCCGAGGGCAGCATGCCCTCCCTGGGCTTGGCTGGGCCTGGCTGAGCCCAGCAAGTTCAGGCAGCAAGAAAGCCCTGAGCTGAGAGCCAAGAGATCTGGACTGAGACCAGATATACCCCCAACTCCTCCTGTGTGACCCCAATTCTCTGTTCCTCTTCTTCTTTACAGCTCAGCCTATACAGTGGGTAGGATTTTCTCTCCTACATCAGGAACCACTTATGAAACATATCAAAAGACCTCAGTTTCCTCATCCATAAAATGGGACAAGCTGGTGTGAGGAGTTTATGTGAAGATGAATATGCAATGTGTAGCATGGACTGAAAGCTAAATGAGCCCTCACCTTTTCCCTTTTGTGTGATTAGCATTCCATTAGGTGGCAAGATTCTTCCTTGACTCTTTGTTGTTGCTGCTTAAAATGCCTTCTTTGGGCTGGAGAGATGGCTTAGCGGTTAAGCGCTTGCCTGTGAAGCCTAAGGACCCCGGTTTGAGGCTCGGTTCCCCAGGTCCCACGTTAGCCAGATGCACAAGGGGGCGCACGCATCTGGAGTTCGTTTGCAGAGGCTGGAAGCCCTGGCGCGCCCATTCTCTCTCTCTCCCTCTATCTGTCTTTCTCTCTGTGTCTGTCGCTCTCAAATAAATAAATAAATAATTTAAAAAAAAATGCCTTCTTTGTGTGTATTGGTATAAAAACTAAGTTTGGGGACTGAGGCTTAGAAAGCTTGCTATATAATTTGGTATGAGTACATATTAGTAGATTTGAGTTATGAATTTTTATCTCTCTGAAGTCCATGTTTTATTTAAGACACTAGTATCCATACCCCTGGCTTTTAGGCTCGGTTCTCAGAGGTGAGTGCATAGCCTCGAGATGGCCTGGAGAGGCCAGACACACAGACGCAGCCCTCATTGCCACCTCAGATCTACCCTGCTACGCTGATATCAGCACTTGTGTAAAGCCCAATTTTCCATGGTAAGAGACCAAAACAGGATGGCTCCGAATCCCTGGGAGTCATATTCAGGCCCTGAAGAGAAGAGCACAGACTCCAGACTTCTCCCAGAAGTAGGCTGCACCCCGCCTGACCACACTCTCCTGTGAGTCTTCTCTAGATCCCACTTCCAGATGAGGCTCAGACTGGAAAGGATAAACAAGTCCTATTTCTAAATTCCAACAAGACCTTGTTAAGTGCTTTCAATTTCAGGAACCTGAATGTACCTTCTAGAAAATGGATGTGCCATGAAAGCCCATCAATATGGGTGCACTCAGCAGTATTTTGTCCTCCTATAAACTTGGGACACTGAGACAACTGTCTACTCTTGACTCTGTTTCTTCAACAATTCTTCTGTTTTTCTTAAGCGAACAACTTCCCCTTCATTTATTAATGTCTCAGGACACCCAGATGGGGGATAAAGAATGTAAGAAACATGGCCATGGAACCCAGTTAAATGTACAAGGCCCACACCAAGTCCTGTGAACTGAGAGCCTGCCACACCCCAAGGAAACAAGTAAGAGAGGAGCCAGTGGAAGTTAATAAGGTTGAAGGGACTTGCGAGGATTTTCGGATCTTTGTGACAGAATATTAATTCATTCTGTGGAAATGTGGGCTCCCAGATTCCTAATATAGACTAGCAAAATAAAGATCTACCCATGGAATGCTTTAAGTTCACCCTAAAGTTGGCACCACCCCTGCTACCCTCTTTACTCTGACTGCATTATCCACTCCTCCACCCTAGTGCTGAGCCCAGGTACTGAACAGGCCCCAAGGAAACTCTGTAAGGATGTGATCACCATGAGCCAGCCCTGCTCTGAGGAGGTGGTAGGTATCCACTGTGGCTAAATTCACATATGTTGCAACCCATGGATTCCAGAAAGAATGGTCAACTCAGATGTGACTCATCCCAGTCACTGAGCCCCTGGGTGTGACCTCAGATAAGTGAGCACGTGGTGGAATGTCTGAACATCCAGAGCAAGGACATCGAGAGACACCCTGATCCACTCAACTTATAAAGGAATCTATGTTTGTTTATTAATCAGCAGATGGTATCTTTCTGATCTCCCAACTGCTGGGTGTGTGGAATCCAGAGAAACTGGGACAGAAGGAAGAGATATGTGAGACTGCAATGAACACTGGCTTACAAAAATGTTAGTCACTTAGTGGGAAATAAAAAGGTCAAAGACACAAGACAACTTTAACCCTTGGTATTATCAAGAATCATAGTAGGATTTTCTATTTCTAGAGAAATTTCATACTTCACCCTCACAGGCATCATCACTGTGACCATTTAATAATTTTATAGATGGGTAAACAGAGGCAACTAAGTATACACATTGGTAGCTGGCTCCAATATTTTATTAATAAAAGTATTAAAATCAGTGCTACACCTTTGAAGTCGTAGCAGGTCATCAATTTGACCATTTTCTCCCATAGAAAGGATAATATAAAAAGAACCCCAAAAGATGTATTATGAGTCATTAATTAAACTTTCTTCCAAAATGACTTCATAGGAGATTAAAAACCATCTGCCTTATAACTCTGCACTTGTGGCAGTTTTCCTCTAAAAGACCTCTTTCCCTTCTCTCTACCTTAAATGGCTCACTCCCTTGGGTTCCATTCATAGTCCTCCTCTTTTGTTTTACACACTTACGAGTGATCTCATTCACAACATGACCTCAAGCAGGATCTCCATCTCACATCTCCAGCATGGACTCTTCTCCCACAGCTGTATTTTCTACTCTGTGTATTTGGGCTCAATCATCTAGGTAGACACAGCCGTTTTCCTCCCCAGAGAAAACTGTTCTTTCTTTCACACTCAATTATGTAGGAAGAGAATGAAGGAAAGATGGAGAAAGAAAACAAAAGAAGATAAATGGAGAGGGAGTAAAGGAATGAGATGATGGGAGAGAAGGAAAATACGTGGTGATGGAGAGCCCTAAAAGATTGTTTTGTCCAACCCTTCTTTTAAAAGATGAGCATGCTGACCTAACTGGAAGTCCTGTCTCCTAACATCTGGCAGGGATCTTTGTAAGATCAGTAACACAGAGCACTGAGGAGGAATGACACAGGGAAGGCAGATAGCCAAGATGGAAAGCTGGGTCTTTGCTTCAGAGCACTCCTCTGAATGTGTGACCATGGATTTGTCTGTTTGCATGCGTGAGGTCTTGTCTGTGAAGAGTCAGTTCTGTGAGACCAGGAGCCATGTCATTTTCACTTGACTATCCAGATCACTCAACACAGGGTCTGCACATGGAAGACACTCACTAGACATTTACGCCATTCATAGTAGCCACAACCTAGAGAGTACCTGGAAATTAATTTAACAAAGAATAGAATATAGCTGTCATGGTTGAATTGGGCATGAAGTGTCCCCCAAAAGCTCATGTGTTGAAGGCTTTGTCCTTACCTGCTGGATTTCAGCAATGACAGGTGATTGCATCATTCAAGCACCAAACTTCATCTGTGAGTTAATCTATTGATTACCACCTGTTGAAGGGACAATTGGGGGCTGGGACACACTTGAAGGAAGTAGGTCACTGGGGATATATCTTTGAAGGGTGTGTCTTGCCCTGGCCCATTCCTGTTTCTGCTCGCTGGCTGCCATGAAGTGACCCTCTTAACCCTACATGTTGTGCCACCATGATAATTGTCCTCTCCAGCTTAGGCCCGTAGAAACGCAGACAGTCAACTATGGACTGAAACCTCTGTAAATGTGACCTAAATAAATAAATAAATAAATAAATATTTCCTTTTTAAAATAGTTTGTCTCAGGCATTTATCACAGCAAACTAAAACAACTGACCTACATGTAGAAAAGGATAACATTCATAGGACATAGAGGGTAGTGTGAATAGGTAGCAAGACAGCCCCACTCACAAATGGACTGGCAACATTTAAAATAAAACCCTTCTCTAAAATCAATATAAATATTTCATATAAAGTCAATCAAAATTTTAGCTGAATTGCAGGGAACTCGATATACTTATTCTGAAATGTGCATGGAGGAAAATAAATGTAGTATCCTAAGAACTTCAAGTCTTAATTTTAAAAAAGAGGAAAGAACTCATAATACTATGGTAATAAATATATGGTTGTATTTATAAGTAAGGACCCAAGAACAGATAGCTAGAATTGTCACAAAACAGAGATGCAGAGATATATCTCCTCACACTAGCACATGGGTTGCACAGACATTCTCCACTTGCTCCTCCACATCCATTCTCCTCTCTCCTCTATCTAGCTCCCAGAGGCTGGCCTCCCTACACTGCAGTAACCATACACACTGGTACTGCTGTGTCTGGGTTGCATTTTCCAGCAAGAGTCACAGGAGGTTGGAGGAAAAGGGTATCAGAGGTAGTTATGCCCAACCTCTCTCCCTCCAGGTCCAGGCTGCTCCCTGTTATGAAGAGCACATCAGTTACAACTCTCTCTGGGATTTAAAGGTTACTCCCTCCCCTTGCCCGTTCAGGCTTGGTGTGTGGGTCCTGGAGGACCAAGGGTGAAAGGGTGCCTCTTGTGAACCTGTGCCCTGCCTTGTGTATCCTTGGTATCCTTAACCTACCCTTCATTAAGTTTTCCTCAGTTAGTCCATTTGGGCTTGTATTCTGTTTCTTCCTGGGATTCTTACAGACACATGTAAAAGAAGAACTTAGTGTGCAGTAAGCATAGCGTGGCAAATGAATTGAATGCTGACAGACTTAAGTATATTGTATTGGGGAAATCTAGCTCATAATGTGTATAAGTGTGAAACTGATGCCTTAATAACATATGTAAAGGTGGTGTTATATATATTAAGAACACACATGTGAAAGAAAAATAGTTAATGGAAGATAAGTAAAATTATTACTAAAATATGGCTTATGGAGATAATTCAGTGAATAAACCACTTGTTGCACAAGCATGAGGTCCTGGGTTTGAATCCCCAGAACCCACATAAATGCTGAGCATGATAAGGTGCACTTGTAAGCCCAGTGCCTGAGAATCCCTAGGATATGCTGGCTAGCTAGACTAGCCAGATTGATGATCTCTGGGTTCAATGAGAAATCCCGTCTCAATAAATAAGGTGCAGAGGAGTTGAGGACGACATCTACTGTCAAGCGCCAGCCTCCACGTGCACGAAGACACATGCACAGACACACCTGCATGCAAACATGCACACACACACACACACACACACACACACACACACACACACAAGCCCATGCATATGTACTATACATACATATACTCAGGTAAGAGAGAACAGAAAAATATAAAGGCAAAAGGACACATAAAAGAAGATCTTTATAACTTAAATATGTGGAATAATTTCTCATACATGATAATAAAGTCAACAGAACAAACTTGATTCTATCATGAAAAGATTTATGTTCATATATCACCTGAAAACCAGCAAAAAAGGAGAATTCTCATAAGAAAAATATATAGAAGATACACAATTTTAATACAAAGATGAAGAGCATAGGAAATGTTGTTTAAAAATTTTAGTAATCAAAAAATTCAAGTTTGATTACAGTGAGATATCACCTTATGTTATTTATGTAAAAAATGAAAAAAAACTGGATAATGACACAATCTGCAAGGAGACGGTGATATGGGGATTCCTAGCATGGCAGAATTATAGAGTGGCAGTTATTTTTTGAGGACATTCTTCACCACTTTGACAAACTAAGTGCACTCATATTCCATAATCCAGCTGTGAAGCTCCTGGCTGTGCATTCTACAGAAGTGCCACTCCTGGTTTGTAGGAGAGTACACACAAGGATGATCACTGAAGCATTATTTGTGGATGATGGAGTTCCAGGCTACCACTGAGTATTTGTGAAAGTCCTAAGAAACATAAATAATTATTTTTAAGAGTATACTCCTTAGTGAAAAAAATAACAAAACCACATACATTATATAAAATAACTTACATAATTAAAAATATATATACCAAACAATAAATATGCATCAGAACATACACAAATAAAAACCACACCAAAAAAACCCATAGTGTAATTATTGCCATCGTGTTGAAGAGAAGAATGGGGATGAGATTTAACACCTTAAAAAAAAAATAGGCTAGGCCTGGTGGTACAGATCTGTCATCCCAACTACTCAGGAGTCTAAGTCAGGAGGACCACAAGTTCAAGGCCTACCTGGTCTGTCAAGTGAGATTAGACCCAGCCTGTGAAAGAGATTTTGTTTTTACATAAAAAAGTAAAATGTGGAATGAGATGATGTTTCAGTTGTAGAGCACTTGCCTAGCATGAACAAGGCCCTAGGTTCAATCTCTAGTACTGGGTGGAGGGAATAAATAGGTGATACATAGACATATAGATGATAGACAGACAGACAGATAGATGATAGATGGATAGATAAAAAGAAAGAAAAACAGACTTCTACCACTAATCTACTTTTATACACTATAAATCATGAAGTAACAATTTACTTAAAAGAAAAGGGAGAAGAATAAAAGGAAGAATGGAGATCAAAAAGAAATAAAATGGAATTATTAAAAGTGACTTACCCCAGATGGGTGTGGTGGTGCATGCCTTTAATCCCAGCAATCTGGGAGGCAGAGGTAGGAGGATCGCCATGAGTTCAAGGCCACCCTGAGACTACATAGTGAATTCCAGGTCAGCCTGAGCTAGAGTGAGACCCTACCTCAAAAAAATCAAAACACCAGCTGGGCGTGGTGGCTCATGCCTTTAATCCCAGCACTTGGGAGGCAGAGGTAGGAGGATCGCCATGAGTTCGAGGTCACCCTGAGAATACATAGTGAGTTCCAGGTCAGCCTAGACTAGAGTGAGAACCCTACCTCAAAAAAACAAAACAAACAAACAAAAAAAAAAACCACAATAAAACAAAAAGAAAAAAAGTGACTTAATCCAAAAGGATATTAGAACAAATTGAATGAATAGAAACATAGAAAAATAGTAAACTTAAATCTGGCAAGATCTATCATCTCATTTAACATTAAAAAAAGAAAAAGTTAAATTGGAACAAAACAGATAATCCAGCTCTACAGTACCCACATGTTATCCATTTTAAAGGCTAGGGATATGACTCAATGGTTAAAGGTACTTACTTGCAATACCTGCCTGTGTGCAGTTCCCCAACACCCATGTAAAATCAGACACAAAAAGTGACACATGTGTCTGCATACATTTGCAGTGGCCAGAGATCAGGTCATGCCCATAAAGACACAAATACCTGTGAGCACACAAATGCATGCAACTAAAAAAAGATTTTAAAAAGAAAACCAGGTTAAATATAATTACAGAAATAAGTTATAAACATGACATAGTAAAAGACATGCCATGTTAACACTAAAGAAAGCAGGAGTGGATGTATTACTATGAAAGTAACCTTCAGAATAAGCAACATTACCATCCATAAGAAGATCTTTTCATAAGGATAAAGGGTTTAGTCACCTAAGAGGACATAAGTAAAATGTATAAGCAATATATAGAAAAGTCTCTAAGTACATGAAGCAAAAAACGACAGAAATGAAAGAAAGAGACAATTTTAAACTATGATTGAAGAATTCAACATTTCTTTCTTAAAAATTGATAAAATAGCCAAAAATTTAAAGATTAAGAGATGTGAAAACATCATAATCTACTTGATGTAACTGACATATAAGAAGCTTCTATCAAGCAACAATACCTGTTCTTCTCAAAGCCTGTAGAACACTGTTGAAGACCAATCTTATTCTCTGTCATAGACAAATTTTGGATATGTTGAAAAGATTGAAATTATGTGGAGAATGCTTTGTTCTCTGACCATGAGAAAATTACGTTAGGAATAATAATATAACGATATCAAGGAAAAACACCAGGTAATTGAAAATGAAGCAAATACTTCTAAATAAACTATGGTGGTTTGATTCAGGTGTCCTCCATAAATTTAGGTGTTCTGACTGCTAGGTTCCCAGCTGATGGAGATTTGGGAATTGGCGCCTCCTGGAGGCAGTGTATTGTTGGGGGCCAGTTTATGTGTATTATAGCCAGTGTCCCCTTGCCAGAGTTTGACACATTCTCCTGTTGCTATTGTCCACCTTATGTTGGCCAGGGGGTGATGTCCACCCTCTGCTCATGCCATCATTTCCCCCTGTCATCATGGAGCTTCCCCTCGAGTCTGTAAGCCAAAAGCTGCTCTTGGTTGGGTGATTTCTGCCAGCAATGTGGACCTATCTGCAACATACACTAATTAAAGACACCACAAAAGAAAAATTATAAATTATTTTTAATTGATTGAGAATGAAAATACAACATACCTAAAGTTGTAAAATGCAGAATAAATAAAAACATGTAGAATTAAATATTTATATTTGAAAAGGTTTAAAATCAAGGTTCACATCTTAAGAAACAAGAGAAAGGGTGCTAGGGATGCAATTCAGTGGTGTAGCCCATCCTTAGAATGTTCAACGCCCTGGGTTCAATTTATAACACACACACATGCAAAATGAGGACAAAGGAAAACTAAAACCAAAGAAGGAAAACACAAAATAAGTATGGAATAAAATAGAGAACAGAAAAATGATGAAAAAAGATCAATAAAATCTGAAGCTTGTTATTTGAGATCAATAAAAGTGATAAACCTTGGCCAGATACCGTGACACACACCTTTTATTCCAGCACTCAGGAGGCAGAGGGAGGATGATAGTTGTGAGTTTGAAGTCAGCCTGAGACTACATAGTGAGTTCTAGGTCAGCCTGGGCTAGAACAAGACCCTACCTCACAAAACAAAACAAAGAGGGGGGTGGGGGAAGAAACCTACATTCTGCTCAAAAAAACATTCAAGTTTCAAGAATGAGAGTTGATGCATCCCATTAAATGTAGAAAAAGGTTGTAGGAAATAAAAACAATTTAGGAAATTCAATTGTATCTTACATACTTTCAAAGAACAATCATACTGATAATTCCAAAAATGCTGTTTATTAGAACATCAAAAATATGAATTACTTCAAGTAGAGAGGAGGAAAGGGGAAGAAGAGGAAAAACCTGCTACTCTTGATTCATACTTCATAACCCATAAAAAATAACAAAAAAATGGCTGGGCATGGTGGTGCATGCCTTTAATCCCAGCACTTGGGAGGCAGAGGTAGGAGGATCACCATGAGTTCAAGGCCACCCTGAGAATACAGAGTGAATTCCAGGTCATCCTAGACTAGAGTAAAACCCTACCTGGAAAAAAAAAAAGGGGGTCACAGTCCATTATTAATTGAATATTAAATGTCCATGAGGGCTGGACATGGTGGCACATGCCTTTAATCCCAGCCTTTGGGAGGCAGATATAGGGGTATTACTGTGAGTTTGAGGCTAGCCTGAGCTAGAGTGAGACTCTGCTTTGAAAAAATAAAATTAAATGTCCATGAAAAGCTCATGTGTTGAGGGCCTGGTTCCCAGTACAGCAATGTTCAGAGGTGGGGGCCTTCAGGAAGTGCATGGAACCTGAAGGCGCTGACCTTTTATGGTTCCAGAGTTTAATGAGCTTCAGAAGAGCAATCTCTGCTTCCCAGAAACCTTGAAGTGAGCATTTCTTCTCTGCCACACATTCCCCCGGCACCCTGCCATGATGCTCTGCTTTGCCATACAACCATAGCAATGGGACCAAGTAACCATGGACTAACGTCTCTGAAAGCATAAGCCAAAATACCTTTGTTATCTCAGGCATTTCATCACAACTGACTAGCGTAATGCCCAGACATATACTAGAAAATCCCTTTTAAAATGAAACAAAAGAGACAATGTTAGATAGTAGGGATTGGGCTGAGATTTCTGAAATAGGACACAAAAAGTACAAATTTTGAAAAAAAATGATAAATTGGATTTGTACAGCACTAAGCCATGTACTCTGCAAAAGAATCTGTTTGGAACCTGCAAATAGAGACTAAGTGCTAGAAGGCTTAACTCGTACTTGAAGTAGTACTGGTTTATAAAAATACATTTGAGGGCTGGAGAAATGGCTTAGTTGTTAAGGTGCTTGCCTATGAAGCCTAAGGACCTGTGTTCGACTCTCCAGATCCCACATAAGCCAGACACACAAAGGTGAGGCAAGTGTAAGGTTGAACATGCCCACTTGATGGCACAAGTGTCTGGAGTTCAGTTACAGTGCCTGAGGCCCTGGCACACCAATTCTGTCTCTCCCCCCTCTCTCTCTTTCTCTTTAAAAAAATAATAATAAATGTTTTTTGAAAAAATGCGTTTGACAAAGTATTTGTGAACAGAATGAAGAATTATTACTGTAGAAGCTAGTCAGTTTCCTTGGCTAGGTGGATAGATAGGGGAAAAGGGTCCTCGGTAGATGATCATATTCTAAGCTAAGTATGATGGTTAAGGTGTTGTCAACTTGGTCTGTTTACTAATCCACAGACTCCATATTTCAGATGGGTCTCCGAAGTTGCTTCCAGGAAGGATTAACTGAAGGAGGAAGTCCTTCCCCCAAGGTGAGCCCTTCCCCCAGAGTGGGCAGCCCCTCTCAGAGGGAGACTTGATATAAGGAAGCTCTGGGGATGGCCCAGGACTTGGAAGGAGCACAATTGGAAAATTGGTGAGAAGGATATTTGGGGAAGATATATGTGGATAGAACTCTCTGAATGGGCAAAGGATATAAAGATATTGTGTCCCATATTAATGCTCATCAGAAGGTGACCTCATCAGAGGCTGACTTTGATAATCAAATAGATAAGATGACCTGTTCTGTGGATAGTGGTCAACCTCTTTCCTCAGCCATCCCTGTCATTGCCCAAGGGGCCCATGAACAAAGTGGCCATGGTGGCAGGGATGCAGGTTATGCATAGGCCCAGCAACATGGACTTACACTAACTAAGGCTGATCTAGCTATGGCTGCTGCTGAGTGCCAAATTTGCCAGCAGCAGAAACCAACTCTGAGCCCCTGATATGGTAGCATTCCTTGGGGTGACCAGCCAACAACTTGGTGGCAGATCCATTGGACCACTTCCATTATAAAAAGGCTAGCATTTTGTCCTTACTAGAATAGACACTTATTCTTGGTATGCATTTGCCTTTCCTGCACATAGGAAAACTACCATCTATGGGCTTACAGAATGCCTTATCCACTGTCATGGCATTCCACGCAGCATTGCTTCTGACCAAGGAACTCACTTCGTAGCCAAGGAAATACAGCAGTGGGCTCATGATCATGGAATTCACTGGTCTTACCATGTGCCCCACCACCCTGAAGCAGCTGGCTTGATGGAACAGTGGAATGATCTTTTAAAGAAACAGCTACAGCGCCAACTAGGTGGCAATAGCTTGGAGGGCTGGGGATGTGTCCTCTAGTGAACTGTATACGCTCTGAATCAGCGTCCTATATATGGTGCTATTTCTTCTATAGCCTGGATTCATGTGTCTAGGAATCAAGGGGTGGAAATGGTTCCACTTACCATCGCCCCAAGTGACCCATTAGCCAAATTTTTGCTTCCTGTTCCTGCAACCTTATCCTCTGCTGGCTAGAGGTCTTGGTGCCAGAGGAGAGAGTGCTTTTGCCGGGAGGCACAAAGAACATTCCATTGAGGTGGAAACTAAGACTTCTCCCTGGCTACTTTGGGCTCCTGATGCCCTCCCGGCAACAGGCTAAGAAAGGAGTTACAGTGTTAGCAGGGGTGGATGATCCAGTCTACCAGGGAGAAATTGGACTGCTCCTCCACAATGGAGGTAAGGAAGAGTATGTCTGGAGTGCAGGAGATCCTTTAGGGCATCTCTTGGTGTTACCATGCCCTTTTATCAAAGTCAATAGATGACTGAAACAACCCAATTGAGGTAGTGTGATAAATGGCTCAGATCCTTCATGAATGAAGGCATAGGTCACCCCTCCAGGTAAAGAACCAAGATCTGCTGAGGTGCTTGCTGAAGTTGGGGGGAATACAGAATGAGTAGTAGAAGTAGTAGCAGTTATAAATACCTGCTAAGGCCATGTGACCAGATACATAAATGAGGACTGTAACTGCCATGTTTCTGTCCTACCTTCATACAGAGTGCTTATACATATCTACACCAATATTAAGATCACATCACTAGCTAACTGTTGTTGAATTTATATTAGACCTATTTATTAGAGATTAAGCATTCCTCAAGGAACCTTGCTTTGTGTTGGGGGAAGATTTTACATTTCCAGCGGTATGTGGGATAGTTATATCATGTTAGATGGAATTATAAGCTTGTTACTATTTTCACTGGGAAATTAAGTATGATGTAAGGAGATATAGTTTGGTGCCAAGTTGAGAAGGGGTGGACTTGTGATGTTTAAGGTGTTGTCATCTTGGTCTGCTTAGTAATCAACAGAAATCCCTTTGGGGTGGGTCTCCGAGGTTGCTTCCAGGAAGGATTAGCTGAAGGAGGAAGTCCTTCCCCCAGAGTGAGCCCTTCCCCCAGAGTGGGTGGTCCTTCTCAGATGAGAACTTTATATAAAGAGCTACTTGCTGCCTTCCAGTGGGGACTGAAGACCAGTGTCAACTGAAGACCTGCATGGCTTGGAACCCAGCTACTCCTAAGGAAGCCTCCAGTGCTGGATTGGGACTGCTGAGGCAGCTGGCCATGTGGACTGAGCAGCTACTGGGTTCCTTGATTCTCAGGCCTGCAACTACTATTAGACTACCATAAGCTAATCTAATAAATTCTCTTTTTAATATAATTCATTCTAGCAGTTCTGTTCCTCTAGAGAACCCTGATTAATACACCAAGATAGCAAAAGAGATGATCTCCACTCCCTCCCTCTTCTTCTAAAACCAGAAAATGTCCAACAGCTCAGTCACTAACAAGTGTCTCCAAGCATCAAGCAATCCATTCAGTTTTAAGATCCCACAGACGAGACCTATTTGCTGAGCAGGTCACTGCCACATGGTCACTGCCTGTGTAGTCTGGCTGTGGCATCTCGCCACCCCAACCCCCAGCAGTTGTGCTAATCTAAGAGAGGGAGGGGAAATGAAGGAGACATCCCCCACTTTGGGGACTTTTATGGTTGACTTTGACCAGCTATGGTTGTCCGGCAGTGGTTGGGGCTCTCGGAGTCCACTGGGGCTGTGGGAGTCCAGCGAGAACAATGTAGCTGGGGAAGGTCAGTCGCAGCTGCTTCTCATGGTGCTCTGGGGCTAGTCTGCTGCTGGAGCTCACCTGCTGCTTCAGCCTTGAACAGAATTGTAGGTTACTGCTAAACTTTTAATGCACAACCAATCAGCTTAGGACATTCCATTACAGGTAGAGACAACCCCAACGTTCTTAAACCCCCCAAATCTAGCTTTTATTTGAGTTTCTCACTTGGGGGGGGGAGGGCTTCTGTTCAAGTCAGTGGATGCTTTCTTGCTTGTCTGATGTTTCTACTCTTACTATATCTCTGAATCCCATTTATAAAGCCTGTTACACACATTCCTCATACCAACCTGGTGGAGTGTCTTGTGGCTGAGGAGCAGCAATCCTTTGCTTCACCCTGGGTAAGAATCCATGGGAGCAGAGCTCACTTAGGAGAGAGCTGCTCTCCACCACTGTTTCACTATCATAACTCAGTAGTAAAATGCCAAGCAGCCCAGTGGGCAAAATATTTGAACAAAGGCTACATTAAAGAAGATACAAGAGTAGCAAGTAGGCACCTGAATATATTCAACACCATTAGTCATCAGAGCAGTGTACATTACAAGCACAAAGAGATCAATTCACACACAACAGAATGGCTGCAATTATAATGGCAATAACTGGCAAGGTCAAGGGTTTGTGTGAAGGTGAACAACTGGAGCTCTCATCCTTCATTAAGCTTCAGAAATATAATAAGTGTCCCACTATATTGTCCATTAGTCATTGCAGTGAGTTGTAACAATGATTATGAATATGGGAGATACACCTTACAAAATGAAGAACCCAGAAATGGCCTCTGCCCTCATGAAGGCCCCACTATTCTTCAAGCTCATTCTCCTAAGAACTCATGTCTCTGGCTTGAGGCTAACACTTTATGTTGTAGCTTGATGATTCTTAGAATTTTCAGCATGCTTGAAAAGTCTTGAGACAAGGGTCTACTCTAAGGAAATTATGGACCTTGCATAGATTAGACAGGAAGCCGCTGTTTTGTGAGGCATGGAGACGGGGATCTGCACACTGTGGAGACAAAGAAAAAGTTAAGGGGAAGAACTCAAAAATAAATAAAAGCACACACATCCCCAAAAAATAAATATTTTCATCAAAGTCAGTAAAAGCTTCTTCCACCAGCAGCTGTTTGAATTCCATGGCCCTAGTTTCCATATGCAAATGGGAGTGCAAATGTGTGTGAAACAGCTTGGATCTAGTCAGAGAAAAGCTTAAAAGCTGAAGACCCTGGGAGAATCACTTCTCTCCTAGTGTTGGATCCTTGAACATAGAGATATTGGTAAAGTAAAGAGTGAATAAAATCTGCAAAAAGTTTGAACCAGGTTCAGCTGTTGAGGCACTTGCCTGAAAGGCCTAAAAACCTGGGTTTGATTCTCCAATATTCATGGAAAGCCAGATGCACAAAGTGGTGTATGTGTCTGGAGTTCATTTGCAGCAGCTAAAGGCCCTGGTGCACCCATTCTCTCTATGTCTCTGTCTCTCTATCTCCAACTGCTTGCAAATAAATAAAAATATTTTTAAATGTTCACACCATTTCTAGACAAAAGGAGTTTTAAACAGGGCCACCAGGAAAGGAAAAGCAGCAAATCCTTTCCAGGGAGGAATGGAAGAGTGAACACTAAGGCCCAGAGTTATCTGGTTCCTGCATCTAAATCCATGCACACCTGTCATGAATAAAATGGACTTTGTTCCATGTGGTCACAAGGGTGGCAGCTAGGGACTAGTGGAAATAAGCTATATATTTGTGGTGAGGGCAAAATATGAAGCAGTTCCTTGTTGCAGTTAGGTTTGCATTGCTGGCAGAAAACACCCAACCAAGAGCAGCTTATGGGCGGGGGGGGGGGGGGAGGTTTTATTTTGGCTTATAGACTCAAGAGGAAGATCCATGATGTCAGGGGACAACAATGGCATAAGGAGAAGGTGGACGTCACCTCCTAGTCAACATCAGATGGACAACAGCAATAGGAGAGTGTGCCCAACACTGGCAAGAGGAAGCTGGCTATAACACCCATAAGCCCACCCCAACAATACACTGCCTCCAGAAGGAGTTAATTCCCAAATCACCATCAGCTAGGAACCTAGCATTCAGAACACCTAAATTTATGGGGGACAACTGAATCAAACCACCACATTCTTCCCTGGCCCCCTCAACTGGTAAGCATACATGATGTAAAATGCAATGCATTCCTCCAACTTTAAAATTCCTCATAGTTTTTATCAATCTCAGTGACGTTCAAACATCCCCATAGTCCAAGGTCTTTTAACTGAGCCATAATACCAGAAAAACAAACAAACAAAAAAAACTCCATATTGACACAGAATAAACATTCACACTACAAAGGATAGCAATGGGCATAGCAAAGAAATATTCATCCAATACAAGATTTAAACAGAGCAAACATCAAACTCTGTAGCTCCAAGTCCAACAACTCTAGTCAGTGACAAGTCTCCGAGTCCATTTAATCAGCAACAAGTCTCTGGAGTTCCTCCAGCTAGGCTACTTACAGTCCCAGAAAACCTCATCCAGTGCCAGGAACTCTCCTAGGCAGCCACCCCATAGTCCTGGCATCTCCAGTGGGTCTCTACTGCAATCCACGGTTCATTCTCCTGGCTCCATCGGACCCCCCCCCCCCAGGTAAACCAACAAGCTCATTTCACACTGTCCATGGCCATTTCCATAAAAACAAAACCATGTTACAAATTCAATGACCCTCTCTTTCCTGCATTTGTTATACTCCATAATACTAGGCATGCTGCCAATTTGTTAATCTGGCGGAGTGGGGGGGGGGGGAATAAAGCAGACTTAAGAACAGGACATTCCTGCAGCATTCAGGCACCTTATAAAGATTCTGCATTCTTCCTGTTGTCCCAATGCAGGTTAGCTGACCAATCTCAAAGGTTGGAATCTCTCTAACAATTGCAGGTGAACTGGTAGATGTTTCAGGCCAAAGATTTCATTTTTTCTGTGCCACATCCCTCTGTTTACACCAGTCAGTATCTATGCAATGCAACCCTGCACAAGTTCTCAGGGAAGGGGCATAACAGCAAGTCTCTCACACAAACTGCTTCTAGCCCAGTCTAGGCAAGTCTCTTTCTCACCATCATAAGCTAAACTTCATAGTCCTTATTTCTTACTGCATTCAGGTCTTTCAACTCTGACCAAAATGGTCCCTCAAGCTGTACTTACGGCACTACAAGTCATCTCTTAGGCCAAGGTTTCAAATCCTTCCACATTCCTCTTGAAAATCAGCTCCAAAAGGCCAAAAGCTACACAGTCAGGTTTCTAGAAGCAATATTACTACTTATTGGTACCAACTTTACTGTTGCAGTCAGTTTAACATTGCTGGCAGAAAACAGCTGACCAAGAAAATGGGGGGAAAAGGGTTTATTTTGGGTTACAGATTCAAGGGAAGCTCCATAATGGCAGGGGGAAATGATGGCATGAGCAGAGGGTAGACCTCTCTTCCTGGCAAATATCAGATGGACAATAGCAACAGGAGAGTGTGCCAAACACTGGCAAGAGGAAGCTAGCTCTAATACCTATAAGCCTGCCCCCAACAAGACACTGCCTCCAGGAAGCATTAATTCACAAATCACTGTCAGCTGGGAACCTAGCATTCAGAACACCTAAGTTTGTGGGGGACACCTGAATCAAACCACCACATTCCTCAAGCTTAGGAACTTCCTACAAGTGGAGCTGGATACCTCAGAAGTAGTGAGTTTCTCATCACCTTCTGTCTTCAGCAGTGTCCAGACAATGAGAAGATTAAGAATTTAAGAATCTAACCCAAAGTTTGAACTAAGAATAAAGAAGATATATATCTGGACATGATGAGTTTGATGGGTAAACAGGGCTTTCCAGAGCTGAGAGACCAGGCTGGAGATATAGAAGAGAAGGAGGCATGAAAATACCAAAGGCTGAAGATGGAGTCAACAGGTTTCTCATGACTGGGTTTGGCAAGGAAAAGCCAAGCAAACCTCAACAGCTATGTACCGTGGCAGAGGGTATCATCAGGGCCCCTGCCCGAGCCTCAGCATGGCAAGTGCAGTGCTGCGTGGACATTGTTGCCTACTCAGATCCTCAGAAAATCTCCTTTGGGCAAGGTACGTCTTGTCCAGATAGCTGCTCATTCAGTGGGCCTGGAGGATACTGCCATGCAGGCCCTCCACGAAAGCTCCCATGAAGGCAACCCTGCATGCACTCATCTACCTTTGTAGAACGTCAAAGTATTTCTCCTAGGACAACACTTCCAAGTCCTCCCTCTCTTCTTCCTCCTTCCTCTCTTTACAATCCATTTTTTTGAAATGCCAACTGTATGTAGAATGAAGCCAGTATAACATGCTTATTAATAATAATGAAAACATAGAACCCGTGAAAACCTCTGTACACCTGTAATAATACTCAAATGAGAAATGTATCACCTTGCAATGCCCACACAGACAAATGTAAGTTTGGAGGTACCTAAATACAAAATCTTCTTTCTTTAAAAGATTTTTTTTTTTTGAAAGAAAACAGGACATATAGCTGAAGAGTAAACAAGTTTTACAACATAATGGCTGTATAGGTTGTATAAAGTACTTGCACTGGATATGAATGATTTTAAGAAACAATTCTGAGCTTTGAGCATTAAAGGCACTTGACCTTTAGTACCACCACAACAGATGCACTGGTGTAGATCCCTCTCTCTGAAGTACAAATTCCATACGAACACAGCAAGTGGATTCTGGGAACCACAGACATCTCATCTAAGAGCAGGATTCCCTGGGACCTGCCCAGGTCACCAAGAATCACAGCCATGTGTAAGTACAGCTGGAAGCTTCCAGAGCTTATCTGATCTCAGGACCCATGTTAACACACAAACACAAGAAGGTACTTCGGGGACACATACTTACAAACAGTCTTTCTAGTATTAGTAATGATTGCAAAAGCGACATCACTGTCCTTTACTGTATACACAGTCATCATCTTGCTGGATCCCACAACAAGTCTGGGAGGCACACATGGCTACTGTTTGTACTTCACGGGTGAGGACATTGAAGTGTGGAAACAGTCAGCTAGGAGGTTGTGAAACAGTTTTACAGTGATAAACTCTTGACCACCCCATACATGTAATAATCTATTTGTGCAGTCCATGTTGGCCTTACAAATATCCATAGTAATGGGCAAATCATGAGAGCACCCCAAATTCCTATATGAAATGAGCCTTTCTAGACTCTGCCCAGTCCCACAGAGAATTCATTCATTTTGCTTTCTTGTCCTGACATCCAGCTTCAGTAGTTTTGTCCTGTCCTGCTACAGTGGGGCCTTTCCTCCTAATGAAATCCAACTTTTTGGAGTCCCCTGTGCTTGACTATCTTCTGTCATGATCCCCCCCAAAAAATTATTTCCTGTTACCAGACACTCTGACTGGCCTTGGGACCCCTTTTCCAAGACTCTCAAGCCAGCACCCAGCTGTGAGCCATGTGAGCACTGCTGAGATCACATTGCTTCAGTACTCTTCCCCACTGGGGAGACAGGGGATGCTGAGCCTTCCCTTGCTCACCTCAGTGTTTTGTGTCCTTAGGACAAAGGGAGGTAGCTGGATGGAACTAGGTTTAGTCTATGGCCAGAGCTCAGTCTGCAGCCAAGAGTAAGGCTGTCTATCTTGTCCGAACTGGGTTCAGTCAGGAATAGACACAGCTCCCTATCTGTCTGTCTGTCTATCTATCTATCTATTAATCACCTATCTGAGTCTCACTCATTCTGAGATTGTAGAATAGCTTATTGACCCATCTGAACTTCTGCATCATACTTAGGCTGGCCTCCTTCCTTCCTGTGGAAACAACAATTTCTTCCAAGGCTCAGCTCCATGCAGACTAACAACCCCTCCTTCTCCAGCAGATCTCAAGGATTCATTCAGTGAACACTCCTCCTTGAGATCAGAGGTTGTTCTCTCTGTGTTACATCCTTAAGTCCAAAGCACAAGATAGCTGACGTCTGTCTCCAGAGGTCCACATCCATCAGCGACTCCATTGCTCGACCCTTGTCCAGAGCTGCTCAGTGGCCACTTGCGCTTCCTCATCATTCTCACACTATTTCATAGTTCACTACAGAGTCTCCTGTGAGCCTTCCAAGGGTCACATCCAAGAGTCACCTCTCATTTTATTTTATTAGATGTCAACACCTCTCTCCTAGTTTTTCTCATCTTTATTTCCAAAAAAATCTTTTGAATTTTGAGACGGTCTTGCTATGTAGCCCAGGCTGGCTTAAAATTTTTTAATCTCTCTGTCTCAGCTTTCCAGGTGCTGAGATTACAGCCTCTCCACTCTTCAGTCTGTTTTGATGAGTGCTTCTCTTCCAAAGTTGACATGTGCAGGCTCCCTGGGCTTCAACAAGGACTTCTTCACATCTAGTATCTATCATTTCTAATAGTCCTTTACATTTTATTTCATCTCTGTGCAGCGGAACCTGCTTGTGCCTTTCTAACCCTGTCCACTCCCCTGAGCTGCAGGCTCATTTTTAGGCTTTTTCCCACCATCTCCATGCAGATGCCAGTGGGCAGCTAGTGCTTAGTGTGACCTCAGACTGCCTCCTTGGTATCTTTTCCCTACTCCCTCAGAACTGTTCCTTCCTCAGTCCTACTCTGCTCTGTTAAAAAACAAGCTGCTGGGCTGGAGAGATGGCTTAGCAGTTAAGCGCTTGCCTGTGAAGCCTAAGGACCCCGGTTCGAGGCTCATTCCCTAGGTCCCATGTTAGCCAGATGCACAAGGGGGCGCATGTGTCTGGAGTTCGTTTGCAGAGGCTGGAAGCCCTGGCGCGCCCATTCTCTCTCTCTTCCTCTATCTGTCTTTCTCTCTGTGTCTGTCGCTCTCAAATAAAAAAACAAACAAACAAACAACAAAAAAACAAGCTGCTGAAAACAAAACCCTTAGCCTCAGTCTTATTTCTTCTCTTCCTTCAACTCCACACTGTATCCATTACCAAATGCTAGCTATGGACTTGAACTCTGCATGGACCAAACCAGCTCTTTTCATGTTGCAATGCAGCCACCTGGGTGAAGGCCCGTAATCCCCACAGATGACACCAGTGTCCTGGCTGGCCTGTCAATGCCCTCCACTTGCCACCTCACCATCCTCCACACCAAAACCAGAATTGTCTTCCAAAAATGCAAATCAGGTTTTGATCCTCTCCTTTAAAGTCTACAAGCTTCTTAGTAAGGATAGAATTCAAACGCCTGGCCTTGACACAGTCTTAACTCACTTAGCCCCTTCTCTGTGTTGACCTGGAATTTTCTTCCTCATGACCTTGGTCTGACTCCTCTATTGTTTTTTTCCTGAACATACTTACTATGGTACCTCCCTACCAAAGGGCCTTTGCCTACACTGTTTCTTGTATAGATAATGCCCTTCCCTTAGATCTGTTGATGGCACACTCTTTCTCATCATTCACCAGACACTGTCTACCACTTATGCTGTCTTCATTGTTATTTACCTGCCTGTGTATTAGTCTTCATCAATTGGAAAGTAAGGTGAGTGTGAACAAGCGCCCTTCCGGTCTTGTTCACTAGTCTTCAGCACCAAGCACTGGCTAGTCTCCAGACGCATGTGTGCTGTGTGGATGAATGAACACACACGCCCACTGTCTCTAGAAAGCCACCTTTGCTGCCACGTGCCAGGCACTGAAGCCTGTTAGGCATGAGCTCCACTTCATGGGAAGGAGGCTCTGAGACATACTCCTTGTTCAATCTGTTCTGCTCCACTGCTTCCAGGTGTATGACTTTGGGCAAGTTTTCTCCCTGTGCCCCAATTTCCTCATCTGTAGAATGATAGCTTCCTCATAGACTTGCTATGGACACGTGTAAGCTAGTACATTCAAATGGTGAAGGAGGGAGTTGGTTCCTTGTGCAAAGTACTTGTAACGCCAACATGAGAATCTGAGTTCAGATCCCAGCACCCATGTAAAAGCCAGAAAAGCCAGACATGATAGCACAGGGGAGGTGGCGACAGGAGGATAGCTAAGGTTTTCCTGGCTAGCTAGTCTACCTGCATCCATGATCCTGCGCTGAGAGAGAAGGGGCCGGGGGAGAGAGAGATGCCCTGTCTCAAAAAATAAGGTGAAAAGCCGGGCATGGTGGCACACGCCTTTAATCCCAGCACTCAGAGGCAGAGGTAGGAGGATCGCTGTGAGTTCGAGGCCACCCTGAGACTACATAGAGAATTCCAGGTCAGCCTGAGCTAAAGTGAGACCCTACCTCATAAAACAACAACAAAAAAATAATGTGAAGGGCTGGAGAGATTTCTCAGTGGTTAAGGCACTTGCCTGCACAGCCTAACAACTGGAGATTGATTCCCTAGTACCCATGTAAAGCCAGATGTACAAAGTGGCTCATGCATCTGGAGTTCATTTACAGTGGCTAGAGACCCTGGTATGTCCATTCTCTCTCTGTGTCCCTAGCACGGTGGCACACTCCTTTAATCCTAGCACTTAGGAGGTTTAGGTAGGAGGATCGCTGTAACTTGAGGCCAGCCTGAAGCTACAGAATTCCAAGTCAGCCTGGGCTGACTTGGAGACCCTCCCTCAAAAAAAAAAAAAAAAACAACAGTAAATAAATAAGGTGAAGACCAATTGAAGCAGACACCTGACATCTGCCTTTGCCCTTTGCCCACACACATGTGCATGCATACCCACACACACACACTTCAGGTGAATCCTAATGAACACCTGCTCCCATATATAAGAACATACATACAAACATCACATACATACACACACTCGCAAAAAAAGGAATGCTAAAACAGTACCTAGCACACAGAAAATGATCAATTAAAGCTAAGAATTATTGCAGCATCGAATAGCAGTCCTATGTAGCAAGATTTCTCAATGTCAGTAGGTCTGGCATTTGAGATTAGATAACCATAGACAGCATTGCCCTGCACATTTGAGATACTGAGCAGCATCCAGGCCTCCAACCACTAGATGCCAGTAGCACCTTCCCAGTTATGACAAGTGTTCTTTCAAATCATCAAAGGTCCTTGAGGGCAGAGGGATGGGAAACATGCTGTTGTCAAGCAGTTTGGCATTGCCTGCTCACACAGACAAAAATACTATGAGTTTAGAGTTTAAATAACTTGCCCAAGGCCAAAGAGAATGAGTGGTAGAGCAGGGACTTGAACTCCAGTCTTTCCCACTTACTTCCTGTGCTTGCAGCCCAAGTCCCTCTGTCCATCCCCCCCACCCCCAGCCCCTGGCTGTCATTACAATTGTCACTACAATCACAGATCTGTGCTAATTACACAGCAATGTAAAGCTTTATATGTGGTTTGTTATTTTATATCCAGGAACATGGTCTGCAGCCTTCATTACATTGAGCAGCTGTGTGTACACTTGGGGGCTAAGTGCCATTTAGTGGTCAGCTCGATGGTGTATTTGGTTTCAAGCATCACGTTTCTTCTTTCCCTTTCTGTACATCAGTTGAATCCAGAGGGATGGAGCCTTGCAAAGTTTGGGCTAAAGTGAAAGACAAATCCTGACAATTAGCCCACTGTCCTAACTAGATTGGGAGGCACAGCTCAAAACTGCCATATGTGGTGGGGTCACATGCTTCCCAGTGACTGTGTGCATATGTGTCCATTCATAAGCCACCTCCATTCTGGCATCCATTGTGTGCACACCCTTCCCATTCACATCTGAAAGCTTTGGTGGAAAGGGCTCAGCAAGCATCCTTCTAGCCATCAGCTTCATGACATGAATGTCACTGCTCCCTTCAGAGATGTTTCCATGTCTTATCTTTAAAATAGTGAGTGGGGAGACAAAAGTATCTGCCTCACCGTGTCCCTGAGATACTTTAGGAAAGGTAATGGGTCTAGCATTGGATTGCTATGCATTAACCACATTTCTTCTTCTTCCTTCACTTGCCAAATCATTCCCAGCCCACTCTCGGTACCACCGCCTTCTCTCAGCCAGAATGTGCTTCTCACTCTGCCCTCCTCGGCTTCAGCACCTTCAACAACATGGAATGCAGACAGAAGGCTCTTTCTTCCATCGAACCCTGTTTGGCAGTCATAAACTGGTTCAAATCCTGCCTCCTTCAGGAAAGTCTTGAACTTTATGCTTTTGGCATGCTTAGATTTTTATGACATTGCACCACCCGGTCCTTACATAATTTTTTCTTTATTTAAAATCTATTTTTGTCATTTTGAAAAATGTAATTGACAGTTGTATATGTTTACAGTGTACAACATGATGGCTTAATAATATACATTCATTGTAATATGATTATCACAATCTAATTAATGAACATATTGAACACCACCCACCCTATACATATCTAGATTCCCAGGACTTGTTTATCTTATAGCTGAAAGTTTGTTCTTTTGGCCAATCCTTACACTTATTGGTAGGAATATTGGTACAGCCTTATGAAAAACAGCATGAAAAATCTTCAAAAAATTATAATATAGCAAATTTCATTGCTGAGCATTATAAAAAAAAAGAATCAGTATCTAAAAAAAGATATCTGCACCTTTGAGTTCATTGCAACACAGTTTACTTAAGTGTAATTTTAATGTGCCACCTACAAAAATTTCTTGACTTACTCAAAAGTTGCAAGTAGCTGGAGAAGGGAAGGTCTGTTACACAACAGTGCATATCATGACCCTATAAACATGTTCAAGTAGAGATGACACACTGCGTATCCCTGAAGCTCGCACAGCCAGGCATTGCCCATGTGGAACCTGATGAGTTAGCCTCCTCTGCTGGCATCACACTAACGCGACCTCTCCTAAAGGACAGGATACAAAACTTTCTAAGACCCTGCAGAGTCTTTCCTAGTGCTGTTTCTGACTCTCTCCAAGTCTAGTTCTCCTCTATCATTGTTCCCAGTTCCCTTAATGTATCAAGCATCCTGCTGCGCCTTGCACATGGTCCTACTTCCTCAAATGCCCTTCTTTTCTTCATTCTCCAACTCTTGCTTATTCTTTTGCTGTTGTTGTTTGGTTTTTGTCGCTGCTGTTGTTTTGGTTTGGTTTTTGAGACAGGGCTCACTATGTAGGCCAAGCTATCCTCAAATTCTCCATCCTCCTACCTCAGCTTCCCAAGTGCTGAGGTTACAGGTATGTGCCACCTCTCCAAGCTCCTGCTCAATCTTAAAGACCAACTCCTTCTTAAAGACCAGTCACCTTCTTGGCGAAGCCCTTTGTTGGTGACTTCTCTCCCAAGGCTGCCTGGTTGCTCCTCAGTCCCATCTGTTTGCAGCTAGTCCTTTCCACTGGATGGCAAATTCCCTGAGGACAAAACCTGGCTGGTTTCTCTACACCCAGCATGTCCCTGCTCAGCTAGTGCTGTTGCAGGTATCTCTCCTGATCCTCTCCTGTGCTCTGTGACATGCGCCTATTTCCAGCTTGTATGCAGGAATGCTCTTTGCTGGATCATCACAGTGTCCACATTTTCCCCTGGTACTTTTCCTTCACTCTAGTCTTCAGCTTCAGCCTCTGCTGGTTTTGTAGTCAGCCTCTCTTCTTACCCGCAGGCAATTCTGTCCTTCATTCAGCAAGGATTACCTTCCAGCCAAGGCCGGGGTGGAGAAGGCAGAGGGAGTAAGAGTCAGAACTGGAAGTGAATGTTGGTCAGAAAGTGCTAAAGCCCAGGCAGTGTCTGCCAAAAGGCCAGCACTCAGGCCTGGGGCAAAGCTCTTCCTGGGGCAGGCAGAGTCCTGCCAGCAGCAGCAAAGGCCCTCCTCACTCACCCAGCAGGGTTACCCTTCCGCAGTACAGGGCAGGGCTCCTAGACCTGCTCAAGAGAGTGACTTTGTTGGTTTAGTTATGCTACAAGGCTTTTGCTCCTGCTCCAGCAGTTACAGCCTACAGATTCCTAGTACCTATCTGATTGAACAACTTAATTAAGATGCAATAAAAGACGAGTGGGCCGGATGTGCCCCCAAGCAGAGCAGGCTGCAGTCTGTGCCCCCTCTTGAGCCCTGAGCTCTTTCCCACCCTTCCTACTGGACCTGATGGGCAATGGCAGTAAACACAGAGCTCTACCATTGGGTGTGGAGGTTTGTCTCTATCACACCCTCCAGGGTCCAGGGTCCATTGCAGAAAGATGGCAGAAAGAATGTCAGAGCCAAAGGAAGGAGAGGAGTGCTTACAATACTGTCTTACAAAGTGACCTAGATAGTGATGACCTCACAGTGGCTGATGCCACCTCCACAGAGCTGCATAATAGGAGAGGAAATGATGACATGAAGCGTGTGGAGTCGTTTCTGGTGTCCACTTCTTTTTTTGGTATTCCTTTTAGTGGTTTAGAGCCTGGGTTCCGCCTTCTGCCCCTCCAGGCATCTGGTCTTCCTCACCCAATCTTTCCCCATCCCTCCTTCTGGTTGCTCAGTGTGGTGCTCTGAGGCATGAGTGGGAGAAGTGGGGAGAGCATGAAGCTGCAGTCAGGAGATGTAGGCTCAGGCTCTGGTTCCCCACTATGGCCCAGCTCCCCACTGACCTCTCTGGCTACAGTTTGCCCCTTTCATCCATGAGTCCTGTAAGTGAAGCTGTTCCCTTCAAATCCTGTAAGGACTTCTCAGGCGGAACTGTGCATATACAACAATAGACCCCTGGCCTGGCAGCAAGGCACAGCTTCAGCTCCTGCCTCCTGCTCTCTACTCCATCCTCCTAACTGCTGGTAGTGACCTTGGGCACTGGCGCCCTCACACCTCTCCCCCTTGGCACCTACTGCTGCCTCTCCTTCTGAGCTACCTCCAACTAACCCTTCAAGACCACGTTCTAGGACTCATCCCTGTGACTCCAGCTGTGTTAGGAACATGTTTTCTGTGCCAGGCATTTCCCTGTGTTTCTGGCGGGATTGCCTATATTTTGCAAATCTGTCCTTGTCTGTCTGTCAACTGCAGTCTCCTGAAACCATGACCGAATTCATCCTTTAAGCTCTGACTCCAGGGCAGTGAACTCAACAACTCTCCTCAAACAGGTTAGACAGAGAGAGGTGTGACTTAGTTTCCCTAATTGTTGCTAATGGTCCAGAAAGTTGGGTCTCGTCTTTTAAACTTCTTTGAGCCTCCATCGTCTCCTGGGTACAGAAGCGAATTGGTTTTTACGGAATTTTAATTCCTGTACTTTAAGAAAGGAACGTGAATTCTTACCCTGCCCTACCCACACACAGAAATTCTGTGTAGACCCAGGAAAACAGATGGGAGACAACTGGCCAAATGGAAGGTCCAAGGGACTTTGACGACGATCGCTTTCTGTCCTTTAAAGATGTCTTGCTTCAACTCAGCGAGTGTTGGTAAAGCACCTAAGGTACATACCAGTGCTCAGCTGTACAGCATCACCGCGATGCCAAGTTCTAAATACCAGCTTCTCTGGATGTCCCTTGATTACTGGGTTCTCCGGTAGTCTAGCTGTGCCTGCCCAAAAGCCGGGCTGCACTCTCGCCGGGACTCGCGCGTGTGCTGGCCGAGGGCGGTCCACGTCCCACATTTGCCCTGCCTGCCACTCGGGCCCGGCGGCACCGCGGAGCCCACGGGCGTTGCGGAGCGCGTCCCCTGGCGGCGGCGCTCGGAAGCCGCGGCGCGGCGCGGCGCGGGCGCCGGGAGAGGGAGGGAGGGGAGGCGGAGGCGCGGGCAGGGGAGGAGAGGAAAAAGTTGCGCTGGGAAGTTTGGAAAGTTGGGAAGTGGCTGCCGCGAACTTCGCCTCCCTCCGCGCGCGTGAGAGGGAGTGAGCGAGGGAGCCAGCGGGGAGCCAGCGAGCGCCTGCCATGCCCATCAGACCCCGCCTCGCCGCGCCCGGGCGCCGAGCTCGCCCCGACTCCCTGCGGCCCGGCCCGGCCCCGCGCGGCCCCCGGCCCCCGCCCCCCGCGCGGGTCCTCCCCTCCCCCCGCCCGGCGGCCCCAGCCCCCCGCCCGGCCCGGCCCGGCTCCGCGCCGCGCTCCCGCCCTCCTCTCTGCCTCCCTCCCTGCCGGCCGCGGAGCAGCATGGCGGAGCCCGGGCAGCGGCCGCGCGGCCGCCCGCCGCCCCTCTGAGCCGGGCTCGGGGGCCCCGGGCTGCGCAGAGCCGACCCCCGGCCCGCCGCGCCCCGCGCCGCACTTGTCCCGCTGCGCGCCCCCTCGAGCGCCGCGCGCCCCTGGGACCCTGGCGTCCGCCCCCTCCCCGGGTGCCCCGCATAACCCCAGGTCCCCTCGTGACCCGGGACCCTCACGCCGCTCGCCCGGGACCCCTGCGCGCTCGCAGAATCCCGAGGCTCGGCCAACCGGGCTGACCGCCCTGGTGAGCGGCCCCGCCCCAGAGGATCCCCTTCTTCCAACAGCCGGAGCCCCGCCCCAGAGGGACCCCCAGGTTCGGCAGGGACATCCAGCCACGCCCCAGAGGGCTCCCAGCATCTCACGCCTGGAGCCCGGCGCTCCAGAAGATCCTCGGTGCCCAGCTGGGGGGCACCCCGCCCTGCTGAGGGGGCTCTGCCCAGGAGGGTCCCTCGTGTCCCGCGGGCTCCCGGCAGGATGCACGCCGCCCTGGCGGGGCCGCTGCTCGCCGCCCTCCTCGCCACCGCCCGCGCCCGCCCGAACCCCCTGGACGGAGGACAGTGCCGGCCGCCCGGATCGGTGAGCGAGCGCCTGCCCCGCCACTCTCCCGCCCACCCGGGCACCCCAGCCCGTGGGCGATGGTAGGGGACCTGCCTTTCTCGCCCACCTTACTCCACCCGCTCCACCTCCGCCCTTGGGGCACAGCCTGGGCGCTCCCCCCCACCCCCAGCATCTGCCTGCCGGGGCTCCTGCTCTGAGCCCAGCCCAGCCTAGCGGAGGAGGTGGAGCGCTTCCCCTTAGGTTCTTTCCCCACTAACTGGTACTGTCCTCTGGGTCTTGCTTGAACAGTTTCTTTTCTTGATACCCCTTTTCATTCTCTGGTGCCTTTCATTCTGTCTTTATCCTTTGGTGACTCTCTGTCTCTCCCCCTATCTATCCACATTCCTTGCCCTTCTCTTGTCTGGCTTCCTGCCCTTTTGCTCTCCTACACACACACACACACACACACACACACACACACGCACACACACGCACGCACGCACCCACCCACACACACACCCTCTTCACAACCCTATCCCCCTCTCTTGGCCCTCTGGTTCTGACCTAAGGGCAGACTATCTATCCTCTGGTGCTGACTCCCATTTCTCTCTCTGAAGCTCAGCACCTACTATTCCAAGTGCTCCTGTTTCCTGAAAAAGGGAAGAGTCCAGGCTCGGAACAGGAAATGCCACAATATGCTAGCCAATGTTTCCTTTGGGGATCAAGTAATTACCAGTTCTCCTGATTTTCCTTCCCAAGTCAGGAGTCCCTCAGTTTCCCTCAGGATTCTTCCCTTTAAGTATAGATAAGTGCAATAGCAAGAAGTCTGAATAGGGGCCTAGGGAACTGGCGGGGTCCGCCTGTGCTGCCCTGTTCGCTGGGGGTGGGCTGACCTCGGGCAAGGTGCACCTCTAGCAGCCTGCCTTGTGCAGAAGCAGGGAGCTCTTTAGCTGGCAGGCACTCGTGTATCTCAAGTGTGTTCAGATTTACAACTTCTAAAGTTCCTTAGTAAAGTATGGTACCGTTGCTTCCACCAACTCCCCAAAATATAGTCCCTTTGTCTCAGCATCAGGCAAAAAGCTTGTCATAAGTTGATGTGAAGTTTGCAAGTGGTCAGTGTACACTCCATGAGCTTTGCTGGATGGAAAATGTCTTTTCCTAAGAGAAATGATAGTCCCTTACTCATGCCCCTTACTCCGGTTCTAATCCAGATCCGGGAATTTAGCCCCATGATGTGTATAATACCCTGCTCACATGCATGCGCACACATACATACCTGCTGAAAGCTTAGGTCATAGCCAATGACAGCACTGCGCATAGAGACCAGGTACACATTTTTTTTTTTTTTTTTGGTGGAGACATCTGGAAATCACCCAGAACATGTACATTTCTTGGGATTAATGCTACGTTTAATGCTACGGGTCCTCTCCTTGCAAAGTTGAAATTGAGTGAGGTTTGACTTTGCAAGGGTTTAAAGCACTTTCTCATCTATAGCCTCAGTTGGTGGAGCAAAGTAGGTAACACCCCAGAGCTGCCCTCCAAAAAGAAAACCATATCCACTCTGAAGAATGGGAAGGAGCTGTCAAAATAGGTGTGCTGTTTTTAATAGGTGTTCTGCTTTCAAAGCGCGCTTGGCATGTGTCTTCTAATGGTTGTATTTAAAAGTTATATGACTTCCTCCCTTCTTGCCAGAGCAGGACTCTTGGTCCCCCTCTCCCCACCCTCTACATGAAACACCACTGGTGAAGGTTTAGCTTGGCCAAGCATGAACGTTCTCAGGTGGTGTGGCAGTCCTTGGCTCTCATAGTGCAAGTTAGTCATAAAGAGACCCTCCCTTCACTGCCCACTTCTTCTGTGTCTGGCACTGTTTGGAGGACTTCAGATACATGTGTGGTGTCTTTAATCCTACCCCCAAACTCAGCCCCACTTTACAGATGAGGAAACTGAGTCTGTGGGAAGTGAAATGATTAGCTCAAGATCACTCGTGTAAGACAGAGCAAAGCCAAGATTTGAGTGTGTGGCTTTCAGCTTGCAAAGCTATTGCAAGTGGGTTTCTGCCTTCCATCCCCAACCCCCCCCTGCCAGCCACTGTGCCCACCCTGGCTCTGCTCTGCCACCTACAACCTCATTGGTGTTCTCCTCTCCCCTTGCAGCAGAGGGACCTGAACTCCTTCTTGTGGACTATCCGGCGCCATCCCCCAGCCTACCTATTTGGTACCATCCATGTTCCCTACACCCGTGTCTGGGACTTCATCCCAGACAACTCCAAGGCAGCCTTCCAGGCCAGCGCCCGTGTCTACTTTGAGCTAGACTTGACGGACCCCTATACCATCTCAGCACTGGCCAGCTGCCAGCTGCTCCCTCATGGGGAGAACCTGCAGGATGTACTGCCACATGAGCTCTACTGGCGCCTGAAGCGCCATCTGGACTACGTGAAGCTGATGATGCCCTCGTGGATGACGCCAGCACAGCGCGGCAAAGGGCTCTATGCCGACTACCTATTCAATGCCATTGCTGGCAACTGGGAGCGCAAGAGGCCTGTGTGGGTCATGCTCATGGTGAACTCTCTCACGGAGACTGATGTGCGCTCCCGGGGTGTACCTGTGCTGGACCTCTACCTTGCCCAGCAGGCTGAGAAGATGAAGAAGAGCACTGGAGCTGTGGAGCGGGTGGAGGAGCAGTGCCACCCCCTCAATGGGCTCAACTTCTCCCAGGTAGGAACCCCCATGTCAGCTCAGGAAGCAATCTCTCTTGCCTTGGTCCTGGTTTCTGAGTGTTTTGTCTTCCTCCAGCAGGCTGCCACATCTAGGTTCTTTTATGTTTTTGCGGGGGGGGGGGTCTTTCTGGCCCTGGGGCAGTACTGGGCTGCCTTGGTGGGATGAGAGGAAGCTGGTGTGTGCCAGAGTGTAGTGCTTCCCTCCATTTCCGTGGTTCCCTGTTAGGGATATCCACTCTCCACCTGCTGTGCTTGCCTGAGCAGGAGGAATTTCCCTGGGAGCATCAGAATGATCCACAACAGAAAGAGGGAGTTGCCCATGTGCAGCTTCCCCAGACATCTTGAGAGTATGAGGCTGTTCTGAGGCCGTGCGTGGTGTGGACACACACTTGCTGCTGTGTCTGTATGGAGGTGGCAGCATGGGAGAGGACATGTGCCAGGGCTGGGCTGGCTGAGAAGGTGGTTGTGAACTTGCCTCTACCAGCTCCGGTTTGCTGTTTCAGGTGAAATCCTGCATAGTTCCCCGTGGCCTTTGCTGAACTCTGTGACTCTGGGGCTGCCTCTAAAACCAGGAGAAAGTCAGGGAGGAGACTTTGGGGGTTAATAATTTCAGAGAAATGTGTTTGCTTAAGGTTGACAGTTTTGATTTTTGAACCTAGGAATGGGTGCAGGGTGGCTAGGCGAAGGGAAGGGCTTAAGAGGTTTAAAGTCTCTGGCTGCCAGAGACCTGATCCAGCAAAATGTCATTAAAAGCCTGTCTCCATGGGTAGAGGTCATTCGCAACTCACTGGTCCCAAACTCAACTCTGAGGCCCTGGAAACAATGAGTTCACATCTGTGCCTAGAGAACAGGGCTGTCAATCCCAGGGTGGGGGCTCCCAGGCTGGTGGCTCCAACAAGGAGACCTGAATAAAGGATCCAGATAGATGCCTTAAGTGAGATGTGGCCCCAAGACATGACATGCATGTTCACCATGAAGGAAAGAAAGAGACTCATAAAATGACGGAACCCAAAACTATACCACTGGAGTCAGACCTGCTGACTGTTTCAGAGATGTTGCAAGCTCTTCACTAGGGAAACCACCACCGAAAATGATCCCCCTTCTCCGAGATCTCCAGCCTTTGTTTTTCTAGGGGAAATGCAATACTGTCCCTGGGGAGGTAAGAAGCCAGATTGATTTGCCGACCAAATGAAAGGATGGTTTGTCAGTTCTCCTGCTGGCTCTCCCATAATTGTGGAGTCCTTACCCAGAGGGCCCCAGTGGCAGGAATATTGGGGCAGTTAGTCACGCCCTGCAGGGTTCTGACTATGCCTGCCTCCTTCTCCACGGGGAAAATCCTGTGTATTCTCTGCCCCAGCGCGGTGCCCTCTGAACAGAGCGGCTCTCTCCCTCTGAAGTGACTTTCCCCCTGCCAGCCTCGTGAGCTGATACTATCTGTGGCAGTCCCCAGCACTCACCGCCCATCTCATTTTGGAGTCAGTGTTGTGGGAGGCCTTTCTGCTCAGATCCCTTATGGTTGTTCCCAGTGGATATCTTTTTTAGGTTTCGGGAGACTGGGATCCACCGTTGCGCTCAACATCCTCTTTGTACCAACTGCAGAGGAACCTCACAGAGCTGAAGGGCGCACTAGAGCTCTCTGGTTAAACAGCCCCTGTCTTTAATCTGTTTCTCTTAAAACAACAAAACTATCTTTCTTTGGGGGTCTGGAAACACTGCTGTTCAACCAAATGATGGCTCTGGTGGGTTGAAAACATTTGCTGCGAAGTGTGTGAGCTTATGTTTTAGGAAAGGTTCCTGAGAGCTGTTCATCGGCCAGCAAGGAGCCTGCTGACAATCTCCAAAGCCCATGTTTGAAGATCAAACAGACTCCAATTTCTGTTGCAAAAACACACCCACCCACCACCAGCCTGGGCCCGCTCTTCAAATTGTTCTTGGGTCCAGCTTTTTGAAAGGGCTGTAGAAAGCAAGTCCTGAGCAAAAGAAAACAGGAATCCTTTCCACTCCCTAATCTCCACACCCTTCACCACCTGCTGGAGAGTCTGGCTGTATCAATTTGTCCTGGTATCATTTTGGAGGGAGGTGATGAAACCTCTCCTTCATCCTCTTGGGCAGCTTTGGGCTAACTGGGAAGAATGGGATTATAGAACCTGGGCAGGTGGGATCATCAGAGATCCCCAACCCAAACTAAGAAACACAACTGCTTTCTCAGTGAAATTGCATGCATGCATTCACAGTTTGATAGGAACATCTGTGATGCATTATTGTACTGAAATATCTGTTAAGTGCATCAGATTTTTATTTTTTCTTTCCTCGAAGCATTACTATTGTTGCAAAATATTTGTGGAGGGGGCAGTGGGAGCAGAAGGTGAGAAAAAGAAAGCCTAAAAGACTGCTTTTCTGTTCAGGCCTGGGATTTTAATTTTGGTCTTTAATTTTTTTTATGTATCTTTCTGGGCAGAAATACCCACATGTTTGCTTATTAAGTGGAAAAAGAAAGTTTGGGACTCAGGGGGCTGATGGACCACTGCAGGTTTGGGAGCTTGCATGCTTGGAAGAGCAGGTCCAGGGACGGAGATTTTGACCTTTGATTTCAAAATAAACTGAAGGTGCTAGACCCAACACCACAATGATCTTGCCATGTGACCTTGGGCAAGTCAGTTTATCTCCATGAGTGCTGTTTGCTCTGTCTGTGAAATGAGGTCATCTTTCAAGCCCCCCTCCAGCCCTGACATTCCACAGGACTGGTCTAATCAATTCCACGTGCCAGGCACCCAGCAGGAAGCGCCACATGCATTTCTGTTTCACTGAGTTCTCACAACCCTATGGGTTTCTAAGGTGGGAACCCAGAAAGGTTGGATGACTTGCCCAAGGTCACATGGCTAATAAGGAACAGAGCCAGTCTGCTGGACATTTTTTCCCATGCTCTATCTGTATACTTCTTCCTGTCGAGGTATTCGGTAACCTCCTATAATTCTCCCTGTAGCTGACTTCTGTCTTCCCTCTAGGATATGAGGGCTTAAAAGTTTGTTTCTTGAGGAATTTGTACTTGTAGAGAGAGTATTTCCTCTGTCTCTGAATGGTGATGGGAAAGCAGGTCTTCTGAAGGTTTTGCTTTGCTGTACACTGCTCAGCCTGGTGGGCATATCATCGAGACGTGTATGTAATCTTGAGCAGGAGTTGATATCCCTATCTACTCAGTGAGACAGTGGTTAACCAGCCTTTTAAAGTCGAGCTGGTTTTGTGAGGATGGAAGAAGACACTCCCTGTTGCTAAGCAGGTAAAGATGTTGCCTGGGGCTTGACTAAGTCTAAGTGGACTCCAGGGCATAGAAAGAGGACAGCTACATGGAAAGCGGCCATGCCCTTCCTCCAGCAGTCACATCTACTGCCCTACCTTGGCTGAATAAAGTGAAAACTGGATTTTTGTTTTATTTTGTTTCTTTTAAGGTAGGGTCTCACTCTAGCCCAGGCTGACCTGGAATTCACTATGTGGTCTCAGGGTGACCTTGAACTCACGGTGATCCTCCTACCTCTGCCTCCTGAGTGCTGGGATTAAAGGTTTGTGCCACCACACCCAGCTGACAACTGGATATTTAAGAGGTTGTGGAGAACCAGGCCTTAGGGTACAGCTACTCAAAAGGGTGAACCAGGAGGATTGTAAATTCAAGCCCATGTGGGTTACAGTCAATTCACAAGCAGCCTGGGCAACTTTGTGAGACCGTGTTTCAGAATGCAAATGTTAAAAGAGGTCTGGGAATGTACTTCAGAGGTAGAGCACTTACTTAATATGTAGGGGATCCAGGGTTCAATCCCTAATACTGATTTTTTAAATGATGTGGTGGCAATAATAATAATGTGGGGGCCTAGGATGCCCAAGTCTTGATTCCAGATCTTATGACAGTCTTGGGATCTGCAGATCCTTATCAGCTATGCCCATTGCCTCCATGGACTGGTACTGGCTGCCACTACTACCTCTAGGGGTCCTTTGTACTCCCCTGTCCCACCCTGCCTCTGGGGTGGAGGTGCTGAATGGGAAGGTCTCTGAGTTAGGTGGTCCTCCCAGATGCCAGGAGCAAGGACCCTGCCATCCTGCTTTACTGTGCATCACCAGCACGCATGGCCACTGTCCACTGTCAAAGAGCCAGGACTCTGAAGCATGTCTGCTAAAGGTCTCTAAAAACGTTTGCAAACGTCTATAACCTCCTCACCAGAGTGTTAAAAACCACAAAATCATTTACAGTGCTTGCTGGATGCAGCATTGGACCTCACAAGTATATTATCTTTAGTCCTCAGGGAAGTGTTATTGAAAAGGTCTATTGTCATATCTATTTTAAAGGCAATAAATTTGGACTGGAAAAGGTTGTGTCATTGGCTATGATTAAATAGGCTGGCCAAGTATGGGCTCAGGGTTCAGACTCAGGAATGTCCACTGCTAAAGGCCATATTTTTGGGGGGAATCTGAAAGGTGAAGTTTTGTTTTGCCTAGTTGATATAGTTATTTGGTGAATGTGTGTGTTGTGGGGGAGAGGAAGAGAGGGAGAAGTGTGTTAAAGTGGGAAGATCTTCATTTCTTGATTTAAAAATACAAAATACAGAGCTAAAAAGAGAAGTAAAATGTACTAAAACTGTTCTCCCACATCCCTGGCTTATAAATTAGATCTTAAGGCAATTCTCAAATAGAAGTACTCAGACATTCTGGGTCCCAGCTGCCTCCCTGAAACTGAAGAATGCTGTTTTTACCACCTTTCCAAAGGACCACTGTGTAGATGTCCCCCACACCATGCATACTAAGCTTCAACAGTTGAACAAGAAAGTTCTCCTCAGTTTGTATATAATCAGAACTTTCATATCTGTATCCTGAGGTACCAGTAGGCATTAAGTCCATTGTAAATATTTAAGTAGTAGATGCATTACTGACCAGTGGTTAGCAACCATGACAGGACCATCCTGAATTGACTTTTATCACCCAGCATTGCTGAGTGAGTGAATATATGAGGAGGGATGATGTAAGCCATGGTGAGGAACTCTCTTGGTGAACTTGAATAGCCCCATGCTTTCCTATAAGAACCCAAAATAGTCAAATCATCAAATGGTTTGTTTTGTTCCATCTGAGATGTGATAGCAAAATACCTTAGATAATTTATAACCAGCATAAATTAATTGCTCACATTTCTGGAGACTAAGAAGTTTAAGACCAAAAGACTCACTAGTGAAAATAGGCCTTCTATGTATCCTCACATGGTGGAAGAGGTCAAGGGAGTAATGAGCCCCTCGGGCTCTTTATCAGGGTGCTAATCCGAGATGCTTTGCCCTTATGAATGGATCTTCTCCCAAAACTCCTCCACTCTTAATCTATCGCTTTATTGGTGAGGTATCAGCAGGCGCCCCATTTCTTCCTTGCCTGTGACTTTGAGCTAGTCCTTTTCCCACCCTAGGCTTAAGTTGTCCACTTTTGTTACATGACAGCCTTGAGCTAGGTGTTTCAGTGTCAGCCAGTTCTGCCTTCTGTGGATTCACATCTCAGGCCTGGTATCACGGAGGGCCTGAGCCAGCCCGCCCTGAGACTTTGAGCCTGGCTTATCCATCTCTGGCAGGCTTGTCCTCAGGAGACGGCTGCTGATACCTACCTACTTGTCAGGAAGCTTGTTGGTTCCGGTGAGTGATCCCACTGCCAGTCTGCGGAGCAGAGAAAGACTCAGCCTGTGGCGGCATAGTCTGCTGGACTCCTGCCCAGGCTTGATCCTCTCCTTCATTCAGGCTCCTCTCCTTCCTTTACTTCCTCCCTCATTCAGCTAGAGGTCTCACTGTGCCGTGTAGTACAGGATGTGGAAACAGAGGGCTAGGAAGCAGTGGCATGAACCTGTGAGAATGTGCATTGTTTTTATATCCTGACAGATTGGCGTAACTAAGTCCTCTTTTCCAGTATGGAAACTGAGCCCCAAAGTACCTGTCCTGTGTCATAGTTCTTCACCCTTCATATAGAGATCCCATTTTCCCTTTTGCTCCCTGTTGCACATTTCTCTCTTTCAGAACCAATCACTTAACTCCCCATCCTGCAAAACTGCCTATCCCAGGGGTTGTGACCCTCTCTGAGCTTCTGTGGCAGTAAGCCCTAGGCTCTATAGTGTCAGACCCTACCACAGGCCTCCTGTTAAACTTGAGTGCTTCCCTCAGAAAGGAGAGGAAAACATCTCCCCCAAGGCAGTGGTGTACCATGGGCATACCTGTGAGCCCTCTTCTCCTTGATTCTTCAACGTAGGCTACCTTAGAAGACATCTTGTGACTCGAGCCTGCAGTGGAAAACTGGCTTCCTCCAGCCCTACCTGTGTAACCACAGTCTACCACACCTTGTCTGCCTCCCACCCAAAGCTCAGTGAATGTTTGTCATATAGTCCTTCCGATATATAGGAATAAGGCCCTGCGCATGTCAGATTCTTTCCAAAGAACACCTGCTGAAATGACAGGCGCTGTCTGTCCTTGCTCTCTGACCTGGTTAATTCAGACCCAAACATCTATTGTCTTTCCTGAATGGTGGGTATAGGGGTCTATCACGGTGGCCAATACAGGATAGCTTAGGAACTTTTACCAAATAAGAGTGTGTCCCCAAACCTAGAGGTAACCATACTTGAAACAGAAAGACTTCCAAGCTCAGAGGATCTCTATGTATGAGCCCAAACTCTGAGGCTCAGGGAACCAAACGATGGTGAAATCTTAGAACCACGGGCTCTGAGACATTTTGGGACCGGAAGAATCTTCACATCATGAAATCCTAGCTTCTTAGCTTTGAAGCATTTTCAGCTCATCAACACAGACTTCTAAACTCTTGGAGTTGGAAGGGGCCCTTTCTCAGGAATTCCAAGAAGCCTCATCTGCAAATGCGTCTGATCTCCTTCCCCCCAACCAGCTCTCCACTCTGTGGCCAGAGAGAAAGCCTTCCTTACCACCAAAGCACTTTCTGATGGAGATAAAACTGGGAGCGTGCCTTTGTTAATAGTTCCCATTTGGACATCTCTCAAAGCCAGAAGAGGTCGCCTGGTAAAGCAGCCTTTCCTAGGGAGGAAACTGCAGAATGCTGGCAAGCGCTGCAGTCTGCCAGCCGGCCTGCTGACGTTCTTTCCCCCTTGAGTTTGCTTCTAAATATTCACTTCACTCGCTTTTATCTCCCATCATTGGCTCTCTGTCCACCCACTTAATCCACGGGCAGCCGGTGGCCCAGCCTTCAGCTCTGCTTCACGGCTGCCAAGCAGTCTCACTGGGCCACTCCTCCAGCATCCTCAGGTTTTTAACTGTGTGCTGTCTATCCGCTGAAACCCAAACTTGTTGCCTCCAGCTTGTAGATACAGTTGCTTCTGCCAGACCCACCCCTCTCCAGGAATTTCCTCCTATTCTCTACTGCTTCTGAATCTGGCAGTTTCTTAGGTCAAAGCTGTACCTCCTCTGCGATGTCTCCCTAGAATGCCCTCTGGTCTAAACTGCCTGGGAAGACTTGGCCCAATGCTCTCTTTTCATGACCCAGACACATGTAGTTTTTCCCTCCATGGAATTCTTTATGGAATTTTATGACATTCTCTCAGCACTTCTGTATTTGACTTTATTACTTAGTCTTTCTTTCCTGATGCTAACCTAACTCAAAATGTGCTCACAAGTGATTACAAGATTAAGTCACGCCTGCCCCGTTTTGAAGTTGAGCTCTGCAGTGTAGAAAGCATTAGGGGTGTCTGGCTGCTCTAAGGCTAAACTGCCAGGTCATCCGCTTCTTTCTACACCTGAAACATTGTCCATGCCCTTAGCACTGCCCAACGTCCATTTGATCAGGACCAAATTATAACATCCATGAGTTTCTGGTGGATTTCTCACTCTGTATTGTAGCATATTCTGTTGTTTTATTTGTCGTTTGTGAGCAATACCTCCCTTTTTCTCCTCTTTGCTTCTTGGAGCACAGGGGTATCCAGGCTCATCCCATCCCACCTATTACTTTTCATTGTAAAATGTCCAGTTTTATTTTTCTGTAGCCTTCTTGCTGCTGAGCTATACAGTCTTTTCCTCTCTCGTCTGCACATACAGCCCTTGGCCTGGCCTCTATGCATTAGCGCATGCTGTTCTTGCTACTGGAAGGCCCCTCCTAGTTTTTATCATCCATCTAACACATACTTATTGGAATGGGTAAGAGTTCCCACTGGCTTTCCTCATTAAAATCCTGGGCTTGTCAAGTGCTACTTTTTAATATTAAGATTTTTATCCATAGTCACCTAGTTAGATTATCCCTTGTGAGCTAATGCCACCTGATCACAACTCAGTAGTTTAGATGAACAGATGTGACTGGTCTTAAGCACTGTGCTTTGGAAGGGGTGATAGGGAAAGCTGTACTTTGTACCTGAAAGCTGGCTACTCTTGAAAGAAACCTACACACATCAGAAACCTGGGAGCACGCTGAGGGACAGTCTTGGCCTTGGGATCTGCACAGTCTGTACCAGTGACAGCAGCTGCACTCTCCTCTGACTTACAGGGTGGTTTGTGGGGAACCTGTGCACCTGACCACCTTGCCCTGTCCTGCAGGTACTGTGCGTCTATGTCTCCCAGGTCAGTGTCCACACCTCGTCCTCTTTTATTCCTGGGCTTCTCTCTCCTCCCATGGGATCAAGAAGGGCAAGAGGAAACATTGCAATTTCTTTTTTATTTGCCCTGATTGGTCAGCCTGTGTCCTTTGTAGAAGACTCCCTGACCACTCATCCTGGTCTGATTTTTGCCTTCAGACCAAGTCAACCCTTACTTAAACCCACACATGATGGTACCTATTCAGGTAAGAGCCCCTTCCATTGGGAAGCCTTCAGAGTACTTACTGCCCCTCATTTTCCTCATCTATCAATTTCTTGGGATGGCTGTGAGGATTGGTTAATGTAAATCATTTTGAAGTAAAGCATTCCAGATGCAAGTGTGTTCTGTAGATACTAGCTCCCAGCAGATTTAGTATTTAGAATTACCATCATTGTACAGTTGTTTTCAAGAAATGTTTCTAGGCAGATACAGATTATAGGCTGGAGGTGGACAAGTGAATGAGAACAAAGGTGCTGATACCTAAGATGCTTCCTTTCCAGGCAGGAAGGGGAGCTAGCAGAGAAGCCTCACCTTAATGAGAGAGGCAGGGCAGGTGGTGGCTGTGGGCGCTTACCCAGCCTTGGGATGCTCTGGCTTCTCTAGAGACTAGAGCTAGCCATGGTGGCAGCAGGAGTATGAGTGGTGCCTCCGCGGCCTAGTTTGGGGCCAGGCTACATGCAAGTGCCTGCGGCTGGCTCTGCCCTTTGGAAGATAGGCAGGCCTTGGAGGCCTGAGAGGTCATGTCTCTGCACCAGCTTCATTGAGCACTAGTGGGCCTTTGCTATGGGGTAGGGGGAGGTATGGGGGACTCCTCTTTCTCCTCTTCGCCCCCTGGCCAGACAGTGATATCTCAAGGAGACCCAAAGCCTGGTCCGGTTCCTGCAGGAGAGGTGGGAGGTGGAGCAGCCTCAGTGCCTAGGATCCCTCCCCCAATCCTTACCTCCTCTACTGGTTAAAAGACTTACCCCTTCCTTATTTAAAGTTTCCTGCTGCTGTCATCTCCATGGTCTTAATGTGCGTGAGGGCCTTAGTAATTTAAGCCACTGGTTCCATTTGAAGGAACATTTTAAAAAGACACAGCAGAGAGCCTTATTGTAAGCCTCTCTGGCTCACCTTCATATGTGTTCCCTTTCTTGGTCTTGAGATTGATACAAGACAAAGTATAATTGGCAAGGAGTAAGTAGTACAGTCATTTATACACACATTGCAATTTCCAGAGTTTTTCTCCTATCCTTATGAAGGGGCCTAGACTGGTTTCCTGGATCACCACCACCTCCTCCCACCTGTAGACCAATACACACACACACACCACCACCACCACCACCACCACCACCACCACCCTTACACTTGGTTTCTTCTGATGTGGTTACTAAGTTCAGAAACTGGACTGGACTGGATTTGGTTGCTCAGTGCCAAAGTATTAGAATTCCTAACGGCCTCCCAGACCTCGAACTGAGTGAGTAACATCACTGCATTATGGACATTATAAGGACTAAGCTGGGCGTCACAGCTCGAAGAACTGTGTAGGTCCTGGGTTGGAAAAGTGATGTACTTTGACACCTCCATGGTTACAACACTTGGTCACTGGGCTTGACCTTGACTGGGAAGTTTAGTTGATCCAGGACGACAGAATCTCTGTGCTGAGGCCTGCTGGTGGTCTTGCAGTCAATTCTTTGTTCCTTGCTGTCATCAGAATAGGTGTTCTGGGAGGGCTGTGAGAGAGGAAGGTTGGCTCATAGGTGGAGGTGGCTTTGAGCAAGGCTGTCTGTGGGTTAGGTCTTGGAGCTGAGGATGAAAAGGTCTATCCAGGAGGAAGGAGACTGTTATCAAAGGTGCCAGCATAAGACAATGAGCAGGCAGACATTAGAAACGCCATCCCACACCCCCTTTGCTTTATCTTTTGTCTTTTTCCTTTCCAGCTCCCAAGGCAGCCATTGTTACTTAGTCCCTATTATGTGCTAGGCCTCAAAGTTTATCACAGTAAATTCCTAAAACAATCCTGAAAGGTATTATTTCCCCCATCTTAAGGAAATCAAGGAAAAGTATTTTATGCAAGCAAAATGATAGAGCTGGATTTTGGCTTAGGTGTTTTGATAACTTTACAAAAAATAAGTCTAGAGGAGAAATTCCAGCTTCTAGCTTTGGCTGGATAACTGAGCTGTGTTTCCTCAACTAGAAACCATGGGGCTTACAATAGAACTTACTTCCTGAGGTTGTTGACAAGGGTATGCATGTGAGCCACATAGCTGAATTCTAGTACAGTAAATGCTAGTGAATGTTAACAGTGATGGTTTAAGTAGTGGTTATTTGAACTAGAAAATTCCTGGCCTGCTGATGAGGTTGTTCATGTGTTGTGGTGAAGCCCATCCCATACTAAAGATGGTTCTGTGTCCCTTGGCAATCACACTGAGCGTGATCCAGATCAGGGGAGGGGGGCTAGTTGGTCTGATGGGAACTGTGGTCTGACCATCCCAGAGCATGGTCATTTTGTCCTCACCAACTGTGGTATGCAATGTCTAACCAAATTCATTCTGGTCTGTCCTCTCCTTGGTCTACTCTTCCCTGGAGTGAGGACACAGGAATGCAGGGGTTGATGAGTTCATGATAAAGACCCTGAGTTGAGGTCCAGCAGCATCATTGTTTAGGTCTGGGACCAGAACTCCTTCTTGTCTGATGGTCCTTTATCTCACAGCTCAGACAAGTGGGTGTTAATAAACAGCAGCAACTCAGAGTTCCTGGGAGAATCTGTTGGGGTAAAGCCCGGCAGGATTAGATTAGCAAGAGCTCTTAGCAGTACTGAGCACAGAGAAGTTCTCTGGATATATTTAGCAGATGAGATTTGTTATTCATCAATGATTTGTCTGTTCGTTTGGATTCTCTAATTTGTTTGACAAGCCTGGATAGGAACTGCCCAGTGCAGGCCCAGTTCCAGGTTTTGGGGGGTCCAGGGATAAGTGTATGTCCAGTAGGGAGCAGAGGAGCTTGATGTTATAGAAGAGGTGTCAAGGGTGACTCAGTGTCCTTTATATGTTGCACCCCATCTCATCATCTCAGGGAGAGTCACCCTAACTTCACAGGTGAGGAAACTGAGGCATAAGGAGGTAACTCACTTGCCTGGAGTGAATGACTGAAAGATCTGGTGTTTATGCCAAGCAGACCTGGCTGCTGAGCCTATGCCCTCAACCTCTCTGCATCTAGTGAAAAGAGAAGATGTGTCCCGAGGAGGCAAGTAAAGAGCAGCTGCTCTGAAGTAGAGGTATAGCAAGTAAATGGTGACAGGGACAGGAAGTTGAAAGACTCCTGAGTTCCCTCCCTGCAAAAGGTTGCAGCTCTGGGAAGGGTAAAGTGAAGAAGTTCACTTGGAAGGCTCTTGGGCTCAGGCTCTGGAGGGCAGGGGCTGTGGACAGGGATGGGGACAGAGGATGACCTTGCGGGTGGAGTGATGGATGTGGGCTAAGGGCACAGCAGACATAGAGGCTACAAAGATACAGCAGCTCCCATATGAGCTTGGGAGGCTGGAGGATTGCTCTACATGTGCCATGGGGGTGGAGGGACAGGAAAGTGTGACAGAGCCATTCCTGGCTCCAAGGAATCTCCAAGAAATTTGACACAGTAGCTTCACAGAATACCACTTCCACATGTCTGTCCCCAGTGAGTACCAAGCCTTGGTGGCAGAGGCTTTGCCCGGCTCTGGTCAGATAAAGGAGACTGAGCTTGCATTCCTGCTATCAGGAGTTTACTGCTGTTGCAGATACCCCCACCTCTCTTGAATGCCTGGCTTGTCTCTAACATGTGGCCACTTTAGCTCAGTACTACAGGAGCAGGGGTACTCCGTGGGTTCAGGGGTGTGGCAGGCATAAGGTGGGTGTCAGGTGTGATACTGATCCAGGTTGAAGGACTGTCATTACTTATTGCAATAGAACACTGGTGGGAACCACAGGGAAACATGACCACTGATGTACATGTGGAGCTCCTGTAAACAAGCTAAGAAGGTTGAGCTTGATTCCAGGTACATGGGATGCAGGCACTGTCCCCACTGTCATGTTCTGCGGTTCAGAATTTCTTCTGGTTAATAATTAGCTTGGTTGCTCATTCATTCTTTGGCCAAACTGGAACACCTCATTCAGGTTTGCCTACATGTCTTAAAGACCCTGGGTTTGAGAAAGTGTCTGCCCTATGTGGGTCCCTTCCCTGGTCGATCAGATCTAGAATGTGCCCCCTCCTGGCCGGGGAGAGGGTTCCCAGATTCTGGAGAGAGAGAGAGAGAGAGAGAGAGAGAGAGAGAGAGAGAGAGAGAGAGAGAGAGAGTAAAAAGGAGAGGTGTTTTTAGAAGCTAAGTGGTGATGTGGGCTGGTGGCTGAATGAGTCTAGCCGAGCTTCTCTGTTCCAGTGCCTTTGGGAGGAAGCCTGAGATTCTGATCACCATTTCTAACATAGCTGCCTAGGGTCATATGTCCCTACATGCTTTCATGTGACCTATTCGATAGCAGGTTGGAGGGATGTCACCTGTTCAAAGTGGGGTTGGACTGGGATCCCCTGGTTCCTAAATGCTGCCTAAATAGAAGAGGGAGATGGGAGAGTCTGGCATCCACAGGGAGTAAGCACACTGGTTGATAGTCCAGCCATGTGCCTCAGGGAAGGTCTGTGCTTAGCCTCCTCTGTGGTATGAGATTGTCTGGTAAGCCAGAAACCACACTCCCGCTGCTGCAAAGCCACCTTCTAAGCTGGTTGTGACCTCACTAGAAGACTGCATTTTATATTTTATTGTCTGTTAGATGTTCATGGTCTGAATCTCCCACTGGACTAAAGTTTTGGGAGGACAGGAATCTCATCTAATGGCCCTGGATTCCCCCAGGGCCTGGCTGCAAGTGCACACTCCAGAGTTATAAGTGCAGCTGTATTATTAACAGCCATATCTTTATATCTGGTTGGAAAATAGAAAGTCTCGACCTTTCCTTTCCTCGCTGCCATTGTACCAGATTTCCAGGCGTTTGGCTCCAAGGAATCCAGATTTTCAGCTACCTCCTATGTGTTCTAGTATAGCTCCTAGGTGCTTTGGCCTCAGGTGGCTGCGACCCCTGAGAGTCTTCTCTCCCTGGCATGCTGACCATCTACTAATAAGGCCACAGGGACAGTGCTAACCCGCCGATCCCTTATTCCCACAGTGGCTCTAAGGCTTTGTGCAGGCTACCCTGTGCAAGGGAGCTGCTTCTCCTGGCATGGGAGTGACCTTTCCAGCCCGCGCCCACAAGCTGCTTTCCTCACACTTCAGTGTTTCTTTCCAGGGCACGGATCAGAGCTTCTGTTTGTTGGTCATTCCGTGATCCTCACACAATATAAATGAAATCTGCTAAAGCCAATAAATTCAAACCATGTGTGGGGCCCCGGGAGGAGCCGGGACGTCAGAGGGCTGCAGTGTGAAGTGGCGTCAGCTCTGACGGCACCCAAGCTGATTTGTATATGAGAAAAGTAAATATTCAAAGCTGTAAACAGCCCTGGGTCTCCCACTCTTTCTGGGATTCAAAGGCATTTAATAGGGACACACATTCTCTGTTTCTTATAAACAGAGCGAGAGCCTCTCTGTGTGCTGACCTCAATTCTGCATTTTCATCCCTCGGCAAGCCAACCAGTCATCCTAGTTGGAGACTGCAGACAGGCTGGGCTGTTTCTGGTTTCTGATGTTGACCTAGTACTTGTCCTTTGTAAGACTTACCTTTGCTTTACTTGTTGGCTTTGGTGTGACCTCCATGTTTGTTCTGCTATAACAAAATACCATGGGCTGAGTAGCTTAGAAACAACAGGATTTTATTTCTGACATTAAGATCAAGGCCCTAATAAATTTGGTGTCTGGTGAAGGAGCAGCTGTCTGGCTCATAGATGGCACCCTTTCACTATGTGCTGATGTGGTAGAAGGAGAGAACACTGGTGATTATAGTCACTTATAAGGGCATTGATCCATGAGCTTCTCCCATCCAGAAACTCAGTATCATTGTATTAGAAACTAGGTTTCAACATAGGAATCTGGAGAGGATATAGACATTCAGATGACAGCAGTGGTTGGGATTGGATGGCCCCTGCTTCACTTTCCTGTGTCACTGAGGAACATGAACCTTAAGGATGGAAATCAACGTGCCCAAGATCACACCTGAGATGAGGGCCAAAATGGACAGCGCCTTTCTCTCCTCTTTTAGACTCCTCCAATTTAACTTCCCTTTCCTTTCCTCTTTCCTTTTTCCTGTCCCTTCTCTTCCTTTTGGTAATACTTCTATTCCCCTGACTCAGAATCCAGGAAGTACTCTTTTGATATCCTACTTCATTTCCTCACCACTTGCTCTAGTGTCTCCTGGAGCCCATCCTTCCCCTTGGCCTCAGAATCCTCAGTTCATTTTATAGCCTGCTCGTTCTTGTCTTCAGGAAAGAGGCCCTGGAACAGGAAGTGTTAGGTTAGAGGGTCTAGTTTCTCTACTCACCAGTTGTGGGGGCTTCCAACGAGTTCCTTCTCTGGGCTTCCCATGTGAAGGCTGGGAATGAGCACAGCTGCCTTCTCAGGATGGTCACAGAGGTAAGTGGTACTCAGACATCTCGATGACTGGTGATTGGGTCACTCTGCTTTCCTCCCACCCTGGAGTCTTCAAGTGACCCCCTGGCTTGCACATATAAAGTAGCCCTTAAAATTGCATAGAACTGAATTAGCTGGCCATGCACATTCATATACATCATTAAGTTCATGTAACTCTGATTTAACCTGATCTACATCTTGAGTTCTATAAGTGTCTGTTTCCTGGTTTTGATATTGTATTATAGTGATTGTAAGATGTTAGCACTGGGGGAAACTGAATAAAGGACATTTTCTTTTTCTAACTGAATATGAACCTAGAATTATCTCAAAATTAAAAGCTTAAAAGAAATGAATTAGGGATTAGGATAGGAATGTAGCTCAGTGGTAGAGTACTTTCCAACATGCCCAAGGCCCTGGAGTTTGATTCTAAGCACTAGAAAAAAAATAATAATAATAATAAATAAATAAATTAACCTTCCCAGTACCCTTCTCATTCACCTGTTCTTTTCTACCTGCAGCGTACTAGGCTCTGTGTCAGTGAAGCAAACATACAGGTTCTTGGCACCACTGCCTACAGATGCCTAAAGGTGGTTTGCCTTGATTACTGTATTTCAGATGACAAGTCATTCCTTTGAACTGTCCCCGTCTTCTCTGAGCTTTCCTCTGTTGCACTGGCCACCAATTGACATTCTGTACATGTCACCTGCACACTTGCACCCCCACACTGGAACGCCAGCTCCACGTGAGCAGGGCTTTGTCCAGGCTGTCCACGTCCTTAGTGCCAAGCACCTTCCTGGCTCACAGCAAGTAATCGGTTCCTGTTTGCCGAATGATTGAGAGGTGACAGACAGGAAACAAGTACACAAATGATTAGTGCGAAACCTGGGAGGGCGAATGAAGGAAAACAGAGCAGGGGAGATAGTGGAGGAAATGTCATTTTGATTGTGGGTTTTTCTACAGGTCTAGTGAGCCTTCCTGGGGCTAAAGGGCAAAGTCCCAGCATCATAGATTAAAGTTGTCATTTATCCCTCTCCTCTCCATTCACCAGCAGTTTCTTAGGTCCATTGCTACATGCAGGCCCCTGTAGCACAAGCTGAGACGAGGTAGAGAGGATCTCACCCTGGAGGCGTACATGAGGGATAGAGCTGGGACAAGAATGCAGACAACATAGAGAAAGGAAAAATAATGCAGAAGCATTTGGGGGTCTGGAAAGCCCTTTCTGGTTTGGCCTGAACTCAGTTTACCGGCTGCTTCTTCCTCTGCCTGTCTAGGGGCCCCATGGATCTAATTAGACCACTCCCTGAAGTCTTGACTCTGGCTCTCCTGGAATGTTCCTTCTCCCCCTTCCTGTCTCTTCAATTCCTGTTTCCCAGTCTGGCCCTTCCTGCAGGAAGCCTTTCTTGACTGCCCCCAATCCCATGACGAATCTTCTCAGAACATACGTAGTCTGTATTCAGTAGAGTCGTGTTTCGTCCATCTAGGACAGAGGCTGGCTGAGAAGCGCAGCCCAGGCTCAGGTGCTCAGTAGCTTTGTGCTGGATCTTCTGGCTGGAGGGACTTGAGAGCAGTGGGAATCCACGACTCATCTTCAGAAAGGGCAGGCTTTGTTTGTTATTGCTGTCATTGACCCAAACTCTCCTCATTTAGAACTACTGACAGTTAAGTTAGGGGTGGGTTGGTGTCTGCCTTTTCAGTGTTTCAAGCATGTTGTTAATGAAGTAATGCTTCAGAGTTTGCCTAAGACAGTGCTCCACAGACTTTGGAACTGGACTGTTTGCTGACGTCATTGCTGATGCCTGTGCCCAGAAAATTCTTACAGAGAACAAGGAAAGTATCAGTGCAGTGTTTATTGCTGTGCATTGATTCACCAAACAAGTGTGTTTTGAAAATAAACCTCTGGCTCCAGAAGAGTTGTGATTTTCAGGATTAGAAGGGTAGTACCAAGTCCCACATTCACCTCCACCTATTATTACCATCTCATGTTAACACAGCACATTCGTCACAGTTCTACTAATGAACTGATATTGGTACATTGTGATTGACTAAATGCCACACTTAACTCAGATTTCCTTAATTTCCCCCTAATGTCCTTTTTCTGTTCCAGGAGCTCATTTTAAGTAATGCAATAGTCATCTTTCCTTAAACTCCTGTTGTCTATAACACTTTCTCTGGCTTTTCTTGATAGTATGAGATGTCATTGGTATTTTTGAATATTGGTCAGGTATTTATCCCTCAAAGAGAATTTGTCTGATATTTCTCTCATAATTAGTCTAAAGTTACATGGTTGGGGGAGAAACTCCATAGAGGTAAAATACTGTTCTAGGGGCTGGAGAGATGGCTTAGCGGTTAAGCACTTGCCTGTGAAGCCTGAGGACCCTGGTTCGAGGCTCGGTTCCCCAGGACCCACGTTAGCCAGATGCACAAGGGGGCGCACACATCTGGAGTTCATTGCAGTGGCTGGAAGCCCTGGCGCGCCCATTCTCTCTCTCTCCCTCTATCTGTCTTTCTCTCTATGTCTGTCGCTCTCAAATAAATAAATTTAAAAAAATGAACAAAAAAAATACTGTTCTAATCACAAAAGGGTGCAAAGTGGACATCGGCAGGACCTGTTACTGTTGATATGGCCTTGGTCTCCTGCCTGAGGTAGTTTGTCAGGCTTCTCCCCCATCTTCCCGTACTGTCATGATGAAGAGAAGCTGCTGAGAGAAGTTTATCCCTTTGGGGAGGGGGATTATGCTACCTTAGCAAATGTGCTTTGAACACTATGTTCCAGGCACTGTGGCACATGTTGTAGATAAAGTAGGGAGCAAAAGGAGAGTCTTTCCTCCATAGAACTTTCTGGTGAGGGCTTAACAGTGAATAAACAAACAAATAGTTTTAGGGTATGACTGGCACAAGCCAAGGTCTTAAGGCTTGTTTAAGAATTGGGAAGGGCATAAATGGAGCCATGTGTGTGCAGGATCATGTGAGGATGGGGAACAGAGAGGTTGTGGACTGGTCAAGGCCTCACTGGACCTTCAGAGCCTAAGAAAAGGTGGGGTTTTACTTGAGCTGTGGAAGACATTGGTTTGAAGCAGGGAAGATGTGATTAATATTTTTATATAAGACCCAAATGGAGTCTCCTGGGAGGATCAAAGTGGTGGATGTTGGAAGGCCAGAATGGATGTTATTGTCCAGGTAGGGGATGGTGGTGGCTTAAATCTGGGGAACAGTTCAGTGGATTTGCCTTTGTTTTGGCGATGGAGCCAAAAATGCACCTGATGGGAAACTTGTAGAAAGATTAAGAAACTGGTCGAGTACTTGCAGGTGCATGCTGGTACTGCTATCGTAAATTAAGGGAGGTGGGCAAGGGGCAAGGTTATAAGGTGGGATTTCTTAGAGAAGCTTAGCCAAACCCTGCTGTTGGCTACACCATTAGCAGTGCCTGTGAGGGAGTTACATCATGTAGCAGGGGGTGAGAAGACTTTTCTGTCTGTTGACTTGTATGGAAGCTTTCTTAGTAGTCCAAAATATTGAAACCTGAGGTGCACATATGAAATGTCCATGGAAGCTGAACCCCAGTGGCAGCCGAACCTCAATCAGGATAAACAGCATGCCAGTTACCAAACCTGGCTTCTGGAACTACCTTTACTGGACTCAGACCCTGTGTGTCAGATACTGAGCATGGCTCCTTCTAGCCACCACAGCAATTTATTTTTAGCAATCATATTGGTTTGTGTTGATGTGGTTCACAGTAAATTCCATCAGCAAATACTTGCTAGTCACATCTGTGCTGGGTAGTGCTTAGGTAGAACCTTGATCCCTCTCTAGAGGATTATGTAGGGTAACAAGGATATGAAGGTTCAGAAAGTGTGTATAGCATGTCCCGTTGAGTGCATAGACACAAAAGTGAAGTTAGCCTCAGGAAAGAAAGCAGATGTCCTCAGAAACTAGCTTCAGGTAGAGATGAGAAGAGAACTGACAACTTGAAGGACATTGAGGCGACTGAGCCAGGTGGCCTGGGTTTCTGTAGGGAACTGGAGCAAGGGGGCGTGCTAGGAATGTAAGAATGTGGCCTATCCAGCTGCATGGCAGCCAAAACAGGTGCTTGTGTTAGTGTGGGCTTGTATAACTAAGTATAATAGACTAGGTAGCTAACCATTTCTTATGGTCATGGAGACTGGAAATTGGGCTAAGGTGTCAGAATTATCTTCAGGTTGCAAACTGCTGGCTTCTTATATCATTCTGTGGCAAGAAAGCAGGGCTAGTTAGCTCTCCGGAGCCTCTTTCACAGGGCTCTAATCCATTCACAAGAGTGTCATCCTCATGACCTAACCACCCCCACCCAGAGGCCACCACACCTATTACTATCACATTGAATATATCATCACATGAATTTGAGCAGGACACATTCCATCCATAACAGTGTTAAAAACTTTGCTTAATGGGTGAGTGAGCAGAAGGTAGGTTTAAAAAATTTTATCTTTGCATGTGTTTGTGTATGTGAGTGTGGGCACACGCATCCCACGTTGCAGGTGTGGAGATCGGACAACAATCCGGAGTGTCAGTTCCCATCTTCCACCTTGTTTGACGCAGGGTCTGTCATTTGTCATTGTTTCGGCCAGGCTACCTAGCCCAGGGGCTGCCAGGATTCTCCTATCTCTGCCCCCCTTTTGCCAGAGATGGGCTGGGAATACAGTTGCTTGGAATATAGACATTGTGTCTGGCTTTACATGGATTCTGACAATCTGAACTAAGGTTTTCTGCTTTCACAGGAAACACTTTATCCCTGGGGGCATCACCACAGCCTGAAAAGTCGGTTTTTAATAGTGCCTGGAGGTCCTTCAATGCTAAGGTTGGGGTTCAGTGGCTCCCAAGGGCAATTGGGACCCACACTTGAATAACCAGTCGACAAAGAAACTAGAGAAACCAGATCCTGAAGAAAGACATTTGAATTTCTAGCCAATATTTAGCTTATAATAATAATAATAATGATTCTGCTAATAATAACAATAATTTTTATAACTACTTAATTAGTGTTATTATTATTTTTTGGCTTGGCTCCATCTGTATGTTATTAGAGGTTATTGACTTATCTTAAGATTTACCGTTTGCCTTCCTCATTGGTTCCTACTGATAGTCCATCTCAGTGCTGGCTCTTGAGCCTGCTTGTGCTCCATGAGATACCACAAAATCACAGTCGTTGACAAGGTAATATGCCAAATCCTTCTTATAACATTTAATCACTTTGAGAGGTGGGGGTGGGCAGGGTGGTGGGAATGAAGGAAAAGTCCAGATTGCTTTGATTAGCTGCATTTTTCTCTCTGGGAAGGCTTTGGTAGAAACCTCAGTGTTTGAGGCTATTTCCAGGAAAATGAGATGGCAGGGAAGGTTCTGGAGTCTCAGAACAGAACACCTACTGTGCTGTGGTACTGGGCTAGGAGCTCTCAGGGATGCCAGGAAGAATGCACCCGTCTCTGCCGCCTTCCTGAATGCAGTAGCTGTGAGACGGCAGCGTGTTTGGGTTGCGCAGGCCTGCATGGCATAGGAACACAGGCATTGGCTGGGCCTTGCACTGCATGGGGATTCGTGATTTTAAGGACTCAGGTTGGTGAGAGATCATTTCCAAGGTAATTGTTTAGGAGCTTATTTGGACCACAGGAGAAGAGGCACACACCAGCTGCTTAGTTCAGCCTGGCCCAGGGCCTCACATAATTGTCCTACACATAGTAGAGTCTTAGTACATGTGTACTGTGTTTTGGAAGTACAGTGTGCCAGGATCTCTTATCAGGTAGGCTATGTAGCCATGAGGCAAACCAACCTTTCTGTTTCCAAAATTGATGACTTCTTGTGTCATCACTACCCAGGGTTATTAGGCAGCAATGAGACTTTTGTGAGATGATATTATTGTTCTCAAATATTCACCCCAGCCTCCAAGGTTGCATGCTTTGTGACTTGCTCAGCACATGTTGGTTTCTTGCTCCTTGACTGTGGCTGCTGTCATACTGCTTTGGTTGAATGTTAGCAAAGCGAGCAGTGTCTCAAATGTGTAAATATGTGCATGCTTGGTGGGGCTCACACTCTGGTGCTTTTTCTGTCACCATGAGAAGAGTCCCCACGTGGCTGCTCTCTCTATCCTGGGTCCCAGAATATGAATCCAGTAGCTCTGGACTCAATCCATAGAGATAAGCCAAATCCAGTGGACACAGAGCTTTGAGCCCAGCCCAATCCCTTTCCATCTACAGATGTGCAATGAAGAGGAATGACCTTTCCTATCAGTCACAGAGTCTGGGCCTGATTTGTAACCATAGTTTCCTAGATCTCCGACAGGGTGAACCATACAATAGTTAAAGGAAAATGGGGAGTGAGGTGACGTGGAGCATATAGGATTCAGCTACATCTTAGAAGGTCTTCAGTGTTAGCATAGGGAGTGGGGACACATTTGTTTGTTTGTTTGTATGTTTTCAAGAAGGAAGAGAGAATAAGAGTATGAATGGGTGTGCTAGGGCCTCCAGCCACTGCAAACAAACTCCAGATGCAAGCACTACCTTGTACATCTGGCTTTACATGGGTACTGGGGAACTGAACTCAGGTCATTAAGCTTTGCAGACAAGAGCCTTAATCACTTAGAAATATTTCTAGCCAGAGTGGGGGCATTTTTCAGCAGGTACTGGGAAGCACTGAAAGTCACTGAGTGCAGGCAGGATGAGATCCAAACCTAGCTACATTGGGTAAGTTGGAAAATGCAGAATAGTTAGTGGTTAAATGGAGAGCACCTGTTGAGTAATGCTAGCATTTTCTCTTTGTTGGACTTTGTATGGTATTAAGAAACATTTGGTACTTGAATAAATGTGTGAGAGAATTGTTTAGGTGTTTGAAAATCAGGATTTAGTCCATAATTATCCAGTATTTCTCCTCTTTAGCCATTTATTCACTTCCCCCTTATTAGCCGACCATGTACACTTAATAAGTGTGTGCTTGACTCTGTGGCCTGGGTTAGAGAGCTACAGCATCTTCCCCACGCATATGGGAAAGGGCTGTAGGTGGCTGTAACATGCAAGTGAGTAGCAGTGGCTGAAGGGAAGTTAGGTACTGGGAAGGGGAGCCTACTGGTTGGGCAGGTTCCCGTCTCTTGGTTATGAGGACATGGTGGAAAGTGTCTTCCCTTTGAAACAAGGACAGTGCCACCTGTCATCCCACTGCAGGGACCAGTAGGTCTTTGAATGATTACATCTTACCTTTCCCTATAGTCCACATTCCTAACACCTAGCTGTCTGGTTTGTTCAGTCCATTTGTCCGTGCCTTCATTCCTGTAGCTGTTCTGGCCAGGACCTGGGCTGGGTGTGAGAAAATGTGGATGTCTGAAGCGGGGGGGGGGGGGGGTACTTGCCTGGAGAAGTTCACAGCCCTGTGGTTCCTAAATCCTGAAAAATGTGGTGTTCAGCAAAGTGTGGGCCTCTGCCAGCCTGTCTTCATCACTGAAATGCCACTGAAGGGTCTGGGTTCAAATCCTAGCTCTCTTCCTGTTGGCAGTGTAACTTTGAGCAAATTACTGCCAATGTATCCCTATGAAAGATAACACACTCCCACAGACACACACAGTTCTGTGAGGTGGGCATGTGAGAAAGAGGTGGAATGTGACCTTAGAGAATGTCAGCTTATTAGGCTGGGCTGGTGATGGCTTAGTGGTTAAGGCATTTGCCTGCAAAACCAAAGAACCCAGGTTCAATTCCCCAGGACCGACTTAAGCCAGTTGCACAAGGTGGTACATGCATCTGGAGTTCATTTACAGTGGCTGAAGGCCCTGATGCACCCTCCCCCACCCGAAATAAATAAAATAAATAAATAAATAAAATAACTTTAAGAAAAAAAGTACCAAGACTGGCTGAGATGAGGATAAAGGCCCATGTCTAGACCCTGCCTTGGAGAGGCAGCATCCCAGAGGCCCTGCTAGGTGACATACCTGTCAGAATTTCTTGCAGAAACCCCAGGCCAGGAGACATTGAATTCCTGCCTGTGGATCCACTTGAGAGGCCTGGGGAACAGCAACCAAACAAAGCCTTTGGGGTTGGGCCAAGAATGGTCAGTAGAGCTCATTTCCTGTGGTAACTGAAGCTAATACTAGTGGCTATCTATGAACTTGGGTTGAAAATGATTCTGAGGCTCCCCAGGACTTACTGGGACACAGGCTGCATTACTTAGGGATGGGCATAGGAGAAACTCCTGGTAGTACATGGGAAGGTGCTTTCTGGACTGATGATATTCTTTAGCCTATTTCTGAATGGTAATTGCAGTGAGTATTTGGGATCTAAATACAGTTATCACAGGGCAGGGATGTTGTTATGAACAACATGCTAATTTCACCAGTTCTTATCTCTATGAAAATAGGTAATGGTAGTGTCTCCAACGATGATCTTTCTTTCTTTCTAAATTGAGAATTTTAACACATAAACATACTGTAAATCCTCTCCTATTACCCTCTTCTGTCCCCCTCCATTACTCCTGTTCCACTGAACCTCATCTTTTCAAGTAGTCCTTCTTCTGTTTTGATATCTCATTCTTTTTTGGCCTTCTACACCAGTTACATCACAACATTGATGGGCTCAATATTGTGCAGGTCTTGTGGAGGTAATGACATCCACCATGAGGTGGAACCACTCCTCCTTCATCTGGGCCTCTTTCTAGCTTCCTGGCCTCTTGTACTCCCACCGCATACTGTCTAGTGCCTGTTATCCTGGGAATCAATCAACCAGGGTGGTACATGCCACGTGCCCCCTCACTGCACTCTGCAGTTCAGTCATCAGTATCATTTGTCTTTGAAGACCATGCTGTGTGACCAGTTAGGCAACATTAATGTAGAGAGAAGTCTTCCACCAAAAATAAAATACCTAGCTATAAGGTCATAATTCTTGCTTATTGTAATGGTAGTACATTAAGTGGAAAGACTTTAAAAGTGTGCAAGAGCCTGGTGTGTGCTGGCAAATGCCTTTAAACCTAGGATTCAGGGGGAGAGGGTGGTAGGAGGATCTTTGTGAGTGAAGGGCAGCCTGTGCTGCAGAGTGAATTCCAAGTCAGTATGGACTAGAGTGAGGCCCTGCTTCAGAAACAAGAGAACGTGGTATACAACAGCTTGCTGCTTGTCTCGGAGTCTTGGGGCCGTCTCCAGTTGCCCCGTACCTCACGGGATGAGTTTTAAGGGTTGCCCTTTCAATGGATCCTCTTAGGCAGCTGTTATTCTCTAGTTCCTGGAGGTGCTCCCCTATCAGTAACAGAATATTGTTGTCACTGGGTCCAATATCCTTTGAGACTTACTCATTGCTTTTTATCTTGTTTTTATCCTTTTGCTTTTAATCTTGTGTAATGTAGCAAACCAGAGAGCCAGTTTTGTTAGAAGCAAATCTAAAGTGAAACTGCATGATTTCTGATGTTATAGCTGTGGCCTTCTTCCAAGAGTCAAGTGCATGACTACAGCGTGCTGTTAGTTTTGTTGTTTGAGCATGTGTTCTGGTTATAAGAAGTTGCTAGGATATGGAACTTATTCCTCACGTATGTTTGCTTATATGTATATATTCATGTTTATCCCCATACAGTCATGACATATAGGGAGGGAGTCATGAATGCAGCTAACTCATTTTCTGAAGGGTTCTCTCCAGGCCCACAGAGATTCTCCATGGCTCTGCTTAGTGGATAAAAGCATCAAGTAAGCCCATTTGAGCTCACAAAAGGAAGGATTGGCTAAGTAAGAAATATAGTCTTAGAATAGCTACCCTGAGGACCTGAGTCCCTGTCACAGGAGCAGTGCCAGTGAAGGCCAGGTAACAGCCTGTGTGATCACATGATCAAGGTGATATGAATATTTCTTAAGTGATGACCTGGTTTTTAATTATGTGACAGTTTTCACTCTACTGGAGTAGAGTTCAAATAAAAATATACTAATGATTCTATTTGAATGGTCAAGCTAGTTGTTTATAAAATCCTTTTGTTTTGTTTTGACATTGGGCAAAGCTATGTCATCCAAAAAGACACCCCCCGCACACACACCATATGTACGTAGTTCATGTAAGTGATGCTCTTGATGGCAGATCCTTGTGGCTGAGGTCCGCTACTCCCCACACAGTCTGATGAGCGCCTGCGTTACTCATTCTTCTTGAAGGCTCACTGGGGAATTGTCCCTTTTCCCCTTAGCTCCATCTGCATACCTAGAAAAGCAACATTTGCCCTGGTGTTGGCTCATAGCTGGGCAAGTTAGGAGCCCATCTGTGAGGCCACAAACAGTGACCAGTAGTCCCGGGCCACCTTCCAGCAGGTTGTTAAAGGCTTTGGCTGCATGGGAGCTGGCAAAAGGGTTCCCATACCAGGCCAGGCCTCCTGCCTTCACCTACACTAGTGTGTTCAGGTATCAAAGCACTAAGTTCTGTCCCTGCCCTGGTGTGTTAAGATATCAATCCCATTCAGCTTATCACTTGACCTGGTACATGCAGATATCATAATGCTCAATTCTTTCACCTATCCTGGTACACACAGATACCAAAGCACCCAGATGTATCACCTGCCCTGGTGTGCACAAATATAGCACTTAGCTCTATCCCCTGTGAAGTGTGTATAGATAGCTACCTATTCAACTCTGTCACCTGCCCTGGTGCCTTCAGAGCTCGAAGCTCCATCATCTACCCTGGCATAAGCAGGTATCATAGTACTCAGCTCTATCACTGTTACACTCTTTGATCCTGAGTCACTACTTGGGATTCAGAATTTCAGCCCCTGTGCTGATGTTAAAAAGTTTATCACACTTCTTTGTAAACAGTCCTAAATAGTGCTTCATGTGACATGCATGATTTTGCATGGCTACAATTCTGGGTTCTTTTTCTTTTACCTCCTTTATAAGTAATCAGGAGTATTTTCTGCTGCAAAAATGAAATATATTTATACACACACACACATATATATATATATATACACTCATAGATAGACAGAGAGAGAAAGACCTTTATTTTCTTTTAGATGGGGAGCAAGGTAGAGAGAGAATTCTTCCCTGTTCCATTCTTCATGGCAAAAGCATTTTCTGAACACTCCATTCATTATGACCTCAAATCATTTGCAATTGGAAGTAGAAGTGTCTCATCATTGACTCAAGATAACCCCAGGTCATATCCTGTTGGGTGAGAAGATGTGGCCCCCTTTTGCTGTGCACTGAAGTGGGAAAAGAGGCGTGACAGAAATCACATTTAGATATAGGGAACTGTTCACACAGTCTGATCTGAATAAGATGTGCCACCTGTACGTCATGAGATCCTTATCAGGGATGCAGAGATGGATTCCTTGGGCCCATTGAGGGTGGGGATGTTAGATGGGCCAGGATCCATAGTAGCCATTCTCTGGGCAAGGGCAGGCAGCAGTCAGATGTTGCTGAGGCTGGCCAGGCCCTCCTTCTGCCCCTACTCCTTCCAGAGTTCCTAGAATCTGGCCCCATTGCAGAATGCATTATTGCAAGTTAAAGTCTGTGCCCTGGTCATGCATCTTCCAGACACCCCACTGCTTTGTAATACAGAGATGCAACCCCAGGTTCCAGAAAACTCAGCCTTCTGTAGGTGTTGAAATTCCTTCCACTGTCTCTGGTGACAGGATTGTGCCCTTTCCCCAGGGACTAGGTTAAAACCTCAACCTGGTCTTCAAGTTGGAGTTGAACTTACTTAATCAAATCTTGGATGAAAATGGCTATAGAGGAGGAGGCATGTACAAAGCTGAAAGCCCCTGAATGTGTCCCCATTTCAATCACAACAAAGCATTTTTGAATTGAATGTCATGTTTTGAAATATTTAAACAAACTACATGGCTGTCCCAAATGTTTTATCACGCTCATTTTGAAGACTGTATCAGATGGCTTAGGCCCTGCATGAGGAGAAATAGTGTGTGCTGGGAGTAGTGGCTACACCATCCCAGGCAGGCTTCGTGGGCTTGCTGGCTATGTAGTCATTAATGGGGCGTTATCTCCCTCCCTGGTCTTCCACTGCCTCGTCTGCCAACATCAGAGAAGCTGAAGTGACTGTGTCTAGCCTGTGCCCCTGAGCTCCCAAGCCACAAAAGAAGGTAGTAGTTACACATACACAGTCTCTCTCTCTCTCTCTCTCTCTCTCTCTCTCTCTCTCTCTCACACACACACACAAACACACACACACAAAAGGGTTAAAAGCAAAACTGAAACGATCACTCACATTTCAAGTTCTTATCCCTCTCCTCAGTTGTATTAATGTCCACAGGACAAGCTCTGTTATCTGTTTCCCTGATCTGAATCATGGACTGGAGTCTTGACAAAATCATTTGGGACAGGGATACGGTTTGTTTAAATATTTCAAAACACAACATTCAATAGACTAAAAGTGGAGAGGTCGTTTTTCGGGAAAACAGTTTGGAAAGCATATTTTCAGTATTTCAGAATTCTTAATGAGGATCATGCCCTGTCCTCAGTCTATGGGCTGGCTATCTTTACAGACTCTCCTGCATGTAAAATTGCAGGTTGGCCAAGGTTTAGGTGCAGAACGTGCTGGGCTCAGTTATGAGAAGCTCTCAAGAACTTCCTCGGCCCCCTGCGCTCTTCTCAGGTAGTGATTCCGTTTATAACGTGACCATGGGGCTCTCTTTTCATCTCCGTTAATTTCCAAATTGGCTCATTAAATCTGTACATTCCAGAGACTCGGTCCAACATTCCAGGGAACATTTCCATGGACAATCAGAGCAAGAGTTCTTTTCACCAGAGTAGAGTTTGTTTTAGGAAAGGGAATGTTGGAGGGGGAAAAAAACTCCCAGGAGCAAATTATCTTCCTTTTTGCAAAAGGGACCTCAGATTTCAGCCTCCCAGTCCTGAGGCCCATGTCCCTCTTCTGTTTTGTGAAACATTTCAGTCAGTCCAGTGCTTGGGCCTGACCCAAGTTCATTTCCTCACATGTTCTTTGAGTTCCTATTGCAGACAAGATATTGTTAACTTGCAATCCTGCCAGAGAGTCAGCGCAGCATACTCCATCCGGGGTGTTCTTTCTCTGTACCGTTCAAACCTGTGTGTTTGAAACATCAGCCAGCATTGTCGGGGGAGGTGTCAGTCTTGCTGCCAAATGGGTACAAAATGTACCACATGCGTGAGCAGGGCATGGGGGATTTACCTGGAATTAACAACTTCACAAGAACTAGAAGCAAATAAATCAATAACCCAAGCGTTCAAAGACCGAGTCTCAGCTCCATTGATCTCCACTGCTAGTTTTTTGTTTGTTTGTTTGTTTTGTTTTTCGAGGTAGGGTCTCACTCTAGCTCAGGCTGACCTAAAATTCACTATGTAGTCTCAGGGTGGTCTTGAACTCATGGTGATCCTCCTACCTCTGCCTCCCGAGTGCTGGGATTAAAGACATGTGCCACCACACCCGGCTCTGAATGCTACTTTTTTTCTTGACTTACCTTTTCCATTCCTCTGAACTTCAGAATTCTTCCCGCATGCAAGATCAGTTGAAGTTGCTCTCATGTTTCTTAGCTTCTCTTTGAAGGAGTGGCCTGCTATTTTTCTCTGAAGTGTTTGGTGCCTAAGAAGCACTTGCTGGCAGTGGGACTAAGATCTGGCCTGAGGGTTAGGAGGAATGGCTCTGCCTGCCTACCCCGTCTTCCTGTTCTCTGAGAACCACCTGTAACTGAGTGGGGGCAGGGTAGAGATTAGTAGATGATGCACAAGTCTTGTCCAAATGTCACCCACCACTTGCCACAGTCTTCAGCAGACATGCCATGGATACATAGTGAATGTGGATTGAAAGATACCTACTCATAGGGTAGTCCTTGCTCTTAGGAAACTGTTTATTCTGCTTAGAAGAAGACCATCAGATGAATGTGAATGCATATATGTGCGTAAATCAGTTTGTCCTTGCCACCCCAGGGAGACACGGTCAGCACTTAACAGTGGCAGGTACAGCCAGCATGTGACAGATGAATGAGCTTGAAAATGAGCTCTGCAGAGACATGGCCCTGGCCAAGAGGTCAGCCGGGCTGAGCCTGTGTCACAGCTGCGTAACAAACCCACCTGTGTGATCCTTTTATGTGCCATTCAAGGAGACACCCCTGCTTCCAGATGGGTACATTCCTAACCTGTCTCACTGTGGAGAAATCTAATAGCTAAGATCCCAAGGCTGCTCAATATTCAGATAAAACCAAAACCAAGAAACCTCCAACATCTGTTGGAATAGGACTGCAGTAGTAACTCTCAGAGGATGTATGGCTTGTCCTCGCAAGGACCATCAGCAGGGGTCACACTCACCAGTGTGCATGCCGGCCCCTATTGGATGATGGGACATGGAAACAGAGACATAAAGAACTCATATTCTGAGGCCTGACTACTGCTAATTCATGAGCCAGTTTCACTGCTTTGTATTAGCATGCTGATTTGTGAAATGGGCAGGTGATAAGATCCACTTCCAGGAGTGAAGTGTACAAGAGTTCAGTCCATATAGGTAAAATATTTAGAATCAATTCTGTGCATGATAGGGACTATGCATTAGCTTATTTTATGTTGTTATGGGTAAGGAGCAAGAAGAAGGTGCCAGGAAGTAAGGGGGCAGGGCAGACTACAGGATCTCTTGGACTCTAGATGGGTGAAAGAGTGGTAAATGCCTGATCAGGTGGGCTTTGGCAGTAGGACTTGGGTTCCTAAAGCTTTAGCTCTCTAAACTTACTGGTGGCTGAGCTTCTATGGTGAGAGAAGTCAACCACGAAACTGGATGGCCAGGAGCTGACCTCTGCTTTTGTTTCTGAAAAAACTGATACCCCCCAGCCCAATGAGACACACACACACACAGAGAGAGAGGGGGGGGGGAGGGAGACTTGCTTGTAGGAAGTTCAGCAAACAACATCCAGGAAACTGGCAAAATCAGGCAGGATGGTCTGTAGCTAATAAAGTAGGCCAGGCTCATGGATAAATCTCATTGCCTAGCAGAGAAACTGAGGCCTGGCAAATACAACTTTGCAGAGTTCCTGGCAGGTATAACTGGAACTAGATCTATCACTGCCAGACATGAGTCCAAGCTCCTGGAATTGCTGGTCAGTGGTCTCTTGGCCTCTCTGGCTTGGCCTAAAGACCATATGAACACAGGACACAGTGACTGAACCCTGAATGAGGATGGATGGCCCAACGCACCTGAAGACCCTGAATCAGGGTAAAAAGGGCTTTATGAAGACCTTAGAGTTGAATTTGGAGTGTTGGAGAATGGGCAGGATTCAGATGGCTAGAGCTGAGGGATTCTGAACAGAAGAGAATGGAGGGAAGAGCAAGTGGGTCAAAGCATGATGCAACCCCAAAATAAACTTAGTTATGTGCCTAGAACAGTGATGGCCTGTCTTATAGGGGAGAATATTGGATAAGGCTGAGGAGACAGGATCAGAGAAGGCAAATTTTAAAAGCTAAGCCTATGGTGAAAACCACTTCTGAGAAGTTTGTTATGGTCAGAGTTGGTTATCTGGTGGCCTCGAGTCCATTCTGGTCTGTGTCTGCACTGCATATACTTGGCTCATAATGGGGAGGTAAGGTCTCAGAGAGAAAAGCATTGGGGAGGACATGAGTAGAAGCAGCTGGGCAGGTTCTTTTTTTTTGGTTTTTCGAGGTAGGGTCTCACTCTGGTCCAGGCTGACCTGGAATTAACTCTGTCATCTCAGGGTGGCCTTGAACTCATGGCTATCCTCCTACCTCTGCCTCCCGAGAGCTGGGATTAAAGGCATGCGCCACCACGCCCGGCTGGGCAGGTTCTTAATTGTGCAGTCAGTAGCCTGAAAAGTGAAACGGTCCAGGCAGTGGGAACTATGAGGGAAGGAGAGATGGGAGAAATGTGTGGAGAAGGAAAAAACCTGAGGGCTCAATCTCTAAGGAGCTATAAAAGACACACATATATGGAGGCCTGGCCTTGGGAGAGGAAGCCACCTGCAGGACCCCAGGGGACTGCAAGGGGCCCCAGTGGACAGGCCATGTGCAGTGGTGCCCTAGGACATGGAGTCTGAGCTGGAGGCAAAGAGTCGAGAGGTGCCTGGGAAGGGCTGAAACCACATGAAGGTTGGAGGACGAGGGGACCAATGACAGAACTCTGGACAACACCCATCCTCAAGGGCTCAGAGGAGAGAACAGATACAGTGGCCAGAGACTAGCAAGCAAAAGTAGAGTAAAGCTTCTTATCGTATCCCGCTTCTGAGAGCTTCTGTCCCTTTGCACAGGCTGTTGTCTCTGCTGGAACCTGTGGCCCCTGCAACACACAAGTACACACATACTCATACCACAATTTTACTTGCCAGCTGCAGTATTGTCTCCCTTGGAAGTGCTCCACAGCCCCTTTGTGTCTCCCATGTGCCCAGAGCCTCTACCCACCCTCTCCTGCCCACAGTACTTCACATGGAATCATGCAAGTATGGGTCCTCTCTCCATGGTGACACATGTGGGTGGCTCTCATGCAGATGGCACCTCTAAGAGAGCATCAGCTGTTTCCAGGAGCCAACACAGAATGAAAGGCCCTTGGGTGTTCCGCTATAGCCTTCAAGACCCTGGCAGAGTGGTAGGTGGAGAGGAAGGGGCAACTGATTGGGAAAATAGAACCATAACTAGGAACCACCCACTTGTCTCGTAGGTGCTTGTCCCCTCCTGTCACCTACACCACCGTTTCAATCTGTTGTAACCCTCTTTGGCCTTCCTTTGTTACATGCTGTTTCTTACACTTTGAAGCTATCCCTTGAATTTACAGCTGGACACACAGTAGGCCCTTAGAAAATGTTTGTTTGAGTGGAATTGTATCCTTCCATAAGATGGGAACTGTTAAAAGGGGAACAGCTTATCATCATCCAGACAGAATGGAACTCGCATTGTCGTCCCCTTTGAAGTCACTTGAGCCCCACGAGTAAAGCTCAGCCATTGTCTGGAAGAATCGCTACCACAGAGCAGACCCAGCTCCACCTCCCAGGCCGGAAGCTCAACTTTTCTAATTAGCTTCTGAAGCCAAGTGTGAGCCTTGGCAGTTGTTTTACTTCATTACTTGACATAGCATCCTTGGGATGCTGACTCATGCACTAATTCCTGTGTTCAGTTTATTTAAGAATTCAAGGAAGGACTAGGGGAAGCTCTGGGCTACAGCATGTGCCCAATAGAAGTAAGGCCCCAGACTTACCCTGCAGGCACATGTACATACACACACATGCACATACACACATGCGTACACACACACACACACACACACACCAGAGAGATACTAAAAAGTCACAGTTCTGAGGCATAGAGTAGGTTTTGCATCTCAGTGAAACTGACTCTCATCCATCCCAAATTGCACTGAATATCTCATACTTGGCCATTCCTGCTGTCCCAGAAGCCTCTGAAAGCAGGAGAGCATTTGTCTGGGAGTGGGGCAACAGTGATCCATCAGGAAGGTTCAGGCTAGGAGAGCTTCCCATGTCAAATTGAGCCCCGTGGCCCGAGGAGCAAAGGATTGTGTGACTTGAGCACATAGTATTATTTAAGACCAGATTCGGTCTTGGATGCCTGGAAGTACTTGGCACGGTATCATGAAAAGCTATGAAAGTGTCTCTCCGCAGCTCCAAGAAAGGCTTACCACATATGCATGTGTGCAATTTCTGGCTGTCCTGATTTCTGTCCAAAAGCTGCTGGTTCTTCTGCCTCAGATCTGACTCAGACCTCTCTGCGCTGGAGCAGGTCTTGCATGCCTGGCCCTTCCTGCCTCATTTTTCCAGGCTGTCAGGGTGGCACTCCGTGGCATGTTTTATCACATACTGCCAAGTGCAAAGAAAATTAACACAAGGCCAACACTTCCTGAACCCCAAATGACAGCAAGGGATGGCTGAGTTGCTGTAGCTTGAGCTGGAACCTTGGACTGGAGGTCAGCCCAGTCACAATGAGGCTGTCAGGAGACAGGCAGGCCTCCTTATGGGATGAATGCTTGGGAGTATTCAGAGAGAAAGAGAATGGACTTGGCCTTGGGGAGGTCAGTGTCATCAAGAGACAGGTCCCTTGGGAGAAAAGTCCTATAAGAGGGAGATAATTGGTCTTACATGGTACTTAGCAAATGTGGAAGGAGTAAAAGAGGCACCAACCATAGGTACCCTGGGAGGGGCTGCCTTTTGCACAGTGCACCTAAGCCTTGAGGGGCTCATTGGAGAGTGAGAGACAGGCAAGCGCATGCATGCCAGGCATGTGCTCCATGGGTTATGGCTGCTGGATAGAGAGACATGTTCCAGGCCCATGTGTGTCAGGACAGTAGTCCTGAAGAGGAGAAGAGAAACCATCCTTGGCACAGAGGATGAAGCCAGTAGATGGGACCAGAGACTTGAAGCAGCCCAGCTTGCTGGGATTGGGCAGGGTAGGTTTGGCAGCCCAGGTGTTTTTAACCTAGGCCTCAGTGGAGCCCTGCTGTCAGGACGCAGCAGAGGCTGGGGATGGGAGTCCAGATTTGCAGGAGTAGGAGAGATCAAGGAAAGCTTCTCAGAGGAGGGGTTGGGCAGCCTTGGTAAAGGACATCTGGAGGGTTTGTACAAGTGGGAAGAAAAGCAGGATGTGAGCCCAACAGGAACAAGAAGCAGCACAACATGGTGGGGTTCTTCAGTGGTACATGGCACAATGGCTCACTCCTTGGTGGTGAAGGTGGAAGAGAACTTGAGTCAGGAGGGGCTCTTGCAGAAGGTAAGGCTGCTGGTCAGGGACCTGAGGATGCTGGAAGGCTCAGGCATCAGAAGACATAGCTCTTGGGCATCAGGCGGTGCCTTTTATCACTCTGTGCCTCAGTTGGACCATCTAGCAAGTGAGAAGGTAGGAGGAGACCCCTGCCATTCTGTGACCACCTCACCTTGTAGCCTGGAGCCACCGACTCCTAGGATGTCTCTATAGTGGAGAGAAGAGCATACTGCTGCATTGTCTCCTTCCTGGGAAGTAGGGAGCACTGTGCAGATGGTGCCATGGGGATGATTCCAGAGCAGGTCCTGGACAAGGTGACAGCCAGGAGACTCCGGCCATGATTCCCTGCTCAGCCAGCTCTCCCATAGCACACAGACCTCATCTGCTCTTCTGTGATGCTTCCATCCCACCGATCACTTGTTCCCTTGGGTTGGAGTACAAAATAGCTAGGAAAGTCCCACCCCACATCTGGAAGGTTATCCTAGTCCACCTAGATCTTCAGCCTCCCCCCCCCCCCGAAGACTTGCTCTGTTTCTGGCACAGAAAAGTAGGCAGGCCCACCTGGCACAGGAGTCTTGCTAGGCCAGGAAGACGGCATCCAGTCTGTTCTGGGCCCAGGGTCCTGGCGCTCAGAGCTCACCGAGGTTTATTTATTTATCATTTGTTTGGGGTGAAATAGGAGAGAATTGAAGCTGTTTTAGTAGCAGTGGTAGAAGAAAGGCATGTCTGTTTCTCCAGAAAGAATCCCCTGCACCGTGGTCCCTTGGTCGGGTTTCGGCAGACAATATCCTTCTTTCTCCGTGTGCCCGTGGCTGCCCCGCCGGACCACCCGCCTGACCGCCCTTGGTCCAGTGGGCCTGCTGCTGCCCTCTTGGCTTCACTGTGGGGATGGAAGGGAGATGAGAGGCCTGAGGCCTGACCCATTCAGTCCAGCTGGCCTTCCAGGCTTACAGGGCTTCTGAGACCACTACATCCCTGGGACCTTCAGACCACTTTGCTTATAAGTCCATTTGTCCGTAAGAATGCCAGGCACAGTGCCCAGAGACATGAAGTTCCCCTCCCTCCTGCAACAAGGAATGAGGCCTCGGGTCCCAGGTAAGCCCAGCACCCCTACATCCACCTTCCAACCCCATTGTTTTAGAAGGAAAATGGAGACATCAAGGAGTTGGAGGACTGGCCCAGTTCACACAGAGAAATGTTGGTGGGTGAGGTTTGGGTACATTTCTTTCCACTCCTCTGGAATGAGGCAAAAATGAGTGGATCAGGAACGGCCAAGGGGGCCTTCCGTGTTACTCTGCCTGCTTGTCAATAACCATTTCTCCCTCCCTTTATCACCTTGCAGTAGAGCCAAGAGTCACTTCCCTCTATGAGCTGCCCTCTGCTTCCCTTCCAGCAGCAGCATGTTCACTGCTCTAGGAAGTCTCTGGTATGTTGGAGACACACTCTGAAGAGTCATGGCCTAGAAGGCATGGTCATGGAGGAGGCTGGCGGGGCGAGGCTGGCAGAGTAGGGCAGGGCAGTAAGTGGGGTCGCTTCCCACTCAGAGTAGGGTTAGGCTTGAGTCAGACTGGCCTAAAGGGCCGTGGGCAGCTTACTGTGTGCTCTGGGCCTCACTTTCCTCATCTGTAGTGAGAGAGTAACAGCAGCTCTGCCATCAAGCTTTGCTTTGAGGAGTGAACATATGCAAAACACTTGGAATACTGGGTGTAATATTAGAATTATTTGCAATCATTCTTATTATTTGTAGTAGCATTTTTTTACTGGTAGTAGTCAATAAACTTATTATTCACACTGAGCTGTGACATTTATAACTCATGCATCCTTATGTTAGTAAAATAAATTCCCTGGGCCTCCTTGTCCTTGATGAGAGTCTTCTAGACTTCTAGGTCAAAATGTATGAGTGATTTGCATAGTTATGGGAGCCTAGGACCACTGCACAGAGGAGACAACACTGGATGGGAGAAAGGGGTGCCGAGTCTGACTTGAGGTGAACAGACCAGCCCAGATTTAGTGGTTAGGGAGTGAAAGCAACCTAAAGGAAGGGAGCCATCTTGGAACCCTGTGCAGAGATTAAGGAGAGAGAAAGGCCACCTTATTTTGTCACCGTGAGAGTCTGGAGTCCACAGTGGAGCAAGAATGTACTCTTCCTTACATGTCCTGCGTGAAGCAAAGCGTCTGGGTGAGGTCTGGAAGCTGGATTTCCTCCCTTCGCGCTCCAAAAATGAAAACATAGTCTTGTTTTTAAAACCCAGAGGGTGGAGACAGGCAGGGAGGTCCAGACAGTCGAGGTTTAAAAAGTAAGAAGGCTGTACTCTGCCCTTCACTGTTGTCTTGTGGCCCATTGGTCAGGGGCGTCAGGAGGAGAGAAGTTAATGGCTCGAGAGAGGCATATTTTCCACCAGGTACTCCAGGTACTGCGGGTCATCTGGGGAGACAGTTCTGGCCTGACTGGGAAGTTTAATGTTTGACTAGGCTCCTTTTACCTTTTGCAAAACCATTTGCTTTATTGGACATTCAGTAGTCTGTCTGCTCCCCTAAAGGACGTTCCTGGTGAGCTGTCACCCAGGAAATGCCTTTAGGATGACAACACTTTGCTCCACATGCTGGAAGCTTGGTCCCCACTGTCTGTCCCAGAGCCCACTGTCATTGTTTCACAGCCTCAGTCTCCCAAATGTTGTAGCCTGTGTCATCAGTGTTTCAGATCTTTCAGCCTCAAGATACCAAAGCTCAGCACCTTTCAGGGCGCTAATGTGAAAGGTGCTGGCTCATCTGCTCTGTGACTTACATGCACCTGGGGCCTCCGGTCCATTGAGTATAGTTGCCAGCTAGCTGGTGGGCCCCCTGTGGGAGTGGTTTTCCTGTAATTACAGGTAGCACAGGACCTCACCTAAAGGATGGTTGTGAGGATGGGGACGGTGCTGGGAAGGAAAGTGCTCTGTAGCCGTGAGTGGTTCCTGTTGCAGTGCCTGAAAGCCCTGCTCAGCCTCCGCGTGCTGATGCTGGAAAATCCAGCCATGTGCCCTGCTTGTTTTGGCTATCATTTGCCCTGTGAGCCACGTTCACCCCTGTGCTGTTTACCAGGAGTTTTCACTGAGGCGACTCTCTGACTCCTTCAGCTCTCAGCTCTGCGCTCCTTGCTCCCCTTGCCAGGTGAGCCCATCGCTGCTTTACCAATGCCTGTTGACCCTGAGACTGTGCTCTGCAGGAGTTCATGCATGTGTTAAATATGTCATTATGCTGCATCCATCATACATGGGCGGGGCCCCTTGGCCTTTCTGAATGTGCTTCCTGCCTACAAACAAGGGGAGTTGACACTCAACTCCTGAAGCTGCAGTGGTCAGCAGCAACGGGAAGTAAAGTACTGAAAGTAGCAGCACTTAGTAGGTGCTCCTCAGTAATGTGCCGGAGATGGTATAAGGTGGGAGGAGCAGAAGCTTTGACCCTTGCTCCAGCCCTCCCTCCCTGTGAGAGTCTGTGCTCATAGGTAGCTTTACCTTGATCCCCCCTGAAACTCTGACAACTGGCATATCAGGGTGGCAATAAAAGTTTGGTCTTAATTTTATAAAATACATGGCAAAGAGCAGGCACTCAATCAATGGTGTCAATTATTATTCTCTTTACTCCTTATAGAAATACATTTTTAGCTTTTTACATTCCCTGGTGTATAGCACAATTTAGTGTCTGACAGGAATTAAATGATCAATACTGTTAACCCACATGAAAAAGACTGGTGATATTGTTGGGGGCGGGCTTATGGGTGTTATAGCCAGTTTCCCCATGCCAGTGTGTGGCACACTCTCCTGTTGCTATGGTCTACCTTATGTTGGCCAGGGGGTGATTTGTACCCTCTGCTCATGTCATTGTTTTCCCTGCCATCATAGAGCTTCCCCTCAAGCCTGTAAGCCAAAATAAACCGCTTTTTCCCAGAAGCCACTCTTGTTTGGGTGATTTCTACCTGCAGTGTGAACCTGACTGCAACAGTAAAGGGGTACCAGGAGTGAGGTTGCTGCTAGACACCTAACTGTGTGGGTTTAGCCTTTTGGAGCTGATTTTCAAAAGGAATGTGGAAGGATTTGAAACCTTGGCCTAAGAGATGCCTTGCAGTGCTGTAAGTACAGCTTGATGGACTAATCTGGTCAGAGTTGAAAGGCCTAAATGCAGTAAGAACTATGGACTGTGAGGTTCGGCTTATGAGGGTGAGCAAGAACTTTGCTTGGACTGGGTTAGTAGTTTCTGTAAAAAGCTTGCTGTTATGCCTTGTGTCCTGAGAAGTTGTGTATAGAGTTGCTCTGCATACAAATGAACTGGTGTGTGCAGAGGGATATGGCAGAAAGAAAAATCTTTGGGTGAACTGTTGTCCATTCTGCTGCAATTGAGAGATTACAACCTTTGATACTGGGCTAGCTGACCTGCACTGGGGCAACAAGAAGAATGTAGACTCTTTTGGAGGGGCCTGAGTGCTCAAGGAGTGTCTTGTTCTTCAAAGTCTACTTTATTCCCCCCTGGATTAACATATTGGCACCCTACCTGGTATTATGGAGTATAAGAGATGCAGGAAATAGAGGGTTATTGAGTTTGCAACATGGTCTTGTGTTTTGGAAATGCCCATGGGCAGTGTGAAGCAGGTTTGCTGGTTGTTTGCATAGAGACCCCATGGGACCATGAGGATGAACCGCAGCTTGCAGTGGAGACCCAGTGGAGATGCTGGGACCATGAGATGGCTCCTAAGGAAAGCTGCTGGCCCTGATGAAGTTTTCCAGGACTGTGAGTAGCCTAGCTGGAGGGGCAGAATTGGAATGCTAGAGACTTGTTGCTGGTTAGAATTATCAGACTTGGACATTTGTCACTGGCTAGAGTTGTTGGACTTGAAGCTACAGAGTTTCATGTTTTCCCTGGCTGTTTTAAATCTTGTATTGGTTGAATATTATTTTGCTATGCCCAATGCCATCTTTTGTAGTGTGAGTATTTATTCTGTGCCATTATGAGTTTTTTGAAGTTGGTTTTTTTTTTTTATTTTGGTTATTATGGCTCAGTTGAAAGATCTTGAACTATGGGGATGTTTGAACATCATTGCAATTGATAAAAACTATGGGGACTTTAAAAGTTGGACTGAATGCATTGTGTTTTACATCCTGTATTGACAGCAGTTTATGGGGGCCAGGGGTGGAATATAATGGTTTGATTCAGGTATCCCCCATAAACTTAGGTGTTTTGAATGCTAGGTTTCCAGCTGATGGAGATTTGGGAATTAATGCCTCCTGGAGTCAGTGTATTGTTGGGGGTGGACTTATGGGCTTTATAGCCAGTTTCCCCTTTCTAATGTGTGGCACACCCTCCTGTTGCTATGGTCCCTCCTCTTCTCATGTTATTGTTTTCCCTGCCATCATGGAGCTTCCCCCTTGAGCCTGTAAGCCAAAATGAACCACTTTTTCCCAGAAGCCACTCATGGTTGGGTGATTTCTTCCAGCAATGCAAACCTGACTGCAACACACCTCCCAATTTTATGAGGCCAAATTGCCCTGAGCCCCAAACCAAAGACATTACAAGAAAACTTCATGCCTGTATCTCTTGCATTATGAACATGGTTGCAAAAGTTATTAGCAAAATATTAGCCAGTCAAATTCAGCAAGAGATAGAAGTATGGTGCGCCATGAACAAATAGACCAAGTGGAAACATGGGGCTAGTTTAATGTTGGAAAACAATGTAATTCAGTTTATCACTAGATTAAAGGAGATAGACCTGTGATCATCCTGATAGGTACAGAAAAAGCCAATGGGGAAAAAAGTCAACAGACAGACCTTCCAGTGAGTTGTTGGCCAGGGATGTCTCTGATACCCCCAAAATATTACAGGCCATTGCTGAGGCCCTTGGTTTCCTACCAGGAATAGATGGTCAGACCCTATTGCTGAAGACTCCAAGTACTTGGTCTAAAAGGTCACTGAGAAATCCTGCTGGAGCTGAGCTGAAAACCTCCCCCATATAGACCAGCTGACAGAAATCTGTAAAAAACTATACTGCATGCAGTTCAATGGGAGAGAGAGAAATCACCAGTGAAGATAACAGTGGACACTGCAAGCCTTAAATTTGGCCAAGCAGGCCAAATGAGCCAATGGGTATAATAGTGGCATGTCTGTTATGGGGAAAACCAACTGTTCTGTAATTGGACTAGAGGTCCACTCCATGGCAGAGAATACATCCCTGATACTGAAAACCTACAACAGGGATAGTCATGAGCCCTAGGGGAGTAACGTCTGCTGGTGTCTGGTTAAATGTATATACTATGTTTACAAACTGCTCAGTTAGCACTTCTCTTAATGTTCATACACATATATTAATGCTTCTCTCACTTTTGGTTAGAGAATCTTCTCTCTTCAGATGGCAGTGACCTTGGAATTACTCAAAAGGCACCATGGTACTGAAAAGAAGTGACAAAGAATGCTCAGCACTGAAATATCTCTATCACACCTTCCAAGGCTCAGGGTCCATTGTGGAAGTGGTGCTAGAAAGAATGTAAGAGCCAAAGGAAGGGTAGGACTCCTTACAACCTTACAATGTGCTCCTCCAGGCACAAAAATGGCCTGGATATCCATGACCTCACAGTGCCTGATACTACTTACACAAGACCATCATAATAGGAAGAAAAGATCATGACAGCAAAATAAAAATGACTCTGATTTATAGGGGTAGCGGATATGAAGAAGAGTGGAGTTTCAAAGGGGAAAGTGGGGGAAGGGAAGGAATTACTATGGGATATTATGTATAGTTATGGAAGTTGACAATAAAAAAATGAAAATTAACAGTATAAAATTTCACAGTAACCCAGGGCTCATGACTCAATAATGGAAATTCATAAAACACCCACAACTACCATTGTATATAATAGTAAAAATTGATTTTCCCTAAGGTTAGGAACAAGGCAAATTACATATATAATAATGAACTTATATTCATAATATGTAAAGCAAGCTTAAAACTAAATAATAAAAAAGCTAGATATAGTAGCTCATGCCTGTGTTTCCAACACTTGAGAGGTTTAGGCTCAAGAATCCCTAATCTAATGCCAACCTGGGCTATATAGTGGAACCCTCTCTGAAGAAAAAGAAGGAATAAAGTAAGAGAGAAAGGGTAAGATGGAGGGAAGGAGGTATAGTCAAAAACTGAGCAAAATCCCGGTATGGTAGTGCACACCTTTAATACAAGCACTCGGGAGGCAGAGGTAGGAGGATCATCATGAGTTCAAGGCCACCCTGAGACTACATGGTGAGTTCCAGGTCAGCCTGGGCTAGAGTGAGACTCTACCTCAAAACACAAAACAAAACAAAAGAGCAAAAGATGTGAACACTTACCAATAGTAAATAAATACAAGATAAAGTACAAGTAAAGATAATTAATATCTTTAGTTATTAATTAAAATTATAGTGGGGGGCTGGAGAGATGGCTTAGCGGTTAAGCGCTTGCCTGTGAAGCCTAAGGACCCCGGTTCGAGGCTCGGTTCCCCAGGTCCCACGTTAGCCAGATGCACAAGGGGGCGCACGCGTCTGGAGTTCGTTTGCAGAGGCTGGAAGCCCTGGCGTGCCCATTCTCTCTCTCTCCCTCTATCTGTCTCTCTCTCTGTGTCTATCGCTCTCAAATAAATAAATTTTGAAAAAAAAAATTATAGTGGGATACCACTATATGTACACTAAAACAGCTACAGTTAAAACTGACTATCCAAGCACTGACTATGGAGAAGCCACACATCTCATACATTGCTCCTGGGGACACAGTGTGATACAACTGCTCTGTAGTACACTTTTCTAAGGCCTAGTATTGTTAAACATATACTTGCTTCATAAGAAATTCTACTCCTATGTATTGCCCCGAACAAAATCAAATTTATATTGAAGTACATCATGTGCATGTAGAAAAATGTCACAATATTACCTATTATTGTACACAATTAATATATGCTAATAAAAGCTCCTGTGTTCATATGGAAGACTGAAAACACATGAAAGAAATCCAGATGACCCAAGCTGGGAAGAAACTCTGGACCACCTGTTTAATGGAGTGCTTTTCAGCAATGAAAAAGAAGTAATGCCTGATAGAGGGCATTATAGAGGTAACTCAGGGCATGATACTATGTAAAAGAAATCAAACCCAAAAGATGACATAGTACATTTCACTTACATGATATCCTGCGGGCAAGGCAAAACTATAGAGACAGAAAACATCAGTGCTTGCCAGGGGTGGGGATGAGGGTAAGGTTTCCTACAAAAAACATGAAGGAATTCTTTGGGGGTGTTGGAATTCTTTTATATCTCCATTTGGGTGGTTACATGACTATATGTTTTTGTTAAAACTCAGAACCATAGACTGAAAAGGGTGCATTTACTCTGTGTAAATTGTGTCTTTATAAAAGTGAAATGAATGGGGTTAGTAAAGATTTAAGGCAAAAGGAATGCAGTTGTGTGTTGGACCTGGTGAGATTGTAACCACAGATCTTTTACTCAGACTAGTTTCAGTACATCTAACCAAAGGTACACTCTAGATTCTCATGGTCACCCTGGAATGGGGCAGCTGTCTTCTTGCTCAACTGCCTCCCAGCCAATGCTTCCTGTGTTGCCAGGAGGGACTGCAAAGGAAATGTATGCAAGCCTCTCCTTCTGGAGTCTTCATTGTCCATGCTATGGATCCCGAACCTACCTTATAGCCATAGGTCTTCCATAACGTGCCCCACCCCACCCCTCTCTCTGCTTCCTACTTCTTAAGCTTCAGGGAACACAAGCCACTGGTCCTACATTGAGGCCTGTGATATTTTTATTGATCATCAACTTGACAGAATCATCTGCAAGGGATTATGTATTAGGTTAGTGTCTGTGCTCACCTGAGAAGGATTATCTTGATTAGGTTAATTAAGGTGGAAAGACCCCACTTAACCATGGACAGCAACAGGCTGCAGGCCTGGGCTGCATAGAAAGGACAGAGCTGGCAGAGCAGAGGCATTCATCCCTCTCTGCTTCCTCTCTGTGGACCAACTGAATGTGACAAGCTCTGCTTCAAGCTCCTGCTACCATAATGGAATATAATCTGGAACTGTAAGATGAAATAGACCTTTTTTTTTTTTTTTTAGAATACTTCTTTCTCTTTTATTCAAATAATTGCTAAACTTACCCTTCAAGTTTTTTGGTTAGGTGTTTTGACTAATCAAATGTGGGGGGGGGGGGCAGCTGTTCCCTATTTCACCAACTCCAGCCTCCTCCTGTAGTTGCAGAGTTTTTTCTTGGCCTCCAGGGCTTCGTTGAGATGCTTCCTCCAGAGAGCTCCTCATAGAACGGAGCTGAATACTTCCTCCTTTGCATTTCCATTTGCCTGCTGGTCTGATCTCTGGCAGTCATAGCCCTGTGCTGCTCATAGCTCCTAGGAGAATCTGCTGCTAGTCTTGTGGGCACTTAGGAACCTCTCAGCAAATAGCCAAGGATGGCCCTTGCAGGGCCTGGCCTCTGTCCAGCTCCTCCTTCTCTTTGGTCTTTACTTCTTCCAGTGGCTGTGAATGCATGCAGTTATTTTCCAGTTACAACTGTTTCTCAAGACCCATCACCCAGAGCCCCACAATCTTCACCTCCGTGCCACAGCTGCTGCCTTCCCATGGGATCCAGCTGGATCCAGCGTCTCTGCTGCTACCCTCCCTTACCACATGCACCTGAGAATCCCATGACCCGTGGATCCTTACTCCTGAGCTCCTGCTTCCCTGCATCCTACAATCCCATCCTTTATTCTCTAGGTAGCATCTCTCTTTAAGGCCTTTTGCCTATATCCAGTCCAGGGAACCTGTCATGATAGCACTTGGCCTCAATGCTTGTTCACAACAGTGCACAGCACTCATTAGGCTGCAGAAATTATTAATTATTTTGACGGCATCTCATGTATCTGCTGTTGGAATTGATTCAAAGAATGATGTGTATAAAGCAATAAGCAGAAGTACATGGTAAATGTTCAGTGTTGCTTCTCTCAATTGAAGCTAGTTTTCTTCTGTGGTATTCTGTGTTTTGTTTTCCTCACATGCGTACTTGGAAGAGACAGGGAAGTCTTTCATAATGGATGACTTGTTGGGTCAGAGATGCAGATGTGCATTTGATGAGTCAGCAACACACTGGGCTGGAGTCAGGAGACCAAAGTTGCAGTTGGAAAGTCTCTGATTATATCTTGCTATTATTCTCTGAGCCTCAGTTTCCCTATCTACAATAAAAATTCAATTCTGATTCTTAGCCCCTTTTCGAAGTAAGATCATGTAATATGGATGAGATTTATTACGTTGACTTTCACTAATAAAATGTAGAGGCTTGATATAAACTTTATAACTTGTCATTAGTTACATCTTACAATTTGCCTGTGGCAGAGCATAGGTATCTTTCAACCATGGATGCAAGTAAAACAGAGAAGAAAGCTAACATTTGTTGGAAAACAAATGGCTAGGAGAGACAAAAAGTTCCTGCAATGTTCAGAACAACCAAATGATTAGATTCTGAGCCCACTACTCCTGGTGTCAAAGCTGTAGGCTTAAAAAAAAAAAAAAACTAAGATAAAGTAAAAGCTCTGAAATTTCCTACATGAAAAGCCAACAAGTGCTATGACCTTGAAGAGATGGAGTGGAGCACGCGCCCTCTGATGGGCAGCTCTGTCAGTTTTCACCCATGGTCCTAACCTCTGTCTCCAGCTTTTAATTGTGAACGAGTATGGGGATGCACTTCCTGGCTTGTGAGAAACATCAAATACGTCACTATCCCAAGAGATTCAAGGACTGTACTGAGTATTGGCTATGGTTATTGTCAGTGCTGTTGTCCTTGTCATTGTCACCCTTTAAATCCTAGTCTGAGGTCGGGGAGCATCTTCTGTTATGCAAGCCATTAGATGGGTGGTGAAAGATGTCCCTCTGGGGAGCTTCGTCAGGCTACATCCCCAAACAGCCTGATTCCTGCAAACACCATGGTGTCCAAGCCCTGCCTGGCCTGGAAGACCATAGCTTACTGGAACAGCACTTGTATGTTTGAGAACACTGAACATGAACTAACGTCATAGCTGTGCCTGCTTGGTCCCTTGACCCCAGCCCATGCCTCCAAGCCCTGGGCCTGCTTTGCTCTTAAGTGCTTCAGTGCTCTAGACCAACGAGACCGGCACTGTCCTGGTGTCTCCACAGAGCACAGAGGCTTTTGCACATCCATAGGTGGGGATAGTATGCCTCAAAACCCTGAATGGGTTCTAGACATACTGGGTGAACTAGGATGTCTGAGACAAGATTGAAAAGAAGTCATTTCATACTGGTCCTCCAGGACCAGGCAGAAGTAAACAGGATAACATCACTGTCCTTCTCCAGTGTTTGCTCATTCATTACTGAATGCTGTGTTGCTCCAGACAAGTCAAATCTAGCACAGCTTTGACAATGGTATTCTGTTCACAAACAGTGTCTGGGCAGATGATATTCCAGGCATTGTCCTAATAACATCAGAACCATTTATTCATTTAATCCTCACACTAACACCCATGATTATTCCTACTTTACAAAGGAAACTGAGGCAGTGAGGTAGAGTTACTTGTCTAGGGTCACATGGATGATGTGTGGAGAGAAGGTTCAGGTGACTGAAGCAGCTGAGCTTCAGAGCTGCCAATTTATTATCCCCTGAGGAGGTGGAGGCTCTCAGCACAGCTCACCTATGCCCTCTCCTCTTTCAGCCTCAGAGTAGCCCCGGGAGGTAGGCGAGGATTGGTAGCCCAGTTTAGGTGGGACAACTCGAGCTCTGAAGGGGTTCAGGCAGCTAGTCAGTGGCCATAATGTAGTTCAGCTTTTCCTGTACCAGGCTACATTTGTATACACACATACATTTATACATGTATGTGCAAGTTTCCATCTGAGAACAAGTATTTGCATGGGCTTTGCATACACACGTGTCTCTTATCTGTCTTTGCATGTTCACATGTGTATTTATGTCTGTGTGTGTATGCACTTGTACACAGTAAGATGGGTTCTAGTGGGTTGAGAAGGCATCTTGACCTAAGCACCTATTCTTGTTCTCCCACTAATTTTGGAATTTCTAATAGGGTCCCTCTCCTGTCCTCAGTCTCTGATGCACTGGGGCTGGGACAAGGTAAGCTGCTTGGAGCGACCCTGCACTGTCCCCAGTGAATACGGAGCGGGGGGTCTATGCAGAGGAGGTGCACGGAACACATGGTGTTTGGGGCAGAGACAGCCAACTATGAGTGGGTGCATGTGGGCAGAGTGTCATTCACATGCCCTGCTGCTCTTCTGGGCTGGAGTCCAGGAATAGCTGTGGTGAGAACTACATTTTTAAAGTGGGTCTTAATGTTTTTCACTGCTGGAAAATATGCCATTATGGGCATCTTTCTCTCCAGATTCCTGGACTGTCATGCCCTATGTTCCCTCCCACATTGCTCACTTTATTTGCTCAGACTGAAGCCTGTCTGTTTTTATCTCTGCATCCTGCCTCTGTCCCTTGATGGCATACAGAAGAGCTAGGCTGTGGTCTCGCTGTCTGTGTTGGGCCTTGAGAGATGTGACTTGGGTCATGGCTGGGCAGCACGGGCCTGCTCAGGAAGCCAGCCTGACAGACAAGGGGAAAGCAATGCTGGAGCCGGGTCAGGAGGACACTTTTCTACTTGCTGAAGGAGACACACAGCCTCTGCCTGCCACACACACACTGTTCTGGGAGACAACAGTGACATCACAGACAGGCAAGTTCCAATCCCAGTTTGGTCATTGCCAAGTTGTACAAACTTGGGCAGTCTCCTTGGACTCTGTCTGTTTCCTCAGCAGACAGTGAGACAGTCCCTAACAGTATCTGTCCACAGTGCACCCCATCATCCTGCTTATTAACCACCCCACATGGCCCACAGTCTGATAGTGGAGACTGCTGAGCACCTGGCTCCCTGTGGCAAAAGGGGCCTGTGGCCCTGCAGCACCCCAAGCCCCCAAATGCCTGATGGGAGCTGTGCGAGGCAAGCACCGTCATCTCACCTGGGAGCCAACAGAAGTTCCAAGGCTTGTGTCTTAGAGTCAGAATTATAAGGCAGCATAGAAGTCAAAGGGCGTTTGAAACTAGAGGCCACAGTGTGAGAATTCCCTAGGGGAAGCTGCAAGGCAAATGGGGAGCATCAAGGGTGGTGCAGGACAAGAGACTGAAAGGTTAGGTGTGACAGGTTCTCAAGGACAATTTAAGCCCTGGTTCCTGGGTTTGTTTGGATCTGAAAATGACCACCCTGGGTGCAGTGTGGAAGAGTACCCAGAGGCAGGGATGTCAGTGAGGAGGCTATGGAAGAACCCAGCAGGAAGGATCGAAGCCTTGATCCAGGTCAAGGCCTGGTGTTTAGGAAGTCCAGAGTAAATGATTAGGTGAATGACAGGAAGAGACTGACATATGTGACCTGGAGAATTCATTTGTGCTGCTAGAGCTTCAGTTCTCTCTGTAACCATGACACAAGCCACTGATACCACAGCCCAACTTCTAACTGGTTGGGTGACTTTGGATGAGTAATTTAACCTGTCAGGACCACTGTGATTTCTCTCTCTATAGGAAACACAATAGCCCTCTTTCATAGCACTGTTGAGAATATTGAAAAAGAAAATACAGACTGAAGAACATGGAGAATCATGCCTGGTAAAGTTACTCTGTATGACTGTAAGTGCTCATTCAGGTTATTTATTATTACTATCTTTCTATGAGTGTTGTTACTGTCAATTAAAATCATCTTTTTCTGTGCAGAGCACAGTGACACACACATATAATCCCAGCACTCAGAAGACTGAGGCCAGAGGATTGTGGGTTCCAGCCCAACCTGGGCTATATAGCGAGACCCAGTTTCATAATGACAACAACAAAAATCTTTCCTTGTCATTCCTGAAAGTAAACACTTTAAATAGAGCTCCTCTAGGTTTAGTTGCCCTCTCCTTCCTTGAGCTGGCTGTCACAAGCATGCACCCAGTTGCTCAATGAATGTCTTTCTTCATTGTCATATTGGTTTGTGTTGGACTTTGACTTCAAAACCTTTAAAATTTTACTGTCTGCTTTTTCAATCTTATTTTCAGATGCTAAACCACGTCCAAAGTAGACTTGGTTAATTGATGGTAATTGAAGGGCCCTTTAAGATCCCAGATCTTTTCCCCAGGTCTCAATGGTCCGTGATCCTTCCCTCAACACTGTAACTCCACCTAAGCCTGGAAAGCTGTTTCCCACCCCCTTTCTTTACAACAGTACAGCTTCTTGTTCCTAACACCCTGTGTCTGTCCTTCTTTCTCCTTCACCTATCTCTCCCACCACATGAGACACTGGACCTATTCAAATCAACATTTTTTTTTAATTTTTTTGTTTATTCTTGCTTATTTATTTGAGAGCAACAGAGAAAGAGGCGGAGAGAAAGAGAGAATGGGCGCGCCAGGGCCTCCAGCTACAGCAAACGAACTCCAGATGCGTGCGCCCCCTTGTGCATCTGGCTAACGTGGGACCTGGGGAACCGAGCCTCGAACCGGGGTCCTTAGGCTTCACAGGCAAGCGCTTAACTGCTAAGCCATCTCCCGAGCCCCAAATCAACATTTTATTCCACTTCTCCAAAGTTACCTCAGATCCAGGATGTTCTCTTCAACTGTGTGCATGGCTTCTATACCACAGGTCTGAAATGCGGTGTGCTTTGTGCTTGAATTGAATGGCATCCAATCCAGTTCTCTCATTTTCCAAATAGGGATGTAGGATTCCAGTGAAAGGAGAGGAAGAACCCCTCTCCCCTCGGGTTCCTTCCAAACTTAATTCTAGAGAACTTCCCTGGGGAGCCATTTGCTCCTCACCACCAGCAGTTTCACCTAAAGTTACAGAATATGCATCATTTCTTGAAGCAAGAGATTTCTTTGCCCAGTGCCCATTAGTATGAAAACGGAAGACTGGCCGAGGTGTCTGCTCCCACCACTCTCGTGCCTCAGCGTTTTAGGTAGAAGGGACAGAGTTCTCAGATGAGCGCGTGAAAAGTTTCTTACCAGAGCATATTCCAGAGGGAAGCAGAGCTGGGATTACAACAACCGGAGGCTTTGTGACTCCTTCACTCTACCTTGCTTGGCCCTCTGCGCTTCTTTCTACCTGCCCTGTCCTCTCTATAGCCTCAGCCCTGTACCCCCGCTGTGCATACTGCACCCTAAAATGAGAAAAGATCTGGAGATGGACTTCACACAACTTCTAGTCTCTTTAGACCTGACTTCCCTTTAGCCTCCCCTAATTTCCTTCAAGTCTTAGTCTATGGGCCTGGGCCCAAGGTTTGGTGGCCACAGCATGTAATTTAGGTCCCATTTGCGGCTGGCAAAATATATAATGGTAGTAGAACTGGAGAATGATAATATTGTTGCAGACCGCTATGGGATTGGGTTGGAAAGATGGGATATTTTTTTCCTGTTTCCTCTTGAAAAAAGGAAGTCATGATGGATGTGTGCCCTCTCTAGCACTTCACTGGTCTGAGGACTTGGAGCCTTTCTCTGGATTTGGAATGGGTACCCACTGCAATCACCTGTAGACGAAGGACAGTTAAAACCACAGAGGTAGAAAGATTGGCTGTGAGAAAGATACCTTTGATCCTGTCTCAGTGACTTATCAGGGGTCTCTGGGCTCCTACTTATGCAAAATGACCTTGTCTGAGAAAGAGGAGACCATGGTTTCCTGAGCCTCTTGTAATAATTTGTCAGGTGTCATGCTGAATGTGTTTCCATATCTGTTCTCCTGTTTACCACTGTAAACATTACTGAATGGCAATGACTGTCAGCCCCACATTTATACTCGATGTTCAGAAAAGGGAAATAATGTGTCCAAGCCTACACAGTGAGCAGCAGTGATAGAATATGAGCAGTTATCTGCCTGTACTTAAAATCCATGTCCTTTTTATTCCCCTGTACCTTTATTCTGGAATCCCCAATTAAAGGACATGGTGAGACTTTGGAGCTATCTCCTCTGTCATAGTACATCATTTAAAAGATACAGTTTAGCTGGGCATGACAGCTTGCACCTTTAATCCCAGAAGTTGGGAGGCAGAGGTAGGAAGATTGCCATGAGTTGGAGACCACCCTGAGACTATATAGTGAATTCCAGGTCAGCCTTGTCTAAAGCAAGACCCTACCTTGAAAAACAAAATAAAAAACACACACACACACACAAAAAACCCATACAGTTTAAACATATAAACATTGGGATTTCTAGGCCACTCAAGGGACAGAAGGCTAATGAAGTGGGGTATTTAAAATTAGCAGTACCCCAGAAAATTCAGGTCTTTCAGTCCCTGTTGAAATACAGCCCTGGTTTCTGTAGTCAAATCTTGTTGCTCACTCAAGCCCTTACCCCATTCCCATTGCTGCTTTGAATCTACTCAAATAGTTTTCCAGAAATAAGGGACTGCCCTAATTTTATTACCTACTTTATGCAGTAAGACTTTCTCACATGAGGTTTACCCAGTGGCCATTTCCTGACCTTGTTGGGGTCAGACCTTTTCCCTGTCCCCGGAGCACTGTTCAAGCAAAGTGAGAAATGAAAGGCCTGTTCCAGTCCACTGACCATAGATGCAAATGGACAAGGGTGTGAACCTTGGGTTTTGAGTTGGAATATTCTCAGCTTAAATCTGGCCCCATTGTTTGATGGCTGTTCAGCCTTAGGCAAGTCACTTAACCTCTCTGAGCTTGCTTGTGTTCCTTCATCTATAAAATGTGAGTAAGGAATGGGGCTGGAGATATGAGGGAGCAATTAAATGTACTTGCATGCAAAGCCTGATGGTCCAGGTTTGATTCCTTACAGCCCATGTAAAGACAGATGCACAAAGTGGCACATGTATCTAAAGTTCATTTGCAGTAGCAAGAGGCCCTAATGCACCATTCTCTCTCTCTCTCTCCTTTTCAATAAATAAAAATATATATTTTTTAAATGTGAATAATGCTCATGCCTTCCCCACAGGGACAGGGTGAAAATGAGTTAAGGGTACATCATGCCTGGCAAATAGGAGACCCTCAGTCTGCATTATGAATAATTGTTATTACTTTGTATGGTGCTAGAAGAGATTTGCAGGGAGTGAGAACACTTTCCTATCTGTAGAGGCCTGGAGGCATCAGAGCAGGCTGCTTGCAGAAGGTGGCATACTCCCACCACTCCATGAGTGGAGATTTGCCAGGTGGATGAAGAGAAGGGCATGGCAGGGTAGAGTTGAATCCTCTGGTGGCCTCCTTCACTGTGTTTATATTATCCCTTGACTCAGACTGGAGTCTGCTTTGGCCTCAAGATAGGGGCAGGCTCATCCCAGAGCTATCTCTAGTGTTCTTCAGAACCCAGACTGTGCCTTGCTGGGATTTGTCCTGGGATTCCAGCACATCAGACTATTCCTCATACATCTCCACTCTGTGCTCTGTGTCTGGCCCTGGACCCTCCTCCCTTAGAAATGTGGCCGGTGATGAAACAGAGACACGAGTCCCGTTTGTGGCTCCATCCACTTTGGAAGCAGATCATGAGAATTCTCTGAATCTGGGCCCCTGGCCAGAGGCATTTATAATCAGACACGGAGCAATCATTAGAGCAGAAACAATAAATTACAACAGCGCTGAGAGAACTCCCCAGAGCTGTGCACGCGAGGGGGACCCACTGTGCAGAGCACCAGCAGGCTCCCAGCAGCCTCCCCTCCCTTAGTCAGCTAGGGGCCCTGCCCTACCACGCCTGGGCCCCAACCTCTGCTGTGAGTGGCTGTTGTAATGCTGCCTCCTGGTGATGTACTTTTCAATGTAGAGCAGGGGCTGTGGACCTGGTCCTGTGTACTGCAGGAACTGTGGAAGTGGGACAGGTTCTTGCCAGGCCATGGAGCACAGTGGTCAGTGAGCATGAGCAGTGAGGTGGGAAGAGGCAGACGCTGATAGCAGACCTTGTGTGCAATCTTCACTGCCTCTCTTCAAGACTTGGTTTCCATGTCTGTGAAGTGGGAACATTAGTATTGCCCAGCTCACATGTCATTGAATAGATGAATATGTCAAGCAGTCAGAAGCTTGGTACATGCTGAACCCTAAATAAATATACCAGAACTTTTCATCTCCTTCTTCCTTTCCTGCCTGTGCTATCCAATACAATAGTCAACAGCATCTGTGACTTTTTAAACTTTAAGCCAAGCTTAAAAAAATAACTTTCCAGGCATGGTGGCACATGTCTTTAATCCCAGCACTTGGGAGGCAGACATAGGAGGATTGCCATGAGTTTGAGGTCACACTGAGACTGCATAGAGAATTCCAGGTCAGCCTGGCTAGAGTGAGATCGTACCTTGAAAAAGCCAAAAAAAAAAGCCCATTTTTCTCCTGTTAAAGGAAAACATAGGTAAAACACTTCAAGATATAGGCATAGACAAGAACTTTCTAAACAGGGCAACAGAGCACAAAATAATCCCAAGAACTAACAAGTGAGGTTGCATGAAACTAGAAGCTTCTGCGCAGCAAAGGGAACAGAGTGGGGGATCTTTGCCCACTACACATCACCCAGGGGATTGCCGTCCAGGATGCATACAGAACTAAAGTTAAATGGGTTAATGGACTCTGCAGACAGCTCTCAAATGAAGACATACAAACAGCGAATAAATGCTTGAGAAAGTGTCCAACATTCTAGGCCACCCAGGAAATGCAAATCTAAACCATCTTACCCAAAGTGGAATGACTATCATTAAGAAAACAAGTAACAAATACTAGTGAGGAGCCCTTATTCTATGCAGGTCAACTCATGCAGCCACCATGGAGGTCAGTGTGGAGGTTACACAAAACAATGAAAACAAAACCATGTGACTGTGTGACCAACTTCCCACTCTTGGTGATATACCTGAAAGACACTGAGTCCACATACCAAAGAGGTGCTTGTAGATCTATGTTAATTGCTGCACAATTCACAGTAGCCAGGAAATTGAACCAGCTAGATGTCCATCAATATGAATGGATAAAGAAAATGTGGTGTGGGGGGCTGGAGAGATGGCTTAGCGATTAAGGCACTTGACTGCAAAGCCAGAGGATACAGGATCTACATATGGGACCTACATATGCCAGATGCATAAGATGATGCATGTGTCTGGGGTTTGTTTACAGCATCTGAAGGCCCTGGCTTGCCCATTTTCTCCCCCCCCCCCTTTCTCTGTCTCTGCCTCTTTCTCTATCTCTCCCTCATTCTGTCAAATAAATAAGAAAAAAAGAAAATTTGGTGTGTATCCACAATGGAAATTTATGCACCCATAAAGTAAAATGAAATCATGACATTTGCAGAAAATAAATGGAACTGGAAATCATAATGTTAAACAAGATAAGCCATACTCTGCAAGAGAAATGTTGCATGTTCTCTTTCATTTATAGTATCTAGATTTAAAGTTATATATGTAAGGTTTATTTACATATGTGTGTTTATAGGTTGTAAAACTACAAAGGAGATCACAAAAAGGAGGAAGGTATCTTACAGAAGGTGAGAAATAGGATGACAATGTATGTAATAGGAAAGCAGAAGAGGAACTAATAGGGAAGTAAGGAAACTGGAGGGTGGGATGGGGCACGGGAGGCTAATGTGGAAGGGGAATGAATTAGAATAAAGTACAATGACACATAGGCATGAAAAATGTTGTGATAAATCTCATTACTTTGTATGTTAACCTAAAAAATTAAGTTTGAAAATTAGAGAAAAATCTTTTTAAAATTAATTAAAATTTTAAAGAAAAATATTAGTTTCTTAATTGTACCTACACATTTCACACAGCAGGTATGTATCAAACAGTCACTGTATTGGATAGCTCAGGATAAGAACATCCCTGCCCTTGCAGAAATGTTCTAGTAGACAATGCTGCCGATTCATCTGCTACTTGGGAAAAGTTTAGTCCAGCCAACATCCACTGGGCTATTAGGCCCTGAGTTGTCAAGATAATTGAAACTCTTCTGCCCTCCATGAGTCACATGGTGGACCAGTAGAAAAGTGTATACAGGATTTTAGGCCCAAAGAAAAGGGCACCTATGTAAGAAAACAAGAGATCAGAGAGGGTTTCCTGGAATGACATTTTTAAATTCCAAGACCTCATATCTAAGGGATATAAGATGAAGAATGACATTGCAAGCTGAGTGGCAGGAATGATAGCATTTCCCAAGATACCAAGTTGGTGACAGTGTGTGTGTTTGCACACAGATGAGACCCCCGGTAGGTCATTACTGCCAAACCATAGAGTGCTAGGTGGAAGACTGCCAGGACTACCTCAAGGAGGCCCCCACGCTTGAGAGGTGGGAGATGGGGCTCCAGCTCCCTGGTCTGTTCATTTCCAGCTTTCCTCCATGCTTCCCTTACAGTGCAGCTCCTCGGGGGACTTGCCCATCCTTGCTCTCTCCCCTTCTCCCCTCCCATTCTCTTCCCAGCCCAGACCCATCACCGTTTCATCTTCACTGCTGCTCTGGAACCACTTTTCGTTAAATTCAGTCACGGTCATTTCCTGTTGGGCTTGATGGATCTTCTCTGTCTATACTCCAGATGCTCCTGCCTCACTCCAAGGCCTTGGACCCCATGCTGCCACTTCACTTGTATCATCCCTTTACATCAGAGAGGTCTAAGAACAGGGGCCAGGATTCACAAGAACGCAATAAATCTGAGCCAGCTAGCTATATGCTTATTATAGCTCAGTTTCTATCTCTAGCGTTGTGTTCTTTGTTGGGCTCCTTAAAATTTAGGATGATCATAAAAAATGTCTTGATTTCAGGTCACTCTCAAGCATCTCACAGCCTCCGTTACCCAGGCTTCATCTAAGTGAATGGCTCAGGCTCAAAGCCCAGGAGCTAGCTCTGAGCCTACTTTCTCTGTGCCCCATGAACGGACTGTCCAAACGTCATGGCAACTCACCTGCTCTCTGTTCTGCATCCTGCCTCTTGTCACTCTCTCCAGTGCCACCACTTCCTCCTAGCCACCTGTGTCCATGGCAGTGACCTCCCAGGGATTGCCGTCCATGTGATGCTGGTGTGCCATAATTATTCTTCTACAGAAGCCTCAAAAGTTCTTCGTGATCCAGGTCAGATGCTTCGCTGCTGAACTCTTCCTAAATTCATCCCTTCACAGCCCTAATTAAGCCCAAAACCTGCACTGGGGCCTCTGGCCTCCTGTGATGTGTGTCTGCTAGATCTCTCTGACCTCTCCACCTTCCTCCAACTCTCTCACTGCTCAGACTGGCTGCAACTCCAGGTCCTCACTCTGGAATGCTCTTCTCTGAATTTTTATTTTTATTTTAACCTCTTTGGTTGACAGTTTTCATCTACATAATGTATTTTGATCCTTGAATCATCTTATAGATAAGTTCTCACCTTCCTTAAAACCTCTGATCAATTATCACATTCTTAGAAACATCCTCAGAAAAGAGCTCATATGTGTTCCTTTACTCTGCATCATTTTCCCTCATGGAAAATGAATGGATGTTGTCACAACCTAATGATTGGAGTTGTCGTCTACTATGTAACAAACCATCCCAGTCCTATTGGCTTAATGGTCTTGCCTTGTGGGCCAGGGGTTAGAGCAGTGAGTAGTGGGGCCCTTCTGCTTCTGGGGTACCCTGTGAGATCCCTGGGACACGCAGCTATCAGCTGCACTACCATGGGGGACACAGGCTCAGGAGAGACACTGCCCTCTCTGTGTGGTCTCAGGTGCTCTTCACACTGTGTCTCCAAGATGCATGGCCTGGCTACTCATGTGGCAGCTCAGGTACCCAATAGGTAGAATTCCACCAGCATAAAAAAGTAGAAATGATCAGGGTTATTGAACCTAGAACCAAAACACTAGCACAATGTCATTTCTGTTGTTTTCTTTTCTTTTATTATTGACAACTTCCATAATTATAGACTTTAAACCATGATAATTCCCCCTGCCACTTTGCCCTTTATAACTCCATTCTCCATCATATCCTCTCCTCTTCTCAATTAGTCTCTGTTTTATTTTGATGTCATCATCTTTTCCTTCTGTTATACTGGTTTTGTATAGGTAGTGCCAGACATTGTGAGGTCATGGATATTCAGGCCATTTTGTGTCTGGAAGAGTGCATTGTAAGGAGTCTTATCCTTCCTTTGGCTCTTACATTCTTCCTGTCACCTCTTCCACATTAGACCCTAAGCCTTGGAAAGGGTGATAGAGCTGTTTTAGTGCTGAGCACTCCCCTGTTACTTCTCAGCACTATGGTGACTTTGGAGTCATCCCAAAAGTCACTGCCATCTGAAAAGAGAAGCTTATCTAATCAAAAGTGAGAGTAGGATTAATACATGGATAAGAAAAGTGCTCCCATAACAGACATGCCACTATTGCACCTGTTGGCTCATTTGGTCTGACAGGTTAAACTTAAGGCTTGCAGTGTCCACTGTTATTTATCACCACTGATGACTTCTCTCTCTTCCATGGAGCTGCATGCACTTTAGTTTTTTCCAGCTTTCTTTCAGCTGGTCTACATGTTTTCAGCTCAGCTCCCACAGAATTTCTCAGTGACCTTGCAGCCCAAGCATGTGGAGTCTTCAGCAGTAGGGTCTTACCTTCTATTCCTGGTGGTAAACAAAGAGCCTCAGCAATGGCCCATAATGTTTTAGGGGCATGAGGGACCTCCCTGGCCAACAAGTCACTGGAAGGCATCTCATTCCTAACACTGAAAATTTTCTACTATAAATCTATGGCTTCTAGATGTGCCATTGTCCAGAAAAGTAGGTTCCCATATGACTTATTTACTCCTCCTCCCACCCTGCCTTTACTCAAGCTACAGTGCCATTTCTGTCTCGTTTCTTAGCCAGGATAGATTAGGAATGTAGATCCCTCATTTATTGTTTCATTTATTTATTTATTTGAGAGAGGGAAAGAGACAAACAGAGAATGAGCATGCCTCTAGCCATTGCATATAAATTCCAGACACACATGCCACCTAGTACATCTGGCATTACATGGGTCCTGAGGAATAGAACTTGGATTCTTGGACTTTGCAGGCAAGTGCCTTAACCACTGAGCAATTTCTCCTGCCCAGCTGACTCTTCCTTTTTTTAAACTGAAAATTTAATTGTATGAACATCTTGCATATTGGTCAATTGCATATTGGGTTATACTCTTATGTTCCCTCTCCCCCACACCTATTCCACTGAGGGGCCCTCCTCAGTGGGATTATCCATATTCACTGTGGGGTCATGATTGCACTAGTCAGTCTCTGGGGGGTGACATTGTCTCAGAATACACCATTCTTTCCACCCCCTCTTCCACAGTGTTCTCTGAGCCTTGGGTTATAAGTCTCCTTAACTGTGGAGCTCTCAGCAGCCTCTGATTTTCTGCTTTGATGAGTTTTGAGTCTCTTCATTGTCTACCATCATCTCCAGGGAAGAAGTTTTAAGGCTATCAGTGACAGAAGCTCTCATATTTAATCTGTCACCTCTGTAATGTTTCCTGGGCCCTGGCAGATGTGATAGACATGATTTGTCTTATGTTAGGCAATTGGCTTTCTTTTTGTATTGATGGATGTTGGTTCTCCCTGGTATTTGCTGCCATCTGCAAAGAGCAGATTTTTCTAACCAAGGGCGAGAGCAGCATGGATCAAAGGGGATAAGTATAGACATTTAGAAGACCTTTTCATGGGTATATCCTCTCCTTTTAGCCAAAGAACATTGGAAGTTTCCCTCCAGAGATCCCAGATTTTGATGGGCTCAGTCGGAAAGACTAGACAAGACCACTTTCCAAGATAATTGTCTACTTTATATATCTCATGTTCACCAAAATGCAGGCTTTATGAGGGCTGCAGCTTGTTCTGACTACTCACTCCTTTTTCCCCCAGCATATAAATATTGCCTGACTTGTAGGTGGATTAGAAGAAAACAATGATTGCATGAATGAATGAATGTCAGGTAGAAAACAAGCCACTTTTCTTATTCAGGAGTTAGATAACTTAGAAAAAATTGAAACAATGGAAATGATTATTCTTATTTTACCTTACTTTGTGGAGCCCAAGAGCATTCCAGAGTAGGAAGAACACTGGAGAATCTCTCATTCAACTCCTATGAAGCTGTAGCTTGACCTCTGCTTTTCACTACCAATAGCACCTCACCTTAGATTTCCTCACATGGGTAGATGTGCTGAGAGAACACATAAGTATGAACTGTGGGAGTTCCAGAGTGAGCAGCTACAGACGTGGGGCTCTGGTCCCAGCCCTGCTTGTATGCTACTAGTAGAATCTTCATCTAGTCCTTTTCCCTCTCTGAGCCTCTGCCTCATCTATAAAAAGATAGACCTGACAGTATTCTCAAAGTCTAGGGCCCTACGGGAGAAGGATGCAAGTAGGGACAGAGGAGTCCTGTGACTGGGAGCTTTGACATGGACTTCTCCAGGACAAGGGCTGCTGAGAGGCTATTGAGAGATTAGACTGTGTCTCTATGTCACCAGCTCAGAAATCAAGCTGTCACAGAGCTGGTTCTAAATTCCCACCTGTCCTAGGAGGAGCTGTAGAGAGGAGGAAGGTGGGGGGAGAAGCTCTTGTCAACTGTCACTAACACGTACTCCTGCCTCATACTTTTAAGCCACCAGGGGACTTAGGCTATCTCAGGCTTCCACACTGGGCATTACTGACGCCTAAGCATGGATTTAAGGGACTCAAGATGCAGAGATGTGGAGATGTCCCCCACCCCCCGGAAGGAGCTGCTTTCTGCTCCCACCCATCCTGATCTTAGGCTGTGATTTTGTCTGAGCTAAGACTTCCCTCATAAATCACCAGCCGCAGGGCTTTCTATTTCTTGATGTCTACTGTCAGACACCTAAAAATGTTCTGAAAGTTGTATCCTATACCTTAGCTGATCATGGCTCAGGATCCACCTTGTCATTGGTGGAGGTTAGAGGACTTACGGTATGAGTTCCAGGAAACTGCCTAGGTGCTAGGGACTAAAAGATAAGGAAGAGTTGGGCCCACCGTGTGTTGCATTCTAACAGAGTAGGTATATGTCGGGAGGGAGGGATTGCCAAGGACACAGAGAAACATTATATGTATAAAATTTATATTTGAGATAGAAAGAGGCAGAGAGAGAGAGAAAGAAAGGACCTTCAACCACTGCAAATGAACTCCAGAAGCATGAGCCACCTTGTGCATCTGGCTTACATGGTCCTAGGGAATTGATCCTGGGTCCTTTAGCTTTGCTATAAAAAAAAAAATTAAGCCTTAATTGCTAAGCCATCTCTCCAGTCCTAGAGATCCTGTCCTAGAGATCCAGTCCTAGAGATCCTGTCCTAGAGATCCAGTCCTAGAGATCCAGTCCTAGAGATCCTGGGAAGGGCTGCATGATTCAGGACAGCCAAAGGAGAAGCAATGAGGCAAGTGCAGAGTGGCAGGAAGAAGATACAAGTAGAAGGAATTGCATGTACAAAAGCCCAGAGTCCAGATACAAGTGACAGAGGATGTTCCCTGGAAAACAAGGAATCTCAGAGAGAAGCATGGAGAACAACCATCCCAGACAAAGGGACTAATGTGGGTGAAAGGCACAGGTATGTGAGATCCCTCTGGGCAGGGGGAAATAAAACATGTCATGGGTTGGGAAGGAATAGGCTGGTGGTAAGGCAGATGATTGGGTAAGAGGCAGCAAAGTGTAGAGAGGTGGCAGAGGTGGGTGTATAGGGCTAAGAGTTCTCACTCCAAAATAGAAGTGCAATGCACGAGAAGAGTTCCAGTGCCAGGGACCTCTAGACAGCCATGTGCTTCTCTCAGGTACCCCTGGCTGGAACAGAACTGTGGTAGAAAGACTCAAGGAGAGAGGATGATAGTGGGTTGTCCACATGGATTCCAAATCATACAAGAGGCCAGGAGTTCCACCAGTGGCCTAACCATTGCATATATGTACAATAACCCACTGTCTGCCAGGCCTTGGGCTGTGCACTGGCCCCTGGGAAGCTCAGCTGCCCACCTGAAGGTAGCATTATGCAGTGAAAGCAGTGCTGGGCCCTTCAGTGGAACTGGTCACTTAAGGGAATCAGACATGGCAGCTGACAGGTGGTGATTAGATGTCTGCTTTTCCAGGCCCTGGGTGTGACAGGGAGCAAGACAGAAATGGTCTTTGCAATGGAAGGATAGATAACACAGGACTATCTGAGAGAGCAGAGACTCAGGTAGATGGGAGGCTGTGTGAGGCAAGGGGCACTTTTAGGATGCTGAAGTCTCCCTTCCTCTCTTCTTGCCTGTCTTCTCTCCTTCTTCCCACCCCCCTCCTTAATTATGTGCTGTTAGTTACCTCATCTTCTGTCTTCAGGAAAAATGTGTAAGTTAGCAAGAAGGCTAAGGTTTCGAGGCTGGGCCAGAGGTATTGAGGGAAGAATAATATAGACAAAGGGAATGGCAAGGACATAAACCTTGAGGCAAGAGGCACCTGTATTCACCGAGCTTCAGAAAGTCTGTTCAGAGGGTCAAAATGTGAGGCTGAGAGAATTCAGCCTTCTAAGTTCTGTTAGAGCCCTTAGGGGTTTACCTGGACAGGTTATTAGTAATGGGCTTATTGGAGGAGAAAAACTTTGACTTTGAGTTGGGCCTTAAAGGGGCCTCAGAGTTCAGACACATGGACATGAGGACTTGAGACTGCACAGATGCAGAGTGAGGGCCTGAGGCACCTCAGCCATGTGTTCAGCAGGCCTGCAAAGCATGGGTCTGCACCTGTGTGCAGGCACTGTGCGAAGCGATGACGACTGCAGACTGACTTTCTGTTTGCGGATGCCACTCAGAACTTTCCTGAAGGTAAAGGATAAGGTGGTGTAGACATTAAGAGCCTGACTGTTCTTTGTCTGGCCATTGTCCTCTTTCAGCAACAATGTATTATGGTCAGAGGCAGAAAAGCAGTTTTTCACAGGTTCGTGGACCCAGTCACAGGTATGAAACTCAGGCCATGACATGCATAAAGCAAACCCTGTGGTCAGAAAGTATGCAGGCATATTGTACCAGGCATGTGCTGTCGTACATCGTCGAACCCTCATCACGACACAGAAGGTAGCTGTTTCTCCATCACCCTCCATTTTATAGATGTAAACACCACAGCTCAGAAAAAATAGCCAGCATCTTCCCCAGACATACACAGTGAATTGGGGCTGCTGGGAGAGGGATTGAACTGAAGTTGCTCTGATTTCAGAGCCTGTGCCACTTGAACCCATGCTTACCTCTGCTAGCTGTGGGCTGCTCACAAGTACTCTAGTCCATGTGGGCCTCAGTTTCTCCACAGGCAAAATGAAGGGACTAGAGCTGCCAATAGACTAGAAGAATATTTCTTGAAATTGACTGGTCCCATGAATAGCTGGAGATCCAATTAAAAGGATGATTCCAGGTCACAGAGTGTAGGTTGGGGGCCTGAGACTCAGTATTCCTGACAAGTACCCAGGATGCTTCTGGTCCACGAAGAATATTTTGAGTACCAAGAGCTAGGCCCTTTTCAAGGGACCATCCATCCACAAAGACTGACTCTTTTTTAAAAAATATTTTATTTTTATTTATTTGACAGAGAAAGAGGGAAGGGGAAGAGAATGGGCATGCCAGGGCCTCCAGCCACTGCAAACGAACTCCAGATGTGTGCACCCCCTTGTGCGTCTGGCTTACGTGGGTTCTGGGGAACCAAGCCTGGGTCCTTTGGTTTTGCAGGCAAATGCCTTAACCACTAAGCAATCCCTCCAACCCCGCAAAGCCTGCTTGTTGGGCAGAGAACAGATGGCTTGCTCAGAACACAATCAGTTCCTTTTCTAGTCCATTCAGCTTCTGAGCAGAAGTCAGGTCAGGGGACAGTCTCTCCACTCGGCAGATGAGGAGTCAAGCTCCAAGAAGAGGACCTGCCAGGCCCCCCTGCTCCTCGCCCTGACACTGTCATCCTTTTCCCGGAACTCTTAGGAGTCAGCAACTTCAATAGACACCTTCAATCACCGATAACCCCCACTTTTCTCCTAATGGGGAGGCCCCTTCTGACACAGGCTAAGTGTCCTTGCGGCTTCAGGGTTCTTCTGCTTCAGGTGGCCACACTGGCATCTGTCTCCTCCTCACCCACAGCCTGAGGCTGAGAAGGACCTGGGTTTTCTGGGGGGTGGTGCCTGGAGCTGGAGCCAGCTTCTGCCAGAAAAGCCTGACCTGCTCCCTGCCCTGGCTCCACAGGGTTCTGCATGCCATGCTCATGCTCAGTGGGATGGCTTTTGGCTTATTGTCTTAGGAGGGAAAATGTACTGGAAGAGTGAATGTTTGTAGATGGATTTACAGGCCCCATGTTTACCATATTGTCTGGGAAACGGGCCTCCAGGACTGAGTCATCTGGAGCAGGGAGACTATACCTGGCACCTCTGGTGGTCTCATCCACCCAGCCCTAGGGGCCGCCATTCACACACGTCAGACCAACAGGCTGAGTGGACCTCTGTCCTGCAGCTTAGGCTGGATTCCCCTTCACAAATGCCCGTATCTTCTTACCGTCCTTCCTCTCAGTTCTGCTCAGAGAGAGCCGTCCAACCCTCTACACCAATCAGTCCTTGCTGTGAAATGGCATGTCATGTCATGTGATCCAGCACTTGCCTGCAATGTGCCTGCGAACATATGTATGTATGCTGCATGGAATTGTTTGTGCATAGATTTTGCCTATCCACTCAAACCTAGAGAACAGATTTTATACTGAGCCTGTACCCCTCAGCCAGTAACACAGACAGCACAGTTATGGCTGCCAAGATGAACCCCCTGGAGCAGGAAGGGGGAGGAGATGGGGAGCAGGCCTCAGGAAGTGGAGTTGGTGTCCTTTCTCTAGAGGCTATACCTCACTCCCCACCTCCCATCCTTGCCAACCCCGAATGCCATGACCACTGGGTTCTGATGACGGTTCCTCTCACAGGCACAGGGCAGCTGGCCTGAGTGCAATATCAGTGGATGGGCCATAGGAGGACAGACTTGGCCCAGGGCTGCTTAGACCATCATTCCTGCTAGGTACACACCTTGGCACAGCAGCTGGGTCACTCACAGTTCTTCATAAATGTCTCAGGCTGCTGCTCTTACAGACCTATGCACTGGAAGGCTAGTTCTTGAAACTCATGAATATTCTCAATATAAAACATAAAAGTTCTTTTTGCAGACCTTGGCTTGTTCCCCTCTTTCTTCAGATTAACTCCCTCATACTTATTTTAGTTGTTAATTTATGGTGGATAAAGGCTCTAAGCATGGCCTCCTGAGTGCTGTTTCTACAGGCAGGCAGGGCTCTGGAGCAGGCCAGGATTCCCTAGAACCCCTTTCTTCCTAGCCAAGGGTCACTTGGCTCTGGTGTCAGGGAGGCCACTCATATTTAATGGCAAAGCACAGTCATGACTGCTGTGTAGGCCCTAGCCTATGCAGCTGCCCCTCTGAGAGAAAGCTGGAGACCTGGGCCAGGAATGTTGCAGACAATGAGTGTAGGTTCCACTTGTGTAAGTTCGGGCTTTCTTGAGAAACAGAACTAATTGGGTATTGTGTATGTCTATGTATACATATGTGCGCAGATAGGTAGTTGGGTGGATAGATAGATAGGTGATAGATGATTGATAGATGACCGATTAGATAGACAGGTGATAAATGATAGATAGGTAGAAAGAAGAAAGATAGATAGATAGATCCTGATTAATTGATTTTAAGGAATTAGTTTATAAGACTGGAGAGGTGTAAATCCTAAATCTGCATGGTGGGCTGGCAGGCCAGAGACCAGCCAAAGTCTAGATAGTCTGCTGGCTAAATTCTGTCACCCTTCATGGAGGTCAATCTCTATCTTTCTTTTTTTATATTAAGACCTCCAATAGGTTGGATATAGCCTGGCCACATTAGGAGGGTAAGCTATTTATTTAAAGTCCCACTGAGTTAGTTTCATCTAAAGATACTCTACAGGAACATCTAAGACAATGTTTGACCTAAGTATCTGGCAATGTGGCCCAGCCAGGTAAACACATAAAATTCACTATCATGCTGTTTCATATTTGAATAGCCACTTATAGCCAAAAAACCCTTTCCTGGTCATCTTTTCCCATGATGTCTCAACAGTCTTGTGGCATATGTGGGAAGACCAGAATTCAGTGTATCTTATAAATGCCCTGCTGAACCCAGCCTTGCATCAGGCTCTGGGTTAGAACTTAAAGATACTGTGTCTGGGCTGGAGAGATGGCTTAGTGGTTAAGGCACTTGCCTGTGAAGCCTAAGGACTCAGGTTTGATTCTCCAGGTCCCATGTAAGTCAGATGCACATGGTGGCACATATGTCTGGCATTTGTTTGCAGTGGCTAGAGGCCCTGGCATGCCCATTCTCTCTCTCTCTTTGTCTCTAGTAAATAAAAATATTTTTAAAACTTTTAAAAAGATACTGAGTCCAAAAAGTCATCCCATTCTTTCCTTCTGGAGAACATGGTGATTAGACTCTTGAACAATTACTTGTTCAAGGTGTTATTTTTGTTTGTTTGCTTGGGTTCTACTTATTTTTATTTTGTTTTATTTTTTGTTTCTTTTGAGATAGGTCTTTTATAGCCCAGGGCAGCCTCATACCTGCTACTTGAATTCCTCATTCTTCTGCCTCTACCTCCCAAGTACTGGGATTATAGGGGAGTGTCACTGCATCCAGCTATTCAATGTGTGATTCCCCAAGCCATGAAGTGGTTATTGCATTACCAAAGTGGTGAGTCCACACAAGGGAAGTGGTACAGAGCATGTGTGGAAAATTGGCACAAAGCCTGGCTTACCAGGACTGGAGGGGCCTTCTCTGGAGAGCTCGTGCTCATGATGAGACCTGATGCTGAAGCTGGACAGGGGAAAGCAGTAGAGATGGAGCTCCAGGCCAACAAGCCATTCGTGTAAAGACCAGAGGCGGATGGAGCCTGGCATACAGCTGTTGGTTTATATGAGTTGTGTAGTCTGTAAGGAAGGGACATCCTTGTTGAAGTTGAAAGGCAGAGGCTAGACCCTGGCCTTAAAATAAATCCTAGGAGCCTTTGCTTGCCTAAGGCTTGAAAGTTTTAAACAAGCTTGTCCTGTGAACAGATTCACTGTTGGTGGACTGCAGGGAACCAGTGGGAGGGAGGTCATAGTAGCTGTGAGGGAATCTTGGAAGCGACAATAGATTGGTGAGGGAGATGAATTAACCCAAGGAAGTTGCATGGAGAAGGTCAGAAGAGAGCCACTTGGACTGAGGTCCGCCTAGGGGTATAATCAACAGGGGATCAAGACTAATTAGACTTGGGAAGTGAGGATCAGGGAGGGGCCAATGCTGAAATTATCCCATTTTATAGATGGAGAGTGAGTCAGTTGCAGTGACTTGTCTAAGCTTATACAATTCATGGTATGCAAAGCCAGATGGAACCACACCCCTTGGACTCCACCCCTGGACTCAGTCCAGAGCTTAGAAAGGCCCTGTTTTGTGATCTACTTGATCATTCTGAGTTCCTGACTACAGTTTCCAGCCCCTAACCTTGGGATTAAGCTCTGCCCTAGGCCAAGGACTGATTTTCACCTGCCCCATACCAGGCTTGCCCTGGTCAGCCCTCAGTCCTGCTCTTGGCCTCCGGTGGAACCCAACAAAGGCCTGTTGATTCTGTCATCCTCTAGTCAAACAGCAAATGTCCCTTCTGTCCCTAGCACAGGTTAAGTTCGCTGTCAGCTGAAGCCTGGGCCCTGACCCTCAGCACTTAGCCAGCTCACCCAGGGAACAAGGTTCACCATGGTGAGTCGCTGCACTGGCTAGAGGCCGGGGGCCACAGCAGCACAGGTGCAGGAAGAGCGTGTGCTTTGCAGACACACCGCCTGGTTCCGTGCCTCAGCTATACCCAGTGTTAGCTGTGTGGCTGTGAGCAGCTTACTTTGTCTGTCTGAAAGTAATGTGATCCCGTCGACGGTCACAGGACTATACTTTTCTAGCTGAAGCAAGTACTGGTGATGTTATCTGTGCAGACTGTATCACATATTCGTACTCAGTATATAGCATCAGCTCCCTTAATTTTCACTAGGCAACTGCTATGTCTATGTATGTGGGGCCCTTTCCTAGACTATCAAGTCACAAGGGTGACTGGTAGATTTTCTAGTACACTCCATTGCACATAGTAAGTGCTTTGCTGCATCTGACAGCATCAAGTTCTTGGGACCTTTACAACATGTGACAAAAATCTGAACAACTAGCTGTAACGCAGAGCTGAGTCCCGGCCATGTGGGTGAGTAGGACAGAGGCTGCATGTGCAAAGGAAGCTGTGACTTTGTGCCTACTCTTCATGGACTAGAGAAGCCCATGAGAACCTGAAAAGTGTTACAGGACTCCAAGAAGAGCGTTGGAAGATCTGTTCAGCTTACAACCCCATTTTGTTTACCCAAAGGGAACTTGCTGATTTTGTGTATTTGGAGATCAAAGTCATCATCTCCAGCCTGGAAATGCCTACACTACTGGAAATTCACAGGTCATCCTGATCCATCGGTCAGTGTACCCTGCTCTGTCCTACCTGATGGGTCTGAACATGGAGGGAGAGAAAGAAAGAGAGAGAGAGAGAGATTGGGAGAACGAGACCACCCAGAGGGTAGTCATGGCCAGGATTGATTTCAGCAAACCCCAAGCAAGGAGGAAATTCTGTGGTCTGCTTCAATAAACACTTAGTGAGTGTGTGCTGGGCCAAGTGTGGTACAGCACAGTGAGAAAGCAAACCTCAAAGAGTGATATAAGTTCCTTTAATAAAAGGAGTAGTCCAAGGGCTGAGCAGGGCCTGAGCACTGTGCCTGGAGTCCACCTGGGTGAATTGCGGGTCTGGCTGCGTTGCCATCCAAAGCTCCATCCCTTGCTGGGCCACCCATGAGGTAGGAGCAACTGATAGACTGTGGCCTGAGAGCTGCACCAAATCCCCTGTGGTCATTCATTTCTCAACTCACTCTGAAGCACCTGTTGCTGCAGTCCTGGGCTTGACCCTGCTGAAGCACAGGTGAGGAAGAAGGGGCCCTTGTCCTGTCCCGCGGGGAGTGCCAGCCCAGACCCGGGGGTGGGGATGGCCAGGGACCTCAAGCCTAGGCCACTTCTGAAAACCAGACCTAAAAGACCAGGGTTTTCCCTCTTCCAGCCATGTCAACCTCAGGTATGGCAGGCCCCTAAGATAACACAATGTTCAAATGGGAAACTCTGGATGAAGAAGCTGTGGCTCAGAGGTGCAGGGAGCAGATGTCTTCATCCTACAGCACCCTAGATCTCTGACTTGCTGGGAATTAGGCCAGATAGCAGAAATGTCAGGTTGGCTTGCTGTGTGGTCTTGGGCCCATCTTCTCCCTTCTTTGCCTGTATTGCATAGGAAGGGTGCCCTAGCAACTGCCTCAGTCACAAGCAGACACTGACCTTCTACTCTTGCATTACGTCAGCTGATTCCCAGGAAAACCTATGCTAGGCACTATGATGGCTACTTGTAAAAATGCCAGTCACACAACTGGAAAGTGGCACACAGCGTCTTTGGGCTACTTGAGCTTTCTGTGAAGAAGGTCTTGGTGAAGCTCAGCCCTGTCTGCTCCCAGCTCTGTCTTCATCCCTTCCTCTCACCTGATGCCAAGGAACTTCTGCCTAGGAAATTTGTCATTGATGGGCTCTGTGGCACACCAGAGCCCTCTCAGTGCTTTCTGTCTATCCACTCTCTGCCTTCCTGAAGAAACCCTTCAGATATCCCCTTTGAGCCCTGGACACACTCTTAGAATGTATGGCAGGACTGGTAATAGGAGGTGGTTAGAGGAACTAGATGGGGATGTGGATGAACTCTCTTCTCTTGGCCACTGACCTCCTGGAGCTGCTTTTGACTGTTGCATGTGTGTGGTGCAGTGGGCAGTGTGTGCTGCATGTGCATGTGTGTGCAGATGCACACACCCCATTGCATTGATGTATGGCACATTTCCTCCACATTGAAAGGCGTAAACAACTATTGCTGGTTTTATCAAAAGCAGCTGGGTATACTCATGAAAGAAGGCATGGGGAGGGTCATTAGCCCCCCCCCCACTAAGATTCAGGTGCCCCCCCCCACCAGCTATTTACAATAACACACAAGATCTTGTGACCTGAAGGGGGAGGATAGAGTATAGAGAGAGGAAAAGATCAAGGAACAATGATCTCCAGTACAGTGGTGTCTCTGGAGTCTCCATGCTCTGAAAGTAAGTCCTCACCCCCAGGCTGAGGGAGGAGCATCCATGGAGTAATCTCAGTATAGTGAGCCCCACTGTAGTGTTGCTTTGGGGTCTTATGCTCTATAAGTAAGCCCCCACACAAAGGCTGAGGGAGGAGCATCCTGAGTCCCACTAATGGGCTGCTCTGTGGTCTCATATTCCTGGACAGGGACAAGTAGCGTCTAGAAGAAGTGGCTACTGGGAAATTGCCATTGAGGGTGGAATGAAACTTCTCTGTGGTGTGGCTGTTCTGGGGTCCTGATGCTCTGTAAGTAAGCCCTTATCCTGAAGCTGAGGGAGGAGCATCCAAGGAGTAATTTTTTTAACTATTTATTTATTTATTTGTGAGCAACAGAGAGAAAGAGGCAGAGAGAGCGAGAGAGAGAATGGGTGCACCAGGGCCTCCGGCCACTGCAAACGAACACCAGATGCATGCGCCCCTTTATGCATCTGGCTAATATGGGTCCTGGGGAATCAAGCCTCAAACTGGGGTCCTTAGGCTTCATAGGCAAGTGCTTAACTGCTAAGCCATCTCTCCAGCCCCCAAGGAGTAATTTTGACACAGGAATCCCTAACAAAATGGCTGCTTTGGGGACCTCACATTCCTATAAGTAACCTCTTTTTTGTTCTGTAAGTGACCTCCCATAAACTCATTGCTTCACCAAACTGGAATTGGTACACTTGTACTTTGATCTGCCAAGTGAGCCCTATTTTGGGAGAAGACAAGTGTGTCTGCATCTCCCTATGACACCCATGTGTGTGCTTGTGGAAGCCAGAGGAACATGTCCAGTGTCCTTCTCTTACCACTCATCTATTTCCTTGAGATGGGGGTCTCTCTGTCAACTTGCAGCTGTGTCAACAAGCCCCAATGATTCGCTGGTTATAGGCAAGAGGAATTGGGTTACAGAGTGCATGGCCATACCCAACTTTTTATGTGAGTTCTGGGGAGTTGAACTCAGCAGTCTCCAGCCTGAGAAGTCCTCATGCTTAAGTGGCAAGCATTCTCATTAGCCTCTGAATCATATTCTTAGCTCTAGTCCTCCTGTTTTTCATGTGGAAAGACTGGGGTCATGAGGCAGGTAACAGTAGGACCCAACCAGCAGTCTAGCTGTCTTCCCCAGCTTCCTGGAGGGATATAAGGTAGGAATCGCCCTGCCTAGCCAAGCTGGGCCTGCAGCCCAGGTAGCCTTTAGGATGTATCTGACTACTCTGCATTTCTGAAGTTCTCTGTGGCTAAAAGTTGTGCAGTCTCCTTGGGTAGGTAGTTCTTTGTGGGGAGGGCCAGGAGCAGCTAATCCATGGCCCAACCAGCCGTTCTCTCCCCACACTCACTCCATTCACATAGTTTTTCACCATCCCATTCACCTATTATTTATTTACTTTCTTTTTCATTGGTTCATTCAGTTGCTTATCCATTCACTCGTACAATGACCCATTGGTTTGTTTACAGACTCATTCATGTCACAGCAGACACAGAGCACTATGCTGGTGCTAATTGGGCAGACCCATAATAAGCAAAGAACCACAGCACAAAGTGGCTGCATGCTAGGCTGCACTGGAGCCTCAGAGCTCCGCAGAGGGCATGGAGAACAGGCTGCAGGGAGATACGCAGGAGGAGTGGCCTCCAAGGACAGGCAAGAGTAAGCCAGGCAGAAGGGGGCTCAGCACCCCCTGGGGCTTTCTGGGATGTGGGCTTGGGCAGCTCCTTCTGCTCCCCTCCCCCCAGCCTGGACCAAGAGAACCACAGCCTAACCCGTAGCTCAGCTCAAGGTCATGGATTTTGTTTCTTTGAGCTCAGGCTCTGTGGCCTTGGTCACTGGCTTCTTCAGGCTGTAGGAAGGTGCAGGAGAGGACTGGCTGGGTGTAACAAGTTTTGTCTACTTTCTTTCTAGCCAATCTTGGCTCCTGGCCAGGCTTCCAGATTATTATTGGGATGCAAACTTCCACACGGCCATCCCTACCTCTGTTGCCTGCCTCACAGAAAAAGAACGGAAGGGGGGATGGAGGATTGGAAAGATCACCAAAAACCTCTTTATGTGGAGAACAGCAGTTAAGATCACCAAGTTTGGATTCAGACAGGCCTGGATTCAGATCCTGTATTTTTACTTACTAGCTCTGCAGCCTTGAGCCAACCCCTTAGGAGGCTGTTTGCTCCTGGCAAAGTACATCTAACATACAGGTTGATCATAGTCTTGTCCACATTGTGGACAGAATATTCTACAAATATGGTTGCTGTTGCAGTCAGGTTCACATTGCTGGTATAAATCACCCAAGAGCAGCTTATGGGGGGAAAAAAGGTTTATTTTTGCTTACAGGGGAAGCTTCATGATGGCAGGGGAAAACAATGGCATGAGCCATTGGACATCATAAGGTGGCCAACATAAGGTGGACAACAGGAACAGGAGAGTGTGCCAAACACTGGCAAGGGGACACTGGCTATAACACCATAAGCCAGCCCCCCAACAATGCACCGCCTCCAGGAGGCGTTAATTCCCAAATCTCTTTCAGCTGGGAACCTAGCAGTCAGACCACCTAAGTTTATGGAGGACACCTGAATCAAACCACCACAGCTGCTAATGTTCTTTTGTCCCCCTTGTTATGCCCCCAGTGAGCACTTGCTATGTGCATGAGTACCTGGAAGGTGCTAGGAGTCCAGGCAGGTGAGGCAGTCTCAGCCCAGCCAGAGACAGGTGAGCCTGCACTGTCCCTGCAGTGTGACACCCTGCCTGATAGTCCAGGAGGTTACAGGAGAGAGGGCAGGTGACATTCTGATGGATGCTCTTGAGACCTGAGTGTCTAGACATTTTTCCAGAGGTTCAGGGACATCTCTGGCTGGCCAGTTACTTTGTTCTGACTCTCGGTTTGGCCACCTGTCAGATGGGACTGGCATGCCTGTTGCAGGATTGAGATGACCTGGTACATGCAACATGCTTTGCAAAGGGAAAAAGCAACTCTTCACAAAGCAAACTGAACCAAACCCAGATGTCCCCACCGTGGCGCTCCCTGTGTGACACATGCATGTGGGCAGCATTTGTCACAGGTCATAGCAGAAATTCAAGATTTGATGCGAAGAGGTGAAAAGGAAGCAATCGCATCAGTTTCTAGCCCAGACTTGGGTGAGTGCATTCTCCAGCATGTCAGAGAAGCATCCTGTATGTAAGGCCTCCACGGTGGTGAGTGGCAGTGAATGTGGAAATATTCGATGAACGAAAGACAAGCAAGCAGAGGAATGACCGCGAGGGGAGACAGTGGGGCACAGTCTCTTCTTTCAATGGGCCATTTCCAAGCATTTTCCTCTTCCTCAGCGGGGCCTGTATGTTCTCCCAAAATCTGTTCTCAGTCCGCAGCCCCTCTGCTAGTGAAGAATTGGGAGTGGGTCCTGCCCTGAGGATGCCTGCCCAGCTCTGCTTTTCCTTCTGGCTGGCTGTACCTCAACAACCCCAGGTCCCTGCAGACCTGCAGGAACGGCATTCTTCTCTCACCCTGCATCCTCCCTCCAAAGCAAACACAGCCACTGCCAGAGAGCCACAGAGACCTGAAATGAAAAACAGGTGTCTCCCAGAGAGCTGTCAGCCACGGCAGCACAGCAGCTTAGGGCCACCTCCTGGGGGACAAAGGAGGGGTGGTGTGGCAGGGCTCACCTTTCAAACTTAGCTCCCAGCGTCTGGCCCCAGGGACAGCAGCCACTTCATGCCCTGTTGTCAGACACCCTACCCCACCATATGCACAAGGCAGAGCAGAGTGTGTGTGATCAGTGTGGGCAGATGGACATGGAGACCTGGCCATTTCTGCCGCACATTGCAGACTTGAACTCCAATTTAATGAGAGAATGTGTGTGTCTCCAGCTATGAGCATTGCCCTTTACAAACTGTGAGCTCTGCACCTAATGTTTCCTCCTGAAGCCTAAATGTACTCAGATACTGATTAGGGCCCTTGAACCTACCATGAGATGACAGTGATGACGTATAGTAAGTGAGTGGACTGGTCCAGGTACAGTATACACGTATTGAATGTGAGCTCCCTGCCTAGGCTCTAGGACCCATCATTTGCAGGCTGTGTGACCTTGGTCAAGGTATTTCCAGCTTTTGTGAGCTCTCTCCCCCTACTTTCTTGACTCCCTGAGACTAAACTTCTAGTCTCCTGACAGCTCACCAACACCTCTCCTTTGTTCTTTTCCTTTTTTTTTTTTTTTGTTAATTTGTTTTATTTTAGAGAGAGAGAATGAGAATTGGCATGCCAGGGCCTCAGCCACTGCAACCAGATTCCAGATGCTTATGCCACTTAGTGGGCATGTGTGACCTTGCACTTGCCTCAACTTTGTGAGTCTGGCTTATGCGGGATCTGAGGAATCAAACATGGATCCTTAGGCTTCTCAGGCAAGTACCTTAACCACTAAGCCATCTCTCCAGCCTTAATTTTTGCACATTATGTTCTGCACTGCCTCTACCCTGTGGTCTTACTCTTTGTAATACCAAGATATGTTTACTGAGCAGCTACTCACTGCTAGGCACTATTCTCAGTACCTGGACTATACCAGTGAGCTAGTCCTGCTTGATTTCTACTCCCACTGGCATCTCCATTGCCTGCTAGAAGCATCTGTCTTGTGTCCTTTGTCTCACTGTCCTGAGTACACTGTTTATGTGTCAGCATGGCCTGTGTCTGAGCTGCTGGAGGCAGGAGCCATGCCTGATCATACTCACACCCAGGGCTCTGGGCATAGAGTACTGCATCTGTGTGGTTTACCAGTGATGCTCCAGTATCTAGCCTAGAGCCTGATAAGGTCAAGGCCCAGCCAAAACTTGCTAGAGGAATAAATGAAGGGTTCTAGCAAGCCCTGTTCACTTGCCCTACAGGAAGGGTCCATCTGTATGTCTTACCATTTTGTTGGTTCAGACCTTCTAAAAGTGTGATGGACCAGTCTGTCTCTCTATAGAAGGACCAGGTTCAAACTCTCTGGAAGGTTTCCCTTTGTAAACTACTCAGGCCAGTGGATGCTGGAGCAGTCTTTTCTAGGTGTATTGGAGTGGGTTCCTTGCATCTCATATATCATTAAACCCTGGTTTCAGTTGTCCAAGTGCACATTGCTGCTAACACAGACCCCAGGCAAACAACATGGCTTTGGCCCTGCTTTCATTATTCCACCATTCCTTCCCCTTTCACCAGTTTCTGTTCATCCCAAGAGGCTCCTGCCTTCCTCCCCTAGCAGCCATAGCAGAATGTGTCCAGGATCCTGTAGGAAGAACTGAGGGTAAGGGAAGTCCCTAAGAGAAACATTGGGGTTTGTGAAAAGGTTCAGGTCAGTGACCCTCCTTCTGTCACCCTGCTGGGCCTGTGTCCCACCTTCTTGCCTGGCCTTGGCCTTCAGACTGATAGAGTGAGGCTCATCTTTCTAAGATGTCTTCAAAGGAGCGGGTCTGTGATCTTTGGCCTGGCCCTCAGGGACTTCAGGAGTTGGGACCAGGGCCTCCCCTGCCCAACTCCAGGATTTTTTTTTTTTCAGAGCTGTGTGATTCATCTAAACCATTAACTACGACCTGCCAGGAGTGTGTTTGAAATCCTGGAAGGTTACACAGACCTCAGAGACTGTGAAAGAACCATCAGTTCTACACTGTACGGTGGGCCAGCATGTGATGGAAGACAGGACATGGAGTCCATGGACTGGGGTCCAACCTGACTCTGTCACTTAACTCAGCTGCTGAACTTGAACATATTAATTGATCATACCTCAGTTTCCTCATCTATAAAGTGGTAGCAGCACTACCACTCACTAGAATTGACATTTTCCTGTGTAGACTTATAGAGGACTTGTCCCCACTCTTTTTTTTCTTAAGTTTTTTTTTAAAATTTTTTATTTATTTATTTGAGAGCGACAGACACAGAGAGAAAGACAGATAGAGGGAGAGAGAGAGAATGGGCGCGCCAGGGCTTCCAGCCTCTGCAAACGAACTCCAGACGCGTGCGCCCCCTTGTGCATCTGGCTAACGTGGGACCTGGGGAACCGAGCCTCGAACCGGGGTCCTTAGGCTTCACAGGCAAGCGCTTAACCACTAAGCCATCTCTCCAGCCCTGTCCCCACTCTTAAGTTCCTTTTTTTCTAGTTGATTCCTCATTTCTAGATTTTAAAAAATATTTCATAATTTTTATTTATTTATTTGAAAGAGAGAGGGAAAGAGGGGGGAGAGAGAGAGAGAATAGGCACCCCAGGGCCTCCAGCCACTACAAACGAACTCCAGATGCATGTGCCACCTTGTACATATGACAACGTGGGACCTGGAGAATTGAACCTGGGTCCTTAGGCTTTGCAGGCAAATGCCTTAACCACTAAGTCATCTCTTCAGTCCCTGGATGTTTGTTAATCAGAAGGGACACGCCTATTCTTTTATTCTTAGAGCCGTGTGATGGGCAGTGTGGCTAGGTGGGAAGGCAAGGAGGGGAGAGGTGGGAGCGCTGCTCTTTGCCTGGCAGCTCTGGTCGTTCGCATGGTGCTGACCATGCCATGCTGCATGTGCTCGATAAGCAGCCACTTAAAGTCGCATCTCCACAAGTCAGGGAGGAGAGGTAGCCGCCTGATCTAAGGACAGAGGGCAGGGCTGATGCTAGATGAACAGATGAGCATCTCTTTCCTATTAGAAATGGTATTGTTTTCATGGCTTCGAAGCACACTGAAGGCATTGCCAAGTGAGCCATGGCCTGCAGTACAACCACTGGAAGCCACGTTCCCGGTGCCAGGGCAAGCTGGAGAAAGGCTGAGTCTTCTGCAAAGCCGACTCATGCTCAGGAGAGAGAGGGCCCAAAGAGGTCAGGCAAGAGTGGAGCTAGGAGATGTAAGAACTTCAAGACCTCTCATAGAGAGAAGCATGGGCAAAACCACTGTCTCAAATATCTGCCAGGCTGTCCTAGAGCAGAGGGGAAACATAGGGTCACAGAAGATGGAGCTGGGCCTGCTGGGACAATAGTGAAGTGAGGAATTGGGTCCTCACTGTCTCCATCTGCACAGGCACTTGGTCGTGGTCAGCAGCTTGTGGTGGGAAGTTTGTGAGTGGGAGGTGATGGGAAGGTGATAGGGGTTCTGGGAGTGGGGATACCATGAATGTCCTGGGCTGCCTCCTAGTGTCATGGCCACAGCCAAGTTACTTCTTCTCTTAGGTCTGCCTTAGTCCTGTCCTGTGGGGGATGGAAGTGGCTACGGTGTGTGTGAGGTGCTTCCTTCTGGCCATACACTTGGGTCACCTTGGAGAGTGCCAGTCTACAGTGATTTTGACAAGTCTTGGGGTCACCCCAGCCTGCCCTAGAGCTGTCTTTTCCAAACACTTCCCATCAGATGGAACTTCACTGCTCCAGGAACTGTTACAAATTGTTTTCCCACCAGAGCACATGCTGGCTTTTCCATGCCACCTCCAGCATTTTCGGGACACCTCCAGCATTTTCGGGAAGTCCCAGGTGGAGAAGATAGATGTTGAGACCCTCCAGAAAGGCCAAAGCCTCAACAAACCAAAAGACGGCTGTGTTTTATGTAATCATAAGTGCATATACATCTCGACTTTTGAATGCTGGAAAGGAAAAAAAAATCTAGCAAACCAAAAAATACACACACATCACTATACTTTGGAGGGTAATTACTCTGAATTCAGTTAAACCAACTTGCTCTAGCTAACTAGATTAGTTTACATCTTGTGGTATAAAAAGAAATACAAATTACTTAGATTGCAATAAACCATGTTTTTCTAACTAAATAGATTAGTTTATATCTTGTGGCAAGAAACTAGAACGGCTGAGCAAGACCCGGTGCACACCCATGCCCACCCGCTCATTCAGAGAAGCTTGTTTTCTCAGTGACCTCTAGCCTCTGACCCTAGGCCTCTCTTGGCCTCCTTCTCATCCAAGATATGCTAAATATTGGGCCTGAGAAAAAATGGAAAAAAAAAAACTACACACACATGAACCCCAACTGTGTAGGGTGATGAAGCTGGGGCATTCAGCTATGTCTCCTCACAGGAAACAGTCACTCCCATGGACAGTTAACTCCAAGACTCCCGCTGTGTGTAGCTAGTATTTGAAAAATAGTTGTTTGCTCAGTGAGTCTAGCAGTTTTGTGACTTGGCAATTCTTGTATTTGGCTTGTATTTCTCCTAAGGAAAAAAGACGCTTGCTACCTCCTGTCTATGTCTTTCTGTCGTTTCTGTTATGTCTGACTCCTCTCATAGGAAAGACCTGGGAGAAAAGTTATAACTGGTAATCAGTTTCTTTAGAGACTGTTCTTGGAGGGTGGAGGGTTTCCTCTGAGCAGGTTGAAGAAGGCTTCTCCAAGGGTCACTCCAGCAAGATAATTTGTTTAGCCACCAGAATGCCACCCATGCATTATGCCTCACCAAAGCTTCCCTTTGCATGCATGGTCTTATCTAATTGTCACAAAGACCTTATGCATCTGTTTAAAAAGAATCTGGAATCAACTTGCAAGCAGAACACTTCTATGTGCTTTTATGCCAATGGCTTGTATTTCCTGTCATAAGGTACTTTCAGTAAGCTGGGAAGGGCTCAGGGTCCTGTCGTGGATTCTCCACCATTGCCAGGCACATTCTGCATTCCACAGTATTCCATTACTCCCAACAAAAGCTTTCTAGACCCTAGGGAAGATGAGCAAAGCATGATATTAGACCCATGAGTCTTCCTACTTCCCACTTCCTTCCACTCTCTCATGTGGTCACACTCAACTTTGAGATCACTTTTGGGTGTCAGTGTGCTTCACTAAACATGGATGGATTTACGAAAAAGAAAATGGATATACGGATGAAAGAACAATTTATATACTTGACTCAAGTTTATGTCTGAAAGACAGGCTCAGAGAAGGAAATGATTTGGTCTAAGCCACACAAGTCTGTGGTGTCCTAAGAACTACCCTGTCTCAGTGCTCAGACTTCTGCACTATGAGCAGAAGGCTGCAAGGTTCCCTGTATAACTACTTGTCATTAGCTTGTTTTGGTACTCTCTGGGTGACAGAATCACACTACTTCCAGGGCAGTGCCATCCTTGTGGGTGAATTATTATTGCTATTGCTACTTGGTGAATAGTGGTCAGGCGGGGAGGAGGTTCCTGGACTCAGGAAATCCTTCTAAGGAAGTCCTATTTTCAGGAGATCATTTGGGATTGGGTTGCCCCAGAATCATATGGATTAGGGTTATCTCCAAGACCCTGTTCTTGGGTAGGTCACTGAAGCTCTCACACCTGTTTCATTACTTGTAAAATTGAGGCAGCAGGAATTTCTTCTCACAGTTCAAATGAGGATGACAGCATGTGTGCTTTGGTGTTTTACAGATGTCCATCCTGACTGAGTACCAGTAGGAAGGAGGCAAAAGCCAGCATGTGTCCTTGAGGCAAGCCTCAACTGTGGAAAGTTAATGTATGTGGGAGATAAGCAATAGCTTGGAAAGATCTTCCTCATGTCCATCTCCCTCTCCTAGCATGGAGACACTTGGGACTCTAAGGGAGGCTGCTCCATCTTCTGGAAGCCAAGCTTCAGTTCAGACAGAGCTGTCCCAGAGATGACCACCTGGCAGAGCCAGGCGTGGGAACAACTTGCAAGAGGCATATGTACCAGATGCTGGAGCAGCCCTCTCCCTCAAACCATTTCCACAAGTGAACAAAGATCCTGGGGTTTCTACATGGTCTGCTGCTCCCCACTGGGACTTGTATGCCTGGGCACAGCTGGCTTCTTGGTCGTCATGGGTTGAAGACAAGTTCAAGGAGATGGCAGGACCAGGAGGGAGGGGACAGAGGGCATGGTAATGTGGGGATGAGGAAAGGACAGCAAAGGAGGCTGAGAGTAGGAGCTGGCCAGGCCCAGGAGCTCTGTGCCCTCAGGTTTCCCGTGTGGTCATGCCAAGCCTAGCACCAGCTTGGGTGGGGTTGGAGGCCCATATCATAAGTGGAGAAGCTCAGGGTCCAAGGGCTGCTGATTTGTCTAAGTTCACTCAGTCAGTAATCCAGTTGCAAGGATTTATCTTTTTCTCCATTTCCAAACCAAACTGTACTAGTATGTATTATTATAGAGTATGTAATCATTATAAAAGGCATAAACAAAAGATTATAAAATTCCACCATATGGTGGGATAACCACTGTTAACATTTGATGTATATACTTCTAGACATTTCCCCATGTGACTCTGTCTCCCTGTGTATATGCATATAGATGAATATGTGTTATACAGCTGGAATCATTATTGTACATGCTATTTGGAGACCTCCTATGTTCAGTTCACTGAATATCATGAGACTCCAGCACACACACCCATGGAATGATTCTGATGAGCACATGTAGATCATTCCCCACTTTCCACAGCTTCATGGGAGAGAACACTTTATCGGGATGCTTTTTAATGAGAAAGATAAACAAGTCCAGAGCATTTGGAAGAAGAGACAAGGTCAAACCTTTAATCCTTCAAGTCTCACCACCTCCCCCCACGCCTTGCAAGTGATCTGCCTTGCCAGGCAGAGATGAACACATCACATCCCCAGCGGCTCCTGCGGGTCTCTGACTGCGTTGCACAAAGACCCTGATAGATCACTTCCAGTCAGCCACTATCCAAAATGGAAGCAAGCCACACAAAACTCTCATGAGGTTTTTCTATGATCTCATGTGGTTTTCCTATGAACTTGGTTTCTAGAACAAGGACCTGTCCTCTGCCTTTCTCATGGACACCAAGGACCTGGATCCTCCTCCGTGAGGTGGGCAGAGAGTGAAAGCAAACTTGAGGCACCAGGCAGTGGATCTCTAAGCAGGAATCCCCAGACTCAGACGACCAAGTTCAATGCCAGGCCCCCTTCACGTTTCCAGGGCAGCCTTCAGCCCCGATGCACGTCTGAGTCTCAGATTCTCCCAACTATTAAATGGAAGGAAAACAGGGGACGTGAAGGGTGCCTGGTGGTGTATAACAGGGTGGGTTCTCAATAAATAACATTTGATACCACACTTTGAGCATTCCTAGTCTGAAATCTCAAATGCTCCAGAATCTGAAACTTTTTGATCACCAGCATGAGGTCCCTAAATGGAAAATTCCATGCCATGAAACTTTTTTTAATGCACAAAATTATTTAAAATAATGTATAAAATTGCCTTCAGGCTATGTATATAACAAGGTGTATATGAAACATAAAGGAATTTCACTTTTAGACTTAGGTTCCAACCCCAAGAGACCTCATTATGTGTGTATGTAAATATTCTAAGATTTGGAAAAAACAATTCTGAGAACGTCTGATTCCAAGCATCTCAGATGAGGGATCCTCTGCCTATGTAGTTCCTGTTCTTGGTTTACTAACCCTTCTGCTCAGTGAGAATCAGATCTGGTGGCCATAAGTCTCCCTTGTAAAAAGCCATGTTAGTAGCTCCTCCCAGCTAATGAACAAATCCCCGGCCATGAAAGAAAGTGTTTCTAATAAGCATGCAAGTGTATTTGCCAAGGCAGCCCAGCCCGCAGCCCCAGCTGCCGGAGGTTACAGCATCCTGCCCGAACAGCCTCACTTTTGTGCCTGGAACATGTGCGTTATTGGAGCCAGACGCCCACTCCTCCCACCTTGCCAGTGCCCAGCTAGTGCTCATGGGGGCTGCCCATTGTGAGCAGGCAGAGATGTCTAAACACCTATTCAGAGTATGGGCCACAACTGTCAGTGGAGAAGGCCGAAGCTGGGTAGCACTGTGTGCTCCTAGGTCACCTCATGCCTGGTGTGGTGGGTTGGGGGGTGGGGAAGGACAGCACGAGAGATTGGCATTGTCAGGTCCCCCCACTAGGTTCTGGCTCCCTTCATGAGCCAGACCAAGGGACTTGTGTTTTCTTTGCTGTACTATTAAGCTGTCTTTTGCTTTTAAGGTTCCTGGACCTGTCATAATACAGGCCATCCTAGCCAAGATCCTGGGCCTCTGTTCCTTTGAACTTCTGGGGCAGCTGTGGAGAAATGCCGCTTTTCCTGCGGTGTGGCTGACAGCCGGCTGACAGCTCCCAGCCAGGCTGCTACCAAGCAAGCTGCAGCATAGACTGCCGATGCTGGGGAACCAGTCCGTCCCCATGGGAGGTTTGACAGCTTTGTCACACTCAAACCCTAGCAGGAGACTCTAAAGATGAGAGGAATAGGCAAGCCCCTTGTTGGAATCAGAGTTCCTGGGTTCTCAGAAGACATTACCTTGGCATGGAATTTATGCTGGATGTCCTGAGTTAAGTCCAGCCCCAACATGGATTTGCTATTGATCTTCAGAAAGTTCTTTAACCTCAGTGAGCCTAAGTTTCCTCTTTGGTGACATAAGGGAAATGATTAGTCTCTATCTCATAGGGTAGTTACCAAGATCAAGTGGGTTAGGAATTTCTTTGATGTATTTCATGAAGTACTGAGTCCAGTGCTCACTACCTGGCATAGCTACTACTGTTTTCCTTTCACGGGGTCCTAGTCCTACCATGGGTGGGGCATGGAAGTGGGGAGCACCCCTCAGCCTCCATGGCGCTGAACCTTCTTTCAAACCTCAGGCAGGACAGGCCCAAAGAACTTTCACATGTCCAGTCGCCACCTTATCCCATCCTCCACCTCTCCCCTGCCAAGGCTGCTGCTCTGAAGTTGGTTCCAGTTGCTCCTCCCACCAGAGTATTCCCCAAGTCTTACGTCCTTTGAGAAAAATGAAAGAATGGAGTCTAATTTTAGCAAATGTTTCTGGAAAAGCTGCTGCCCTCCACACATGATCTGGACACATGCCCATCGCCTCATTGAAACTGATTGCTCTACTCCAGGCATCTGCATCCTGCAGTCATGCTTTCTCCCTCTTTCCCTTTTTTTTTTTTTTTTTTTTTTTTTTTTTTTTTTTGTTGGGTGGTTTCTGCCCTTTAGCTCTGAGGTCTTCAGGACAGGTTTTTTCTTTTCCTTTTATTTTTATTAATTGTGCACTTTATAAACAAATTGGGTGTTTGTCCCATTCCCTTGGTGTTATCCTCTTATATCCCCTCTTCCCCACCTCCATTCCACTGAGGTCCCTTCTCAGTGGAGTTGTTGGTGTTCACCATAGGGTTATGAATGCAAAAATCTCTGGGAGGGAGGAGGCTGTAATACCTCAGGTTGCTGTGGCTCTTTTCAGCTCCTCTTCTGCAGTGTTCCCTGAGCCTTAGCAGGACTGTTATAAGTCTACTTTAGTGTTGAGCCCCCTGTATCCTCTGGATTGTCTGCCATCTCTCCGGAGCAGGTTGTCAGATAGGCTGTGAGAGCAGCGCTCATGTTTAAATCACCACTTCCTCTATGATGTCTCCTGGCAGGGCAGTTTTTTGTGCCCTCCACATCCTAAGCTCATTGAATTCTGTTCAATTAGAATATGCTAAATTAAAAGTGGTTAATTTGAACATGGTGTACTGAATTTGTGTGGTTCCTAGAATTAGGCTAAGGCTATTTGGGGAGTGAGGAGATAGAATGAAGTGTGTAATGTATGGAGGGCAGTACTTAGTTAAGGGAAGAATGGCACTAAGGGAAGAATTCCTGGCATGCAGGTTTGACAGGGAAGGCATTTGAGGCAGATGACAGAGGGAAGGCAAGCATAAGCTGAGGATCAACACAGCTTCCCAGGGCTCCTGTCCCCTCCCATCACTATTTTTCTGTCTCTTCGTGGGGCTTCCCAGACCTGACCCTTCATTTCCCCCACTATAAACACTAGCTTCTGGTGCCCTATTATAGTTCACTTGGCAGGCCTTATGCTATGCATGCGTACAGTGATATTAAAGGATTGTGCTCCCTTCTTCCCCAGGACAGAGGAGCAGGAATGCATCAAATGCCTGATCAAGGGACATGCTCAATGGGCGCCGCCCAACCCCACTCTAGGAAGATGGCAGTGCCTCTGGAGCTCTGAGGGTTAAGTAGGGGTATATACGATCAATAAATGTTTACTGGGTGTTAAGTTTTTAGCCTAATGTAGGACTTAGCAGACCTTCTCGCTTATGGTAATGAGAGGCATGTGTCTGTGACCCTGGGGGAGTTGGGTCAGGAACTCTCCTTCACCTGTCTGTGAACTATTCAGAGCCCACCCTGCACCAGGCCCAACTGGTGTCCAGAATACTCCAGGAAAGGAAGCCTGGGCTTCCTGCTAATTATTCAAGTCCTGACTCTTCCCCCTGGCAGTTCCCAGTCTCTTCCTCCATCCTTCCCTTCCTTCCCACAGGCCCCTCAACCCCTCTCTGTGTTCAGGTCTGTGCTGGGAGCTAGGAACACAGACATGACAGGAAAAAGCATTTCCTCCACCCCAACCAAGGAGACCCTATCCTGAGAAACATTTCTTCTGCCACCAATTATAGCTGGGTCATTAAGACCCTGTGGCTGAGCGAAGGAGGAGGAGAGGCATGGCTGGATGTCTAGGGATGGCAAGACATAGGGAGTATATGGAACCACAAGTACAAGGTGTGCAGAAGCCTGCAGGTCATGGTGTGTGCCGAGGCCCTCAGGCATGAAGGTGTGTAGAGGATTGTCTACAGGTATCAGGGAGGAAGTACAGAATTCCCCCAGGTGAGGGTATGTAGAAGCACCCAGGTGATTTGATGCTCACCTTCTGAGGGTGTCCTTCTTGAAGTTGAGATGGACGAAAATAAGCAGGGAAGGGTCACACATAGTGGCTATTGTGACCAAAAGGAGCAGTGAGAGGCAGGAGGCTCCTATAGGGAAGTGAATCCCAAGCTGCAGTATGAAATGAAATGGAGAAGAGGAATGACATTTTAAGCCAAGGGAAGGAACTATATACCAAGGCTAGAGGCCGGGAGGAAAAATCTGGCAGTTTGGAGAAACCAAGATGAATTGCAAGTGGGCTTGTGCTATTTATCATGAGAGCCACTAGCCATGTATGGCTGCTTAAAAAACCTAAGCAGAGTGAGCACTGTGTTCTCGGTCTCACTAGCTACCTAGCAGGCACCCAACAGTTTCATGTGGGCTATGTTCTCTAGAACTTCCCTCATCACAAGAAGTGGAATCTTCTAGCCCTGGTCTTTGAGGAAAGCAGGCTGGGAATGTAGAAGACTGAATGATGTGCCATGGGCTGGGAGGCTAGAGGGAGGCTGTGTGTGTCCCCAGCCTTTTATTTGCCTGTGGGTCACCTGGGAACACAGCCTGTACTTTGTACTGCTTTGCTACCTCCACGCCCTTCTTTTCCCCTTCCCTCTCCTCCTCTCTTCTCCTTTTCTCCTGTGCTCCATAGCCCCGGCTTATAACAATGAGAGCCTGGCTTGTGAGGAAAATTAGAGACTTCTTCAGAAATCTCAGGGCTGTGAGATTCCATGTTCCTCAGAGAAAGCAGTAAGCTTTCTTGTGGTGTTTTGAATTAGGTATTCCCCCATAAAGTCATGTGTTCTGAATGCTGGGTTCCCGATGGTGGCAATTTGAGAATTGGAGACTTGCAGAGAAGGTGTGTTCTTGGGGATAGGCTTATGAGTATCAGAGCCAGCTTATTCCTACCAGTGTTCAGCTCACTGTCCTGCTATTATTTGTCCACATGATGTTGGCCAGGAGGTGATTGATGCCCATCTAGCCTCTGCTCATGCCCTCCTTTTCCCTGCCATCATAGAGCTTCTCCTCACATCAAAATAAACAACTTTTCTCCCATCAGCTGCTTTTAGTTAGATGCTTTATGCCAGCAACAAGAAGGTAAGCAGTCTGACACCTATGCCCCAGGGAAAGGCTGGCCCTTGGAGAAGGACCGGTATGGGATGCTGCTGTGTACGACTTGCTTGATGTCAGTCTAGAAACCACCACCACCGTGGCCACCAAGAGGCCCTGGCCAGGAGACAGCTGTGCTAGCTAGCTAGCAAAGGGGCAAAAGTGCAGGCCAACAGATCAGGAGGATGAAGCTCAGAGGTACCCTATACCTCCTTCCCCCAAGGAAGTTTCTCCATCCATGATTCATGCCAAGGACTACCTTCCTCTGAATGTTTCTCAGATCTTCTAAATGATCTCAACTGCCCCTCATCCTAGATTTCCCCACAAAACACATGTCTCAGAGGCTGCTGATGTCTGTCTTCCCAACTAGACCCTCAGTCATTTCTAAGTGCAAACCTGTCTGGTTAATTATTCATTGGATGGAACCTCTCTTCTCATTAATTGCACTCCCCAGCTGTCACCAATGTATGTCAGCATTGCCTGTTCATATCTCAGTTTCTGACATTAGACCATGAGCTCCCAGAGTGCAGAAGCCCAGTGAATGAGCAAAAGCAGGAAGATGGAGACTATTCTGTGGCAGCCATACCTGATGGCTAAGGTCTTGGGGCAGACAGAAAAAGGAGAGGCCTGTATGGGGCAATGGAGTGACAGGACACAGGCTAGATGGCCCTGCTTATCCTCCTAGCTGCAGGATTCTGCTGGTTGAATAAGATCTCCTCTTGTCCTACGAGAGCAAACTGGAGGAGAGACCCTGTCTGTTCCTTGTGGATTCCACACTTCTCTATAGGCCTGTGTCCCCTCTGACTGCTACAGAAAAGATAACAGCAGAACCCTTTATTTCTTGGACCAGCCTCCAATCAGAAGAACTTGTTCAAAGTGCCACTTGGTGACTCTTGTAAATTGGTCCTGACAGCCCTGCGGAAGGCTGGGCCATCTGCCTTGCCCCTTCTCAGACAGAGCGGAAGGGACTGGGAGGAGAGGTATTGGGTTTCCACTCCAGTCCACACTTTGATGTTCAAAGCTGTTTAATATTCATTAAACCAGCCCTTCAGTTGTAATTGCAGTCATTACCCTCCCTTTTATGATTGTCTGTAAATGTTATGGGACAGACGGCATAGCTATCCTAATGATGGGGGATTGATGATGGATAAAAGGTTGAATAGAAACCTTCAAGCTGTCTCCTGGCTCCTTGGCACTCACTCCCACCAATTTCTGCCTCCTTTCTCTCTGAAAAGGTAGTGTTTGGATTTACACAGTGAGATGACTGTACTGGGGTCATGGTTAGTTAATTTTACTGAGACAAATGTGTTGTCCTGTTGTTGTAGACTGAACTTGAACTCCCACAGGCACCTGGGCCTTGCTAAGGGTAGCCCAGAGGCCACCTCTGGGGACCAGCAGAGTTCTGACCTGACCTGGTGTGTGTCCTTAGATGGCTCCAAGCAGGGGAAAAGACAGATTTTAGAAATTCATTTAGAAAACACAAAGTTCCAATAGGTTAGGGCTTTTAGGGATCACACGCCTTTTGTTCTACAGAGAGCTAGGGACCACCTCAGGGAAATACAAAGCAAGGTATTTGGAATTAGACTTCCATCTTATCCCAGGCACCGGCACTTCTAGCTACAAAATCTGTACAATACTGTGGTCATCTTCTTCATCTAGGAAGCATAAGGAGGTGTAATGCCTCCAGGGAGAGTCATGAAGATCTAGCTAGATGGCTGGTACACAGTGCTTGGGAGAATGAATGCCTTGAGCTTAGTACATGCTGGGCTCTCATCACTCACAGCCTTTACTCCTTCCCTGAACTCCGGTGAGAGCTACTCTTCTGTGGTAAGAACTCCAAGGTTTCCTGGGAGAGGTGTCATCACAGACTGGCAGAACCTGTAACTTGGGCAGGGAGGCCTTTGTCTACTTCTCCAGCCCTAGCTTTCAGTATCCCTTGCGAGCCCTGGGTGAGCTCTCCTGAGGTCACAGGTGAGTTGCTGGGAAACACGTATGGTTCTGTGCATGTGCCTCTTAGGGCGGCCCTCAGGAGAGGAAGCAAACTAGACAAAGCAGAGGGAGGAGCCAAACTGAGACTCGGGTCTTCCCGGAGAAGGCCATTTGTACGCCTGCTTTGGAGTGTCACCAATGGTATAGCACCATTCCTCGATGAGACACGCATTGGAGTTGATCCACTCCTGGAAGGGAAGGGCCTTGGTGAGGCATCTCTAAGGCTGAGGAATTCCTGAAGGACTTGACAGCTAAGGCCACATTTCAGCTGCTCTACCCACAGCTAGAGCAACATGGCCTTCACCAACAAGGGATGAGGGCTGTGCCATCCTGTCTGACCACTTGACTGGTCACCTCTCTCTCCACGTGCATGCATATCACTTCCTCTGCTGCTTTTCACACAAGTACTCAGGTGTGTCAAAATTACTTTCCTCTTCAAAATGCTCCAATACTACCTCCTCTAGAAGGTCTTACCTAGTTTCTCTCTGCCCTCCCCCCATTATCACTAATTTCCATCTGTCAGGGCTCCCAAGACTCTTGGGTGGAGTGTCAGGAAGGCACATGTTCATTTCCTTGGTAGTAGTTTTCCACTGTTGGCATCATATGTAATGGAGTGGCAGGGCATTTGTGCCCTTCTGGTCTGTGACTCACCAAGTGCCACTCAGGTGACCTGCAGTTCCAAGTGTGCACCACTGGATATGCCTTCTCCATGTCTTTTGGGTCTCCTGAAGACACATGATTTGCCGAGATTCATATATGCATGCCCCCAGCTCCCAGGTCTCCTCAATCCTGGGACAGAAGTCAGGTGCAAACAGGACCATAGTCCAGAGAAGCAGCACAGTGCTGAGGGAGGTGCTTGGTGAGCCCAGCTGGGTTCAGTTCAGGGTCTCACATCCAACAACTCAATGGTCACTTCACCAGGAGTAAGTGGATGACCAGGCCCTTGCCTACTGCCAGACAGGACATGTAGATAATGCAGACAGGAAAGACTAGTGGTTGTGTGAGGGAATGAGTAAATGAACGAACAGTTTAAACAGATCCACAACTGAGTATATCCCCAATTCATTACCAGAAACTTCGAAACTTCATGTTAGAATTTGGAATTAGGGGAATGCTTAAGTACCAAATACAGGGCATATTTGTGTATCATTTAGTCTATGGGGGTCTGCAGCAGTATCTATAATCAATATTTATATTAATGCTTGTGGAGCCAAACATGACTATTCACAGTAAGTAGGTTACATTAAGTCTACATCGAATATCATGTAGGTTTAAGTTAAGCGATCACAGATGTATGGTTCTTCAAAGCTTTGAGGAAGAGCGCATGTTACCAGGAAGGTTTTCTCTGGCCTCAGCCCCCTTTCTGAGTGCCTTCGTCCCTCCCAACTGACTGACTGTCCACATCTCCTTAGCTTCCCTTCCACACTAAGCTGGGCCTTAGCTCCCAGGGTCTCTCCCTTTTCTTTCTCTGCCTCCAGAACAAGCCTTAGCCATCCTGAGGTCAGTGAAAGGGGAGTCTCACACCAGGTCTAATCACAACTCATTAGCACCCTATTGGTACCTAAGTGAGAGGGTGGTGACTTTTATCAGAGGGAGGGCCAGAGCAGACTGAGCTCAAAGAATGTTGGTGACCACCTGGGGAATGAGAGTTTGGCCTATTTTTTTCCTTTAGAACCATCCTTAGTACTCAGGCTGCAGCTGGGCAGCTTCTCCAGCTAACAGGTTGTCTGCCTTGCACGTTTTGTACCTGGCTTCCCTTTGCCTCCACTTGCTCACTTATCCCTCCACTCAGCAGGAATATTCTAGGCCTGTGCTCTGTGCCATTGTATGCTCTTTCTTGCTTTTTAAATCTTTACTTTTTTTATTTTTGACAGTTTAATATCTGTATATAATGTATTTGACCTTATTCTCCATAATTACCCTTTCCTAGTTGCCTCCCCTTCCCATCTTATTTTCATGTCTTTTTGTCAGCTATATTCAATAACTAGTTTTATAACTATTCATCATTTCTTAATTAAGGAATTCTACTTGTGTGGTTTCCTATACAAGGTAGAGCCTGCCATTTTTTCACCTTAGATGGTAGAGGGATCATAAGAGCCCATACCTCCCAGAGTAGCTAATGACAACTAGCGGTTGCGGGGAGATGGGATGAGTCATGCTCTTCAGTAGTGTAGCCACTGACTGGAAGAGTTGTCTGTTCCACAGTAAATAACTTTCCACCCACGATCATGCAACCAACTCATTAAACTCATGGGCCACGATGTGTTCTTGAAGTGATCATCCTGACAGGGTAGATACTGAGAGAAAACTCTTCTAATAAATATTAGCTGGTTTTTTTTTTTTTTCTGGTGTAGGATGGCATGGTTTGCAAGTGTTATTTACCAGCAACCAGCCCTCTAAAGAAGATATACTCACTCTCATCCTAAGAATTCAGAAGGAGAATAAGTTGGCCGTAGTACTTAATCTCCATTCACCTCTCTCTCTCCTCTCTCTCTCTCTCTCTCTTTCTTGTGTGTGTGTGTGTGTGTGTGTGTGTGTGTTGATGAAGGGAAGGGAGAAGACTGACTAAGCCCAAAAGAGACCTGGTGTGAGGCTTAGAGAAAAACACATGGGACTTGATCTACCTACCTTGCCTAAAAAGAAAGCAATTTTTAAAGAAGATATACTCACTCTCATCCTAAGAATTCAGAAGGAGAATAAGTTGGCTGTAGTACTCAATCTCCATTCACCTCTCTTTCTCCCTCCCTCTCCCTCTCTCTCTCTCTCTCTCTCTCTCTCTCTCTCTCTCTCTCTCTCGTGTGTGTGTGTGTGTGTGTGTGTGTGTGTGTGTGTGTGTGTGTGTGTGTTTTGATGAAGGGAAGGGAGAAGACTGACTAAGCCCAAAAGAGACCTACCTTGCCTAAAAAGAAAGCAATTTCTTCCTCATATACAGGCCTTTTCACAACTTACATCAAAAACATGCCACTTTGTAGCCACCCCCGTGGGGCCTATCTGAGGAAGATCTGATTTTCTGAACACAGCTTCTTAGCCTTCCTGCTCCTGGGCCCTGTGAGCTCTTCTTCACCCATCAGTGTTGCAAGTTGCGCCTTCCATGAAATAACTGCACAGGGGCTGTTGAGGCACAAAGTGAGCAGCTGCCCCCACCACTTTCTGTCTGATTAAACCCCACCCTAGCTGCAGCCTTGCTGGCTTCCTTGCCTGGCCTCACTGTGCTGGCACCATCTCCCTTAAGGCTTTTGCCCTAGCTACGCCCCATACCTTTACAGGACTTCCCTCAGAAGGTGGCCTAGCCAACACCCTTTGTTCAAATGACCCTTCTGAATGATTCCTCTTTGTAAAAATGATCAGTGATCCTGACTCCTGCATCCTCATAGCATTTCCCACTCTCAACATGCTGCACAAATGTACTCTGTGTATTGTCTCATCTATATTAACATATGGAATGCACAGCAAGATCCAAGAGCTAGGACTCTGGTCTAATGTATGCAGAATGTCTTGGAGCCAGGCCCTGCACATGGTAGCGGCTCAGTATATATTTGATCTGATGTCTCAAAACTGTACTTACAAGTACCGCCTTCCTCTATGTTTGCAGTGAAATATCTTTATTTTTTTTTTCCAATTTTTCTAATGAGACCAGAAGCTCTTGGAGTTGAGTTGAAAATCTCTACTTGTTTAGAAGTCTGGTAGATCATAAAGAAAGAAAACTGATGTTGGGCGTCTGCTTGTACAGGTACTCTTACTGAGATTATCTTGTTTAATCTTCACGGTAGAGCTTTTCATTGACTTGTTGGGTTTCAAACCAATGCCAAGAGCCATGACGTTTCTATCCAGAAGTGACAGGTCTTGGGTCAGACAGGCTGATCTGACTCCAGATGGTGTTTCCCAGGCTGAGAGGGGAAGGGTCCTCTGAGAGGCTGAACTCGGCAAGTAGGCAGAACAGACAGACTGGCAAGACCAGGCCTCGTATCGGTGGTCCCACAGACTGTACCTCTGTGTCCACTCTTGCATACTGGGGAAGCAGGTCCTAGCATCTGAGACCTCTCCTATCCCAAATTTCCTTCCCAGGCCTACTTCTGTTCTCAGTGGAGGTTTGGCCAGTGCAGGCCATGCCAATAGGGACCAGGTCACAGAAAGCCCTGTCCAGGTCAGACATGGAGACCTGCCTTTGTGTGGTCGTGTGGAGTAGGCCGCACAACTCCAGTTGAACCCAGAGTTTCTTTGTTAGCCCTCATTGCCACCTCCTTTAACCTACTCCCTGTCTGTAACCCCAGAGTCCTGGGCTCCCCATCCTCTCTTCCCTCTGGGCCTCAGGCCAAGCCTCCACTGGCTTCCCTCTGCCAGCCTGTGAATGTCTCTTTGTGCCTCAACCCTGACGTGAGGTCCTTCCTGGGGAGGTGTTATTTTAATATATGAGGGGCAGTCATTGCATTTCATAAAGATAGCTTGTTTGGAGGGGCCCAGGAGAGATCACACTTGACAGATACAGGGACAGCCTGTGGTTTGGGGGCTGGAAATCACAGTATGAGCTTGTGCAGTCTGATGTTGGGCACCGTGCCCCTGACAGCCATCACTGGAATGAGGCCTGCTGTCTGAGGCCAAAGCACATGGAGCCTGCCTCCTGCACTGGTGAGGTGGATCTTAATGGTGAGGATTGTGAGCAGACCTGGGTAAAAGGCAGAGACACTGGCATAGGAACCGGGCCAGGAAGTTTGCAGGGGCAGAGGGGATTTGTAACTAGTTCCATCCCTGCCCCCTCATCTCAACAAAAGGACCTGAAGAAATCTTTGCCTCATAGATTTTAGACAGCCCAGAGGATCCCCCCAGGGTTTCCTGGCACTGTCATTCTAAAAGACGTAATCCAGCCTCCCAGAGGGACATGTGGAAATAAATGAGGCGTGATCTCCATCTCCTGCCACCTCGGGCCCTATAGGCAAACCAGGGTAATGAACGGGGTGGCAGAGTTTGAGCAGTGCTAGTTGAGGAGAGCTCTGGTTTGCTGCCGAGCAGAACACCTGGCCCTTGGGGAAGCGAGACATGGAGGTGGCCTCGCCGGGTCATTCCCCACAAGGAGCCTTTCTGTAACTGCTGGAGGAGTGGCTACAAGGCAGGGCTGGCCGCTCCCAGGGCACCCACTGCCAGCCATCAAGGTTGTTGAACTTGGAGATGCATGTGCGTCCCTTTGCTCAGCAGAACAGCCCATAGCTCACCCAATGCCACAGAGGGACCAGGTACAGTAACTACTGGGAGACTGGGTTTCAAAGAAGGTTGGGAGGCAGATGGGCCAGACTGATCACCTCTCTCCTCGAGGTCATCCTCCACATCCCCTGTGCCCTCTGACCAGGAAGCTCATCTTACAGCCCTGTGGCTCTTTCCTGGGCAATCTCTTGTCAAATCTACATTCTTGGAATCAGAGAGGATCCACAGGAGCTGATGTCCATCCTGAGAGCTTTTTTTTTTTTTTTTTGGTTGAATGAGGTAGGATCTCACTGTGGTCCAGGCTTGACCTCGTATTAACTATGCAATCTCAGGGTGACCTCAAACTCGCAGTGATCTTCCTACCTCTGCCTCCCAGGTGCTGGGATTAAAGGCGTGTGCTACCGCAGCTTCTGAGAGCTTTTTGGAGATGCACTTTGAGGCACCTCATAATGTAGGAACCAGAGCTGGTTAAAATGGTGGGCGGGCAGGAGGCCAGCAGCCTTGTTCATACCCTGCAGTGGCTGAGCTGTCTCTCACGAGGTCTTCCTACCTGTCATCCTAGTGGTTTGTGGTCATGTCTGGCTGTTCCCTCAGGGCATGTGTGTCATCTGAACTATGTCTGTGACTTTAGCATACATTGTAGGGCATGCATCAGCAAGGTGCCCCAAATCACAGAACGAGTGACACATCCACCGCCACTGCCACGTGCTTTGTCCCCGACTCCTTCATCCTCCTGTTGAATCTGTTCCTCCACAATGCCGTTCATACTTGGAACTCTCACCCACTGCTGGTGGGGTGCAAAGGACGCTAGTGCTATGGAAAATGCAAGAGTGATCTGAAGCCAAGCAGTACAGCCTCCAGCCTGGGATTTCTACTCCAGATGTCAAGAAGCATTTACCAAAAAGAGCATACAAGAATATTTAACACTACTACTTATAATGACTAGCAATGGAAATTACCCAAGTACTCATCAATGGTAAAATGACTAAATAAGTTTCAACGTGTTTTCTCATGAGAAGATGGGACTAAACTATAGTTATATGCACCAGTATGAATGAATCACTGACGTAGTATTGGAAGTTTTTTAAATATGAAAAAAGACACATTGTACAATTCCATTCCTAGGAAGAACTAGCACGCCAGGGCCTCCACACTGCAGTCAAACTCCAGACACGTGTGCCGTCTTGTGCACATGTGTGACCTTTCATGCTTGTGTCACCTTGCGAATCTGGCTTCTATGGAACCTGGAGAGTTGAACATGGGTCCTTAGACTTCACAGGCAAATGCCTTAACTGCTCAGCAATCTCTCCAGCCCATCTGATGGCTTTTGATGTGGAATGCTCTCATGGGAGAGGGGCTGCTCCTAGTGTGCTGATAATGTCTGACTCTTGATCCGAGAGCTGCTTTAATGTCACCAGCTGTAACTTAAGACTCCTACATATTTCATATATATAGCAGACATCAATAAAATGTTTAAAGAGACAGGTTTGAGAGAGAAGTCACAAATAATAAAATAAATGGAGGCTGAGGTTGCCCTGATCCTGAAACGAAGCTGGGTTACCATGAGGCACTTGATTTTTATTGTCACTCTTCCAGGCTGGGTTTATTTCATCATGTTATATGGTTATAAATCCCATTCACTCCTTGAAGACATGGTTGGGGTATGCTGAAGTCCCTTCTCTTGGGCTTACCCTTTAACATGTTCTGGTTTAAAAGTCCAGTCACATTATTATTATTGCTTTGGAAGCTCTCTCTGTCTGCTAGAGATGGCCTTGCAGAATGCTGCTGTGGGCTGCCAGAGTCAGGAGACTTAAGACCCCAGGTGAATCCTCAAGCAGTGATGGCAGGAACCAGCAAGCCAGTGAGCTCCCCAGTTCTCCAGGCCCAGGGTGTAAAATAACTCCAAAGCTTGTTTGGGCTCCACATGTTCCTGGGGTGACCACACTCCTGATCAGCATTCACCTGTACATTAAGAGTGAGACCACACTCCTGCTTAATGTACTCTTATATGCTAGGAAGTACAGGTAACTTCTAAATAGCATGATTGGTTCTCTCCTTCCTACCTCAGATCTTAGTTCCTCCCACCTGAGTCATCATCTCAGGTCTCATCTCACTTGAAGCCAAACTAGACCTCCTAGCAGGTGCCACAAGCACTTGTTGACCAACAAGAAACATGTGCTACCTGTCTGTTTTCAGCATCCTGCCATCCTTTCTGGCAAAAGGCAGTCTGCAAGCCTCAGTACTTACTCCCTCTGCATGCACCTGATACTCCTTGTACACTGAGAGAAAGTGGTCACCTGTTTCGTCTAAAACCAACACAATATAGAGTCTTACCTGCTTTAATGTCAGTTACCTGAGCCTCCTTCCTAAGTAAGAGAATCTCCTGCATACTGTGCCCTGCTTGGTATAGTCATGGGACCCCAGCACCCCCTAAAAAGTGGGCTGCTTTCCTTTAACTTGGGTATTGTCAATTGTCACTGAGTGAAATGCTACTGTTGCAATCAATAGCTGTAGCCCCTCACTTGCATGTCAATCATCGTGGTTCACAGAGGAACCCTTCCCCACTCACTTCTTCACCAATCTTTATCAAGGCCATAAGAGCCCACATAGCAGATGTGACCTACACAAGGACACACAGCTAGCAGATGGCAGGACCTGATCTGGAGGGCTCTGGGGTCTTGAGTCTTTTATGCAGTAGCATGAATCTGGCTCACATGGCCTTTGAAGTTTGCAGAGGGTATCACAGTTAGGGTAGATGTGAGCAGACACTGTCCCTTTCATGATTATTGAAAAGCTTGCTCCTCCTTGAGGTAGGCTATGCAGAGATAATCATTGCAGCCTATTATATGATGGGTCTCTCTCTTCCGCTCTCTCTTACTTGCTCTCTCCCTCTCTCATTAAAAAAACTACCAAAAGGGCTGGAGGAATGGCTTAGTGGTTAAGATATTTGCTTGCAAAGCCAAAGGATGCAGGTTCAATTCCCCACACCCACGTTAGCTAGATGCACAAGGGGATACATACATCTGAAGTTAATTTGCAGTGGCTGGAGGCCCTGGTGCACCCATGCTCTCCCTCCCTCTCTCCCTCTTTCTCTGTCAAATAAATATTTTTTAACTATAAAAAAAGAGTGAATGAACAAATGAGTGAATGGGTGTTGGCTGAGAGGGTAAACAGAATCAAGAATGAGCATGAATAATTTGCAGAGGACAGATACATAAAGCAGGTTATTTCTAGAAGGTTGGGATTTGAGAGACCTGTTCTCAACTATGTGCTTCACACAATTGCCTTCTAGATCTGCCATTACTGCAGCCAGGTTCCTGAAGCACTTGGGAAATCCCAGAACCCAGGCAGTCTACACACATGCCTAAGCCCCAAATCTGGAGAGCTGTGTGTGGCGAATTTTCTCCGACCCTTTTCTCTTTTTGTCTGTAGAAGAAGCTAAGACGGCAGTGAGTGGACCATGATTCAGCTAAAGTGTCACTGGACAGCACGCGCACTGTCAAATCCAGCCCAGGGCTCTTCCCCTCAAGGGACTTGCAAGTCGCCCTCCAGCAAACTGTCCAGCATGGTGAAAACACCAAGCCCATCTGTGTAAGGGTGGAGATAAGTGGGCCTTTTCTTAAAAAGTTGCCACCCAGTTACCAGAAGCCAAACATGACCAAAACACTTGTCCAGTGTCACTCAGCTTATAAGTGATGGAGGAAGGCTTCATTCTGAGGACTGCAAAAGGATGCCCTTGCCACAGGCTATACCTACCAACTTCTCATTCTGCCTCCACCCTCCCCTGGAGAACAGTTCCTAACGAGCAAATTGGGTTTTATTAGTACTTGAATATCATATATTTGTATATGATATTATATGAAATATGAATGTGTATTGCATATATAGTCAACTGAATTGAAATGGGAACAGAAAACAATAAAGATGGCAGTAACTTTATCTGTTCCTTTGGTAAAACACATCCACCAGCTAATGAGCCATCTGGCCAGACAATGTTACATCTGGTGGTAGAAGTGTCCCACTGCTGATCCCACGATGGCTTCTGCAGGGTGCCCAGAATTCCAGGCTCTGTCTGTGAAATTGCGTAGTGTGTATAAATCAGTTCCCACCAGCTTGCTTCTTCCCTTTCCTATGCCTCTGGATGCCCTCGTAAAATTTTAAAAGCTTTGCATGTCAGACTGCACTTCCCAAGGCCCTAAAACTGGAGACTCCATTCATGCCTGCAGGTTTATTGCACTGGCCCCAGGAGCTGCAGATGACCACCCTTCCAAAGATGGCTTCCGTTTCCTCCAGGTTCAGGCTGCCTCCCACAACTGCTGTCACCCCTCAGCATTGGTTCACCCTGAGAGCCTGTGGTTATCTTCTGTCCTGTCTTTCTTGGGCAGCATAGCTTTTGTCTTATGACACTTCCCTCCTTTGTCTTCTGGAATGGCCATGTTCTGTGTCCCTCCTACCTCACTGGCCTCCTTTTATAGTGTCTTCTCCAGTTCCATTTCTCCTTGAGCACCACACTTTGGAGGGTCCTAGGCTCAGTCCTCAGCCTGTTCTTTGTGTTCTTCTCTAATCTCTCCATCAGGAACATCTACATCAACACAGTCAGCCTGCATTTTCCCTTTGTATGAACTCTCTGGACTCACTTCTCTAACTACAGTAGAATCTCCACCTGGCCGGGGGGGGGGGTGGGAAGCAAATCCCCATCTCATATGTAATAATTTCAAAACCAAAAGGATCATTCTCCCCCTCACTGCTCTCAGTTCCGACTCACCAGGAATTCTCTATTTGCCCAGTTGTTCAGGCGAGAAGTCTGAGAACCACCATAGAATGCTGCCTTCCATTCATGTCTTACACCCAAACCAACTGTCTCTGCATTCTAAACACATGTGAGATTCGACTGTTCTCACTGCCTCTCCCATCTGGACCGATGGTCCAAACCACGTCACTAGCTTCATGTAATAAATTGTCTCCTAACCATCTCCCTGTGTTGCTCTCTCCTGAGTCTCTATCTTCCAGGGTACCTGGAGTCATACTTCAAAGCATTACATCCCTATAAATTAATACTTCTTTGTTCAAAACTCTCCAAGGACTTCCAGTTTTACTTCTGTTAAAAAAAAAAAAAAGTCTTACTGTAGGACTGGAGAGATGGCTTAACATTTAAGGTGCTTGCCTGGGAAGCCTAAGGACCGGGTTCAATTCCCCATTACCCACATAAGCTGGATGTACTAGGTGGCACATACATCTAGGTGTCATTTTCACTGGCTGGAGGCCTTGGCATGCCCATTTTCTTTCTCTCTCTCTCTCTCTTTCAAAATAAGTAAGTAAATAAGTAAATACCTTACTGTAGCCTAAAAGCACATCTGTCCCCAACTTCCTCATGAACTTCACTCCCCTCCCCCACCCTCACTCCACCCCAGCCATAGTGGTTCCTCTCTTTTTCTGGAACACTCAAAGCATATTGCTATCTTTGTAGGGAACCCTTTTGACCAAGGTGGTCCTAGTTCATGCTTCACTTCACCCATGCCTATTCCACATACTTAGGGAAGACTCCATACTTGAATAATAGCTTTTCAGTATTCTTATCTCTGCTCCTTGATATATTGGTCACAGCCCATTTTCCTACCTGATGTATATTTATCATCTGTTCCCCTGCTAAAAAGAAAGCTCTGTAATGGGCTGAAGAGATGGCTTAGCAGTTAAGGTGCTTGCCTGTGAAGCCTAAGGACCCTGGTTGGAGTCTCCATTCCCCAGGACACACATTAGCCAGATGCACAATGGGGCGTGCACATCTGAGTTCGTTTTCAATGGCTGGAGGTCCTGGCACACCCATTCTCTCCCTCTCTCTCTCTCTCTCTCTCTCTCTCTCTCTCTCTGTGTGTGTGTGGGTGTGTGTGTGTGTGTATGTGTGTGTGTGTGTGTGTGTGTGTGTGTGTCAGCCTCTTTCTCTCTCTCTGTTGCTCTCAAATAAATAAATAAATAAACAAAAAAGAAAGAAAGCTCTGTAAGACCTGACATTTTGAAGGCCTATTACCGCGTGACTGATGACTAATGCAATGCCTGACATATTGGTTCAGCTAGCACTTCTATAGAATTGCTCTTCTAAACACATCACCTATAATAATACTCCATGGTGTTTTCATAAAAGCCTACAATGTAGGTAAAATGATTACCCTCATCATGCAGTTGAAAAAGCCAAGGCAGAGAGTAAGCACTTTGCCCAGAGTCCTAATGAGCCAGGATCAGGATTTGGTAGTGGCTCTTTACCACTGTCTCCTGTGCTTCCCCATCAGCAGCTCCAAAAAGATCTGTTGGATAAAAAAAATCCAGACACTGGTCTATGCTGGACCACACGAGGGTGAGACCAGCCCTGGAGCTGAGGGCAGCCATGTAAACACCCCCACCTACCCTCTTGTTATAAAGATGCACAAGTCTGGAGTGTTTTTGAAAGCAGGCATCATTTTGATCTCTGAGGCCTACAAAAGAATTACAATGAATAGTTACCACTAAGTTGAATGGGCATTCAAGGGCAGTGGAGGTAAGAATATCTACTTTGCTTAGGGAATTCTTGAAGGTTCTCAGAGACATTTGGTAGTGGATTGATTGGCAGACCAGATGACCTTTGGGCCACCTGTCAGTGCACTTTCCCCTGAATTCCTGGGATACTGGGATCTTGAGGGAATGGCTGCTCACTGGAGACTGGGCAAACTGGAAACTAGCGATGCTCATTGAGTGTTGCAGTAACATCAACATTGCCCAGGAGAGCTGGCTAAACGGGCTTGGTATCAGAAGTGGATGCAGTGTGGCTTGATTATAGTGACCACCCCCAACTTCTCTCTGCAACCAGCCTGTCACTTTTATTATAGTTGCCACTTCAGTGACCACACTGGCCACTACCACTGCCACATCTGAGGCAAGTTAGACACTGGCCATCCCCTCTACTACTATCTGCTGCTATTGCTACCTGACTTCTGAGCCTGAGCCCCAACTCGGCTACAATCCTATCCAGCCACAGCTACTACTATTATCATTACACCTACCTGTACTTGTAATTACTTTTTTATTATTTTTCCCCGGAGGTAGGGTCTCACTCTAGCCCAGGCTGACCTGGAATTCACTATGTAATCTCAGGGTGGTCTTGAACTCACGGCAATCCTACTACCTCTGCCTCCCAAGTGCTGGGATTAAAGGCATGCACCACCACGCCTGGCTTGTAGTTATAATTCTTAACAACTCATAAATGTGGCCTACTCACCAACTCACAGGCAGAGTGACATCCATTCTTGCTTTGACTGACAGCAGGTGAGTGAAGCAGGAAGGGCATTTTATTCAGATGGGGAAAGGAGGCTCAGTCATTGATGGTCAGCAATTTAATGCTACCTAGGTAATAAAACTCGCACAGAATAAAAGGCATTAATAGTTGAACATATGCACTCTTCCTCTAGATCAATCCATGCTATGCACATTCACAAATTTTATTCTATAGAAGCATTCAGGTAGAGGATATAGGTCATGCCATAGGTTTCCCAGATGGTAGCAGCAGATCCCATGTCCCAGGAGCAGGGATGATGTAGCCAGGAGAAATCTCCTCAGAATTCCAGAGGCCTAGAAGGTGGTCTTCCCACTGAGTCCTGTCACAGTCATCAAGTCTCTGCAATTATGGATCTTTGACTAGTAGCTAAACTTACTTCTATGAACTTTATTTTAATACATATTTTACTTATGCTATTATTTATTTGAGAGAGAGAGAGAATATGTGCATGCCAGGGCCTCTAGTCACCACAAACGAACTCTAGATGTATGCACCACCTCATGTATCTGGATTATGTGGGTACTGGGGAATCAAACCTGGGTCCTTAAGCTTCATAAGCAAGCACCTTAACCACTAAGCCATCTCTCCAACCCCTCTGTTTTTTTTAACCATCTTCTGTCAACATTGGTCTTGCCTCCTTTACAGTCTGTTTGGGGAGAATTCCTAATGGACTTTGTTACTATTAAAGTCCCATCTACTTCTGACCCACTTAGGTTCAGGTACTTGCTATTGGCATGCTGTGGGCACCACCAGCCATACGGGGTACTGTGCAGCTCCACAGGTTCTCTTGCCTTTACTTTCTCCCAAACTATGAAAGGTGAGAATATTCTCTGTCCAGATAACAAATAAGGACAAGTGAAGCAAAGACGGTCCCTGAAATGCCATAGGTACTTGGTTTCTATGTGGCACAAGTGAAACTAGAAGGGCTCCTGATTTCCTGTCTGGCAGTTGCATGTGGCTAAGAAGGGCCACTGTGACCAGCCAGTCTGACATCTCATAGCTATTCTGTGGTTTTTTTGTGCAGCTGTGTTAGGCCCACACCTTCGGTGAGCAAAGGGAGACCCAGACTCTGCTGCAGCAGGATAGTGTCTAGCGGGAGAGACAGGCCTTGCAGATTACTCCAGACAATATGGTACTATCAAAAGAGCTAAATGAAACCAGGAAGTACAGGGGCTAGAGAAGTGAATTTCACAGGAATCAAGCTTCAGGTATATATGGGTGACTTTGCTTCTGGCTGTGGCAAAATACTTGATGATAACAACTGTTACAGTCAGGTTCACATTGATGCCAGAAAACACCTGACCAAGAGCAAGCTTCTGGGAAAGAAAGGTTTATTTTGGCTTACATACTCAAGGGGAAGCTCCATGATGGCAGGGAAAACGATGGCATGAGCAGAGGGTGGACATCACCCCCTGGCCAACATAAGGTAGACAATAGCAACAGGAGAATATGCCAGACACTGGCAAGGGAAACTGGCTATAACATCCATAAACCCATCCCCAGCAGTACACCCCCTCCAGGAGGCATTAATTTCCAAATCGCTATCAGCTGGACACCTAAGTTTGTGGGGGGTACCTGAATCAAACCACGACAGCAACTTGAAGAGGGCTGTTTTGGCTAGCAGTTTGAGGAGTGTAGTCCACCATGGTGGAGGGACGTACCATCCGGGGCATGAAGCAGCTGGTAACAATCCAGCCACAGTCAGGAAGCAAAGAGAGGAGTGCCAGTGCACAACTCCCTTTCTCCTTTTCCTTCAGTCCACAACCCTAGCCCACATAGTGGTGCTGCTCATATTCTGGGTGGGTCTTCCCACTTCAATTAATCTCATCTAGAAACTCCCTCATAGTCATGTCCAGAGGTATGACTCCTAATTGACTCCAGGCCCCGTCAAGTTGACAACTAAGGTAAGCGATCACCGGGTGATATCAGCTGCCATGAATGCAGATGTCCATATCTCAGCAGCTTTAGACCCCCAGGATGGGTCTTCCCTGGCAGGGAAGGGAAAACTCAGGGGCCCACACCTAGGCACAGACACCCCGCCAACATCTACAAAGGAACAAGGATCATACTGTGGAGGGCTTCAGGAGCCAGGCCTGGAAGAGCCCTTTATTCCCTCAGCCAACAAGAGTCACATGGCCTTATTTACCTGCCAGAGAGGCTTGCTTGCCAGAGAGGAAGAGGATGTGGGTTTGGCAAACAGGTAGCAGTCAATGTCATGCACAGTTTGGATATGGTTAAGAGAAATTTCCCCAAAGAAGTGACATTTCAGGGGAGACAAGAAGAAGAGATAGGAGGGATAAATGACAAGTGGCTGGTGGACTTGGCTGAGGGCCACAGGCCCAGCTGCAATCCAGGTAGCACCAGCCCCACGTAGGGAAGATGGCTTGCGTCCACTCCCTGCCTCACAGCATTCCAAGATTGCTGCACCTGCAGATGAGAACTGTCTTGGGAGTCAGCAGAGTGGGGCTCCCCTATGAGCAGAGGCCCTGTTCCACTCTCAGTGTATGAAACCCTGCTGTCCCTCTGGAGAGGGCCCAGATGGTCCTGCTGAGGCAACCTTCTTCCCTGTGAGAAGCTGCCTTGCAGGCCTATCCAACTAAGACTTTAAACCTAAGGTTTAAAAGGACCAGAGATCAAAAGCAGATGCTCCTGGAAGACACTTCAGCCTTCTCAGCCGTCTGGGGACAGGAGTACGGAGGAGAAGCAATTCATCATGAACGCATGCAAGCCCCCGTTCAATAATAAACAGATGTATTATGGGAAAGAATGGGATGGGGCGTCAGCCCGATGATTCATTTGTCTCCCTTGCGAAGTCACCTTCATCCCTGGCTCCAGAGGGCAGGCGCGGGTGCTTTGATGCAGAGATGTCATGTCAGAGAAATGGAAACATTTCACGTTGTAAATCCTCAGGTTGTCAGAGAAGCCCTAATGAGAAAGGAGGCTGGTGGGGAGCACTTGGGACTGCTTGGAGTATAGGTGGCTGAAGACTGGGAGATTGGAACCTGGCCCAGCACTCCCCACACACACCTCTCTTCACTTCTCTTCAGCACCCATGGAAAGAAGGCAGCTTCCCCTGGGACCTGCTGGTGGTCATGTGTTTGGCAGTCTTTTGGGTTCAAATGCCTTAGTCAAATTGAGCCACCTGGGGCTTTTACACCCTTTGTGGTGAAGAATCTGAAAGTATTTTGACAAGTCTAACATTTAATTGTGATATACCTCCCCAGATGGGAAGTCTCTTAGTTGTGACTCCCAAGTCTCACCCTACTCGAAGCCACAAACAGTGCCAAGAGAGGGATTAGTCATGATATGCATACCCCCACTGACAGAAAGAGATAGTAGGATATTGAAGCTAAGATGGGGTTCTAAGGACAGTCTGTCCATTTGGTCCTGCATATGGAATTCCATTCTGTAGACACAAGGGTGGGACATTGGGCAAGCCATTTAACTTCTTGGATCCTCAGATTCTGTGTGGCAGAATGGGGATTATTGACATAGTAACTGCTAGTTGCATGTTGTTGGGAGGAATGAGCTAATACATGGAAGGCACTCAGCCTATGCCAAAACAGTTCTTGTTACTACCCCCAGATCTGCCTCCAAGGTAGAGCCACACTCACGGTTTGCCCATCCTACTGTGGAGACACTGAGGCTTTGAGAGAGCAATGCATGCCCACTTCTTGTGGTGCTCTGGGACCCAGCCCTTCCAGCCTCTGGGCCAGAGCACACTCTACCCTGCTCCTCTTCCACTCAAAATGGTCCACAAGAAATCATGATGATTTTGTGGTGGGGGGCAGGAGACCTGTTAGAGAAGAGGAGACCCTGCACCAAGGGTGTCACCTTCCCCATGAAAGCGAAAGTACAGGAGAAAAGCAGTTTGAACAACTATGTAGAAGGTAAAATCCCATTAGATATTTCAGGCTTGAGTAATTGTTGTCATTGTTGCATGAATAGAAGAAGGATGAATGATTGAATAAACATTTAAAAGAGATAGAGGGAGGACTCATGGATACTTCCATGTGCCTGGGATGGCATGATCACTGGGATAGGAACATAGAGACAAGAGAAGTAATTGGTACATAGTGGAACATAGACACAGATGCCAGTAACATTTGGACATCCTCCATGTGTAGGGTCCAGAGACTATAAATTCATTGCTTTCCACTAATACCAGCTAGGTGTCCAGTAACAGGAAGAGGTAGAGAGGAATAAGGAGCATGTTCCAACCCCAGGATATCCACAAGATTCCCAGGGGTGATGTTCGCCCCTGGTGAAGAGCAGTGCAAATGCTCTGTGTGGTGGCAGAGAGCAAGAATTTCTTGGAGGAAAGGCAACCCTGGCTGGGCAGACCCTTTGAAGGAGACAAGTTAGATAACGGATGAGATTTGAAACAAGGAGCTAGATGATGAATTGGGCAAAAGTCTGGACTTCATGATGGTTCTGGGTGTGAAGGAACTGATTTGTCTCCAGCCTGGCATCTCCAGCATCCGGCAGAGGCTTTGCCATTGAACAGGCGACAACACACTTCCGTTTCTTTATCTCTCTCTCCTTGGTCTTGTCCAGTAGCTACAAAACAGATGATCTCAGCCATATGCCTGAAGGTGGACGGCATTCCAGACCTATAAATATTATTTGCAAAACCAGCTGATGCATAAAACTAGACTATGATTAAATATTACAACCAGCATTTGGTAATGGAGCATGAGACTGTCATTTATCAGCAAGAAATGTAGGCATAATAATTCATTAAGCTCCTTTGAGCTCTACCTTGGCCAAGCACTCAGGACAGAGGGGCCTGGTGAGGTTATGTTTTGTTTCAACTGTTCATAAGACTCCTTGCCAAACTGCTCCTGAAACTATTAGCTCCCCAGGAGGTCCAGGCTGCTGCCCTCCATGTGTCCTGGCCACTGAGCCACTTGAAAGGCCTCTATTTATCACCACAGACTCCCTACTTTCCCCATCAAACAGAGATTTTAGGGAGGGCATGCATGAAAGCTGCCCTATTCCATTAAGCCACTGTCCCCTCCCACCATCAGAGAACCTATGCATGGAGGGACTCACTGTCCATTCATGCAGTATTCGGTATTGCTCCACAGTTACCACATGGGGATGTAGTGATGGCACTGGAGATCTCAGGGGACAAAGCAGACATAGTCCTCATTCTCAAGGGGTCCACAGTCCAAAAAAGGGCTGGCTGTACATTATCAGACACTACTTGGAGATACAAACTATGAGAGAGCAGGTGCCAGGAAGATACCTTGCCTGGCCTGGGAGTCAGAGAGAGCTTCCTGGTAGTAGTAGGATGTAGGTAGTGAAGGACGTGCAGGAGTTGGTTATGTGAGAAGGATGGGCAAGTATTTCAGGTATAGGGAATGGCATTCCTAAGTTCTGGAGGTGAAGGAAACATGGTATCATGGGATGGCTAAAATAATTTTGGTCTGGCTGGAGCTTAGAGGATGAAGCAAGAGCTGGCAAAAGCCCAGGCTGGAGAAATGAGCCTGCCAGGTCCATGAAGTTCTTGAATGTTATCTGTGTAGTCTTGAGTCATTGGGGGTAGTCTGTGATCAAGTCTGTGGCTAAAAATGTGTCCCTGGCTGCCATGTGACGATAGCAATGCACAGACTGAGGCTGGCCGTCATCAGAAGCACTGTGATGAGCCTGGTGCCTTTCACACTGTGCCTCTGGGGACCACCAGCAGGCGTGTGCACCGTAGTGGAGGGTGATCATCAGGAGAGCCAGGGAATTCTGCTGGAACAGGAAATCCTAAAGCTCTTAATAGCTTCAAACAACAAAGTTTTATTTCATACTTACATTGCATGAGTGTCACAAATGATCTGGAGACCTCAGAGCTGCCACTGTCCAGGACAGGGAAAGGGAAAGAAAAGTGATCGATTCAATACTGGCTCCTACAACTGTCACCCAGAAATGACAGGTACTGTTTCCATTCACATTTCACTGGCCAAAGCAAATCCCAGGCTCCTATTTTTGACAGCGAGTGGGGAAAAGCACATTACAGGAGCTTGGAAGATTGGAGAACCACACCATTCATGAATCACCCGATGATGAACACCATGAGACTGGCAGCTCTGCAGCTTGCCTGTTATATAATCATCCTAAATGTTGGTTCGGGGCATCCAGAACTTATGTCTGTGAACCTGTTCACCAATCACCTTTCTACCAGGCCTGAGGAACAAGCACAGTTGTGCCTTCCAAGTCACCAGGCTCAGCTTCCTGGAATCCCCATGGAATTCATAGCTCAGGAACTTCAGAGCCTCTGGGAAAGTTGAGCCCGTGTGGACCTCCCAAATGCTTGTGCATGGTTTTTGCTTTCACTAAAGCGAGCAACAAAACAACTTGCTAAATAAAGATTAAGCCAATGGCATTTACACATCTAAGTGAGACATCATGGAGACCAAGCAGCGGGGTTGCTATTTGCCGCCTCTCTGAGCGTCTGCCTCCCTGTAGCTGGAATGAGAGATTGTAAATGTGTTTTGACTTGGCTCAGATTCTGCATGGGCCCTGAGCATTTATTTATTCTGGGTCTGATTAGCCATCCAGATGGCTTAATGATGGGACACAGCCGAGGGCTTCAGACTCCTGGTCCCTTCAGGATCACAGACCAGCAGCCGCAATATTCAGCCTCTTCTCAGGCTTCCAGCTCTAAGGCCACACTTTCCTCCACCACAGTCTCCTCCAGTCCACCCCCAGCCAGCCTTTTTGACACCTAACTCCCTTGACATGTGTGTTTCAGTCTAATTAAAATTGTCAAGGTGACTAATAATGAACTTGACACCAAGCATAGAATGCCAGTATTTTGAGTTAGAGAGCTGAGACGAGAGCAGGGCCTGTGGGAGAAGACTGACTTGGGGTCCAACCATGATTCTGTGGTTCCAGCACGCTGTGGCCGTGGGCTAGGTGCGCCTGACTGTGCAGCTCTGCTTCCTGCACTCCTGCCTGGCTGTGTGGAGGTGCTGTAAAGTGTTCCAGTCCCCACAGCTGCATCTGAAGTACTGAAAGCTACTACAGTGATCATCATTTGTAAATTTGTTTTAAGACTGATTTATTTATTAGAGACAGAGAGAGTGAAGATAGAAAGAGAGAGAATGGGCATGCCAGGGCCTCTAGCCACTGCAAACGAACTCCAGATGCATGTGCCACTATGTACATCTGGCTTACACGGGACCTGGAGAATCGAACCTGGGTCTGTAGGCTTCCCAGGCAAGTACCTTAACCGCTAAGCCATCTTTCCAGCCCTGAGTTTTTGGGAAAAAAAATTCAACTTGGAAAAATCTTGCTGAGTTATTAAGTGACTTGCTCAAAGTCACACATTACTTAGCATGTGGTACAGTGGGACCCTGAGAATGTGTGTCTTCCTGGACTCCTTTCTCAAACCCCATGGTCACTGGCTCCCTCTAGGGACTATTACCTTTCTCATCTCATAGGCAACTTCTGCTCCCCCCGCCCCCACCGCAGCGTGCTAGCCCTTAGTCGTCTTCCTCTTTGCTCTAAAGAAAATATTTCCCATCCTTTCCCAACCTGCTTATGGCCATTTCCTGATGCCCGGATTTGAAGGTTTTAGGTAACCCCTGTTGCCCTTTATATTAGCATCTGTAGAGTTTGTCATTAGTGGGCCCTGCCTGGGAACCCAGAGCCTTGAAACTGTAATGATTGGAAGATGTTTTCTGCCATTCCCAGGTTATTTCTGCAAGAACAAACACCTCCAAGTGTGGCAAAGTCACAGACTGTCAAAAGTAGTTATGGGATAAGCCTGCATTTTGGAAGCTTCCCCTTCCCCTGTGAGAACAGAAGGCCAATGCAGGGAGCTGAGGACAGAGAATTTGCCTGTCTCCAGAGGCTTTTGGACTATCCAGGCTATTGCTGGTAAGGCCCAAAGCTGAGAGGTGCTGTGGAGTGGAGACAGGATGAAAAGAGCCTCTGCGAGCAAGTCCTGGGGGGGAGGACGAGAGCCTCGTGGCAGGCGGTCAGGCCCGCATGTGCTACCACAGTGCAGCCCCTATGCAGCGGCAGCTCAGGGAGCGGGGTGGGACATGCTTCTGCTTTTGGAGCCTTGTGTTTGCTGGTGTTTATATTGGGAGTGGAATTAATTAAAGGCCGCAGGGCCTCCTCAGTCGCTGAAAATAAACGGAGCCAGGCCCCCAGCAGTGCAGCCCGCCCGCCTGCTTGCCCAGGAGCAGGACTGCTGTGGCTTCAGAGGGCAGAGGCACACAGAGCTCTCATGGTGCGACCAGTGTGGCAGCCGCCTTCTCCCCACAGGCAATGTGTCAGAGCCAGATGTGGATTAGAGCCCTGCATGGCTCCCAACAGAGCTGTGCAGATGCCTAGCCACACAGACACACAGGCCATCCTGATTCAGGGAAGAAGCACAGACAGGCCACCCATATGCACACTTGCATACGCCTGCAAAGGCAGGTGCCATGAGCACACAGGAGCACGTGGTGAAACAGGGATCGCCTCGGCCTGTGAGAACAGGGTTACCCACACACATGGCAATGTACCCACAGGCTCACTAGGACACGCGTGGGCATACCTTTAGAATCAGAAAGCTGCAGTTTGCTCCTCAGCCAACCTTCTGCTAAAAGACCTTGAGTCTGTTTCATTGTGCCTCAGTTTCCTCAGCTGTACTTTGGGATATCAGCAGTACTATGTGATGAGGATATAAGTGAGAAAACCAACATAGTGTCCCTGGCAGAGTTGTAAGCGTATACTGAGCCCACTGCAGACAATAGCTGGTGTGATCCTCATACACCCTCAGTGATCTCATGGAAAACCAAGATGCTCCCACTTATTAAGAGACATATAAGGCAGGTGGACCAGAGCACTAAAGAGACAGATCCACAGCCACAGCCTCACAAGCTGGCCTCCACAGACCAGTTCCCTGTCAGCCTGGGCCTGTTCACACTCCCTGTCCCATAGCCACCACTGCTGCCACCAGCAGCCCAAGTTGTCGTGGGCATATGCCCAAACCATGCAGAGTTGAGGAAAACCAAAGGAATTCTTGGCCAAGGAGGCACATGCCATGTGGCATCATTGTTAGCCACTAAAGCACATGCTCTTCTGTGGCTCTCCGGGGCCTGTGGGCCAAAATCCAATGTCCCAAGTTAAATAAACCATGAGCGCCCATGTTGCATTTCTGTCTCCCAGCCTCCCTCCGCCTCGCAAGACTGCTCCCACTGTTCCCCAGGGGGGAGGGAAGGGCACAAACAGGGCCCCCACTGGTTGTAAATATTGAAAAATAAGAGGAAATAATGGCAAATGGGAACACAAATGTCATCCTTATCACTAACCAAGCCCAGATTATTATAAGAAGCAAGAGACCCACTAGGTAGATCCCAGAAGTAGATAGACATACTACCAAGGTTCAGGTCTCTTAGTGTGGGGGGCAAACGGGGGGCAGGGCAGGACATCCATACAGAGTACCTCACCTGGTAAGACCTTCTTGGTCTTCTATGTCCCAGGATGCTCTCTCCTTATAGCCCTCCTGAATATCCAAAGACTGTCTTCCTCTTTCTTTATTCTCTTAAAGCCCCTCCTCTGACTTTGTGCCCTGTATTGGTTACAGGATGACCACTAGTTTGATGACTTCAAACAACACCCCTTACCTCACAGGCTCTACGTAACAATTGTTTTCCATTGAAAACCAAGAAGGAATTACAGATTTACTGGCTAGGTGATCCATCCTCTGCTTTACCAACCTCTTTAATGAGCCTCCTCAGGCTCCTGAATCCTGAAGGTGACACTGTAGTTTAGATGTCCAGTGCCTCCCAGAATGGCTCTTTTGGGTGATGGACCCAGTATAAGGCCTTAGGTCCTTGGGGGCATGTCCTAGAAGAGACTGAGGGATGCTAATCGCTTCCTTGCCTGGCTCAGTGAATGCTTTACTCCAGCACTGCACTTCCGTCCTTCATGGTCTTCCAAGAGCAAGGAGTGGATGGCTTTTAACTTAGCTGTCTCTTCTCAAGCAATGTGCTATCCTAGTTGTAAAATGTAGCTTATTGTAGAAATAGAGAAACATAAAAAAAATCACTTAGGAGTAATTATGATCATTGCAGTGTGTTGTTCTTTAGACTTACTTCTGATGGGTGTATATTTATGCATTCTTCTATGCATGTGTGTTCATATGTGTGCAGGCACATGTGTGGGCAGGTATGTATGCACAGGTAAGCATGTGCATGTGGAAGCTAGAGGTCACTTTTGGGGATCTTCTTCAACTGCTCTATCTTTCGCTGAACCTAGAGCTCACCAGCTCACATAGACTAGCTGGCCAGTGAGTCACACAGATTCCCTGTCTCGCATCTCCTGCACTAGGATTACAAGGACTCACCACCCTACCTGGCATTTAAAAAAATATTTTACTTATTTATGAGAGAGAGAGAGGAAGAGGCAGATAGAGAGAAATAGAGAGAAAATGGGCACACCAGGACCTCTGGTCACAACAAACTCCAGATGCATGTACCATCTCATGGGCATCTGGCTTATGTGGGTCCTGGGGAATAAAACCTGGGTCCTTAGGCTTTGCAGACAAGAGCCTTAACCACTAAACCATCTCTCCAGCCCCATACCTGGCATTTTATATGGGTTCTAGGACTCCAAACCCATTTACCATGTATTCATTCTTTAATAAAATTGAGACCAAGTCACATATGATTGAATATCTCTATCATGATGTTTGCTGTGTGCCATGCTGCCATCACTAACTAGGCTATGGAGCACGTTAGTGTATACCTTTGCTGGCTTGTTGCTCTGCTGGGCCCTGAGCCAGTCCTAGATCAGGGTGTTTCTAGTGTGTTTGCAGGTACGCTTCTTGGAAACAGGATCGTGGCTTCCTTGCATGTACTTGTGGCTCCTTCTCCAAGAGCTCTGAGTACTAGGAACATTCAAGACCTCCCACTACATCCATGCACAGTGTCTGGCTCCCAGACAGCAGCCTCTTGCCCTTCGTCTTAATAATTCTGTCTTCTGAGTCTGGGACTGGCTGGTCCAGCAGGCTTCATGGCTGTAGTCCATAGTTACCCTTCCAGAACTGCCAGGTTCACACACTCCTCCCTGGATCCCTTTACTCTCTCCTGATTGGAGCAACAATGACATCACATTGTTCTCTGTTACAGTTTACATGGCTCTTTCCCATGAGTCATTTATTTGATTTTTCTCAGCAGCCCTGTGATCTGAGGGTTATCCCCCACGACTTCAGTTGACAGAACTGAGGCTTGAGGGACGACCCACTTCTTCAAAATCACACAGCTCCTCAGCGACAAAGCAGTCGTGTCTGACTGTAGACTCTATGATCGCAGTTGGAATTGCAGAGTGGGCCTCAGGGAAGCATGAACCCCACTGGCCAGGTGAAATACCATTTCCTTTTGGTTTCCTATAAGTCTTGGTTCTCAGTTGTGGAAAATCCTGTCTGTCTCTCGGATTTCTTGTGACATTATGCCCTCACGTGTTTATTCTATAAACGCACACTGAGTGGTGCTGTAGCATGAAGTCCAATGGAGAGCTCAGTAGGAATCGCAGGAAGTGGGATGTGAGTGGGCTCAGAGGCTGGGGCAGTTGCCACTAGTCTGCATCAGGGCTCAGGGTCAGAACACGCAGGGGACTTGCACTATTAAGAAAGAAGCATGCTGACTTCTCCAGGGACCCAGTGAGTCACCTTGTCCTCCTTAGCTAAAGAGTGATCTTACTGGCCTCTAAGCTCTAAGCTTTATGGGCAACATATCCAGAATCAATTTGTGTGTGTGTGTATGTGCACGCACACGACAGAGAGAGAGAGAGAGAAAGAGAGAGAGAGAGAGGGAATACTGATAACCTCTCACGGCCCACGCTGTGATAGGAATTTCCATCCTCCCTGGGACATAGAATGCTAACAGTCTTCTGTGATTCAGCAGATTTTTTTTCCCCCTCTCTGAGAGGCTGCTCTCCTTTTAACATCTCTGGCTTAGCCTGCCCTAAAGACATCCTAGACCTACCCGATTCTGCTTCAGACCTCAGAACCCTGAGGGAAGGGCCAAAGTCCTCGCTAGCCCTGCCAGGCCTTAGCAGCCATGATAGCAGACATAGGAGCAGTTCCCAGGTCAGAAGCAGGGAGTAAGGCTACAGAAGAGAACATAGAATGGTGCCCTCCTTTTATCATCATCTTCATTATTTACCATTAGTTTATTTTAATTAGCTTACAAAGTAGCAGGTTTCCTTATGGCATTTTCATACCTACATTGTTTTGGTTGATTGTATCTTCATGCCTCCCTGACCCCTTCTCCCACTGTACCCTTGCACCGTACCCCCAGCACAACCCCTCCCATTTAATATCTCATGTGCTTTATTGTCTCATTTGCAAGTCTCGGGCATCTCATCTCTAAAATGGGAAGACAACAAAAAGGATCTCTTGGGTCCCTCCCAGCTTTGTGTGCTCCCTGAGCAGTTACTGATGTCTCCCATTATTTCTTCATGTCTCTATCACTCTTTGTTATGTCTGTGAAAGGTCCTGTGAGTCCTTTCACCCATGAGGGAGTGAGGAGGACTAGGGCTGGAACTTCTTTTCCCATTTTGTAGTGAAAACTGACATTGGTACTACACTTGTACTCACAGCTCCTTGAATGGCACCTGGGAATAGTGCCAAGTTCCTGACCACCACTGCCCTCCATGCTGTGCCTGGTGCCCACATGAAACATCCAGATGGTAGGCACCTGCTGGGACACTTGGCAGTTTTGTCTCCACCCAGCAAGCATTAAGCCTGTGAGGACTTTCACCCAAGCACAAAATTGCCGCAAGTGCTGGCTTCCACCAGGGCCAAGCTTCCAGAAGAGAAGTCCGCCCAGCTCCTCAGCCTGCTTCCTCTTGCGTGGGCGTGCAGGCTCCCCGTGCTCCGGCTCTTCCCTGAAGATGTCACCACAGGGGCTCCTCTAGCCTCCTGTCCTGCTGCCGCCTGCTGGCGTCTCTCACCTTGTGCCTACTGGGAAACTCCTGCTATCTTGTTAGAAAGTTCGCTTCCCCTAAGCTGCCCTGGCTGAATGAGTATAGCCAGCTAGTTGCCTGTCCGCCACATTACTGTTGAAAACTCTGTCCCTCATTCCCTGCCCGTTACTTCAGAGTCTCTCTGCAAGTCCATAGGGCCAGGACAGCAAGGGAAATGAGGTGTCGGCGGTCATGGCGTCATGTTTCAGACGTTTCTACACATCAGACTTTCCCGTCTAGACCACACAATTGATTCTTACACCCAAGTGAAAAGGTGTAAGCGTGTTTCTAATACCGCGTAGTCCCCGTGGCCCCCTGGAACATGGGAGAGCACTATGTGGACAGTTGATGGCGGGCCAGGCCTTGGGGATTATATTTTACTAGTTCAGAACCCTAGCAGAGGGCTCCCCAAACATTCCAGTGCTCAGCACAGTGAGCTTTGTATCTAAAGATAGACCCACCACGTCTCACATGATAGCATGAGATGCTGATGCTAAGCAAAAGTGGAGTCAGCGAAGAGTTGAATGTCACATGCCTTAGAGCAGACTGTGGCCCAGCCTGTGACGTGTCGTAGAGAAAGAAGCCTGCCTCACAAGGTTCAGGGCTGAGTACAGATCTTGTAACTGAGACTTGCTGTCATTCAAGGAGCTGTGAGGACAAGTGCAGGACCGATGTCAGTTTTCACAGCTACAAAATGGGGAAAGAAGCTCTGTTCCTAGCCCTCGCAACTCCCACATGGTGCAGAGAGCTCGCAGGACCTCTCACAGACATGATGAGAGGAGATAAAAACATATCTGCAACATGTGTACTTCCTGACTGCTCAGAGAGTCGAGGACTCCCACCTCAGTTAACCTAATCAAGATAGCCCCTCACATATCCAGAGTTAACCTGAACGAGATAGCCCTTGTAGGTAAATCTAGGTCTTGTCAAGTTCACAGTGTAAACCCTTTTGTGATTCCACTTCCTGCTCAGCTGTTTCTAACTGATAATGAGAGCTAATGTTTCCACGTCACCACAGGCCAGTACCACACTGAACACTGTATAAAGATATAGACAGTGGAATCATTCTCAACTCACAGATGAAGGAATGGAGGCACTAAGGTAGATACCATGCTGGCCACCAGCTATTCAGTGAATCTGTGCTGTCTGGCTGCTAAGACACTTGACACGGTTACTAACCAGTCTGTGAGGCTTTGCAAAGGGACTGTTACAGTTCTTCTTTTTTGCTTCCCCCTTGGCCCTAGCCCTCCTTCTCTCCATGTCCCCTTCTCACTGTATCCACATCAACTCCTTTCCTGGATACTCAGCTGCCTCCTACAGTGCACAGGCATAGCAACAAGCAAGTAAGTGCAGGACCTCAGCTGGGTCAGGGCCTGTGTGCTATCTCCATTGCTGCCTGGCTGCTCATGGGGCATTGGGCCTAGCACTGAGCTGTTCATCTATTTATTCTTTACAGATCTCCGTAGGGTGGCAGCCAGTGGTGTCTTAAGATCAAAGGATACAGCAACCTGCCCTGGGGATACAAAATCTCAAAACAGCTGGAACAACCAGCCAGAGCCTTGACCCAGCAAGAGGTGGGAAGTCAGGTCTGAGGAAATGGCTCAATGAATAAAGCACTTGCTATGCAAGCATGAGTACCGAGACCCACATCAAGCTGGACACTTTGATGCAAGCATATGTGGTCTGTAGCGCCCATACCTATGGCAAGAAGGGATGCAGAGATAGGGAAATCTCCCAGAAGCTCACAGGCCAGCTAGCCTGGCAAATGTAGTGGTAAACAAAAGACTGCCTCAAGCAAGACAAAGACTGACACCCAAAATTGTCCTCTGAGTTCCACCTGTGTATGACCACATACACATGCCCACACAAACACACACACACACACACACACACACACACACCCAAAAAAAGGAAGGAAGGAAGGAATATAAGGGGAAGTGAAGAAAATAAATGAAATCATCCTGGGTGGCAGTTCACAGTCGAGGAAGACTGGAGCTTATAGACAGCACATAAACATGGGCCCCAAAGAGGCCAAAGGACTGCCATGACCCCTGTGGGCTGCTGCCCTCTGTGGGCTGTGGCCTTGGGTATATCCACACACTTGAGCCATCCTGAACATGGAGCCCTGCCTTCTTGGAGCCACAGTCTCGTGAGATCATAAGTAGATACTTGTTCCCATAGGATCAGATGTGAAAAGACTCAGTCACAGATATCCCTAGGAGCTGAGCAAGTACATGGTGACCCAAGCACCTGCTGGCTCTCTTGGCCCTTGCCTTCTCTTTGGAAATCCCCTGTACACTGAAGAGGCCACATGACTTGTTTGTACCAAGACCCACAATGGGCTGATGCAGAGAGCTAATGACTCCCATGGGGGCTGAAGGGAGTGGGTGACTGAGATAAGGAAAGAACATTAGAATGGAGACTTGAGGACCAGCTTCCTTGAGCAGGCCTGCCTCTCACCTGCTTGTAGGTCACGGGTAGTCACTGCCTCTTCCTCCAGGCCTTACCTTTCCCACCTGAGCTGACATCTCTCCTCTGGGTTATTGGGTAGCAAGCATAAGCCACGAAGGCAGCAGTATGCCCAAAGTGAACGAATCTCCCTCTGGCGGCTGCGAGTCAGTGCAGGTGTCCTGCTCAGCCACCATCCCAGAGAAAGGAGGCCTTTTCCTTTTACAGCACAAGAACATTATTTTCTTGGAAGAGAATGAATTCCTTTCTCTATATGAACCAACTACCTCTTATCGGATTTCAATCCCTAGTCCAGATCTGGTTCTGCTTAGTGTAATATGGATAGAGGGCTGGGTGGGACTATGAGGGGCCATGCTGGTCAGCAGCTATTCCTGCCCCTCTCTCCTGCACCTGCCTACCCCTTTACCTTCTGCCCTAGTAACTCACAACCCCTTTGTAATTACTGACCCTTTAGCAACAACTGTGGCTCGGCACTGTTCCTAATTGTAACATGGGAATAATGGTATCTTCTTCATATGCTTGTCTGTATTAAAAGCTTGCACACGTAAACCACTCAAAACACCATCTGACTTGGAGAACAGCACAAGACATCTAAGGCAGCTGTCATAATGATTGTGATGATTTTTATGCTATACATCTTAATCCAAAAGAAACCTCGCCTTAAAGCCCTAACATTATGAGAAATACATTGCATTCACATTTTTCAAAAGCTGTTCTCGCTGCCTACATAGTCTTGACTGGTAACTCCGATATATCCCCACATACCCTTCACGATTCAGCTCAGGCTGACCCCTCCCTGCCTGACTGTAAGCGGAAGAGCCCGCCAGACCCTCTCCCCGCCGCACATTCACACTGACCCGGCACTCTGTCCTGCAGTTTGCCTCCATGAGCCACTTTAGGGCAGGGACCTGCTTCTTCTGTCTGACACAGAACATGCCTGGGACATTCTATAAATTGGCTAAAGGACAAGAGGGGGACATGCATGATAACTTGTAATGCATAATGATGTGCCACAGTGGAGTTATGGACAGAGGTGGTATCCAGGAAAAGAGTCAAGTGAAGTTGGTGGAGGAGATGGGAGGTGGGGAAGAGAGGAAGGTGAGGTGAGGCTACGGGCTATCAGCTAGTGATGGAAGTTCTTTACAGGGGTAAATCACTCTGCAGAAACTGGTACGGAACTCCCATGGGTTTTCCTTGTGTTAAGACAAGAGCACCTTATGGTTAGCTACATGTTTCCTGACTAGTTTGGCAAAGATAACCAATATTTGAGGTGAGTAAATGCCGTCTTGGTCCAGTTCTTGGACACTAGTTATGCCAGTTATCACCTTCAACTTCTGTCTTCTGACTGGGCCCGACTGATACTTTGGGATACTCACGGTCTTATTGTTCTGTCTGTAAACAACCTGCCTCTCCATGTCCCTGGCCCCTAGCACTGCAATAGCATTGCTGTTGGGACCCTACGTCACGCGTCCTCCAAAGGTCCATTCAGTGGCCATGAGGTGCCTTGATTTCTCTTGATTTCTCCAACCATGAGTGACAGGGGGAGAGCACGTGCCATATGCTTCTGATTCAGCTCTCCTGTGCTGAATCCTGGGCAGTGTGATTCTAAATGATGCCAGTGGCCTTGGAGCATCACAAATATGCTTTTCAAGCCTTGATGAGATGAAGCAGCTCTGGTCATGCACTGGTCAACTCCATAATCCCAAGACTTGGCATAGCAGTTCTTGCCTCTTCTTGATGGCTCTCTGGGCCTAGGAGCAACAGACAGCCTGGATGGAAACCAGGGGCTCTTGGTGGTGTGTGCTACCACGGCATCACCATTCCTTGGAGTCCACATGGCACACATCTCCTCAGATGATCATTTCTCTTTTGGTGGCTAATTTGGATATGACTTTTCTTCTAGTGCATGATGTTTCTATTACTCAAAATAAGAAAACATTCTGATTTATTTTATACTCAACAAGTTTTGAGATGTTTCTTTTTCTTGGGCCCACTAATCACAGCAATAGCTGTACATTAGCCAAACTGTATTGAAAATTCCCAACACAATATGAATAGATGTGAATATGTGTAAGGAGGCTCCGAGCCTCAAGATGAGAGAAATGGAAACTTGAAGAGATAATTTCATGACGTGGGGTTCCAATGGGGAAGCATATGTATGGTGTAAGCATAAGTCATTTGAGGGAGAGGGAAGAATGAGGAAGTGGACCACCTAGGGTGTTCTCTGCAGGGGCATCAAACTTCCCTAACCACTCTGTGGTGCTCATGGGCAAGGTCGAGAGTGAAACTCCAGGGCTGGACAGAGAGCTCAGCAGTTAAAGGCATTTTCTTGCAAAGACTGATGGCCCGGGTTTTATTCCCCAGTACTCATGCAAAGCCAGATGTACCAAGTGGCACATACATCTGAATTTCATTTGCAATGGCAGGAAGCCCTGGTGTGCCTATCCACACTCTATTTCCTTCTCTCTCTCTCAAATTAAAAAAAAAAAAAAAAGGTGAGGCTCCAGGAAGAACAGCTGTCTGTGGTTAAAAAAACCTCCAGTTTACCAACAAATAAAGAACAATATCTTTAGTCTTACAAAAATTACTGAGGACATCTAACAAGCTAGAGAAGCCGAAGTCTCAAAGTTCAAAACTCCTGTCTAGTTCTCAGCTGATGGCATCTGACGAGAGCAACAACCCCCAGTCAGAATCATACTTTAGGGCTTACAGAGGCCACTCAGGATCTGTTGATCAGCCTTGCCTCTTACATCCCTCCCTTTCTCCTTTCTTCTTTCTTGCCTTCCCCTTCCTTCCCTTCCTCACTTCTTCCAGAAGTGCTCACTGAGCAGTAGCTATGGCCTGTCAGGTACTGTGGGAGGCTCTGTGAGCAGTGATTATGCGTGACGATCCATGTGAGCCTTGACTTCAGAATTTCAGGGTATTTTAAATTAGGGAACGACACCGTCCCCCTGGAAACCAAATACCAACAGTGCTTGGGGACTGCTGAGTTTCTCCACGTTGATGTTTTCTATAAAAGCATTTCCTTTTCTCCATTTCACTTTGGGAAGGAATTCAAGAGAAAAGAACCAGGAGATGGTATTTTCTCAGGAATCTGACTCACCTCCTGACCCTTCCAACAATAGCATCCCCTCGTCCTGCCCCTGAGGGACAAAGGTAAGTCCAACCCTATTCCAGGCTTCCAGAGCTGGAGGTCCCTGGCATTTTACCCCTGATAAAACGTCAGTGTGTGGTTCATCTCCAAAAGCTGTGTTATTGATTCCAGCCACGTTTTGCAACATTCTGTGGGTTGCTGGTGTTTAGAAGCAACACATTTCACGTTTGCCTTTCTGAGCCCATTTTTTGTTGTTTCCCACATATTTCCAGTGAATGAACAGATTAGTAAGTGCATCTTTTTTTTTTTCTAATAAAGGACAAAAGTTAAACATCCTGTTTGACTGCAGAGAAACTTTTAAGGTTTCTGGAATCCATTAAAACCTGAAATGTCACAGGAAAGTTATTTTGGAGCCTGCGAAAATACAATTTTACACTTCTGATGTCCATTGGACATGTTTGTCTGTCCTTGGAAGGGATCACCCCTTCTTTCTTTATTCCCTTTGTCCTTCTCTCCTTCCTTCCTTCCAGAGAAATGGAAGCAAGCCAAGTGTGTAATGCTAAGTACTACACAAACATTCTCTTGTTTAATCCTCCAACAGCCTTTTCTGAAGTTCAGACAGGCTGAATAACTTGACCTGGGTTGCCCAGCTAGGAAGCGGCACATGTGGCCTTCACCTTGCTGTGTCTCTCATTTTGTTCCCTTCCTGCCCCTGACAGCTCCTAGTGTCTCAACCCGAGGCCCTGCCAATTTCCCTCCGCTCTGTAGAGAAGTATAGACATAGATACCTGGAGGTTGATGTAGACCAGAAAAGGGAGCAATGTTCTTATCTTCCCTCTTGGCTCTCATTCATATGTGGAGGTGGTGCTGCCAACCTTACAACCAAGAATGGTTGCAAAGCATCTGGGTCCACCATCCAGTGTGCTCCTTAACTGCACTTGACACTGCATATTTCACTTCCTTGCAGGAGACAGGCAGGTGGTTCTGAAGTCAATGGTAAGGCTGAGTGTAGGAAAATCTCTCACCAGCTGGTGAGGGCTGGATTGGCTGTGACAGGGCTTGAGAATGAGGGACTAGCTGGCTGCAGCTTTGCAGTCAAATCCGGGCCTTTGAAATCCACTAATAGTCCACTCCTGGACATCATTGAGGCCCCAGAGGCCTTCCAGCCTGCCTTCATTTGGGCGCTTGTTAGAAAGTGAGGGAGTAACAGGCCTGGACGGGATGCTGGGGGAGAGAGGTCCAAGGGGGAACACAACCACTGAATTGCATCACATACATAGCCAAGTTCTAAAACACAAGAGGAACACAGCCAAGGAGCCTTCTCTGACTTAGCCCTCGTCTTCATTCTAGCATATGCATGGGGCTGTTTCCAGGCCCCTCCTCATCAGGGAGGGCTTGGGAGGTCTGTGCTTCTGATAGTGGAGTTGACAAACAAGGGGTTCTGGCTGTCTGGGCCAGTCACTGGCTCTGAAGCATCAAGGAAATGGCCCTCCCAGAACCTGAGCCTGATTCTGGGAAGCAGAAAGTATAGGCTTCCTCTGGCTTCATGGTGTCCCTAGCCCCACCCCCTCCCTGTCCCTTCCCTGTCCACCCACCCCTGCCAGAGGTCAGGATGTTGTAGAGAAAGGCTTAGATCATCCAAACAAAACATTTCTTCAGGATTCTCTGATCTCCTGGGAAAAGGCTACCTTGGGGACTACATGTTCTCCTCATTCTTGGCAATCTTAGCCAGCCCTGAGCTGTGGTAGTTGGTCTCCTTCTGCCTCCCCAGGACTGTCTCTTGTGACCTTCAGTGGCCAGAGCATCTCAGAGACTAACATTGAACTTGGGGCTGAACAGCACTGCTTGTTTCTGTTACTTGTTTCTGTGCCAAGAGCCCCTGTGAGCCTGGAAGCCACCAAACACGTGGACAAGGCTCAGCTTCCTGCTTGCACCCAGGGCAGAGGGCAGGTTCGTGCAAATGAAGTCTTTGACCAGCAGTAAGGATTAATAGTTGCCTTAACAATAGTTATCCATGCACTATGCTAGACTTTTCATGTTCAGACCCCATTCACAATTTTAAAAAACTGTAGTGTGTGCCTTTACTGTTATGCAACCACAGGAAAAAGAAGCCTGTGTGGGTAACAGTGAATGAGCAGAAAGTCAAGATGAGCCCTGCCTGGCCTGACTGAGACCAAACGGCTGTGTGTACAGCAATAGCCTTTCCCCTCCCCAAAGTATGGATTCTCTCACCAGGCTGTGTGTTTGACTCAAGGCAGTGGCCTGGATCAAATTATCACCACTATTCAAAAACCTGGAAGGCCATTAGAAACCAGATGGATCCAGCTGAGTATAGGGCTGTACATGTGGCCTCTGCATGCACTAAGGCACGGGGGGGATATTGAGTTCAAGGCCTGCCTGGGTTATATAGCAAGATGCAGGAAGGAGGGAGGGAGAGAGGGAGAGAGGGAGGACCTGACTCATTTAAATTTAACACATGAGAAAACGGTGCAGGTATCAGAGGCAGGCAAAGAACCATGTATTGACTATTTTCTGAGTTTCACAACCCTATTTCCTGGGCCCTCAGGAATAACTACTCATGCCATGCAATTTAATTATTTTGTGTAAAGGGAACTATCAGATGTTGAACAAAATTATATTAAGGCATTGAACTTTGTCAAGTGTTAGTTTAGTGGCCAGGTAAACCACAAGTGCACCAGCAGGCCCTGTGACCTAGTGTTTGTATGGAAGTTCAGGCCTATAAATCTGTAGCCGGGAGGAGGCCTCTGGTCAACTTGTAGAAAGAAGAGCCCACCAAGTCAAGACTACCAGGAGTGGGAATCAGCTGAAAGGAGGAGAATGGCCGCATCCCCCATCCTGGCCAGATGGTTCTAGCTTCATGTCAAGGAGGACAACTGGACAACCTTGAAGAGGCCAACTGGGCCCATCTGTGAAGCTGAGGGCAGAAATTAGTGGTAACTGACAGGGAGAGTGCTTCTCAAGGAATGGAGCAGATTTCAGTCCTGGTGGTTAGTTTTGGGGGATCTCTAGCAGGTACCTCTCCTACCCACTTAGCTCCCTTGAAAATCTTCTACCCCTTGAGCCTGAGATGAGCATAGGCTAAGACCAGGCCTCCAGCCTAAGTGGTCTGGCCAAGGCAGAGGGCAGTGGGGACTTGGTATATCCTGGACAGGATTCAGAAGTAGCTATTGGACAGGAAAGAAGAAACGTAGGGGCTGTGGGGTAACTGAGCCTCAGTCATCACCCACCCAGTCTGTAGAGATGACAAAAGAGGAGAGCCAGACAGGTAATATAAACATATAACCTTTGCAAAATTCACTTGGGACAAGTCCATAACATTTTAGCATATCTTCTTACTTTCTGAACCTCAGTTTCCTTATTTATGAAGTGGAAACAAAAATACCCACCTTCCAGTATAGCATAGTAAAACAACACAGGGCCCCTGGCTCAAAACAAGCACCGTTGCTAGCTGCCCATGCCACGGGGCCATGATGCCTGACCTGGGTGAGTGCCCTGGTGGCCTGAGTGGCTTCGGTAAGAGCCATTTTGATGTAAAAAGGCAACTGGACTTCTGATCACTAGAAAGGTTCCCAGCCGCTTCTATTCATGTAGTTTCCATGGGGATGGCCCCTTATATGACTATATAATGACACAAAAATCACACAAAGCTACCATTATGGCATCATCCAATAAGTAGAGTGCTTACACTTCCCTGAGGGTCACTTTATTCTACCTCTCCATCCTTTTTCCCCCATAATTTTGGTAACTATACAGATCTTTTACTGCCTCCATAGATTTTCCCTCTTCAAAACCTCATATAATAGGATGCATACAGCATGCAGTTTGTCCAGATTAACTTCATTTAGTAATGTGAACTTAATTTTCCTCTATGCCTGTTCATGACTTAGTAGCCCATTTTTAATATTTTATTTTATTTTTTAAGTACTTATTTAAGAGAGAGAAAGAGACAGATAGAGAGAATGGGCATGCTAGGGCCTCCAGCCACTGTAAACAAACTCAGACACATGTGCCACCTTGTGCATCTGGCTTTATGTGAGTACAGGGTAGGCAAACTTGGTCTTTAGGATTTACAGGTAAGTGCCTTAACCACTGAGAAATCTCTGCAGCCCATTGATAGCCCATTTCTTAGTACTGAATAATATTCCACTGCCCTTATCCATTCACCTGCTGAAGGACAACTTCATTGCTTCCAAATGCTTTCAGTTATGAATAAAGCTGCCATAAACATATGTTCATGTTTCTATGTGGTCATGCCTCCTCTGGGTAAGTATCAAAGGATGTGACTGGTCAAACATATATCACTTCATTTTTATTTCATTTTGCAAGCAACAACCAAACTGTCTTCCAAAGTGGCTGACATATTGTCCACTCCCACTAGCAATGAATGGGAGTTCCTATGGTTCCACATTCTTTCCAGCCTTCAGTGTTGTTAGGTGTTCTCAGCTTTGCTCCTTCCAGTAGCTATGTAACGGGTCCCTCATTGTCATTTCCCAGATAGCATATGAGAGCATCTTTTACATACTTATTTGCCATCTAGAGATTCTTTGCTGAGGTGTCTGTCAGTTCACATCTTTGACACACTTTTTAATTGTAGTTTTGTTTATTTATTTAGGGGCTTTAAAACTTCTTTGTGGGGCTAGGAAGATGGCTCAGCATGCAAGCACACTTGCCACACAAGCACGAGGGTCTGAGAGGGCCTCAGTTTGATCCCTAGTACCCACCTAGAAAGCCAAGCTTGGCCACACGTGCCTGTCACCTCCTGTCAGAGGCACAGATGACATATTCACTGGGGCTCATTGTCAGCCACTGTGACAAAAAAAAGTTCTGGCTCAGTGAGAGATTCCTCAAGGAAACAACACAGAAGAGTAAGAGAGGAGGACACCCTCTGGACGCTACAGGCGTGTGTATGGGACACATATATCTGCAAACACACACATGTTTACACTGTACACACACATACTACATCACACATACTACACAAATAGATACACACCCCCAAAAGGAGTTGTTTATATATATTTTAGGTAACTATCTTTTATCAGATGTCTTTGTAGAAACATTCTCCTAGTCTTTGATAATGTCTTTTACAGAACATAAATTTTTAATGAAGTCCATTTTTTCAGTTATTTTTTTTCACTGTGACTTTGGCATTTTACCTAAAAAGGCACCACCAAGCTAAAGTCATCTAGTTTTATTCCTGTGCTGTTTTCTATGTGTCTTTAGTTTGTTACACTACCCTGAGCTGTGTGGTAGTTTGAATGTGAAATGTCCCCCATAACCTCATGTGTTGGTGATTAAGCTGGTGGCAGTTTGGGAGGTGGAGCCTTGCTGCAGGAGGTGTGTCATTTGGAGCAGACCTGGGGGTGTTATGACCCAAGCCCCTTTTCCAGAACAAGCTTACTCTTGCTGCTGCCTTCCAGCTGATGTGGCAAAATATGATGCCCACCTTCTGTTCTGTCATGCATTTTCCTGTCATGATGAAACTTGTCCTTGAAACTGTAAGGTGTAACTTGTAACTGTCAGGTGTTTTGTCCTACCACCAAGAAGGTGACTGAAACAAGGTGCAGGACCCATTCTGAGTTACTACTTCTTGTAAGGGTAAATTCTTGTGTCTAGATTCTTTTTTTCATGTAGATATCCATTTGTTCTAGCACTACTTGTTTAAGAAGGCAGTTTGCTCTATTGTATTCCTTTGTCCAAGCACACGTGGAAAAGATTCACTTGCTTATGTGTGGTTAATTGGAGGCTCTCTATCCTATTCCATTGGATCTCCATTTTTTTCATCAGTACCACACTGTCTTAATCACTTTACTTTCATCACACCTCAAAGCTGAGTAGTGTCATTCCTCCAATGCTGTTCTTCTGAAACTTTGTGTTCACTAATCTAAATCATTTGCCTCTTTATATAAAATTTAGAGTCATTTGTCGGTGTTCACAAAATTAATTTCTGATATTTTTATTAGGAATTCATTGAAAACCTATAGATCAAAGTTGGAAAGAATGACATCTCGACAATATCAAATTTTCCTATTCATGGGGCTAGAGAGGTGGCTTAGCGGTTAAGCGCTTGCCTATGAAGCCTAAGGACCCTGGTTCAAGGCTCGATTCCCCAGGACCCATGTTAGCCAGATGCACAAGGGGGCTCACGCATCTGGAATTCGTCTGCAGTGGTTAGAAGCCCTGGTGCGCCCATTCCCTCTCTCTCTCTCTGCCTCTTTCTCTGTCATTGTCAAATAAATAAATAAAAATAAACAAAAAAATTTTCCTATTCATGAAAATGGGATAGCTCTTCATTTAATTTATTTCATAATTTCATAGTTTTTCTTTTCTTTTTGGTTTTTTGAGGTGGGGTCTCTCTCTGGCTCAGGCTGACCTGAAATTCACTATGTAGTCTCAGAGTGGCCTCGAACTCTCGGTGATCCTCCTACCTCTGCCTTCCAAGTGCTGGGATTAAAGGCATGCACCACCACGCCCGGCTCAATTTCATAGTTTTATATATGTATGTGTGTGTATATATATATATATGTCATATCTATCTTGCTAGATTTATACTTAAGTATTTCAATTTTTGGTGTTTTTGCTTTTATTTCAAATTCTACTTGTTGATTGCTGCTGTATAGGAAAGCAACTGATGTTTATATACTAATATTATAGCCTACAAAGTTGCTATTTGCTTATTGGTGCCAGAATTTTTGTCTTATTTTATGATCTTGTCTTCTGTTTGGCTTGCACTTGTCTATTTTGGAGGGGTGGAAGTGGCAGTTCTTTTAGTTTTTTTATATATATCCTCATGTCATCTGTGAACAGAGACAGTTTATCCCTTCCTTCCAATCAGCACATCTTCGATTTCCTTTCTTGTTTTGATCATATTAGCTTGGACTTCAGAATTACATTGCAAGTGATGAGAGGGTGCATCCTGGCGCCATTCCTGATTTTAGTTGGAAAGCATCTAGTTTCTTATCATTAAGTATGATGTAAGCTATATATTTTATAGATATTTTTATTAACTTGAAGATGTCCTCTCTATTCTTAGTTTACTGAAGTTTCTTATCAAAAATGGTATTTGATTTTTTTTTTAATTTTTTTGTTCATTATTTATTTATTTATTTGAGAGTGACAGACAGAGAGAAAGACAGATAGAAGGAGAGAGAGAGAATGAGCGAGCCAGGGCTTCCAGCCACTGCAAACGAACTCCAGACACATGCGCCCCCTTGTGCATCTGGCTAAGGTGGGACCTGGGGAACCGAGCCTCGAACCGGGGTCCTTAGGCTTCACAGGCAAGCGCTTAACCGCTAAGCCATCTCTCCAGCCCTGGTATTTGATTTTGTCATTTTTTTCTATCTCTGATTTTGAGATTCTTTTTCTTCTATACCACTGATATGGCAAATTATATTAATTGATTTTTGAGTGTAACCCATCCCCCCTCCACGTATAACAACAGCAAAAAATGCCTCTTAGACATTGCTGAGTATCCCCTGGGGATAAGGTGACAAAGCCAGGCCTGTAACCTTGAAATGAATCTCAGTTATAGTATGTAATTCTTATACATTGTTAGATCCAACTTGCTAATGGTTGGTTAAGGCTTCTTGAGGTTTCTGCATTTGTGTTCATGAGTGACTTATGGGTTCCATAGCCAAAATTCACACGTCAAAACAAAATAGTTTGTATACTAGGAAGTATATAAGCCTATTCGCAGACACAGTGATGAGGAGCAGTGCCAGTGGGTGAGGCGGGGTGGCAAACCGAGAGAGCTGTAGGCTGGGGCAGGATTGGGACTCCGCTGGGCCCATGGTAAGCCCCACATCCATTTCACAGCCATGGTATGGCTGGCCTTAGGTTCCCAGCACTGGCAGTAGGAAAGCAAGCTGGAAAGGACAGGCCAGATTACAGAGGTCAGGGAGATCTAAAAGGAATGAAAACTGGAGACACTTAGGGGCCAGTCCCACAAAGCTAGATCTTCTGAATCAAGCACCCTACCAATCTAAAGAGGGTCAGTTTTGTGCAGGCTGGGGTGGGGTGGGGAAGGTAAGCCTCCAGCAGGGGCCCCTTGGCTAGTTGCCTGTTGAGCAGAGTTGCAGCTTACTGGCTATAGAGACTGCCTCCCAGTAGACTAGAGCCAAGTGTATGTGTGTGGAGTGGGGAGCTGGGAGGTGGAATTTTGCTTAGAGGGAGAAATAGGGCTGCCATAGTCTGCATGCCCAGACTGAAGCTCCTTTCTAGATACCCCACCTGTCCTACCAGACTGCAAGTCCAGGGCCCTTCTCCAGGGTATCTGCAGGCTCAGCTGCTCAAGGAAGGCCTCAGTCTCTTTCTACCTGCCAGGCATCTAAATGAAGCAGGGACACTCCTGCCCATCACAACTCAGCAGGAAGTAGTTTGAGGCCCAGGACTTCAGGCTGAGAGATGCTGTTTGAACCCCTGCTCACCAGCTGAGTGAATTTTGGAAGCCATATCCCTTTGCTGTGTCTTACCCTCATCCCATCACCCAAAAGAATACCATAAAGCCCACTGGGCAGGGTAGTAAGAGCATCTAATGACATATGAAGTGTTGTGCAGTGCCCAAAGCACGGGAGATACAAGTGATAGTTACTGCTCAGTCAACACTTGCTGCAGTAACTGGTTCCAGGACTGCTCATTGCCTCACTCCCTCTTCATTCTGAAGACCTGCTCTGTGCTCAGCCTTGGAATACTCACAGGTGATCTCCCTCGAGACCACTCGAAGAGACTGTCAGGGGAACAGATAGACCTCACTGGAGAGCCAGGGTAGGTACCAGGTCCTAGGATCCAGAAAGGTTTCCCTGAATTGGGATCTGTGGCCTTGTGCCAAGCATGAGTAGGAGGCATTCAGGGCAGGGCTACAGCAGCAACTGTGGTATGGGCTTAGACCACTGTGCAGTCTGCAGACTAGGATAACAAGCACCTGGGCAGTAAGCTCTGGGAGTGACTTTGGGGAGGAGGGCTCAGATCTCCAGGACATGATTTGGGTTGCCTACCATGGGCTCCAGTCAGAGAGAGAGGGGAGGCTGTGTCAGGAAAATCTGTGAATGAAGGGATGCCCACTCTGATAAAAAGAAAAATTACCATCATCAAGTCCAAAGACACAGCCAAGGAGAGGCCACAGCTTGCCTGGCTGCAGTGGGCATGCAGCAGACCCAAGGAAGGTGGTGCTGTGACAGCCGCCTACAGGCTGAGGAACTTTCCTGAAACTGTCACAGACCTGACTGAGGTGGGGTCTCCCAGCCATGGCTTAACTGTGAGTGGTAGTCCCTCCCACATATCAGTGGCCAGAGCCCCTGGAACTGTCTGCTTCTTGTTCTCCCTGCCGGCCTCATGCCCACCCCTCTCCCTGCACATGAAGCTCAGCCTCATCATTTATCAAGATAAAATCCACCAGTCTCCGGGCAGGAGGAGGATGAAAAGAACTTATGGTAGTAATAAATCTCCTTTACCATAGGTGGTGAGCATGGAATTCAACCCAGACTGTGCTCTTGAAAAATGAGAGGCTGTGTGTGGACAGTGTGCAGCAGGGTGCGGGGGAAGGGGAAGGGGTAGGGTGCCGTGGGCCTAGAACCAGGCACTAGAACTCAACTTCTTCAGGTGGAGGGAAATGGTGTGCTAAGCTAAAACTTATTATGAACCCCAGAACTAAGTGCTTACATCCACCTGGTCCTTGCAGGACTCACACATTCTTTTCCCCTAGCTCTCCTATGTTCACTCACTAAGATTTCTTGAGGACCTACTGTGCTCTGAGCCTCATGGTCACAGCAGGACCACAGAGGCCACAGCAGGGGTTGGAGTAGGACTCATGCCGGAAGCCAACAAGGGCTCTACCCAGTGTCCTACTTCCCCCTGCTGAGTGAGTATGGTACAGCATGGCATAAAGGAGAAACTGAGGCATCTCTCAACTGTGTGTACAGGCTGAATGGCATGACAGGCCTCACCTTGAGTCCAGCCTAACACTTGGACAGAGGAAGGCCTATCATCCAGGGAAGAGTGGCTTCTCCCCCACTTCATAGTAGTGTAGTGCAGCAAACACAGGCAGGAGGAGCTGGGCACTGTCCACCTGGAGAGCAGTCTTCATCTGCTCTGGCTGCTATCACAGAAGGCTGGGTAACCTAAGCAACACAAGTTTATTTCTTCCAGTTCTGGAAGCTTGAAGTTCAAGATCAGAAAGCCAGCATGGTGAGGTTCCAGTGTGGGCCTGCTTTGTGGTCTGCAGGTGGCCACCTTCCTGCTGTGTGCACCCATGCAAGAGAGACAAAGCAAGGTCTCTGAGGTCTTCTTATTAACACCACTAATCTAAAATACCTAACTAATAATCTAAACTAATCTCAAATATCCCATCTCCAAATATCACCACTTTGAGATTCGAGTATCTACAGATGAATTATGGGGAGAGGGGACCCAAACATCCAGTCTGTATCAGTAGACAGATAAATCAGTCAGACTATAGTCACATAATGGGGCAGTAGACAGCAGTTAGAATAAATAACCTGTGATTTGCTTTATGGCTTTAGATATTGGTCCAGAAATGCAAATCTTAGGACAATATGTGTAATCTTCAACTTCTACAAATTTAAAGCCAGATAATATCCCACGTTGATTATAAACACATGCATGTAATAAAAGAACTAAAAATGTAGACAGAAAGGCTGAAGCCTGGCCTCACAAGTGATGACCTCCACAGAGAGAAAAAGTAGAAAATGGAGTTGAGGTAGCAGGGGACTTCTGAGTCTATACCTTTCATTTCTTTCAAGAAGCAACTGAAATGAAATAAATATACTTTAACATATGCTGTATGATAAAACTCCATGATAAATATGTATGTTAGATTTTTCTGTACTTTTTTTCTAATTGATATATTTTTTTCTCCCTTTTCCCCCTGGTGCTGGGTATTGAACTCAGAGCCTTATGCACACTAGGTAAGGATGGTACCTGGGAATATTTTGTTTTCAGCAAAACACAGGTAGTCTAACTCGGAAACCCACATCAGCCCTAGATGTATGCGTCTAAAGGTCCCGCATTGAGCAAGGGACTATATACCAAATATTTCTATGCTTAATCTTTTCATCATTCCAAGACTTATTACTCTCAGTTTAGAAGCAAATAAACAGGCTCAGAAGGGGCAGGCAACTTTCCCAGCATCCCACAGCTGTTCTGAACTTCAGACAGTGATATACATGGCTCCAAAGCCACTCTGTCTCCTGCTCTCTGTCTCCCTTAGCTGCTTCTCATAATAACCTATGAACTCAAACACCAAGCAAGATGCAAGTCAGCCCACAGGTGAGTCCTGCCTCTCTCCCAAGTTATCTATGACTTTGAGCAAGCCTCTTCAAGCTTCACTTGCCCTAACTGCAAAATGTAAATCAGAGAGTCACTTCCCCGAGCAAGCTGTCAGCATTGTTATTATTTGCTGAGTGGTTTGTGGAGCCCTACACTCACATTTGAGACCTCTGCCATCAAATTATAGAGGTCTATGACTTACTGCAGGCAGTTCACACAGTGCTTGAGTTTCAATGACTGGAGCTAAATCTTGATCCCAGTTGCATGGATAATATGGCCTCAAACAAAGGCTATTTTAGATCTGATGCCTAAAAAGTCATCTCCAGTTCTTTCCTTCCCTAGTCAAACGTTATTTCTAGAGCCAGAAATTAAAGGAAGGAAGAAAAGAGGGGGTAGGAAAGTCTTCTGAGAGACCAAGGGAGGGTAAGGCATACAGACACCTTTCAGTGGCTCCTCAGAGTTTTCTGGATTATTTTATGACTGTCCTCCAACTCTGTAGACAATAGGCATTGTGCTAAGAATATAGTATCTTTCATTCACAAGAGTCCACCCTCATCTTGTAGAGGCTTAGAAACTTGACTTGCCTGAAATAGCACAGGCAGTAAGTGGCAGGAATGTAAACCTATGTCTTTGGGACTCCAAAGCTCTGCTCATAGTTATCATAACCCATGAGTTGTACAGGAGAAGTCAGAATGAGGCCAGAGGGAGAAGGAAGCAGCCATGGAATCATGAAGTCAATCTGAGGCCTTTGCCAGCAATGAAATCCCTTGAAGGTTTAAGCAAGGAGAAACTTGATCAGATCGGTGATTCATAAAGTTCATTCTAGGGCTAGGGATGTAGTTCAGCTCCTGAATTGCTTGCCTAGCATCCTGAAAGCCCTGGGTTGGATCCTCAGTACCACATGAACTGAACATGGTAGTCTACACCAGTGATCCCAGCACTAGGAAGTGGAGGCAGGGAGATCAAGAGTTCAAGGTCATCTTTGACTACACGGCAAGTTTGAGGCCAGTCTGGGCTACATGAGACCATAGAGAGGCCCACTCTAGCTGAGCCTGGAGAGTAAGGCAAGAAGTAGGGAGCCCAGTTAGGAGGCTGTAACTGCTATCCAGGGAAAAGGAACTTGGGCTTGAGGAGAACGGGTCACAAAGAACAAGACAGGCTTATGGAGCTTTATAAAACTTCATAAATGAATGTTAGATGGATAGGCAGCTGAGTGGGTAGATTATGGGGGTTTAGAACCACAGAAGAGGAATCAGATGACTCCCAGGATAGATCATATTAACCAATATGGTCATCATGCAGGCCCAGAACTGGGCTCCAGGAGGAACATTTTGACTTTTCCTTTCTTGTGCAGGCTGGTTCTGAAATGTGTGTCAAAGTTCAAGGCCAGATACTATGAGAAATCTCATCTGAGTTGTCCCTAAGTGCATACTTCCCAGCCCAGTGACAGCTTGCCCTCTGGAGACCTGCTATACCCATCCTGCCCCTGGACAGAGACACTGAGCAGTGGGAGGCAGGCTGGCCAAACACAGATGCTGCTAGAGGTGAGACCTAATGTGTACCTGCAAATATTGATTTTGCCCCTTGGCCAGCTCAGGCCGCTGCTGGACAATGCTAGGGCCCATTAGTGGCTTTGGGTCCCCAGGCCCCAGGCTGAGGAATGTGAGCAGCCAGCGACCTGTGTTTGCTCGTCCCAAAGAGCTTGACATTCCCTGGTGTGACCACTTTCCAGCAAGTGGCCCTCCACCCTGGCCTTAGCCAAGCCTTGGTTCAGGATATTTGCACAGTGACCACTGTACTTCGCCAACATTCTTTAAAGGGGCTTTTCTCCTCTAGGCCTGTTTCAATTCCCCCTTTTGCTGCCCCACCAGCTCTGGCTGCCTTGGGAAGCTATGGAAGTGAAATTTAACATCAAAGAGAACATGAGACCCCAATAGAGCCTTCAAAGAAGTGTTAGCCTCCATCTTTCATTTTAAGGGTGACCAAGGAAAACATACTGGAATGCATAGCTTTGGGGGCAGGCATACATGGAAATCCTTTGAATTCAAGGAAGGTGCTGTAAAAATGAAGTCCAACAAATGACTGACCCACACCACCACTGCCACCCTTTGCAGGCTGGAAATAACAGTGGTACCTCTTCCTCCTAGATGAAGTAATTTGCAACCAGTACCAGGAGCAGAGCAGGAGTGGATGGCAGGGCACTGGGGCAAACACAGTGGCCACGTGAGCAGTCTGCTGGTACTGCCAAGAGAGCAGATATCCCAGAGCTCTGGCCAGACATGGCCAAGAAGTGTGGCCCTAATGGGCAGCAGGGAAGGCTCGGATTCTTGGCTTTGTTTGGTCATGTAGGACCTGTTTATAACTTTCTGAAATAGGATCACAACACTCAAAGGGAATCATAAAAATGAATCCCACAGTGGATAGGGAAGTGGGGGGGCCAAAACTCAACTCTATTTCTTCTTTAGATTACTTTGGCTTGGGATTTCTCATCTTCAACAACAACAAAGGCAGCCTAAGAATCATGGAGTACAATTCCTTGGGTTAAGAGTCCCTCAAGCCCCAAGCAGATTTGCCTGAAGCCCTCCCAGCCTCCTCTGTCTCAGGCCATAGTGTGTGCCCCCCTGGCACTTGTCCGTGGTCCCTCAGTGGTTTCTAGGAAGGCCAGCCCCCAGGGCACAGCTAAGGCTGGAGGGTGTTTGGGTTTGATGTTATCCTTGGGACAGTTTCTGTCTTGTTGTTTGGCTTCCCCAGCTAAGCCCTGAACACAGAGCTCTGATGTAACTTGATAATGTCTCTGCTCTGCCTCCTGGCTGCTCCCGTGTCATTTCTAAGATACTTGTCAGAGGCCCTTTGTATTAATTATCCTGACTGAGAGCACAAATTGAAGAACCAAATGGCATAGGTCTAGGTCCCACTTCTGACACAAAGTGTGCTGTTTTAGGTTCTTCCTTCAAATTCTCTAGCACCTGCTTCTTAGGGTTTCCAGCCCCTTGTAGATACCAAAATCATGGGGAGTTCAAATCCTTTATACAAAATGACACAGTATATTCATGTCATCTACATATATCTTACTAAATGTTTAAAATTTTCTCTCAATTACATATAATCCCAATAAATGTTATGTAAACAGGTGTTCAAACTGTGTAGTTGAAAGGACAATGACAAAGAAAAAAGTGTGTTCGTGTTCAACATGAATTTGGTTTGTGTCAAAAACTTTTAGTCCACATTGGGCCACTTACCACATTGACTGTCATGGTGGCTCTAGGAAGTTAGGAGTAGCACTTCCATTGTGGTTAGAGTCAATGACTGACACTTACCTAAGCAAGTGACAGAGAAGGACTTATGCAAAGGTCCTAACTCTAGAAAAACACCTGACGTTTCTTCAGCTCAAGTACAACTGCAGAGAAGACAAATTTCTTGCTGAGCTTAGTGTCAAAAATCTCTCCCCATCTTGGTCTCTGTCCCTTCCCCACCTCCCCAGCTTCCTGACTCTACCGCCCCCCCGCAGGCTGAAATCCAGTCTTGGGAGTCTCCTTAGACTTCAAGAGGCCTTGGTATTTAAGAGACCAATGTTCCCCCATGTTAATCACTGATCTGTTCGCTCTGTTTTAGGTGTTAACAAGCTGTTTAAGTTCTGGAAGACTGGGATGGGAATGGATCATGAGATGGAAGGAAAGGGTTTACAGAAGAGTCCATAGCAGCCTGCAACAGAGTTCTCAGGCCAGGAGGAACTGCCCCACGGTGGCAAAGGAAGCCTGGCTGAGACTTGGGTGGATGTGGGCCAGCAGCATACAAACTGAGACAGGAAAAGGAAATGGGCACTCCTGGGCCCCAGGAAGAGTGGGTGAGAAGAAGCTTACCCCTCCCCATGCTTTGGCTAGCAAGGAGACCACACTGGGCCTGCCTCTATCCTTTATCTTCTGCACTGGCCAGGCAGGTCCAGTATCCCCACAGTGATCTGAGCAGCTGCTTTCATCCATCAGAAAACATCCTTCCACTCTTAAAGCAGCCACAGAAAGAGTGTCTTCTGAGGAACTGGCTCTAGCCACATGCTCCCACCCCATGAATATAGGATATCTTCCTTGTACCTTAGATCATCCCCTCGGAAGAAGCAGAGCTGGCTCAAAGGACTTGAATATAGTTGTGGGGGGTGGATATGAGCCCATATAAGTAGGGTAGGAAGACGGAAAGGGGTTGTTACAAAGTTGGCTGAGAACTGGCTGGAAGACCTCAGTCTTCTGGGATGCTCAGGAAATGGCAGCAAGCACATGCCCCCAAATCGTCCATCCCAGGGCAGGGGAGTCAGGCTGTTCTTACTCTACTTCCTGTTTTTGGTAGTCCAGAGAGAAGTACAGGTTAGCCTCCCTAGCTTAGCCTCCTGGAAGTTGCTGGAGGCATTTTCGAATGAAGAGGTAGAAGCATGGCTTGATCAGCGTATCCCTGGCTGCTTCCATCTGTCATAGCACATGTGACCCGTGGGGCTGGACTTGTTTTGTTTTGTTTTGTTTTTCAAGGTAGGGTCTCCTTTTAGCCCAGGTTGAACTGGAATTCACTATGTAGTCTCAAGCTGGCCTCGAACTCACAGCAATTCTCCTGCCTGTGCCTCTCACAGGCTGGGATTAATAAAGGCATGCACCACCACACCTGGTGAGGCTGGACTTTCATATTCTCCTTCGCCTCTCTCAGCGGGGAACCATTTATCACATTATCATAAGCCTAATAGGTACTTAGTGACTGCATATTAACGTGTTGAATGTAGATCCATATATTTCTGGTCTTTCAAGGCTTCGGGTCACTTTGGTCAGCCTTCCATACGACGTCAGGGTTCTTTCTTCAGCTACCAACAGTAGTTTGCATACCATCCCTGCTGACAAGCCCAGCACCACCAGGGACAGCCTACTCCCTCCTGAGACAACCTTGGCCATGAGAAAGTCCTCTCCTCAGCTGTCATCTTGGTTGTGGACTCTGTGTCCAAGCCTTTGTCCCTGCCCTGGCCTAGGAGGGCTGGACCAGCTCCTTTGGGACTGCAGTATCCTCTGAGGACTTGCATACAATGGAAGGCTCCTCAGAAGCCACATCTTCTTTGCTTGTCCCAGTGACACAGTTGTCTGTGGTCCAGTCACCTCCCAACTGAGGGTGGGAAATGGATTTTTTATACATAAACAAGTAGCTCAAAGACCCAAGGCAGTGGAATTTGATCTAGAGTGAATGTCTCGAGTTTTGCAATTCTCCTGTGAGTCTGTAGGCCAGAGCTGGCCGGGTCTGCAGCTTCTTCTGGAAGGAACAGGCCTGAGAAACCCCGGGTTGAGCCAAATAGCTCATCAGGGGATTCTGCTTTTGGCTGAAAAGGGTGAAGCCTAAGTAAGAAAACAGTTGTGTAAGGCCGGGTGCTGACCACAGCTCTGACAGTGGCACTGGGGGCCAAGCTTCCTCCAAGGGCCAGCTTGGCATGCCTTCCTCTGCCCAAAAGCTACCCATTTTGCTCCTCACCTAGCAAATCAGCAAAGACCCACAGTGCCCACTGCCAAGTGGAGATCTGGAGTGTGTAGCTCCTGTCTTCTCAGAATGTACCATGCTGCCTGTCAGGGGCTTTGAGAGGCGCCCACTAGTTCATGGAAGTCAGAGCTAAAGGCAGAAGACAGACTCTGATCTCATGGGGCAACTTGTGTTCATTTGCTGGGACTGTGATACCAAGACATTACAGACTGGGTGACTTAATTAACAAGAACTTATTCTCATCGTTCTGGAGGTGGAGTCCAAGGTCAGGATGTCAGCGGGACTGGTTTCCTCTAAGGCCTCTCTCTCTGGATTTCTGCTTGCCATTTGCATACCACCCTACCAACAAGCACAATCAAAGGAAAGTGGCCTTTGTTTCTCTGCAAGGTCATCCTGTAGTGCATATTCCTGGATTCTGTGTGTACCCATCTTCTTTGATAATAACAAATGACAGTCTGATTGAATTAGGACCTGCCAAGAAGACTCCATATTGACTTAATTGTCATGAGAATATTCTATCTCAAATCATATGGGTTTCAACATATGAATTGAGGTTAAAAAAAAAAAAAGACCAATTCAACTGCCTTGATTCTTAATTTTTTTTGTCTGAACCTAGACTTCCATAGAACTCTTATTAGGCAACATACACATAACCTGTGATGCCATAGGTAGAAAGGACATCTGGTTGCAAACCCAGAGAGAAGAAGGTCATGGTGGCATTTCAAGAATGCATGTCCAGAGCTGGACAGATGGCTTAGTGGTGTTAAGACGCTTTGCCTATGAAGCCTAAGGACCCAGGTTCGATTCTGTAGTACCCATGTAAGCCAGATGCACAAGGTGATGCATATATCTGGAGTTCATTTGCAGTAGCTAGAGATGCTGGTGTGCCCATTCTCTCTCTAACTGCCCCCATCTCTCTAATAAATAAATAAACAAAATATTAAACATTTAAAAAATTATTCAAAGAGAAAATAAGGTGTGCCCATAGGGGAGATGTGTAGAGGCATGTGACTATCTGAGAACACAGTCAGACCCTCCCTCTTCTTTTCTGCGGGGGGCTCATGGTCAGTAAGAGCCAGGAGTTAGAGCCATGGAGGCAGGCCATGCAACCATGGTCCACCATCATTGCTTTGCCAGAGAGGAAGTGAGGACAGTGAGGAAGTTATGTTACACTGGGGCAAAGTGAGCTTGACATATGTTCTCTGCTATTCTAGGTCGATTCATGGAATGTTTGTGGGCCCACTGTTTCCTTGTTTGTACCATGGGCAAGGAGATAATTTAAACTAGAAGACTTCTAAACTGTGTAATCCTGGTTGCTGGCCATAGCTATAACAAAGGCTAAAAGCCGAGTTGTCTTCAGAGGTCAGGGACGGATTAACTGTTCTCTGTTATGACTGTGACTGTATAGTCTCAAATCCCCTTTTGGCTTGTGGCCAGGGTCCAGTTTTACTCAGTATAGCCTAACCCTAATTCTGGTCACAGACTTCTTCTAAGGGATATGGATAGACAATGCACCCCACTCAGTGATGGACATCACTCCTACAATTTAGGGCCCTACTTTGTGGACGCCCTTCTCCTCAGCCCTTCCTATTAAGCTTAATTGTTGAACGTAACAGTCTGGCCCTCATCAGAGAAAAGGTAGGCTCCTAAAGCCCTGCTATTCTATGTTTTGTGGTCTACAGGCCAGGAGCCGAGGCAGCGGACTGCCTTCTCCTCCTCCTTCTTTCCTGGGAGGTAGCAGAATCCAACAAGAGGCAGGGGCAGTGCAGCTATGAGAGAGATGTCTCTACAAAGTTTCTGTCCCAAGCTCCTGGCCCCAGGTAGCTGGAATTTATGACACCAGCCCCACCCCATGTCATTAATAAAGGAAAATTAGCCCTTTCTGGGTGAGGACATTTTTCACTGGAATCTGAGGGCTGTAATGAGGCGCTATCAAAGCCCCAACGTGCCGTATGAATTTTATATGCCCTGTTTCCTACAAGTTCTGAACAGCTTGGCCGATTTATAAGGTAATGATTTTTCCATCCATAATTTCTTTCGTATGATTTTGTAATGTGGACATTTCCCCTCCTGACTGGGCTGTGCATAGCCTAGTTGAGTGGATTAAGGCATTGGGGCAGTGGTGGGGGGCATGGGGCTTTCTTCCAAAGCACAGAGTAGTATGCAAGAACCGCAGTGTGTGTGTTGGACCTGAGCAAGCACTGCTCAGTCCCACAACTGGCACCACTTCCTGCACTGCCTTAGGCACATGACTTCATCCTGGGCCTCAGTTTCCTCGTTAGTCCAGTGAGAGGGTATTCCTTAGATAAAAGCATTCTATATAATAATGTCAGACACTCTTCATTTTTTTGCAGTCCTACTCCTTATCTTAGGTATATCTACCCATGCCAGGAAACATGAGGAAAGTCAGTGTGTCTCCATTTCCCCCAAGGGACAGGCTATGTTATAATTGGTGTATGAGAACACAGAAATGACCAGTGCTTGGGGGTGGGGATTGCAAAGAGAACCACAAAGGATTAATCCAGTTTGCCTAGGCAGGAATGACCCTTTCAGATTTTCTCAGTTGACCTGGTGTCTCCCCCAGCCCCTGATGGGGCCCTGGCAATGTGCTCAGCTGACTAAAGTGCAGGACAGCTCCAACATCACCCCCCAAAAAAAGAAAACACTCCTGAGGAGACAGTTCCAAGAAAAGCCTTTATTCTCAATCCCTTCCCCAGGCCAACCCCTGTGCAGATGTTCCAATAGGGAGGAGACAGAAGCAGACACCCCTGGAAAGAGCCCATGTACACCCATAAATCTGCCCTTCTCCCTTCTTTGATCTGGACACTCCCACCTCCGTAGGATCACTTGCTCAGAAGGCAGCTTGTGAGCTGAGGGTCAGGGGACACACAACCCTCACTTTTGAGAGAGAGAATGTACACACACACTGTAACTTAACCTGGCCTACATTAGGTTAAGCCAGAATGTCTTACAGGATGTGAATCACTCCCAGCTTGCATGGACATTAAAGGCTCCTATGGCCAGCTACCTGTTGTCCATGTACCTGCTCAACAGTTCTCAAACTGTGTGACTCCAGTAAGTCTCAAGATCAATAGGACCCAATGAGCCCTGCTGAGGCTTTCCTTTTGTTCCCCAGATTGGCATCCCTGAGACACAGCTGCCACATTCCATGAAACCCATTCACCACCACCCCCCATCTCCCAGGCATTCTGTCAGTCTCTTTAGCAGGGGAACAGTGGAGTGAGAGATGGATCCCAAGACAGTTACAGCCAGGAGAACTCCAGCCTTCTGCCTGCTAGGCTGTCTGTTCCTTCTGGCTGCTGAGCCCATTTCATGGGTGCTCTAGACAGGCAGTGGGGACCCTGTCAGCAGGCCTGAAGGAGAGATGGCCATGGGCAGCTCTTGGCACCCGTCCTTTTTACTTCTTAGAAGTTAGTGTGTTTTCTCTTGGAAAGAAAGGCCACTTCAACTTTCCTGTAATAAAGTTTTCTAATTAACTGGAGGGGAAGCATGCTGAATGCATTAACCACATCTTAGCTCTGAATCACCCACCCCCTTTAAGCTCCTGCATTGAAAAGCTTTAGGAGTCTTTGCACAGCAGCTGTTAAAGTACTGCCAGAAAGCCAGACACAGCCATGTACCCATCCCATTTAGGAAATGCATGGCTCCCCTCTGACCTGCCCAAAGTGCAGATCAGCTCTGGAGAGAAGAGGCCCACTATGTGAGTCTGGAAGGAAGCTAATTGATTCACTAAGCATTTACTGAGCACCTGTCATGTGCCAGGCATTGTTCTGGACATTTCGTTGAATAAAACATGTTCATTTCCCTTAAGAAGCTCACAGTTTAATGAGGACTGAACACATTAGGAGGTAATTACTCAGATTATAAAAATACACTCACTACTACACAGAAATAACAACTTTTCAGCCACACTGCCTCTGGCTATATGCTTTCAGACTTTATATACAAAGTCCCTAAAGACAAACTTTAAACACCCACTAATGAATTTGCTGCACACATGTCTGAGAAAGGACAACGCATTTATTATTGTCCTCATGGCAGCTCGGGAATCAGATCTCCATGGCCCATCTCCCAGCATCATAAGTTACTAGCTGGGTAAACATGGGCAAATTACCTTACTGCTCTCAATCTGAGCCTCCCAAGATGCAAGAGGAGAATAACGGTACCTTTGTCATAGCTTGTTCTGAAATTTGGCCATTGTGTCTATAAAGCTCGTTCCCTCGTGTCTGACAATTAGTAAGAGTAAAATAATTCTTACTACATGGTCATTATTATCCCAATATTAAAGAAGAGAAAATTATGAGGTAGAGGGTAAAATAATGGCAGGTAGAGTTAGACCTGGAACTGCCTGCTAATGATAGTTCTGAATCTCCACTGTGCTAATTACCCAGCATTTTCCCTGCCACCCCAGGTGAGAAGTTGAGCTTCACTTGTAGGTGGAAGAGGGTAGTGCAGAGTCCTTGGGATGCAATGAATGGGTAAGGTTAGTCACAGAACACACCTGGGAAGTGTCTGGAGATTGATGGATGGGACCAAAGATACTGTCTAAGTGCAATCCTAGCCTCTGTCCCCACCTATCTTGGAAAATAGCACCTGTTGGTGGGTACAGAGATCACCTGATCTTGGGGAGTTATTACTCAGGGGCACTTGTGTCTTGCACAAGGCCTCGGTCATTGAATTCTGAGATCCCATCACTTTATGATTCAAGTAACCTGAGAGACATAGGCTTTGAGTAACTGAGTCACAGGATCTGGGCTTCTATGAATATCAAAGAGAACATACCCAGCTCTACGTATTTGCTTATGCTATTAACCTAGAATTTTCTCACCTCAGTTTTGTCTGTTGAAATCTTACCCTTGTATACCTAACAGATGCTCCTAAATCTACCATCCCTCCCTCATTTCTCACAACATGTTATACATTTGCCTCTTGTGAAATAGTTGGTTCATTCTGCCTTGTTGTCACACTGTCTCTCCCCATTTCTTGTGTTAGTGTGGAAGGTGAGCCATGCCTGGACACACATGAGTTCTAAGCACTTAATTCAGAGTCTGACCCTCAGAGGTTGGTTAAAGTGGTGTGGCCTTGAAATGAGTGGATACTGTCAAGAGAGTAGACAAAAGATAGAAAAGATGGATCTCTCACACCTCCCAACTGAGCTGCCAGCCAGACCTGGACTGGTCCCAAGTCATATGGACCTTGTCTGAAAAGGAGGCCCACAAAAGCCACCTCCCTTCCCTGCTGCTGAGCAGACACGGACACACACAACTTTTGTGGTCTCCTGGAGAAAGAGACCTATTCAAAGAGTGGCCTATAAAAGTCTCTTGGCTTGCACTCACAGGCTTATATCACTCTTAAAAGTGTGGTCAGCATGGTGTTATTGCACTGGGGCTTCAGAGCATGGTGACATGATTTACTTGGATAATTAACTGGTTGCTGCACCCAAACTCTAAGTAAATATAGTGCACTTGGCTGAAATTACCTGCTTCCGAGTTCTAGCTTTTTCTTGTGGGGTTCAAAGACATTCTAGGGATCAGGACAAAAGTTGATTTCTACAAGAACTTTCCTCTCCAAGTTAGGGCACAAGGATGAGTACCCCTCTAGAGAGGTACAAGAGCTCGGATGTTCCTAGTTCCAAAGGGACCCATCCTGAGTGAACATTGAAGGAAAGTGGCAGTGGTACTAAGTGTGGTTCCCTCTTCTTCTGCATGCACCGATTCTTACTTCTAAGAGCATGTTTTCTTGCCAGTGGCTTTTTTCTGAGTTGTAAGTTCTAGCAGGGTTCTCCACTGTCCCTGTCCTCTAAGCCCTGAATGCCCAAGGTCTGCCTTCTCTCCACCATCTTTGTACATCTTCAAAGTCACCCCCCAAATTTGTGACTCCATCCTGGACATCTCTCCTGGATACCAGACTTACACACACAGTGGCCTCCACATGTTTGTCCAACAGGCACTTTGTTGCAGTCAGGTTCGCATTGCTGGCAGAAATCACCCAAACAAGAACAGCTTTTAGGAAAAAAGGTTTATTTTGGCTTACAGAATTGAGGGAAAGCTCTACGATGGCAGGGGAAAATGATGGCATGAGCAGAAGGTGGACACCACCCTCTGGCCCACATAAGGTGGACAACAGCAAAAGAAGAGTGTGCCAAACACTGGCATGGGGAAACTGGCTATATCACCCACAAGCCCACCCCCAACAATACATTGCCTCCAAGAGGCATTAATTCTCAAATCTCCATCAACTTGGAACCTAGCATTCAGAACACCTAAGTTAATGGGGAACACCTGAATCAAGCCAATCAGCTGGAGGTGGTCAGATGTTTAGAAACAGCCTAGAGTAAAGTTCGTGCCTTAGGCAGGGCCTCCCAATGAGCTCCTGAGCTTTCAGAGAGGTCAAGCAAAGTCTTGAGATACTAACAGCCTGCAGCCATGAGCAGCCTCTGCCTTTCAGCTCACTATGGCCAGCTGATATTCATTGTCCATTCTAGAATCCATGGGGGAAACACTTGGAAGGGGAACCTAGCATCATAGCTGCATTGTACTAGGTCTTTTCTATAGGATTTTTATTTGAATGTCCACAGCAGCCACTCTTTTTAATAGAGTAGAGGACAAGGTTGGCTAGTTACCTGTGAGATCTTTTTGGAAAGATGGGGCCCAGCTCATGGTCAGTGCAAGCTTCCTGTGTGTCCCACCACTTGCTTCTTAACCAGTTGGGTTCACTTTGCCTGGCATAGGTGTTTTCTGGCCCGATTGTCCATTCTTTCCCACTGGGAAATGGGTTTTTCTAGACAGGGCTTCCCTCAGCTGGAAGAACTCATCATCCTCTCATGCCGATGCTTCTTGCCTTGCCAACAGCCTGGGAGGTGCTAGGTGGTCACGACAATGAAAGGATGAATGCAGTGTGGAGTATGGAACAGGGTATCATTCTAGGACTCTGGCCTTGTCCAGAGTACTCCTGTAGGCTAAAGAGTAGACCAAGGCATTGCACCCAGGCAGTCAGGATATCTCATAGAATTCTTATGTTTAGGGCATGTATATTGGGTTAAAGAGGAGCTTGGCCTATCATGGAAGATAATCTGGGTCAGGCAAACTAGGTGTGCACTCTAGCAAGGAAGTCCAAAACCACTTGTTAAACCCAGTATGGGTCCTGGGAACACTTGCATCGTATAGAGCAGCATACAGAAGGCCCAGGCAGGCTTTCCGGAAGAAGGGGAATGGGACTGGGGAGCAGTCCACAGCCGAGCTTGAGTACCAACTCATTCTTACACTTCAGCAGTGAGTCTTCCTCTGCTTCCTAACCCTTGACAAATATCATCACACCAAGTCGATTTCTCCTCCCTGAGCCCCAATTCAGGCAGAAGCTTAGCGCTGCCAACAGTGAATTTGGAGTGCATAACTCCACTATGGGAAGGGCCTGGGGGGTCTGATTCCAATTAAAGACGTCAAATGTATTTATGAATTATGCAATCAACAGGTATGCAAGCAACCTCAATAGCCGACAGGGCCACCCTGAAGATATGCCTGTAATTAATTAATCCCGGTGGGTCTGCCAAATTCTGTTTCCAACATGAGTGGTGCTCTGATGATGGGGTACTAAGGACCAGGGCTGGAGCTGCTTCAGACCTGTCTTGGTTTAGGGAGGGACAAGGAGCTAGGTCTACAGAGTCGTCGGAGAAAAGAATGACAGGCGCAGGCTCAGGAGATCTGGATGTGAACCGTGGCTGTGCTACCTATCAGATTGACGAGTATGACCTTGAACAAGTTATGGAAAATCATAGGGCCTGAATCTCTATTTAGGATGGTACATACTTCCAGAGGCAATACATGTGGAAGGGCTTCACACCTGGCGGGTGCCTATAGATTGTTGAATGAATGCAAAGACAGTCCCCCAGTTGTCATTTTTCACCTTCTCACTCCCTACATGATGGCACCCATCTGTAAACATATAAAAACACTCAACCACCAGCAGCGTAGTGCTACTGTGGGAGGGAACACACACCCTCCATAAAACACCTCCGAACCTCACTTTCCTCACGGTGCAGAGGACTTGCCAGCACTACCGTTCCTCCTCCTCTGCTCCTTGAGCTCATGCGACCTGATAGAACCATAAACAGAAGCCTCGGATTGTTTGCTCAGCCATTTGTGCTGGAGCCAGGTCCTGAGCTATGCTCCCGGTCCCAGGACTGAATCTGAGCACACAGTCATTCTCAGGGACCTCTCAGTCTCCAGGGGACTTTCAGACAGGGTGATGACAGCCTTCACCCTGCTAGATGTGTATCCAGTGCTGCCCGTGTGCCAGCTTGCCATCCTCAGCTTCATTCTGACAGGTGGATGGAAGCTCTGCTTGATGGCTGCACAGGCCATCCAAGGGTGCTAAAGTTGTATGGCAGATATTGAGCACATGGCCCTAGGATGCCATCTCCGGTGACTGTGGTAACAGTGCAGGTGACAGAGTGTGGAGTTATTTCTCTCGTCTTTCCTTCCTGTCAGAAGCGTGATCTTCACGTCATGAAGTTCCCTCTGGCTACGGGCAGGCGATGACTGCTAGTCCAGGGAGGACTGTGAAGTACGAGGCAGCTAGTATCAGTATGAGAAAGAAAAGGCTTTAGTATCAGGGACGCTCAAGACACTGACCAAATGGGAAAGAGAGAGAGAGAGAGAAGAGAGAGGGAGAGAGAGAAAGAGAGAGAGAGAGAGTGTGTGGTGGGTGGGTGGGTGTGTGTACGTGGATATGTACATATGTACATGGTAAGTAAGGCATGAGGGGTGAGAAATGGACCCAAGCACCTACATTAAAAGCACAGTATAGAATAGGTCGCCTTCCTGACTCCACTGGGTCACTGTGTGTCAGGCAGAGCCTTTAGCCAGTGTTCCCTTTGAAAATGGACTGCAATGGGGTATGGATTCTCAGATGATACTTTCCCCTATGGAGCAGATTCTGGTATCAGACAGCTCTGTGGCTGATGGTCTCACTGAAGCCCACATGGCCTGTGAACTGGGTCCTCCCTTGTCCCATAAGGCTCAAAGCTGAGGACATAGCTCCTTCTAGGCTGGAGGTGAACCAGGACTATGCCTGCCTAATGCCTGCAGACCATAATATCAGTTATCTAAGAGTGATAAGAGCAGAAACCTACCTTATGGCAGCAGGCCAGCTAGGATTCCACCTGTTAGGTGTCTCTTCTGTATCCTACCAGGAGAACTAGGGGTTAGCCTTGACCATCTGTTAAAACTACTTGTTGCTCCATCTGCTCCTACCCTGGACAAAGTCTCAGAGGGCCAATTATGCCTTGGCTGTCAGTCTGTCCTGAGTCCTTCTGGGCCTTCATTTCCCCATCTATCAGTTGTAGAATTGTACCATTTTTACTCTAGCCCATTCTAGCACTGATAAATTTATGATTTTACACTATGTCACTTGCTTGGCATGGTGATGCATGCTTGTAATCCCAGTACTCAGGAGAATCTCAAGGTCAAGGTTATCTTTGGCAACATAGGAAGACCATGTCACATAAAATTAAACTAAATAAAAGCCAGCCACCAAAGAGTTTAATTTGTTCCACTGGATGACTTAGAGACCAGGGTCTAATACTCATATGTTTCTGACCAGGAAACAGAAGTTCAGCGAGCTTAACACAGTACCTGGGGATACCCAGCAAGCTGCAGGACATCAAGCCTCACAGAGCTAACAAGGTCCTCCCCAAAGACCTGATCCTCCTCTAGAGATGAAGATCCTCTTCCATTTCCTGGACATTGAATACCTCAGAAGCGTTGGCCTGCCTTGTTCCACTTCCCAAGCAGAACAACTAGCACTCACTTTCTTGCTAGGGTCCCTCTCGGTCTGTGGACCAGTGATTTATAGAAAGGTTGGCCTGGCTCAGGAACTGGCCAGTTATGTATCTGACCAGGGAAACCTGTGTCCTTGGAAATGAGCAGAGTGATAAGGGAGGACAATGGCAACATCTGATTATACCTTCTGTCCGCCTGCCTCCTCTTGGTGTTGGGTGAATGAGTCCTTAACTGGACAAACACTGGGCTCCACTGGCTTTTCTGGCCTGCCTGAGTCACGCCTTTCCTTGAACGGCTGCAATGATTGTAGCAATGCACATGGAATTTGCCCTAAGAAACCTTGAAGGCAGCTGTGGCCCCGCTCCTTATTCTGTGAACTTGAAAACATGGTTTAGCATTTCTGTGCCTCATGCTCCTCCCAGGATGAAGCGGGGTCATGATAACAACTGCCTTCTAGGGTCGCTGTGAGTATTTCAGAAGCAGAGCTGTGGGAAAGCCTTCCTACATTCAACACCATCACCCCTCCTTCCCTGTTCATTCACTCCATGCAAGCCTGGAGTGGTAGTCACCATCTGAGATGATACTTAGCCCCTCACTTCTAAGGGGCTCAGGAGACCTCACAAGATGGATTTCCAGAAGCTGCCGACCCTCTATGAGCTCTACAGAGACCTGACAGGACAGCTGGTCATGAGGGACACCCAAGGCTCTGGACTTGAATTCAGTTGCCAGACCCTCTTGGTTACCTTTATCAGGACAGAGAAAGGAGAGGGTATGGGCTGGAGTCAACATGTAGTGTGTATGCATCAGGTCGAAGAGACCAAGTAGAACCTGCCAACATCCACTATGGGAGGACGCAGACAGTACTTAGTCCAGAGAAGATGCAGTTGTCCCCTTTAAAAGATTTTCAACAAGCTTGTCCACCCTTGAATCCCAAATATCTCTCAGAGCCAAGATCCCATTCTTAGAAAAAATGTCTTAATGTGGGAAAAACACACATCTGCTCTCTCTGGGTGACAAGGTTATAACATTTCCTGCTGAGGATTCCATTGCATTATTGGGCCTGGCCCTGGACTCTCAGAGCACAGCAGGGGATAGAGATGGATCCCACAGCAACTCCTCTCTCCTAACCCCAGCTCTGGTCTCCTGAGTGCCAATGCTCTCTCCCATGCTGTGAACTTAACAGGCTCTTCGACCTCTGGTTAGATGATAAGAAATAATTTCAGTTCAGTTTAACAAACTCTACATCTGCTGGGGAGATACTCTATGCTATGCTTCAGGCTCCCAAAGATAATTTAGTGGACATCTTAGCAGGCCAGGCTGCTACAACAATACCATAGACTGGGGAGCCTATTAACAAAAGGTGTTTCTTACAGTTCTGCAAGGTGCACAGCTCTGGGCAGCCTCACAGCAGCCATGATGCTTTCTTGATTCCTAGAAATATGCCAGAATCTCTCACCTGCCCCCCCCCCCTTTATGGGCATCTCATTTCTCAGCTTTTCCTTTTAAGTTTTCTGCTTGTCCCAGCTATTACCTTGCCTCAGGCTTCTGTGATGTTAACCAGTCACTTCTAGTTGTTTTCAACAACCAACCAGGAGAAAAGGGTGTTCACTAAGCCAGCTTTGAGTCAGATCAAATACAGACATCCTTGAAACTGGAGTATTCCAGAGAGCCACCAGCCAGGGCAAATAGTGACAGTGCTTCAAAATAAGGCTTCAAAGGAGCTCTGCCCTCTTCTAAGGGTTATTTCCTGAGGCTACTGAAGCAGCCATGTGGAGAATAAAGCAAGTTGCTCCCTGGATTTTGCAAACCTTGAGTTTATTTCCCCAATTCTGAAGAAAAGATTGATTCTGACAATGTTGATGGGCATTCTTACTGTTTTTGCAAAGGAGAGAATTTTTGCAAGTCCTAGCCTACTCAGTGACTAACTGGTGTCCAATTTCTCCTTTTTACCTGGGGGCAGAGTATATGGGTATGTCAGGAAGTTGACTATAGATGGAGAACTCAAAGGCCAACCTCTTGAAGATCTAGTGTAAGACCAAAGATTGTGATGAGCATAGACAGAGTAGACTGAAATGCAGAGAGATGTTATTAGCAGAGATGAGACTGGATTGCTACAGCTGCCCCGAGGGAAGAATTGAGGGCTCTGCTCAGTTATCGCCTTTTGTCACGTCACAAGCTCTTCTGCCCACGGTCACACCCTGGCTAGCTCTTTGATCAGGGCCCTGCTTAACTCACCCAAAGGCCATGATTCCATATGCAGGGGTCATTTTTAGTTTTTAAACTTAGGTCTCCCTTCAAAACCTTTGAACCTTTCATGCAGGTAGCACCTATGATTTACCTTCAACCCAGTGCAACCTTATTCTCACCGGTGAGGTGTCCTTCCCAATCCTGATCTGATCTCAGGACCAGGTGAATAGGGACTGAGAACCCTCCACCATTATCCCCAGTGGCTGTAGTCCCACCATCAAAACAACGTCATTATCTTTTCCAAGCATCTGTACATAAATAGGTACAGATTTTCTGCAAGGCAAGTTCCAAAAGGTTCTTAGCCTAGAAGTCAAACCTGGTTGATTCTTCTACTTACCACAAGTATGCCCTTGGACAGGACTGACATGGTCCTTGTTTCTGTACATGTAATAAGCGAGAGTATCTTTATTAAATAAAATAAGGGCCCTCTGAGGCTAGGAGTGGGTGATTGTTACAGCTGAGTGTAGATCCCGTTCTCAGGGAATAACAAAGTCTTCCCACCTTTCTGAACAGCAGATGTTTCTCTGGCACCACACAAGCTTTAGAGCCTACCTCTTTCCTACTACCCCAAAGAGTTTGTGACAGTTTATCACTCCATGAAATAAGGAGGCCTGGAGAGATTGCTCAGTGGTTAAGAGCACTTCCTGTACAAACATGAAGGCCCGAGGAGGCCTGAGAAGACATCTCGAGCTTGATCCCCAGGACACACATAAACAGTTGGCCATGATGGTGTGTATGTGTAACCCCAGTCTTGCAGGGGACCAGAGACCCAAATAATCAGACTCTGGCCCAAGTAAAAAACAGGTGGGGTGGGGGCTGGAGAGATGGCTTACTGGTTAAGCACTTGCCTGAGAAGCCTAAGGACCCCAGTTCGGGGCTCGATTCCCCAGGACCCACGTTAGCCAAATGCACAAGGGGGCACACACGTCTGGAGTTTGCTTGTAATGGCTGGAGGCCCTGGTGTGCCCATTCTCTCTCTCAATCTCTATCTGCCTCTTTCTTTCTCTGTCTGTCATTGTCAAATAAATAAAAAGTTATAAAAAAAAAAAAAAGAACAGGTAGGGATGAGCAATGGAGCGGGATGTCCTACATTCTGCTCTGGCCACATGTGTGTGCATACACACACACACACAGGCAGCCATAGGTGCTCAAGTAATGTCAGGACCCACCATAGGATGCTTGAGACTTGCTTGGGTTTTCTGATAATCCCACTTCAGAATGAAGACTGTGCAGACGACTTTGTGAGGGAGAAAGGGAAGGAAGGTGATGGCCCTTTGATGTTCACAGATGTTGCCACGTCTCTGAGTCCTTCACAAGCACACACTTATGAAGCCTCTGTGAGTGGCATCCATACATTTATTCAGTCTCACCTCACAGAGGATCACTGCTACAGTCCCCACTGTGCAGCCTAGGAAACCAAAATCCTGAGAAGCTGTGTGCCTCTTCTCCCCACCTCATGTCGGTCTGACTGACCAGAGACCTAGGGTACCCAGTCTGTACCTCCTGTCTCCAGCCTCTTTGGGTCTGACCACTTGAACTCAGAACACCAATGTTCATGCAGCATAAACCCCAGAGGGCAGGGGATTTTAGCTATATCCCAGTGCCTAGCACACAGTAGGTGCAAATGCTTGTCTAATGAATAAATCTCCTGAAGTATGGGTAAAGGATGAGTGATGGCTGACTTTGGAACCAGAGACCTGGCATTAGGAGAAAACCAAAAACATACATGCACGAAATGTGCCATGCATGCTCAACACTCCACTCACTTTATCCCCACAGCTGTCCTGGGAGGTTGGGAATCTATGCATAGGACAAGGGGACATACCAACTGGTCTAAATCACACAGCCAATCAGGTGGCCTGCTGGGGATTTGCACCTGGGTATCTGCTTTGCCAGGGGCTACCTCTTCCCTTCCTTGGCCTGACTGCCCATGTTGGAATGGTCCTTGAAGCAGCTATTCCACGCCTCTGACTATAGAGGCGGGCAGAGAGTGAGTGACAGCTCTGCACAGCGGCTTAGCTGCCAAGTTGCCATTCTTGGCACTTAAAAGTTGTCCTGAGCACACACCCTGTGAGGCTGCAATCTCCAGCAAGCTCCTTCTGTGAGCTGACATAGTCCCAGAACCCAGAGCTGTGTACACACACCCATGAGCACACAAAGACAGTCATGCTGCGCCTGCCACAGCAAAGGAGCCCCAGGCTCCTTGGAGTGTATTTTAAATCCATTCCGACTCCCCAGAAAGTCTGGTTTTGTTATTCAGGCTGACCTTTTAAACTCCAAGCCGCTCAGTATTTTTCCCAAGGCCTAGGTAGGACCTGTTAATAATTCTGCTCTCCCACCGAGGTGCTGGGCTTGATGGCTTTCTTGCGTGCTTTCAAAGCCACCCCCCCTCCCAACTGCTGGTGAGTTTGTTCCTCTCTGCACTCTGTCCCTGGCCACGGGAGGAGGAGGCTGATGTGTGCCTCAAAGGTGAGGAGGACAGGTGATCCCGCAGTGACCAGGGACAGAATCAGGGCACAGGAGGGCTAGGGGCATGTGGCTGACTTGGGGCCCCCTGCTTTCAACTGCTTTCTGTTTTCTCTCTGAGCAAACATCTCTGCAAATAAATCTCCCTTTCTTCCTTTCTCTCTCTCTGCTGGGTCACTGCTTCAGTTTCATTAGAGACGCTGGAAACATTCTTTGGGCTCGGTTGAGATATATAATATGGAGAACAGAGATTTACTTCATAACTCACAAACTATTAAAAATATTAGTGTCCCCCAGAGAGTCTCTCTTAAAGATCCCTGCTCCTTCTGCCCCCCTCTCTCCCTGGCTCCCAGTGCCAACAATAATGCAGGCGGACTGGTTGGAGCCATTTCCTTGAAAGAAAATAAAGAAGAGATAACAGGCCTTGGAGAAACCCCTCTTTGTGCCTGAATCACATCCGTCATCCTGTATGTCTAGCACCAGCTTTGTGCTTGTCAAAGCCCCCTTTCACCAGCAATATCTTGTCTGATCCTCAAAGGCATGCAAAACAGGGTCGCGTCCCTTTTGTTAAGAAGAGAAACTGAGGTCCCAGATGAAGGAGGTGAGATGCCTTTGAGGCACAGGCAGGACTAGAACCCAGATCTTTCAGATTCCCAGCATGTAAGCTTTTCTTTCTTTAATTTACATTAATGTTCATTAAGCTTGATCCATTGTCATTATTATTTAGATAAATACTATTGCAAAATTGAAAATTATAAACTAATCACCACTTTTTAAAATGCTTTTATTTGAGGGCTGGGGAGATGGCTCAGTAGGCAAAGTGCTTGTTTTGCAAGCATGAGAACCTGAATTCAATTCCCAGAGCCCACATTAAAATAGCAGATGTGGTGGCATGCACCTCTAATCCCAGCCCTGGGGAGTTGGAGACAGGCAAATCCCTGGAGGTCCCTGGCCTAATTGGTAAGCTCCAGGCCAATGACAGACCCTGTCTCAGAGGTGGTAGATGGAGTTCCTAAGGTTGTTCTCTGGCCTCCACACATATGTGAACAAAAGTACACATGTACACACATGCAAAAAATACATATTTTAGTTGGCACATAGCAATTATACATAATTACATATTATAATATGATATTTCAATATATGGATTTGAGGTGTTAATAATTAGGTCAGTATAACTGGTGTATTCATTTCTTTGTGTTGGGAACATTCAAAACCCTGTCTCCTAGCTGTTTGAACTATCCACTTAATTGCCATAGTTGTCCTGCAGTGCTGGAGAACATCAGAAGTTATTTTTCCCATCCAACTGCCCCCAGTACTCACTGATCATTGTCTACTCTTTCTCCCCAACACTTGCCAGGCTCTGGTAATCGCTGCTGTGCTCTTTTTCTAGGAGATCAACTCTTCAGCTTTCACATTAGACGTGAGAACATGTGGGCTTTGTCTTTCTGTTTATTTCCTTAACAAAATGTCTACCAATTCTATCCATGTTACTATACATGACAGAAATCCTTTTTATGGCTAAATAATATCCATGGTGCATACATACTACATTTGCTCTATCCATTCATCCATCAGTAGACACCTAGGTTGATTCCTTATCTTGACTGTTATGAATACTGCCTCAATAAACACAGGAGTGCAGATGTCTCTCCAACATACTGATTTCATTTCCTTTGGACATATACCCAGTAGTGGGAGAGCTGGATCATGTGTTTCCAGTTTTTTTTGAGGAACTGCCATGCTATTTTCCATCATGGCTGCACTAACTTACATCCGCATATTCTCACCAACAATATAAGAGATTTTTTTGCTTTTCAACCTCAATAGCATTTTTCTTTTTTTAGTCTTTTTGATGATAGCCATCTAACTGAAGTGAAAGATATCTCATTATGGCTTTGACTTGCATTTCCTTGCTAATTAGTGGTGTTGAGCTTTTCTGAGGGTTTTCCCATGCAGATGGACTTACAAACTTCATTTCCTGACAGCACATGCATAGCACGTATATATGTAACTTCTGATTGCGTCTGTCCTGACCATCTGGCTGGTCTGTTATTATTACAGGTGACTTTTCTCATTTGTTCAACAAAGATATACTGAGGACATTCCCTAGGACAAGCTCACCTTTGGGACTGGGAGCAGGACCCAGAGGCTAATGAAAGTGACACGCTGCCACCTTCCATTCTGGGTCACAGTGGTATGACTTCAGAACACAAGAGGGCTCAGAAATGAGGCTCAGGTGTGATGCCCAAGGAAGGACAGCGTGACTTCCAGAAGTGAGGAATTGGAAGAGACTGGAGAGAGAGGTTCAAGGCCCAGAGACCAGTGACAGGGGCAATGGTACTGAGTTTCCTAGCAGACTTCTCTGACTGCCCTCTGCTTCCTTGGGAGGAAGCGAGGAGGCCATGACCTCACCACGAGGGCAGGCCAGGTGCATTATAACCTGGGGTGGGGAATGTTTCCTCTAGCTTCTGGAGCCTCCAGGGGAGTCCTTGGCCAGCTCCATCCCAAATGTTTCCCATGTCCTTGGAATCTAAGGAATCCCTCAAGGGCATAGAGACCAAGTGGCTTGCTACAGAGCTGTGTTGGAACCAAGTGATCCCATGGCAGACAGAGTCGGAGCAGATGCAGAATATGTGTGAATGCTGAGAACCTCCCTCACGGTGGGAGAAATCAAGACTCAAGTGCCTGAAGATTTCCTCAGTCCCTTTTACAATTCTAGGGCCTCAGGCTAGCCACCTATGGAACTTGCTGGTACCTTTTCTGCCAGAAATCTTGCCAGCAGGAAGATCCCCATGTTAGGGAGTCTGCTTGGATGGGTGGGGTGAGTGGGGACAGGGAGCACTGGTGGCATCTTGGACAGCCCCAAAGGTAATCCCTGGAGCATTGCCCCCAGCACCCTACACTCAAACAGCCTCTCCCCTGGCCTTGCAAGGAGTCTGGACCATTGACAGAGAGCAACTGGAGGACCCATGTTTTCCCCAGCTTTGTCCAAGGCCTCACAGCAAGCCAGATGTGGTGGTTCATGCTTTCAATACCAGCACTCAGGGGGCTGAGGTAGGAAGATTGCCATGAGTTCAAGGCCAGGCTGGACTAAGATAAAAGATCTCACAGCAAGTGAAGTTCATTTCAGAAACAGAACTCAGGACCTCTGCCCAAGTATTTTCTGGTGACTCCAGAGCATCATCTTCTCCAGGAGTGAATCACTAGAAGCATCTTCCACCCAGGACAGTGCTTATCAACTCTGGTGAACACTGGTTTCTAACTCAACAAAAACATCTAAGATGTTAATGTTTTGGGTATTCTAAATATATATTTTAAATAAGTAACATAAGTATAATTTATCATGAGTTAAGTACATTTTAAATAAATTATATGCCATAAGTTAAAAACCACAATCAAAGTCAAAGCAAAGTAATAAATGTCCTTTCATCTCCTCCAATCACAGAGAGGCCTGTTGTCAGCTCTCCAGCTCAGCCCTTCTTCCCTGTTCTTAGCATGATGGATGGAGCCTAGCCTTTTCAATGTAGAGTACTGCTTGACCTTTAAATTGCACCAGATCTTTCAATTAAGCCCCAACAAAAATCTGGGCCCTCACCCACCCTACTGAGAATTACTGCTGTTGAGTGACTAGATGTTTTTGGTCCACCATCTGTCAAGCACCAGGGTCCTACATTGGTCTCCATTCTGTTGGAGCCTGTGACCTCTCCCTAAAACCAAAACTAGTGAGGGATAGGTAAGGACTGCTTCAATGCCACCCTGCAAGTCAGTGATAGAGGCAGAGCCTGAACCTGTGTTCTTGATTCACAGTCCAAGGTCCTACCCATCATGCAGGGAGCTCACCATCTTCCTCCCAGCTTAGCCCACAGGCTGAGGATTCTTCCAGAAGTGTGAAGGATGTGAGTGAAGTGAGTCATTGTGGGCAGGCTGAGTGTTGGGAGTCGTGTATAGGACCTCCGTGTTCCTGAGCTTGTGGAGCTTAGCATCCAGTCCAAGAGGCTCTTAAACTCATGCAAATCCACAAAGAGAGGATGCCCAGCCCATGCCGATGTCAGCCAGATGGAGGGTGAGAAGAGGACCATCCAAGCAGGAGCCTTCACCTGGCAGGTGAAGTGTGAAAGAGCGAGAGGCCTTGGGGACTCATGAGTAGTGAATTGACTGTCAAGAACACTGGTATACGTGAGGGAAGGTGAGCGCCAAGGGGAGACAGTGGGTAGCCACCAGTGGGCTGTGAAGCAAGACAGTGTAAGCAGTTTTGGTGTGGGTCTCGTGACAGACTATGACTTTCTTGCTGTGAGCCTCACTGTCTGCATTTTTAAGCAGGTTTCTATGAGAATTAGTGACCCAGATGTGGAAGTACTTTGGAGTCTACCAATATACCAGCAGCCTTTACCCTGCTTATTCGTGCTATTCTAGACAACAAAGATATCCAGTTCCCTCTCTTCCCAGGGCCTGCTTGCTCTACGGCCTTAGAAAGCCACTCCTGGGGTAAAACTGGTCTGGCCCCTCAGCTTCCTACTGAGAAATATGATCAGGATGTAGAAAACAGTTTGTCAAGGCCTGAGCTGGCCAGGCAGGCCTTCTCCTGCGGGCAGCTATGTGTAAGTGCGGGTGCTAGGGGTCTGTCTGGCTCAGCAAGGGTGTGCGCTGGGCTCCCTGGGCCTTTTACACACTGTTTATGATGTGCCACTGTGGTAACTGCCCACGATTAGCTGCTCCGCAGGCTGCTCAGGGCCAGGAACAATGGAGCAAGCGGAAGGAAAAGAACTGTTAAAGGGTCAGGAGCCTCAAATGTCACCCTCAATAATTTATCCCACACCTGTGCCCAGCCTCTTTATTGTTGAGGGCCACTTTCCCACACAGTCCTTCTTTGCATGTGACAGGGAGTGTGAGCCGTGGAATCAGTCGGTCATAACGTTAGGGGTCAGGCAAACATGGGTTCGAGGGCTGCTTCTCCACCTGCCGGGTGAGCTGTGGGCACATCACTGCACTGCCCCAGGCCTCAAGTTCCTCATCTGTGAGGTGGGCATGGCTGCCCCATCCACCCACAGGATGTGTGATGGGTCCTGAGATCACCAGGTGAAGCACGCCTGTCAGAAAGTAGAAGTCCAATGGGAGACCAGTTGAGTATAACGTACAGAGCCTTGAGTGGGGGTTGGAACCCTTATAGCTAAAGGGATCCCCTTCAGCCCTGCCTGTGCAGAAGTGTCGGGAACTGGTTTATAGATATCTTGTGGCTGGAGAGACAGACGTGTCTGATGATACTGCTTCTCCAAAATGAAGTGGGGAGAGGGAAATGGAAACTATGGGCCACACAGGATCTGAGGCCACTTCTCTCTTAGTTATAGAAAGGCTTTGTGGGAGGCAACCTTTCACACCAATTCCTTGATCCCATACCTAACTTGCAGGGGTGCTTTGCCCAAGACCCTCTTGTGCCTAGACTGGTGCTAAGTGACTCACTGTGTGTCATGACTTTCACAGTGACCCTGGGAGGCTGGCTGAGCTACCAGGAGGAAATCTGGTCTCAGAAACAGTAAGGAAGGCCAGAGAGATGGATCAGTGGTTAAAAGGCTTTCTGCTCAAAATGACAACTAAGGTGTGGGTCCCCAGATGAACAGTGTGCCTGGGCCTCCTCATCTATAAGAGGCACATGGAAGCCCCATCCACCATAGGTTATGTGAGGGCAGTGATAAGCCCAGATGCCAGAAGCTCACACATCTGCAACCCCAGCGCACTGCAGCTGGGGGAGGCGGAGTCATGAGAATCCCAAACTCAAGGGCCAAGTAGTCTGGCCTTCACAAGGGCAGACGTGAGAGACCTGTCTCAGACAAGGTGAAAAGGTAAGGACGTACACTCCAAGGTTGTCCTCTGGCGCGCGCGTGTGCGCGCGCACACACACACACTTTAAAGGGGAAGGGAGTAACATTTGCCAGCCTGCCTCCCAGAGCCAGGGGCAAGGAACAGGCCTTCTAGACTAGAAGCAGGCCCATTCCCCAGGGTGACAAGAGAGCCACCAACATTTGCAGATCTGAAACCCACCGGAAAGAGGAAGAACATTATTCTGCCTCCGTCAGGCCTGAGTGGAGCCCTGATTCCTGGACTTCCCCAACTCTTACCCCTGAGGACTGCCCTGCAGGGGAGTTCTGAATGGGGAGTCTGCAGCCTTCACTGCCGGGCTGCGGTCCTGCCTCCTGAGGAGGATGAGCCTAGAAGAAGGACCCCTGCAGACTTAGTGCCAGTCCTCTGTGGCCATCACTGCTGTCCTGTACAGCCGGGTGAAGCCTCGCTCACAGGCCCCTTTCTTCATCTCTGGGAAGGCTGGCCCTCCCAGCACCCAGATCCACCAACTTCCTCTTCCCCAGCAAACACACACACTCAGGTTCCAGAACCAAGTGTGCCCACCAAGGAAGGGTCTTCTTGAAGCCCAGGCACTAGCAAGCTCCTCGTCGGCTGAGAATGTGAGCAAGGGCTGGTGCTCTGGGACAAGGAGACAGGGGGCCTGAGGGCAGGCGAGGCAGGAAGGCCTGCCTCAGCAAAGATAGGAAGGACATGGATGGCAAAGCTCTGAGGCCTCCCCAACCCCCAAAGCCTGCAGCCCCAGTCAAGTCAGTGAGCCCAGCATGCCCCTGCTGAGGCAGCGAGGCCCTCACTCTCACTCAGAAGTCAAGTCGCAGTCTTTGCAGTGCTTCGCTCCAAGAATGTGCTGACTGCAGCAGCATCGCCTGCACCCCGCCTTCCACCGCGCTTTCCCTGTGCAGCTTAGCACCACCTCTGCCTCTTCCGCCTGCACCAGGCTTCTAGACAACCACCAGAGGACACAGGCACGTCAAGTCCCCATCACCTTAGCAGCTCTGCTAGGCCAGAGCCTCTCTCTAGCTTCCCACAGGTCTTATTAACAAGATGTCCCTGTCATTCCATGGAAGAGGAATCCAGACAGCCCTGAGATGAGTCACTAAGGCCCATGACACCAGGAGGCTTATCTAAGGTAGTGGCCTAGGTGGCACTCTTTCTGTATAGCATGCTGTGCAGGGCCCTTCCAGCAAGGTCACCTGGGTGGATGCTGGTCCCCATGATGAACACACATGAATCATATCTTTTGTCACTGGTCTCCTGACCCTCTTCTGCTAGAAGCAAAATGAAAACATGTCTTGGGGTGAGGAGAATGCTGTGAAGGGAAATCACAGCCTTTTCTCACCATTTGTCTTCTGCTTTTCTATGGCCCATATTTAAAATGGAGTCATGGTGGCAGCTAGGTTAAAAGAGGGTTGGAGGGATGGCTTAGCAGTTAAGGCAATTGCTTAATGACCCAAGTTCAATTCTCCAGATCCCATGTAAGCCACATGCACAAGGTGGGACATGGATCTGGAGTTTGTTTGCAGTGGTTAGAGGACCTGGTGTGCCCATTCTCTCTCTGTCCTTCTCTTCCCCCCCCCTCTAATAAATAAAAAACTAAAAATATTTTTAAAAGGCTAAAAGATAGAAGCACAACATGTATGTTCTCTAGCTTTCACAGCCTTAATAAATATACTCTCATTGTGCAAAAAGGAAAATCCCCTCAGAGAGGCTCAGCGCCCAGGCCACAGCCACGGAATGAACCAGTGAGTGGAGAAACTAGGGCTGAACCCCACAGCCATCTCTAAGCTCAGAGCTCCTTTGAACACTTGGCACTCATAGCCCCTTTTCTTCTGAGAAATTTTTAAGCAAACTTGGGCATGTAAGTGTATACAATAAATATATACGTCAAACATATACTGATAAAAATTCCTAAGGGACCTTATTTTAAAGTGGATCTTTAATATGCATATAATTTTACCATCTATTATAGATCAATACAAATTTTCATACTTATGAAATGATTGTGCTTATTTATTCTTAAATAAACATTAACTCTTGACTTGATATTTGATATTGCAAGACATAGAGTCTTCAGTGTTTTTCAGAGTTGATCAATAATTTTATTTTATAATCTTCAGAGCTGAGAATGTCACTTCTCACTGGTAGAAAATGGAAGAAGCATGTTTAGGGGCATTTCAGAAATTGTTGGGCAGTCTATCTTAATCCCAAGCCAAAATTCATTTAATGATGTTTCTATAAAGCAAATTAGGCAGTAAATTTTAAAATCAGACATCCTAACACAATACACTCTAAAGATATGTATGCTAGCTTGATCCTTACATGCTGAAGAACGATGGTAGGAAAATACTAAAAGTTATTTTCTGTAATTTAGCCATTCTGTGTCTACAAGAGTAGAGAGCTTTCTACATATACTAAAACACTGCAGTCCCTGCATGCATACGGTAGTCCTGAATCTGAGCCAGGTGTTCCAGGCAGCACTCATTGGAGTTGTGACCGTGACTGCAGACACAGTGCAACATCCCATGTTGGGATTCAGAGTCAAGGCCGCAGTGAAGACGTCCAGTGCAACGCAGGCAAGCCCTGCCAGAAGCACCCTGGATTCATTGCATGTTTGAGTTTGAATTAAGTTTGGTCATTGCACATTCAGAGAACATTTATTGTAGCCAACTGTTTTGTGAGTCCCCACATTCGGTTATGTAACGCATATGAGGATTGTGAGCCACAGTTTAAGAAACTGATCCAAAGCTGGCCCTGCTCCTCACTGCCTTTGACAAGGAAGTTCAATAAGCTATATGGGGCCTATTGGAGTCCAAGATAGCTAGGTAGAGTGTGTACCTCACCAAAAAATCAAGCAGTGGCCAGCCTATGGGACTTATGGCTATCCAGAGCAGAGGTGGACAGCTCCCTTCCTAGAACCATCCCACAGAAGTGTGGGACAGGAAGACTACACAGGACAACATGAGTAGATAGGTCAGGCCTACAGATTGCGTGAATGTGTGTACAGTTATAAGTGTAAGAAAATGTGTGTGTGTGCTCATGCCTAGGGCCTGTGTGCATCTCTATGTGTTCCTGGGCAGGAGGCTCTGAAAGACCTCACAGAGAGTCTTGGGATCTCAATGTGACTAAGAGCCGATGTATGCGCTCGTGTGTGTGTTTAGTGTGTGTTTACGGGAGGGTATACACGTCATATTGTGCTCACTGGGCAGCGAGGTTAATTACATTTTCTGGTTGGCTGAGAATTACTCAGCAGTGCTTTGTCTTTCCAACCCTTGTTGAATGCTTGCCTCCTCCAATGTCTGCATCTGCTGCTTTGGAAGAGGGGTGATGACAACCTGAAGAGTGTGAGAGAGGTGACAAGGGGTGGGTGCCCGCAGAAGCACTAACATAGAACGGCTGCTGCCCCCAGGTCTCTCTGGCCTTTCCAGGAGCACAGGGTGCAGTTGAGTTCTAAAGAGCCATGGGCTGAACTGAGGCGAGAAAGTGGGCAAAAAGTGTTTTCTTAAAGTGCCACGGATATGAAGGGCTACTGTTGGGGTAAAGAACTGTGGCACAGCCCTGAGTGCCTTCCTGGCAGGGATATTGCTAGTTTAAGTCCGACTCTGGAGGTACAGGCATGTTCCTTCCAGCCCCCAACTCTGAAGCCTTTGATTCCTGATTCCATGGCCCAGTCCTGCAACTCTCACAGGCGCCACCATGTCCCAGGCAACCCCAAGCCATCTTCTGCCTGGTTTTCAGGTGAGCATTTTGAAGAGGTGAGCTGATATGCCACAACTGCCCAGGTGGATTCATGATTTTCCACTCACTTCCTGAGGCCCCATAGCACAATGCTCTCAGACCTCCAGAACAGTACTGGAGAGAGCCAGGACAGTGTCCCATAGAGAGCTGAGAGTCTGTGCACTCGTGGAGGGGCCTCCTTCAAGAGAAGAGCAATAGAGGAACAAACACCAGCCAGGGGCACCCTAACAGGACACACGCACAGAGGAGGTACAGACAGGAGTGCCCAAAGTCCCAGGAGGAGCAAATGAACTCTTCCAGATCAAAACTTCCTGCTACTGTGTGACCTTATTTAACCTCTTTGAGCCTTAGTTTTGTTACCTTGAAAACAAATGCTAATAATTGCTTTACAAGATGAAGTGAGACCTGAGAGAGGAGAAAGAGAGATATCTAAATACTTACTACATGGTGCCTGTGGACTGACTGTCTTCACTGCTGCCTGCTGAGGGGCTTGAGAACAGCGGGGCAGGATGTGTAGGCCTCTGGTCTATGTCACGGAGGGAACAGGGAGGAGCCGACGTTGGCTAGAGGAAGATGAGAAAGAACAACCCAGCAGATAGGAGCCCGGCCTGCCCACCATTTCTGGCCTCCTTAAGAGCTCCCAGTTCTTCTCTTGAGCACTCTTTTTTGGGACCCCACCCGACTTGGAGTGGGCTGAGCCCTCACAAAGATCCTCAACTATGCAGCCCCCAACTCCACTAGGGGCAACAGACCCTGCTGTGTTCATTGCAGAGCACTGTCCGCTGGGCCCAGAACCGCATCTGCTGCCAGATTCCAGGACTGAAAATAACGAGGCAAACTGTCCCTCAGCACTGATTAACTTTCAAGTTGCTCTGCTGCGCTGGGTGCAGTTGGGGTTTTCGCAAGTCTCCCGGGGACCCGAGTCGGCTTCAGTTTCAGCCTTAAAGAACTGCTAAGATCCAATCAAAATAAATAAAGTCAGATCCAGGAAAGCGATGTGTTTGTGACTGCAGACCAAACACTCGGGATATTCATGCAAAGCCCAGCACCCACTTTCTGCAGAGATTCCTTACCATGGACTGCCATGGGCCCATCCTCTCACCAGCACCTCCTTTCAAAAGCCTGGATCCTTGGGGAGACAGCTAGGGCCAAGCTCTGGCTTCAACAGAGATTTGAGGAAAGTCCCAGCCTGTGGGTGGCAACAGGGAGAATCCTGACCATGAGGCCAGGCCCTGCAACAGTATGAAGAATGGAAGATGCTGGCCCTGGGACATGATCTAACCATGGAACCAAAACCTAAATCAACAGCCCAGCTGGGTGTGGAGGTACATTCCTATAATCCCAGAACTTGGGTGACTAAGACAGAAGGATCATGAGTTTGAGGCCAGCCTAAGCAACATAATAAGACATAGAAAAGGAAGGAGGAGAAGGAGGTAACTAAAACAGCAGGTGCCAAACCACTGGCTTTTGTACCCAGCATCGTCACCAGGTATTAGAGCCCCAGCAGGTCAGGCCAGGATGTGAAATCCCAGCTCTTATAACAGGCTGGCCCACGAATGTCTCATGACATGTACACACAGGATGCTAGAGACCTCAGTGAAACAAAGGCCAGGACAAGGCTAAGGAGTAGGGTTCCTGTCTGGTTGACATCCTGTCCAGAGCCTCCTTTCAGCCTTGCTGCGCAAGCCTCCCCATGGCCTCTGTGGCCGTTTGGTATACCAGCTGACATTCTGTATCATCCATGGAAGGAAATGCAGAGACCCGTGGTGGAAATCACCTGCAATCCCAAGAAACACCTGCACACACGCCAGGTCCAGAGCAGACAGCAGGGATGCCCCCAAGGCCACTGTGCCCTCACACCCTGAGTGCAGGGGAGGCACCAGAGCTAGGGCGGGCAGCCCTGTGTTAGAGAGGAAAGCTCATCTTCCTTGAAGCTAGTCAGTGCCCTCTTTCCCTCGGCAGACTTTCCACAGTACCTCCTGCGTCTGTTCTGTGGTTGAAAGAGCCTTCCTCCTGCCGCCGGAGCCCCCCACACAGCCACTCAAAAGCCCCTTGTGCCTGCCAAACCCCATGGCCCCAGCACAGTGCTGGTCTCTTACCTCATAAATGGCTAATTTGTTACATATTTTCTGACGCTGTAAATGGGAGAACAAAGACCTTTTCTCTCTCATATTTTTGTTCAATTATGTTTGTGGGGGAACCTGATCTCCTTCAAAGGGGGAGGCCAGGGCGTTGGGGTGGAAGCCTCCCAGGCTTGCTGACTTGTTTCTAGGACCATAGTCCACAAGGGTGGCTGAGGGCTGCTGGGCCTTAGTGCCAAGGCCATAGATGGAGCCCAGCCAGAAAGGAGGCAGTGAGGGTAGGTCAAGGGGCAGCTGCCAGGCTCAGATGCAGGCTAGTGGAGGTGGCATCCTTTAGGGTAAGGGTCTTCTAAGGACCTCTCTAAGAACCCCAAAGGAAAGCCCTTTCTTGACCTGATGTCATTAGCAATGGGTGCCAGGCTTCTTGTCACTGCACTAACAGTGGCTGTGTGCAGCTAAGGTGATGTGCCAGGAGCCATGGTCAAGGAAGGAGTATGCACCTTGATGAGATGTCCCACCCTGGGAACCTCTGGATGGTACCATTCCTATGCCCCCCCCCCCCCATGTGGAGACCCATATCACATTTAGGCTTTTACAGAGCTGCCTTCCACCTCTGAACTGCCAATGTGCCCTTCCCCACCTCTTTTTACATTTACTATTTGTTGTTTTGTTTTACTTGGATATATCTAGTATGTGGGGTGTGTGTGTGTGTGTGTGTGTGATGAACATGCATGTACAGACATGTGTACAGGCACGGGTAAGCCAGAGGAGACCTTCCTCTGTGGGTGGGATCTCTCTCTGACTGTGGGGCCGTGGTTTTCACTAGGCCCCGCAGTCCTCTGGATGCCCCTCCACAGAGGACTGAGGTTACAGACATGCTCAGCTACATACAACTGTTTACGTGGGTGCTGGAAAACAGAACTCAGGCAGTCTCGGGCCCTCTCATGTCTTCACACTTGCAGCAAATGCTCCTACAGGCTGGGCTGTCTCCTAGACCACTCGTACTGGTTCTGAGCAGGGAGAGGCAGGGAGGACATGGCTGCTGAAGGCTACTTGTGCCTCCCCTTCCTTCCTGCCCATTCATCTCTTTCCTCCATCCCCTTCTTCCCTCAGCTGGGGGACTGCAAGTGGCAGGCCCTGTCCTAGGTACTGGGGACATGAAAATGAGTGAGGCAAACTGCATAGGAGGGAGGAACTGTTTGGCTAAAACTACTAGATTGTTTATTTGTTTACCATTTTCTGTATGACTTTGGGTTAGTCACTCAGCCACTCATTTTCACAAAGAAAATAAAACTGAGGACTAACTCATAGAGTTGCAGGAATCGTTGGAAGGCTTATGGCCCTTGCACAGTGCCTAGCATAGAACAAAGGGTCCCTCAGCCGTGGTAACATCATGATTACAATAAGCAGCCACTACACAGATCCGAACCACATGCTTGTATGTCGGTGCTCAGAAGAAAGTGTAGAGGCGGGAGTGCTTTGAAGAGGATTCCTGAGCTCATCCAGGAGACTGAGGGAAGGAAGGGGTTTTCCAGGGGTGCTGCTCGAGCCACCACTGAAATGTGAGTTAGATGCTAGTGAAGCAAAAATGGGGAGATGGTGGGGAGGGCACCTTAGGCCTGCCTAAAGTGGGAAAGAAGTATCAAATCCAAAGCAAACCAAAACCCTGTAAAACAGCAAATAAAGGCAGTAAAAACCCAGTGCTCCAATCAGAGGGAGACAGTGGGTGAACAGGGCAGAGACCCACAGTCAGCAGGGAAGGGTCCTAGGGCCTGGCCAGCCAGTCCAAACGCTGTGCAGTGGAGAGCTATGACAGAGCGGCCTCATCATGTTGAGAAGTGACCTGAGCAGTGTTACTCTGTCTCTCCAGAACTCCTGCACCACGCAGGCCAGAAGCACACATGGCGTGTTTGTGCAACTGTGGTAGGCATCTGCTTGACTAGCACACCACCAGGCTCGGTACTGAGTCTCTGTCTCTCTGTTACGCGTACATGTATTGGTACATGTACAGACACACACATTCTTAGGCATCACTCTGAGACCTCTTCATCTCAGAGGAGACAGAGCTCTGGCCTGCACCTGAGCCCAGAAAAGGGGACCAAGACTGTAGTTGGGGTGGGGAAGGCCTTCTGAGCAGGTAGGCTTTCTGGTGAGGTAGGAAGGATTTGTGGACAGTGAACAGGTTGGGACCAGCAAGGTCCCTGCCCTAACAGGGTCCCAGTGGGAGGTTCAGGCAGAACAGTGAATGGATGCCATGGTCCTGAGTCCCTGTGAGAAGATTCAAGCCAGAAGCAGAAAGTGTAGGACAGTCTTCCTCCTTCCCTGGGTCCCACAGTGCATATGGGTCCCTTCAAGGGGTGCTGCTCTCCTGCACTCTCAGCATGCCCTCCAAATCAGACCTGGGCAGCAAGAAAAGGTTTGGGCCAGCATGGAGTGGTACCATTTACTCTGTAAGCAGAGTTCTGCTCAACAAAAATGTGTCTGCTTTCTCTGTGTCCTTTTCCCAAGTCTAAGGCTCAGATTTCAGATTCACATTCTTCTGTCTTGGGTCTAAAAACATTTTTCCTTTCTGTGGTAGAGGGAAAGGGGATAAGCCACCGTAGCTCTGAACAGACCAGATGTGATAGACAGATAGCGCATTCCTGCCTTGGCCCGCCACCTCAGATGTGCTGTGTGGCCCTGGATGCCTTCCTGCCCTCTCTGGGCCTCGGTGTCATCTACACTGTGAGGAGGCCCAGAGTCACCTCTTTTGTTGGGGACGATCATTCTGTGACTTCAAACAGGCAGTAACCCAGAAGTTGGAGCTGTGTTGTCATCTGTGAGGCCAGGCTCTGCAGCTGTCTCCTTTGACGATTCCCTAGGAAGGTGGTTCCCTTCTTGGACTATCAGCACAGCGCCCCGTGCTGCCCCACAGTGCCTTCTGTCCTTCCTGCTGGCCTGGGCCTTCTCCACACCTGTCTATCTACTATCCTGCAGGGGAATGGAGGATTCTGAAAGCAGAGGATGAGAAGACAGGGTTCTTCCCCCAAACAGAGATGGTGCTGGGTCATAGGAGATCCTCAATCTCAAAGGAGAAGCCAGGAAAGGTTTGTGGTTCTCAGCTGCCCTTAACTTCCTCTGCATCCCAAGCCTGGCTCTAGGCAGGGTCTCCTCACTGTTCCTGGTCCAAGAACAGGCAGCCACAAAGACTAGTTTCTAAGTCCAAAAGCAGACTGGTCCACCCTTCTCAGTAACATCAGTGTCCTCCTACTGTCCACCAGGTAAGGCCTGAGCCCTGGGCCACACTGAGGCCATCCTTCACATGGTCATAAACCTGCAGGCTCTACCCAGCTCTTTCCTTTCCAGTGTCTCCTGTGGCTCTGTGCCCACTCTTCTCTGAGAGAAGGGGCAATGTGCCTCTGCATTCATCTGCAGCCCCTGTGCTCTCTTTTCTTTCTTTGCTACATGAAAATGTATGCGTTCACAGGGAACTGCCGTAGTGGCCACCTTTGGGGGTCCCATTTGTAGTCCCCATCCCATCTCCAGGGCTCCCTGTCTGCCTCATCACCCCAGCCCTCATGAGTGGTACATGATCTCACAAGAAGGCCTCCCCATGCCTCCTCCTCCTTTACTCCACCCCACAGCAGACTTTGAGTCCTCAAGGATAGAAAATAACCACCCTGGCAACCAGCACATCTTGACAATGAGGAGAGAAGAGGACCTCCATCCACACTGGTTCAGCTCTGTCTCTTCCTTGGAATGCCTACAGCAGAACCCTTGGGACCAACCCCAGTTCATGTGTGTGTGTGTGTGTGTGTGTATGTTTGTGTGTGTGTGTGTGTGTGTGTGTGTGTGTGTGTGTGTACATGTACACAGGTACCTAGGCACATGATGAGGAAAGGTAATCTGTACTCTTGAGAATTTTAGAATGAGAGTCTCAAGTAGGCAGGACAGATATTATTCTCCCCATTTGGTAGATGAGGAAGCTGAGGCCCAGAGAGGAGCAGGCCTGTCTCACCTTCTTACAGCAGATCAGGCCTGAAGCTGGTAGGAACCCTGCCACATCTGCTGCGATCTGTCTGAGAAGCACTTGGCGATGGTTATGCAGACAAGTGTGGAGGCCTGTCACCATTCCTGTCAGTGCTGAGTGCCCACAGCCAGGTCTGCCTACCCTGAGACCCCTGTAGATGTCCACACCAATCCGGTTCTCCCTGACTGTTGCTCAAAACCAAGGGGAACAGAGGTCCCCATGTGGCTGGAGAGCCTGTGAGGCCCCACTCCCTCCTCTGCAATTGGGTAATTGCTATGTGGTCAGACCAGAGGAATTAGACAGGCCCTGTAGGAATTCCATACTGATTTTGCAAATGAACATGGAGTCTTGCCTTTTGAAGTCCAGGTAGCTGTGTCAGCAGGGCAAGTCGGAGACCGCAGGAAAAGTACACAGGCATGCGTGGAGCCTGTGGAAGAAGCTGCGTAAAAGTTAGTGAAGTTGGTGGTGACCATGGCCACTGCAGCCAGCTGCCTCCCGTGGAGACTGGCTTCTCCCTGCCCCCACCCCCCACCCCCGCCCCCGTCTTGCTCACACAGCGTGCCTCCGGCTCCCCGTCCGTGTTGCCTCCACAGGGACGCGTGCGCTATCTGAAGATGGATAAAAGAGGGCCTAGGTGCCGGGTGCATAGAGCCCAGAGCTGGACCATGAGACTGAGGACTGCACACCCCGGCCCCTCCACGCCTACTCCTGCCACAGCTCTACGTGCCTGGAACCTCCAGCCCTTGGTCCTGAGCACTTTCCCCTCTCCGCTGCTATCAGCAATCATCCTTCTCAGTTCAGCTCAATGGTCATTCCCTTCACCCATGTCCACGTGGGGTCAGGAATCCCTCAAGCCCTCTGAATTCTGTTTCTTGCTGGCATCTCACTGGTACTAGAGCTACTTTGTTCTCTCCATCTTCTCTATGCTCTTGAACCTTCTCCCAGCTCTGTAATTGAAGAGAGCCTAATATAGATGGTTCTCTGGGACTTTCTTGTTCATTTTGTCTCCCTTTTCCCCTCGTGCATTGTGGTTTGGTAGGGTCACGGCAGTGGCTCCTGGGGACAGACATAGAGGTTGACAGTAGGAGCAACAGGGAAAATGTGATGGGTTGAGGGAGCAAAGCTATAGCACTCAAGTGGAACCCAGCCCTAGGGAATGTGGGGTGTCACCTCTTCCTTGAGCCTTGGATTCCCTGTCAATAAAGTCGGGGAAATACCACCCGCTCCACAAGGCCCTCATAAAGTATAAGTGAGCCTCGGTACATAAAGCCACAGGACCAGTAGACTCTTTAGGTCATGAGGGAATGACTACTGTGACCGCAGTTGTCAGGGTCCTGGAACTCAGAGCATTGGCCGTATCTTACCTCATGTCTCCAAAGGAGCCTGCAGCCCAGATAGGTCTCCCAGCAGGTCTGGGCCCAAGCCTGCAGCACCAGAATCAGATTCAGGATGCTCTTGGTCTGTCTGTGCTGAAAACTGAGAACGAAGGGGATTGTCCTCCCTTGTACAGGGCAGCACCCACGCAGATTCTTTTCCTGAAGATCCTGGCCCCAGCCGCTAGCCTTCCTCCCAGCGCAGTGCTGCTGGGCTCGCGTGGGCGGCTCTGAGTTTATGAGCATTTTCTGGCTCCACTTGAAGGACAGAGGAGGGACTCTGGGAACTCTAGGGTGGTCTTTGAGTGGAAAGCTCAAAGCTCACAGAGCAGAAATGAAGAGAACGCCCCTGTGGGCCACAGGAGGATGTGGCCGCCACTCTAGGTCCACATGGGCAGCGTCCATGCAGCCCAGGCATGTGTGTGTGAAGCCCAGTCTGTGGTTTTCTGCACAGAGGGGAAGAGGCAGGTAGAGCCACCTTGCTTTCAAGCTGCCCTCTTCTCTCACCCTCCTCTTCCATTCCATGGCTGGCACAGACACCCAGCGTACCTCTGCGTAGGAGCCCCCTACCACTGCCAGCCTCACTCTTGCCTCCTCTTCTCCCCTGCCGTGAGGCGATCCATGCCTGCGTCCTGATTTCTGTGTGAGATACTGGCAGAGGGCTGTGGGAGGGTGAGAAACTGGGGGTACTTCTTGCCTCCACCCATTCCTTTCCTTCTTCCCCGAAGGGAATTGTGATCCAGGCCTGGTTCAGGGTTGCTTTGCTCCCTCTCCAGAGCCTGTAGCCCAGGTGCCTAAAAGATTTGCAGCTGTCCACCATTGCTCCTTCTTTGTCCATACCTTTGAGTGGACCCATCACTCAAGGCGCTCCAATCACACTCAGTTTCCTGCTGAAGAGCAGAATGGCGTCAGGCCTGCTTCTGCCTTAAGCCTTTGCACTTGCTGACCTCACAAACCCCACCGCTGGCTTAGGGAAGTCTTCCTGAAGGAAGGTGCCTCCACAGCCTTGTCTCCTTTACACCTCTCCTTAAATGTCACTGCTCATGGTGACCTTACCTAGATATCTTTAGTAAAAAGAAATGTCAGCATAAATGCGTACCCTATACTTTTCTATGCCTTGTTTCTTCGTTAGCAGCTATCATTCCCTGACCTAGACAGTTTGCTTATTGTTCAGCCCATTGCCAATATTATCCTGATGGAACGAAAGCTCCACTCTACGCGCTATGCTTACTGTTGTGCCCTTGGAACATTATCTGGTGCATAAGTGCTTCATAAATCTTGGGTCAGTGAATGTTTATATTGGTCACTGTCACAGGAAGGTAAACCAAGGCCCAGCAAATGATCTGCCCGGGGCTTCCCAGTGACAAATCAAATGAGAGCTAGATCTTTCATCGGGACTCCCAGCCAAGAGCCAGGTCCCAACTCCAGGAAACCTTGTGTTTATTTGGGTGCCTGCTGCCCAGTAGCCTAATATGTGGAGTCAAGACTTTGTACTGGAAGCCTGGGAGACTCAGAATATAGAGCAGGATGGCAGAAAGTAGTCGGCACAACTCTGGTACCATCCATAGGGCAGGGAGAATAAGCAAATAAATTGCAGCACAGTCCATCTGTGGCCTGGAACATTTGTGTGAATGTCCCCCAAACCAGAGAAGCCTTCTGTGGTGAGGCAGGCCCCCTACTCCTGCCCCAAGATGCTTAAAGGTTCATCTGGCCCAGGGTCGGGCGGGGGGGAGGGGCTTGCAGGGAAGCAGCCCTGCTCAGCTAGGCACCACATCTATTTGAGTCCAGGTGGGGAGCTGCTCAGGGTGAGGGATGGGATGGGCAAGGCACCCAGCTTGTCACACATCCACTCATTCTAGAAGTATTTCTCAGGCATCTACTATGCATGTGACTGGCCCTGTGTTCTCTAAGAAGTAGCCAAGGCCAAAACAGTGTTTCATTCTAAAGCACCTGCTGCCCAGGGAGGATGGGTACTGAGCACTAATGAGGTGAGAGGGCCCTGGCCTAGGCCATGTCAGAGCTTTGAGGGCCTGACTCGTCTGTGGCTGGAGGAAGTCTTCTTGAAGGAAAGAGCCACCACACCTGGGTGCAAAGGACAATGGTGATAACTGAAGAGTGCAGAACTCCAAGCAGAGGGACACACAGATGAAGGTCCTGGGCTGGCAGGAGGCCGAGTCTACATAGGGCTATCCCAAGAAGGGTGACCTCTTCCCCCTGTTCATATTGAAATGTGCAAGCACCCACAGCCAATACACCCTGAGGCGCACACCCTTCCCAACTGCCCATCTGGGTCTGTTCTGTGACGGGTGAGTGCAGGCGGCTTGGGAGGTTGATTCGAGGGAGAGCAGAGGGAACCTAGGACCTTCCAGCTGGGCCTGGCTTTGAATTACAGTCCTAGCTCTCCAGTGAGAGGCCTAGAGCAAGTCACGTCACCATCCTCAGGTCCTCCCAGGGGAATAAGAATTCTCATGTGAAGGATTGTGATGGGAGGTAGTTTCCCAAAGTTGTCTGACATGCTGTCAACTCGACTACATCCCCTGTCACTTAACTTGTTTGCTAAGCTCAGCTACCCCGCACACTGTTTTTCCTCACATGCACACCTTTGTACCTTCTGGTTCCTCTTGCCTCAATACTCCATGCCTCCTCTCATGGTTGATTCTTCTGAATCTCCCATTAAATATGCTCTCTAGAGAATGATCCATAGAATGTGTGCGTGTAAACTACATATATGGCTATATGTATGGCCATGTGTCATGTAACAGGAGATGGGGTACTGAGAAGTGGGTCATTAAATGAGTTTATCATTCTGCATGTCACCTATACAGATCTAGGAACCTAGCCTCCTCCACACTTAGGCCATATGGTGCAGACTACTTTGATCCACAAGCCTGCACACCATGTACTGTACTGAATAGCGTACACAGTTGTAGCCCAATGCAAAGATTCATATATCTAAAAGCAGAAAAGGTATAATAAGAAATACTAAGTCAGTGCCGAAGACATGGCTTCTCAGTTAAAGGCATTTGCTTGCAAAGTATGATAGCCCAGGTTCAATTCCCCAGTACCCACATAAAGCCAGATGTACAAAGTAGCAAGTATCTAGAGTTGTTTGTATTGGCAGGAGGCTCTGGAGCACCCATCATCCCAACACACCCTCTTCTCTCTCTCACCAAAAATAAAATTTTAGAAAAATACTGAGCCAAATGATTTGTTTTACTCCATTATAATCTTATGAGGTTCACCCCTAACCAAAACATCATTATGTGATACATGAATATCTCCCTCCCACATTTCTCACCCTCTTGTGTGTATGTGAAGATAATGAGACAGAGAGACAGTGATCACAATTATTAGTTGCAAGAAATTGACTCATACATATGGAAGATGATAAATCCAAAATCTGCAAGGTGGGCTGCTAGACTGAAAAGCTAGGGAAAAGCATAAGAATACATACTACAGTTCAAGTTCAATGTCAGCCTTCTAGAATGTTCTCTTCTGCCAAAGGAGTCATACCTGTTCTCTTAAGACTATCAGCTGACCAGATGAGTTTCAACCACATTGTGGAGAGTAATCTATTTTCCTCAAGGTTTATTGATTTAATTTCAATCTCATCTAAGAGATAGCTTTATAGAAACATCTAGAAAAATATTTGATTGACTATCTGAGACTTGGCTCAGCCAAGTTAACACTCAAAATTAGTTATCTGAAGTCTGCCTCTTGTGGTATACCTTCATAAGCCATACCTCACTCTAAAATAGAGGCAACAATAAGATTATAGTTCTGTCTCACATGGAACAGTTATCAGGTGTGCAACCAAAAGTGCACTCGAGGATACTGGGCATTCGTTTGTTCCTTATTCTTCCCCTTGACAGCCTGTAACTTAAATAATGTGATAAACATTAGCAATACTTATCCACATGATAGAAAATCAACACAACTATGTTATATGGTAAGGAACAGAGCAAAGGCATTTGAGGTAGGTGCACATGGATACCCACACTTACCTTAAACACAAAAGTAAATGTATTCAGGGCTGGGGATGTAGCTTAGTTGGTAGAGTACTTGCCTAGCATGCTAGAATCCCTGGGCTCAATTCCCAGCCCTGCATAAACTGGGTATGAGTGGTACATACTCATAATCCCAGTACTTGGGAGGTACTTCTGATTCTCCTGGAAGATCAGTTCAAAGTTAGCTTGGCTACATATCAAATTTGAGGCCAGCCTGGGATATATGAGACCCTATCTCAAGCCAAGTCTCAGATAGTCAATCAAATATTTTTCTAGATGTTTCTATAAAGCTATCTCTTAGATGAGATTGAAATTAAATCAATAAACCTTGAGGAAAATAGATTAATCTCCACAATGTGGTTGAGACTCATCTGGTCAGCTGACAGTCTTAAGAGAACAGGTATCCCTAACAAAATAAGGAGAAATTTTCATGACCATTACAGTCTTGGTTTCTGTAACTCACCACACATGGTAGCTTGTGGTACTTTAATCTTCTCCTCTACCACTCTGTTTGCTTCAGGGAGAGCCTTAGCTGGCCAAGTTTTGGAGCCTTCCTGGGGACCTCAACATCCATTGCTGAGGAATTTTGAAAGATCTACTGGAATCTGGATGTTGTTGTTTTCTGCTGATTCTAGTCAAAGGCACTGAGACACCTAAAAGATCTCCTGTATTCTGCACAACTCTCCCTCACCACCAGTGCAAGGAAGCAGGCCAGTCCCCATTGGTGTTCAGGTCCCATTTCCCAGCTGCACTGTCATCCTCCTCTGTCTACGGATGCAGAGGGTGAGGTCCTAGCCTTACTAGGAGGCAGCTTCCCATCTAGGTCAGAGGATCAGCACTGTGTCTGGGCCATGATGTTTATTAATATGTTACTAACTGTGGATTTTTTTATCCTGTCTACCCCCAGCAATACACTCTGATAGGGAGCCTTTTGTCTGTATTGTCATACCTGATGCCCAAAGCATCATGAATATTCGTTGAGCATGGCCAGATGGCTTGAGGCATTGCTGTCATTCACCTTGGCTTGAGGATTGAATAGCAGTCCTCATTGGTCTACCCCAACCCCAGCCTATTCCAAGGATGCTGTGTCCAAATCTTCTTTTCAGGTGACTTGGTAAGTGGGCCACCAAGTGCGCACAGGCCTCAGGATGGTCCAGACTATCCAGGACTGTTTACTGGACTTCTCTGGGGCAATAAACCTGTCCCCAGCCTCCTGGCGCCTGTCTCTCTCCATCCTAACCCCACATTTAAAGACATATTTAGATTTTGGGCCTACACTTAGCAGACCTCTTTGGCCACTCTGTGCCTGACAGGCCCTGCTGAGAGGGGGAGGGCACCAGGAGTGTACAGGGGCTCCTGGTGGCCAGAGCTCTGGTGGTCAGGGCTCCACACAGCCATCAAGGGAGAGTGCCCTCCCCTGCCCTGGACAATGTTTGTTATTCCATGTCACAGCCTTATCGTAAACATTATCCTAGTGTGGGCCTCCGAGGCTCGGTGCAGGGAAGGTTTATTGTTCTAAGGTGGCCAGAAGTGGAACACTTCAAGGTCTGGAAGTCTACACAGCACAGTGCTGGGGAATTCTGGGAGGGCAAAAGGAAGGTAGAAGTCAGGGTAGTGGTTCATTCCAGTGTCTGTGCCTCTGTCACCCTGATCATAAAGTCCATGCCATGCCTGCCTCCTACATGTCTTCTTTGTCCCCTTGATGGGAAGCAGCTGAAAGTCAATGCTAGCTGAATGAATTAATGAATGAATGAACCTCCCACTTGTTTGTTGGAAGCACCAAGAATGTTCAGGAAGGAAGATATGTAGCTTAAAGTCCTGCTGTGGGAACCTTGTGAGACAGATGAAGTTGAAAACCCCCGATGTCTTTTGCCAGTAGTTTGGCCTCTTCCCCTGAGCTCCCTTGGCATCTTACAGAGTCAGCATCCCTGTTGGCTTCCTCCCACAGAGAGCTGGGGGTGCCCCCACTGGCGGTAGTTAACTGAGAGGACAGGCTCTGCAGCTGGCCCAGATGCCCAACTCACCCACTCCAGCTTTGTCACCTGGGGAAGGTCCTTAACATCTCTTAGCTGAAGGATTTTCTTTTTTAAAATATATTTTATTTGTTTATTTGTGTGAGAGAGAGACAGGCATACAGACAGACAAAAAGAAAGCATGGACATGCTGGGGCCTCTTCCACTGTAACCAAACAAAGTCCATGTACATGTGCCACTTTGTGCTCTGGCTTTACATGGGTACTGGGGAATAGAGCCCAGGCAAGCTTTGTAAGCAAGAACGTTTAACCACTGTGCCATCTCCCCCAGCCCAGTTATTTTTACTTTTTTTTATCTTACCTTAGGACATCTGTAAAGATAAAATTATGAATAATTTAGAAAGCTCCTGACACACAGTAGATGATCACAAAGCCAAGGATCCTGGTGCTGAATGAGTGATGACTCCTTTTCAATTCCAAAGGGTAGGTATAGATGGGAAGCATGCAGGAGAGCACACAGGAGTCAGGATCAACACCCTGCCTTTTGTAGTATTTCTTACATGTCTACTCTTCAAGATATTGGAGAGCAAGAGCACACTGTGAGGCCTAGAGCAAGGGCAGTTCCATGGGATATGTGCCTCTGAAGGGGTCTGTGCACAGTGCTTTGTGGGAAGCACCAGACCCCCAACAGGGCACAATTAGGGCCACAGGCTTCCATCCTAGCTGTAAGACTCTCAGATGGCCTGGCCTTAGCTTCTTGTCTATAATACTCAATAGCAAGTGCCCCTGGCTATTTCATAAAGAGTCAAGAGAGCCAGTGGATGTAGTGGTAGGTACAGATACTTTGGGCCGTTCCAGTGGACAGAACAGAGATCCTACCTCATCAGACTTGTGGCCAAGAGCTAGGAGGTAGGTAGAGCCTGCCCCATGCACTTTATTGTGTGACCCTAGGAAAGCCCCATTCTACCTGCTCAAGATGTGTCCCTCTCATTTTTTATATGATGAGGGTGCAGAATGAGATCAGTGGTTCTCAAACTGGCCTCCAGACCTCCAGGGAGACCCTGCTACAGGGGAGGTCATTGAACTGGCAGGAGTTCCGCTCCTGCCTCCCTTCCATCGACCAGCAATGGTTCCATTTTTATCTGCTCCACATTTGGAGCTCTGAGTAAGATTTCTTTAGAAAACAACAACAAAACAGTATTCCATGGCTAAAAAGAATTAAAAACCTGTGGGCCAGATGACCTCTAGGGACACTCCCAGATCCAAGCTGGGAAGGTTTGAGGTTATTTTCTTGTAAGTTTTATTTAACTAACACGTATTCAACACTCACTCCATGCCAGGACTGTTCTTAACACCCTGAAGACTGTAATACACTTAATCCGCGGGAACGCCTCCCAGCTGTGTGAGGGCCACATCATTGCAGACCTGACTCCATGAGCCAGACCAGGTCCAAGGAAGCCATTTACCTTCCCTCCAGCAGGTCTCCTGGCGCCCAGGCCAGTGACCTCACCCGAGTCAGATGGCACCTTGTCCCAGCTCATCTAAGAAGCAGTAGGGCAGGTGTATGTAGCAGCTAGGTGTGGTCACAGGAAGTCTGGGTGTCCCAGGCCTTTTGAGGAGGAGCACGGATCAGCTCGACACGGATACTTTCGTCTGAGGCATGCACCATGTGGGAGGAAGTGCCTGTTGCCTTAGCAATGTCCACAGCAACAGGGCCACTTGCCTCCTGTAATCCATCCCCAGTCACTACGCTGCCATCGACACCCTGAACCAGATGGCTGCAGATCCTATTTCAGTGGTGGCGGCCAGAGCTGAGGGGTCTGGAGAAAGCCCAGAGGTGGGGTGGAGGGTCTGACCTCACCTCCAGCTAGCTCATTATGGGGAACAGCCTAGGGTTGCTGTACCCCATACAATCCTAGCTCTTTTGCACTTAACAGACACAGAGGCAAGGTGGAAGGGAGCTCATAGGCACAAGTTGGGCCCATGTCGGACAGACCCTGTCACACCTACATCAGGAGCTTTTTGTTCAGATTATGTGTCTTGATGAGAACTCCTGCCACATGGTGGTGGCATGCCCCCAAATGCAGACAGAAAGCCAGAGTTCTAGAGGCTACTCCTAGTAGTTTATGACACACCCTTGAACTATGATAGGACCACAACAGGTTATCAAAGTTCTAAAGCCAAACAGAGACAGCACCAACCTCAATGCTGGACGCTACAGATCAAAGAACTAGCAAGATGCATTTTCTATCTACAAGAAACTTATAGTCAGAAAATTATTGAGTTCAAGGCAGGCAGGGCTACAGAGTGGGACCTGTCTATAGCAAGCCAACAAATTAAAATAAATAAAATTAAAAAGAAGCCAAAGTAGACAGTCTCCAGGGCCTGTAAACCAAGGCCCTGTGCTCTGTGGAATCATGATGTTCAAATGTTAGGCTACTCAAGAATGGCTTGAAGGACTATTAGAGGGCCTGATTCCAGAGAGGGCATGCGTCTTCTGAATAGCACTCCATGAGACTCTGATACCTGGCAGCTGTGTCCCCAGGGCCAGGCATGGTGGCCCAGAGCACAGAGGATACATCTGCTGAGTACAAGGAATGGTTGGCTCTCAACACCTTGCTGGTGGGGGTCTCTGAGCCTTGACGAAGAACTGTACCTTTTGTTTACTTTCATTTGTTGTTTGCTTTGTTTCAAGATGCTTTTGGTTATAAAAATGAATCTACCTGTTCTAGAACACTTCTAAGCTCAGGAACACAAAGTAATCATGACAATGCACCCAAAATCCCAAACATAACACTCACCTAGCACATGAAGGGACCTGTGTGGACAGAGGGCCAGAGAAGAGAGCAGACTAGCTATGTTCAGAGTGACAGGTCAGGAGCAGGGAATGTGGTGACATTCCCTAAGTCAGCTCATGCTGGCCTCCATCTACCTTCTGCTTCAGGCCTGCTGCTCCCAAGTCCCAGAGGCCAACTGGTTCCTGAGCGCAGCCCTGATGCCCCTCTCTTTCCTTGGCCAGGTGCTGTTTGCCCTGAACCAGACCCTGCTGCAGCATGAGAGTGTGCGGGCTGGGAGCCTGCAGGCACCCTACACCACAGAAGACCTCATCAAGCACTACAACTGCGGGGACCTCAACGCTGTCATCTTCAACCATGACACATCCCAGGTGAGGTGCCTCCTCCTCTTTGACTCAGACCATCAGCTGCAAAGATCTCAAGTCAGGCCCACATAAGCCCGCCTACTAGTTATTACATGCCTACTATGGACCAGGCATAGACCAACACCTCTCCAGATATGTAAGCAGAATTGTTGGTATCGCCTTTATAGAGGGGAAAGCTCAGATTCAGAAAAGACAAGAGACTTACTCAAGGCACATAGCTTATTAGTTGTTGAATGATCAAGAGCAGTAACTTAGGCTGGACTGATGGCTTAGCGGTTAAGACATTTGCCTGCAAAACCAAAGGACCCTGGTTCAAGTCCCCAGGACCCACATCAGCCACATTCACAAGGGGATGCACACATCTGGAGTTCATTTTCAGTGGCTAGAGACCCTGGCACACCCATTCTCTCTCTCTCTCTCTCCTTCCCTCCTTCCCTCCCTTCCCTCTTCCCTCCCTTTCTCTGCCAAATAAATAAATAGAAATAAAATATTTTTTAAAAAGAACAATAACCTGAGTCAACTGTACATGGCTCTGGGAACTATGACATTGAAATTTTAGCCTAGAAGAGGCCTCTGAGAGGTTTCATTCTGCATTTAGGGAAATGAAGGCCCATGGGAAGAAAAACCAGGTTACCCTGAGCTAGAACTTAAATCTGTCCCAACACATTCTGACTTGATTTGAATCCTAAAACAAAGATTGCCACTGCAACAGTGAGAACAGGACAGTCTGAAGGGGATCAGTATGGTTGGCCCTAATAAGACTCCACCCTGCCTCTCCATACATGTCTGGTAAAGTCTAAGACACTTCATCCAGCACTCACGACCCTGTGGGACCTACACTTTACTGGCCTTGTCACAGCCCAGGTCCTCTGTCCCACAGACTGTCTTCACTCTAGGAACCTGTGAAACGTGTAGCTCTTTAAAAATGCTGCTTGTCCTTGGTACCTCTGAGCCTTTGTCCAGACTCTTCTCCACCCCTGGATTTCTCCCACTTGGCCATGGCCAACTATCGCCTCCTCTGAGAAGCTCCCTGAGCCCCTGGATGGAGCCAGGTACCTATGGTGCCCCAAGTTTCTTGAGTCATAGTACCTGAATGCCATTCACTCAGGAAGTTTGGATTAGGAAGCCATGTCCCTGCCCCAGACATTTCCTGGACTCCCCATTTTCTCAGGATTAAAACAAGTCTCTGCAGTGGACTGTATACCTCTCTTATGCCTCTTCTCTCAACACCATCTCTGCCTTCACACTTGGCTGTTCCCTCTTCGCAGATACTTTTCTCAGGTTTCACCCCAGCTCACTCCTCCTCTATCTTCAACATCACCAGCTAAGTAAGGCACTTGCCACGTGAGCATCAAGACCTGAGTTCTGATCCCCAGTATCCATGTAAAAGCTAGGCATGGTGGTGTGTGCATATAATCCCAGTTCTGGGGAGATGGAGACAGGAAAATCTCCAGTGCTTGCTGGCTAGCTTGTCTACCTGACTTGGTGAGTCCCAGGTTTTAAGACCCTGTATAAAATAAAATAATAATAAGGTGAAGAGCAATTGAAGATGGCATCCAACATGGGCCTCTGACCATAAACGCGCACCCACACCTGCACCCACATGCATACAATACTCATGTGCACCATGCATATACACCAAACACAGCACACACATAAGCATCACCCAATGAGACTAGCTCTATCCACCCTGTCCAAACTACGGCCTGACTTTATAATGTGGAACCAAAGAGGGCAGCTGTGTGAGGCTTATCCTCTCATGGGAAACCCCAGAGACCCAGGAAGTCTTTGCCCCATAGTGTGAGCAGAAGAGGTGTGTCTGGAAGCTGAGACAGAAACCACTTGGTAGATGGGACTGTACCTGGGGCTAGAGAGAGACAGAGGAGGAAAGATCCTGCAAGGCGAGAGGCCATAGAAGAACGTCCACTGGCCCCAGATGGAAGAAGAATGTTCTGGCAGAGAGAGCCTTGTATGAGCAAGCCAAAGACTGAGGGTAGCAGGGAGGGGTGAGAGCTCCAGGTGACGGCGAGCCGTGCCAGGGCCACGACGTTCTGTCTGTGCTTGCCCTCCAGCCTCCAGACGTGGCCTCCCCAAGGGCAGGGATGTGCTACCCATCTCCACATTCTTGCTGTCCCGGGACCTCCAGGCGCCGGGCACAGAGCAGGTGCCAGTGAGTGACTCTTGTGCGAGCCACTGTGGGCACAGCCTGTGCTTAGTGCATCTGAGAGGATGAAAGAGGAAGGAGCCGCAGAGGCTCTGTGTCTGGGGGCTCTGACTGTGGGGTGAAGGGGATAGGAAGGAGAGGATCCGGACTCCATGAGGCTTGGGGACCAGGGACCTACTTTTGGTGAGCCTCACCCTGTGTTGTTCACTAGGGGCCAGGCTGGGGTAACTCATGGCAGAGAGCTCCTGGTCACAAGTCTGATGGCATGGGGGTCAGGAAGGGACAGGACAAAGCTGGAGCGAGACTGCGCCCATAAGGTGGAAGAAGGAAGCACAGGGTGACCTCAGAGAATGATGAGCTCAGATTTCCTTTGAACTTCTAATCAGAAACACAAAAGTGGAATAAAGCTGCTAGGTTAGTGTGCCCAAATTCACATTGTAGTCCAGGCTACGTGCAGAGTGCACAGGCAGAAGCTAGCACCTCGAGGAGAGACTAAACTGTCCCCAGACACGGCAACATCTAACACCGCCATGGCCATGCACATCGGCCTATGCTGGTGCTGCATCTGCAAGTGGAGGCCTTGAAGTCTCAGGGGCTGAGGACCCAGAGGCTGTAAGGCTTGTCACCGTTCTGTAGTCAAAGAATCTGGGCTGGAGAGATGGCTTAGCGGTTAAGCGCTTGCCTGTGAAGCCTAAGAACCCCGGTTCGAGGCTCGGTTCCCCAGGTCCCACGTTAGCCAGATGCACAAGGGGGCGCACGCGTCTGGAGTTCGTTTGCAGAGGCTGGAAGCCCTGGCGCGCCCATTCTCTCTCTCTCCCTCTCTATCTAGCTTTCTCTCTGTCTCTGTCGCTCTCAAATAAATAAATAAAATATAAAAAAAAAAAAGAATCTTCAGGAACAACGTAAAATGGGAACTAGGCTTGAGAGAGATTGGGGTAGAATCCTGGCTCTTCAAGCATGGTGTGCAGAGCAGATGTACAGGTAGTGGAGAACAGGAGCCCCAGAAAGTTCAATCCAGGTCAGAAAGATACATGTACCTTGCTGCCATGTAGAAGATGACAAAGTGGCCTTCAGAGACCGGGTCAGGATAGGTGTAGGGCCTGGGGCCAACCAAGTGCACCTCTGGCTTAAGTGCTTGCCCGCCTCCCTCCCTCACTGTCCCCACCTTCAGTAAGACTGTGCCGTGGCTCTGCAGTACCAGGTCACTAGCACTGTTATTGGTCTACTGGTGGCCAGGGTTGGGGGAGGTCTCCCAGGAGCTTTTCTTGGGATTCTTGAGAGGTACCAGTAGCTACATATCTGTCTTGTCCTGAACAAACAGGTATGTAGCAATCTCTTCCAGCCAGGTCTGTCCTGAACAATCCAGGCCACACCTGCCCTATAGTCCTGCCTCCCTCATTGCCCTCTCCTGACTCCCCACTGAGATATAAGTATCATGGGGGACAACAAACCAATCCTGAAAGTGCTTGGTGGCCCCTAGCCTGACACAGAGCAGGACCCATGGTGGTTCTCAGTGGGTGTCTGCTGGGTCGATAGTTACAGCAAAGCAGGTGGTTGAGATCACAGTAATCAGCAGACCTGGGCCCTTAACCATCCCAAGCCACAGGTCTCACATAGCCGTGCTGAAATCCTCCCCCAGGTCCTCACTCCAGTCCTATTCAGCCTTGTCACCCATCTCAAACTGATCTTTCTAGGGCCCCAGGGACAGTATATGTCCTCTTCAAAATGTTATACATCCTGCACTTAAACTTGTCATGGGAGATTTAAAGCCCTGAACAAGTCTAATGACATCATTAATTTGCTTTCCTCCCAGCCTTGGCCCAAACCCAGGCCCCATCCTTGGCTCAGGGCCAAGGCCCATCAGCCTGAGACATGCAGAGAATGTCGGCCAGCGGCTGGGCAGCCAAGGGAGCTTCAGTGTCCAGTTCAACTGCTTCATGGCTTTGAAATTTAACTCATTTTCTTGTCCTTGTAAATATTTTTAGCTCCCTAAGGAGTGACAGGAGACACATCTCTGCACAAGTGCTTTCTGTGGGCAGGAAGCCCAGGCAGAAGGCCACATGTCCACAAGTCCCATGGACCTGTGGGAGAGGGGAGGGAAACAACACTTCCCTGGAGTGCTCTGATGGTTCTGAAACCATGTGTTTGTCCTCTCTGTCTCCAGTTCCTGCACAAGGCTACCCTCCACTGTGACATCACCAGCTAGGTGTATAATTCCAGAGCCCTTAGTGCCACGCACTGCGCTGCTTCCTAAAGCTGAGTCACTGGACCCCTGTAGCAATGTATGGTACCAGGGCGGACCCTGCGTCTCCGAGAAGCCATGTAACCTAGTCAGCATCAGGCCTCCAAAGTAGTCCACAGCCAGAGAGGGGCAGTGGTCCAAGCATGCTGGCCATATCACTCCAGAGCCTTCTCTTCTTTCACTGTCACCAGCCCGTTCATTTTTCCACTTGTGCATTGATTGAACAACCATGTATTTGTGGAATAATATGTTCTCCCATTATTTTCTACACCACAAAAATGGAACAAAAGAGCCTTTGAGGGGCATGTTTCCAGAAATAACCCCTCTAGTTATAAGCTCTGTTCTTACCCACCACTTGCACATGCACACACACATTTAGAAGTCTTTGGCGTTTCCTACAGCCGTGTTGAGTGTGACCTGTTTTGTCATCCCTTCCATAGTCAGGGAGGGTAAGATCTCTGCTCCTGGATTTGTCTATTTGCCAAACAAACAGTCCTCAGACATCAACTCTGTGTGGGCCCTGATTGGACATAAGAGGGCTGCTGCATAAACTATGTCGGTTGTGCACTGATCAAGTTGAGAAGACAGAGCCCTGACTTTGCCTCCCCCCAGAGCAGTATTAGGCTCAACCCCTTAGCAGGTGTCCTACCTCCCACTCTTCTTCTGGGTCTTGGCCAACAGATATCAGAGGCCAATTTTCAGGATACCTTGAAGGCTCAAAGGGTTCACTCTCTGCTTGCTTTCCCATTTTCCATAGAACAGATGTTGACAACCCAGAGGTGGCTAGAAAAGCCATGTTGTTGGGCTGTCAGGAACTAAAACCACCAGGAAAATTGTATTCAGGTTAGACCTCCATCAGTCTCATGCCTGTCTTGGGCGTTGTGCCTGGGTTGGTGGTGGTGGACATGGAAGAGGTGAGCCCAGGTGGAAGGTATTCTGGGAGCAAGAGCTTTAAGGCTGTTATGACATGGATAGGCTGGGAGGGAGGAGGTAGACCTCAGTTTCCCCAATGGCACACACAGTTTGGAGGTCACCTGGATGACAGGAACACAAGCAAGGTGGCTGAGGTCAGAAAGGGGCAGTGCAACCTTGTTTAGATTTGAGGACCACGGACGGGGCAGCTTCCTTGTACCAGGCCCTGGCAACCTGAAATGACCAAGACGCCATCCTTGAATTCAGAGAGGCCTCTGCCTAGTTCAAGAACACTTCAGCAGTGCTGTGGCCAGGCCACATACTGGGTATGGACAGTGAAGGGCCCAGAACGGGGAAAGCTGGTTAAATCCTAGGCAGCTTGATACAGGCATCATTATGGAAGGAGCTACAGTGCTGGAGTGGAAGTTTTCCAGATGAAATAAAGGCATCTGGCTCATGTCCTGGGAAGTGTGGAGCCAGGTGGGCAGATGGTGGCTCAGACATGGGGTAAACTGAAGGTGATGACCCTGTCAAACAAGGAGGGCAGCCACAGCAGCATTCCTCATCTCATTTAGTCCCCATGGTGACGTCAGTCTCTCCCACAAACGCCCCTGGCTCAGCAAAGTGGAATAACTTGTCCAGTGCATACAGCACCAGAATTGGATCTGAAGCAGGGTCACACTAACCGCATGCCCTGTGGCCTCCTGCAACACCATGCCGCTAAGTTGACCTGGCACACTCTCTTGTTGCACTGAGTTCCAGGCCAGCTCTGGGCTGGGGGCTGAAGTGAGAGTAGTGTGGAGCAGGCACAGCCCCAGCCTCCTTGAGCCCTCAGTTTCTGCCAAAGACACCAGGCAGACCCAAGTGGAGGGGAAGCCACTGGGATACACAGCCTGGCTCTGCCTTTCACTAGCTATAGCTGCATTGGTCTCTGGATCTTTTCCTTTGTGCTTGCTTCTCCTATAAAACCAGAGCTACGCTCAGTTCAGAGGGTTTGGACAGCCTGCTCAGATCTTAGAAAAGTAAACTGCCAGACCCCCGCTGGGGCTGCGCATTTATCTGATGCACGCCTTGCTCCGTTAAGACCTGAGCGAGGCCTCTATCTTGTCGTTGCAGCTGCCCAACTTCATCAACACCACTCTCCCGCCACATGAGCAGGTGACAGCCCAGGAGATCGACAGCTACTTCCGCCAGGAGCTCATCTACAAGAGAAACGAGCGCATGGGGAGGCGGGTCATGTCCCTGCTTCAGGAAAACCAAGACAAGATCTGTTTCTTTGCCTTTGGAGCAGGTTTGTCCCCAACCTTTACTTGTCACTGGAAGATTTAAGGCCCAGAATGCAGCTGGAAATGATGCCCAGAAGCAGAGCTAAGACCCTGACTCTTCACCTGCTTCTGGTCAAGGGTTCTCTTATCACAATGCTCACAGACAAAGCAGGGGGTCCCCGCCTGATCCAGGTGACTTCCATGGCCCCTTCAAGCCCCAGGAGAACATATGAGAACCCAGAACCAATGCCCAGCCTTGACCTGCCCAGCAGAATCAGGACCAAGGCTGCGAGCTCTGTGGCTCAGGGGGAAAGGATGAACTCCAATAGCCCACCATCCTGGCTCCAGACCCAGCCCAGCCATATGCCACATCCCCTTAGCTGGTGTCTTCTCAAGGGTTTAGTCCCTTTTTCAGCAAATGGGAGTGGCAGCAATAAATATTAGATAGTTGTTGAGTTAAACATATCTATGTTGTAGAGAAGTTGTGAGGATTAGGAACACCTGAATAACCTGCCACGTAGTTGGAATTCAGAATGGCAGTTCTAGTCATCGCTGTTATCACCATGAACTCAAGCGTCACTGTGTGGTAGGCCCTGAGCTTCTGGGGATCTGCCTCTTTCTGCTTAGGGAGCCCAGAAGTCTGGACACGGCTCCTTCGTCCCTTCTCTCTTTCCCCCTTTCTCTATGGGTGTCTCTGCTAACGATAGCACAGAAATGGCTATACTGGGGCCAGGATCTTGTATTTGCCTTGTTTCATAGTCAGCTTTTTCTCAGCAATTTATGACAGCACACATTTACTTCTCGCCACTTGGGTGGACAGACTCCGCATCATGTCTTGTGAGAATTCGGGGGTGGCTTAAAGACATGTTCACCACGCCTTCTGCCAAGCTCACTGCTGCTGCCTGCCCTCCCTGCCCCCTTCCCTCCCCACACCCCCAGGGTCAAACACAAGGTCCTCACAAATGCTCTGACTATGTAATGGGGTTGTTCACTATTTAAGCTCTGCACCCCAGCCCTCCATTCAGCCCCAAGTATGTCAAGGACAAGAGTACCAGAATAAATCTCTCTGGTCTGCTCTTCCCTGCCCACCTTCTGTCATCCCTAGCACAGTGAGCCATATGGAAGGGGCTCAGACCCAGATGCAGGCCATCTGGGACAATGCATTAAGGTCATAGAAGGTGAACAAAAAGAGCTCTGGGCTCATGTTGGAGCTCTGTACACTGTAGCCTCCGGCAAGTCTCTTTCCCCCATGTAGCCTCTGTGTACTCTTTCAGACAGGAGAAGCCACGGCTGGCTTGGATGGTCTAGGATTCCAGGCTAAGCTTCTAATACAGGTGTAAGAGGGAAGGATCTCACAGGAGCTGGAGGAGCTTCATGGAGGAGCCAATGTGAGCAGGACCTTGAATAACCACATGTGAGCATCGTGCTGTATAAGACCACATCAGAGCCCTGCAGCACAAGGTCCTGACAGATCCCTAATGTCTGCTAGGATCAGGATTCCAGCAGTTCTCAGTATTCTCATTGTTTTCTCAGAACCATGACCCTGCCAAATTGCAGGTTCTTAAGACTCCTCCAGTATCAGCTAGGACGTACAGGTAGACACTGTGCTCAGCCTGTCTCCTGATTCTATCACTATACCCTCTGCTCAGAGACAATCTCATTCATGCGAACTACTCCAGGCTAGGGCCCACCAGCCTCAGAATTGTCAGTGCTGGGTATACATTGCACATAGGAAGCCAGAGAGCTTTAGCGTTATAATGAAGTGATGGTGGTGATTCTTCCTGATGGCAGACTCCCCAGAACACCGCCCAGCTGCTGAGGCCCTCTGTTCTGCTGAGACAACCTATTCCCTCTTCTGCTGGGATGCCATGGTTTCCTAAGATTTTTCCTCCCCTGTCTCTTCTCACACAGGGTATATTGTCATCTCTTAGTCCGAGCTTCCCTTCTCAGTTCTGAGAAGATGCTCATTTCCATGTGTGGAATGAATGGATGAGTGTGATGACACTAAGGTCTCAAGCAGAAATGCCCCATGTTCCTCTCTTACTCCATAACAAAGCATGATTTAGAACCTGTCTGCTGCCCCAAGAGGGGAGCCTAGGAGTTCTGGCAGCATTATAGGTGATTTTTGGAAACTAAGACTGGATTGGTCAAAAAAAAAAATATCTGGGAATCATCTAGAAAGAGAGACCCTGGTCCCATCAGTGAAACCACACAGGCAGAGGCTAGGAGTGGAGGGCCTCGTACTAAACAGGGTTTTCAAAGAGAAGAGGCAGCAAGATGTTCAGAAAGACGATGGATACAAATAGGGCAAGAGAAGAGTTAAGTCAAAGACAAGAAGGTGATCAAATGAAATATCCTGCTATTGTGAAAATGCCTTGCTTGCTGAAATGTTCCATGTGGTTTTCTCAGAGCCTTACTTAATCCATCTGTATGACAACATGAAGTCTATAGTCCCTCCCATCACTAGAGTTCTACAGTCCCATGCTCTCAGTGATTGGTCCTGAAGGAGGCAGGCTGAGTCAGAGAAATCTTCTTAGGAAGAAAGGAAAGAGCTGAAATGACCCTTATCCAGGGACAGTGTCCGTCCAGTGTTTCTCACCACCCCCATAGCCCTCAAGGCAAGACCCATCCCCACTTCTTCCCATACCCCACTTGATTCTGTACTAGTGACCTCGGAACTCAGAGCTCACGGATAATCTATAAAGGACAGCCATGGTCCACACAGGGCCTTTGGAATCTTAGAAACAAGAAGCCATCATGTGTCTCCTCCCCTCTCAGACAGCACCCAAGTTTGCTACACACTCCCCAAGCAGAAGCATGGGGCCATAGCCTGCAGATGTGCTGCAGAATTTCCAACAGAAGTATTAAAAGAGCTGTGTCACCCTCCTGCACATGTATCTGGCAGTAGGCACATCTGCTGTGAGCTGCCATCCTTGGCCATGTGCCACATTTGGCCTGGAGCATTCTACTGGGCAGAAGGACATCCTGTGCTGGTTTGTGCCTGGCTACCCCACTCTGGAAAGGGGAGAGTCAAGAAGAGCTGCAGGCCAGTGGCCAGTGTTACCAGCTGGAGCTCCAAGGTGGCACTGTGAGCACAGAAGGACTGGAGAATCCCGGCGTTCAGCCCCGCACTCTTGGTGGGCACTGCAGAGAAGGCACGAAGAGAAGGCCTACACGGTGGGCTGTGAAGCTGAGCTGCTGGGGCGAGAAACCTAGGCTTCTCCCTGAGAAGCAGCTCTGGGTGGATCAGTGTTCGCTTCTCCTAGCCTTCAGAGTTCTCTTTGGTTTTCTTTTTGTTTTGTTTTGTTTTTCGAGTCTCACTCTAGTCCAGGCTGACCTGGAATACACTATGTAGTCTTAGGCTGCCCTCAAACTCATAGCAATCCTCTTACCTCTGCCTTCCAAGTGCTGGGATTAAAGGTGGGCACCACCACATCCAGCTGGAGTTCTCTTTGCAACTGGCCAGAGAGTCAATGGGCAGTGGATAAACAGCTCAGTGCCTAGCGCGGCAGCATGGCTCTACCAGAGTGATGCTATGAATCCACTGCTACGTGAGGGTCCCTGGTCCCTTAGAGACTACAGCCCTTCAGGAAGAGGGCTCCTACCCAGAACAGTAAGCCACCTGGGCAAGACGGTGACACTGCAGAGAAATTCCAGGTACTGAGGTTATCACTAAGTGGCAGGCTGAGGAGGGTGTGGGCCTCTGCTCCTGCCCACATTGCAGAGCAGCAGGGAACCCTGGGGCCCTGAGGCAGTGCATTAGAGGGAAGTACTTCTGAGGGTTGTGAAGCATCACTGCTATGGCCAGGACGATGCCTGAGCTGGCCCCTGCCACCCACAGTTACAGAACCCGGCACAATCCCTGGCCTGGCCTGGCCTGGCTTGAGCTGGCCCTGCACTTATTGCCTGGGGCCAGAGTGTTGGGACTAGGAGGAAGTAGGTCACCTCTGATTCATCTCATCTACTTCATCTGCACACGCACGCGCGCACACACACACACACACACACACACGTGTCTGGTATTCATTTGACATGCAGTAGATATCTATAAAGGCTTTAGGAGAAAGTACTCCAGTCCTTCAGGGTGTTGCTGATCAACACCACCAGGGCTCCTGCCTCACCCTGGGTCACACTGAGATAGGCACTAGCATCAATTTTGAAAGCATCTGTTCTGAATGACTCCAAAGCTCCAGTTCTGAGGATTTTCTATCTCAGAGGAATGGCTTGGTGAGGGTAAGAGGTGCTAAGAGGAAGTTCACATTCATCAAGGTCCTGACAAGGACCCCCTTGCTGCACAGACAGTGTCAGAAGGCTCCAGAAGGATCCTCACCAAGGCCCAACCCTTTCCTGGACAATGACCTCTACAAGTTTCTTGATGTGGACATACCCATGCCATGCCTGGGTTCAGGACTAGTTTTGCCCTTTCTGCCTGCATGACACTTGCAAAGTTCTGTTAGCTTCAGCATGGCTGTTGGGAGGTCGAATGAGAAGCAAAGGCTGCTTAAAAAGGCAGGAGCTCGGGTTCCATCCAGGCAGCACCACTACCGTGCATCTCCATGTCCCCTATGCAAACTTGCCAGCCTTCATACCTCCAATACAGCTCAACAGTTGCCTGGGAGGGTCTTTTCTGGTCCTAGCTGAGATCTGCTCCCTACTCTGTCTCCCTGTCACTTTGTCCCGCCTAGTGAGAATTCTACAGCTCGTCCCTCCTGCTCCAACCCCCAAGGTACCCACCTCCCCTTGTCCTTTATATTCGCCTGCAGAGCCCCCGTTGAGGCAGCACACACCAGTGTCTTACCCCTTCGCCTGCATGCTCTCACACCACTTCCTCATGAGTACCCTGTCCCTTCTCTGTTCCTCTCTGCCCGCTTCCTCTACAGCCCCTAGACTCTGCACCCTGACCCTCCATTACCACATAGCCTCACTCTGCTGTGTTCCTGTTGCTGCTTCCTCAGGGGTAGAAATCACAGTGTGGCCTGAGGCTGGCTTCTCATCTCAGTCCCCAGTGAACTGAAAAGGCCCACCCCTGCCATAGGAGGCCACAGGACAGGGAGGGAGGCCTGGCCTTCAGTGCCCCTTCACCTAATCCTGGGGAGATGAGAAGCCTTGGTGCCCCCAATTGTCCATCCTTCCTGTCACACTTCCTTGAGAAAACAAACACCTCTGTAGCTTGATATCTGACTGGAGGCCCTGGCAGTGAGATTCACATTTGAAAGTTTCCCTTGCATTAATTTCAGACGGAACATAAATACAGATTGGGATGCCTCTTCCAGGAGGAGAAAAATGGAAACCCGCGTGCTCACTGGAGAGAAAACATGTGTGCTGGCTGAGGGGCGCTCGCATTGCTCTGGAGCCTTTGTGGGAACATCTGGTTCTCCCCTCCTCTGCCTCCCAGCCCCCACAGCAGCCTTAAAATTGCCCTGTTAATTGGTGCATTGTTCTTGCTGAGCACTTACACACTTTTCTCTCCAATCTGCTGAACGTTGGAAGGTACACATATTTCTGACAGTTTCATGCCCCTAAATATGAAGTTAGCATCTCTTCAGTTGCCAGTACTTTGGAGTGGGCGTGTAGGAGCTTGCCTTGAACTGAAACCGCTCTTGGGTACAGCCCAGAGCCTTGCCTCTTAACCAGCTGTCTGACCTTGTGCAGGTCCTGTCCCCTCGCAGAGCCTTGGTTTCCTCATCTGTGAAGTAGGGGCACCTGCAAAGACTGTTTCAAGGACACAGTGAAGCTGCAAAACCCATAGGCTCACTGACTGTATTCAGGTTACACCACAAAGTAGAATCATGTAGGTAGGAGGCCTTAGGAGGATGGACCCTGTGTAGAGAAGTTGACACAGAGGGAAAGGAGGGTGTCCAAGCCACACATTTAGTTGGTGAGCTGGGCTTTGTGTCCAGGCTCTGCCCTACCCTGCCCGCTCATGTCACATGGTCAGGTGGGGCTGTCAGACTATGCACTCTGCTCCATAAGTCTTGGGCCCTGGCCTTTTTCTTGGCTCTGAAACATCTCAGTGCTGTACCTTTTCCTGTTTGTATATAGATGTCCTGTAAGTGGGCCCCTGGTTTATCTCAAGGAGACAGTACCAGCCCCACCGTTTTGAAGGCATGCACTTCCCCGGGCACTCAATCCTCTTTGCCTCCAGCTGAACCCACTCGTCCTGGAGTCACCTTTCCACCAGGCTCTTCACTCTCACTTCTGGCTTCTGGCCTCTTTCTCCTCTTCCTCCCTCTCTCCTTCCATCTCTGCCTTGGTGTCTTTGCATCTCTTTGCCCTGCCCTTGTCTCTTTTTGGTCTCCTCTGGCTCTGCTTTCCCCTTTCTCCCTGCCATTGCTTCTGTGTCTCCAGTATTTCTCTCTCTGGGTTCTTCTCTCCAGATCCTGGGGCTCTCTTCTCTTCCTTCCACCCTATGACCAGCTCTCTACTTTTCCATCTCCCTCTCTTTGTCTCCATGGCTCCCTATGCCCCACCCTCTTTTTGCTCCTCCACTGTCCTCTCGGACTCAGCAGATGAAATGGAACGTGTCTTCCTGCACAGAGCTGGCCAGAGAACAGCTGGAAGCTAGTGCTGGAGGGAACTGCTGAGCAGTGGCCAGGAGCCCCGGGGAGGCTGGGCAAGCCAAGCAGACTGAGCCCCAACACCACAGGGCCCCTTTGGAAACCTTCCACCACCTTTCTGCAGGTTCCAAAATGGGGGTGGTGCCTTGCTCAGGATTTCCAACCTTGAAGACAAGCCTACGCCCTTTCTGTCAGCCCCTGGGGACAGTATGCACTGGACCCTGACTTGATCCTGTACAAGAGCCAAGCCCCTGGGACTGATGGGATCTGGAGGAGCATCACCAAGGGCCAGGGCTGGGCTACAAGAAGGGCGAAGCTGGGTCTCCTGGGGACAGGATGAGATCATGGAAAGGAGGTGGAGTAACAAGCTGTGTCACTCATTCATTCAGCAAACACTCATGGAGCCACTGTGGTGCGCCAGATCTGGGCTTAACTCTGGGGACAAAGATGAATCAGGCACAGTCCCACCCTCAAAGAGTCCCCCCTCAGGTGTTCCTTAGGGAACATATTCCAACAGAGTCAGCTCTGAGGTATGGCAGGTCCGTTTAACTGCAGTGAGGAGAGGGAACTAGAGAACAGGGTGATTTCTGCAGTCTGGCAGGAGATGGTGGTGGCGGTGCAGTCAGGTGTGCTTGAGAGGTGACATAAGGGGTCCCTGGGGACTGTAGGAGGATGAGGGTTGCCATGGCTTGGCTAGCAATGGCTAGTAGAGGCACAGTGCCTGTGTAGAGAGAAGGCAAGGCAAACTGGGTTAGTGGGCACGGAAGGGGGTTGGGAGAAGATGTCCATGGGCCATTTGGGCAGCTGGCTCTGGACTAGGTGTCACTTCAGTGTTGTCAGTGTTGTAGGGTCTTTGACCTCATAGAGAATGTTATCGATGCCTGGAGTTGGAGCAGACTAAAGAGGAAAAAAGTTATGGAGCAGAATCCACTCTGGAATGCTTGCAGCTACGGGAATGCAAGGGAGGGCTGAGCAGAGCCAGAGATGCCCTGGCACAGTGTCCAGGGCCCCATGGCATGTTTCAGGTCGGCCCGTGGGACCCGTGCAGGACTGTGCTGAGCCCACATCCCTCAGACCTCCCCAGACGGCCCCAGCCTCCAGATAGTCTGTGGAAATTCCCTGCTGACCCTGTGCCACCTAAGGCTTACTTGTCCTCCAGCTTTTGAGGTACTCTGGGTTGTCACAGGGACCACAGTTGGGCCATGACACCTTACATTTGAACCCAGATATCTGTAGAGATCAAAAAGAACTTGCCTCACTGCCAGGAGGAGAGGCCAGGAGCTGCTAGCAGAAAGCCCTGGCGCTTAGGCTCTGGGAGCTACCACGCACTGCTCTCTTCCAGCCCAGCAGAATCAGAACAAGTAAGAGGGGACAGGACAGCTCTAGCCCAGCCAAGAACTGTCTTTAGCGCCTCTTAGGATGGCATGCCAGCCTCTCCCTCCTCCTGCCTCACTGGGCCTTCAAGCTGTCCCAGGCACAGTCCAGAGATCTATGTACCCATCTGACTCGTGGGATTAAATAAAAAGACTGGCAGAAAAGCCACCCAACCAGGATCACAGGCTGAGGGGGACTCAGAGCTAGGTTCTGCTGTCCTCAACACGCCAGGTCAAGGTCAAAGCTCCGCAGCCCTGTTCATACCTGTACTGACCATCCTTTCCATAGGTAGTTTCCCACCAGGCCTTGCATCCTCTAGACATGCTGCTCCCCTACACAGAGGCTCTTTCCCCAGTGCTGTCCATTGCCGTCCTCGCCCAGCTAGCAACGTCGCCTCCAGAAAGTCGGCCTTGTCCCCACACTGGCCTGAATGCCCTCACATGCCTGCACGATCTCCTCTGTTCTGCATCCCAGACGTCTAAAGGCAGATTCTGAGACTAAAAGGGCCCCGAACAGGTCTATGCCTGTCACACACTGTCCAGTACAGGGTGTGCACCAGTCAGTATTGATTAAGTCCATGACATGAATAGATGGGGAGAAGGATGGAGGGAGGCAGGCAAAGAGAAATGAAAGGAGGGAGGAGGAAGAAAAGAGGTGACCATCTTTTCATGAGGGCCTTCAGTGAAACAAAACTATCTCCATGGACAGTTTTTCAAGCACCCCAATCTCTCTCACACATACAGAGGAAACTGAGGCACTGCAGAAACCAGCTATGCCAGAAGGCTCAGACTGTGTGTCAGATGTTGAACCGGAGTCCTCAGCATTCCCCGTGTAGTGATCTTTCCTGGGCTCCCCGGGTGGAACTTGGGGACTGTGACAGGCTAGCCAGAAGGACTGATATGTCCCAGGTTGGCAGGCCAGAGGGCTGAGGGCAGACCCTCTGCTCCAGCCCTGAGCAGTCCCTGGCTCCCTCTCTGTTGAGAGCCTGAATGTTTCTCTGCCAGCTTGTCTACTCGGTTCTCTACCTCCCTGGGGCTGGTAGCACCTGTCATCACTTGTCACTGGCAATCAGACTCATGGGGTAGGAATTTCCCTCGAAGTTCTGGGATGGATGGCGAACAAGGGGGCAGAATGCTGCCCAGGGGCATGGGGCCCTAGGACAGTCTTACTGTGGGGACAGCTTTGGGGCACTGGGTGAGCACTAGCCAACCCTGCTTACCCTTCTCACACTGCTGAGATAGAGGCAGAGGCCTGAAGGCAGGGGGACATCCCAGGACCTGAACTCAGCAACCCCTGAGTCCACAGTGGCTTGGCTGTCCCAGGATTCTCCCTAACTAGAGGCCAAAAAGAGAGAAAAGGCTCCCCTGGGTCCTCAGGCCTCCTGCACCATGCTGAAGGGAAGCCACTCCCTTCTCTTCTGAGTCCTGTCCTGAGTTATTCATCCCCTATTCAGTGTCTCACACAGAACTGGCCACAAAACAGACACTTTGTAAATGTCTCTTGAGAGAATGAGCAGTGGTAGAGGTTGGGAGATGGACACCAGCTCTTTCCCCCATATACTTCTGGAGGCCACCTCTAAAGGACCCTTCTGTGTTTATACCTCATATAGGTCACTGTCATTATCTTCTGGGCCCTTCCTTTCAGTAGGGTTTTGTAGCTGACCCAGGGCCTGGGCCACCATGTGTACTCCAGGTGTCTGATGCACAGACAGGAGCTGAGGTCACGTTAGTGGCATTCGGCACAGTAATGCAACAGGCAGCACTTGAGGTATTATTGCAGTCCAGCTGCTGTTGTCTGGAGTCCTCACAATCTGGAGAGTGGGGTGGTTATCATCACTCCCACTTTACAGATGAGGAAACTGAGGCATGAAGAGATACATCTTGTGAGCAGCAGCGCTAGGGTATAGACCTAAGCAGGGTGGCACCATGGTCATATTGTCCCCATTGGGCTATGTCACCTGGGTTTAATGAGCCCTGCTGCTGTAAACTGGGCATTCCATTGTCCCAGCAACCACCTGGGAGGCCACTGGGGTACCTCACTAGTTTGCCAGGGGATGTCCAAGGCTGTCCCCTCTGGATGATGTCTGGAAATGTGGCTGAGCCCATTTGGTATCTTATATTACAGGTCACTTTCTGGGGAACAACACAGTCATCGATGTCCTACGGCAGGCAGGGCTAGAGGTGGACCACACCCCAGCTGGACAGGACATCCACAGGTAAGCATCAGCCATTTGGAGATACCTTAGAATTGGCTGGCCATGCTGCCTGACCACAGGCTATGTGGCCACTGATCCTACTGGCCTACTCAAGCCTAAGGGTAGAGTTGTGAAGCAGCCTCTGATGAGATGGGGCCGCTTGGGAACAGGCTGAAGCAGGTGTCATGACTAGAGGGGCTGGAGAAGGGTAAGCAGGAAGAGAGCTGGGGCAGTCTTGATGGGAGGTCCTGCTATAAATGGCAGTGAACACAATAGCACTTGCAAAATTCTGGACATTCAGATACAAGTGGATTGGGTGGGAGGTAGAAGTAACCTTCTGGGGTGCTGTCTGGAGATTCAAAGGATGTCCAGGCCCTGAAAGAAGATGGTGCCATGGGAAGACCAGCAACAATCTGCCTTCTAGCTCCACTCCATGGCAGCTGCTGTCCCCCCCACTCCTGGTCATCCCCTTCCTGCCTATGGCCTCTGTTGCCTCCTCTGACTATGCCCTCACAGCCAGCTGTCCTGCCAGGGCATACCTATTCAGCTCATAGAGCCTCTGTCCCGTCCTCTCTCCCTGTGATGGTTCCTATCCTACCCCGTCCCGCCTATCCCCAGTGTGCACACCGCCCCAGAGCAGGGATCAGCTCAGCCTGCCTGTGGGTCCACAGCACTAGCTCCTGGCAAGTGCCAGGCTCTAGATCCCCAGAAGCCCCGAAGGTCAACGTCAGGATCCTCACACTCAGGTTTAACGGACCCATGCTCCAGCCTTTATGCAGGAAACTTCCTCACTAGCCTGCAAAGATGACCCGTTGTGACTTCAGCCCCTGACCCTGAGGATAAGACCCAGATATGAATGTGGCCTCACTGATCACAGCCAAGGATGAGGCTGTTCACAGTGCATGGGTCAGTCTCTAAGTGCTTCTAACTCATTTCTCCTCACAACAGCCTGCAAGGCGTGAGCTATGAGATCTTGCCTTATAAACAGGGCTTCTGAGCCTGCAGGTAAAGTCACTTTTAGGACTTGCGTGACAGTCTGGCTCTAGGAATTCCTTGAGCTCCTAACCACTCATTGTATCTACTCTAGGGGTCGGAGTCAAGAGTATGGATAAAGACTCAGAAATTACTGAGACCTTGGCCTTCAGAGATGAAGCTTGCTGGGGTCCCCAAAGCATGAGCTGCTGTAGACATAGCTCCAAGCCCATACTCCCCTGGTTCCCATGGCATTTCTATAAACCCCAGTGTTGGGACTCCATCCCTGCCTCCCACCACTTCCCATCTCCTGAAGTGACCTGAAAACAGCTCTTCCTGCCCCTGCCATTCAAACTCAGCACGAGGCAGTTTGGGTGGTGGCCAGGTGCAGGTGTGTTGGAGGGTGGGGTCACAAGGTGACCTAGGGTGCAGGCCTTCCTCAAGTTCCTTCCTCTCCCATCACCTCACTCCTCCCCCACGCCCTCAAGGATCTTCTCCTTGAAGCTCATTGTGTGTGGCCAGGCTCCTAGTTTCCTCTCAGAACCCAGGCTTTAGAGGAAGGGGTCTATGCTGTACCCCCACAGGCTCTGGGAGGGCTCTCAGCCTAGTCTCTTGCACAGGGGAAGGAAGGAGTTGGCAGGGCAGAGGAGGGGCGGAATGCTGAGGAGGCTCCAACAATAAAAGCCTTCCTGACCACAGGTGCTTCCTGGAGCTATCTTTTTGTCTGACTGTTTTGAATTATCTCCTCAACAGCTGCGGCATCTCCACAGCCTAGACCCTGGGGGTCTGGGGTTGCCATGGGGGCCAGGAGAGGATGGGCTGAGCTGAGCTGATGGCCTTTTTCCCTTCAAAGAAAGAGAAGCCCCTCACCCACCATGCAGTAGAAGAGCAGAGTGAGAGGACAGGCTGCTTGAGGTCCTGGTGCCACCTCCCTGGCAATCTGTCTGCTCCGACACAATTCCTAAAAGCATTCCCAACCCTCCTCGAGGGCCAGATGTCCCCAAAGGAATTCCATTGAGGCCACAGAGAAGGGAAAAAAAAAATCAAAGGGAGAGTACTCCCAGTCTGAGGCATTATGTACGTCCCCCAATATGGAACTTGAATTCCACATGTAAGTAAGCCTACAAGACACTTTAGTGTCTGGCCAGCCAGGCTCTTCTGGCCAGCATCAGAGAGAGGCTTCAGTGCCAGGCAGTGTGCGGAGCCATTGCCTCATTCACTCTCTTGAGAGCCCGACAAAGCAGGTAGCAGCATTTCCTCCATTAGTCCCGTAACCTGTGAGTTGTGGAATGGGGATACGGGCCGCATCCATGGGCCTTCGGCTTGGGTGCTAGTGACTTCGCGCTGTCCTGCCTCCACTGAGAAGGTGCAGGGCCGTTCACCTGGTCCTCTGCCTCGGAGACATTCCCCATCACGTGCTGACGTGCTGTTCCCCTTCCAGTCCTGCTGCTGGAAGCCCAGAGCCTCTTCCTGAGGAGACCTCGGCCAGTCTGGCCCCAGCAACTCCCGCTGCTGCAGTGTCTGCAGCACCCTCAGTGACACCCACCACCCCTCCTGAGGAGGAGGACCCAGTCCTGTCCCCGCACCTCCTGCTCCCCGACAGCCTCAGCCAACTGGAGGAGTTTGGACGTCAGAAGAAGTGGCACAAGAGACAGAACAAACGCCAGAGGCCACGACAGTTCAAAGACCTCTGGGTCCGCATTGAGGACAGGTGAGCAGGGGAGAGGCACCCTTCCGCTAGGTACAGCCCACCCCAGGGCCGACCGGGCACATTGCCACCTCAAGCCCTGCTCTAAGTGAGTGGGGTGGAGGTGTCAGAGTGGCAATTTCTGGGCTGACTTGTCCCCATTCACAAAAGACCCCCATGCCCATCACCTGTCAGGGTTCATAGAACCTGTTCACCTCTGACTTTGTCATTTTTTGTTATTGTTGTTGTTTTTCAATACACAGATAAGTAGAATTTCCTGAATCTCTTAGTAGTGAAGAGCTGGGCCTGGTGACATAGGCCCGTGAGGCTAAAGCAGGAAGAAAGCAAGTTCAAGAGAATTCATAGGCCAGCCTGGGCATTTAGTGCAACTCTGTCTCAAAGATTAAAAGGGGAGATCTGGGAAGATGGCTCAGCAGCTTAAGGGGCTTGCTTACCACGCCTGCTGGTCAGGGTTCAATTCCCTAGCCACTCACACAAATTGCAGACCAATAAAAGTGGCTGAATCATCTATGTCCATTTGCAGTGGCAAGAGACTCTGATGTGCCCATACGCCTGCACGCAATGTGCACTTGCGAAGGAGGAGCTGGCTAGAGGCACAGCTCAGTGATGGAGCATTCACATAGCATGCACAAGGCTCTGGGTTCAATGCTCAGCCCCACAATAAATTAAAGTGAAGAAACGGGAGCTTCTTGGGTGTGTCATGGACACAAGTCTGCCATGCCAGGTCAGAACCTTTTTGTCACATTTGATTTATTGTCCTGTAGACTGAGTATGAAATTAGGAGCAAACAGAACAGGCTAGCTCTGCCAAAAGTCATGAACTCCCTGTGCCTACAAAAGCTGTGCGGGGACATGGTGGCTGGGAGGCTCCACAAGGGCCCCTGCTGAGAGACGTGATATGCGTACCTTATGCCAGCTCCATCGCAGGAGTGCTGCGGTCACCTTTGCTATAAATGGGAAGGAGCAGAAAGTACCCTAATGTGCTGGGATTCCTCCTCCTCTCCTCCGTCCTGCACCATCCACCTCAGCCAGTTACCAAACTTCTTGCTCTCTCTGTCTGCCGTCTACGGGGCAGTCTTCCTAGATCCTACTCTCTGTGGCAAGAATCTCTGTCTGCAGTGAATAGTGTCACCAGGTTACTGGGAATATCTCAAAGAGGCTGTCAGTGAGGGGGCAGAGTGCTACCCACTTGAGTAACACAGCCCTGAACTTGATGTCTGGACAGTGGAGCCTTAGAATCCAAAGTCCCTGTCTGGACTCTAAAGATATTCCTCAGAATATTCCTAAGCAGCCTAGATAGAATCGCCTTGGGCACTTAAAATAAGCAGTTTCCACACAGACTTCACAGATGAGAATCTGCAGGGCAGGGGCCTGGTTAATCTTGCTTATGTGCCCCGTGGAGGTTCTGAGCAGCTCTGGGCCAACTCTGCTTTGGTGGATTGATGGAAGGCCCAAGCTGGAGGGCCCGTCCAGGGCAAGCAGGGAACCAGGGCCCCCTTGCACTTTCCACATCTTGATTCTTCTATAGCCAGGTGGCTGAGCTAGTGACAAAAGGTTGATGTACTCCAGGCCCAGTCACAAAGGGCATGACATACACTATCTTAAAAAGACTTTCAGCAAGTAAGATTCAAGGCCACTAAGGTTTTAGGCGCTGATGTCACAGCGCCTCCCGTGGGTTCCTGGAGAGCATACTTCTACAGAGCCCTCCTCAGCCCTGCCCGCTGACAGCAGAGCCATCACTGCAGCTATATTGGCTCTGACACATTTGGGTCAGTTACCCAGCACAGACTGCCCCTGGTGACCAGGAGCAAGAGCATAGGGTTTCAGAAAGCTGCTTCCTTCAGCAGCCATGTGGCAAGGCTCGAGCAGTTCATTAGAAGCTCCAAATAGGCTGGTGGCTCAGCGCCCTGATCAACTCCCCAAAGTGACCAGGAGAACCAGCCGGGCGGGGGGGGGGGATTCCAACCCGTGGGTGGCAGGAGGCTGAGGTGTCAGCTCCAGCCTTGGGTACCCATCCCCTGTGTCTGAAAAGTAAATGTGAGCCAATGACCCCAACCAACTTCCTTTTCACAACACGGGCACGTGAAACACAGAGGCTGGCTTCAAGAGAAAAAAAACAACTTTTCTTTGGCAAGAGATGGCTTTTCTCCACCCCGTCAGGTAAACTGGCGGGCTGACATTCTACCTCTGCTCAGACTAGAGAGAAAGTTTCCACAGATGGGCAGCCTGCTTATTAATCTTTTCTTGCTGCTGCATGGGGAAGACAAGGACTCACTGCACCCTCCTGGAGTCCTCAGGATCCCAGCTTTCTCAGAGGAAGCAGAGGACAACCTGGAGCCCATCTGTAGCCCTTCTAACAAGCCGTCTTTCTTCATCACTTGCTGTCATGTTCTTCCCCCAGCTGTCTGGAACTGACCCTCCTCTCCAGTCTCCTCACTCGGCGTTCGCCTCCTGGCCTCTAGGAGGGTCTCAGTGGGTCTCCTGGCTCTCATGCCTGACCGTACACATCTCCCTGCTTAACTGGAGATCCTGCAGTGCCCCCTCCAGCAGCAGAAAAACTCACCTACAGCAGGGGCATCCCTTTCTCTCATGCTTTCCTCCTTTGGGTCCTCACCAGGCCGTGTGCTGCCCACCACAGGCCATGCCCTGCCCCCATGCCATTACATTTGCTTCTCTGTGCTTGGAGTGGGTTGTACGTGGCCCTTGTTAAGTTCCTACTGTGTCAGGTGCTTGCATCCTCCACATCTCGGTCTTGTCAAGACAACAGACAGCAAGGAAACAGAGTCTGCAGATCAGGGAACTTGCAGAGCAATGGGGTGTTGGAACCCACATCTGGGTCTGACCCTATGGGTCCCATCCATCAGCCACAGTCTTAAGGGTGCCCTTTCCACCCTCACCTGGCTGACCTCTCCCTTCCTACCACAGCCACCTCTGGGAGCCCCTCTCCTGGCATCACTCCCCAAACTGAAGTTCCTCACCTGTATTTCTAGGCAGGGGACCCTGGCAACCAGATCTGGGAGTTGGACAGCTCTGGGGTACCTGAGGCCTCATTGGGGTCGGGGGAGGATTGTTGACTACAGACATGAGCATGAGGAAGAAGAAACCAAGGAGCATTGATGCCTTCCTAGGACGGCCGCCACCTGGGGCAGGCTGGCCTCCCCTCGCCCCTCATTACCCAAGATGTAAACACAGTGGAGGAAGTTTAGAGAAGCAGCCGCCCGTGGCAGGATGATTTATGGAGACCCATGGAAAGAGCTGAGCATGTGTCCACAGAGCATGGAGGCAGAGCTTCCTCAGGAACCCCCTGCCTCTGAGAACCTGATAGAGGGGCAGTAGGGAGGAGTGTGAACACAGCAAGTCAGGACAGAGGCCAGTCTCGCATGATGTGGGCCCTGTAGCAATCCTCTGTGACTCCTGCTCTGCTAGGGTCCTGACTGGTCTCTGGAAGTCACGCCAACTCTTGTTCTCCATGTCCATAAGTCTCCAAGCATACAGGTGTGGCATACAGGTGTGTATGCAGGGAGGGGTGGAGGGTTGCATAAATAAGGGCAAAGTGGCTGGCTCATTCAGATTGGGAGCACAGCGGTGCTGTACAATACAGGACAGAGTATACCTTCTGAGTGCTGGGCAAAGCCAAATCAAGGCCCAGACCTGAGCATCAGTATGTGATAGGTATGACCCCTTGCTTGGCAAGTGCCACCAGGCAGTGTAGGGCACACATGTGCTAAGGCCTTAGTTTCACCTGAAGTTTGATCAGACAAAGCCATCAAAGAGAGGAGGAAACACAATGTACCTCCCACTTGGAGGGCTCTGCATGTCTCCTGCCAGCTTCCCTTCTATCCTAGGTCTCCAGCTCTTGTTCCTCACAACCAGGAATGGTTTGAGGAAGATCTAGGGTAATCAGAGTGTCTGTGTGAGGTCAGAACTCCAACCTGCTGAGAGGTGGGGAAGACCCCCATTGAGGATGGGGAAGTGGGGTCATCCGATGAACAAAAGCACAAAACAAATTCAGGCAGAGTGGGGCTCCAATCCCAGCCCTCCCCATCCTCTCTTAGGAGCTGGGACACTGAGATGATGCCTGCAAAGTCAGCGTCACCCCAGTAGGGGCACTGAAGCAGCTGCCACTAACATTAATGCCTCCGATGTCCAGTCTCGGGTCTGGGATGTGCCACCCTCCCCCAGCAGGCTGCTGCTTAAAGCCTTTCACCAGAAATGAACCCCACCCCTAGTCTAGCAAGGACGTGTTGGACACATCGCTGTCACTCATTGCAACCCTGTGATTGGTGCTGGTGGGATGTTACCTCCCTAGAAGGCATCGCTGAAAGAGTCCCGAGGTCTCGGCTGCCGGGCGACCCTGGAAACTCCCATCTCCACTCTGGGCCAGTTGTCCATCCCAGGGGAACATACCTTTCCAGCTCTTGTCTCCTGTGAGCCTTTAGAAAATGCTAGGTAGCTTGTCTACAGTCTGCAATGTTGAAGAGAAAGTGAAGGCATTCCCAGGGCAGGAAACCATGGGGCAGACTGTGAAGGCTAGCGGGACCCAGGTATCCAGAGGCCGAGCTGTAGGCAAACCAGACAAGTTGCCTAATTGCTTACATCTGACTTGCTTGACCCAAAAAGGCCAAAACCAAGTTGAAAACAGCCACAGGCTCTCCTCCAGCTGATCACATCTAACCAGGCAGTGGCCTCTGTTGCCCAGGCCCTGAATGCTGCAAAGCATACTGCCCCTACGTCTTCATGAAGGTCTCTTAAGAGGAATCTGGAGGCCTGTCCTCCTCCCCAGTCCCCCATCAATTCCCCGGGACTCTTTCCAAGCAATAAAAACCCCACTCAGGCTCAAGGGGGAGTTTTCATCTTTGGTTTACAAAGCATGAAAACCAGTGCGTACCTGCCCTTTGAATTTCCAGAAAACCAAGCCAGTGATACCCTGTGCCTAGCTCTGGATGGCTCTTGGGGAACTCGAACATCAAAAACTGCCCCTGACCCAGGGAGCCTCCAGAGGGGAGCGGGAGGAGGTGGGACTGACAGCTGACATGGCGCCTGGCTGTGGCTGCTTGTCTGCTTCCCTGGGCTTCTGCTATGGCCTCACTTCTGGCTTTTACTGTCAGAAAAAAGGTCAAATCTCCCGGTTTGTTCAAGCCCCTCTATTGTAAAGATAGGGAAACTGAGGCCTGAAGGACCTCAAGCCAGGGGGACAGCCCAGGCCTGCCCAGAGCTTCTGCTTTCCAGCCAGCCAAAGGCGCTCTTCCCAATTCAGGGGCCTGTCAGCTTGGAGCAGACGAGGCCCCTTGGTGCCAGCCATCTGTGGAGCCTGGGAATGCTCAGTGTGTTTGGTTTGGCCTCAAGGCCGCTATGCCATGAGACAGTTTTCCCCAGCATGAGTTGAGAGGGGGTGGGGACCTGGACTGGGGACCAACTTTGTGAGCAGAATGGGCCAGGGAGGTGGGAGGGAGGGGCACTCGGAGGGGCTGTCCCCTTCCCCAATCCCACCTCATTTCCCTGGGACTCCTTCCAAGCAATAAAAGCTGCACTCAGGCTCCAAGGGGGAGTTTTCATTTTTAGTTTGCAAAGTGTGAAAGAAAATTCCTCTGGGCGCCTTGTGAGACAGTTTTCACAATCCCTTACTTGGGTTTGCCCTCTGACGACAGGGCAGCCTGGGCCCCCGCTTCTGTCACCTCAGAGAGCATCCAGCCTGCTGCCCTGAAGCCATTCCTTGGAGCTTGTCAACTACCAAGGCTGGGACCCAGAGCAGCAGCTAATCAAGGATTTTTATGAACTTCTTATGGGGTGTGTGTGGGTGTGTGTGTGTGTGTGTGCGCGCGCACGCATGTGTGTGCACACTATTTCAGTTTTGCTTTTCATTAGACAAGAAAGGAAGGGTAGGAGCTGAGGTAATGAGGTAACGATGAGGGGCTGAGGTTGGCCAGGCTCAGACATTAATCCTCTCTCGGGGCTGAGGCCAGTTAGACTTCAGTCTGACCCAGAAGCCTCCACTGGGACTGTGGAAGGTCTCAGCAGGAAGCAGTGTGCTTCCCTCATGCTTACTTTGGGCTCAGGCTGGGGAGATGGCTGGTCTGTCCATTTAGTTTCTTGCAAGAAGCCCTCATCTCCTGCAAGCTCAGATGCTAAAAAGGGCCAATCTCCTCACACTTCATGGGAGCCAGGCAACGTTCTAAGAGTTCTCAGACAGAAATCGATTCTGCCCGCGTATTAAATACACCCACCTGACAATGGCATCAGTGGTAAATGCTAGGTGGCACCAAGGGGTGCTGAACACATCAAAGGCCTCCAAGGAAGAGGTGGTGGGCAGGCCTGTGGAAGTGAGTGAGCAATGGCAGCCCGTGCGGGAGTGTGCTGAGAGGAGTGAGTGGTGGGCCAGTCAGCTCAATGCGGTGAGATCCCCGCATGGTCTGAAGGAGGCCTGGGCAGGAGGCAAAGCACACGGGATGTTGTGAACTAGAAGGGGCATCAGAAGCCTGGCTCACTCCTGGTCTACGTGGACACTGTTAGGAACATCACAATTGATTCCTCTAGGTGAAGCAAAGGTCTCCCCTCTCCTCATAGCTCCTCTGAGACTTCCCACACACAGGATCTAGGGTACACCTCACCTGCTTTCGCTCTCCAGGCTGGGAAGAACCTGTGTAAAATGTGGTGGGTTCCTGGGGTCAGAGCGTCAGCAGAGTGCGGTGGAGAGGGAGAGCGGCCACCAGTGCGGACCTCTCCTTTTCCCGAATTCCAGCAGGACTGGTTTTTTTTCTTTTTTCTTTTAATTTTTTATTATTGACAACTTCCATAATTATAGGGAATAAACCATGATAGTTCCCTCCCCTCTCCCACTTTCCCCTTCACAACTCCACTGTCCATCATATCCCCTCCCCTTCTCAATCAGTTTCTTATTATGATGGTCTTGTGTAGGCAGTGCCAGGCACTGTGAGGTCATGGATAGCCAGGCCATTTTTGTGTCTGGAGCACCTAATTATAAGAGTCCTGCCCTTCCTTTGGCTCTTACATCCTTTCCACTACCTCTTCTACAATGGACCTGAGCCTTGGAAGGTGTGATAGAGATGTTTCAGTGCTGAGCACTCCTCTGTCACCTCTCAGCACTATGGTGCCTTTTGAATTATCCCAGAGGTCACCACCATCTAAAGAGAAGCTTCTGTAACTAAAAATGAGAGTAGCACTTATATATGGGTAAGGACAATAAGAGAAATCCAGCAGGACATTTGAATGTCCACTCCTAAGCTGGGAGATCAGGGGTGTGCCCAGTGACCCTCTAGGCTCCCCTGCCCACCAGCCCATTGAAACTGAGCCTGTGCTGTGTAAGCTTCCACCCAGATGGCAGCAGAGGCTGGGCTGCGGTGGTGATTCTAGGACTCATTTGGGAGCTTGGAACCTCATGGCCCAGGCCAGCCCAGGGCATCATCAGATGAGCCAGGGAGTGGGCAGCCTGTGAGATGGGGCAAACAACAAGGTGCTGGCAGTGCCATGACTATCATCATCCCGTCTGTCCCCCAGTCTCCACCTTGCTATCTGTCTGTCTCTTTGCTCATCCATCTCTCATCTGACTCCTTCCTCGATCAGAGCCCTCTTGCCCCCACCCCAACTTCCCAAGGACCCTATAAGCATGGCTCAGTTCCTTCCCACCATATCTCTGATTTCTCTGTGTCATCCTCCATCCTTTTCTTGAGCTAAAGACCTCACCTATTACCTCTGACACTAGGTTCTGTTTTCTCACACTTCCCGTGCTGAGTTAAGGCAGAGCCCAGGGCACCGCCTCATGAGTATACCGCCCACTTGGCCCCATAATCTGCTCACCAAGTAGCTTCTCTGAGTGCGTTTTGGTTTTTTGCCTGCTGAAAGGGAGTTATGAGATCCATTTGGAAGGGTGTTGTGAGGACAGAAGTCCTGTTTCCATCGTGCCAGCCTTGGGCATGCTCCACACACACTGCTTTTGATGATGGCGGTGAACGTGGAGGTCTCCATGCTGTGTTCTGCAAAGGAGCAGTAAGGGGAAGAGCACTTGTGGACAGACGGAGGCTGAGTGTCCCTGGAGCCTCCAAGCTGTCTCCTCTCCACCCCACAGGCGTTTGTGCCTAGGACCCTCCTTCATAATGGGCCATAGATGGGTCTGGCAGGCTTAGAGCTCAACTGGGCTGGCTGTGGGCCCTCAGCTACTGCTCCTCTCAGTCCTGTTTCTTCTCCTTCTCCTGGGAAACAGTTCTGATAACAGACTGAGAGGCCTCTGCCTGGGATGAGGTTGTTAACAATTGCTCTGCCCTGTGCTTCCTCCCTTCCAGCACCACCATCTCACCACCTCCACTGCCCATCCAGCCTACCCCCAGCTCTGGGACTGCCAAGCCCCCATTCCAGCTCTCGGATCAACTCCAACAGCAGGATCTCCGGGAGGCTGCCAGCAGCTCAGCGCCTGCCCTGGGCCTCCTCCCTGCCATCGCTACCACCATTGCCACTCCCTTCCTCCTACACACTCTTGGGCCCTCCTGACCTCTGCCATCCCTGCAGAGAAAGCAGAGAACCCACACAAGAGGGTTCGTGGCCACGTCCATTGCCCCCCACCACCTTGGGGGTGCCGACTCCTCGAGGCGGTCTACACAGGACTTTAGAACGCTAGAGCTTTACTGTACCTGAGTTACGTCTTCTCTTTTGTAGAAGGTCTTAATTTCCCATAGTGCTATGGGGCTCTTTTGTAAAATATGTGTCCATATTAAAAGAGAAAAGTGTATTTATTCTACTGATAAAACCATCTTGACGTGGCCTATGTTATAATCCCCGCATTAGCCCCTACGCCAGCCCAGACTCCCAGGTGTCCATGGCCTCGTGCACTGTGTAGATGGAGCCTTTGCGTTGTCTTGCTCCTGAGTCACCCAAGCCTCCTGCACAAGCTTGCCTCCTCCTGCAGGGCAGGCAGGCGCGTAGGCTTAACATCAGAGATGCTGGTTTGAGAGTCAGGGCCATGGACACTGACCATCCGCCCCTTCCCTGGATGTGCCTAGGCCCAGGAAGACACTTTAGAGAATGCTGCTATTTTGAAACCCTGAGCATCTGCAGATTGGCCCTCCAGAGCTCTGGGTGAGTGTTTTGACCAAAGTGGGGAGACTGGTGCCAAAGGAGGCAGGCCCAGTCCTGGGGAAAGATGGCTATGCCGCATGTAAAGAGAACTGCCTCAGGTCACAAAGCAAGCGGGAGGGTGGGTGCGAGACTCCAGGCCTCTGTTCCAATGGCACTGGCCCAGCTTGGGTTCAAGAGGGTGTTGTGAAGTGAGCTGGGCAGAAGGACAGAAGTAAGCACACAGGCAGTTTTATGAACAGGGACTCTAGGGTCGTCTGTCATCATAGTAACAGTAGTTAAGAGAGCAGGCGGTTCAAAGTCTTTGATGTAGCAGACACTTTGCACAATCACTTCTCAAATCCTCACACAGTGCTGTGAGAGGTGATGATGCCTGTTTCAAGGATAAGGAAACTGAGCCCCCGGGAAAGAGACAGAGACTTGACTAAGGACACCAGCTCAGGGTCACTGTGATACTACAGTGACCTTGCCCCAGAGCCTGTGTTCTGCCGGGGGAACATGAGGGGAGGCATAGCTTACCAAAACTGAGGCCCACTCAGCAAAGTATTCAGTTGACCAGTCCCTCCTGTGTCCCAGGGCCTGTTGCAGGAAGACCAGCCTTGTGGGAAGGCAGGCAGCAGAGGACACAAACCGATATAAGCACTCAGCTGGGCTGGCGGCTCACTGACCAATCAGCACAACAGTGAGAATAATACTAAGACCCGGAGTGAGGAGAGCTCTCCAAGGCGGGGCAGCTGGCAGGCCCGCTGACCTGAGCCCAGTGCGCCCAGCCTCACTGCCCACGGGCTTTCCTGGCAGGCTTGATGATGCCCGGTTGGCTGCAGCACCATCATGCCCAGCTTGGCAGCCATCTCCCTTCTGAGACCACAGGATTTGGGGCAGCTCATTGGATGGTCATGGGTCCTGTGGGTATCCTGGCAGGCAGCAGAATTCTTTCCAGATCAGCCCCAGGATGGGTTTGTGCCTGAGACCTGGCAAAAGCCTAGAGCTCTGCTTCATGGGGTCCTGCCAGCCCCACAGGCACCAGCTCTAAACTGAACTTGACCTCCAAAGAGCTGGAGTCAGTTTATCCTTTGCAAAAAAAAAAAAAAAAAAAAGTGACTTCCTATTGCTGAGCGGGAAGGGGCTTAGCTGACTTTTAAAGCAGGCTCAGAAGTTGGACATCAAACGGATCGTGCAAAGCACTATTGGGATGAGATAAGTGTAAAGGAATTGGAAACACACAGGCCAGATTCCCCTCTGTTCGGGGCAGAGTATGGCATGAGATATATGGAGACCAAGCTTGAGGTTAATTAAAGATGAAGCATTTGGGGAAACAGTCCAGGCACCTGACTGTGTGCCCAGACCTGTGCCAGGCATGGGGCCAAAAAGGTGAATTAATACAGCATGTAATTACCGTGCATGCACACTGCCAGGCTTGCTGCACATGAGTTGATTGGAACCACCCTTCTGGGCCCAGAGGAGCTATCAAGACAGGACAAGCAGGTCTGTCCTAGGCTATGTTGTCCTGGCCCCAACTTGAGGCCAATTCAATCTTCATTTTCCCAGATCCCTTCTCAACCTAACCTTCAAATGTTTAAAGAAAAAACAAGTGTTCCAGGCTTAGTATTATAAAGCTGTAATTGCAACACTTGAAAAGCTGGGGCAAAAGAATCACAAATTTGAGGCTAGCCTGGGCTACATAGGTAGTTCCAAACCAGCTTGAACTACATATAAAGACCCTGTCTCAAAAAAACCAAAAGAAACAAGGGGAGCTGGAGGGATTGCTTAGTGGTTAAGCACTTGCCTGTGAAGCCTAAGAACCCTGGTTCAAGGCTCTATTCCCCAGAGTACCCATGTAAACCAGATGCACAAGGTGGCACATCCATCTGCAGTTTGTTTGCAGTGGCTGGAGGCCCTGGTGTGCCCATTCTCTCTCTCTCTCTCTCCCTCCCTCCCTCTCCCTCTTTCTTTCTCTGTCTGTGTGTCACTCTCAAATTAAAAAGAAAGAAGGGAGGGAAGGAAGGAAGGAAGAACAGATTAACAGATTAACAGATTAGGTATACATGGGCTGAGAGGAGAGACAGAGCCAGTGTGGGTCAGACATATGGGGCCAAAGTTTTCTGGTCCCTGGAGAGCTCTAGCCAGCCAGGATTTGACAGGAACTCTATTTTCTGACTTATGTCCCAGGGGACCTGTGGCATAAGAACAGTATTCTGCATGTCTGGGCCACTTGAACTTCTCATCCTACACCAGAGACCCACCATTCCACTGGCAGCCTCTCGGACCAGCATATTCTTTGTGCCTAGCCTAATAAAACACTAGGCCTTATTCCCTTGAGAGCTTCCTGGGTATTTCTTAGGACTTCTATTTCAATCTTGAGGCAGGCAGGAAACATGGAAAGCCTGAGGCCTAGGAGATTTAAGTAGGTAGCACGTTAGTATAGTAGCCAAAGGGCTTTTTCAGGACAGGTCACCTGGTCTTTCTCCAGTATCTGTCCTGATGCAGGGAGAGCCCCATCCTGCATGGTGTAGGGATAGGCTGCCAGGAAGGCACAGCTGTCAGGGGCCCCTCCAGTCCCAGGGGTCAAAGGTCCAGCACACTGGCCTCATGCTGAGCATATTCTCAGTGCCCCCTTCTGCTACCTCCTGGCCTCATCTAGACTTGGGCATGGCTGGGACCTCGGGGACCTTGCCCCACTTGCCCATCTCTAGCCCAGTGCTCATTGCCACAACAGATCCTAATTCTTCAATTACAGAAAAGTTGATTTAAATAAGAGATAAACTACTTATGAGTTGTAGCTTTGATGACATACTGGGTAACAGAAAGTAGAACTGGGGTGGTATCTTTCAGTGGTCATAAGAACCAGGTCCTCCACCTGTCATCATGGGCCCTCCATGAGCCAGCCTAGCTGACCTTACTGGCTACCTTTCATCTCTCCTACCCTGTGCCTGGCCACATACAATCATATTTATTTTTTCTAGAATAGACAAGTGTGTTACACATGCTGAGTCCTAGGGGCAAACTCCCTTCGCTCTAACAGTCCATCCTGGGCAGGGCACCTCAGGTGGGTGTCTGCTCTCGGGAGACCCTTGGAGGGGCCCTTGTGCTTTCCTGGCATCTGTTCACCACAGTCCAAGGCTGTAGCTGGCCAAGTGTGAACCAGGTCCTAGGTGGGAATGTGAGCAGCTCCAGGTCATGTGACTTGCCTTTTCCAACACAAAGGTGATGCTAAGTACATGAGTTGAGAGGGACAGAGAGAAAGAAGGAGGCTGGGCATGGTGGCACACGCCTTTAATCCCAGAACTCAGGATGTTGAGGTAAGAGGAGCACTGTGAGTTCAAGGCCACCCTGAGACTGCATAGAGAAAGAAAGAAACAGAAAAAGCCAGGAAGAGAGGGAGAAATAACCTTAGCTCTGCCTGGAACAGCCTCCATGCACTTGGCTAGTAAAGGACAATGGACCTTGCTAGGTAGAGGTGGAGGTGTCTGCAGGGCGCTGAGGCCCACTGGCTACAGCAATAGTAGCCAGCTGGAGTCTTGGCAAGGCATTGGTGTAGGTGACATGAAGGTGCCTCCTAGCTCTGTAAGGCTCAGGTTCTTTGAACATTGTTATTTTTCCAAAAATGTGTCTAGGCAGCCAAAAATATCACCCCAGCTGGCTGTCTCAAGCAGTAGGTTCTGGACTAAGTCCAGCCTACCCCCATCACTTCCCATTCTTCCATAGCCCAGCCAGGCTGGCCATGAACTGGCAGAGCTGCCTGATGCCCTGGGGCAGGGGACCTCTGGAAGGGGGCAAGGGCTGAACGAGAACCCTGCTCAAGGGCTCAGCTCAGAGCTCCTTCTCACTCTGCCCCAAGCCTGGACAGAGAAGACAAGGTTCATGAGAACAACGGACCCCCTTGCCAGGGAGTGTCAGCTGCCCCGCCCCCATTCTCCAAGGCAAGCTAGGCTGTTCCTCCCTGGGGATGCTCTATGTTTTGCTTCCCTTTGCTGGGTGGCCTTGAGCAAGTCCTTGACCTTCTCTGCCTCCATGTCCTCATAGGCCTGCAGGGACATTCCTGGGGCTGGAAGGGGATGCTTTGTGCAATCTCTGGGCTGGCTCCATGAAGGTGAAGTGACACCCTCCTCAGGCTCAGGACTGGGCTTTCTTCGCAGTGCCTACAGACTGCCAGCGGATAGGAGCTGTGGCAGGCAGGGAAGACAGCGTAACAGCATGCTTTGCTGACCACCTCTATCCCGAGAACGCCCACAGGTACCATCTTGGAGACCCTGGGAGTCCCCAGCGGCAGGAATCGTTGTGGCTCTTAGCTAAAGACCTGTAGCCCAGACGAGGGAAGCTGTTGGAGCCTCGCCCCTTCCTGAGCCTCACATCTGCAGAAGTCCCTCTGTGCCACGCTGTGCCATGCTAGCCTTGGCTCTCACTGCAGCAGAAGGTTCTCATGGTATCTTCTCACCACCTCTTCCCTCGCCGCTGTGAATTGTCATGAAGAGTTCTTTAAGAGTATAGTAAGACATAAAAGATACTATTTATGTTATTTTGCCAAGATATTTTTGTAGTATAATATATTAATAAAAGATGTTATGAATTTGACCCTTGGTGTGTTCTTGTGCCAACAGCTCTCCTCTTCTCCACTTCTTTGGAGAAGTAGCCTGTACTTCAAGGACCAGGGTTTTGATAAATGTTCCCATTTTTCATGTGCAGACCCTGGCGGGGGCCAGTATGATGAGGTGAGCAGGGGCCCAGTGGCTATAGAAGGCCGGCACCAATGGAGGTGCATAGTCCTTACCAGCCAGAGAGATGTCCGTGGAAAAGAAGCCATGAAGGTGTGTTACACGTGGCTAAGACCTGGTTTTACCTGTCAGGTCTCCCTTCCACCCACTCGCTATGGCTGTTCCTTATTGATTTTTCCAACCTCTGCCGTCCCTATGGCGCACTTTGGCTCCGGCCTACATGGGAACTGCTGCCACTCACACCTATGTCCTTCCAGCCCACTCTCTTTCCTGTAGTCAGGTGGGCTCTGCAAGCCTCAAAAGTGGCTATATCTCTCCCTGCTTTGAAAACTCTTCAGTGCCTCCCTGGAATAGTTGGCAAAGGTCGCCCGAGGCCCTCTAAGGTCTGGCCCCTGCTCCTATTCCCAGCAGGAAAGTCATCCTCTCTGACTCCTCTCCCGGGACCCGACACTCCAGTCATGGTTGGTGCCTTCTGGGGTCGTCCGTGCTGATCACCCTCCCTTGGCACACGCTGCTCCCAGTGCTGCCAGGTTTCCTGCATCTTGATGCCTCACTGATGGCTCCTCCAGCTTCTCTGGTCCCTGAACGTCCTGGATGACCCCAGCTCCAGCAGTACATGTTCCATGAAGCCTCCCCACTCCTCAAACCCAGCTTACCCCCCACAGCTCCCTGCCCCACTGATGGCTGGCATGAGAATGACCCGCCTGTTCTTGTGCTCCAGTGAAATGAAGCCCTCCCACCAGGCACAGCCTTTGAAAGACACTTAAGATCCAGACTGTGGCAAAAAGCAAGGACCAGGGACATTAGAGAGAGACTGGGGAAGGGAACAAACTCTCCAGCATGGTCATCTCCAGCGGGTCTTCGCTGTCAGTGAAGACTCCAGGTGGGAGCTATGGAAGGAAATGATCTGCATGTCCAGGTGGGCATGAGGAGGTTGAGGCAGAAAGCTGTGGGATAGGAAGAGCTCTGGGCAGAGTCGGGGTCCAAGATGACTTCAACAGTGACTGTGGAGTAGACATGGTGTGGCCACATCTGGGCTATGGGCAGACGGGACTAAAGTTTACACCTACTAGCCTAGTGTGGTAAAGGAGACAGGCGCTCCACGTAACTCTGAGCTGATCAAGAATAGCTCTCCGCTCTTCCCGTTCCCTTTCCCCAGGGCTGCCCCTGCAGGGCCGGGACAGAGATCAGGCAGAGCAGGCGAGCTCGGCATAGGATGTGACTTCAGCTGCCGCTCCCTGGCTGGCAAGCCAGGCAAATGGAGCCTTTGTGGCATCATAAAATAAAATTTTCAGAAATTTTTCATAAAATCCCTTTTTATGTTGGTTGGTCCTGGGCTTGCAAAACAGTTCCTGGGGTGTTTTTGTTTGCTTGTTTTCTTATTTTCCACTTTTTCTCCGTGATCAATCACAAATAAAACAGTCAAATTTCCATCTTGAAGACCAAGTTCCAGGCAAAGAAGGAGAGTCACGGGCTTCCTGACATCCCTTCCTGGTTTTCAGTCATCTCCTTGGGTCTCAGGGAGGTGAGCAGCAACCAAGATGATGACCAAAGATGAGGAGATCAGAAAAAGAAAAAGAAAGAAAAAGAAAAATGAATAGAGGAGGGAGGGAGGGAGAGAGGAAGAGAGAGAGAGAGAGAGAGAGAGAGAGAGGGGTGGGGGCAAGGACACAGGGAAATGAAAGGAGAGTAGGAAAGGCTGGGAAGAGAAAAGCGCTTAGAGCGAGGGTGGCAGCTGGCTGGAAGGCCAGTCAGTCAGAGTGCAGCAGGGTCTCCGTGGGGCGAAGAAGCTTTGCCTCAAATATAGCTCATTCAGCTCAGGTTGTAGCTGGATGAGAGGCCCATACCTGGGCTCAGAGATAGCACTTCCCAGCTAGAGGCCTTTCCTATCCAGAAAGATTTGAAACAAATCCTTTCCAGGGCCAGCCAGGCTTTCCAAATTTGATAGTGCAGCCCTTCCTCATATGCTAAGGTCCTCTGGACTAAGTCAAAGTCTTGAGCTAGTTGTCAGGAACCCTGGCCCTCAGCTCCTCGCCTCATTTTCCTTAACTCTGTGGCAGGGATGTCACAAGTTGCAGCGAGCTTTGAATGAGATGGTGACTATAAAAACCCCATGGAGACTGAGGTTGGCTATAAGAGTTGGCTGCTATTGTTGTCCCTGTGGCAAAGACCAGCAGCAGAGGGCAGGAAGCAGCCCATGCGGGAGACATGGAGTGCTCTTCATGCAGAGTACATGGCTGCCAGTGGCAGTCAAGGGGAAATGCTACAGCAGGCCTGGGTTATGAACCAGGGGTGCTAATCTGCAGACCGAGGCCCTGGGACACAGGCCTGTGGACTGTTAGGATTCACAGCAACTTTAGAACTGAGAACTAGCTTGATGCAGAGTGAATGTCCCATGGAGCCTCAGGTCTCATGCCATGCAATAGGAAAGGATAGTCAGGGACTAGAGTTACCCAGGACCCGGTCAAGTGTGTGTACATATGCTTCAGAGAAATGAAGATCGGAAGCCTCTCTTGCTGGTGGAGAAAGGGCCGGAGGATGGAGGAAGTAGTCACTGGGAACAGAATGGCCCGTGGAGTCACACGTTCCCAGGGGCTCTGCTGAGCAATGGAAGAGTGGGAGCAAGGCACAGTGACCACACCACTAAGAAGCTGCACGAGACAGGGACCATTCCAAGTCTCCTGTTCCATCTCGGAAGTGGTCCACATCAGCCAGCCTCAGGGCATAAATGCCACAAGGCCTCGGCCGATGTTTGGGCTTGGAAGGTGGCACTAGCTCCCCTGACGTCCAACAACTGTCACCAGGGGACAACACCACTTGGGCTGTGACCCTGGCTCTATGTAGTGACCTGAAGAAAGAAGCTGAAAAGTGGGAGCAGTGAGGGGCTGGTGGTAGTATAGCCCCCCATTGCACAGAAAAATATGCATGGCCTCTTGGCTCATTCAGGGCACAGGCAGAGTCTAGGCACCTGGAACCCCAGGTTCCTCTTCTGGCCTCTGCGCCCTGTGACTCACCTACATACAAAGCAGTGCGCCACAGTCCAGTTCCCCTCAGTTTCTTTCACAAGCCTTCTGCTTCTCCAAACCTGGGCCAGTGGAACACCTAGTCCTACGCTGAGAACTGGAGGCACAAAGATATGTCCAGAGGAACTATTCAAATGGCCTCACTTGCTACCCACTGGAGAAATACCCTGTGTAGTCCCAAAGCCCGCAGCTTGGTGGAGGAGCTGCAGCAGGAGCAACCTGGTTACCTCACGGGCAGGCCCTGCCCCGGGGACCAAAGTTAATATGGAACGTATACCTGTGCGCTCTGCCTTCCTTCTTACAGAATCACTTCCCAGGACGTCTACAGTTTGCCCAGCCAGTGTCTCCAGCCACATCTCCCCTCAGCTACCCACAAATCAGGGCCCAGCCACACAGAACTGCTCAGACTTCCAGTTGTCCAGCTCTATCTTCCAGTCCCTTCTGTCCCCTCCAGCTTGTGGCCTACTCTCCCTATTTCACCTGAACTTCTGCATCCTGCACTTCAATGCAAACTTGAACTAACACTCCATGTTAGGAAGAAGTCTGCCTGGCATCCCAGCCTCATGCTGGATACCTGTGGGGAAGCTGCAGACTCTGTGCATCCAGTCTCAGGCTATGCTCTCTGTGTGTCTTAGCATCCTTGAAATGTTTGCTTAAGGCAAAGCTTGTTGGTGTACATAAAGCACAGGTCTGACTCGTGTTTGCATTCTCTCAGTGACCAGAATCTTTAGAATAGAGGACATGTGGTAAACATTTATTTCATTCATTTTAAGCCTGAAGATGAAGTACCATCTAAGGAAAGTCTTAAATCAAAAACAAAATGGGCTGGGGGTGTAGCTCAGAGGTGAGTCACCTCTTTAACATGTGTAGGGCTCTGGGTCCATTCCCAGCATAAAATGAAAAGAAGAAGAAAAAACACACCCTCACAAGCAGAAAGCAGTGCAAACGCCTAGGTGCCCCACGGAGATGGGCCTCCTTTCATCAGATCCCTCCCCGGGGCGGTGGGGATTTGATGCTTTCACATGGTTGCTGAAGGGGGCGAGAGCTGGGGCTGCGGGTCAGGATGTTTGGTGACCTACAGACAGTCCCATAATTAGGATTGGGCCCCCATCTTGCACGGTTTTTGTACGTCTTGCCAAACATTCTTAGGATAGGAAAATCCGTTTGTAATTATTGGAGCCTAGAACCTAAATCCACTTTATATAAACGTGAAGTATTTGTTTGCAAAGCTTTAATGTGCACTGACTTGCACAAAAACGCACTTGCTATGCGTGTGGGAAGACGACCACACGTGGCTTCGGTCCAAACTTGACAAAAAGTGGTGCCCGTTTCTGAATGCCACCTCACTGCCAGTGCTGCTTTAGGGAGGCTATGGTGGCTAAGAGCTGCATGGCCTGTCCCCACTGCAGCCGCCTGTGTGTTACCTGTCACTTTCACAACGGCAGCAGACAGACACAAGCTTGGAACTACTACACATGTCTGCAAGTGGTGTCACCCGTAAGCATTAGCAAACCAAATTACACATCAGTTTATTTTAAGCTACTTTCCGTTCATTTATTTCTCCTTATAGTCAGGGCATTAAATTCAGTTTTAAAAGTCATTGGGTAGGTGAGTCATCCATAAATTTCATTTCCACTTACAAAGGAGCATTCTAAAATATTTGCGCCAAATAAAACAGAACGTAGGGTCTGGAAGGGTGGGGAACTGCTGCTCAGCATGTTTCAGTGTTGAGAAATGACCTCCTGAGTTATTGTCCCCCAGGCCTGGAACTAATGGGCATCTGACCTGTTTCTGCACACAGGGATCTTGCCGGTCTTCCAAAAGAAAGCAGCACTGTGCCCCCAAGGAAGGGGGCGCGGGGCACTGGAAAGGGCAGTGGGCCTGGGTCTCAAGACTTCTTGCTATGACTTCTTCCTGGCAGTTTTTCCTTCAGAATGTCACTGAACCTGAAGTCTGGGAAACCAGGAAAAAGGTGCTTGCCTTTCTGAAGTTGGATGATAATGAGCTCAGACAGCTGTCCTGAGAGGGGTACAGTTATGGTGACTAGTAAAAATGGCAGGTAAGTCTGCACTTGCTAGAAATCAAAGATGATCTTACTTCTTATCTCTTGCCTAGTGCCCCAGACCTGTTTTTCCACAAACAACCAGGACCCCTCCTGGGAGGGAGGTCTTTCACAGTATTTAAGCATTGAGGTTGATCAGGTTCAGCAGCACCCCCACACCTGACGTCAGGGTTAGCATCTTCCTGAGAGCCCTAGCCCTAACCAACCAGCTGTCCCTCTGGTTCACCTGACCACCACCACTATAAGGTTATAAATAAATACCTTTGCAGGGAAAGACAGGCTCTCTGACTTGGGAACTTCCAGCTGAGGGTAAGCTTTTCCCAGTCCAGGCCCAGGCCCAGCCTGGAGGGCCCCTAGCCCTTACTCTCCACATGGGCTCCTTTATCCCCCCCTCAAGCTCCCCCATGGCAGGAGCTCCTTGAACTCTCTGTTCCCTGTTTTCTTTCCACAGTTTTCCCAGGCCCTCCACATGGAATCTCTAGCCATGTGGGTGCCTTTCATTGCCTGTGGACTTCCCTCAATAAACATAATTTAATAATTATCCTTCTCAGTCTTTTTATTCAATTCTTTGATTAAAATTAGAAACTAACCTAGTGCTTGGGGGTTCAAGGACTTTCCTGGACCCCGAGCACCCCATTATAGTTCCAGAGTACTTCATATCTGAAAAAAACACCAGCAATGTATGTTACTGTGGTCCTTGAAACAGGCAAGAAAGAGTATGTGCCCTGAATCTCCAAATCTCCCCAAGCCTCGCTCAAGGTCATAAGGGTGTAAATGAAGGCCATAGCTAGGTCACATCCAGCAGGGTTCTGGTGCTGCTTTGTCGCCGCTTTGTAAATAACATTATGTAATATGACCATGACTCAGAGTCTGCCTTAGAAAAACGCAGGGATTGGAGCAGGCGTCTATAACATGCCTGCTGTCTTTGGTGTGCTTGGGGGCGGGGACAGCACACGTATGTTTGGTGCACGTAGAGACCAGAGTTTGGTATTATCTGTCCTTCTCAATGGCTCTCCAGTGTATCTTCTTTGAAAGAGTCTCTCTGTGAACCTGGAGCTCACCAATCTGGCTAGACTAGCTGAGCAGCAAGCCCGGGCTCCTTCTGCCTCTGCCTCTCCAGCACCGGGACCCAGGCCCGCACTGCTATGGGATACTGCGATCGCAACTCAGACCTGAGTTGCCTTGCCTCCTGGGCTGTCTCCCCAGCCCTGCCTTGTGGCTTGTAGTCCTAAGTGGCTTTCATTTCAAGAACTTTCTCCACCTTCCTGCCTCTCAATTCAACTCCCGGACTTTGAAGTCATATCCTCTTTTTCTAAAAAAGAAGTAAATAAGTAAGTAAGTAAGTTGCATCAAAAACTAAAGTCACCAACTTTAGCTGTCAGAGGCAGCTTCTCGCTCAGGGGTTCAATTTTTTTGTTTGTTAAGCCTCTCCAGGACACGCAGCAAGGTCCAAACACGCCTGGACTGAGGCGAGAGGCTTACCATTGCAGTGCAGAGGGCAGGCTGCAGGCATGGAGAACCGCAGGCAGGATAGGCAACCATGGAAGATGTAGACTGGACAGATGGGGGGAATTCCCCACGAGGACCTCAAGCAGGTGGGTCGCAGGCTGGTGACTGTGACAGGTGACATAAGTAACAGGATGGGTGGAGCTGAGCAATCTAGGGTATGGGCATTCAGTGCACTGGGTAGAGTTGCTGCGACAGGACCCAGAGGTCCAAACTAAGGATCTTGGAGTTGATCACTAACGACCATTTAATCCAAAGGCAGGAAAAGTCTTGTCTTTCTGGGACACTCATGCTCTTAAGGCAGACAGGGGTGGTGGCTGAGCCAGGGAATTCAGGAGGCACAGAGAGCTGAGCCAACTCTCCCAGCCAGCCCCAGCCTGTCTGCCGGAGCAGGATAGGAAACAAACAGGCAGGATGGGGCCAGATTGGGCCGAAGGATGCCTGATCCCCCCACACCCGCCACATACCTGGTGGGGTGCCCACTGGTGGCCATAGAAGTGATGGGCCCGACCCATCTAAAAGAAGCTCCTTCCCAGGCTAACCATCCAGTGGCACCCCATTTCACAGGGACTGGGGCCACAGGAAGCCTCTGCCTTGGATGGGTTTTGCTCAGTGAGGCACTCCCTCCTTCCCAGAGAAAGCTGTCCAGCCTGCTGCTCTGGCTCCAATATCACACTTCCCTTTCAGCTTTTGAATTTCAAAGCAAATCTCAGGCTGACTGCAAACAGATGGATGGGGGTCATAAAAAATCCCCAAGCAGGGAGCAAAGAGGCTTAGAGCTGTAAAGGAGAGGCTCCTTGGAAGAATGCTTGCGCCCATGCTGTGTGCCTGCCTCCTTGCCCCTGCGAGTGGGTTCTTTGCAGCAAACATACCTTCCCCTCTCCAAATTCTACTGGGCCTTCAGAGCTCAGCCCGAGCCCAGATTTCCCACAAAGCTTTTTGTGAGTTCCACTTTCAAAGCATAACCTTCCCCACTCAGCCTGCCCCGAACACTCTCCCTGGACCTGGTGTGCTCTGCTTCCATCACTATTCCCTATCTTTACCTCTCTAACTAGAGTCTAGGCTAAAAGAACAGAAAAGGCCTTTCCCTCTTGACTAACTCAGTGCTGGACACCAAGTATACACTGAATCAATGCTAAGTGCTTTGCCTGAAAAGTGCAAGTTCATTTCTATAGTAAGCGACAGTGGGTGGGGGGTGGATACAGTCCATGCTACTACTGCTAAGCCATTGAGGGACTTGTGTTGCAACACATTGGGAGGGTCATTCTGCTGGGCAGGGGGCAGGGGCTCTTCCATGGTGCTTGGGTGCTTCCAAGCAGGAAGTGACTTCATTCAAAGGGATCCCTCTTACGTTCACAGAGTGTGGCACACTTGCTCTCGGTAGAGCGATCAGAGACAGGACACAAGGCAGGCTGGCCAAGGAGGTAAAGGAGTGGAACATGCAGGCTTTGGTGCTGGACAAGCCTAGGCTCAAATCCTCACTCTGCTCTTTATGAGTCATTCGACCCTGTGCAACTGACTCTACCTCCTCAAATACCAATTTTATATCTGAAAATTGGAATGATGATAATATCTATTCTACAGGGTAGTCATGAGATGGAGAGAAGACGGTGACTGCCAAAATGTACTGAGTGCTACTATGACGAGAGCTCTGAGGCCAGGCCACTGGCATGAAGGAGCCTTGCCCAGACTAGCAAGCCTGGCACTCAGTCTGGAGAGGAGGAATGAGCACACCTCACCAGAACCTAAGTGAATGCACCCTGGCCAGGTGCCACTTTGGTACCCAAAGAGCAACCTCATCTTCCCAGCATCCTCAAGAATGAAGACCCTTGGTCCTGCTTTGCAGAGGACAGACATTTGTCCATGGTCACTTAGCAGACTCCAGAACTCAAGGGCTTAATTAACCCTCTTACATACTTAAGATAAAAATTAAACATTGGATGGGCTGGAGAGAGGGCTCAGCGGTTCAAGGTAGGTAGCAGTTGCTTGTAAAGCCTGATGGCCTGGGTTCACTTCCCCAATACATGCATAAAGCCAGTTATACAAAGTGGCACATACATCTGTAGTTCATTTGCAGTGTCAGGAGGCCCCGGTGCACTTATACTCATCTTCTCTTTTTTTAAATTTATTTATCTATTTATTATTTTTCTCAATTTTTATTAACATTTTCCATGATTATAAAAAATATCCCATGGTAATACCCTCCCTCCCCCCACTTTCCCCTTTGAAATTCCATTCTCCATCATATCCCCTCCCCATCTCAATCAGTCTCTCTTTTATTTTGATGTCATGATCTTTTCCTCCTCTTATGATGGTCTTGTGTAGGTAGTGTCAGGCACTGTGAGGTCATGGATATCCAGGCCATTTTATGTCTGGAGGGAGCACATTGTAAGGAGTCCTACCCTTCCTTTGGCTCTTACATTCCTTCCGCCACCTCTTCCGCATTAGACCCTGAGCCTTGGAAGGTGTGATCGAGATGTTACTCAGTACTCCAGTCACTTCTTTCCAGCACTATGATACCTTCTGAGTCGTCCCAAGGTCACTGCCATCTGAAAAGAGAAAATTCTATACTCAAAGTGAGAGTAACATTAATATAAGGGTATGAACATTAAGAGAAGTGCTTACTGGGCAGTTTGATAAGCATAGTATATACATTTATCCAGACATCAGCAAATGTTACACCCCTAGGGCTCATGACTACCCTTGTTTTAAGTTTTCAGTATCAGGGACGTATTTCCTCCCATGGAGCAAGCCTCCAGTCCAATTGGAGGGCAATTCGTTTCCATCATGACAGACATGCCACTATTGCACCTGTTGGCTCATTTGGCCTGGCTGGACAAATATAAGGCTTGCAGTATCCACTGTTGAGTATCTTCACTGGTGGTATCTCTTTCTCCCATTGAACTGCATGTAGAATGGCTTCTTCCAGCTTTCTGTCAGCTGGTCTACATGGAGGAGATTATCAGCTCAGTTCCAGCAGGATTTCTCAGTGGCCTTGCAGCCCAAGTATATGGAGTCTTCGGCAATAGGGTCTTACCATCGATTCCTGGTGGGAAACCAAGGGCCTCAGCAATGGCCTATAATGTTTTGGGGGCATCAAGGACCTCCCTGGCCAACAACTCACTGGAAGGTATCCCAAGCCTGGCACTGAAAATTTTCTAGCAATGATCTATGGCTGAGTGTTCCATTGTCCAAAACCAGAGGATTCCATATGATTTATTTATATCCTCTTAGATTTTGATTAGCCCTTCCTCTACCTTTCCTTTACTCAATCTCTTCCTCTGACCTCACTTTGGGCCTCTTCACCCCCATTAATCTATTCTTCTACTTACATATATACAATACCAACCTATTAAGTACCCTCCTCCCCTCCTTTCTCTTCCCTTCATATCTCCTTTTTAACTTACTGGCCTCTGATACTGAGTTTTTTCCTTCTCACACAGAAGCCCAATCATCTGTAGCTAGGATCTACATATGAGAGAGAACATGTAGTGTTTGGCTTTCTGGGCCTGGGTTACCTCACTTAGTATAATCCTTTCCAGATCCATCCATTTTCCTGCAAATTTTATAACTTCATTTTCTTTACTGCTGAGCATAACTCCATTGTATAAATGTACCATAGCTTCATTATCCACTCAACACTTGAGGGACATCTAGGCTGGTTCCATTTCCCAGCTATTATAAATTGAGCAGCAATAAACATGGTTGAGCAGGTACTTCTAAGGAAATGAGTCCTTAGAATATATGCCTAGGAGTACTATAGCTGAGTCATATGGTAGATCAATTTTTAGCTATTTTAGGAACTTCCACATCTTCTCTTTCTTTATGCCTCTTTCCTTGTCTCTCAAACAAACAAATAATTCTTTTTAAAAGTCAAGCATTTGAGAGACTTCCGGTTAAGATGGCGGCGTAGGTACCACGCCAAAATAGCCTGGGGGGGGGAAGACCAAAAAAAAACTCAGCAAAATACACACTTTTACTAAAAAGTGAGGTGTATAGGAAGTTGAGGCGGCAGCGGAGAAGTGGAAGAGTTATAGAGCATCCGGAGCCTGCACAGGCGGGAACAGCGGCCCGGGGCGGCTCAGCTACCCGCCGCAACCGCGGAGCGGCAGAAAACCGCCGGACTCTTGGCTCGAGCCGCAGGACAAGCCAGGTGCGGGAATTTCCCCTCACACCGCGCTCTCCGCAACTCGGGAAACGTGAGGGGAGAGTGGCAGTGAGCAACGGAGGGAGGAGCAGACCGCGAGGTAAAAGCACACGATACAACCAGAACAGCCGCGGCTCCCTCCCCTCCCCTGCCGCCTGAACCCAGCTCCAGCGAACACAGCAGCGGCCCGGGACCCGGCCACGCCAACTTGGGCTGACGGCGGGACCCAAGCAGGAGCAGAATTTGGCAGCAACTTCAGCGGCTCCAGCACCGGTACCAGTGGCCCCAGCAGCAGCGGACCCAGGAGAGCAGCGGCTTCGGGGTGAGCAGCAGCGGTGGACACGACAACGGCAGCTTCAGCAGTGGTGGGGGCTCCGGCGGTGACATCTACAACAGCTGCAGAGGCGGCGGCAGCGACTCAGTTTGCCCCGTAGGAAAAGCAAGTGCCCAGCTCCAGAAATCAGAACAGCAACCCGACGACCCAGGCAGCAACTTGACTGAGACCACAATCACCCAAGGTAACTGGGATTGCACCAGGGAAGGGTCTCACCTGGTCACAAGCTGACTTGGATACCTCAACAGACCAGAAATCTAAACCTCTTTGTTGATAGAGGATCTGGTCATTATAATAACTACTCTTGCATACATACTCGGGGCTGTTTTTGATGGAATGGGTACAGTGTTTAGCTAAATTTTAGAATCTACCAGTATATTATTCCACTCAGCCTGCTTGAATACTCCTATAGCAGGGAAACTCAACCCCTAAGAACATCTTTGTAGATACTCTGAGAGTCTTAAGAGCCACACCTAATACCTTAAGGTCCTACCCTGAAAATATTTTACACCAAATCAATTGATACAGCTAAGAATACACAGCTAGCTAGAAAATCCAAGCATTAACTTAATCCAAGATGCAAAAATATATACATTATAACACAAGAAACACTAAAAAGCAAGACGATATAAATCTACCTAAAAGTATTAATGCATCAGAAATGTCCTCCAGTGAGAAAGAGTTAGAGGAAATGCCTGAGAAAGAGTTCAAAAGAATAATTATAAATATGTTCAAAGAGGTCAAAGAACACATGAAAACAATCAAAGAAGAAATCAAAGAGGAAATCAAAGAGGAAATCAAAGGAATCAAAGAAGAGGCAGGACACCAATTTAATGAAATAAAGAAGGCAATACAAGACATAAATAGAGAAATAGAAATAATAAAGAAAAACCAGTCAGAATTACTAGCAATGAAGAACACAGTTAATGAAATAAAAAACTCTGTAGAAAATCTCACCAGTAGGATGGATGAGGGAGAGGACAGAATATCTAAGCTAGAAGATCAGGTGGCAGACCTAATGCAGTCCAACAAAGAGAAAAACAAACTTATAGAAAAGTATGAGTGGGAATTTCAAGATATTCGGGACACTATGAAAAGATCCAATATAAGAATTCAGGGCATAGTAGAAGGAGAAGAATTCCACTCCAGAGGCATAGTAGGCATCTTCAACAAAATCATAGAGGAAAATTTTCCCCAAATTGGGAAAGAGGTGCCAATACAGATACAGGAAGCCTTTAGAACCCCAGCCAGACAAAACCCAGAAAGAAACTCTCCTCGCCACATTATACTCAAACTTCCAAACACACAAACCAAAGAAAAAATATTGAAAGCAGTTAGAGAGAAAAATCAAGTTACCTACAAAAGCAAGCCCATCAGGATTACAGCAGATTATTCAACACAAACTTTTAAAGCCAGAAGGGCCTGGAGTGATATATTCCAAGTTCTGAAAGATAACAACTGTCAACCAAGGTTACTTTATCCTGCAAAGTTATCCATCCAAATAGATGGAGAAATAAAGACATTCCATGACAAAAGCAGGTTAAAGGAATATCTGAAGACAAAACCAGCTCTACAGAAAATACTTGATAGAATCCTCCATGCTGAACAAAAGGAAAAGCACACATATAAGGAACCTAGAAAAAACCAGCCATACTCAAATACCAGTTAACAGAAGAGAGCACAGGTAGAACCAGTAACACACACACACACACACAAAAATGGCAAACATAAATACACACATTTCAATAATATCTCTTAATATCAACGGTCTCAATGCCCCAACGAAAAGACATAGATTTGCAGACTGGGTTAAAAAGCAGGATCCTACAATTTGTTGTCTTCAAGAAACTCACCTTTCTACAAAGGATAGACATTATCTTAGGGTGAAAGGTTGGAAGACGGTGTTTCAAGCAAATGGGCCTAGAAAACAAGCAGGGGTTGCTATCCTAATATCAGACAGGGTGGACTTTAGTCCGAAGTTAGTCAAAAAAGATAAGGAAGGTCACTTTATATTGATTAAGGGCACACTCCAACAGGAGGACATTACAATCCTAAACATATATGCACCTAACATGGGGGCTCCCAAATTCGTCAAACAAACACTATTAGAACTAAGGTCACAGATAACACCAAACACGGTGGTGGTGGGTGACTTTAACACCCCACTCTCATCAATTGACAGGTCATCCAGGGAAAGAATAAACAGAGAGGCATCTGGACTAAATGAGGTCATAGAAGATATGGACCTAACAGATATATACAGGACATTTCATCCAAAGGCTGTAGAATATACATTCTTTTCAGCAGCACATGGAACATTCTCTAAAATAGACCATATATTAGGACACAAAGCAAATCTTAACAAATTCAGGAAAATTGAAATAATTCCTTGCATTCTATCTGACCACAATGGAATTAAACTACAAATCAGTAGCAAGAAAGGCTATAGAGCATACACAAAATCATGGAAGCTAAACAATACACTACTAAATGATGAGTGGGTCAATGAAGAAATCAAAAAGGAAATCAAAAAATTTATAGAGTCAAATGATAATGAGAACACAACATACCAAAATCTCTGGGACACAATGAAGGCAGTTCTAAGAGGTAAATTTATAGCCTTAAGTGCCTATATTAAGAAATTAGAAAGGTCGCAAGTAAACGACCTAATGCTTCGTCTTAAAGCCTTGGAAAAAGAAGAACAAGGCAAACCAAAAAGTAGTAGACGGGAAGAAATAATAAAGATTAGGGCAGAAATTAATGAAATAGAAACAAAAAGAACAATCCAAAGAATTAATGAAACAAAGAGTTGGTTCTTTGAAAGGATAAACAAGATTGATAAACCCTTAGCAAATCTGACCAAAAGAAAGAGAGAAGAGACACAAATTAATAAAATCAGAGATGAACAAGGTAACATCACAACAGATTCCAGAGAAATTCAAAAAATTATAGGGACATACTATAAAAGCATATACTCCACCAAGTATGAAAATCTGAAAGAAATGGATGATTTCCTTGATCTATATGACCTACCTAAATTAAATCAAAATGAGATTAATCACTTAAATAGACCTATAACAAACATGGAGATCCGAGCAGTTATCAATAATCTCCCAACTAAAAAAAGCCCAGGCCCGGATGGATTCACTGCTGAATTTTACCAGACTTTTAAGGAAGAGCTAACACCATTGCTTCTTAAGCTTTTCCAGGAAATAGAAAAAGAAGGAATCCTACCAAACTCCTTCTATGAGGCCAGCATCACCCTGATACCAAAACCAGGCAAAGATAGAACAAAAAAAGAAAATTACAGACCAATCTCCCTCATGAACATAGATGCAAAAATTCTCAACAAAATATTGGCAAACAGAATACAAGAGTATATCAAAAAGATCATTCACCCTGACCAAGTAGGCTTTATCCCAGAGATGCAGGGATGGTTCAACATACGCAAATCTATAAATGTAATACATTACATAAATGGGTTGAAGGACAAAAATCACATGATCATCTCATTAGATGCAGAGAAAGCATTTGACAAAATCCAACATCCCTTCATGATAAAAGTCCTACAGAGACTGGGAATAGAAGGAACATATCTCAATATAATAAAGGCTATTTATGACAAGCCTACAGCCAACATATTACTAAATGGGGAAAAACTGGAAGCTTTTCCACTAAAATCAGGAACAAGACAAGGGTGTCCACTGTCTCCACTTCTATTTAATATAGTTTTGGAAGTCTTAGCCATAGCAATAAGGCAAGAGACACACATAAAAGGGATACAAATTGGAAAGGAAGAAATCAAGCTATCATTATTTGCAGATGACATGATTCTATACATAAAGGACCCTAAAGACTCTACTAGCAAGCTGTTAGAGCTAATCAAAACCTACAGCAATGTAGCAGGATACAAAATAAATACACAGAAATCAGTAGCCTTCATATATGCTAACAACAAACACACAGAGGATGAAATCAGAGAATCACTCCCATTCACAATTGCATCAAAAAAAATAAAATACCTTGGAATAAACCTAACTAAGGAAGTAAAGAATCTATACAATGAGAACTTTAAGACACTCAAGCGAGAAATTGCAGAAGACACTAGAAAGTGGAGAAACATCCCTTGTTCCTGGCTTGGAAGAATCAATATCGTGAAAATGGCAATCTTACCTAAAGCAATCTACACATTTAATGCAATCCCTATCAAAATTCCAAAGGCTTTCTTCATGGAAATAGAAAAAACAATCCAAAAATTCATTTGGAATCATAAAAAACCTCGAATATCTAAAATAATACTGAGCAACAAAAAAGAGGCTGGTGGTATCACCATACCTGATTTTAACCTATACTACAGAGCCATAGTAACAAAAACAGCATGGTACTGGCACAAAAACAGACATGTAGATCAGTGGAACAGAATAGAGGACCCAGATGTAAGCCCAAGTAGCTATAGCCACCTGATATTCGATAAAAATGCCAAAAATACTCATTGGAGAAGAGACAGCCTCTTCAGCAAATGGTGTTTTGAAAACTGGATAAATATCTGCAGAAGGATGAAAATAGATTCTTCTCTCTCGCCATGCACAAGAATTAAGTCCAAATGGATTAAAGACCTTAACATCAGACCGGAAACTTTGAAACTGCTAGAGGAAAAAGTTGGGGAAACCCTCCAACATATTGGTCTTGGCAAAGACTTTCTAAATACAACCCCAATTGCTCAGGCAATAAAACCACAGATTAACCACTGGGACCTAATGAAATTACAAAGATTTTGCACCGCAAAGGACACAGTGAAAAAAGCAAAGAGGCAACCTACAGAATGGGAAAAAATCTTCGCCAGCTATATATCTGATAAAGGATTAATATCTAGGATATACAAAGAACTCAAAAAGATATCTAATAAGGAATCAAACAGGCCAATCAAAAAATGGGCTAAGGAGCTAAATAGAGAGTTCTCAAAGGAAGAAATACGAATGGCATATAAGCACCTAAAAAAATGTTCTACGTCACTAGTCATCAGGGAAATGCATATTAAAACTACATTGAGATTCCATCTCACTCCTGTCAGATTGGCCACCATCATGAAAACAAATGATCATAAATGTTGGCGGGGATGTGGAAAAAAAGGAACCCTTCTGCACTGCTGGTGGGAATGCAATCTGGTCCAGCCATTGTGGAAAACAGTGTGGAGGTTCCTAAAGCAGCTAGAGATTGATCTACCATATGACCCAGCTATAGCACTCCTAGGCATATATCCAAAGGATTCATCTCATTTCCTTAGAAGTACATGCTCAACCATGTTTATTGCTGCTCAATTTATAATAGCTGGGAAATGGAACCAGCCTAGATGTCCCTCAACAGATGAGTGGATAATGAAGATGTGGTACATTTATACAATGGAGTTCTACTCAGCGGTAAAGAAAAATGAAGTTATGAAATTTGCAGAAAAATGGATGGACCTGGAAAGTATTATACTAAGTCAGGTAACCCAGGCCCAGAAAGCCAAGCGCCACATGTTCTCCCTCATATGGGGATCCTAGCTACAGATGACTGGGCTTCTGTGTGAGAATGAAAATACTTAGTAGCAGAGGCCAGTAAGTTGAAAAGGAGACATAAAGGGTGGAGAAAGGAAGGGAGGAGGATACTTAATAGGTTGATATCGTATATATGTAATTACAATGATTGTAATGGGGAGGTAATATGATTGAGAATGGAATTTCAAACGGGAAAGTGTGGGGGTGGGGAGGGAGGGAATTACCATGGGATATATTTTATAATCATGGAAAATGTTAATAAAAATTAAAAAAAAAAAAAAAAAAAGTCAAAAAAAAAAAAAAAAAAGTCAAGCATTTGAGATGAAATAACTAATGTCTTATATAATAGGATATTACTTGGAAGTTTCCCTATTTCTCAGGCTCCAAAGCTAAAAGACAGTGTGCCCCCACTGGAGAAGTGAGCCAGTCTACTCCTAGAGATGGGTGCTGAGACAAGGCTAAACTGGCTCAGAACTTCCGACACACCAACTTCCCACCAGCTCCCACCAATTGAGACTGTTCTAATACCTGGTAATAATGGGGGAAAGCCATTGAAGCTACATGACCAGTGCTCCAGGGACACTGAGCCTATATCTCAATGAAGGGGTAGCTGAAAAAAAATGGAAATCATCACCTCTCTGTGCCCCAGCAAGTCCAACCAGATCAGTCAGCAGGTTCCATTTGGAAACCAGGCCACTGGAATGGGCCCCCCAGGCAGAAGGATAAAGGAACCCAAACCAGACTCTCATGAGGCTCTCTGCCCTTAGCTACCATGGATAGTCGTTCTTCCTGGGTCACTTGGAAGGGGCATGGGAGGCCCATCTCAGAATTCACTAATGTGGCACTTCAGAATGACTTGCATAGGAAGTTGTGTATAACTTTCATTCCAAGGTAGGGCTCAAATAACTCCTAAAATGAAAGTCCAAGTTAGATAAAAAAAAAAAACAACAAACTACCCAGAAGCTCTTGTTGTATAGACACATCTTAACTGAGTAATTCATCACAGTTTAGAGTCTGGGCTTGGAAAAGAGCCCAGTCAGCATTTAATAGTCACCAGCATATGGTGGTTCATTTCAACAGGGGACTTTCCATAAGAGACCCTAGAATGTGGCTTGTCTCTGGCTCAAAGTAAGACCTTGACTCATACATTTAGCAGTCAAGCTCATGGGTCATGTGGATAATGCCAGCATTAGACATTCACTGAGATCCAGGTATGCTGGAGCCTCACTGTGAACCCAGCATGTGGGAGGCGGAAGGAAGAAAGGTTTGAGTTCAAGGACTTCTAGGCTAAATAGCTAGACCATGCCTCGAAAAAAAAAAAAAATCCATCAAATGTGTCTTTCTTCCGGGGTGTTATGCTTAAGTTTCATCATGCACCTTGCCAGTAGTGCTGAGACATGGACACTAAGGCTTTGAAAGATCGGGAACTGTCCCCAGAGTTCACAGCTAGGAAGTGGCTGAAAGGTAGAAATTTAGATCCTTTGTACTCTATATCTGTACTTTTCTAACTACCCTAAGCCAGAGGTTGACCCAGCACCTTTAGGAACTTAAGTCCCTGCCCGGTGCCAGTCTTGCCACCCTCAGCCCCTAGCTGACTCCATCTTTCAGAGAAGCTCCTACCTCTGGTCCAAAACGCTTCCTGCCCCCCACAGTACACATCAGCCTGACTACTGTAATAGCAGCACATGGCCACATTTTTCGCAGTGACTCCCTCTGTCCAGGACCTCTTCTCTGTCCACGCTCACTCCCTCGGTGACCCTGGCCAGGTCCAAGGCTCTAAATACTCTGTTGAGTCCCAAATTCACACTGACCACTCCCCTTAATGCAGTATTAGAGGGCTTGGCAGTCTGTGAACCCCAATCTTTAAGTCCTTGTCCAATTTTAGCAAAGAATTGATAAGATGGACTACAAGAAGAGTCAATCATGGATTATGAGGTTTATTGTGGGTTAATTAAGATCCAGAGAGGAAGCAAGCTGAAAGGCTCAAGCCAGAGGAGAATTCTCCTTGCCCAGCTAGAAAGGGAGTGGGGAGATGGAGGGAGAGAACCTCCATCACAGAGAAATCTCCCAAGGTAAAGGCCTATGAAGGACACACACATACACGGGAAGCAAAGCATGAAAGTGCAAGACCTTCATCTTCACTTAGAAGAAAGCCAGGAGAGTAGATAGTAAAGGCCTGGTGCTTAAATCATACATGGCACAAAGAAAGAGAGCATCTAGAAACAAAAGACAGGTAGAAAGCGAGCAAGAAAGTATCCAGGCAGTAAGAGCTTACCAAAGCATGGACAAGGAGAATCCAGTGCCAGGTGAATGAATAGCCCAGAGAGAAATTACACACAGGGCAACCCCATTCATATGGGTCCAACATCCAATTAGGATGAGCCTTGCCAACAGACTCAGGTGTACAAGCCCTAATTAGCTCATGGATTCAAGGGGCTGATTCAAGATGGGCCAGTTCACCAGGTGTGCCCAGATGACTAGGAAGTGCTGTTGTGGCGGGTTTGCTTACAGCCATCTTGGGTGAGATGGGATCAGATGCAGGTTCTAGTCCTGCAGGGAAGGCAACGTAGTATCTCCTGGTTCTCCTTGGTTCCTGGCTATTTAAAAAAGAAAGAAAACTATCTTTCTCCTGTTTATCCTTCATCCTAACACCCCTCAGCTACTGGGATTGCTGAACTTGGAGGTGGAGTCCAAGTTGACATTCAAAGCCAAACTTTGCCATAAGCCTCTCAGATTTCCATCCTGACGCCCTGGTATATAGTGCCCCTTGCCCCTCAGCCCAGACCGTACGAAGTTGACCGCAACTATTCTTACCTGGGCCCCTACCTTCTCTCTGTCTGCTGCTCTAGTTACCTGAATAAGTACAGAAAGAGCCCTGCACCCACCAACAGCTACAACCTAGAACAAGCTGCCTCAGCTTTCCAATGTCCCTGTTGCATTGGTGTGCCAACCCCACTCCCCAAGGTCACCTGATCTTCTGAACGTTCCCTTACGCTTCCCCATCAGATGCAGATGGGAACCATCCTTGATCAGCACCGCCACCAGGTCCTTGCTGACACAGAGCCTTTTCAGTGCCTCTGCCACCTCTTCTCCTTGCCTAGCAATGGTGCCCTGCGACATGGCTGTCCTTGTCTTTCCCTAATGCCCAGCACTGGCCCAGGCTGGAGCTTTGCACTAGTTCCTGCTGCCCGCAGTGCCTTCCCCCAGTATCTGCTGCCTTCCTCCTGTGCTCTTCACACCTTGGCTTAATAGCCGCTTCTCAGAGAGACCTTCCCTGGGCACCCCAGATAAAATGATGCCCCCTGACTCTGTCCCTTCCCCTGGGTAAGTTTTCTTCATCCACTCAGCACCCTGACAATACACTATAAATCTTGGGATACGCCTCACAGCCTTGCCCCCTACAACTGGAACAGAGCTGTGTGGCTCACATCTTTTCGAGCTCACTGCTCCATGTATTTGGTCTGGCTCTGAGCTAGTTCTCAGAGTCCACTGTGTGGTGTGACCTAAAAGATTCTGTTTAAGGGAAGTTAGGGTCCCATATTTTAATGAGCTGCTTATAACTGTAGGCAAAGTCAAGACCCCTCCATTCAGAGACTGACCTACTGGCCAGATCTCAGATGCATGTTCTGTGGGAGTCGCTGACTAGGCCCCAAGGAGTCACAGACAAATAATAAATGCTCCTTAAGATATGGCCAGAATCTGAACTAAAGAACTTTCTGGCCTCGTATGAGTGGCACCAGCTAATAGCAAGCTGTCCTGACCATGGGCTGTATCACCCTTGCACTGTATGACACTTCTCTGAGTTATAGGGACAGAAGCAACTCATCAAACAAGAACAATGCCCTAAAAATGTAGGTTGAACCTGACTATATGCCCAGCTCATCTAACAGGAATGCTATAAGGAGTGAATCAAACCCAGCCCTTCTCCCAAGGGCTTCAGAGCCCAGGGCACAGAAAAGAATATGTTGATGGTAGCAATTTATAGATGAAAAACTGAGGTTTAGAGGGAAAAACTGACTTCCAAGCTAGTGATGGAGGCAGAAAGCAGAGCCTTGGAACCAGGAGGTGGGAGGGAACGGGTGGGTCTCTATATGTGTGAGCCTCTGATCTATGTGCTCCACTGGAAAGCACAGGTGAGCATTTCAACAACCCTGGGCAGGAAGCAGATCATCTTGCTCCAAATCCCTCAGAAGGACCAGAAAGAAGCACTTGGAACCTTGCAGGAAGGACCAGCAATGTGGAGGCAGTGTGGTGTGAGGGCCCAGAGGTGAGTCACAGTAAGAAAAAGGAAAACAGACCGATAGGAGAGAAAGGAAGAGGAGACAGGAAGACAGGGTTACCTTCTCCAGACTGATTGTGGAGAGGGGAAGCATGCTATGTCTGCGCCACCACCCAACAGGGCTCAGGACTGGCCAATCTCAATGTCCTGCACTCTGGTGGTTTGATTTAGGTGTCCCCCATAAACTTAGGGGTTCTGAATTGTAGGTCCCCAGCTGATGGTGATTTGGGAATTAACATCTCCTGGAGGCAGTGTATTGCTGGGAGTGGGTTTATGGGTGTTTTAGCCAGCTTCCTCTTGCCAGTGTTTAGCACACTCTCCTGTTGCTGTTGTCTGATGGTTGGTCAGGAGTTGATGTCCACCCTCTGCTTATGTCATCATTTTTCCTGCCATCATGGAGCTTCCCCTCGAGTCTGTAAGCCAAAATAAACCTTTCTTCCCTACAAGCTGCTCTTTGATCAGGTGTTTTCTATCAACAATGGGAACCTGACTGCAACGTGCACAGACTGGAGTCTCAAGATGGGAAGAGCACTGGCAGAAACACACACACAGATCAGAGAAACACTCAAGCGGGCCCACCAGCCTGGAAAGCAGAGTGTGGCATAGGAGAAGAATCAGGGAACACCGCCTGGAGGAGGCACTAGGCAGCTGAGTCACCAAGATACAGCCTTGACAGACAGACAATGACACACGGCATCTTATAATGCAGCTGGCCTCACAGGACACCCTTCCCTCCCCACACCAAACCTGTGTCTTGTTAGCTCTTCCTTGTCTGTTCTGTTGCCATTCCCCTTATTTTACCTTCTCACCCCTGTGACCCTCACTCACAAGGCTAGGTCTTCGCCTCCTATTTCACCAAGGCCTTGAGCTTGAATTTCCTCAACTAGCTGTCCTGCCCTATTCCACAGGCACCAGACAAACCAACCACTTGGATGTGATCACCCCCAGTCTCAGCCAAGGGAAGACACCTCTTTCTTTTCAAAGCCAACCCTTCTACTCACTTAGGACTCAAATCTTCTCTTTTCACCTGCCCCAGGACCTTGGGCTACCATTCACCCCTGCTTCTTCACCCCAGGCCTCCTGCTCCCCTTCTTCAGCCTTCATTGTAAAAGCAGGCTTGAGCGCCCTCCACCCACCAATGCCAAGGCTGTAATAGAAAACAACTGGCCCGAAGATTGGAAACTATGTCAAGTATCTTCTGGGTTCTTCGAAGAGCAGCTGTGCTCCCAAAGCCAATTTGGGCTTCCTTTCAAGTTTACTCTAAGAGATGAACAAATATGAAAACCACTATTTTTGTACTTGAATAAACTCAATCATTTGAACTGCCCCATGGAAGATATATTTCCACCGGGGAGCTGACCTGAAGGTAAAGCATTTGTGGTGACTGGCAGCTCCAAGTGGTACCCACAGTGGCCACTATGCAGGTGCCAGGGAACCAGCCCACACCAAAGGCTCGTGTTTGGTTGAAATCTGCATCAAACACTTTTCAGACTAACATGTTTTCACAGGCCTCACAGGGGAAAAGTAATCAAATGGCCAGATCACTAACTTGCATGTTTGTCTACGTCTCTAGGATAATCAGGTCCACCTCTTTCATGAAACCAGTTGCTGATATTTAAATACGTGGCTTGAGGACATCCTTCAAAACAGACATCTTTTGCAGCCCAGCTGCTGCTTTTTTTGGCGCAGGGGGTGGGGGGGTCACAAAATAGATTCTTCCATGTGTGCATTTCTGGGGAGATTCAGCAAATCTCTTTGGCCACCTTCGTCTTCCCAGGATCATCTAAGGCCAACCTTAAATGAACATCTGGAATTGCCTCTTAGATTTATGTGTGAATTCTAGAAATTAAAATTTAATTTAAAAACAATCAAATGAACTATCTAATATGATGCCACTATGCTGCTGCCTCCAATAAACTGTGAGCTGCTAAGAATAGAGACGGTGTCTGTGACCAAGCAAGAGCCGAGGGTGGATCCTCTGTATTGGTCCATAAGTGCCGCCCTGTGCTGGGCCACAAACCACCCAAAATGTAGCAGCTCCAATGCCAGGAACTTTTCTCTGCTCACATGTGGCCTGCAGGTCACCTTCAAATTGGCTGTTATGGTCTGGGTTCTGCTGAATGCCAGTGTCCAGATGTAGGGCAGTGAAGTATGACCCATTTATGTCCCTTCTTGAGCAGATGAAAGGGGCAGTGCTTAACAGAGAAATCACCAAAACGCAGACTAAGTCAAGATCAAGTTATCAAGCCTAGCTCATAACTATTGCGAGAAGCCACCTACTCCCTCACTGCAAAGGTATGTAGCAAGCATGGAATCCTGCTATGGTGAGGTGAAGAATGGGGACCAGAGGCTTAAATTACCCACGTGACCAGTAAATACTGCATGCAGGAGGGTGTGTGGAACCCTTGCTCTTCCTGCTCCAGCCCCCTGCTCGCTGTCCCCATGACCACCTCCAGCTCTGTGACACTGAGAAAGTGGTGCTTTCCAGTATGTGTGTGACTCACCCAGGCTCCTATGACAGTCACAGATAAGGACAGAAGTAGAATACAGACCACTGCCCATTAAATCAGAGTGGGTTGGCAAGTCCAGGAAATAGCACTGAATTTGAGATCAGACAGCCTCTGTCTCCCTCCGCCAACTGAGCTAGGACCCTGGCCCCTCCCTCCTTTGCAGATTCACTTTATCCATTTTCTCATTCCTCAACCGTTCCCTCCTAAACACAGCATGCACATCAGTGTTTTAGCACACTTAGGTGTCTGTAATCTTAAAAATAAATTCTCTCCTGGATTCAACAGCCTCTCCCAGTTGCCAGCGACTCTCCCTTCTTCCCTTCTCTTGCTGTCAGATTTCTTAGCTATAAGTAATGGAAGCCAGCTCTTGCTGATCTGTTCAAAAATGGAACTAATTAAAAGGATACTGAAACATATGTCCCAAAAAGTTGTGCACACAATTGTTCACAGTTGCCTTATCCATAGTGGCCAAAAACTGGGCACAACTTTAAATCGCTCCCCACAGGCAAGTGGAGAAACACACTGTCATGGTTTCAACAGAGAGGTGGGACAGCCGAACTGCAGACAAGCACTCCTGCACACCTCCAAGTGAATCTCAAAGGCTGAGGGTAAGAAGTCAGTTACAATAACACTGACCAGCTTTATACAAAATAGGATATGCGCTTCTCAGCCTTTTGGTTAAGATCAAGTGCAAAGCCCTATGATAGGGAAAACTATTCTATTGATAGAACAAGGTAGGAGCTTCCTAGGCCCAGGAGTTGGAAGAGAACCTGGCTACAGAGGAGCACACGGTTACTTTTGTGGGGGTTATGGACACGCATGTCTCAATTAGAATAGTGCTCACAAAGGCATGTCCACTGCTCAGAGCTCATTAGACTGCACCTTTATAAAGTTCATTTTAAACATTATAGATGCAGAGAGAAAGACAGTCGTATCGATAGGTAGGTGGATACACTGCATCGCCTTGCTTCAGAATTGCCAGGAGGTCAGGGACACTAGCTTGGGCGTGCCTCTATCACTTCCTCTACCACCAACTGCCACTGCCCTTTCTCTGGGTGCTATAGCAAGCCTCCCTCCCCACTGCTAGCTCAGGCCTCCTTCCACAGCTGCCATTGCTGTAGACAGCATTCCTATGGGCCCTTCTTGTGCCTTGTGAGCTCCAGGTTCCCAGTCTGAGCTCATCCCAGCTCCTGGCCAGCCAGGAAGACGAGCATAAGGCAGCTTCCAGATGTTAAGGGTGGAAGTGAGCTCTGATTCTCAGTAGGACTGGGAGGTAAGGAAATCGCCAAACTCAGGAAGGCAATGTAGTTGTGGGGAGCAGAAAGGAATGACAGGTACATAGGCTTCTCCCCAAGAACCTTGTCAAAATAGCTGTCTTCCCCAGGCCACCTCTGCAACTGGCTTAAGGCAGCCCTCATTACCTTCCCAAGCATAGCTTTCTATCACCTCCAAGGAACCCCTGTCACTTAATCTAATGTGTCTCTGCTGGACCCCACTGTCCCCCTGCCAAACACACTCTTCCACCAGCTTCCAAAGTGCTACTTCATCTTCCATTCACTCCTCCCATGCCTGTCTAGTCCACCTCACAAGACCATCTTCCACTTCCTGCTAGGCTCCTCAAGGGACACCCAGGGCGCTCATCTCTCCTCACACCTCCCACTGGTGATAGGCAGTGCTCTCTGTGGCCCAGGCCTCTCCTCCAAGCCTCAGGCTTGCTTGACACTTGCATTTTCATGGAGCTAAGGCAGTCAGCCACACTTGCTTCTTCCTTTCCGGGTCAACAGGGAGAAAGCAGCTCTAGTCCTGACAAATCTGGCCTAAACACCCTTGGAAACCTCGTGACATCCCTGCTTCCCAAAACTCATCCCACTGCAAGCCGCTGGAGAAAGGTACCGTGGCAAGTGTTTGGGTGAGCAGATCCAACAGTGGATCCTACAGAAGCACACCCTTGGGCCCACTGAGCCATAACCCAGGGCAAAGCAAAGAGGCCCTGTTTCCAGAAAAGCTCCACAAGGCATGTGGAACCTGGCCCCGCTGTGCTTCCCCAGGAAAGAGGAAGTGGAGCAGAGCATGCCATCCAGCAGCAAGCAGAGCCCAGCAAGGAGCAGGTGGCTTGGCCACTCATGCCTGTGGGGGAGGGGGGGCATCCCTTCCCTATACTATCCTGCCCCTAAGCCAAGGAGGGAACAGCAGGATGAGAAAATGGCTGCCCCTAAATAGATGTCCAAAATCAAACATATGATCTTCTCACCCAAATCTTGTCTTCTAAGATTCATTTTCGCTGTGACATCACCAATGGCCACCCCGTCCAGGTGCCAGTGTCAAGCATCGAACCATAATGAGAGACCTTATTCACCCTGAGCTATGACAATTCTGTGTCCCCATTCTTGGGGCTGATCCAGTTAACTGAAGCAACTCCACAATCTGCTGTCCAGTCTCCCACCAGTCAGCCCCCAAGCCAGCTCCACACAGGCCCAGGAGACCCTCTGCAAGAGTAACTCCACACACTGCACCCGCCTGGCTCAGAGCCCTCCATCCTTTTCTGTGATGTCAGGATGCTGATCTCTGGTCTAGTGGGACTGCATGGCTTCTTTCCTACCCCCTCGCTCTGACTCGGCCTAGAATCTCCTCCCTTCCATGTGTTCCACTGGTTCCTCTGAGCAGACTTTTGCAGGTGGACACCTCCCTTGTCTATCTCCCCTTACTGACTGCTGGCTACTTTCAAATCCCAGTTCCTGTACCTTCCACTAGGCAGCCATCTCTGGCCACCCTCCCTTCTCTCCTAAACCAAGCCATCTCCTTCATCCTGGGCCGTCAGTGTCCACCTCAAGTATGCCACTATTTGTTCACAAAGGAGTTGATTAATGTTGGCCACTCTTATTTCTCATAAGTCACATGGCCTCAGGGATGTGGCTGCACAGCCCACATTTTAACCCCACATCACAACAACCTTACTGGGCCTCAGTAAATGTTAATTGAATAAGTGAGTGAGTGAGTGAATGAATGAATGAATGGGTTTTTAGCCTATTTATCTCTTCTGGACCAAGCACAACCTGTGGCCTTTTCTTCCTCCTCTTCTGTTTCCTTCTCTCTTTGCTTCTCTCCCAGATTGCTAATAATAGCTTTGCCCTAACACCTAAACCCAGAACGTTTGCAGCCACAGCGCCACCTAGAGACCACTTATGAGATAGACCAATGGCCAGATGGATCAATAGGATTCAGTCCAGCTCTCCCGATGTCTGGGCTCTGCCCTACGTCCTAGGCACTTCTCTGGGTCTTGACACTTCATTTTCCTGGCTTCAAGACCCCATAATTTCCAAAGTCCCCTAAGTGCCTCGTGGAGACCTTAAGACAGAAATCTGCTGCAGGATGGGTCAGAGCAGGGGTGTGGCATCTTCCTCTAGCACTCTACCTTCCAGTCTTTCCCTGCCTCTCTCCTTTACTCAACCTTAGCCACTGTTTTCAGTTGATATTACAAGATTCAACAAGAATTTCATGAGAATCAACAATTCTTAGGAACTCATGCAAGGCCTCAAGAGTAACTGATAGTAACCAAAGAAGCCATTTGAGAGGAAACATGTGATTCTCTTCCTAAACATCCAGTTCTCCACCAAAATCTAAAATTCTGCAGGTTAGTCTAGGTGCTTTAAAAGTCAGTCCAGTATGGGGATAAGGCCTGGTGATTAAAGTGCTGATGTGAAAGCATAAGGGCCTGAGTTCGAATCCCCAGCATTCATGTAAAAGCTGGATGTGGGGGCACACACCTGTCAGCCCAGTGCTGAGGAGGCAGAGACGAGGGATCCGCAGCACTTGCTGGCTAGCTAGTCTAGCTGAATCAGTGAGTTGCAGGTTTAGTCAGATCAGAGACCCTGTCTTAAAGATTCAGGTGAAGAGCCACTAAGGAGCATACCTGACACTGACCTTTGGCTCCCACACACATGAGCATACACTTGTTCCCACACAAACGCATGCCCACATACATATGAACACACATGCACTGAAAAAGTCAGTCCGATGTCCAATCATGTGGAAAGAAGTTCTCACATCATTGTATATATGAAGAAACAGCCAACATGCCTCACAACAGGAAACTGGCTTAATCAGGTAATTGTGGCATGTACAGCCTCTAAAAATAATTCAAACAAACGTTTGCTCATAACATGATGTAATATAAAAATATGTTTGGGCTGGAGAGATGGCTTAGCGGTTAAGCGCTTGCCTGTGAAGCCTAAGGACTCTGGTTCGAGGCTCCATTCCCCAGGACCCACGTTAGCCAGATGCACAAGGGGGTGCACGCGTCTGGAGTTCGTTTGCAGTGGCTGGAAGCCCTGGAGCGCCCATTCTCCCTCTCTCTCTCTCTCTCTCTCTCTCTCTCTCTCTCTCTCTGCCTCTTTCTCTGTCTATCGCTCTCAAATAAATAAATAAAAATAAACAAAAAGTTTTTTTAAAAAAGATACGTTCAGAATGTTATCTCAACCATGAAAAACGACAACAGGTATGGAAATATTATAGTACTGCCACTTATTCTTAGTGGTTATTCTGAGGGACTAGTGCTCCATTTTATCTTTCCCGATTTTCTAAAATCTTTGTGATGAGCTTATAATAAGATACTAAAATAAGTTTAGAAAAAACACTTACAATAGTCTGAAAGAAAAAAAAAAGAGACTATAGCCTGAGAGAAGAAGGAAAAATACAAAATAGTTTTCTGAATACTCTATTAAATTCCTCATCAGAGACTCACGCTGGGAGTTCTTTGGGCATTTTTTTTCTCCACAAAGTTCTGAGGTCCTCGGAGACCCAACGGACTCGAGGTCAAGAAACATGTGCCGGCACATTTCCAGGGGCTAAACCAGCATCTCCCGGGGACTTAGCGGCGAGTTTGGACCCCAGTGGTAGGCGCAGAGCCTCTGCCTCTTTCCCCCAGCAGCACCGACTGCGACGAGCCCGGCTGAAAGCCGCTGCCTCGGGCTTGATTGCCCTCGCGGGCTCCCGCCGCTTTGAGGCTCGCCACAGCGACACCCTGTGTTGTGATGCGGTAATTACAGAAGAACCGGCCGGGCCCTCTCCTTTACACGCCCCGAGGGAAGCGCCACAAGCTAGGTGAATCTGAATCCTTCCTTGTTTGGTGCTTATTCTTAAATCCACCTAATTCAACCTCCCCGGCAGTCCCCATGAGGAGGAAGAGAGCATTATAACCACTTACAGGGAAGATGTCAACTGGTGAGGTGATTTGTTCAGTTCTGAGCAATGACGTAGCTGAGGTGCCACCACAGGACCTGTCTGCTCCAAGCACCCCTTTCTCGACCGTGGCAGCATGAGGTCCTCAGCCATACCTCCCTCAACACGCCCAGTCTTGTCTGATAGTAGCTGCATGAAGGAGTGAGAAATGAAACAGGAATTTGACTTTAATTTGAGTTGATCTTAAGTGTCTTTTTTCCTTACCAATCATATGACTTTGGACAAGAAAGTGCTCTGAGCCCTAGTTTCCTGGCCTACATAAAGAATTTAACAGCCAGGCGTGGTGGCACATGCCTTTAATCCCAGTACTCAAGAGGCAGAGATAGGAGGATCACTATGAGCTCGAGGCCACCCTGGGACTACATAGTAAATTCTAGGTCAGCCTGTGCTAGAGTGAGACCCCACCTCGAAAAACAAGAGAAAAGAAAAAAGAAAAAGAAGTTAACAACAATAATTAAAAATACTACTAAAATTTCTTTCATCCAACGTGTGCTCTGCCTCACATGTACCAGGCTTTAGAAAAAATGAAGTGATCAGAGAAGTTGTGCCCTCAAGGGACTTCCAATTTGCTGAGGGACAAATATGTAAATACAACATTTACCACACAAGGGGTGATTGAGCCCCCAAGAAGCAGAGCTCACAGTGTGTGCAGCATGTGAGAAGACTCAAGGAAGAGCTGACCTGCAGGCAGAGTGTCAGGCAGGGAGCCGGGCTTGTTGGGAGGGGTCCTGAGCAGGTAACTGTGAGCTTCACGAAAGGAGTCAACTTTGGCTTGAGGCAACCAGGGCTGAAGTGGCCTGGGTAAGGAGTGATAAGCTGAAGGGACAGCCTAAGTGACAGGGAAGCACTCTCATTTGCCTGTCAGTTTTCTTCACTCGTGAGGATGGGAGACATAGGAGCATATGCTCAAGACTGGTGTGAAGGAACCAGAGTGGCGAGGAGGACACACAGGGAAAGGGGGTGCTGAGTGGTATTCAGAGGAAGGGATCCAGCAGACTAGGAAAGAAGGGCTGCCACAGGGAGGGACTCCCATCACCGTCAAGGAAAGAGGGTCGTTTAAGGGCAGTTTTGGTGGCAGGGAGCTACCTCCCAGCTGTTCAAGATAAACCGGGGCATCTGGCCGATGGAGGTTTTAGAACCAGGAAGATGTCAGTAAGTGCTATGCATGCCCTTGTGGTCACTCTTCCGTATTGACTCAAAACCAGGCATGTCACATTCGAGTCATTTATTTCTAGAGTTATCTCTCTACTAGGTTAGAATGCCTTGCAAGTAGAAATAATAACTGATATATCTCTGGATCCCCAGCTCCCAACACAAAGCAAAGTGTGTTAGCATCATGGAGAAACTGAAGCATGCTGGGAGATAAGATTTTTTTTTTTAATAAATATGACGTTGGGCTGGAGAGATAGCTTAGCAGTTAAGGCACTTGCCTGTGAAGTCTAAGGACCCGGGGTTCAATTCTCCAGGTCCCAAGTAAGCCAGAGGCACAAGGGGGCGCATGCATCTGGAGTTCATTTTCAGTGGCTAAAGGCCCTGACACACCATTCTTTCTCTCTGTCTCAGCCTTTCTCCCTCCCTCTCTGTCTCAAATAAATAATTTTTAAATAAAAATTTTAAAAAATCTTTAAAAAAAGTTGGAGAGATGGCTTAGCAGTTAAGCACTTGCCTATGAAGCCTAAGGACCCTGGTTCGAGGCTCGATTCCCCAGGACACACGTTAGCCAGATGCACAAGAGGGCACATGCATCTGGAGTTCATTTCCAGTGGCGGGAGGCCCTGGTGTGCCCATTCTCTCTCTCTTTCTCTCTCTGTTGCTTTCAAATAAATAAATAAATAAAGTTAAATATATATATTAGAAAATAAGTAAATATGATGAATTTGGCATTACTATAATCTAAAAGTTTAAACTAGAAATTAAATGTCAAAAACAGACACCTGGCCCCACTTCCACACACCAACACATTCTGCTATTGTTGACTTGCTCAAGGGTACATAAAAAGATGAAAATTTTTAAAAATGTACTGGGAAGTCATAACGACTTTTTAAACCTACCATAAGGCCTGGGAAGATGTCTCAGTGTGTTAATAGAGCGTTTGCCATGCCAGCTCCAGAATCAGAGTTCACACCCCAGTACGCACAGGAAAGCGCAGGAGCACGGTAGCCCACTTGTGCTCCCAGGACTCAGAAGGTGGAAACTGGGGATCCCTGGGGCAAGCTAGTTAGCTAGATTCGCAGAATCAGCAAGCCCTGAGTTTACATGAGACACCCTGCCTGTATAAATAAGTGAATAATGACCAAAGAAGATACCCCATGCCAACATCTGGCTTCCACACACATGTATGGTCACATATACATGTGAACATGCATATATCCACACATGAACACTACACACATACACGCGCAAAAAGGAAATAAATGAAATAAAAACCTAATGTATGTTGTATAAAAGGAAAAAGGAAACTACAGGACAAGCTCACTTTGAGATTTGGATGAAAATCCTTGGTAAAACATTAACAAATGGAATCCAGATGAACACTAAAAGAATATTTTTCCCCAGTGAATTTTCCAAGATATAAGGATTATATCTTGCATACGGACAACATTAAGCATTCATCTAGGCTGACTGGGAAGCCATGGGCTTATGAGCCCAGCATTTGGGAGGCTGAGATAAGAGGATCACTGGATCCCAGGAGTTCCACACAACCTGGGCAGCATAGTGATAGGCTGTTGAAGAGGAAGAAAGAGGAGGAGGGGGGGATAGAGGAGGGATGGTGTTCTTTTTCATATTAAAAGAGTCTATATGAGCTGGGGAGATGGCTCAGTAGTTAAGGACCTTGCCTGTAAAGCCTAAGGACCCAAGTTCAATTCCCCAGTACCTATGTAAAGTCAGACTCACTAAGTGGTGCATGCATCTGGAGTTTGCTTGCAGTGGCAGAAGACCCTGCTGCACCCATACCCACTCTCTCTGTGTCTGCTCCTCTCTGTAGCATTCCCTACCTCTCTCTCATAAATACATAAATAAATCTTTAAAAAGTCAATAAAGCCGGGCATGGTGGCACATGCCTTTAATCCCAGCATTCAGGAGGCAGAGGTAGGAGGATCACCCTGAGTTCAAGGCCACCCTGAGACTATATAGTGAGTTCCAGGGTAGCCTGGGCTACAGTGAGACCCTACCTCAAAAAACAAAACAGAAAAAAAGAGTCAATAAGAAAAAGAAAATGATTGTAAATGACTGTGCCATGGGTTATAATAAAATATTTGATAGGATTAAACCATTCTTTTTGATGAAAAAAATGCAAAAATAAAACATTGGAGGTGATGGACCTGTTGTCACAGGCCCATAATCCAAACTACTCAGAAAGCTGAGGCAGGAGGATTGTAGGTTCAAGGCTTGCCGGGCTACAGAGTGAGCTCAAAGCCAACCTGGGCAACTGAATGACACCTGTCTCAAAAAGTAACAAACAAGAAGGCTGCGGGTACAGCTCAGTGATAGAGTGCCTGCCTAGCATGAGGGAAGCCCTGGATTTCGTGTCATCTTCATTGTCGCTAGTGCACATTCACTGCGGAGTAATGGGCTTCACGATCACACTCCCACACAGGGACATCTCGTGTGCCGGTGTCGTCACGCATGTCCTGGTAGTACTGTCGCTGAAGTCTACGAGAAAGATAAGAATGTCCACTCTTGCCACCTTCACTCTTCCTAGTTGTGAAAAAGAATGTCCTTCCTCTTTGAGGGAGCCCAGTTAGAGTAACGTACCTGGCTTTCCCCATTCACTTCCCTCCATGGAAAACTGTTGAATTTGGGAGCCTTAGCTTTTGGGGGAAAAGCTGTTACACAGAGGGCACCCTCCTCTCTACACCCCCCCACCTTAATTGTACAAGAGCAGCTATTGCCACGTGAACCACATGAGGTCACCCATCATTCCCACCTTCCTGTGGACTATCTAATACCAAATTAGTATTAGAAAATCCTCTCATCCCATGCTTACAAACCATGATCTCCAGCTACCAGTGCACATCGGTAAACTGCTCTCTTCCCTACGTTGGTTCAAAACATGAGCAGGCAGGAGGAAGGGCGTTGTTACCAGATCCCTGTGAGGCCCCGTCAGGTCTAGTCAGTGCAGTAGAGAGGACCAAATGGAAACACATGAGGAGGGCTGGGCATGGCAGCTCTCAGGAGGCAGAGGCAGGAGGAGCTCAGGCTTAGCTTGAGCTATATAGACCTTGTTTCAAAGAAAGAGTAAGAGGCAGAGAGGGCAGGAGGGAGGGGAGGAGGGGGAGGGAGGAAGAACAGGGATGGATGGGGAAAATCACCCAAGAGACCATCAATACATATTCAACTGAAAGATACTGTCATATGAAGGAAAACTCACAGTATCAACAATAAAGATTAAAAATATCTAAGAATAATAAAAACTAGCAACAGATAAGATCCATGTGAAGAAAACTTTAAAACGTTCTGGAGAGACCTAAAGACATACTTGCACAGCAAGAAGGGCAGGCAAGATTTCTGACCGGGAGGAAACAATGCCATAAGGGTGTCAGTTCTCTCTAGGTTAATATCAAATATCATGTAATGAAAAGAACAACTGTATTTTAACTGAATAAGTCAGTTCTAAGGTTTATGTGGTAAATAAATATGTAACGACATTCTAGAAAAGTCTAAAAGAGAAGAGTAATAAGAGGCTACTATCCTATAGTTAAAACAATTCTAGCAAAGCCGCTCATTGAAACAGCATGGCATTTGCACATAAATCAACTGAACAGAATAAAAAATCACAAAAGACTAAAATACATATGGAATTGTGTGTATCATTAAGATACATTTAACTATGTATAAAAAAAACTATAACATTTCTTCAATGGTGAAAACACTCAATAAAAATATCAACAGCATTTTTGAACATTACAAATTCCAAAGTTCATATGGAAAAGTTTCCATGTAAAAGAAATCCATAAGGAAGTTATAGGTCAAATAATGAACTGGGAAAAATACCTTCCTCTCATATCGCAGGCAAAAGTCAATTTCCTTTAAAATGTAAGCTTTGAAAATCAATTTAAAAAATCAACACTACAGCAAGCCTGCAAAACTGGCAAAGCTAGAATATACACAGTTTAGAGAAAAAAAGAAGTGAAAATACCTCTTAAGTATATGGGAAAATGCTCATTATTATAATTAGAGAAACACAAATTAAGACTTCATTAAGATCTATTTTATACTTACTACACCATGATCAAAAAGGTTGATATTATGTGGGAGCCAGCAGCCTCACTCCACAGGGCTTTCAATGAGCTCTGCTTCCTTTCTTGGATGGCAATTTTTCAACATCAAAGTATGTATGTAAACACTGTGTGCCCTGCTGATACAATTAACTACCTACACGCAAAGTGATGTTTGTGAAAAAGTTATTATTCGAAGCATCTCTCATAGTATTACAGAATCAGAAACAAACTACATTGTAATCGGTGTGAAAAGATTAAGTATACTGAGATAAAGTCATGAGTGTCAGTCTTTGCAACAGTGGAAATGGATAAGGACATTCTCTATGAGGTAGTGCTTTAGATTGAGCTGTAAGGTACATTGTAGAGTGGGAAAACAAGGTGTAAAAATGTAATGTATGGAGTGATTCTATTTGTATTTTTAAGCCACAGAGGAGGACCATCTGTGCACTTTTATTTGTGGGTGCATAAAATAGTTCTGGGAAGAGGCACAGAACTGATCGCATTGCATCTTCGGGGGCGTCTTCTGGGTGGCGGGTGGCCGGAGACAGATGGGAAGGAGGCTGTGCTGTATGCAATCATGTAACTGCGACAGTTACAGTCATGGAAATGCATGCCATTTTAAAAATAATTTTTAGTAAAAAAATACATGTAATTTCTGTCCTTGAGATAGACCATCCATTTGTTTGGGGAAGACACAAAAACTGGCCATTAAGTAACACCACACAAAGCAAGTACCTTCAGTTTCTACTAAGAGGATGTTTATATTGCTTGAGGAAATTTGGACATGTTAATAATTGTCACACATGGTTGTGGTGAGGACTATGTTTCTATGAAGTTTTTATTGTCTTTTTAGGAAAAAAAACTAAGTTTTTGCTCTGCGTGAATTAGCCTTCATTGTGTTGTTGAGTTGCATGTGTTCTCATTTAATAAACGTCTACCACAAAGCCTGACCCGAGAATTACCAAGTGCCTAGATGGGGGTACCAGGAGGACCAGTAGTGACAATGAACAGGCCTGGGTTGGACAGAACACAAACTGACCCCCGTTGTGGATGTCCTTCTCCCCAGCCTACTTCAGCTTCAGTGACTCAGATGTGGGGGATGTGCTGACTGAGGGTCACTCCTTGTTTTCTGTGGTAATTGTCTTCGGGCAACCTTTACCTTTGTGAACAAGTAAGAAAATGAGCATTGCTATTGTCACCCATCCAGGCCATTCTGATGCCAGGAATGAAAGGAACTTCTTGCATGAAGCTGTGGTGAGAAGTCTTGAATCTCCAGTAGAATCTGACTAAGGCAGAGAGGGGAGCGGTGCATACTAGACTCTTCTCTGCAGATGGATGGGAGACAGCAGGAAATGCTTAAAGGGGATCTTTGAATTGATTTTGACTCTACAGCTGCAGGAGAAACCACAAACAGTAGAGATGTGTTATTCTCTACTGAACATCCCCTCTATTGTCTAGGAGCCTTCCCACCAGAAGATACAGACCATCTCTCCTGCTGTAATGAAGGGAGCATCCAGGTCAGGGTGGTGGAGGGGACTGCACATCTGTGCTTCCCAGAGTCAACAGTGGAAGGAAGAGCCCATCCGAGCAGATCGCCAGGGCTGAAGCTCCTCTGCCTCTGCCCGGTGTGTCTAGGTGACCTAAAGCTAAGCAGAAAAGCAGAGCTACAGCGCTGAGGGCACGTGCTGACATAGCCCCAAGTCCCAGGCTCTGCCACTACCCTCTACTACAAAGAATGAGGGCCCTTCAAGGCAGCACTCCTTGGCTTGGAGAGAAAATGGAATGTGAGGATGGCCATGTGTCTGGCCAGTTTCTTCTTTAAGGAAATCAGTGCAGTGTTTTGAGGAGCCAGCTTACGGTGGGATCCAATGGCAGAGTAGTGACATGGAGGAGAAGATAAATATGGCTTATTAGAATAAGCTAAGTTAATTAAAAAACTGAATTCATGACAGTACCAACAACGTTAAGACAAAGGATACAAGAAGGCAGTGATGGTGAAAAGGAAAACATAATAACATATGGTCACATATCATTTCAACAAGTTGGGCAATGCTTACCTAGGGATATTTGTTTCTAATAAACATATATCTTTATAAACATTGTCATCTATCTCTTTTTCTAGCTATGGATTCAGAAAGGAAAAATCGCAAAGAACCCAGAGTAGGCCAAGAAGTCATGGAAGAGGTTAAAAACCACTGGGCAACCCTGCTGGCCTCATAACCACTGGGCAGGAGATGGGGTGCACCTAGCAGCCCAGTGAGCTAGCTTTCAAGTCCAGCTCAGTGTTCCAGGGAGAGGAATTATCTGAGTGTCTTGAGAAGGAGAAGAAACATGCAGACACAATCCTTCATCTCTTAGGAAACCTTCCGATGACCCCTCTAATTATTAGATAATAAAAAGATCTTGAAAACCTCAATAATTCTCACAGATCAGATACATATGTCTCAGTGACGAGACAATGGGGTTATGTGACTCTGGCCAAGTAAGATTTGCAATGTTAAAATTTTAGAGAGAGATACCGGGTTGCAATAAAATAGGAGATCATGTGAAAGGCCCAAATTTACTAATTTTACTAAAAGGACAAGAAACGATTAGTGGGAGGTCGTGTGGGGGTGGGGAAAGCCCAGCCTGTGAAATAGCCGCTTTTTCTGCAAAGCTCTTGGGAGATGAAGCCATGTTCGAAGCCCACAGAGTAAGAGGCTGTTACTCCAGGTGCCAGTCGGAATTAGTATTGCTTTTCAATCTGGAAGGTAATTCACACTTACTAGGTTTTAAAAAAAATATCTAAAAAGCTAAGGGGGTGTAGTGCTGAGTTAGAAATAGCAGAGAAATTAACTCATGGAACTAATGCATTCTGGATAAATACAAGTAGCAACACAGTCTAAACTTTAACAAATCTATTTTTCTATGTTTGATCTGCTCATAAGTTTGGACAAGCCAAGTTATATTATAAAATTTGTAATTGCATTTTAAATTATGCAAAATAATGCACTTATTCAAGTTTATAACATGTTAAAATATTCTTTCAACTTTGTTTCAACATCTTATTAGATGTGTAATATTCCAAAATCTTTTTGACTTAGCACTAGCAGTGGGTCTTTCTTCACAAACCCAGATAGCTCTTGTTTGTTACTTCAGTTATCTACAGCTGGTTGAAACCATCCTAAACTCAGAAGTTCACAACAGGATTTCACTATCTCTTCACATCATAAGGTCTGAGTCAGGCAGGCTTCGCTGGGCAGCTCTTCGGCTCCATGGACTGTTACGTCGTTTCACTCTGTCTTCAGCTAGAGGCAGGGCTTGGAGCAAGGCATATGTGAGAAGTAAGGCCTGAGACTCAGGCATGACAGGACAGGACAGTCCGACACCTTGGTGGGAAGGCTGAAGGGCATACTCAGTAGGACCCTCCTTATGGCCTCTCCAGCAGGAAGGTCAAAGATCCTATGTGGCAGGTCAAGGCTCCCAGACCCCCGGTGAAACCTACCTATAAGGCAGGCAGTGTTACTTCTGCCATACTCCAGACAGAGCAGCCACAGGCCAGACCTCATCTCTTTAAAGAAGTGAGAACCATATCCTACACACACCTTGAATCTTTCTCAGTATATGGGCATTCTCTCCCATATGACTGTGAACAGCTCGGTAAGTTAGAACTGAATGAAGTTTGTTTGGAAGCTGATGATGATGATGACAGCTAACCCTGAGAACTTTATTGAGTGCTTACTAGGTGCCAGGACATGCCATAAGCACTTCACATGTTTGTGCTCTTGAATCCTCGCGGCACCTCAGTGAAGGCTCTGTTACCACCCCAGTGTGTACATTAACAGGGTGTCTCATGTGATTAGGATCACACCCCCCAGGATCACACCCATGGAAAAGAGCCACAGATGGGCAAGGCTGAAGCCACCCACACATACAAGGATGGGGAGCCTGTGAACGGGGCTAACCCAGTGTCCTGAGGGCCCAGAAGGGCTCCCAGCAGGACAGGGCCCACATTTGTGGGTAGGAAATAAAATCCAGGAGGGGGGGGGGCAGAGAGAAAAATGAAGAGACTCTGCTCCAGATGTGAGAAGTGAGGCCTGAGACTCAGGCATGACAGGACAGGAGGCTCAGGTGTAATGAGGGAGGAAGGGTGTCAGAGTTAATGATCTTTGGAGGTGAGGGACAATGTGGACCCAAGGACCTGGGTACCAGAGTCTCCACAGTCCTACACTAAGCCTGATGTAGACACTGTGGTCACATAGATGGCAGAGCTCTCCCCTTGTACATCCCCTTCCTGTAGGAAGGACAGCAAGGCCTCGTGTACTTTTGTGGACATTGGAGTGTTTGAGGGGTTGGTGGGCAAGATGGGAACCAGCTAGGAGGACCTGGAGGAGGTTTGGAAGGAACATCCCCTGAGAGGTGGCTTCAGGAAGCCTGGGCTGGTTAGGGTTACTTGGCCCAGCCCCCACCCTGAACAGTCTAAGCATGCAACACAATTCTGGGTCACCTGGCTTAGGAAAAGACCTGTCTTCTTGATCAACTAGGCAAGAAGGCTTGGCATGAGGCTAGAATAATCCAGCGTGGAGGAGGTGTGGGCTTCTTGTAGAGCTTACCCACCTCTTGTCCTCCAGCCTTCCAACCCTTTAGCCTTGCATGTTGCAAATTTCCCTTGTCGTGTAAGCCACTGCAATCAGTTAAGTCTCAACTCCAAAGAAGTGTGACACAGTGGCTAAAAGCAAAAGCTTCAACACCAAATAGAAGTTAGTCCACATCATAGCTCTAGGATTGCTAGGCAACTAGGAATAAACATCTAACCTCCCTGAGCCTGGGTTTGCCCACCCAAGGGTGCATAATTGTGCCAAGCCTGCTACACAATGATACATCATGTGCCCAACACAGGGCAAGAGCAGTGTCATGCTTACTTAGAAATTAGAACCAAACAAAACTAAGCAAACCGTGATTCTACTGTTTTTGTTCTTCCCCAGCCCATACAGGTCTCTCCCAGCTCTCACACCCCCCTCTGCCAGAGACCATGGGGTGCTATCTTCTGCAACTGTTCTGTTGCTAGTACCCACTTTGCATCTCTTTACTCCTCCCCCAAAGAGAGTTAAGCAGCTCACTGTCTGGGGCTGAGGTTTATGCTTCCCCTTCTCTCCCCAGGGCCCAGGCTTGTCCTGGTCAGGTACCCATAGGAACACAATAAAGACTGATTGGGCTAAATGGCCAATTTATGACTTTTCTTTGAACAGGCCTTAGATGATTACCTTTTATGAGGCTTACACTTTAGACTTAAGATGTAAAACAGAAGCTCAGGCTAAAAGGCAAATAATGGGATATTTTATGTGCTGTTCTGGAGCAAAAGTCCACAGCTTTATTGCAGTGGCTATAAAAGAACATGATTGGAGAAGCCTTGATTGAGAAATCCACAGTGGAAAGAACCCTGGGTCAGGAGACTGGAGGCCCACATTTCCCACCCTGTCCTGCACCATCTAGCCAAGCTTTCTAGCTTCATGTGTAAAGCCAGGGATACCCACCCCATCCCCAAGACCCTCCCAGTTCTAAGTCATGGTTCCTGAGTCTGAAAATCTAAAATACTTTCTTCCAAGTAGTCCATGACTCCACACTTCCATTTGGAAGACTCACACAATTTATCTATGACACTGGCCTCGGATGAGCACAGGCTGAACTGTCTCTGGGCCTCTCTGGGTGGTTGCTAGCCTAGGCCTGTGGTTGGAAGGCCTAGGCTCAACTAGGACTTGGGACAAATTGCTTAATGACAGTCTCAGTTTTCTGATCTGTAAAATGGGGGTAAAAGCAGTCTCTCTGAGATGGTGTGCTAGACAGTTAAACAGTCTCACCACAGCATGCTGCTGCTATGCTGACAAAGTACTCAGGCTTGGTGGGTACTGTCACTGGTCCAAGGATCAATGAGCACAATACCTCAAGAATCTAAGCTTCTTCTGCCTCACCGGAGAACTGTCCTGAGATTTTAAGGGTCTGTGACTCACATACATGTCCCCTGAGCCTGCATTTCCAGGGCCTGGGACTCAGCCACCTCCTTTCAGGAGCGGAGTTGTCAGCATAGCCATGGCCACCAGAGGGCGAGCTTGGGTTGCTGGTCTTCCAGCCCAATAAGCTAAGGAGCCACCCTGGGGCCAGTTGGTCTTCCCTCTTGGTCTGTTTTAAAGTTCCTTTCTCTTGTGGGAATGAAGAGTGAAGGGAGGGAAAGATGCAATTACCGTATTTTTTCTTATCAGTCTGTGTTTCCTAGAGCCAGCAGTGTGAAAACCAGCCTAGATGCACACAGTACAAGAATAGGGAGTGGTGGTTTATAATTAAATGAGCTCAATGCTTGACATTTTAATACTCTGGTCCTGGCTGTAGCCTGGGGAGGCCCAGACCTTGGAGTGAGCCAGCGGAGGCTTCAATGGAAAAGACCCATTATCCAGCTGTGTGCTGTTTCTCAGCCTCATGTGGTCCTGTGCCTACAGGTGAGAGATGGAAGGAGCCAAGGTGTGGAAGATCAGCCGCAGGCTTTTTGTTGGTGGGACCGGGGGTTCAGCTGAGAGCCTTCCAGAGTCTCTGATAAGCTGAGACTAGCAGTAGCCAGCCAACAGCTGTCTGAAGGGACCTGGGTAGGGGACAGAGAGGAGCCACTCAGGTGTGTGTTAGGTTCTGATTGGGCATCTGACCACACTATCTCTAAGGCCATCGATCTAAGGGGTCTTAGGGAAGATGTTTAAAATGACAGCCCTGAGGGCTCATCTGGGAAAGGATCTACCCAGAGTTGAGATGGAGTCTGGGGTCGAGCCTGGTATGTCCTGAAGCTCCTCACTTCCCAAAGCATGCCTCGGCAGGGATACAAACACCAGGCAGGAAGGACAGAGGGTGACTGACTCCTGGTCCTCAGCGACCTTGGCCAAGGCCTGCGGAAGTCTGGCCCTTGGGTACCTCTTCAGGCCCAGGGCCACCTGAGACCCCAGATCCAGCCGTGGGCTGGGGGAGCCCAGAGAGGCTCCCAGGTGCGGGGCGACAGTGCGGCCAGTATTGACTTTGGTAAACACTATTTTGCAGGGAGCGCGGGGCGAGGGCGGGGCGCCCTGACCCGGCGGGGGGGTGGTGGTGGCGGTGGAAGCAGCGGCTCCGCATTTAGACGAGGCCATTAGCAGCGATCGATGGCTGCGCGGCGCGCTCGCTCCGGCCGCCGGGCGCTCCCAAATGAAGGTTAAGTTTGCTCTGCGCCCTGGCGCGGCCGGCCATGCGCCCGCATAATGGCCGGGGCGGCCGCGGCCCGCGCGCCCAGGTTAGGCCGCACAATGGCGGTGGAGGAGACCTCAGCCAGCGGACCCCGGCCCGCCCTGCGAAGGCCCGGCGCTCAGCGGGCGCGAGGGGTGAGTGTACCCGGCCGCACGCACTCGTCCTGACCACTCGAAGTAGCTGCCTGCTGAGAAGCAACAGCCCTGGCTGCTGTTCTGCTTCTGCCATCGCCCGGGGTCTCATCCTTTGCCCTGGTCACATTTGTGCATGTGAGTGACAGGTAGAGTGTACGGACAGGGTATGGCTGTGCTGAGGAGCGACCGCGCCTCTGCCTGGCTCTGCAGCCACCCGCGGCGTCTCGGATCGCTCTGGAAACTCGGGAGCCTAGGGAGAGCTCCGCAGCCCACGTCGGCCAGCCAGGGGCCACATCCCCTGGCTGTTTATCTTTCAGCTCTACCTGGGAATGGGGACAGTTTCTACTTTGCATACTTAATGAATGTCCCTCCCCCAGCGCTGCAAGAATAATCACATGGATTCAGTTCCTATTCTTCTCTCCACTTTGTGCAAATAAGGAAACTGAGGTTCTGAGGGATTAGGGGACAGCTTGCCTTAACAGAGAAAGTCAACCAGTAGAGGAAGTGGGGCGCAAATGTGCTGGGACTAGAAACCGGGAGGAGGGGCATGACTGGTGACTTAAAATGCTAAACCCTTGGCCGAAGGGCCCTCCCCGCCCCCTGAGAAAAGCTGGAAGTACCACCTAGAAAATGGGTCTGGTCTCTTCTGAAACCCTGCCTATCCCAGGGTAACAGCTGTGCAAGCCAAGGCTCAGACAGAAAGGGAGCTGGACCCTGAGCCCAAACCTTCCTCTTCCACAACCTCAGAACCATTTCACTTTCTCAAGAGGCTTCTGCAAACAAGCCCTCGACACTCAGTCCCCTTTTCAGAATCAGAGGGTTTTATTGGTTTGGAATCTTGTACTGAGCCACAAGGTCACTAAGTTCAATCCCTGAGTAATATAAAGCCCAGAGAGGTACAGAAGTTGACCAGTCATCAGTGAGTGACACTGGCACTCCTCTCTTCCATAGAATGTAAAGGGTTGGGTGCAGATACAGGCCCTTCAACGTTTCCCTGGCCCATTGTACAGTTTCAGCTGCACCAAGACGGCCACCATTAGGCATATCAAGTCACCAGGATCTGCCCTGAGGCCCTTGGCTGAGCTTAGGTGCACAGAGATGAATGGGGACCCAGCCTTGTCCTGGAGAAACTTCCAAACTGATGAAGGAGAACAGAACCAAAGAGGAAAAGGGACCTCTCTTTTCTATGTAGTCTCAGAGTGGCCTCCAACTCATGATCCTCCTATTTCTGCCTCCCAAGCGCTAGGATGACTCCCTTATCTGACACTACGGCACTATGCTCAGTACAGTGGTGAGAAGTCCTCCTGGGGAAAGTGTCACTTGGCTCTACTACACCTGGACAAGTGTACAAGCCCAATGATGAAAGCACTGGGTTCAATGAGCCCACAAAACAGGGCAAGGTAGGTGACACAGACTACCCTAAGGAGGTTGGTCATATTGGAGGTAAGCTGTGATTGGCCCAGAGTTGGGAATAGTGTCCTCAATCATGGAGTCTGCTTTGGAAGGTTCATGGATAGAAAGCAGCCTGGTTCATTCAGATTGCTAGGAGGAGCCCACTGTGTTGGAGTACTGGTTTAGTGGGCGCTGTGGTAACCGACACGCATGGAGAAGTCACATGGGAGCCTTGGGAAGGAGTGGGGATCTCTTCCTAGGAGCAGCAGCAGGCTGTGGATGTGCAATTGAATGCAGTGTGTTTTCAGGTGACCACATGGCCAGTGCTGAGGTGAGTCTACAGTGGTAGGACAGGAGAGGGGAGCCAGTGAGGAGGTGGTGCACGGTACAGCCTGCCTGGGAGAATGGTCAGGAGGGCAGGGTACATGATGCAGAAGGAGGACAGGCCTTAGGGATGGCTTTCCTCGAAGGCAATGAAGGAGGGAGTGTCAGGCTCACTCTTCCACCATAAGCTGCTGGCTAGGTGATGGTGTGAGGCATAGAGCCAAGAGCCCTGAAACCATGGTTGGCTTGCGGTCTGCTAGCATGTTAAATGCCTTTATTCATTTTTATTTTTAAAATATCTATACTTATTTATTTAGTTGAGAAAGAGAGAGAGGTGGGGAGAGAATAAATGGATGTGCCAGTGCCTCCTGCTGCTGCAAATGAACTCCAGACAGCATGTGCCACTTTGTGCATCTGGTTTTAGGAATCAAGCCTTCAACAACAGGCTTTGCAAGCAAGCACCTTTAATCACTGAGCCATAGCTCCAGCCTCAAGTGCCTTAAAAACATGGACTTAAGGGGCTGGAGAGATGGCTTAGCGGTTAAGCGCTTGCCTGTGAAGCCTAAGGACCCCAGTTCGAGGCTCAATTCTCCAGGACCCATGTTAGCCAGATGCACAAGGGGGAGCATGCATCTGGAGTTCATTTGCAGTGGCTAGAAGCCCTGGCGCGCCCATTCTCTCTCTCTCTCTCTCTCTCTCTCTCTCTCTCTCTCTCTCTCTGCCTCTTTCTCTCTCTGTCACTCTCACATAAATAAATAAAGATGAACAAAAAACAAAAAAAAAAAAACATGGACTTAAAGTGGTTAAGTAGGCAGTGGCATGGGCAGCTTTTAGCTTAGAGGACAGACCTGTGGCCACTAAAGCCAAATGCATGGTGGGTGCGATGAGCTAGAAGCAGAGTGAAGGGGAGAAGATGGCAAGCCTGCAGAGGGCCAGGAGTCGCAGACAGAACCCAAAGCAAGGCTCCCGGGTTTATCACCACTGTTCTCTGGCGGGAATCTACTCAACACACAGTGTGAGCAGTCTGCTCCAGTTAGCCTCGCCACGCCCCTCGGACCCACAGTGCGCTTCAGGCTTTCCAGAGCCCCTCCCTGAGGTGTGTCAGATGGCAGAAAGAGAAAGGCTGAACTACTAGGCTGGCTTCTTGCCATACCAGGTGGGAGGCTGCCCTCTGAGCACCTCAGCTGCCAAATGGCATAAGAGCTACCAGGTAGCCTCACATGTGACATGAAGATGTCATCCTGCACCTCAATGTGTGGCTCACAAGAAACCCTCAATAAACAGAAGTTATGGTTATCGGAGCTCAGATCCAGCCGAACTGCATGATCTGATCTTGTTTCAGCTTCGCCCAGCCCCCGTGCTCTTATCCTCACCAGCACCGTCACGGCCTGGCGTGCAGCAAGGGCTCAGTAGAACAAGAGGCAGCGCGGGCACGAGGGTTCTGAAGGCCTTCTTTCTACAGGAGGAGGGGCGAGAGCTAGCCCCACCACCATCAAGCAGAGCAGGGAGGGACAAAACCAACTTCAGGAGGGGAAAAACAGCTTGAACACATTTTTCCCAGCTGAGGGGTCTATGGAATGACTTCTCAGCTGAACTTCGACCTCCAAGCCACATATCTTCTTTGAACTGTCAGGCAGCCCCTAGCCCTGTCACTCTCCATCTGAGCTGGGCCAAGTGAAACTGCAGCCCTGCCTGCCCTGGAGCGGTCCCCATGAGCCCCATGACTGAGTTTCTGTGTGGAGAACTGGCCCTGTCTCACAGCCAAGACCCACTGAACATTCTCAGCCTCCACCCGCCATTGCCCCACCCACAGCCTGGCGGCTCTCCTTCTGCCTAAGGTCCCCAGGGTCTTTTCTCCAGGCCACCAGGCTGAAAGACATAGGCACACTCCAGAGCCGGTGGGGATCCTGATCTCCATCGCACATATGGAGAGGCCTGGGCAGCATCCTCATGGAATTCGCTGGGCCTCAGTTTGCCTGAAAAGTGAGATACCTGCAAGACAGATTCCTGTGAGAATGAACTCCTTTAGGAATGAAAGCAATCGCTTAGCAAATCAGCGTACTTTCCCTACCTCAGATGAGAGCCCTGAGGAAGGCCAGGTGCTCACTCCTGTCTCCTTTGTGTGGCCTTCCACCCTCACCCAGAAACTCAGACCTTGAAGGACAGCAAATGTTTTATCCCCAATTTTTTTTTTTTGTATGAACCATCCAAGACTTAGAAAAAATGAGGGAATTTATCCAAGAACAAGTGACATGGCTCCTGAGTAAGAGAGCCAGGATTCTAGTGGAGGTCATTTGACCCAGGACTCAGGTGTTGGCTGCAGCAGGATCAGAGAAGGGGTGGGGAGCCAGGCATCCCAGTGTCTTAGCCCAACACCACTGCTTCCAGCTAAACCTGGAACACCTTCTTGGTGTAAGCAGTCACAGCACCTAGCCAGGGCTTGGCACCAGGAGATGCTCAATAAACATTTCTTAAGTGACTAAATGAATGAAATCAAACTCTTTCTAGAACATCTCTGAGAGCAATGGTGTGGTAAGTACATGAAAGTAAATGTGAAAGGCTAGGTAAATAAATGTGAGAGATTTTTCTATTCAGTTGTGAGTCTGCAGTTATCTTTTATTTATTGTCCCCTCCTTTTTCTATACAAACATTTATTAGGCACCTAATGTGCCCTGTACAGATTCAAGGACAATAATATTGAGTATTTACTATGTGACTGGTACTAAGCCAAGCATTTTACAAGGATTTTTCTCAATATTCACAACCACCCTATGAAGTAGAAACTCTCATTATCCCCATTTTACAGATCTTGAAAGAGGGGCCAAGAAATTAAGTAACTTGGTCAAAATAACTTAGAAAATGGAGGCAGAGTTAGACACAGACACTCAAACTTCTGAGCCAAGGGGAAAATATTTTTCAGCCTCAAATAGCTCACTGGCTGAGAGACAACAATGAGCAGTTGAAATAAGACAGGAGGCAGACAAGATCAGCATACAATGACACTTGACAGAAAGAGTTCTTTCTGAGATGATCTAGAGAACTGTTTTCCTTGTTGAAGTGTTACTATGAGAGCTGATTCTGTTATCAGCTCCTCCTCTCAGTCCTTCTGCATCTAATGACTTTGTAAAAGTCCAATACAAGGCAGCTAACACTGACTAAGGAGAAAATTGAGGCCCAGAGAGGGCAGAAGTGCCCTTCTCCAGACCCCTGGGCTGAAAGACTCCGTGTGTCGGTAAGTGTTGCACCCTTGGAGGGGATGGGTAAGCCCTGATGGGACCTTTGCTAGTTTCTGTGGTGTCCCACATTCTGGCAGATTTCAGGCTACCAAAGCGAATAATGGTACTGGACAGCCTCCTAACCAACCCCTGGCTCCCACATGTAGCTGGGGAGAACAAGCCTGAAGACTTCTGTGTGATTCTCCTGATCCCGAAAGCCAAGGACAGGGGTTCGGCCCTGCTAGAAAAGAAGGGGGCACAGTATAGAGCATCACAGGCCCAGGGGAGACTAAGTGGGCTTGCTTCTTCCCCCACCTGCTCTGGCAGCCACCTCCTCCTCCTCAGCAGCCTGCGTAGCCCTGTCTGAGCAAAGGCAGCCTGTTCTATGCACCACAATGGCCTGTGAGGCTTAGACTCAGGAGAACCAAAGGGTTTCTGGTGGGCTTCTTGATAACAACCATAGCACACACCTGGCTCTACTTGCTTTTGGTACCGTAGGATGAGGTTTCAGGGCTCTCTCACTTGGTCCCTCAGTACACACTAGGAGACCAGATAAGCTGATCTCTACATTTCCAACTTGTTTTCTCTATTCAGCCTCAGGTCACTGTCACTGCTGCTGCCTTCCTCCAGAGGCCTCTAATTGACTAACTCAAGAGCTGCTCTCAGCCCCAGGCCAGTAAGTGACCTCCGACTTGGGGGAGCTGCAGGACTTCCTCAGCCGAGTGCCCTTTACCCCAGTTCGGGTGTACCATTAGAGTTATCCTACAGTTAGAGAGTAGCAGTTGCCAGAACCTGGAGACAGAGAGATGGTGAGTGAGCATAGGGGTCACCTGCATAGGAGAAGGAGCTTCTATTGTGTCAGAGCACCCCAGGATATGAACAGTTGATGGCCAGTAATAGGATCTTGACTGTTCCTAACACAAAGGAATTATGGATGTCTGAGGTGATATATATATGCCACTTATCCTGATTTTTGACTCCATATTGTATACATGTACAGAAATACCAGACTGTATCCCATAAATACAGATAAATACCATGACTGTTAATGAAAATATATGAATGATAATTGTCTTACTATTAATGATGGAAGTGAAAAACAATAGCTTCATATACTCTAATATTTTTGAAGTGATTATTTTATATCAGCTAATTACTGTCAAAAACTAATGTCTCTACTGTGTGCCATGCAGATAATGTGTATCATATTTAATCTTTCAAACAAACAGAGCAGAAAACTGTTGTCTTTATATTTTACAGCTGCATGAAGCTCTGCTTAGAAAAATAGTGCTAAAGTTGCCTGGCTAGAAGGTGACTGAACCAGGATTGGAACCCAGGTTACCTGTGCTCAGTGCTCTTTTACAATCTGTCTTTCAGGTTGACAAATAAACAAACAAACAAAAAAACCAAGATTATTCTGAGAGGGTAAACACAGACTGGGAATTTTCTTTCCTGTGCACCACAATAAATTACTATGGATTTAGCAGTTTATAGCACCTTTATTTTTTCACAGTTCTGTTGCCAAGAATTTCAGGTGGGCTCACCTAAGTTCTCTGCTCAGTGTCTCATAAGGCCAAGATCAAGTTGTTAGCTGGCTGGGATCTGACGGGAATTCTTTGGGGAAAATGTGCTTCTAAGCTCAGCAAGGGTGTTGGCCAAGTCCTTCTGCTTGCATTTGTAGATGGAGGTCCCTAATTCTTGCTGACTGTCAGCTCTTCAAGGCCACACACGTATCTTCTATCCCGGTACTCTTCATTCCAAGCCAGCAACAGTGCAGTACATCCTCCTTATGCTTTCAAATATCTCTAAGTTTCCCCCCTTCTGCTGGCAGCAGGAAAGACAGAGCCTGCTACTTTTCAAGGCTCATGAGAATCCACTGGGACCACCCAGATGATTCAGACTAATATCCCAGTCTTGTGGTCAAATGCACCACATAACATAATGACCACACTGATGTCTCATCATATTCACAAGTTAGGAGTATCAGAGCAGGACATCCTTGAGATTGAGTTTTAGAAATTCTGCCTGCTACATGGGGAAGCTATGTGGTGGTACAGGTGCTGGGGCCCTCTCCAGGAAGTGGGGCTGGGGTGGAGGGAGCCTTCCCTCTGGAGGTCTGGAACACCCACAAAGCACCATGGGAACAGTGGGTACCCAAAGGGAAAAAACATAGATAAGGGGGAAGGGACTATGGTAGAAAGAAAATGGAAAATAGAAAAGAAAGAAATGCTGATCAGAAAATGCATCTTTACACTTGTAGAGAAGTTCAACTTCCCTCTGCTCCCTGGCAGTGGCTCCCAGAAGATCGTCAGTAAACTGTAAGAGATGAAACGGTTTCCTCAGCTCAGCTCTCATGGAACGGGTCAGGTAGAAGGTTACTGGGTGGGTTAGGATGAGAGGTGGAAAACATGGGAGCATGGGGAGTTGGATGGGGAAATCCAGATACAGTTGCAAATAAAATGGCTTATTTGGCTTCTGCAAGTTGGCCTGAGCTTTTTTAGGATGCTTGTATTGGAAAGAGGTGGGGCAGGATGACCTGCTTGGAGCTAGACAGGGCTGGGATGGACTGATTTGAGCCAAGCTGGATGAAACATGCTTGGGTGGCTTGAAACAACTTGAGGGTAGGTTAATTAGACTGTCTGGGGCATAGAATATGTTGGGAATTCCTTAGCTTCTAATAGCAGAAGACCAAATTCACTCTGGGTAGTTCAAGCTGACATACACAGAGCAATGGTACCGAGTGGCTGACAGAACTCTTTGGAAACTGAAGAAACAGACTCTGGGCTGCATCTTCAGGAGCAGCTCCTGAGGCTGGGCTATAGAAGCAGACCACCAACACAGCTGCTCCTGGTGCAACCATCAGGAAGCCATCTGCCAAGCCAAAAAGCCACTGGCCCAGTTCTGGCTCCAGAAACAGGCTCATTGGCATACCCACGTCTGCCAGATGCCCACCTCACTATGAAAGCCCTGGCACCTTTCATCCCCAGGAAAGAAAATGTGGCAAGAAAATTCGTTGGATAGGAGACCACAAAACTGGGGAGATGTTCATAATAGCTGAAGCTGGGTGGCAGGGACACGGAGGCATGTAACACTCCTGTCTACATTGGCATGCATTTGTGTCTACAAATGTTTGAATGGAGGCCTCCTTCCTGCAGCTCTGTACTCTTGGTTCCCATATGATTTCAAGTCTCACATACATCCTATCTCACATCCATAACTCTAGCTAAATAGCAGTTTGGGAAAGGCAGCTTTGGGCTTTTCAGCCTCTGTGGGACAGAAAGGCTCCCTACAAGGAGGGAGGAGTGTAAAAGGGTAGCCTGGTTGGACTGAGGGGGCGGGGCGGGGCCGGGCTGGGTTTAGGCAGGCTAAGGTGGTGGGTTCAGGATGTGTGTGGTTGGCTGCGTGGGCTGGGCACTATAGCAGGAGTTGGAAAAGAGAAGTATTTGATCTGGGAGCTACCATGAGACCAGTAGACACCTGTGACAAACCCTTCATGAGTAGTGGAGTGTTTTCTTCAGTGGGACTCTGAGAATGACCTCACTGATGACAGTCACACCTCTCCACCTAGGGACAACCTCATGAACCCTTCACTAAAGCCAGAGCTGCTCCCAGACTTAGGACAGCTCCAATGTTCAGCCTAGCATGCTCTGACCTCTGGAAAAAATGAAATCTATTCTAGAAAGAGGCTTGGAAAGTAAGTTCCAAGCAGAGAAACTTGCAGGATATATTGTCTTGGGGCAAAACCAACCCCAGTCAGGAGATCAGAGCCATATGCTTTCCTCCCTCCACTTCTGGTGGGAGGAGTTGTGGATTTGGTGGAATCTGGGACCAGTTCCGGAGTCCCACAGGTGCTGTGCTCACTGCGCCAAGGAAAACGGGTGATGGCCAGCACACATGCTTATACATCCTCAGATTAAGGCATTTAAGCACAGGCCTTTCCAGTCAGCAGGTAACTTCAGTTGGCATGTATTCTCAAAAGAGCACTGTAAATTAGGAGTACTTCTATGACATCAGAAGAGAGCCACTCATTCAGAGCAGCCACATGGCTTTCCGAAAAAACACAACAGAACTAAGATCTAACTCTATATGTGTATGTATGTATATGTGTATATATATATATGTATATCAGCCTCATAGATATAAAAGTTTTCTCATCTTGTTCATTGTAATAACCCAAACATCTAGAACAGTACTGGCACACAGTGGATTCCTAATATACATTAGTTCAATATGCATTTACTGAATTAATGGAGAAAGACATCCAGGCTTCAGGAGGCCATGCATGTGTGTGCATGCGTGCACACACACACACACACACGGGCCCTTTGTCCCAAGTTCTTGAAGTCTTGTCTCATTGCTGCACTCTGGAGTTGTGAGGGCCAGGTTATAAATTCATGATCTTCCTCATTCACTAGCAAGGCGCTTATGGATTCAGACCTCTGAGCACGCCTGGCACAGGGCAAATGTGGTTGGGTGCATGACAAATGTCACCCCTTCTTCATCTGCTTTCACATAGACCCTCTCTGGGGCAAAAGGCAGAGATGCCAGAAAATCCCATTTAGAAACAGAGCCTAGTCTTCCAAAAGAGAATAACAACAAATCCAAACAGAGCGCCACCCTCTAACCCAGTCCACTGGCCAGCAAGGCTCCACTGCTCGGAACTCTGCCCCAAGGCAGAGAAGTCATTGCACCTGTTTTGTACCTAAGGAAACTGAGGGTCCTAAAGAAGTCCTTGAACTTCTCAGGCTATACAACTAGACAGTGTAAGGCCAGGACCATAACCCAAGTCTGTATGACTCCAAGGCTCATGGGCATTGATGACAGACATCCCCCAGCAGCCGAGAGAGAACATCTCTCCTTCATCCCTGGGCTCTGTGAAGGGCAGGGCCATGTCCTCTCTTCACTCTATCTGCCTCTGTGCTCAGCCTGGGTTAGCACAGGGTGGGGGCAGGGGAACATTGCTTGCTGCCTCAGACTGATATTGATGGATAGAGTGACTATTGTAAATGCTATCGTGTTGTGTAATCAGTAGGAAAATGTGACTGTGTCCCCAGAGATGCCAATGGCATTTTGGAGCAAATCCTATCCTTGATTTTCTGGGCCTGCTCCACTGAAAAAATGCCTAGGTGACAGGGACAGGCTGGGGGGCTGTAGTACACAGCACCTGTGCTGATCACTTACTGTTCTATACCCTGCCTTGGAGAATAGGGGTTTGGAAAAGTCCCTGTAGCCAGGGTATGGACAGAGGGGAGTGCGTGTGTGTGTCTGTGTCAGAGGGAGGGAGAAAGTGATTCCGTGAGTGAGTAGGTCAGCACAATGGCCAGTGCAGGCAAGGACTCTCGGAGCCACACTGTGGACCATGTCTCAGCCGTCATTCCTACCCCATGTCTTCTTCTGTAGGGAAGAGAAGCAACTCGTTATGAGAACAGATGGACAGGAGCAGCAAGTCAGCTAGCACTTAGCACAGGGCATGATCCATGCTTGATGTACAATGCATATATGTGAATGAATGAACAAAGGAGCAATCATGTGCACCAGTAGCAAGAAGATAGCATTCAGAGCCAGGAGATCCAAATTGGAGCTATTTCTGTAGCCTACAAGCTGAGTGACCTTAGGCAAGTCACTTAACCTTGCTGAGCCTTAGTTAATAATAGCAATAATCCTCGCCTCTTGGGTCAGTGTGAGAATTAAAGGAAAGTGCCTGGTGGAACCACTCTGTAACGGCAGGGCTCTGTGCAAATGTTAGTTCTAATTATTCTCTGCAATTATGACTGCTCTGCAGGAGGGTGCATATGAGTGAGGGTCGCTGGGAGGCTGGGCACGAGGGTGGGTCTGTGACCAGGCTGTGTGTGCAAGTGTATTGTGTGTGGGTGTGTTTGGAGAACAGGGGCCATTAGAAAAACCATCATCCCGCTAAGTTGTTCTTTCTTTGGCTAAACTCAACCTGCCAGGCTGACATCGGAAACAGGCATTAGTGGCAAGTCTGGGGGGACAGGATTAGTGGCTGAACTTTCTATTCCTGGAGACCCTCTTTTCTCAGGAGGTCAAAGCAATTTCCATATATTATCCTGATGGCAGCTTGGGAAGGTCAGGGAAATGGTGAACACATGTGGCAAATTCCTCAGATGGAGAAATCAAGGCAGGAAGGGCAGCCACGAAGGCCACCCTGTCTGCTTGCCTGAACGAACCTTACAGCCACCTGGGCCTGTCCCTATCATATCAGTCCACTCCCTCTCCCCGCTACCAACAGCCCATTCATTCCTTTGAGCGCTTGTTGGAAATACCTTCCCACCATCCCTTGCCCTGGGCTGTGTATTTCAGGAGGAAGTTTGAGGTGGGACTTCAAGTCTCTGACAGTTAGGCCTACAACCCATGAAACAGAGTAACTGCTTTAGTTTCCATCTTTAAGACTCTGGCTAGACTGTGGCCCTAAGTCTCTTGTCTCCTCCAGGAGGTCTGACTGAAGATGTAGAAGTCGTTCTCTAGAACATTAGAGAAGGGGAAGGGTCTTGAGGTCTTGCCTCAATCCTCTTGCAGTGTGCGGATATAAGGGCATGGCCAGAGGCATTCTCAGAAGTTGATCAGAACAAGAGCCACCCCAACCAGTCACTGCAGTCTGAACATGCAGCTGGTAAGTGGAAGGATCTCGGGGAAAGCTTTTTAAAGGACTAGAGCAGTGATTCTCAAAGTGAGGCCCTTGGACCACCACCAGCAGCAACAGCAGCACCTAAAATGTGTGAGAGTGCTGTTAACCACAGACCTACTGCATCAGAAGAGGGCAAGGACTCAGCAAGTATTAATCAACAAGGCTTCTGGCCGATTCTGCTACACGGAAGCAGAGACCCCTGGGCCCAGACCGCTGCCCCACCTCCCTGTACCACACCTGTCTTCCCCAATAGGCCTTAGAGAAGTCTCCTGCCCACACTTTCAACTTACAAAAGGGTAGGGTGACAGCTGCACAGCCATCAGATTCTTCACAGTCAGCCCCAAATATGTCCTGTGCCCATCACCTTTCCATTATCACCATTAGGTACCCTTGAGACTCATGCACCCTGTTGGGTCTTACTCCCATACAGCAAGAACCCTACCTCCAACCTCCTTTTACTGCTCACATCCCTGCTAAGCACGAACCCTCATCCTTGGGGTCTCCTTGCCCTTCGGGTGTTCCCTTGTGTGCCTTACTTATTAATAATGGCTGCCCCAGGGCCTGCGCTTCCCCAGCTGTAGGGAGGGGAAGGCCTTCCAGGACTTGTGCAAGGCTGTCGGGAAAGTGGATTGCGTGAAAGAGCGACAAGCAGAGCTGCGCATGTCACAGTGGCTTCCTCTTCCCTGGGTTCCCCATCTATGGTTAGCCGTGCCCTTAAAGCCCTCCATCCCCTATTCCCAGTGGGATAGCCACCATTCTGGTCAAAAGCTTCTCCTCCAGGCCAGTGGCAGGCCCTGTGCTGTGCGCCTTGGAAGTCTCCCCCAGGCTCATTAAACCTCCTCAGAAACCCTGGGGCACCACGATGGGCTTTTACACACTCAGAACACACACTGAAAGCTGCCTTGGTGTGCTCTGGATCTCATAACCAGTACAAGATGGGAACTCACGCAAAGTTGGAGTCCTACTCCAACGTGTTTCTCTTTAACCTGGCTAAAAGCCAGATCGCCAGCCCCAGGGAGGTACAGCATGGCAGGAGGGCTCTGCTCCAGCACTGGCCAGTGAGTGGACCTGTGTGACCTGTTACCCTAGGTGCATATTGGGAATCGGTTCTTATCCTACCAACCTCACGGTACTCAAAGGGAGAGATAGAATTGTAGGAAATTGCAGTGGTGCCCACGCTCCATGATCTAGGGCTCACGCATCTTCCCATCGCTGTGGGCTGCTAATCCCCATCAAGCAGGACCGTCAGGGCCCGGCGGGAGCACAGTGTGCCTCCGGTCTCGAGCGCAAGAGGGCGCCATGGGCCCGCAGCCAACCCTCTCGGAGCCGTGCCCAGGGAGGCAGCTGCCAGGTTTCGCCAAACTCAGGGAGGTGACTGGAACCCGACAAGGTCCAGAGAGCTGGCTGAGAGATGCGCAGATCCCGGCTGGGAATCAAGTCCGAATACAAGCTGCTTCTTACTTTGTGTGGCTTCTGATGAGACGTTTGACCTCTGAGCTTCATCTACAAGCGTGGAAACAGAAATCCCTCCCCTGCCAACACACCAACCCAGCCCAGCACAGGCTCCTCAACCTCAAGCGGAGATCCCTGGTTCGGGCTCAAGGTGCAAACTGTAAAGCTACGGTCGCACGCGAGGACTCAACACGAAGCCCTTTCTCCTCCTCTTTGGACTGAACATCTAAAAGCCCTTAGGTCTGGCACAATTCCCACATACCCATCATATGGGCACGCTAACTAAGGCTCCAGGCTCCGGGAAGCTAGCTTTTCCAGAGTCCTGTGGCTCATTAGGCGCCAGACTCCAGCGCCAGACTCCAGCGCCAGACTGTGCCTTCCTCGCCCCACGGCCTCACCTTGGGCTGCACCGAGACCCCCAGGAGGCCACTGCGATCAGAGCTCAGACCGGGAACCCTCCAGACCCCCAGGGGTGTTCAGACCTCAGGTCTGGCTCCAGCCACCCTAGGATTCCCGGGCCCCGCAGCGTTCCGGAGGCGCACGCACCTGCACGCGGCGTCCTCCGGGGTCTCCCGTGCCCTCCCCCCGCTCTCGGTGCGGCACTGCCGGGCTGTGGCGGTGGGATGTCTGGGCAGGCCTGGGAGGGGCGGCCAGCTCCAGCCCGCGCCCGCCCGGGGCTAAGGCTGTTTGCACACATGTAATTAGCGCTAATTACCCCGGGCTTTCAGCTCGCGGACTCCCGGCGTGAGAGCTGCGGCCTCCGTCAGCTCGGCCCAGGCCCGGGCCAGGCTTCATCCGAGAGAGTGTGGATCGGTGTGTGCTCGAGGGTCAGCGGGACCACCGCGTGCGGGCCCGCGAGCGGCTCTGTGTGCCCCCCGCTGCGTGTTGAGGACGCCCCTGGGGACAGGTTCGCGGAGCCCGGGGAAAGGGAGAGGCTGGGGCGGAATGGTTCTCAGCTGCGAAGGATGCCAGCGCTAGAGCCGGCTCCCGCTGCGGCAGTCTTGCAGAAACAGGGGCCCCCGGGGCGGCGGCCCGGGCCCGCATTGCTGGGACAGGACAGCCGCTGGAAGCGCAGTGCAGAGACCCGAGGACACGCGGTCTCCCGTCGGCCTCCTCCCAGGGCTGTTTTGTCTACTTGATTCCGGGCACCAGCGCTCCAGTCTTACAGGTGGCATTGCGAGGAAAGGGGTGGTTAGGTTGGGACTCTGGTCACTGGCGGGGCCGCGGGGCAACGACGCCACCCAGGACCAGCGCAGCGCGGGATTCAGGCAGGGCTCGAAAATAGAGGATCAGCCATCGGGGCGAAAGAGGGGCGGACTCTGCCTCGCCTGTCCCCTCTTTCCCTCTCTGATCTTTCGAAGGCCCAGCCCTGGCGACCCTGTTCCTGCGAGACGGTCGCCCACCTCGTCCCTGCAAGCCCTTCTCCCGGAGGCCAAGTCAACTCCTCCGCGACTCCAAAAGAAAGCTGAGACCCAGAGGAAAACCAGCTCCACTCCTTGGGGTCTTAGTCGAGGTGGGGGTATCTGCCCTGGTCTCCAGAGCTGGTTTTCTCAGCACGATCATCCTCATCCTCCTCCTCCTTCTCCTTCTCCTCCTCCTCCTCCTCCTCCCCCCTCCTCCTCCCTCCTCCTCCCTCCTCCTTCTCTTCCTCCCCTCCCCTTCCCACCCTCTGGCACCGGAGCGTGCCGCCCACCACCAGCCCTGCCACTGGAGCCTTTGCGCTGCTGGGCTCCTGGGGACTTCGTCCTGTCCGCTCTGCGTCCCCTTCCCCGTCCATTTCTTTCTTGCAATGACCCCGTGACCCGTTAGCGACCGCCTTGCAGAGCCTTTGTCTATCTCTGCCTCTCTCCCCGTCTCTGTTGCTACGCAGCTAACCCCCCACTCCGCCCCTGCAAGGGAACACACACCGGCAGAATCCGCCTTTGCAATAAAAAAACGACAACTGGGAAACAGAGTGAATTAAAAAGCATTAACTTAAAAACAATCCATGTGTTTGCAAATGCGTTCCAAATGGCAGCCCTTGGGGGGGGGGGCGCATGTCGACCACATTTCTGGGGCCCCAGACACAAAGTACAGGAGGGTGAGGGCCTCCCAGTGCAGTGGCGCCCATCCCTCAGCCACCTGGAAGGAACAGCAGGGTCTCTCCATTCACCCTATCAGGCCCTCATTTTGGGCCCTGGGCTGGTTGCTCGGACTCTCCCAGCATCTGCTAGGCATTCCCAATTCCTCAGTGCCCTCAAACCTCCTAACACGACCCCAACACACCCAGCGCCCCACTCCTTCCAGCACCCTCCAGCTCCCCTCCTCCATGCACTCCTTCCCCTCACCAGGGCCTGCCCTGCCCTCTCCCACTCCACCCCCAAACCGCCGTCCTGCCCCTAGACCACCCAGCAGCCCTGCTCGGGAGGGAGAAGTGGTTAGAACATTGACCTGAGGTCCCCGTCACCCGCCCTCCCAGGCGCTGTACCCCACCTGCAACTGCTGTGCCCTGCCTGTGCAAACCCTAAGTTGTCTCTGAAGGTTGGCTCTCTACCCAGAGAGCCTCTCCAGAGTTCATCATGCATCTATTCCCAACAACCCTTCCCACATTTTGGGGTTTGATTTTCAGTGCCAGGGTTGAACCTCCTTTATGCTAAGCCAGCACTCCACCAGGTTCCACCAATTAGGTCTTAATCAGAGACAATGGAACTGGGTGGGGTACCCAGATTTCTACTGTCTTGCCCCCCCCTACCCTTAATGACTTCTCAACCAAGAAGGAACTCTTGTCTATAAACCTGATGAAAGGGAAAGCATTCCGGGCTCTTGCCCTTGCTGAGCTCGTGGTAATGACTTACGATTATGCTAGTGACCATGACAGCAGTAGCATAGCTGGACGTTTGCTGTGTGCTCAGCATACATTTTACAGAAATTCTACACGGCTGTACAATGTCAAGTGCTATCTCGCCCTACCTGGACCTCACATTACCACTCTGGAGCAGGGAGAAATGGGGCCAGAATTTCCTCTTAGCTCAGGAGAAACATCTGTAGTTGGATGAAAATCTACTTGGTAAGTTGTACCTGTTACCCCTGTTCTGATCTTAAATATGGGTGGGTCATATATAAATATGTATGTATGTATGTATGTATGTATGTATGTATGTATATGTGTATGCATATATATGTAGAAAAAATTTGGTTCCAACTTATTTTGTTCTTGAAAGAAAACCATGGCTGCATCAGCCAAAGATGCCACTTTGTCTAGAATGAGACCAGGATAACTTGGGTAGCATTTCCAGGGAAAGGTGTCAAGCTGCCTGAGCCTGCCATTTAACTGGGCAGAAGAGGAAAGTCAGCTTATGGTCCTTCTCTTATTGTGGCCATTATTTTGAACAAAACTCAAAAACCAATGCCTGTGAATCTGTACGCTGGGAAGACCTTGACCTCTCTGGGAGTCAGCTGTACTCCATTATAGTAACTGAGTTCTGAGTCACTGGGCTAAGCAAAGCAGGTGGCCCTGGGAAATGGAGGCTTGGGCCTCATAGGCATGGCAGGGTTGTTAGATCTTAACAAAGTGGATCTGAAGACCCAAGTTCAAATCCTGATTGCATCACTTGCACTTGTGCAAGCAACCCTGAGCACCTCCTCAGGGTTCATTCTCCTCCTTGAAAAGATGGAGTGAGTGCTGTTGGGAGAGCAAAGTGGGTGTGTAAGACAGCATAGCAAGCACTGGCTAAGTAACCATGTGTGTAACCGTGGGGAATGAATGGGAGGAGTGGTGCATAGGACTGACTGTGGGATTTCTCCAGGACAGTGTGCTAATTTTTATTTGAGAATATTTGCAAATATAGACCAGCACAATTTCTGGTTCCTATCTGCAGATCTTTCCAGGATCCTAGGACAGAATGCCATGGCCCAGATGGCATAAGCAACAGCTATTTGGAGGCAGAGGAGATGGCTCAACACTTAAAGGCACTGGCTTGCAAAGCCTGCTGGACCTGGGTTCAATTCCCCAGTACCAACATAAAGCCAGATGCACAAAGTGTGCATGTATCTGGAGTTCATTGACAGTGGCAGGAGGCCCTGGCGTACCCATGTGTTCTCTTTCTCCTTCCCTCTCTCTCCTTCTCATAAACAAATAAAAATTAAAAACAACACACCAGTTCCTTGTTTTGCATAGTTCTGGAGGCTGGGGTGTCCCAGGTCAGGATGCCTGTAGAGCCCCATCCTAGAGGGCCTCCACTTGCCTTCCTTGTCATCTCATCTGGCTGGGAGGGCCCAAGTGCTGGTCTTTCTTCCTCTCATAAGGACACTAATCCCATCATGTGGTTAGACCTCCAGACTTCATTTAAACATAATTACCTCTCCCTTTCTTCCCAAATCCTGTGCAAGATGACACTTGAACATGAATTTCAGGGTATACATTCAGTCCATAGCATCTGCACAGTGCATGTGTGTACCTGCTTGTGAACCTGTGTGCTGTGTAGGTAGTAATGCATACTGATGTATTACATGTTAAACAGAGACCAATGATGTATGGAGGCTATAGACCTCTGTGTGTGGGCCTGTGTATGCATGAGTGTGTGGCAAAGGTTAAAGTCACAGACTCAGATTCCTCTTGTGCACACAAGTGTAGATATAGGCAGAAAAAAGGCGTGACTTTGACCCTCTGCTTGACATGGCAAGTGTCCTGTTCTTGAAAGAACAACAATAAGACATCACTTGAACCAGGAATGTAGCCCAGTTAGTGGAGTGCCTGCCTAGCATGCATGAAGCCCTAGGTTTGATTCCCAACACCTCATAAAGCCATGCAATCTGGCTTATGCCTGTAACACCAGCATCTCGAAGATGGAGGCAGGAAATCAAGAATTTAGGTTATCCTTAGTTACACAGTGAATTTAGTTACCTAGTGAGGCTAGGCTATACTACATGAGACCTATCTCAAAAAGAAAAAAAGTCATCCCTTGGAAAATTCATAGCTGTTCTCATTTTCACGATCTCTGTTAATTTAGTTGAGTTCAGTTTGTGTGTGTATGTATGTGCATGTGTATATGAGGTGTGTGTATATGAGTGTGCACATGCCACGGCATGTATGCTGTGATCAGAGGACAGCCTTGGGATGCTGGTCCTTTCCTTCCATCCTGTTTGAGGCAGGGTCTCTCTCATTCTGCCTCTGGGAAGGCCAGCCTAGCTGGCCTATGACTTTGGGATCCCAGATGCAGACTGAGCACCATGTTTCATCTGGCCTTACATGGGTGCTGGGGATCCAAATTCTCATCTGCAGGCTCACAGAGCAAGCACCTGTCACTGCTGAGTCATCTCCCCACCCCTTACTTTAATTACAAAATATTCTGTGTTCGTTATACAAGGAACCTTTCAAAATTCACCATGTAGCACTCAGTGATCTATCAGACCTTAGAGGAGCCCTGTGGTCTACATGCACAGCTCCCTGCCATGGGCATTGGGAGCCTCACGGTGTCCACATGTGGCATCAGATACAGGATAGCCCTCTGAGAGAGCTTCTGATATGAATCATGAATGAAGGCTTCGGAACATTTTTTCTGTAAATTTCAGGAGCTCTTGTTCCCATGTGTGCTTGTGGAATCCTGTGAAGATGTATGTATTATACACACACCTAGAGCTGTGGAGGTGTGTGCTCGTGAAGGCAACTGCATGTTTCTTTAGGAGTGTAGTATACCCACATATAGGTCTGTTACTATACAGATGTGCTCTGTGGGGTCGGGTTCTCTCCCTCGCCGTGTGTGTGTGTGTGTGTGTGTGTGTGTGTGTGTGTGTGTGTGTGTGGATGGTCCTATGCTTCTAGGCAAACTTGTGTGATTGTGTCTTTGTGCCATGTTTATGTGCTTGTGCCAAGTCATGCTCAGGTATGTGAGGAGATACGAGTGCCTGTGTGAGGATGGGGCCCTTGCGTCTGCATTGCAGGGCTGGCCACTCTCTGCGGCCTCCAGCAGGGATGCGGCTTCTGTGGTGGGAACCTCATCCTGGCTGGCGGCTCAGCACTCTGGGGCTCCAGCACTCAGAGCTCCACTCCTGCCAGAGGAGAGAAACTGCAAGTTTTAAGACAAATCACATATCTCTATGCTGAGCATTTTATTCCTGCAAGTCAACGAGAGAAGGACAGACAGACACACACATACACACACACACACACACACATGCAGAGAGAGAGAGAGAATTGAGGCAGCTGCCTACTAATTAGCTCGCTACCCTGGGTAAGGAGGAATCGCCAGTGTTGGAGTGGATAATGTGCAGGCCTGTGTCTGTAGAACCCTTGACCACCTACCTGAATGCCCTTGCCCTCCCTTCCCTGAGACCTTGAACTGCTCTTAGGAGTATGGTGTGCCATTCAAATGCCTGGGTACTAACACATCAGCTTTTCAAACTGGTCAATTGCTAAGCAAATGTCACTCGAGCTGGAGCTTGGAAGGAGATCAGTGAAATATACGGTCCACTGAAACAGATGACGACGGTTCCAGGCCAGAGGAGATGAACTAACAACAGGGCTCCATGTCCTCTCTCTGCGAAACTGCTTGCAGGGAAGAGCTCTTCCTCAAACAATGACAAATCCTTGAGCACTTGTAGCAGACGTCTCTGGCTGGATCCCCCATGCAAAATCCGAGTTCCTCTACTACGTCCCCTGAGCAGCTGCGAACAGAACACTTGCCATGTCAAGCAGAGGGTCAAAGTCACGCCCTTCTTCTGCCTATATCTACACTTGTGTGCACAAGAGGAATCTGAGTCTGTGACTTTAACCTCTGCCACACACTCATGCATACACAGGCCCACACACAGAGGTCTATAGCCTCCATACATCATTGGTCTCTGTTTAACATGTAATACATCAGTATGCATTACTACCTACACAGCACACAGGTTCACAAGCAGGTACACACATGCACCGTGCAGATGCTATGGACTGAATGTATACCCTGAAATTCATGTTCAAGTGTCATCTTGCACAGGATTTGGGAAGAAAGGGAGAGGTAATTATGTTTAAATGAAGTCTGGAGGTCTAACCACATGATGGGATTAGTGTCCTTATGAGAGGAAGAAAGACCAGCACTTGGGCCCTCCCAGCCAGATGAGATGACAAGGAAGGCAAGTGGAGGCCCTCTAGGATGGGGCTCTACAGGCATCCTGACCTGGGACACCCCAGCCTCCAGAACTATGCAAAACAAGTAACTGGTGTGTTGTTTTTAATTTTTATTTGTTTATGAGAAGGAGAGAGAGGGAAGGAGAAAGAGAACACATGGGTACGCCAGGGCCTCCTGCCACTGTCAATGAACTCCAGATACATGCACACTTTGTGCATCCGGCTTTATGTAGGTACTGGGGAATTGAACCCAGGTCCAGCAGGCTTTGCAAGCCAGTGCCTTTAAGTGTTGAGCCATCTCCTCTGCCTCCAAGTAGCTGTTGCTTACACCATGTGGGCCATGGCATTCTGTCCTAGGATCCTGGAAAGATCTGCAGATAGGAACCAGAAATTGTGCTGGTCTATATTTGCAAATATTCTCAAATAAAAATTAGCACACTGTCCTGGAGAAATCCCACAGTCATTCATATGCACCACTCCTCCCATTCATTCCCCACGGTTACACACATGGTTACTTAGCCAGTGCTTGCTATGCTGTCTTACACACCCACTTTACTCTCCCAACAGCACTCACTCCATCTTTTCAAGGAGAAGAATGAACCCTGAGGAGGTGCTCAGGGTTGCATGCACAAGTGCAAGTGATGCAATCAGGATTTGAACTTGGGTCTTCAGATCCACTTTGTTAAGATCTAACAACCCTGCCATGCCTATGAGGCCCAAGCCTCCATTTCCCAGGGCCACCTGCTTTGCTTAGCCCAGTGACTCAGAACTCAGTTACTGTAATGGGGTACAGCTGACTCCCAGAGAGGTCAAGGTCTTCCCAGCATACATATTCACAGGCATTGGCTTTTGAGTTTTGTTCAAAATAATGGCCACAATAAGAGAAGGACCATAAGCTGACTTTCCTCTTCTGCCCAGTTAAATGGCAGGCTCAGGCAGCTTGACACCTTTCCCTGGCAATGATACCCAAGTTATCCTGACAAAGTAGCATCTCTGGTTTATGCAGCGACAGCTTTTCAACTCATCTGGAGATCTTGAGATCACTGAATAGTTCATGTGCACTGTCTCTGCTTGTAGCCTGGCTCCTTCAAGCAGGGGCTCTCGGGGCTGTTCTGAGAGGTGCCAGGGTATGTTCTAGCTCCTCAAGCTCTGCTTTGCCTGAGATGGCCATGTCTAGCTCTCTTGAGCCCCACTCCAGTCCCCATCCAAAGCTGTCCTGAGGGTACCTGGGAGTTTCCCTTTACCTCAGGCTGCAGCAGAGCTTAGAGCAGCCTTGCAGACATGCCCCCTCTTTCAGCCCTGGACCAGCGCTGTGGTCAGCTCCTGCTGAAGACTGATGAGGCCCTCCCGACAAGCAAGCATAATATTTTCTTTCCCCAGCCTGATTCAGATGGGCTCTTTGCTGTTAATAAAGTGGCAGCTGGCTATCTGGGAGTGTCTGAATGTGGCTTTCTCTGGCAGGGAGGGAGCCATCCATCTCTGTCCGCACCCCTTCAGATGACAAGACACTGCTGGCCTGCTCCTTTTTGGAATGTGCTTCAGATGGCAGAAAGTAGGGCAGAAGCATTTGCAAAACACCAGGTTCGCCTTCAGTCTGTGCAGGGCAGGGAGGAGTATGCTGAGCTTGCTGCCCTTGGCAAGCTAGCCCGCCAGGAGAGCAGCCATTGGTACCGGCAGAGCTATTTATTTAAGCCCCATGTACAACAGTGACATCTTATTTACACGGGCAGGAGGGAGGACGGCTGAAGCAGGCTGGTCTTTCCTCCGTGAAAAGTGCTCAGACCAGCAAGAGCAACAGGATGTGCAGGGACTCCTGCTTGGCTTCATGGCATGTGGGCTGGAAATGGAGCCACAGGGCCAGGGAAGGGTTTGAAATAACATTTCAGGATGGAGTCTCCCCTACCCCCACCTGGAAATAGGTGTCAGGATGGAAAAACAGGGCACCTCTCCTGGCCACTCGTCACCAACCAGGGTTGTTTGAAAAGAAAACAAAAAAATTCTTCCTTAAAAGAACATGTGTTTTCGAAAGTACTATGAATTCTCCTCTTGACTTCCAAGTCCAGAAAGGTTGAGTCAAGGCCCCATTCACAGCCTGCAGCTTTGGAGGCCACCCTGGGGACTTGCAATAAGCTGTGGGGGTGGGGTGGGGAGGGTTACCACACCAGCCTTGAAGTTGCTGAGTTGTTCAACCAGATGCATTTGGTGAGCACTAAGCTCCTGGATGACAAAGGTTAAAGAGACTTAGGTCACCTAGGCCTGGGTTCAAATCCTGTTGTATCAGACTGTCAGGGGAAAGGTATTCAAATGTCCTATGCTTTTGTTTCCCAGCTCAGAATGGGGACAAGAGTCCTCATTGCTTGACAACAGGTTGCACTTTTTGCAGGAACTCCCAGAAGTTTCCCACTGCCCACACAACAGGCGGGACTCCTTAATTTTCCAGTCAATATCTTCTGGGATTTGATCTTAACCACTTCTTACACCCAGTGCCCCAGTATTCTTCTGCTGACATCAATGTGCCAGCAAGGCTGGCCTGCCCACAGTCCCTGAATTCAGGGCACACTATAGATGTCCCCAAATGCATGTCTATGCTATCTATCTCCCCAACGTGTACCACACGCCCCCCTCCCCATGCACAGCCCAGCACGATGCCCTGTCTTCAGGGACAGTAACTTACTTATGGAATGCACTTTACATGCCAGGTTGAGCATGTTAACACTCAGAACATTGCAAAGTTCAAGGCATTTCAGATTTCAGGTTTTCAGGATAAAATAAAGCCTAGACAAATTTCCAAAATTAAAAAAAAAACTCTTAAAATCTAAAAGCAGTATATTCTTTTAGATCAGCATTTTATAGGATTGGGAATGATGGGATAAAGAGAAAGAAGTGTCAGTAAAGAAATTTCAGAAGGGAAATGATATGATTATATTTGCCGTAGAAGAAACATTGATCCAAGCCACAGAGGAAGCTCAGGGGTCAGGCAGAAGGCTGTGGTTAGAGAGAATAGAAATCAGGGAGGAGCTTCACAAGTTCAATGCCTACCTAGGCTACAGAGTGAGTTCAAAGCAATCTAAGCAAAAGTAGTGAGGCCATGTCTCAAAATAAAAGGTAAAAAGAGGTTTGGGGATATATAACTTAGTTGTAGAGTGTGTGCAAAGACTTAGGTTTCATCCCCAGCACTGTCAAAAAATAAATAAATTCGGAGTTGGAGAGATGGCTTAGTGGTTAAGGTACTTACCTGCAAAGCCAAAGGACCCAGGTTCAATTCCCCAGAACCCATATAAGCCTGATGTACAAAATGACACATGCATCTGGAGTTCGTTTGCAGGGCTAGAGGCCTTGGTGTGCCCATTCTCTCTCTGTCTGCTTCTCTCTCTCTCTCTCTCTCTCTCTCTCTCTTTCTCTCTCTCTCTCTCTCTCAAATAAACAAATGAAATTTAAAAAAAATTCCAGGGATAGAGAGATGGTTCAGCAATTAAGGCACCTGTCTGCAAATCCTAATGACCAGGGTTTGATTCTCTAGTACTCATGTAAAGATGCACAAAGTGGTGCATTTGTCTAGAGTCCCTTTGCAGTAGCTGGAGGCCCTGGCACACTCATTATCTCCCAAGCTCTCTCTCTCTCTCTCTCTGTTTGAAAATAAATTTTTAAAAATTCTTAACCAAAAGAAAGGGATACAAAGCAATTATAGATATGGTAACCACTAGAGTGACTTTTTGGAAAAGTACTAAGTGACCTAAGACAGTGAGTCTGTGGATGTCTAGGGAAGCTACCCCAGGCTGACCACTAAGGTCCTGCCCACGTGAACCAGGACAGCAGAGACATCAGAAGGATGGAGGAGGTCCAGAGAGACCCTCATGGGAGGCCCTCGGAGAGAAGCAAACAGGGTTGGATGACAAAGTCGGGCCCCTGGAGATGGAACGTCGCAGCTCTTCCCTGCTCCCCACCCCCAGCCTCCTGCTCGCTGTGGAGGACAGCATGCTGTTGGGTGGGGTCATCCCATCCACAGAGCAAAGCCAGTCCCCATGGACCCGCAAGTCCTTATGCTAAAGTCACCAGCATAATAGCCCACTCCTGAGACTGAATTCCAGGCCCCAGGTGCTAAGGTGATGGCAGAGTTGCCAGTCTCCGGATGCCAATCCTGTGCTGGGGCCCTGGGAGTCTCTCCCACGAAGCCTGCCAGTCCTGGCCCCGCAAAGCAGAAAGGCTAACTCTGGGAAACTCTGGCTTTCAGTCTCGTGTCCATGTATCACACAGCATGGATTGTTTTTTTCGGTTTTTCAAGGTAGAGTCTCACTCTAGCCCATGCTGACCTGGAATTCACTATGTAGTCTCAGAGTGGCCTCGAACTCACTACGATCCTCCTACCTCTGCCTCCCGAGTGCTGGGATTAAAGGCATGTGCCACCACACCAAGCTTGGGCATGGATTTTTAACCTCATAGTCTTCACTTGTTCTTTTATTTCTCCAACATTCATTTATATATTAGCTCCTGAATATTCATTGTCTCCCTCATTCTGTTTATGCATTCCTCTCCTTACTCATTCATCATTAACTTACTGGCATATTAACTTTGTTGTTATGGAGTCATCACAAATGTCAGTAAAAGGAACAGACTATGCAGCTCCTTATGCAAGGGTAAGATCATGGCTAAATGTGAGGGCAGGAAGGCAGGCTCACATCTTACTCATGGGTGTCACATCAGTACCCATCCCAAGGCTGGCCTGAAGACTGCACTCTCCACATGGATTCTCACAGCCATCCACCCACTGCAAACTCGGTCATTTGTTCCCTACCTGCTAAGCCTCCGTCCATGTCAAAACCTGGACCTGACACTTTTCAGAGGATGAGGTATAGGGAAGATGATAAGTTGTGTCCACCTCTGTCATCCCTCATTCTATCTACCATCGCCTCAGCCACCCACTCATCTGCCCACTCTGAAAACTCCCACTGATGTCACTGAGGACCAAATCCTGAGCTGGCAAGTGCTTCATTCAAGATGATCAGGGAGAGGGGAGGTCAGCTGCAGCTGAGCCTCAAACAGTGTACAAGTTTAGGAATGGAAAGGAAGCAATACAGTCCAGACAGCAGAATGGTATGAATGAGGTATGGGGGTGAGGGGAGACAGTCCACAAACCTCACCTCAGAGCTGGGTAAGAAAATAGCCCCATCCAGTAGCTGGAAATAAGTGCTATTCATAGAACTATAGCAGTAAATCTCAGAGTGATAAAATGTCTGACCTAAAATTTTGCTGTGCTCCAAGGAAGACCTGACTGGGTCTCTCACGTCCAATTATGAGGAGGCTAGCAGGGCAGCAAAGCACCAAAGTGTCAGGTTGCTTTTTCCTGACACAGTATGATTTCCTGTTTCTGTTCCTTCCACGAGAAGAAAGAGACTTCAAAAGGCCATAAAGATTCTCCACCAGGCCACAGACAAGCTCACATGGCTGATGAAGCTTTGTGATGACAAATGAAAGTGAATAAAAATATGTGGATGAATGGTTCTTCCCCAAAACACAGTAGCTGGCAAAAACTGAAAGGAGGGTGTTTAGAAGTAAAGACCTGGGTGCCCAGTACCCACAGGTCCTCCCAGGCAGAGATAGAGGGTCTTTTCAGGACAGAAAAACAAAAGCCAAGCTTGGCTCCCAGGCTCACCTACCACACTGGGGAGCTGGTTAGTTCTGGGTGTTACATTATTCTAGCCAACAGGCTCAGAACAAGACAAGGACAGAAGAGCCTCTTGCCTCTGACTCTGCAGCTCCACATGTCTTCCAGGCCCTGGTTAATAAAAGCACTTTCACAATCAGAGTTTGGCTTTACCCCCAAGGAGCTGAGGGCATAGGCTAGGTGTGTGTGTGTAGGAGAGTGGTATATAATCCACACTTTACAGATGACAGTATTCAAGATATCTCTGCTAAATGTTCTGATGGGCCTGTTGCATCACACCCCCAAACTGATAAGAGCCTAGTGTCCCTTTTGGGTGAAGATGCTATTCCAGATGCAAATAGTAGCAAGTGGTCCTATAGGTGGGATGGTCTATTGCAAGCTGTTGTCCCTCCTATCTCCATGTGGGCCTATAGTTATGAGGTAAGGCTTCGATTTCAGAATGTGATCAATTTTTGTACTTAGCCAAGGTGAGGGCTCCTGACTGCAGCCCAGGGCTGTTGCCATTCTACCTACCATGATCTTGACCTTCAGAAGGCTCCCTCCACTTCTGCAGTTTCCCCATAGGTATTGGAGAATGTGAGACAGGTGGTTCAAAGGCTCCTTCCAGGCCCAGGATGTTTCTGAAACAGATCTGAGGTCAGACCAGGAAAGTGGAGAAAGATCAGGAAGTCCTGGGATCTGGGTGTGGGGCCAACCAGCCAAGGAGACGCAGGGCAGCCAAGGTACCTTTGCCCAACTTCCCAGACAAAGCCCTCTCCCCTCCTCTTCCTCTCTCCAGTGAGGGTCTCTTCCACTTCCACGTCTTGTTGACTTTTGAATTTATAGGGTGTGCCAGTTGCCAAGGCCTGGAGTGATTGCACCCAGACTGGGGATGCACCTTGAGAAAGCATTGTCCTCACCCGGGCCAAAGGCAGTCAGGAGGGGGTGGGAACACAAGCTGGCATCTCCCAATCCTGTGAATAAGTGACAGCTGAATTGTCCAAAAGAGGACAGAAACCAAAAATGAAAGGTGGGCTCTGTTCTGGAAGGGAATGGGGAGGAGCCATGGCCAGCTCCAAGGCTGTGTCCTGAAACACTGGATTCTTGGCCAAGCCTGGCTTTGCTAGGTGTTTGGGGACTCAGGCGGGTGAGGAGCTTTATGATATTTGCTTGGTTTATTGGATCTGGGGAAGAGGATATGAGGGCCCAAGTAGTTCTCTGGAGATAGAACCCTGTAAGGGGGAAAAAAAAGCAAGATTTATGGTTTCCGGAAACCCTCAAGGTTACTGGGCTGGGCAGTCAGTTCTCCTTGCCTCAGGGTGGTAAAGGAAGGGGGGCTCTGGAGATAAGAGAACCTGAGAGTCCATTTCTGCAAACCATCTATTTCCATCTCCCCCCACACTTCTCTGTGGCCACTCCATGGGGTGGATGGTGCTGGGATCTTTCTTCACTTTAGTGATGGGCAACTGAGGCTGGCAGATCTGGCCCCAGGTTTACAGAATCTATGCCAAACTCAGTTTCCCACCTCTAGAAAGTTGTCCCTAGAGTGCCCCATAAGGCCCACTGGGGAAATAACTGAGTCACTCTAGCATAAAGTCTTACTAGCTGGTGGCCTACAGTCTGTGCCACCCCAGACAGGCTTGAAATAATCGCCACCCACCACTGCACACTGAGATGGCTCAGACAGCCCCCTGCACCCACACGTGACCACAGCAAGGGTGCTTGACCTCCGGAAAATGCCCACTCCAGCACTCCTGCGGACACTGGCCCTGGCCAAGTGGCTCTGGAAACAAATGTTTCGCTGACAACCCTACTTCACAGGCACAAGAGGCTGGTTCCTGACATGGCCTTCCAGTCTTCCATGGCCCCTGTTAGCAGGATAGACTGCATTTCTGGGCTTAATTAGGAGACAGGCCATAAATATTCATACAGCGAAATGAACCCAGCTCACAAGCGCAGCTGCTTTCCGCTTGGGGGAAATTAACATTGTTTTCCAGTGGAGAGCAGTGAGGCTGCGCAGTGGAGAGAGGCATCTTTTCAACAGCTTCTCCAGAGCAGAAAGGGACAACCACACTCGGGGGGCCTGTACCCTGGGGAGCTGCCCTGGCCACTGCAGACCCCTCTGCTTCTCCAGTGGGCCTGAACTGGGCTTCTCAGGGGCTCAACCCGAAGAGAGTGCTTAGTAGAAATCATCTGAGCTATCCAGAGATTCTTGGGGTCAGCAAACTGCAACAAAAGGGCCAAACCTCCCTGCCACCTGCTTTTGTCAAGAAAGCTTTATTGGCATCTGGCCACATTCATGTGACTTAATATCAGCTACAGTTGCTTCATGGCAAAGGAGCCCCTTTACCCTGCAAAGTCTAACATACTGGCCACCCAGCCCTTTACAGAAAGTTTGTTGGCCCCTGGAATGATCTAGTACCGCATCATTCTGGACACTTGCTAGTATCATATAAGTCCCACAATCTTGACCTCTCTGGGGTTTTAGGAGTAGAAAGTAGAAACGGTCTTTAATTTTATGGACTTAGAAAGTTGAGTGCCTAGATGCTCAAACCCAAATCTAACCTCAGCCGGGCTACGTGCTGTCTGCCTCTGTTTCTTCATCTACAACCCGAGCACAATAGTAGCTTTCATCATATGGCTCTTCTTTGCAGAAGCAATGGAAAGGTCTATTGAATAGTGGACTCAATCTTCCATCATTTCAGAATGCTCGGGGTGTAGGATCTTTTACCTTATAAAATCTACCTTATCAGAATTTAGAATCCCCACTGTGACCAGGACTCCCCCACCAAATGAAGTGGGGATTATTTTTGAAGAAAATAGGACCTTAGCAAGGCTAGGAGTCTCCTACAAAGTCACTGGAGAATACTACAAAGCCAGAACCAAAACCTGGAGTGCCTGACTGCAAAGCTTCTCGCCAGGCAGCCCCTCCTCCCTTCTGCCCCCGCCCCACTTCTATAGCTGCCACTGGTCCTCAGCTCTCTGAACACCGCATGGCAGGGGGTTCACTGCCTCGGGAGACAGCCATTGCTAGTGTTCACATAGGGATCTTGCTTTACACCCACCACCTTGATCATAATTTGGACCGTCTCTTTCTAGCTCCAAAAAGTCCAGTAGGACAGCACAGACCTTTTGGGGCCATTTCCCAACTTGTTGGAAGCAAGCAAGTTTGGGCCTCAAGCATTTTCAGTAAATGAGACTTGGGTGAAAACTGAACTGCTCCAGGAAGCCCTCTGTGATGTCTAAGGCACGCAGCATTCCTGATTAAACTTCCATTCCCTGAGACAGGCTTGTTAGAGAATCCCAGGACATGCTATCTGTGGACTCCTGCTGGCTTACAATGTGTCTTTTGATCGGGTCTCCTCTAAGAGCTGTGGAGGCTTGGCAAGTGCCATGGCCCTGTGTTCATCCTGTCCCCCTTTTTCTTTCAAGGTAGGGTCTCACACTAGCCCAGGCTGACCTAGACTTCACTATGTACTCTGAGGGTGGCCTCAGACTTACAGCAATCCTCTTACCTCTGCTCCCAAGTGCTAGGATTCAAGGCATGTACCAACACACCAGGCTCTGGGGCCATTCTGGACCCATTAAGTCAAGGAGGTACTGCCCCTCCTGCTTAGAAGATGGTGGGCCTGGGACTGAGGGGGAAGAGGAAATCCCATGGAGAGCACTTGGCAGGCCAGCCGCAAGCAGAGTCCTTTGCCCTGGTTTGCCTTGTACAGGGACGTAGGAGGGAGCTGTGGCTGCTACAGGTACACTGGTTCCAGGTGACATAGAAAAGGAGAAGCACCCCTCACACACACTAAGAGCTTTCTTATGCACACTGCCTTCATCAAGCCTTACGGCAGGTAATTTGATTCCTAAGTGGGGTGGATGTCCCACAGGGAATCCAGCTGGACCCAGGCCTGGCAGGCAGTGACTCAGGCTCCTAGCCACCCCCATCAGCCTGCAAGGCCAGTGCATATCCTTTCAGGGAGTGGAAAAGGAAACACTGGGCCCTTTTACACGGCATCCATGTGTGTGTGTGTGTGTGTGTGTGTGGGTGGGTGTGTGTGTGTGTGTTATCCAGCCCCTGAGGATGGCTGACCCGCCACGGATGGAAGGAACAGTTTATTTTTCCTGTGGGTCATTCTGGAGCCTTTCAAAGGTGTGAAGTTCCTTGGTCTGCAAATGCTGACTCGACGGGCCTTGCAGAGCCAGGCCTGCCTAGGACCTGGCCTCTTCATGTGCCGCAGGAATTCCCTCGGGTCCATCTGGCCTCTCCTGTTCTGAAAGGCTGCAGAATGACAGTCCAGAAACTTGATTCAATGTTTATTCAGCAAACACTGGGAAGGCTCTCCTGCATCTCCTCTCTACCCAGACCCTCCGCTACGTCAGCAGGGAGGAAACGGCCCTCTCCCGTGTTCATCACACTGGGCATGCTCTCCTCAGGAGACTGGCCACAAAAAGGATCATCCAGTCTGGTCCTGGAAGCAAGAGAAAATGTGGTGAGACAAAAGAAAGAACTACCGCCAAGGAGGGTCACCTGAGAGAAGAGGGACCTCACAAGTGCTGTGGCTTCTTGGTAAGAGCCCTGAACACCCCCATCTCCTGTGACAAGGGAAGAAGGAGGTCCCCAAGTCCCTCCTCACATGTTCTAACAGGTGGTAAACCTGCAAAATGGAGCACCAGGCTAGACCAAAGCACCATTCTCAAGGCTTCCATCTTCAAGCCTATTGTATGGTCAGCTGCTTGGGAGACAGACAACTGTGCCTATGAACAGACTGGTTGTTTCCTTTTATAAGATTGGAGGAAGCTCCATGGGTTTGTTTTCTTTTGCTTTTTAGAGACCAAGTTTCTTTGTATCCCAGGCTGGCCCAGAGCTCACTATGTAGGCCAGGTTGACCTCTAAGTTGTGGCAATCCTGCCCCCGCTTCCTGAGGGCTGGGATTACAAACTTGAGCCACCTTGCCCAGCTATATGGTTATTTTTTTTTCCTTGCTTCATATTTTTTAATTAGTTTAGTACTCAGTGAATACAGTCAAGTTGGTACCATTGTTAGCCTCTTCCCTCTCCTCACCCCTCCTCCGGGCCCCTCCTTGTAGGGGTAGATGGGTCATGCATTGTGGGATTAGCCCTCAGTTATGGGTAGGAGGAAATGTCTCTTTTGGTTATTTTTAAAAAACATTGAACTGATATTATTGTTTGTTACCATCCCTACTCCCTTTTTGTAACTTACCAGATTGTTTTGTCAGGCTGACATGTTGTTGGTTAGGGGGTTGTAAATCTGGCTCTTTGTCTACAGAGATCAGATATGGAACTGAGGTTGGTGGGTCAGAGCTGTCCTGACTGGGTATTTTAGCTGAATGGACCTTTCTGGGCTCTATCATCACACCATCCCCAAACCCCAACCTCACCATGAATCTGACCACTTCTAGAAGATCCAGTGCAAAATGTTTCAGGTGCAACTTTCTTCTGATAATCATGAAAGGACACATGGCACTGTCATAGGCTTAAAGCCAAGTTTCAGATGAAAGCCTCTGTCAACCACCATTCAATACCTACCTGCCACCCAGCCTTGCCCAGCAGCCCCAGCTGCTGAGCCAGGACCTGCCATCCTGACCGTGGTCTGCTGGCAACTGGCATGCCCCCAACCCTGCCGCCTATGTGTCTCTTTGACTCACTTCCTTCCACTTCTAAGTCTGTCCACTTGGAGCAGGGCTGTAACAAGAAGGTCCTCGTTCCTCCTTTCACCCTGCATACCCCTCCTTGGCCTTTCAGGCTCATAGTGAAAGGGATTTGTCCACAAGTGGGACATTTGCCTTTGTCCCTTTGTAAGGGCTCTCTCCTCCCCTCCTCTCTACAGCTTCCAACTCCATCATCAACTCGGGCGTCCCCGTCGGCAGCAGGGTTGGGCAGTAGAGGAAGCACAGAATCCCTAATGCTGTGTTTAGAAGCAGAAGATGACTTGGAGATTTTTCCTGCTTCCATCCTTTCCTTGTCTTACAGATGGGGAAACTGAGTCTGACAATGTGGTCTCTCAACCTGGGTTTGTCATACCATTCATTCATTTCTGCTCCCCATCTCCTTTCTTGTGTTTTCAGAATTGAGCAGGTGTTTGTCATTTGTTGTTAGCACAGTCTACCCCACTATTGAAAGTGTGTACAATGGCTGCAGCCAATAGTCTCGGAGTTTGAGGTCGTGGTTTTGTTGTTTAGCATTGAAAAATCAAAAGCTAAAGCCATAAAAATGGCAATTCTTGGTTGAACTGCCTCTAAAATAAATAGAAGCACTGGCCTGACTAATTTCAAATTCAACTCATAAAAGGAAACAAAGCCAAATTGTTCTTTTCCTGTTTCTAATATTTTTGTTCCCACATAGAGATTACTTAATCTAACTTACTATTTGTGGGTGGGCCTACTGGGAACCAGAGAGGAGTTGTGACTTGCCTAGAGGCACACAGCAGGCATGCAAGGCTGCGCTAGTCACCTGAAACCTGGTCACTTCACTCAGGCATTTACAGTTTTGGAAAATTCTCGGCTCCATCAAAATGATATTTGTAGAAGCAGCAGGGTGCTGTAATCAGTTTGCTATGGGGATCTGAAGTTCTAAACTAAATGGATTATTAAGAAAAAAGACTTGAAATTGGTAAAAGGGCTTGCTTTAATGTTTTATCTGTGGGGAAAATGCCTGATGTCTTATAGTTTCTAATCCATGCTGCTCACACCCTTAGAAGTCTTAGACATACTTTAGGTGGACCTGTCGCTGGGCCACTGCTGCAAATTGAGCCTGAAAAAGGCCACAGCCACTGTCTTAGTGCTCGAACAAATGGCAAGGAGCATCCCTATTTCAGCTGTTTATCTTTGGCTAGTTCTTTTATAGCATGTTGGGATAGATTTCACTAGGAAGCCAATGTTTTCTAATGTATCAGGGTGCCTCTGAAGCTGTCTTTGTTTTGTTTTTCTTTATTCCTCAATGATGTAATAGAATCCCGAGTGTTGCTCTCCTGTTGATATTTGACCATCCTCTTCCCCTGTGTTGTCCCCTGTGGGGATTTATGGCTGGGTGAGGAGCCACCACATCTCAATCAGTGCCCGTGAGGACATGGCTAACATTATTAACTCATCACCCAACCATCCTCAACAACCCATCTTTAATCACCCCCAAACAAACCTGCTAGCCATCAGAGGCTGTTCATTCTCACCAAATTATCTAATCCACATTCTGTCTGATTTGTATAAACCCCAGCCCATGAGGGTCATAAAAGAAATAAGCATGAAATGGTTTACAATTTGGAGTCTCATCTCTCACCTAGACAGGCCAGGCTGCTCCCACAGCCACCACTGTGGCTCCTGCTTCCTCCCAAGAAAGGAAGGATATCATGACTTTCTATGAAGACCCATTCGCTGCTGTTTCTGGGACCCAGGCCACACACACTTCTGCCTAGTCCCTTCTGCAAACCCTCCCATCTCCCAAAGGAGCGAAAGCTTCACTCCTCTAGTATGTTACTCATTGAAGTCGTGTTCTGCAAGGCAGAGGCATGGTGAATTAAGACATTGGATGATTGTAAAAAGAATGTAAGCCGTACTGAAAAACAGGAAGCAGGGCAGAGAAAAGAGGCAGAAAAGGAGGACGAGAGTCCTAAGGGCATAATAACGATAAAATTAGACTGTGTCAGCTAGGGTGTGTGTGTGTGTGTGTGAGAGAGAGAGAGAGAGAGAGAGAGAGAGAGAGAAAAGGAGGGAGGGAGAGAGAATGTGAGCAGGAATAGGACTGGGCCAAGGTGCAGTCAGAAGACCTGCAAATCCCTTTTTGCCTCTAAAATTCCTCAAGGACTAAAATCCTGTCACTCCAAAATCCTATAATTCATACATCTTATGCTTTTATAACAAAACAGATGTCCTGATGATAAGGTTCTGTGATTCTAAGTGCTTGTAAGCCAATGAGTCTATAATTAGAAACTACTATGACTCTCGTCCTAGAGACTTCATGGCTCTCCCATTCTGCCATTCCACAATGCTAATATTCTGTGATTCTAAGACTCTCTTATTCAATGTTTCTTAGTTTAATATTCTAACACTGCATCATTATCAAGTTCTTTGACTGTAAAAGGTCATAATTCTGTACTTCTATAAATTTATTCTCTGTATTTCTAATGCTCTACATAAATCTGGATTCTGATTCTATAATCCTAAAATTATTGAACTCTAATATTTTATGCTACTAAGATTTAAATTATGTGATTCTATAAATTAATATTTCAAGAATTATAGCAGCATGGTCCTAACATTCTATGTTTCTCAGATGCTGCAATGCAATTTTTATCCCACAGCTTATATTTTCACAACTCTATTAATGCTTAGATTCTTAGTTCTGCCAGTTAAATGTTATGGGTTATAGTTCCAACATTTCTCATTTCTTAGGATTTTATTTTGCAAAACACAAAGATTGGGAATTAAGTTGCAGCGACAGAGTGGAGGGATTCCCACAGGATACCCAGCTCAGACTGTGCAATGTCCCCAGGCCAAGATCTGTGCAGCAACAAAGACCCAAAGGGGACTAGTTCACCCGGTTAGGACTCTGGGAGATGCTAAAGAAAAAGGCTTGGGGAGGAGGGGCCAAGCTCAGAGTCAGGGGAGGGGTATGCCTCAGGACCCAGCCCCTCCTCCACAGCCAGGTTTCTAAACATCTGCCGGCCCCTGTATCCCGATTTCTGTCCTTTAAAAGTACCCCTCTCCCTTTCTTGTTTTCCATCAAGGGCTCCCATGACAATTGTTTCAAGCAGCTAATGAGTTTCAGATGGGCTTCAGGGGCCTGGCACCAAGAGACATTGGGGAGGAAGGTTCTGAGCGGGGTTTTGTTGGAGCAGAGGAGAGTCAAAAAGAAGAGTCTTTAGTAACAGATACATTACAGGGCCACACACACCTTCTCCAGGCTAGGATGGACAGAAGCTAGGGTGGAACCTGGAGACTCATGGTCCCTGCTTGTTCCCCAAGCTTGCTTATGTGCTTGTTTTCTCTTCCCCTCCCTGTACACACCTACAGATCAGTATCCTCTCTGTGTGCCATTTCAACTCAGACCAAAAAGACCAAGAAGTATTCTAGGAAAATCAAGACTTTCTTGAGGCCAAGCTGTCGTTACTCACCTGCTAATAGTGCATCTCTGCAAAAGCCAGAAATCATCTTTGCTGCAAGTACATCTTCAATGACACCAGTACCTCCCAGATGCACAGAAGTCATGTCCAGAGACTGGCTAGCTGCTGGGCCTAAGGTCAGTGGTGGAGTCCCAGGATGGGGCCTTCGTGGGGGTGGCTCAGCCATCCTGTGGCATCCTCCTGCTGGCTGGGAGTCCTTGTTCAGTCCCCACAGATGGCCCAGGGCCCTGGGCATGCTGACGGGACTCTTGCTCCTGCACCGAAGGGGGGCACAAGGAGGCAGGGGCATCTCAGACTTCATTTCCTTGGCCCTCAGAGAGCCCTGGCTGGGATTACACAGTGGGTTCTGCGGTGTTCTCACTCCTTGGCTGCCCGGCAACTTCCGCTGCTTTCAAGGTCTAATTTAGGGATCCATGGAAATGAGCAGAACATTGAGAGGAACACACCAGTGCCTTTCGGAGCACTCCCATTCTGCAGCCCACCGAGGCTGCTGCGAGCAGGAGCGCAGGGGGAAACGCTGCAACAGGATGTGTATGGTTTAAGGTTCAGAGAGTCTCTCCTGGCAAGAGAGACCAAACCTTATAATTAAGTAACTCTATTTCCTTTCAGATATCAACAACAACAACCGCGTTCTCCTTGTTGCCTAAACAGGACAAATCCCTGGTTAGTCAGTTCCTGGTGGTCTGCACTCACACATGTGCAGAGGGAGAAAAAAATGTGCCTGGAAGCTGGCCTCCCCTGCTCCCCTGCCTCCCCTGCCTCCCCTGCCTCCCCTGCCTCCCCTGCCTCCCCTGCCTCCCAGCAGCCACCGCCCCCTCCCCATTCACAATTAGAGGTAATCTTTTGTTGCCTGGAAAGTGTAAAAATCACCAGCTTTTCTTTTTGCATGCATAATATCCATTTCCCCTCCAAGTGCGTTATTTGGTTTGGGAATTACATCTATTTACAAGAGTAGATGTTGCACAAAGGTTGTGTTTATGTGGAAAATTATATCGGTGACACGGGCTGATTGGCATGTGGCGGCTGGGAGAGCAGGCCGAAGAGGCCTCCTCATCAGCTTGGAATAACAAAATGATTGTATTTTCAGCAAAGCTAATTGATCACACACCTCGCTGGGCTATCTGTTTACTCAAAGGCCATCCAGGCCCTGGGAAGTGGAAAAGAGAGAGCCATAGGCGATGGTCACCTCCAGGCTGCTCCAGCCAGGACTCTGGGGGCGGGGAGGGGGTGCAGCCGAGATGAGGGGATGGGAAAGGCCATCAGGCCCTGCAGTGGTGCACAGATAGTCAGACTCTGTCCTCCATGGGAAACCATGCCCAGAGTCTATGTGAGCACACAGCCGTATGGAAGAACTGCCTAAAAGAGGATCAGGAGCCATTGCAGAGAGGATGTGCTCATCTCTTCCTTTGGAGAAGCCAGATGATGCTGAGTGGCTGTGCTGTGTGTGAGGGCAGCAAAATCTCTGGAAACCTGACCCTGTGTGTCTGTCTCAACTCTGCTTGGGCTCTTTGTGGTGGCCCTGGGGAGACGCACATGGCAGGGTCAGGGATCAGCTGTGGTAGGCTGAGGATGCTAATAGAGCACGTCCAGCTTCCAAAAGTGAACACAACCCAAACAAGCACCCAGACACCTGCCAGGTGCCCTGGGGAACAGAGCCCTGGAGAAGAAGTGACCATCCTCAGGTTGAAGACACCACAGACCAACCACTATGTGCTCAGTCTCCAGGAAGATATGGCTACTTCCCCCAAACTGACCCACCCTGCACAGCTTCCTGGGCCTAACAGCTTAGCCCATCTAAGATAGTATTTTCTCCTAAAAATCTCTTTCCTCCCTATAGTTAAAAAACTCCGGGCTGGAGAGATGGCTTAGCGGTTAAGCGCTTGCCTGTGAAGCCTAAGGACCCCGGTTCGAGGCTCGGTTCCCCAGGTCCCACGTTAGCCAGATGCACAAGGGGGCACACGCGTCTGGAGTTCGTTTGCAGAGGCTGGAAGCCCTGGCGCGCCCATTCTCTCTCTCTCTTTGTCACTCTCAAATAAATAAATAAAAATGTATTTAAAAAAAACTTTTTAAAAAAAGTACTTGAAGTGTGGGTGGCTGAGGCATGGAGAGATTCTGCTTCTCTTTTTCAGATGGGAGCAGGACCTGAAGAGATAAATGAGCCAGCGCACTTTACCCAGCCCCAGCTGAAACCACAGAGGAGTTGGGGAAATGAGCAAGAGTGCTTCTTTCTTGGTGAACCTGATATCAGCAAAAGGGCGAAGGAGATAGACACTGAGGACACTCAATCAAAACAGAGATCCAGAGGCTCCTAAGAGGCCATCACTGAAGTAGTCTCAAAATGCAATCGACATGGCTCAGGGAAGTCTGCAGAAGAGGGGACAGAAAGATTATTAGAGTCACAAGTTAGGACATTATGCACAAAGACCCTGCCTCTCCCGAATAACTGACTGCTGCTCCTACAATGCATGACCCACAATCCCCATGGGGTTGACCTGCATCCCCAATGAGGAGGGCCTCTTCGGAAAAGGGTCAGGGATGAGGGAAAGGATGGTACCAACTTGTGTTGTTTACATACTAAGTATGCCCATATCTAATAAAAAATTTTAAAAAATAAATTTTATCAAGTAGAGGAATTGTTAAATGCAGAAATCTTGGAATTATAAGAATGAACTACATTCTACCTGTTTTTTGTTTTTTTTTTTACTCATTAGAAAAGGATTCAATAATAAAAAGTTTGCAAATTGATTTTAAAAAAAGAAAGTACTTGAGTAAAAAATGACCCATTATTCTAAAAGCATCTGGTTGGGAATTAAGCAAAATTGATTTATTGACCATTTGCAACCATGAAGGGTTTTTTGACAACCTCTGGGCATGAATACTTTCAACTCCTGCCCCACTTCCCACCAGAGTCACACAATCAGTTACTCTTTACAAAAGTTAGGCACAAGTAGAGGCCCCTGGTTTGATAGGTTTTGACTAGGATTGAACTCTTTTCATCACTGATAAAGATTAGATTTAGTTAATATTTCCTAAAGCAAAGATTAGGAAACACTGGAGGATAAGCAATGAGTATCTTTATTAATTTCCTGGAGAATATCTGAGAGCATCAAAGATCATCAAAACTAATAGCCTTATTTTAAAAATGGGGAAACTGAGGCCTAGACTATCAGCTGGTCCCGCTGGTCACATCTGGGTCAATTTGGACATGGTTTGGGATCCTTGGGTCAGGTGACACTGAAGGATTTCAGGTTCTTCCACAAACGCAGTCATGAGGCTTTCCTCCTTTCGGGTCTGGTGACATTGGGAATGTTTTCTGTGCTGTTGCAGCTACCTCCTGCACCACTGCACGTGTGTGCGTGCGTGCGTGTGTGTGTGTGTGTGTGTGTGTGTGTGTGTGTGTGTGTGTGTCTATCAAAGCATTTCAAAATCTCTGGCCCTTCAGAAAGACAAGCTGTTTATTAATGTGGCGCTCTCTGAATTGTTTTTTAATTGGAAACATTTTGCAATGAAAGAACATTAATAAAACCTGAATCCAAATCAAACTTCTCTGTGTATGTTATTTTTACTCTGCAGTCAAAAGCTTTTATTAGATTTAAAACTTTCACTGTGCTTTTTATCTCTGACTGTAGAATGTTCTACAATAAAAGAAGAAGAAGAAGGCCAGTGACTCCAAAGTCTGGCAAAATAATATACTTTCTTGGATGTCTCTGTGTGTTGCCAATTAGCTTTGCCGTGAGCACAGGCCCCATCCATCACCCGCCTCTGGGTGGCTGTAACGGAGTCCTAATTTGTTTCATATGCCTAGAGCTCAGGAGGTTCACCGTGCCTACAACCTGCTGAGGAGCCGCCTGGCCAGGGAGGAGATGAATGACAAGAAAAACCTAAGACCAGCCAGCAGGACCGCTTATCAGTATCTGTGGCTCTACTGCTGCGGTGGGAAAATCCCAGCCCTCCCGAGCCTGCCATTCCACAGGCTCCCCCACGCCCTCTCTCTCCTCCACCTCTTCTCCCCTTTCACGACCCAGAAAACCCAGGACTCACAGGCAGCGGGGAGGCCCTGAGCGGCGAATGGAAAACTTCGCCTCTTCCTCCAGCTTCCCAGGGCTGGCTGCTGGCCTCGCCCCTCTCTGCCTGTTCCCACCCCCTCCCACCTACTCCTTTTACAAGCCCGACTTTTAAACCTCCAGTTCCTAGGAATTTTATGAATGCTCAGCACAAGCCAAAATAAACTCGTAAAGAAAAAGTTTCTAAAGAAGGTCAGAGACCCGTACAGCAAGTGCTAAGCGGTAAACACAAAAGTTCTCTGGGTCGCTGGGAGCTGTGCTCTGAGCGGTGGAAGGTTGGGGTCAACGGAGGGAATGAGAGACAAGGGGACAGACAGTGAAGATTTCCTTTTCTCTCCTCCAAGGGAGAAGAGAAGGCTCCAAGTCCTAAACCCAGTCTTCAAAACTAGACATCTGCCATTTCATTGTATTGATGGACTAACCAGAGAAGTAGAAAGATTTCTCAAAAATCACACAGCAAGCTGGCCTGTCCAGCATTGGAGGCCCTTCGGTCTGTGGGGCTGCATGGTGAGGAAACAAACCTTGGAGTCGTTGAGCTGCTCTGTTCAACAGAGCTTTCCACAGTGACAGAACTGTACTAAATCCATGCGGCCCGACTCCAGCACTCACCACACACGGCTGCTAAACCACTTTTAACATTCAGTCTCTTGAGCCACCGTGCAAGGGCAGCACCCCGGCTCGCACAGTGATCCCGCATTCCCACCGCTGCGCAAGGTACAGCATTCTGAGTGCTTGAAGGCATGCCTGGGGATGGGGTGTGAGAGTGCCTTGCTCTGGCTTCCATGGCTCTAGGCACCTCCACTGTCACCAGATATGAAGGGCAGTTTGTCCTAACAGACAGCTCAGCCAAGTATAAGCCCATCGGAGTCCAGGCTGCCCCTCTTCCCTGCTCAGCCTGTGGAGTCCAGCTCAAGACGGAGTCTCCCCAAGACTCAGTCGGAGAATCTTGGAGTAGCAGAGGGCCTTGCAGGGAGCTTAGATAATGAACCACTACGAGGATGGAATCTTCCCCGCAGCCTCCTTGCCTATAAAACTGAGACCAAGTCTGGGTCAGAACTCCACGCTGTCACTCCCAGCAGGACCTGCGATGTGTCTAGGTTGGGTCTGGAGAAGTGTCAGGAACATGGGCAGGGCAGGGCAAGGCTGTGCTGAAGAGCTCAGGTGGGCAGGGCAGCTACAGGGGGATGTCCCAGGGAGCTTGGCTTTAGGAAGCTCACAGGGCTTAGCTGACTTAGGCTGCAATGGAATAGCAGTACTGACTTCCTGGTCCTTGTGCTTGCTCCAGAAGGAGCATCAGTGAGAGATGCCAGGGCTGGGAAGAAGGGACAGGCCTTTTGATAGAGGGAACAGCAGAGGCACAGAGATAGCATGAGAAGATCCCACAGGCCTAGGAACAGGGGTTGGGGGACGAGGTGCCTGATGACCAGACTGTGCCAGGAGATGGGGTTGGAACGTGAGGCCCGAATCTGAGCGGCCCTGGGTGTCCTTTGCCATCTGGCTAGTATTGCGCACTGGAGGAGTTTGAGCAAAGAATTCTGTAATCAGACTTTCAGTACTGGTTCTCTGGAAGCTAGTTTGGGGACAGGGCAGTTGAGAAGCTGGGCAATCTAGGGAGCTGGTGGGATGAGTGGGCAGAAGGTAGCAAGGCCATCACCCCATCACCAAGGGTACAGGGCAGGACCAGATCAGAGCAGTAGCTGCAGGCAGGATGGACAGGTCTTGGTGATTGAAGAGGGCATGTGGTAAGGCAAGAAGGAGCTAATAGCAGCTCTGATTGGCAGGCACTGTGTGCTTTCCAGAAGGAGTATAATAGTCATGATGAGATTAGCTGGCATAGATCGAGCACTTTCTATAAACCAGGCAACATCATAAGTATTTTACATGTGACATCATTTAATCCTCACAGTAGCCCTGTAAGGGTTTTCTAAAAGGGACACAATTGTGACATTAGCTGGCATTGATTGAGAACTCATTATGCGCCAGACACCACGCTAAGCATTTTACATATATGTCCTCATTTAGTCTCCACAGAAACTCTTTGAGGACGCTCTCCCCACTTCACGCCCCCATTTTACAAATAGAAAATTAGTTCAGCAAGGATAGTATCCTGCCTAAGATTACACTCAGGAATAGCACTCAGTCCTTAGCACCTCCATTTTTTCTCCCCCCCCTTCTACCTCCTCTCCCATTGGACTGAGGCTCCAGGTTCTTGTCTGGCCACCCACATGCTCCTGACCACCCACGCACACAAGCAGAGACATTGCCTACCCCCTGCTGTCCTCAGGGCCTTCTGCACGAGAGCTTGGCCTTCTCAACCTCAGGGAGCCCCACTTGCATGCATCTTTTCATTTCTCTGTCCCCTTTCAATGCATTCTTGGAGCTCTACTCGAGTAAGCCGTGTGGGGGCCCCAGAAGAATAGGGAGCAGATTTGGCCCCTGCCCATGCAGTAGTCAGTCCAGATAGGCTGCTCCGTCCAAAAGGCCCCTCTCCAATCTTTCCCAAACTCTTTCTCAGCCTGTTTTAGTTCTTTCATAGTCCTATCATGGTTAAACTGTTTTTATTTCTACTTCCTGTATCTAGCTGTCCCACTAAAGGCAAACTCCCTGTTACAGGTTCAAGTGTCCCCAGATTTATGTGTTGAAGTCTGTGTGCATTACTTTTGTATCATTGACAGAAACAACTGAGGGGAGAAGGCGTGGTGGAGTCTGTGGCAGCAGGGCCTTGCCACCACATGCACCTAGAAGCAAAGAGCATACCAGGAAGTATGGCCAAGTGAGGCCTTCAAAGGTCCACGGCTGACGGTCCAGTTCTACTAGTAGGCCCTACCTCCTACAGGCTCCACTGCCTGGGTAAAAGCTGGGGAGAAAATGTTCAAACACATAGGCCTGTAGGGGACATTCCAGATTCCAGCCACAACAAAGTTTATTCCCCAGCCCCTGAGAACATGACAGTGTTGGGACATAGGGTATTTTAAGGAGGTGACTGAAGTCAAGCACAGTCATGAGTCTGGGTACCAAGCCAGTAGTATTAATGCCCTCACAGAATGGGAAACTAGGAGGCATAGAGGTGGCCCTAGGAGGACACAGGGGAAGGTAGCCATCTTCAGACCAAGGAGAGAAGCTCTGGAAGAATCCAAACCTATGAATACCTTGTAATGTGGACCTCAGATGTCCAGTCTCTAGCACCATGCCACCCAGCCCGCAGTGACCTGATGACTCCCTGGGGGAGGGCGGGGGATGTTTCATAAATGATCTCACGGTGCTGGAAGCTACAGAGTGACACTTCCAGCCCACTAACATGGGTCAAGCCATGAGGGGCTTCAGAAGGGGAAACTGAGTCAGCAGCATCCCTTACACTTGTCCCTGTCTCTCTGCTCCTAGAGGGCTTAGGTAACTGATGACAAGAAAGATGATGGTGATGATGGAGCTGATGGTGATGATGGTGATATGATGATAACCATGCTGATGATACACTGAGACACGATGCTTTGTTTCCCTGTCCTTATAGCTTCTCTTGCCCTCCTCTCATTCCAGCAGGGACTTTCTCTATGGTCATTGCCCCAGGGAACATGTGTGGCATGGTAGAAAAAGCATTTGGCTACCAAATGTTTCTAGTTTTTCTTTTCAAAAAACACAGAGTCAGGAGTGGCAAGAAGCTCCTGGGAGGAGAAAGACAAGAGGAGCTGACACACAGATGAGACAGCCTGGCTTGGGAGACCTGGGAAGGGCAGAGTTCCTCTCACGCCCAGGCTGGGCTAGGAGCAGAGCAGGGTGTGTGTATTCTTGGAGCAGGAAGGAATGACTGGGTGGGAAGAACTTGTCTGTGTCTGTGGAAGGCACATCTAAACAGACATACCTCAGTACAACACAGGAGTCTGCTAGAGCCTCCAGGCTAAAAGGAGCTATGTCGGAGGGGACAGTAAGCACAACCAAGTGACAACTTGTGCAGCCCCCTCCCCGTCTTAGTCCAGAGCAAAATCCTGAGAACTAGGTGTGACTAGGATCCCCTTGGCTCTCTGCTCCCTGAGGCAAGGACTCCAGTACTCCATTTCTGTTCAGGCAGTGATGGATGGACAACAAGATTCATACCCCATGACCTCTGTTAGTCTTTGCACGACCTCATGGTGTCTCTGGGAAGGCTCCAAGAAAGAGGTATGATGGGGTAGGGTGCATTTTAAGCATAAAGGCACTGAAGCCAGAAAAACTGACTTGTCCCACTGCTGTTCTGTGACCAAGGCAGAGTTCCAGACCAGCTCAGTCACCACACTTTGTCGCATCTTCCTCACCAATGCCCTGCTAACCCTCTACACAATCCAGACCTCAAATACAAATTGTTCCACCCTCTCATGACACCCTTGCCCTTGGACTGTCCTCCTCGGGACCTTGGGGGATTCAGACCCTCCTCACCCTTACTGCCTTCTGCTTCTGGCCCGGCCTGCTTTCAGTGTTTACTCTGGGGCCTCAGACCTCAGGCCACCATGCTCCAGTTGCATGTAACACTTTCCTCCTGCGCTCACTCCCTCCAAGAAGCCTTCCCGACTGCCTCACCCAGCTGCAAAGGGCTTAAGAAGTCCCCAGCTTTCCCTTCAGATCCCTCCAGGTCCCACTGGGCCATCTGCAATTCTATTTGCTTTTTACCCCATGTTGGTCAAACCAAATATTATGAGCTGCTCAGAGACAGAAAATGTGAATGGCACTGGGGTAATCTGAGTGAGTCACAATGCACAGCATCTATTAAACACCGAGTGATGAGTGTATGAATGAACAAGTGACTTTATAAATGAATGTAGGTGCTCTCCATTCAAGCCAAACTAAAACCTTCTTCCTCCAACAATCTCTGACAGTACAGAGGGTGTGGAAGGGGAAGAGATGGGATATTGAGTCGGCCCACTATGTTCAGCTTGGTCCTCCATTTCTGTGGACCTTTCAGTTACTTTTCTCTTGCTTTGAATACCCCTCTTCCTAGGATGGAGCAAAGCTTTCCTGAGTGATGGCAGGACCATACCACTATAGGCTTCCCAGTCCTAGGCATCCGGCAGATGACCCACCCTGAGCCTTCTGCTGGGGGTCTCACTTGGCTATCAGTCCTCAGCGTCATGGCCTCTCAGGCCTTTCCTCTCACCGCTGAGTCCAGCTATGCAAACCCCTCCTGGTTCAGCGGGGGGACTCGACAGGGCCTTGAGGAAGAAGGTCGGGCTGGCAATTTATGGCGTGTGGAGCCTGCTCCCTCCTGGCGCTCCATCTGTCAAGAGGGTGTTTTCCTTGGAAGCCACTCAGGTGGAGCCTCTTTCCCGGCAAGGCATTAGCTCTCCCTCAGATGCAGGGTTACTGGGCAGAGGTTTTCAGAGAAGGGTCTTTCCACCAGGAATAATAAATGGGTTTCCTCAGTTTCAGGCCTCAGCACTGGCACATACCAGGGGCAAAGCAGAATATGAGGGCTTTCAGGGGTGAAGAAGCTCCATGCAAGGGAAAGAAAGGGGCCCTGGCCTAGTTTGCTCCTGTTCTACCTGGCTTTCTTGGTGTCCCAGGCTGCAGAGCAGCGGAGAGGCACAGGAATGCTCAAGCCACAGACAGACACCTGGGAACCTGCAGGGAGCTACAGGCTGTGCAGACAAGTACAGAGGTCAGGAGTCAGCGGCAGAGCCGAGGATGACAAAGGCACAGAGGTAGAACTTGTGACCAAGGGACAGAGGAAGCACTCTAGAGCAACGTCAGGGAAAGACAGCAGGGCCAGAAGAAAAGCATGACCCAGCTCCAGTGGGGGGTGGGGACAACGAGAGACAGAGAGGAATAGAAACAGAGAGAGAGAGAGAGAGAGGCAGAAAGACTATTGGTGTGAGGTGCGGAGAAGTGAAAGAAAGAGCCCTAAGGGGGAAGAGAGAGAGAGGAGGAGGAACAAAGATGAAGGGAGCCAGTTTAGGTCCTCAGGAACATCACAGTGAGGAAACCAAATCTCTGTGGCCCACATGAAAGACACGGGTTGGTTCCACGTTGATCTAGAACAAACGTATGGACTATTTGAACCCCAAGGCCTGTCACACAAGCCTTCCTGCACCCCACTTCCTGGTGGCAGCAGTCCCGGGGCCTGTGAGCAGGGGTCAGGAGCAGAGCTCAGGGCCACTGAGATGGAGCCTGTGTGGAAGGCAGGAACTGAGGCCACCTTGAAGGAAGCTGCCTTTGTCAGCTTGGACTTGAGTGTGAAAGTCAGGCTGTCCAAGAGAGCTAGATGGGAATTCACTCATTTGTTGTATTAGTAACTTTCTTTTTGTTTTCTTTTCTTTTTTTTTTTTGCTGTGACAGAATACCTGACAAAAGCAACTTAAGGATTTATTTTGGCTTGCAGTTTGAAGGTGAAGTCCGTCACATTGGAGAATGTGTAGTGGCAATAGTGGCTGTAGCTATGGCAGCAAGAGTATGAAAGTTTCTTCAGTCCAGGACCCAGCCCATGGGATGGTGCTGCCCGCATTCAGGTTGGGTCATCTTGCTCCAGTTAGGCCTGTCTGAAAACAACTCACACCACACAGATATTCCCAGAGTCAAGTCCACATTCAGTCAGACTGACAATGAAAATTAACCATCACACTCAGTAAGCATTTACTGAGCCTCTACCAAGTGCCAGGAAGACCACAACAAACAGAAGACACAGGACTGTGTCTTGATTTCTAGTGGGAGGAGATTGACAAGAAGCAAAACAAAGAGGCGACTATTTGGGTGCTTTGGGTAGACGTGAGAGCAAGAGACGGGGAGAGGCTGAGCATTCTATATGAGTTACTCAGGAACCTGCCTGGAAGGATCGCGGTGTGAGAATATCTTCAGGGAGCACGCCTAACTCTTGTGTGGATCAGTGAGGAGATAGCAGGCCACTGAGAGGAGGGGACAGGGCAGACAGGACAGAAAGAAGACTTGAGGTCTGTGTGGACTCTGATTCCAGAGAGAAATTCTCTCTCTCTCTCTCTTCCTCACATACACACACTCACAAGTATTTGAAAACACGACATGAATGACATAAAGCCTTCCGATTACAAAACAAAGAGCACAAGTATATATTAAAAATAAAATCAACTACATGTGCTTATAAAATGTACATAAGTAAAAATATACAGAAATGTAATACATAGATTGTAAAATTCTAATTCTAATTTTTAAATAGATGTACCTATATTAATAGCAAACTATGTAGACATTAAGGTAATGCTTTTGCAAGGTTAATAGATATGCAAACCAACCCTTACTTCACTTAACATAATATCGTCCAGTTCCACCCATCTTGCTACAAGCGTTAGGGTATCATGAAAGATCAAGCATGCATGTTCCCTTTCACCTGTGGACTCTAGAAAAAGTAGATTTGAGAGAAGAACAGTGGTGAATAGAGACTAAGAAGGATAGTAGTAGAAGCTAGAGGGAGGCTGGATACCAGAGACTAAGATCCAGTTAGAGACAAGGAATAAATTCTAGTGTTCTGCACCATGGGGTAACTATAGTTCTTAATCACCTATTATATATTTGAGGAATTACTAGAAGAGAGACACTCTAAGGCATCAAACACAAAGCAGTGATAAGGAGATAGACATGTTAATCACCCTGAGTTGATGAGCACAAGCTGTTTACATGGATTGAAATATCACATTGCACCTCATAAATTTGTGCAGTTTTATGCATTCATCAAAATGTTTTGCCTGGCGTGGTGGTGCACGCTTTAATCCCAGCACTTGGGAGGCAGAAGTAGGAGGATCGCCATGAGTTTGGGGCCACCCTGAGACTACATAGTGAATTTCAGGTCAGCCTGAGGTACAGTGAGACCCTACCTTGAAAAACCACAAACCAAAAAAAGTTTTGTGTTTGTGCAAATACATGCCTATGTGTGTGCAGATGCAGATGTATATGATATGTGTATACGTGTACATGAATGTATAGGCCAGAGGACAACCTCAGACGTAATTCTTTAGATAGCCAAGGTCTTTTATTGGCTTAATTCACTTATTTAGGCTTGACTAGATAGCCCATGATCCAAGAGATCTGCTTGTCTACACTTCCCACCTTAAAAACACAAACCCTGGGTGGAGAGATGGCATAGCAGTTAGGGTGCATGCCTGCAAGGCCTAAGGACCCAGGTTCAATTCTCCAGGTCCATGTAAGCCAGCTGCAAATGGCAGTGCATGCATCTGGATTTCATTTGCAGTGGATAAAGGCCCTAGCACACCCATTCTCACTCTCTCTCTCTCACTCTCTGTTTCTAGTAAATAAAAGTAAATCTTAAAAAAAAGAAACACAAACCCTATACTACAACCAACACCATCCTTATACTTTCAAGTTCATTCTTCAATCAAAAGTCTCTTCTGTGGGAGCAGATGCACAAAGCCAGATAGGAACAGCAAGGAAAAATTAACATGACATCCTCAGTATATATTGCAATTCCCTTGGTGTTGCTAGCACAAAGTACCTGACCAAAGCAGCTGATGGGAGGAAAGTTGTTTATTTTAGCTTACTGACTAGAAAGGAAGCTCCATGACGACAGAGGAAACATGGTAGAGCAGAGGCTGGACATCACCTCTTTGCCACAGCAGGTGGCAAACAGTCAGGAAGGGGAGCTGAGTTCTAGCAAAGGGGAAGCTGGTTATTACACCCTAGACCTACCCTCAACGACACACTCCAGCAAGGCTCCACCCACCTTCCTAATTCCCATCAGCTGGGGACCAAGCATTCAGAACATGCAAGTTTAAGGGAGGAGGCACCAAATTCAAACCACCACAGTGTAACATCTGCGATGTGACACTGTTGATGAGACTCTGGTTACCTTTGAGGGACATGGTGATAAAGAGAGCCTGGGAGACTTAGGCAGGAGTATCACAAGTTTCAGACCAACCTGGGAAAGCCTTTCACTTAAAAGAGAGACAATGAGAAAGCACTCATTGACTGGTCAGCAGACTTGTGTGCATTTCCCAGCTCTACCTCATCCTAGGTATGACTCTGGGCAGAATCCTTAAACTCTATCTTTAGATTTCTTTTCATTAAAAAGTAGGGATTCTTGGGTTGGAGAGATGGCTTAGCGGTTAAGCACTTGCCTGTGAAGCCTAAGAACCCGGGTTGGAGGCTTGATTCCCCAGGACCCACATTTAGCCAGAGGCACAAGGGGGCGCATGCATCTGGAGTTTGTTTGCAGTGGCTGGAAGCCCTGGCATGCCCATTCTCTCTCTATCTCTCTATCTGCCTCTCTCTCTCTGTCACTCTCAAATAAATAAATAAAAATGAACAAAAAAAGAAAAAAGTAGGGTTTTTGTCAGTGTTGGGCACACTCTCCTGTTCTTTTTGTCCACCTGACGTTGGCCAGGAGGTGATGTCCACCCTCTGCTCATGCCATCATTTTCCCCTACCATCATGGAGCTTCCCCTCAAGTCTGCAAGCCAAAATAAACCTTTTTCCTCCTCAAGCTGCTCTTGGTCGAGTGGTTTTATGCCAGTAACTCAAACCTGACTGTAACATAGGGATTCTGCTAAAAACCCTTTTGAAGACTTAAATAATCTACATGTGTATGTGATATGAGACTTTACTCCTTCGCTCCTTCCTTTCCCCTGCTTAGCAGCGGAGTCCAGAGACAAGGCTGTGCTGAGTGCTGACAGAGGGAAGGGAGATGTTCCTGAGTGATGTTCTACTTGGGGACTTCCTTTCTCCTTCACCTTTTTACATCATCTCCCCAAACCCCAGTGCCAGGACTGGTACCAGGTCTTGAGGTCTTTACTAAAAGCTTGAGGGCTCGGTCACACTCTCCCTTCCTCAGGGGGGAATCTGCCTCTGACAGAACTCCAGAATAGCCAAGTGTCCCTGAAGCTCCGCCGTGGCAATGTAGGCCTGGGGTTCAGCTCTGGACCCCACCACTCACCACCTCTATGACGTGGGCTAGTCCCTCTGAGTCTCCAGATCTCAGTATCCTCCCACACATAATGGGACTTTAAATTCTCTCTCAAATGGATAAGGTTAGCATTAAGTAAATCATGCATGTGCAAGCCCCTTGTAGAAAATGCAAACTGCTGTGTAAATGTCAGAGGTTATTATGAGAGGAACTGGCATACATTAGCACTTCCTGTCGTCAGGGCGCCTCCGAGACATGATCTCAATTAAGCCCTCATGGATCTAAGAAGTAGTTAGAACAAACTGCTTTGCTTTACATGAGATAGACCTGAAGCTTCTAGAAGGGTAAGTTGCATGGGCAGGGCCTCTTAGATAACAGGTACTGAAGTTAGATCCAACAGCGGGCCAACCTACTCCAGAGCAGCCCATGCTAGGAGCCCCCTTGTGCAGGCTCCACCACAGCTCAAGCAGACCCGACCAATGGGAGTAGGGACCCACTCCTCCACAGGGGCTTTGTCCACTAAGGCAGTGGTCAGGAGCTTAAAAGCCAGGAGCTGGGCGTGGTGGTGCAGGCCTTTAAATCCCAGCACTCGGGAGGCAGAGGTAGGAGGATCACCGAGAGTTCAAGGCCACCCTGAGAGACTACCTGATGAATTCCAGGTCAGCCTGGGTTCACTGTGCCCCTTCATGCCTGTCTCTCCTCGTTGGATGCTCAGGTCAGATATGGTACCTCACAGGCAGATAGGAAGTAAAATTCCACACAGGGGAACCACTTGTCCAAGCCCAAGCCACTGAACACCGCCCCCAGCCCCACCCCAGTCCAGTTCCTTCAGGACTGTCCTGACTCAGAAATGAGCCCCAGGGCCACCTGCTGGTTCTATGGGTGCCGCCTTTATTTGGGTGGGAATCCAGTGGGTGGAGGTCCCCTGTTGAATTCTCTTGGGTTGAGTTTCATTGGCTGATTTCTTCACAGCTTTCCCTGTGTATTGTGTATGGCACTCTTGGTTATAATGAACAGTAACTGCACTAAACCAGCTAAAGCCAGAAAGCAACATTGGCTCTCTTTATCAGGAAGTCCAGGAGTGTCTCTAGCATGTGCTTCTCAGGGCCAGAAGACACAGCCAGCTCTCTGGTGCACTTGCTTTCCCATTCCCTCTTTCCCGTGCTCCCTCGTGTTACTGCCTGCCCTTCATGGGTCCTATTGCTATTCAGCTGTCCAGCATGAGGAGCGTGGAGAATGGAGCTCTGGGGAGCGACAGGCAGCCCAGATAGCTCGACTCTGGGTTTGTCGCTGCTCACGTAACACCAGACTCTGCTCCTAGTGTCCACATGTTACAGCTCAAGCAAGGATTCAACATATGGGTTACCTTGGGTCCTGGGTCCTTCTGTAACCACTGTGTTTAAGAGATGAGATACCATAAAGGACTTCATGAACAAAAGGACAGAACACTCTGGCTGGTGACAAATGTCCTGGCAGGGGAGAGGAGCTGATTTTCCTTAAAGAAGGAGTGTTTTCACAGAGGAGGAAAGGGACATCAGGCAGACCTGGCAGAGGCAGCCTTTGTTTCTGGACACAGTGACTGCCTGGCTGCTCTGGCTGCCTGTTCTCTGTGTGCTCCTCTTCCTGACCTGGAGGGGAAGCAGGGACTCCACAGAACAGCCCTGAGATGTTCTTGAATATAGACAAGCCCCACTTTCCCTTTCTGGGCCCCAGTCTCTTCCCCCGTAAGATGGAAATGATGACTACCCTCAGTAGGAAAGTCGTGAGAGTACAGTGGGCTCCTTGCTGGGCCCTGGGCAGGCCTGGTCATCAGTTCTATGTATGGGCATGGCTCAAGCCACAAACAAGAGTGCTAGGGGAGATTGGGGAAGTTGCTTCCAAATGTTGATTCAGTCAACATGTTTGTCTATTTACTGGTGTGCCAGTGACTATCCTAGGCACTGATACAGTGACAAATCAAATTAAATCCTCAGGCCAGTGGCATTTGCATGCAAGGGGAGGGGATATACAACAAACAGCAAATACTATACCCAGAAACACATGATATGATGTATTAGACTACCCATGATAGAAGCGGAAGTGGGATGGAGTGTTGGGGAGCATAGTGAAAGGGAGAAGATTACAGTCCTAAAGGGAATGCTCAGGACAGGCTTCCTTGAGAAGGTGACATCTGAGCAGCCTCAAAGGAAGTGAGATCAGGTCATAGGGTGGATGAGAAACACAAAAAAGAATGGAGAGTCTCATTTGCATCCTTGAGAAAAATTCCAGACAATGTAAGCCTCCTGAAACAGGTTAGGAGAGGGCTCAAGAAGGGAGAGAAGGGCTGGAGAGATGGCGTAATGGTTAAGGCGTTTGCCTGCAAAGCCTAAGGACCCATGTTCAATTCCCCAACACCCTTTTAAGACAGAGGCAGAAGGTGGCACATGTGTCTTGCAGTGGCTAGAGGTCCTGGCATGCCCATTCTCTCTCTCCTTCCCTCTCCTTCTCTCTCCATCTTTTTCTCTTGTTCTATTAAATAAATAAAATAAGTTTTGTTTTTACAAAATAAGGGGGCTGGAGAGATGGCTTAGCAGTTACAGTGCTTGCCTGAGAAGCCTAAGGACCCAGGTTTGATTCCCTAGTACCCATGTAAGTAAGATGCACAAGGTAGCATATGCATCTGGAGTTTGTAGTGGCTGGAGGCCCTAGAGCAGACATTCTCTTTCTCTCTCTCTCTCTCTCTCTCTCTCTCTCTCTCTCTCTCTCAAATAAGCAAATAAAATAAAAAATATTTTTTAAAAAGACAGGAGAGTAAGCTAATAGCTGGGCTGGACTGGGCTGGGCTGAGCTGAGCGAGGGACTTTGTGTCTCCCAGTTCCTGGGCTAGGACTTAGGAGGTTGCCTTGTGAGCAGGAAGCCAAGCCATCCCACAGCACCAGCCTGGAGCCGCTGTGTCCTCACCCATGCTTCTGTCTCTAGCTCTGCCTCCAGGGCAGCTGTGGCCTCATGGATGGGCTACAGGGCATGTGGAGATCAAGGGCAGAACCACATGGCAGATGCAGACTGTTAGCCAGAGGCCACTTGACCACTCAGATGGTCTTTGGATGTGTCCAGGATTTCTCACCACAGTTTCTGAACCACAGGAAACCAGTCCAGTAGAGTAGCATTTTGGCTCCACTGGCATTTTTAATGTGGCTGCAGTTTCTATAGCATTTCCCTCAGGACAATGTGGCCTGGGATGGTGCCTTAACCTAAAGTGCTCCGTAGTCAGTGCCTTTGTCTTTGGGTTTCTGAGAGGTACCACCCTCCTGCTGCCTTTCAGTACCAAGAGAGTGTGAAGAGGCAGGGCGTCCATGGAAGGCTTGGGAGAGATGCAAAAGCCAGAGCAAGGAGGTCATTCATATTCCTTTCCATTTCTTTAAGTGAAACCTGCCAATCATCCTGCGGGTCAGGCCCTGCCTTCTGCCACAAGTCACACTGATAAATGTGACATGGTTCCTGCCTGCAGGTGGATTGCAAAACCCATCACCAAACCCTCTTATCTCAGCGGGCTTGCACCTCTGTGCTGCCACTTTCTAGATCCTCCCATCAAGAAATGGGATTGTGGGGCTGGAGAAATGGCTCAGTAGTTAAGGCACTTGCTTGCAATGCCTGAAGGCCTGGATTCAATTCCCCAGTCCCCACATAAAGCCTAATGCACAAAGTGGCACATGCATCTGGCATTCCTTGGCAATGGCTTGAGGTCCTGGTGCACCCATTCTCTCTGTGTGTCTCTCTCCCTCCCTATCTTTGTCTGTGTGTTTGCAAATAAATAAATAAATAAATATTTTTTTAAAAAAGGGGATCTTGGGCTGGAGATATGGCTGAGCAGTTAAAGTGCCCATAAAACCTAATGGCCCAAGTCCAATTCCCCAGTACCCACATAAAGCCAGATGCACAAAGTAGGGCATGTGTCTGGAATTCACTTGTAGCAGCTAGAGGCCCTGGTGTCTCCATTCTCTCTCTCTCTCCCACACACCCCCCTCTGTCTCTGGCAGGCATGGTGGCACATGCTTTTAATCCCATCACATGGGAGGCAAAGGAGGATATCATGTTTGAAGCCACCCTGAGACTACAGAGTAAATGCCAGGTGAGCCTATGCTAGAATGAGGCCCTACCTCAAAAAAAAAAAAAAAAAAAAAAAAAGAAAAGAAATGGGATCCCTTTCTCAATCCCTAAGCCTTGTGTTACGCATGACTTGCCTTGGCTAGTGACCCTCAGTGCAAGTGGCTTTGAAGCTCACCTCTGGGAACATACTTATAAGGGAGACCTGGCCTCTGGCTGCTCTTGGGAGTCCTGAGGCCGGAATCTACCCCATATGAGCAAGCCCAGGCTCGCCTGATGGGTGATGAGAATCTCTCCACCTAACTAGCCCAGCAAGCTGCCAGCTCACCAAAGACACCTGAGAAGGTCCAGGTGACACCAGCAGAGAAACCAGTAGGTTGGCCTGAATCTAAGTGCCGACTTGCAGCAAGCATTATTGTGAAGGAAGACACTACAGTTTCCAAGATTTGTTAAGTAGCAAAAGTCACTAAAGCACTGTTCGTAATACCCTTGGCCCCCGAAGCCAGGCCAGTGCATGAGCAAGGGAAAGAGCTGGCATCAGCAATAGGGGCACCAGGTGACAGCCAACTATCCTCCTTTATAAGAGCCTGCCTGTGTTGACTGCCCTTCCGGAACACGTGCCCAGCACTGCCATCCCGTTTTAAGAAGAAGCCCCAAATCAGCATGCACGTGCAAGAGCTCCCGCTGCTTGAATGCTGATAAACTGTGACGACCACGAGCCCATGTAGCCGAAGCATCTGCAAGCCCAGTCCAGCCCAGGGCTTACGGCTCGCAGCTCTAGTTTGGCAGCGCTGGAGCTAGCATTATCACAGGTTGGCAGGAGGAGCATTAAATGCAGGGAGTTTTAGCACCAGGGCCACAGGAGCTCAAGAGAGGCACCTGTCTCTGCCACCTGACGATCCCAGAATGCTTCTCGGAGCAGGTGATAGTGGGCTGAGTCCTGAAGAATGAAGAGATGCAAGCCAGATGGCAAGCTGAGAAATGTGCCGCTGCTGAGGTGCTTGGGCTGGGACAGGTAGGATGGCAGCCCCAAGGGACACAGGTGAGGCAGAGGTTGGCACAGTGAACAGCACCAGAGACAACTGGTCCTTCATGAGAGTAAGACAGCGGTGCTGTGACAGTAAGTCCCAGAGCGGCTGGCGGAGACGTTTTCTTAACTCAGACCCCGTTTTAGCTATTTTCTCCCCAGGCAAGTGACTGACAAGTCTCTTAATCTCTTTGTGCCTTAGTTGCCTCATATCTGAACAGTTCTGTGGTGACAGAACCTAACTTGGAGTCGTGGTGAGAGTTCAATCACGTAAGGAGCCATTGGTTGTTACTATGTACTCCTTTTCAAAATAGTCCCTTTGCTGGGCGTGGTGGTTTTCAAGCACACCATAGTTATATGAAAATGTATGGGAGTTTTCAAAATTGGACAGCTGTGTCTGAACTGTCACTGACAATGACCAGCCCATTAGTGTGTATGGGTGTTTTTCGAAGTGATTTTATCAATTTTTGTAGCCAAAACTAGTGTCTTAATGTCCATGTCTTTCATGATAGAGTGGAGTATCTTTTCAAATAAAACACCATTGTCCTGGCAACATGTACTCTATCCTATACCATACTCTATTTGGCCCATTTTCAATTTCACCTTGAAAATGTAACTGTGGTGACCATATTTTCATATAAATATTTGTCTGTATCTATCAGTATTTTTGAGGGATTTTTAGAGGTGGAATTGCTAAGTCTAAAGCTTTAGGCTTAGCTTGACTCTTGCTATAGAGCCTCACTAGCCTACATGTTAAGTGCCTACAAATCCCAAGAAAACCTCAATTTGAGTTCCATTTCTTTAATTTTTGTTTTGTTTTGTGTTTTCAAGGTAGGGTCTCACTCTAGCCCAGGCTGACCTGGAATTTACTAGGTAGTCTCAGAGTGGCCTCAAACTCACAGTGATCCTCCTACCTCTGCCTACAAAGTGCTAGGATCAAAGGCATGTGCCACCACGCCCAGCTCCATTTCTTCGATTTCTAGTAAGCCAGATTAGACATTTTCTTCTATTTCTTGACCATTCTGCGGCTGCTGCTATGACTCCTGCCTCTTGCCCATATTTTGACGGTATACCAGGGTGTGTTGTTGTGCCAGGCTCAGGACCACATGTTTTCCAGCATGCCAAATAAGCAGCTACTTACTAAATACTCCCTGTGTGGAAAGTCCTGAGGTGTGCCTTTGGGGAGGCATCAGTGATGGGTGGCCACTACTCGCAGAGGTCTTGAGATTCCGCTACAGACAAGGCGTCCACAGAGAAGGCAAGCAGAGAACGAGGCAGGTGTGCTGCAATCCACGCTAAGCAGGCAGCTCCCAATGTGCTGGGAAGCTGAAGGATGCAGGAGAGGGCTCATGGCCAACTAGGCCAGAAAAAGCTTCTAGCAGGAGGACTGCATGCAAGAACTGTGACATTCATATGTGGCTATTACACTGTAACACCCATTCCTCTTTCCTTCAGCAAGAAGCATACTGCTCCAAAGGCCCTTAGCTCTTTCAGAGGCAATAAATCTTAAAGGGGTAAACTTGCCACTAACATGGCCCAGCCTGTCTGGCATTGATGGGCCATTGTTATTGCCCTGATAATGTTGGTGACAACAGCTAACATTTATTGGACTCGGACCTGGAGGAACAGCATTCCTGCCTGTTCTTTGGTGTGATTGACAAACAAGCCACGCCCACTCTTATGGGTTAAAAAGTGGGTCCCAGAAGTTCGGGGAAGACTGCTGACCACGTGCTAGGCATGGTGTGAGGCCCTGAGGTCTCCACGGGCAGAGAATGAGAAGGAGCAGACAGTAAGATCTACGTAGAGATTTCAGCTCACAGAAAGTGTTCTATGAAGCAGAAGGGTCCCCAAGCCGAGGTGAAGGCAGCAAGTGTTGGGAAGGTCTTCAAATGAGAGCTAATACCTGAATTGGTGCTGGATGATGAAGAGATTGGCTGAGCCAGGACACCCCTGTACCCCAGGAAGAAGAGGCACTAGCCATGATGTCTTTTGTAAATTCATTTATTTTCTCCAACAAGCTGGTGTTCCTTAGGGCAGTGACTCCATTGACTTCTCCCCTGGTATAAGGTTGAGCACATATTGGGTGAGCAGCATGCCTTGCCTTGTGGGTGAAAGAGGGAATGCCCACATGGGCAGGGCCTGTGTGTGCAGCACTGAGATAGAAAGCAGAGCCTTCTCCATCCTCTTTCCCCGGATACCACGTGGATAATCACAAGTCTGAGTGTTCCCACAGTAAAAGTTTACATACAACAATATATGGGCCCTACTCTACACCCTCCCTCTCACTGCATCCTCAAAACTTCTGTGCCCATTTTACAGATGAGAAACTGAGCCACAAGAGGGTTAAGTCACTTACTCACGGTTACTCAAGGCACACTTAAGAACACAGAACTTCAAAGCAAAGGCAGGAGAATCAGATTGGACCTAGAATCAAAGCTCAGTCACAATGGGATCATCACAACAGTCTCTAGCCTCAGTGTCCTCATTTGTTTAATGGCCATAATACTAACCACATGCTTTCCTGGAGAGGAGCATGTGCTGTAAAATGAAGACCCTGCCTGAAGACTTGGTTAGTTCTCAGGAATTAGTAGCCATTATTTTGAAACACTTTCTGCAGTGCAGTGGGCCTCTCTGCTCCTGGTCCCTTCTCAGGCAGGACCTTCCTCCCACCAATCGGACCTCAGGGCATTCAGCCTGTATGTCCCCATCAGCGGGCTTCTTCCATGTAGAGGAATCTTTTCCACTGGCCCAGTGGCCAGCAGAGCCCAGCATTAGAGAGCGTCTTGGCTCCCACTGGAAAGAAAACAAACTTTGCAGAAAAGTAAACACTTTTTTAAAAAAGCCCTGTGGTTTTCACATTCAAGATCTAATAGTTTTTCCTTTCTTTTTGTCCCAGATACCACAACTGCTGTGCTAGAGAGTGAGAGAAGGAAGAGTGACTGGGAAGGGATTCTAAAAGGTTCTTGATACGAATACCCCCCCCACACACACACCCCCCAGGGCGGCGTCTGAAGACCAGGTCCTGTAGCTGTGCTGCAGACTGAATCGCGGCCGCAGCTTGTGTGCTCTAGCCGCCCCCCCCCTCCCAGCTCTGAGTTATCCCTTCTATAGCTATGGCCCCAGAAATCAAAAGTCTGTGCTGCTTTTCTGGCTCCTTCTGGTGCTCAGAGACACAGAGACAGAGTCAGGAAAGCCCAGACAGAGGTCTCAGGTGAGAGGCCTGGGACCCTTCCATTCCAAAATGTAATCACCTCCCACTGAAAGGCTATCTTGTTCTAGTGACAAGTCTAAAATAGTAAACTCCTGCTGTGTTTTTTGTTGTTGTTGTTGTTTGTTTGTTTGTTTTGTGGGGTAAGGTGACTGATTCTTAGAGAAACACAGAACTACTGCATTGGATTGTGTGGAGTTACTCAGCAAGCAACTGAAGCAGCCCTCTAGTCTGGAGGGCAATTGCGAGGCCACCTTCTCTGCACACAACCCCCCGGGAAAGCATGACAGAGCGAGCCCAGTGGCCAGGCAGAAGGAGAACTTTGGGGAACCATCTCTACACAGTTGGCTCAACCCTAGCCTCTGGCCTGGGTGACCTGTCCTGGGCAGCAGGTGGGCTGGTGGTGGTGCTGGCCTAAGGCGCAAGGTCATCCAGGGCCCCAGGACGCTGGAGTCCTCTGCTTATTGCTGTTTCTCTTAGGTCTGGAGCTAACTCTCTAAACACGTGTCCAGGATTTCCACAGGTCTGGAAGTGTTCTGAGTGGGAGAGAGTATTTTGACTGCATTCCCTCAATGGTGAAAACATCCATTAAAATCTCCAAGAAGGGCCTGGAGGGATGGCTTAGCAGTTAAGGTGTTTGCCTGTAAAGCCAAAGGACCTAGGTTCAATTCTCCAGGACCCACATAAGCCAGATGCACAAAGGGGTGCATGCATCTGGAGTTCATTTGCAGTGGCTGGAGGCCCTGGCATGTCCATTCTCTCTCTCTCTCTCTCTGCCTCTCTCTCTCTCTGAAAGTTTAAAAAAAAAAACAGTTTAAAAAAATCTCCAAGAAGCCAAAGGTCCCCAAAGGCAAAGAACCACTCATTTTCAATTTGACTGTTTAATGAACAGTTGACTTGTCTTGATATCATGTAAAGACCTGATATTAGGGACGTTCTGCGGCATGAACGAATGAGCAAGTGAACAAATGACATAGACTATTTCCTCAAGGACAGCAGAACCTAGTTAAGGAGCTGAACGAACAAGAAGACAAGCCAGGGAGAGAATGATACAAGTCAGAAGTGCAGAAGCCCCGAGTGGATAAAGGCCTTCCTGGCAGGGCTGGGGAGGTGCTGGGCGAAGCTGACCCTGAAATCAGGGAAGTCACTCAGGAAGCAAGCTTTCTAGAGGTGTGAATTTGTTTCATTTTTTAAAAAATATTTTTTGTTTTATTTATTTATTTATTTATTTGAGAGTGACAGAGAGGAGGAGGAGAGAGAGACTGAGATAGAGAGAGAGAAAGAATGGGCACACCAGGGCCTCTAGCCACTGCAAACGAACTCCAGACACGTGTGCCCCCTTGTGCATCTGGCTAACATGGGTCCTGGGGAATTGAGCCTCGAACCAGGGTCCTTAGGCTTCACAGGCAAGCGCTTAACAGCTAAGCCATCTCTCCAGCCCTCATTTTTTTTTAAAAAAAGAAAGCTGTGGTTTTAGATCAAGGACTGATGGCTTTTCCTTGTTTTCCCCATGTAAGCTGTCTAGTTTGGGATATGTACATGCAGGAACAGGGAAGAGGTTTGGCGACAAAGGTCGAGGTCTCTGCTAGGGCTTTGGGGGCCATCTGAAAGGCCACTTCCAAAAGCCTTTAAGGCAGGGCTCTCACAGGGAGGAGAGTTTGAAGGGTCTGGACCCTCCTGCCCCAGCCAGGGGATTTGCTGTGGGGATCTGTGAGAGGGTACAAGATGGGGACAGGAGGAGACTGAGGGACAGGGTCCTCCAGCTGCTGAGCACGGACTTCACTTCCCGTAAGCCGCAGCAAGGGAAAAGCTGGCCTTAAAGAGCCTCTGCTTCCCCAGCCTCAGCTCTGAGCCACTTGCAGCAAACATTAGAAGATGAAATGGAATAGTTATATGAATATATACTGCAAGTGGTTAACCATGCACAAAGCTGGATAAATACACAGACTAGGTTCCCACGGGGGTGATTGTGCCAGTTCCTGAGCTCAGAAACTGTGTCTTAAGCCCCTCGTTTTCTCCCAGATACCATCACCACAGCGCCAGGTGCTGATCATGAAGATTCTTCCCTGAGCCCCGCTGCTTCTCATGGCCCCATGGCACCCATGAAGCACCTTTGAGGGATCACACTGATGACTACACAGTGGACTGATGCTGGATGATGCTGAAGATCTCCAGCCAAGGCCATCATCACCACAGACAAGTCATCCCCACTTGCATGGCCTTCTCTCTTCCACTAACTTCTACCAGGTCCTTGCCTTGGACAAGTACTCTGAGCTGTTGGTGGCTGTTTCTGCTTCCAGTCCCCACCAATGCCCAATGTCTCCCAGGTGGGATGTGGCCCAGGCTTCATCTAGGTCCTGGAGAAGCCAAGGAGGACAGCCAGGCTGTCCATCTCCAGTGCCCACGATCCTACTACTGAGCCATCACCTGAAACCCAGCTTTTCCTCACACTCTCATGGAAGTGAGACCCTCCTCTACAGAGAGGAGTTGATGAATGCTTGCTTCATCCTTCCTCATTCCTACAAACACAGGCTTTAAAAAGCACAGGCTCGGGGGATGGCTCAGTAGTTAAAAGGCACTTGCTGTGCAAGCACTGATGACCTAGCTTGGATCCCAGGAGTCCGGAACCCACATAAAGCCAGATGCAATGGGGAGCATCTACAATCCCAGTCTCTCTGTGGTAAGATGGAAGACAGAGACAAGAGAATTCCCATGAGCTCGCAGGCCAGCTAGCCTAGTGAGTGGAGCGGCAAACAAGAGAGCCTGCCTCAAGCAAGATAGAGAGTGAGGACTAACACCCAAGGTTGTCCTCTGACCTCCACACGCATACCATGACACACATGTACCTGCACCCACACCCACATACACCTTATACACGCATTAGGCTTTACATGGATGCTGGGAAATCGAACCCAAGCCATCAGACTTTGCAAGCAAGTGCCTTTAATTGCAGAACCATCTCTGCAGCCCTAAGATAAGTTTTTTTTAAATGCCAGAGAAAGGCTGGCACTAGAGGCACTTCTTAGCCTGCACAATGTAGCCCAGGATTCAATCCCTAGCACCACACTGCTTATTGCATACATTAAAGTGGGGGCATTGTTGAATGTGAGGGGAGCAGGTAAATCACAGCTCTCTGTGGCCTCTCGTGTTTCATGTACTTCCTAGTGGCCTGCAGGGACCAGCCACTGAAGCCGACATTGCCTAAAACTGGGCTTGCAAAGCAGGAGTGAGTGCAACTCTGCAGACTGGCAGACAGCACAGATTGCTCTCACAGCACACCGGCAGTGACTGGCCTAGAGGGGGAAGCCGAGTCTTCTCCATCGATGAGCCAGGGGCCGCCAGGGCAAGCTTGACCGTTAACCCAGGAGCAGCTCAGCAGTGGGGAAGCCCTGCCTGGAGTGGAATGCCATGGCCTTCCACTTCTGCGCTGGCCTGGCCCCTTCCTAGTCATGTGTCCACAGAATGCAGTCTGCCTTTCAAGCTTCAGCTGCTTGCTGGGGTCAGCAGTTATTTTCACTTTGTGTCCCCGACTTCACTTCTTTTCTACCTTACTCACATTTTCCATCTGCTGAACTTCTCTGTGTTCCTCAGAGCCCCATGGAAATGCTCCTCCAGTAGCCCCCAGAGTGAATTAGCCTGTCTTCCACTGGGTGTACAGGACACCTATCTATCTCCCTCATTGGGACTTTCATAATTTGCTGCTTGTGTTTTAAGTGTTTAAACATTTAAGAAAGTGTTGCCTTGGCATATTCTCCTGAGTCAGGCTGCCTTGGAGGCTGGTGGGACTACAGCATAGAGTAAGAGGTTCTTACAGGCTGAATTATAGCCTCAGAAGACAAGTTGAAATCCTAACCCTAAGTACCTAGAGATATGGCCTTACTTGGGAAGAGTCATTGCGGAGGTAGTTATGCTGCCAGGGGCACGGTGGGTAGTGTGATCCTAACCCAGTGTCCTTCCAAGAAGCAAAACAGACACAACCCACAGGCGTGGAGGCAGAGGTGATCCTGCCACACCCCAGTGAGGGCCTGGGGCCACCAGAAGCTGAAGACACCTCCCCTAAAAGGTACAAAGGGAGTGGGTCCTACTGAGCTTTGAGCTCAGGCTCTCTCCCGCTCTGCTGCAGCCACTTCAGCTGATTAACCCACCCAGACCATGGGACTGGCCATGGCAGGAAGCATACAGAAATGTTTCCCACTTGCATGGAACAATGAACAAGCAGATGATCACAGGACAGTGTGGGATGCTGGAAGGAAAGGATGTCCTTGGTGCAAAGTCAGAGAGCTTAACAAACAGCTCAGTGACCGGGTGTGGGGGGGGGATTCAGGAAAGGCTTCCCAGGGCAGGCACAGGCGCGACTGGGTTTTGAAGGCTGAGTAGGAGTTCCCTGGGAGGTCACTGGAGCAAGAGCACTGCAGGGAGAAGAATGGTGTAACATCTGTGACCTCTCATCTCTCCTGAAGGACTGTGCTCCCGGGAGCCCTTAGCACGAGGCTCTTGGTGACAGATGCTCAGCACCTATCTCTTGGAGTTGCAGAAAAACCACCTAAGCAAGGCTCGAGGGGACGTGGGTGGTGCCGGGGGCGGGGGTGGGGGTGGGTCTGGAGTGTGTGGCTGCCACCTACAGACAGGGGCGGAAGCAGGCACAGCAGAGGCCCGGGAGCTTTTAGGACAGGGCTGGCTTTTAAAAGAAAACAAAAACCAAAATTGGGTTTTTCTCTAGGCTCCAGCTCAGCTGGGAGGGAAAGCAATTTATGGCCAAAGGAAGTAGCCTGACAGTAAACAAAAATACAGTGACCCGGAGTTCCCACTAGACAGAAGATAGATGGGGCTGTCGTAAAAATGAGATTAATTTTAATAAGGGCTTTCACCAAGCAGCAGACCCTGGTGGCCAGAGCCTGTCAGAGCGCCAGGGACAGACAGTATTGCTGATGGATGGGCCTGACCCCAGAAAGCTGAAGACACAGAGAACAATCGGAAGTTTGGGACTGGCCCCTGGCTGCGACATGGATCCAAGTCTCTACATACTTTCTTTGTCTCTGCACCATGGCTAGCCAGTGCCAGGGCAGGAGTCCCCTGTTGCCTCCTCGTGGTAGGGGTTGTGAGGGCTGTGTTTACGCACCTCCAGAAATGAGACGCTCACTACCTGTGACAGCTGTGTGGCAGCTCCCTGGATACAGTCACTCAGAACATCTTTGTTTCTTTGGTCAAGGCACATCCTGCAAAGCATGCAATCATTCTCCATTCGAACTAGCGGGCTCTGTTTAACCCACATAGCCTACAAACTTACTGTGTCATAATTCCTGAGAATTCATGAGAAGAAAGATGATTAAGGACTAGGTCCTGCCTCCAAGAACTTTCAGAAACAAAGACCAATAGTGCCCTGACCCTGGCTATGGACTGGGCCCTGATCCCCATCACAGGTGGAGCCCTGATTCTCTTAGATATTCAGCTGTAATCTCAGTAAACTGGTAAACTGAGCCTGGAAAGTAAATACTAAAACCAATTCGGAATGAGCCTTGTTGCCTCCTGAATCCTAATCCCTTACCCGTGTCCCAGCTGGGCCTGGTTCTGATGCATGGGAGGTGCATATGAATACAGGTTGCGCCATGCACTACATGGTCAGGCCTAGAATGATGTCTGAGTCCTCAGTGCTGTAAACGTTCACACAGACGTAAGCACAGCACTACAGACACCCCTCCCCAAGCTCTGGCGGCCCCTGCCACCATGCTCGGCCAGGATGTCACTGCTAATGTGTGTACTCACTGTGCTGGCCCCTGCCCTCATGGAGGACAGGGACAATGTTGGTGACTAGACCCTCCTTTCCATCCCACTGTCTGAACACCTACTGTGTGCAGCTCAGGGCACAGAGACAGATGGCCTCCTGGTGTGACACAGATAGTAACAAGGGCCCCATTAGATCCTTATCCATGTTCCTAATCAACAATTCAGTAAGAGTGATCACACACAGAGAAACAGCGTCCTGTGGGGTTTCAGAAGCCAAGCACCTGCCAGCCATGGAAAACCCGTCCTTGTGATTTCCCAGTTCTTGGCCCCACCGGCGTCAGACAGCCCAGCGTCTTGTCAGCTGTTCCCTCAGTTATGTATCAATAGATGTCACACAATCAAGTCCCCGCTCCCAAGAGAGTGTTTGAAAGTCAAAGATGTTTGTCTAATGCAAACCAATGTCATGTCAGGAATTAGTTTGACTAATAGGCCTTTAATGAGATCCTTGTGAGGTCTGGACACCGAGCAGAAGCTTCCAGAAGTTTTCCTGCAGAAAACTACTGGATCCCCAGACTGCAACACCAACCTCCCTCCACTCAGCAATGCAGAGTCTGGATCTGAGTCTGAGGCCAATTCCCCAGTTGTCCCCAATAATTAAGAGTTAGAGGCCCTCACTGATCAGGGCCTTCAGTGGAGCAGCCAGGAAAGGTGCTAGGCTGGTGCCACCTGTGCCGGGTGGGGCCAGGTCCAAGGGGCTTTTAGAATAGCAACAGGAGATGTCCATTTTGTCACCTGGGTAACTTCTGCAGGCAGGGCCCATCATAGAGCTGAGAAAAGGATAAAGAGTGCCTACCACCTAGAGCACTTCTCTCGGGATAAGGAACATGGGAACAGAGCTGGACCTTCAGAGTGAAGATTTAATGCCAGACAGGCAGGCAGAGGGGACCTCACATGGGTCAATGTACGCAGCACCCTGCCCCCACACACTAAGCAGGTGCTCCAAGTAGCATCTCCATGCATGCTGACTCACCCTTCTGCCTTGAGCTGACTTGGGAGACTCTTAAGTAGCCCCAGGCCAGGCCAGCTTCGCTCCCGTGTGCTCGTCCCTCCTGCTTGGTTACCAGTTTGTAAGTCACAGGTTGAAAGAAAGTGACCAGAAATGTTTATAGGCAATGCATTACCAATATTTATTCTATTTCACAAAACTGTTTGTGATCAGGAAAAAAAAACAAAACACAGTAAAAATAAACTTTCATTGCATCCAGTTTGAGGAGTGGGAGCCAGGGACGCTTCTGAGGTGGGCCTAGATATCTCCTTCTCACACAGGAGGCTTACATTGATTTTCTTGCCCAGTCTAGGAAGCCCTTGAGCCCAGGCCCCTTGGGCTATAAAGATTTATAACTTACAACCATTTAATTCCATAGGCCAAGAAGGTCACATATCTGAACTCAACATGCTGCTAATAATTAAAAACCTAACAGGGTCCCGGGACGAAGTTGCATGTCCCGTCTCTTCTCTATAGTTAGTGCCTACCGTGAGTCATCTCCTCATTGAGCCTTCAATTTCCTCACGTACTGCAATGAGGGAAATTGCCTTCAGTTATCGTAAGACATCCTGAAACGTGGCCATGGACTACATCACCTGAAAGGTTTGCACTCAACTTCCCTTCAAGAGCAATCTGAACTGGGGCCACTGTCATCTTCTGGCTGTTCCTGGCATGTGCTTGACTCGATAGCTTTGACTTGCAGACTGGGCTTTTCCCTCCCAGGGCTTCTGCCATGAGCGCTGGGGAGGGCCCCTGTTGTCCTCTGAATATTCACCCCATCTCATTGTTCCCCAGAGCTGGTTCCACTCTTAGATGCTCAGCTTCAAATCAAACCGGACACATACTGTGCCTTAGGGAAAGAGCCCATCTGTCTGGGCAGCCTCAATCCTGGAGCAGAAGAATGAAAGGACTCCTAAGCTGTCTCCTTGGGTAAAGTTCTGAGAGTCTCTTTATCCTCAACTCCGAGGGGTTCCATGCAGGGGCTGGAAATGGCTTCTATCTCCTTTCACAAAAGTGATGCTTACAGGACGCTCGCCACAAAGGCTGAGCCCCACACCCTATCAAGTACCCAAGCCTACCCTTGAGAAAGCTGGCCCAAAGACTCATGCCACCATTTGCATTTACATTTACCAAGAGGAAAGAGGCTGGGAAGAAGCAAGACCGCCTTGAGCACGCTCCTTTGCAGCCCCCAGATGCTCTCTCAGTGAGCCTCTTCTGAGCGGGTTCAGTAACCATCCCAGGCAGAGCAGAGCCCAGGCTCCGTGGACATGGAATGCAGCAACTAAAGGCAGACCTGGAGAGGCCAGGTTATGTTTCTCAGTGCTTCTGAGTCAGGCATTTGTACAGGTGACTGCTGCCTCACACAAGCTATCAGGCCCTGGGTTGGCTCTTGGAGACTGGCAAGGACAGTACAGTGTCAGGAAATCCTAGATGGAATATCAGGAACTCTTACCATCTTAGAATTCTCAAAAGTATCACATGATAGAATAACAATCAAATCTAAACTCCTGGGATGTTAGAAACTTGGTATTTCTAGAACCAAAAGGGCTCCTGCGGGTCTCCATAGTTCACGCTCTACCCTGCATGACTTTCAGCTCAAAGAAGGCAAGTTTCCCCGACAGTGCCTATGGCAGAGTGACAACCATGGCATGTGTCAGGAGAAGAAACTGACCTACAGAATGAGAATAGGAACAAATGAAGAAGATCTGGGGAAGAATAAAAAAAAGACCAAAGGTAGAGAAGCCCTGATGGGATAGCAGAAGGTCACAACTACAAGGCTAGTGGCAGGCTCCGTTGACCATCCCCACTTGCTGCCCACTGAAGCTCTTCTGGGCACTGGAGGAATTGAGGAAGACCAGCGCACACTTGGTCTGGTGGAAATTTGCTTGTATGAGACACACTGGACATCTACCTCTCTATCCTGTCTTGGTCCTGTCCTCTACAAAATACCAGCTCGATATGAACAGATCACCAGACTTTGTTCTACATTAGCAAGGCTTCTCCTGGCAGGAACAAGCACATTAGAAAGGCGGGGAGGACAGAGCCTGGGGCGTGTTCATAGGAAGTAGATGTCTAAGGTGGGGCACTAGAGAGAGAGAGAGAGCACATGCATGTTGGGATGGGACAGGGGAATAAAATGACAGGGGCCCCCAATAGGCTGGACCCTGTCTACCACTTCACATTCCTTTATGAATTGTCTGTGGTGCCACCAAGGCGGGCTCACTGCTCATTGCCTGGTCCCTGATGCAGCCTAGGTAAGGACCTCCTGTTCTTCCCACAGCAGACCTGTGGGATGTCCTTTCCCTGCCCCTGGGTGGTTCAATGAGGCCCTGGAGGAGCCATGTGGTGGGCTCAAGGTGTAATGTGCAGGCTTAAGTGTCTCTAAAACAACTAGTAAAAACCCTGACCAAATCCAAACCAGATGCCCCAGGGCGCGTGGGGCTGCGAGCTGTCAGCGCCTCTGCATTTTCACCTGCTCATGTGGGTTGCACCTGTAGGCGGCAGGCGTGCGGGCGGCCTTCAGGTTATTCACCGATTCCACCCTGCTGGCCTGCTCAGCGAGGAGGTATTGGGAAGGGTATCGTAGAGTAAGACCACAGCTCTTTCTTGGGCCAGCCCCCAAGGCTGGTTACCTCCCCCTCCTCTAGTTCTTAGCCCAGGCCCTGGGGAGTTATTAATGCCCAAACCATACTCCTAGGCAATGGAAATTGGGCAATTAGCCTTGGCTTCCCTATAAGCAACATGAACACTTGGATAAAGACCACCAAGGACAATGGGTAGTCCATTCATTCAGCCAGACAAACATTTATTTAGCATTTACTATTGGTCAAGCACTGGACTAGGAACTAGAAATAAGATGAACAAAAGCCACGGTCCTTGACTACACAGAGTTCATTATCCATAGAGACAGATGAGCAAAACAAACCCCACATGAATAAATGTGCAATTTACAAACTGGGATAATGCTTTCAAAGGATGTTCTGGGTGTGCGTGCCAGGAAACATCTAGCGAGCCAAGGGTGGAGACCTCTCTCAAGCAAAGGTATCTCAGTTGAGACCTAATCCTGCATAGGAGCAAATCAGAGGAAGGGTGTGGGACAGAACACTCCATGCAAAAGAATAGCCTATGTCAAGACCCTGAAGGTCTGCAAGTGAAGTGAGATGAACTAAAATGTCCCATCTGGAAACAAACTGACAACTGACCACTGAGCAACTGCCGGATATGACAATGATGACAGTCCCTTGCTAGCCCCAGCCCCCTCTAGGTGGGCTCATCCTCACAGTGTACCTGCTTGTTGCTCAAAAAAACAGGCTCCTGTGAGTAGAGGCCGGAGCGCTGACCACACTTAAGCAACCCTGGCTTCATCGTGTCATGGTGGAACACTCCGCCCTCCCCACTCCCTGGAGGGTATCTTTCCCAGCCAAATTGTCCACAGGGCAGGTAGTCTCTTGCTTCTCTGATGAGAACCCTGTTGGTGCAGCCTGGGCCAGCTCCTTCCACAGCCTCCCTCCCTGCGGCACCCAGTTCCACTCTGTCTTGCTGCCTCAGACTCCTGAGTCGCGCTTGTATGAGATGAAAGCATTCTTCCTGAAGGCTCATCCCCCCAGCGCTGCCCTGTCGTCTGGAACTGAGAGCTCTGGAGCCACAGAAAGCCTCAGGGAGGCACTTTGGCTTAGGTACCCTACAGCCTGGGCTATCCCCTGTTTCTCTGAGGATCTGTGCTAGAGAACATAGCTATATGCCTTCCCCTGTCTCCCTTACCCAGAAAGCAGCAACTATCTAGATCACTTATTTTCTAGGAGGAAGACCCAGGAGGAGACTTAGAAAAGTAACAATTAATTCAGAGTCTAAATAGCAACTGTTTAAATAGAGCAAAGTCCCCTTTAGGTGCCTCTGGTGTTACAGGGATCCCACACTCCAGTGCCTGCCCAGGCAATTGATTGAAGATCATTCCATCATCCCAGGTCCCCCTCTACTCTCTCTGTCTCCCCCCACCCCCCGAAAGCTCTCTCTCTCTAGATGACGGACGCTCAAGCCTCATCTTTTCACCAAGCCCCCTAGGTGTGATGTGGCCAATCACAAGCCCTGACTGCAGGACAAGAGGTTGCTTCCTGCTCAGGAATAGGCCTGTGGGAAAAGCCAATGTCCCCTTTCCTGCATCTTTCTCTGTACAAATCTCCTTTCTCTTCCAAAGCCCAGAGCTAATCTCTCTCTGCAGGAAAAACTTTCCTCTCCTGCCTTGGCTGGACTTGAAGACAAGGTGGCCTCCCACCACCCCAGTCCCTTCGTGGAGCCCTGCGGGGCAGGATGGAGCCACCTCTAAGCCTGGATAAAGGTGAATTCCAGCAGTTGTGAAAGGTTATTTTTGGACCTGAAACAAATGGTAAATGAAGAGCTCCTGGCCTTCCAAGTCGTCTTTGCTTTGTGCTGCAAGGCCCAAAACTAACATTTTCATAATAATTTTCCAGTATCAAAGTGATAGTTTTGATTCAAGACAGCTGAAGCCTGCAAAACTGTGTGGCAGCCTCTCCTGCCCTCGAGCCAAACATGTGCCTCTCTCTCCATTTTAACACCTTTGATAATCATCAAAAAATGCATGGCCCCAGCACTTTTCGCAGCTCCCTGACCAGAAGAGCCACCCCTGGAAGGGGTGCGACGAAAGCCTGCTTTCCTCCTGTGATACCCTGAGCCCAGGCTTTGTCCGCCCTGACGCCCTCTCTGCATTCCTCTAGTGATGTCTGATGAAGGACTTGGCCTTGCTGCTGCTTTTGAACATGGGGGAGCCCAAGAAATACAGAAACCCAATATCATGGAAAACTGATATAATCTTTTCAAAACTGTAAAGATTGCTCACCAAAAGGAACATCTGCACGGAAAAAGAAAAAGGCTTTAAACAAACTGGAAAGGGGTCAGGTAACTTGTAAAGGCTGCGGTGCTGGCGAGACCGCTGGCTCTTCCATGGCTGCTGTCACTCTGGAGGGGCTGGCCACCTCTGAGGAGCCCGTTCCCTCACCGAGAGCTCCCACCATCTGGAATTCATTGCCGGATAGAACACTGGGGTTTGTAAAAAGAAACCCAGCCTTATGATAATTGTTCCTTAAATCATTAATATGGTCCCAGAACCAGATGGAAAGTGAGAAGGCAGTGGGGACAGGCCAGGGACCTGGAGTCCTGGCCCATGCCACTGCCTTCCACCCTCAGAAGCTCTGCCACCTCCTCCCAGGAAGTAGCTTCAGAACAGATGCTAGACTTTTCCCCAGCTGGCCTCTGGGTGTCCTGGAGACATCACTGCAAACAGCTATCTGCACAGCTCCTGTGCCTTCTGGCTTCAGAGGCTTGGAGTGGCTGACACTAAGGCGAAGTCCTTACATGATGCTTGGCTGTAGGTACCTTTGGTGGTGAGGTGACACATACCCAGTGCCTCTGCCACGCTCAGGAACCTGCCAAGTGCTGAGTCACACACATTAGCCACGTAAGCTAACAAGAGCCAGTAAAGGCCAGGGTGAAATGGGTGACTCAGTGTATTGGACCACCAGGGTTCTGGGATGGAAGAAGCTAGTGTGGGCCAGCCATGGGGCCATAGAATAACAGATGTGCAGCTCTGAGCATCTGACTGTCTGTGAAGCCTGAGATCACAGCTCCTCAGAGCTGGAAACTTTACCCTCTGCTGGGAGCTGACATCTTCTCCACCCCAGGACACACTGAGGCACTGAGAGGTATTTGTGGGCCCTGGGGAATCAGGGAGACCCCACACATTTCAATCCAATTCTCCATCCCTTGCAAGTTGTTCCTCCTTAGAGCTCCTGTCTTAGAGATAGCATTGCTGTACCCCAAGCTGGGATTCTTCCCTCACAGCCCTCTTGACCTGTCTCCATGCCCAGACCCCACAGGCTGAAGTTCTATCTTGTCATCTCTTTCTTCCAGACTTCTCAGCCCATTCACAGTCCCATTCCCACATCATACCCTAGTCCAGGCTGCATCACTTCTAGCCTGGGGACACTATCCCCTTTTATCATTTACCCCTCCTAAAACAGCTTCTTCCTAAAACACAGCTTCTCCCTGGGCTCTCCCTGCTGAAATTACTACCTGTAGGAAATCTCCCTTCTCTGGGCCTGTACCCCACATGGCGTAGGTCAAGCTGTAGTCCCTCATACCACATGACCTTCGAGGGGTGATGAGGCTGTGCTCATCCTGGTCACTCAGGTCTTGGGCTGCGGGAGCAACCACCATCTTGGAAATTGTCAGGTACTGTGTTAGAAGGAATGACTGCCTCAGAGACCTTGGTGTTGGCAATTTGATCCAAGAGCAATTTCCTCACATATATATCTGGGAGGAATTCATAATGAAGAGCCATCCAACCACAAGAGAGGAAAGGAGGGTGTCCTTGGCTGGGGGAGAGGCAGAAATCATGATGGCACCATGATCACATGTGGTTTAGTGCCATGTGTTTTAGAGCCTGTTCACAGATTGCTCCTTTTGCCAAAACCCTTTACCTCCCACTTCACCTAAGGAATGTCTGCCCATCCTCAGCTGGGAGATGACATGTTCTGAGACCTTAATTGTGAGCCTCTCAACCTCCACTAGAATTATGTTTATTGTCTGCTTTTTCTTGAGCTGAGTTGTATGGAAACAGGCAATTAAATACTTTACTCCACACCTTTGTTCCTGTGTAAATATCCTTGTGGATGGGTGATCAGAAATTGAATGAATGAATGAATGAATGAAACACATTAACTTCCCCACAGCAGGGCCATTCAGCGTGTTAAGTTGCTCAGAGGTCTCAGGGATGAAGCCAGTAGTTCATGCTGAGTGAGTTCTGGAAGGCAAGTACAGGCTGGTGGAGCATGGGGAAGGGGACTCAGGTAGAGCTAGCATGAAGAAGCACGTGTCTCAAGGAGAATACAATTTATAGCCAACCCCAGCCACCCACAGTCAGTCCAGAGCTCCCACTGGGGCAGAAGCACAGGCAGGTCCTGCAGTAGCAGCAGAGGTCATGCACGGTGTCGAAGCTTCCTGCTTCCCTAAGCCCACCTCCTCTGGCTTCACCTGCTTTGGGTGGCTAAAAGGGAGAAAATCTTTAGCAGATTTTACTCATGGAAGTGAGGACTTTCCATGGCTAGATGTCTCTCCAGTTTCCCTGTGTGGAGACATAGTCATAGCTCAGTTAATGCCTGTGACGTCCCTCGGTGGTGATCCTCACTCTCCTCTTCTTTTGCAACTCTGTCCAGTCCCATCCCACCTGTCACCAAGTCTTCTTTTTAATGTCTCAAGAATCTATGTACTTACATGAGTTGCCAGAGCAGTCTATACTATACCTATAGCAGAGCCATGCACATGTGGATCGTACCCTGTTGTAAACCTTTTGCTGTGGAGTCAAAGTTAAGGACATTAAGGCTCTCCAAGTTCTTGCCCTGACTGAACCCCCCAACTCAGTTCTTGCCTTTCCTTTCACAGCCTAGTTTACAGCCACTATTTACCCTCCAGCTTTGTGCATGCTGTTCCTTCATCTAGCCCCGTTTAAGTCCACCCAGTCACATCTCCTCTCCAAAGCTCTCCTGGAGTAGTCTTACCCCAACAAGGACTCAGATGTGTTCATGCATTCAGTCACTCATTCATCATCCTCTACAGCTAACAAACCAAAAATATCTGTTAAGAAAGATGAACATGAGGAAAGGCAGAAGGAGGGACGGATGGCTAAATTCACTTGAGTTGGAAGTAAGTTGGACAGACAGAAAGGTTGGAAGGAATGGAGCTATGTCTGAACACTGAGTGATCTGAGAAAGTTCTAGAAAAGGAGTGGCTGGATGTGAGCCTTGAAGGGGAAGAAGTTATTTGAAGAGCAAGGGCTGGGCCAATTTCTGATGGGACTCTACAGAGAGAGCCACACCAAGCTACTAAGTCAAGCCTCTGGTCTGAAGATCAGCGAAACAGTGAGGAGACCTGCAGGCAAGTGGTGTAATTAACCAGGGTCTCCCTAGCTGAGAAAGGGCACAAGAAGGCATCTAGAGGTGACCACAGACACCCTAAGAGTGGTGAGGGTACCCAGCCTAAAGGATTGGAGGTTGTGGGAATTGTGGCCAAGAGATAGGGCTAAGACCTACTTGGGAGGCAGGACCTGGGCAGCACTGTGTCTGACTGGATGCTGGAGTCGAAAAGCAGTGCTAAGGGTGGCCATTAGGCAGTGACACTCATCAAGGTACAAAATTCATGTTAGATATGCAATGGAGCTAAGGTGACTTAAATTGAGGTAAGCTGTCTCCTTATCTCAGTAGAAAAGATTATCCCCCACTCTGGAAAGCCAGTGTACTTCAGGAGCTACTCTGGGAGAGAGAGGCTAAGGCCTAGGGGACATGCCTCAGCAGGGGCCATGGGCTGGCCCTGCCAGATGCCATGTGGGCAAGCTGAGGGTGATCTGGTAGGGGCGCTCAGAATTCACTTGCCAAAAAATGTTCTGGTGACCCTGGCAGAGAATAGCTGAAGGGCAGAAGTGGTATCTGCAGTGTCCCAGGGCCGGGGACCTACCTGTGGAGCCCAGGTCCCACATCTCAATGCTGTCACTCTGAATACACCTGGATTGTGGGGAGACAACATTCAAATTATAGCATGCTGTCTGTATGCTCTTCCTCCTGAATGCTGGGGGTGGGCATCATGAGAAGAGAGGCAGAAGGACAGTGTAGCCTGAGTTTACTGACCTTCTATGTACCTGGCCTTGGGCTGGGCAACTCCCATGTGGAGACTCACCTCATCACTGGCTGCTGTGCCCCTAACATTCCTGTGGAGCTGCAACCTAGCCAATGAATGAGGTCCAGGTTATGTGTGATCCTTCCAGGAGGAAGCTTAAAGGACACTAATGTGTGATTGCTGTGTGGGCCCCAAGTCCTTAGCTTGGCTCTCTGACTACGAAGTGCCAAGCTGACCCACACAGCATGATCTGGTACAAGCCGGGAGCCAGAAATAAAATAAACCTTTGTTGACTTAAGCCACTGAGCTAGGGAGAAGGTCTATGTCTGTAGCACGCCACTCCTTCTCTGGCTGGAACAGACATGGTGAACAAGGCTTGGCAGAAGGAACGCACAATGTCACATGAGCAGTTACTATTGTTACCTACTTGAGTCTGAGAGCAAGACCCAGCTTTGTTTGCTGTGACAGCCCCAGATGCTGGAGACTGCAGTGCCCAGCACATAGTGTTTGCACACTAAAACACCACAGGCTGGCTGACAGGCAACATCCCTGCTGAACACGCACCACTTCCTTGGCCAGGCCCCACCTGTGGGTGATGGGGATCCAGCCATGCCCAGAACCATCCCTCCACCCTGCTATAAATCCCAGTGGCCTAGTTTTTCTTAGGCAGCCCCCAGAATGCCTGCCTCCTAGCAACGGGTGTGATGGAAGAATCGGCTCTCGCCAAGGCTGTGGTCCGCCATGGCTTCATCGTGGACATTCTCCTGGCCTGCCATGTTGTGCAGCCCTTTCCCTGGCATGTCTCTGCCACAGTGCCAGGCAGTACGTTCCAGTGCAAACAGAGACACTCTCAGCAGCTAAGGGAAGTCGCAGCTCTGATCAAAGCACAAGGGGACATCTTGTCCAGTCTCCTTCCTCATCCCCGGAGACCAATCCTGCCCCTAGGGACCTCACTGCAGAGCGCGTTTCCTCCCCAGCTAGGGCACTGACTGCTGAGCTCTTTCTTAAGTAGGGCTGACACCTGTCTGCATGTAAGCCATCTTGTCCTAACTCCCGGAGGCCATGAGCCATACAGATTGTGGTCACTCCTGGCCTGGGACAGCTCTACGAGGTGGAGACACCATGCTATCCACACACCCTCGCCGTCATTTTCTTCTCGAGTGCTGTCCTCTTCCGCCCCCCCCCCCCCCCGCAGCAACTCCTTACCTCTGAGATAGTTATGAGGAAGCTCCTTCAACCTCCCATGCCTTGGACTTTTTTGTCAAGGTTTATCATTGCTCCACTCCATATTTTGGGCCCCCAACCATGTGGGGGTATAATGTAGAGTAACACTGAAAACTCAACATTGTCTGATTTCATGAGGATGAACCTGGGGTAGGTAGAGAGGGGACAAATGACTTGGCCCAGGTCACACGGGCATCCCAGGGGACAGAGAAGCCAGAGGTCAGGCTGTGTGAAGTTGTCACATTGAAATCAGAAGCAGGAATAAGCCCAAGTTAATGAGGACCAGAGTCTCTAAGAGCCCCAGGCAGCATCCCTGGGCAGAGGGAGAGTTCGGCTTTGAGTGGGGTCTACCTGCAGTCACACTACCCAGTGGTAGGGGGCCAGAAGGCAAAGCCCCAATATAATGTAGCCTCCCATGGCCTATTCCTGTGCCAGGAATACTGAAATCCAGCCACAAAGAGTTCTCAGTGCAAGATATGAAAATTGTTCCTTTGGGAAAAAAGGTGGCCTAGGGAAATATCCCCAGGAGGATTTAGGAGCCTTGGGTACAGGCCTGATATTAACTTTGACTAATACTTTCACTCTATAAGACTTCAATTTCTCATTTATTAGTTACCTTACTCACAATAAGAGAATTGTATTTCATAATCTCAAAGGGCCTTCCTGGCTCTATCTGCCATCTACATCTTAGTATGAATTAATATCTCAGTCTAGTACTGGCAAATACCCAAATGGACTAGTCACGGATCTTAGCTGAAAGTAACAGAAAGGAATTTTTTCTAACTTAAAGGAAAAGAGGAAGAGATAGGCAGGAGGAAAGGGGCATGGGGCCATGAGGAAGAAAGAGTACAGTGACAAGCACAAGGAAGGTTAAAGGGAGAGAACAAAGCTGAGGCTGGACAGAGGAGAGGGTTCTTAGCCTTTAAGAGTCCTGCCAGATGAAGGGACACAGGAAGGGAATGAGAAAAGCTAGAGGAGATGGAAAAGGCAGAGCTACAGTCCAGGTCACTCCCCAGAAGCCAGAGGAGGGCACCTATCTGTCCAGTGTGGCATCACTAGCTCCACACCCCTGAGCCTGGGTGACGCAGCTGCCACCTGACCTTTAGCACTGAACTGACAGTGGAATTTCATGCAGGATGAAAGGGCAATGCACCTGGGCAGGAAGGCCTGGACGCTACGAGTTCTCTCTAGAAAGCTACTAGGGGTGGGGTTCGCCAGTCCCTCATAGCAAGGAGCAAGGTTGAGGCTGCCCTTCTGAGGCCATGATGTTGCAGGTGAGGACCCCAGGGAGGCAGGAGCAGAGCAGCTGCAGCCTCCTCCACCTCCCCAGGATGCAAGGGGCCCTATACAGTGAGGCAGGCCGCTCTCAGGCACGGTCCTTCAGACAAGCTATCATTGAAGAACTGACTCAAATGGTCAGAAGAAGGGCCTGGGCCCTGGCTCAGATGAGATATCAAGTCCTCTACTGGGCATGTGCCACAAATACATGAACCAGAGTCCTGCTCTTGAGAGCTCCACAGTCAGATGTTGGGGTAAGTATGTGATAGAAAAAGAGTATGATCAGGGCTGGAGAGATGGCTTAGCAGTTAAAGCGCTTGCCTGCAAAACCTAAGAACCCAGGTTCAATTCCCCAGAACTCACATAAGCCAGATGCTTGTGGCACATGTGTCTGGAGTTCATTTGCAGTGGCTGGAGGCCCCAGCATGTCAATTCTCTGTCTGTCTCTCTCTAGTAAATGAAAAAGAAAATAAAATGTTCTAAGGGCTGGAGAGATGGCTTAGTGATTAAGGCACTTGCCTGCAAAGCCGAAGGATCCAGATTCAATTCCCCAGGACTCACATAAGCCAGATGTACAAGGTGATGCATGCATCTGGAGTTTATTTGCAGTGCTGGAGGCCCTGGCTCACCCATTCTCCCCCCACCTCTCTCTCAAATAAATAAAATAAAAACAACTTTTACAAAAGAAAAAAAAGGGGGTATGATGAACTGCTGGGCAAGTAGTGTTGTCTGACTGCCTCCAAAAATAGGAAGCTCATGCCTCAGGCTCTCCACACTCCCTGCTCTCTGGTAGAGGCCTAGGCCAGGCCCACAGAGAGTGTGGCTTTGCTAAGACACATGGGAACCCGAGTTCAGATCCCCTGAACCTACAGGACACACATCTGGAATCTCATCACTGGAAAAACAGAGACAGGTGGATCCCTAGGGCTGACCAGCTAGCTAAGCTAGCCAAATCAGTGGTCTCTATGCTCAGCAAGACATCCTATCTCAAAAAAGAAATGGTAGAGTGACTGGGGTACCCAATATTGACCTCTAACCATCACATGCATGTGCATACGCATGCATGGGTACCTACACACATATAACCCCCCCCACACACACACACACACAAAATGCAAGGGCTGGGAAGATAGCTCAGTTTGTAAAGTGCTTACCTCATAAGCATGAGGATCTGAGTTTGAATCCCAAGTAAAATGCCAGGCCTAATGGTAAGCACCTGTAACCCCAGCTCTGGGAGCTGGAGACATGAAGATTCCTGGGGCTTGCTGGCTAGCTAGTCGAGTTTAACTGGTGAGGTCCAGGCTAGAGAGGGAGCCTGACTCAAAGGAGGGAACAGTGTTCCTGGTAACAACACTCCCAGCTGTGCTCTGGCCTCTAAACACAAGCGCATCTCCATCCCTACATACACACTCCACATGGGTAAGAATAGGTATACACATGCGCAAGCACACACACAAAGGGAGGAAGGGGAAGCTCAGAGAAGGAAATGAAAGGGAAGGGAGGGGTGAGGTCCATGTGGCCCAGTGCAGCCAGGGTGAAGGTGGGTCTACTGCTGGCATGCTCTGCACGTCGCAGCCAGTATGCAGAGAATCCTAATGAAAGCCCTGCCCATTCCAAAGGCAGTATGTCTCAAGTGTTCCCTGGGTCCTGGCCAGGACCATGGTTGACCATTGACTTGTTTGTCATGACTACTTTGTGATGGGGCCTCAGAGCCCCATCTGGCTGAGCTCCTAACCGCCATAGCTGAGGACAGCATACGGGTCATCACAGACCTTGCACTTTGTCTCCCATTGCTCTTCTCACCCACCTTTTGACCCACCTATGCCACAGCCCATGCCAGTGTGGCTCACACTCATTCACAGCTGCTAGATGCCAGCCTCCCCAAGGCTCAGAGGCCACTCTCCAGTTCTGGTTGGGCCGAACTCTGTTGCACTTACCACTCCCGCCCCCCTCCCTTCTGGAAATCGCTTTTCTCTTGGCTTCCAGTTCAGCTATAATCTCCACAGGCCATTTCTTCTTCTGAGCTCTGGGTCTACTTCTCCAAGACTGACTGGAATCTGCAGCCAGAGAGAGGCCTCCAAAGCCTGTGGCCTGTCTCAGTGCCCCGCTCAGTGACTGCTTTTGGCTGAGTATGTTCTCAGATCTTTCTGAGCTCTGCCTCAACATTACACCCAGAATGCTCGGTGCCCCGCGAGCTGTGAGGTTGGTGAAGCACACATGTGCGTTCTGATGGTAGGACGGAGTGAAAGGGGGCATGCCCCTTCCTGACCTCTGTCTCCTACCAGGGCCACCTCACAGCTTAGACACAGAGCTGACCTCGGGGCCCGTCCATGCACACTTGCATGTGATGTGGGCCATCGAGGAGTGCAGGGGAAGGTCTCTCTGCTCTCTTCCTGATTGTTACCCGACAGCATCGCTTTAGTGGGAACTGTGGGTGGTGAGACTCCCCGAGTCCTGCCTAAACTCCACCTCTGCCTCAGGCTCCCCAGGGTCTCCCACACTCTCTCTCGTCATCAAGCCAAGTGCACATTTTCCTGACAGTGGAGGTGGGGCCAAGGGGCAGGGCCTTATGGGTATGTTTCAAAGGGTCTTTGGCTTTATCCCTTTCCCTATCTCATCATGGAGAGCCCACCCTGTGCCACTCTTGCTCGGGGAAAATTATCCTAGGTTCTGATGGAGGACTGAAGGGAAAGCGTCCGCACTATTCATCCCAACGTCTGAACGGGCCTCTTGAGCAGCCATTGTGTCCACCCAGCCGCCTGGGCCTCAATTGCGATCAGGTGGTCTGTATGGTCCCCTCCCCCTGGCCTAGGACAGGAATGGGCTCGGGCAATGGGCTGGCCTGCAGAGTCCTCTGTCCATCTTCTCAAGGGGCTTTTGTTGAGTAAAATAGCACCCGCCACTCGGCCACTTTAAACGGAGGCCAGACACTTGAACGTGGAAACAGGGGCCCAGGCGCTGGGAGCACAGGGACAATGGCCACACTCAATTAGCTCACTGAGGTGCCCCAAATGGACTTGCGGGGCCCCGACCACAGCCTGCTCATGCATATTTATCACAAGCTGGGCTCACACGTTCCCATGGCAGCCCCAGGAGGGCAGAGGGGAGAGGGCATGGGGCTCCCTGAGCCCTGAAGGGACTGTGGTCCAGGGACGGCTTCACCTCAGCAGCAAGAAAAGATGCCCCCACCCTGTGTCCCCTTGCTGTACCTGGCATCGAGGCTCAAGGCCAGCATGACCTAGAGATCCTAGAGCATCAGGAACAAAGAGAGAGTGTGCTTGGCACACAAACCGACAAGTGGGGAAGTGAACAGAGACTTAAGCCAAAGAAGACAAGCTGGGGCTGGAGAGATGGCTTAGTGGTTAAGCGCTTGCCCGTGAAGCCCAAGGACCCCAGTTCAAGGCTCGATTCCCCAGGACCCATGTAAAACAGATGCACAAGGTGGCGCATACATCTGGAGTTCGTTTGCAGTGGCTGGAGGCCTGGTCATTCCCATTCTTCTCTCTATCTATCTGCCTCTTTCTCTCTCTGTCTGTCTCTCAAATAAACAAAAAACAAAAATGTAAAAAAAAAAAAAAAGAAGAAGAAGACAAGCTGCCCTTCTCTTTCATGAGACACCAAGGGTAGGAGGAGGTTGGTGATGCTAAAAGGCATTTACTGAACACTCACCAAGTGTTCGAGCCCAGGTGACCATTGCCGCCTGCCCCGGGAGAGCTGAGGTAAATGCTAGAACAACTTCACTGGACAGGCAGACACTCAGGACCGGATGGAAGATTTTTCCAAACTTCACAGATGGTACAAGATGGAACCCAGCAGTAAGGCTGGGCTCAGGCCCAAAGGGTCACTCTACACAGCCTGAGCCTGGCCATGCTCCTAGTTCTCAGCTAGGAATGAACTGGCTCTGCGCTGTGCATGTGAGTGCCATGCTCAGAACCAAGGTCAAGTCACTTCACAGCAGCACAACAGAGCTCCATCTGCCAGGCATGGAAACTTGGGCCCAGAGAGGCAAAGCATCCTGCCCCAGGCTACACAGGGCTAACAGGTAGCAGGGCCAGGGAAGAAGGCAAGCAGGGTGGAGGGGAGGCCAGGCTCACCGCAGATGGCCCTGTTCCCTTGCTTTCTAGAGTGCCTCACCTTCTAAACTTCTGAAGCTACTCAGGACCTCCAAGGTCACCTCCCTCCCCCAGGGAGGCACAGCTTCAGCTGGATGTCCTCAGAGTGTCTACTTCAAGGGGTGTCAGAGCTCTGCAAAGAGTTTTTGCCACTGCCTCAGGGCTCTAGGGCAGAATTCTAGGGCCATCCAACCTCTAGGGAATCCAGCTCTTGCAGGGACTCACAGCATCCGCTGGACGCTGCAGGTAAAGAAGGAGGACACAGCGGCCTCCCAAGCAGGGTGGCGGTGAGGGCCTCCTGGTGCCTCCCAGCTACACCATCTTGGTGCTTGCCATCCCAGTGCTATTCTGGCCAGGCTGAGGGCAGCTCGTGACGCTCCGTGCCCACTTAGCCCACACAAGGGTTCTGGCCTCCATTTCTGCTCATGCTGCTTCTACTCGAGGCTGAACGGCAATGCGCTGAGGTTGTATTGAATGTGAATTGGTTCGGTTGGGCCCAGTTCCTTTCATCAGTTGGGGATGGACTGAGTGGGCTGGTTCAGTACCTACTGAAGGATGAGCCAAATGCCTTGCATCAGGTAAACTGAGCGAGCTACAGGAAGTTGCACTGGGGGGAGGGAAAGATTTAAACGGATTCCTCTTCTTCTAGCTTGCTCTTTGACTATGGGCAAGCTTCAAGCTGGGAAGCACCTAGAAACCTCAACTCTGTAAAAACAGGATTCCAAGAATGAAATGTCCCCACAAAGCCAGGCGTGGTGGCACACACCTTTAATCCCAGCCCTCAGGAGGCAGAGGTAGGAGGATCACTGTGAGTTTGAGGCCAGCCTGAGACTACATACTGAATTTCAGGTCAGCCTAGACTAAAATGAGACCTTACCTCAAAAAGGAAAAAAAAAAAAGAGAGAGAGAGAGAGAGAGAAAGAAAGAAAGAAAAGTCCCCACAAGCTGGGTGTGGTGGCACACACCGTTAATACCAGCACTGGGGAGGCAGAGGTAGAAGGATCACTATGAGTTCAAGGCCACACTGAGATTAGAGTGAATTCCAGGTCATCCTGGACAAGAGTAAGACCCTACCTCGAAAAACCAAGAAAAAAAGAAAAAAGAAAAAAGAAAAAAGAAAGAAAGAAGTACCCACAGACAGAGATCCTTTCTATTTGGTCCCTCATGTGCTGTTAAGCATGATTCCACTGTTACAGTCCCCTGCTGATCAGGAACAAGCCACAATGATGTCGACATAAACCTTCATCCCCTTGACACATTATAGACAGACCACAGCAGCCAAAGCCTCTTCAGGAAAAGAACTACTGACTTAAATCACCACGATTGGCACCATCCCCAAAGCTGGGGTCCCTTCACATCTCCCCAAAGAGGCCACAGCCTCTTCTACAAAGCCCAGCCCCTCGGGGAAAGAAGTTACCCCTAGAGTCAGAGAACTTCCCTGCTGGCCTGCATTCGAATCCTTGGCTTACTATGCTGCAGCCTGGTCTAATATGACTGTCCCTTCCTGAGATGTTGTGAGGAAAGGGGTCTGTCTGAGCCTGGCCCTGGGCAGAAAAGCAGTTAAGGACAAGGTTATTACCACCAACTTCCTTCTCTCACCAGCCCTTTCCTCATGCACAAGGAAGGCAGGGGCTACAGACTCTCTGCATGGCATGCCCTAGCTCTGCCTTGGGCGCTGCTCTACAGGGGGCACAGAAACCACTTCCCTTTTTTTCTCTAGGCCTCAGTTTGAACTGCTATAAAGAGGAGGAACTGGCTAAGCCACATGACATAGTCTCAGCCTCAGATAATCCAGTCATGTACCCAAGCTCTGTTCTCCTTCTTCCTCCCAGCCATCCACTGCAAGCAATCTCTATACTGGCCCCTGCCATTGCTGGTCAGTCCTGAGGACACGCCTCCATACCATGCTAATACTCTAACCCTTCCAGATGCTCTGTTTCCAGGAATGGTCAGACCCAGGCACCATCTGCATAGCCATGTGTGCACCAAAGGTTGGAAGTCACTGCATACTGATGGGTGAGCCCATGTTCCCTGGCAGGCAAAGGGCCTCTCTCCAGGGCCACCCATCAGAATAAAGGCAAAATTGAGGCCTCAGATTTGTTTTTTATTTTTTGTGGGTTTTGTTTTTTTTTCTGACTACCTGGCCAGTTCTCTTCTCTCTTCCAGCAGTCTACCCATCCAATGCATAATAACTGGTCACCAGCACTGCTCGGTGCTGGGAATGTCAAGGTGAAAGAAACCTGACTCACAGTATTGAGGGATATCAAGAAAGTTCCTGGAATGAGAGTCAGTTGTTTGTCATTCAGCAAACACATAAATGACTACTTTGGCCAGGTCAAAAGGCTCAAGCTCGGACCCTAAAACTAGCTTCCGCTCCTCCCACAGCCTAGCCCTGTGATGGGGACAAGACCTAGCGGTAGGGCAGGCCACCCACCTCCTCCCAAAGGGGCTGGCCAGCATGAGCTCATGTCTGGGGGCCCTGCAGCTTGTGGAGGCGGCTCTGTACACAAGGCCTCGTTGTGATTCTGAGAGATGCCGTTTGGCGAGGGCTGCGGGTCCTAAAGCCCTGGGCGCTCTGGGGCCGTCGGCAGACACTCCCAAGGCCGAGGGTGCTGCACTTTGATATGGCATTAATGCGCTAATATCTTAATCCCACCACCACCCGCCAGCTGCCTGGCCACACAGCAGGGCCCTGGGGACAGGGTTTCCAAATTACATTATTGAATGTTTACCTAGTGAGCAATCCAAAGGGTGTTTAACACCAGCTGAGGGCGGCACATGTGCACAAGACAGCCTCACGTCACAGCCTTGTGCACACCACCCACACTCGCACCCTCCCTGCTGAGACACACCCCTGCTGGCACAGTGAGGCATGTGGCACGTCCCTCAGAAACACACATGCTTACACACATGAGCCTCATACCTCCCAGAAACAGGCACAGCCCCGAAGACTTGTGACGTGTATGCACACATGCACACACATTCCCAAGGCCTTCGCACAGCCTCGCATGCTGCCATGTCAGGGTGCCCACCTTCCCTCACCCCACATACAGTCAGTCTGGAGGAGACTCATGCTGGCTAATAGTGGGCCAAGTGGCAACAGGAGGCTGACCTTGAACATGCCCTGGAAATCCATGGCTATAGGGTGTTAGAAGTAAGACCCTAGCCCTATCAGGCTCCCAAGTCCCATTTCCAAATTCAAAGCTATTCCCAGCGCTCTCTGATGGTGCTGATGTGCCTCAGAGACACTCACAGCACCCAGCCGGTCCTCCTGCCAGGGAGCCCCCCCCCGCCCGCCCCGCACTCTAGCGTGCTGATCTGACTACCTGGAACCCCTCCACAACCACTTCACCTCCCATCCCCAAGTGCCAGCGTCTCAGCCTCACAGGAAGCTCCTGCTCTCGGCAGAAAGTTCTCTGCTGCACCAGCACAGAGGCTTCTCTGCCCCAGGGGTCCCCACTCTGAGCCCTGACTTAGGATGAGAACAGCACTTGCCTCCCGGGGCTGTGGCGGTGCTGACACACAGCAGGGACTCAGTAAAGTGTCATTTGTGCACATCACTGGATGCTGATGGTGACGGCAGGGTCAGTGACCATGGTCCTGACCCCTCTGTCCGAGCTCTGGGCTGTGGGCAGCAGGAGGGTGGCTTGCCACCACCTTGCAGCCAACAGTGGGCACTCGGGACTGACTGAATGAGCCTCTAAGAAACCCACTGTCTGCTCTGCACTTTCAGGACCCAAGAATGGAAGTTTTCTAGACATACTTAAGAGGGAAGTCTGAGAAACTCATTGAACAAAGTAGGAGTATCCCTGTTTCTATATACTCCTGGCTCTGCCACAGCACTTGGTAGCCTCAAGTAGGTCCATTCCTTTCTATGAGATTGTTTCCTCATTTGTCAAGTGAAAAGGTTGCTCAGTGAGGCCCTTACGTCTCTTCGAGCTCTGGAGTTTTAGAACTCTACATCAATGGCCTGTCTCCCAAGCACCACTGGGGGCTGGCTGCTCAAAATTCAAATAGGAACATGGTTTACTCACACATCATACTTCTGTTTAAAGATTTTATGTTCTGGAAAGTGTTTTTTATACATGGGAAATAAAAATAACCTCAAGTTCTAGCCAGCCCTAGAGAGAGGAAAGCATTGTCAGAGAAGAGGTTAGCACTCACGCAGAGGCACTGGGGGTGAAAGGCTATGTAACACGCTGCATAAACTGGAAAGGGACTGGCCAAGCTGGCACGGGAGGAGCAAGGGGTGTAATAGCACAGATGATTGTGGGGAGGCTGATGCCTAGTTATTCAGGATCTTCTAGGCATAATCAGAAGTCTGGATTTTATTTACGTGCAGTGAAGTTTCAACCTGTGCAGTGATGCGATTTGATTTATATTTTAAGAAAATCCTTCTAGAAGCTTGTAAAGAATGGATGGTAGAAGGAAAGCCAAAGGCCTGCTGGAAGGCTCATCCCTGGGAGCTGGTGCTGATAGGTGCTGCCCACTCTGTGGCTATAGCTGCCTCTGGCAGGAGTTTGCTAGGAACCATAGTGTCCCATGGCCAGAATCCTGACCTTTTCTAGTTTCCAGAGCTGCCTCTTGTACTTAGTGACCATATGGCTTTCAACAAGCTACCATGCAGAGCTCAAAATCTTGCCTCCTACCTGGGTTCTAGGTATAAGATGGGGACACTTGTGTCCAGAGGAGGGGAGGGTAGTGTGATGACATATGTTCTCAACTTGACAAGGCCTAGAATCCCCTTGATGGATTATGTAGATTAGGCTAATGTCCCCAAAGTCAATGAGGGATTATCTTGGCTAGGTTTATTAAGGTAGGAAAACCCACCTTAACAGTGAATGGGTGGAACCCTTCCAAGGGCTGGGGCCTCAGACTGTATAAAATGATAAACCTGGCTGAGCACTAGCCTCCATGCTCTCTGGTTCCTCACTGTGGACTGAATGTGGCCAGCTCTGCTTCACACTCAGGCCTCCAGTGCCTTCCTCACCATGGTGGACTATCACCTGGAACAAACAATAAACTCAAATAAACCTGCATCCCCACCCCCACAAGCTGATCTTTTTTCGTTGTTTGTTTGTTCTTTTTTTTGAGGTATGGTTTCACTCTAGCCCAAGCTGGCCTGGAATTCACTATATAATCTCAGGGTGATCCTCCTACCTCCGCTTCCCGAGTGCCAGAATTAAAGGCGTGCACCACCACGCCTGGCTCACAAACTGACTTTTTTTCAAGCATTTTCTACCAGCAATGAGAAGGTAACTGACTCAGGAAGTAACCTGTCCTGGACGGCATACACAGGACAAGCCTCACAGCAAAGACCCCAGAGGGAGCTGGGTGGCTGAGGCCAGACTCCCCTGCTGGGATCGGCCCCAGGCTCAGGCCCAGGCCCAAGCTTGATTGCTGTTATTGTTTAGATAGGAGGTGTCTCCCCCAAAAGCTCATGTATTAAAGAGTTGATCCCAAAGCTGGTGGCAGTATTTTGGAAGTCCCAGAAAATTTAGGGGCTGGAGTTACTGGGGGCATGTCCTTGGGGCTTTATCTTGTCCTGAGTCCTGTCCATTTCTGTTTTCTGCCACTTACACACCTCACCATGCTGCTTTACCCTACCAGCGGCCCAGACCAGCAGAGTCAACGGCTTAAACTGTGGGCTAAAATAAATTGTTCCCCTTTAAGTTGTCTATGTTAGGTATGTTGTCACAACAACATATAAGTCTAACAGCTTTGTCCTTCAGGAATAATGGCAATGGTTACCAAAGCATGTCCCTTTCTTTGTAGCATGCTGTTTTACTCCATGATCTCTGTGGGCTCACAGCAACATAGTTAGGCAGGTATCTGGGATTGAGGACCCTCGGGTGTGGCGATGCCCAGAGCCCTGCATAGCTGGCAGCAGGGTCTGGACCACATACTCCAGCAGCCACTTGGAGCCCTGCCCCAGCACTGCACGGCTTTCATCTTGCCAGCCCCCATGCCTTGCATGGCTCTCTCCTTCTATTTTCATCCTCGTATCTCTCTTGGCTTGCCCCTTGCCTTCTTCCACTCTTCCCCCAAATCTTCCCTCTCTACTACTCCTGACACTCCCGAGACTCTTCCGAGCTGCAGACCTAAAACTCCTCCATCAGGGTTCCCCGCACATCCAGGTCCGGTTTTCTTGGAAGAACCACTAAAAGACTCCCATTCCCCATCTCCCCCAGGCCCGTGGTCTCTGGAGTTTTTTGCTCAGACAGAATCAATTCAGTAATTCTCAGAAGAGAAAGTTAAAAAAAAATGAGAAACACACTCCTTCCCCCAACCACACAGTTTTCAGAACCCACTCCAAATCTCCCAGTCCATAAGTGACTAAAGCATTAACTGCTTTGCAAGCAACTTGCCCTCAAAGTGCAGAGAGGAGATGGGATGCAAAGAAGTCCCTTGGGAGACTGACTGAATCACAAGAAGTGGGAAAGGGACCACCACGACCGTCTCACTTGCTTCTTCCTACCCAGGACTGCTTGTGCCTTAGGTAGTGAAAGGGCTGAGTACCGATCTGGGAATGAGACTCACTCCTTGGCCTCTGTGGCTCTCAGTTTCCCATCTATAAAAGGGGGTTGCAGGCCAAGCATAGTGGCACACATATTTAATTCCAACGCTTGGGAGACAGAGGTAAGAGGGTTGCTATGAGTTCAAGGCCAGCCTGGGACTACAGAGTGAGTTCCAGGTCAGTCCGGGCTAGAGTGAGATTCTACCTTGAATAAAATAAAGGGTGGAGGGGATGGAAAGATGGCTTAGCAGTTAAGGCATTTGCTTACAAAGCCAAAGGATCCTGGTTCAACTCTCCAGGACCCATGTAAGCCAGGTGCACAAGGGGGTGCATGCATTTGGAGTTCATTTGCAGTAACTGGAGGCCCTGGTGCACACATTCTCTCTCTCTCTCTCCTTCTTTCTCTCTCAAATAAATAAATAAATAAATAAATAAATAAATAAAATAAATAACATATATTTTAAAAAAGGGTGAAGGAGTTGCACTAGATGGCCTTTAACGTCTCTTACTCCAAAGGACATGATGTTTGGAAGTAGACCACATGGGAATGGCAAGGAACAAAAAGTCTTGTGGGCACTGGACTGGTCATGAAGCCCACAGATGAAAACTGGGCAGCGTCCCCTTGCCAGGGGACAGATGGCAACCTTCTGCCACTGGCCTTCTTCAGGTACTTCAGGTAAATTGTGTATTTTTTTTTTATTTTCCATAATGTTTATTTCATTAGAAAGTTGGAGAAAAACAATGAAAATTTACAGGTTGTTATTGGGTGCACAGTTGAAAATAGCTATGATGAGACAATAACTTCAGAGGTCTTTAAAGAGGATTGTCCAGAACAAGAGAAAACTCATACTGTACTTTCCAAGCTAGCAGGATGTGACCTCAAGGTCCCTCCAGCACCCTCCATTGACTTCCCATGGTGCATTTGATGGGCTGGAAACACCAAAGCACCTGGTTTCACTTGCATGCAGGCTCCCCTCTGCACTGTCACCATGGTGTTCACCACTTTTTCCTCCCAGGATCACTCCCACACTCCCCTGCCTGTCCTCCACAACCCACACGGGTGTCCAAGGCTATATCACTGATATTTGCAGATGACACTACCCTCTCCTCAGCCTGTGCCTCCCTCTGTGGAAAACAGGGGAGAATGTTCCCACTGTGTGACCTAGGACTGAGCAGAAGCCCTACAAACCTTTACAAATGAATGAAAGAGTGATATTCTGCTTAGAAGAAGGAAAGGCAAAAGGCTACTATGGGTTGGAAATGTAGAGACAGATAAGGCAGGTACAGACGCTCACCTCCCACCAAGTCCCCTTTGATGGATGTCAGCAGTGAGAGGTAAGTCACCTCACCAAGGACACACAGCTGGGAAGTATGAGGACTCAGGTGCTAACTGCACTGTGATGTTCTTTCCCTTCCCTGCAGAAGAAAAAGGTGAGGACAGAATCAAACTCTCCAGCTAAAAGCACTCTCTCCTTGAGCCAAGCAGACGCGGTGGTTGACAGGGAGGGAGATAACCTACTCCACAGCGGGGAGGTAGAAGCCGGGAAGCTAGGCAAATCACCGGATCACGCTGCACACGAGGGCAGAGGGCAGCGTATAAAGGAGAAGGAATGCTTTAAAATAATACTGCCATCTAAAAATAGTGTGCAGCTTGGCCTGGCTGACTCGGAGGGGTCACGTTTTATGGCTGCCCCCATCTGCTTTTCTGGGACGATGCAGCTCAGCCTGCTCTGGTTATAGATTTTCCATGAGCTCGGCTCGGATTTCCCTGTCCCACCACTGAGCACACGGGTCAGTGGCTAATTTTCCAGCGTTTATCTTTCCCCTTTACAATTTCCCCATGTAAACGGCCTGTGCATTCAGCCCCTGGATTTCTGACTTGGGGGCTGGTATTAGGGGTAAGCAGACCTCCCAGGCTTCCCAGAAAGCCCTGGAGTCATTTGTAAGGACCATAACCAGCAGGATTGGGAGCAAACTGGGCTACTACCTACACCCACTGAGGTAACCAACAGCCCACTTTTGTTCCACAGGCCTGTGGCTTCAGAACCCACAGGCTCCGTCCATCCTTCAGTCTCCTCTGCAGCCCAGCTCCACATTGACTTGATAGCCCAGGCATGGGAGGCAAGGATGGGTTGGTATCCTGCCTGCTTTCTCAGCACTTCCACTCAAGAAGGAAATGGAAGCTGTGGCATCACCACGGTCACATGGGAAAGAGAAGGGCTCGGCCCAGACTGTTAACTTGTGGTGGAGGTATCTGCTCTGCAGCTGGGATGAGAGCCATCTACTGTTTACCCTCAAACCCTGACCACAGGATGGATGCTCCACACTGGATTTAATGTCTTTGGATCTGTCTTTGAATGCTTCTCTTGGAACAGTCTCTTCTTCCCAGAGCCCATCCCAGGTCTGCCCAGATGGGGTATAAAGACAGCAAGTAAAGCTGTGAGGAGTGAGTGCGCAACGGGGGGAGCATGGGGCTGGAGAGAGTGGAGGAAGTCAGGAAGAATGGGCACTACACGTATGGCCTACTGAAATCTTGAGAGAAATAAATGTTGATCCAGAACATCGAATTCTCTGAATCATCATGTACACTTCCCAAGACACCGCAGAGCACACGAACACGTGTTCACAATCACCACCTGGCCCCATTCTGCGATGAGCTGTACCCTTCCACAGCACAGAGGAGAGCAGGCCACTGAAGAGCGGTAGTTACACTGAGGTCAAACGCCAGTCTCCCGGAGAGCCAGCTGCTTTCCCGGTGGGTTCCCTGAATGATCCACCGGGGCTGGACTTTAAGCTTTAAAAAGACCTTAGCTGACTCATAGAAACGCAGTAGCAAATATTAATTTCATGCTGCACCCTCCTTTAAGTGATCTCAGCCACTCTCTTGGCTCTCCAGGTTGTCACTGTGCCGACGACTCCCAAGTGAAAATACATAGCCAAGAACTCCAGATGCATGGATATAAGCCTCTTGTTGGCAGTTTCCATGTCCCTACCCAACTCTGGATTGACCTCCACCCCTCACTCCTCCCCCATCTTCCCGCATCTTAGTGTGGGATTCACCTCTGACCCCTGTCTATCATACTCCTCATCTGGCCCATTGGAAAGCACTGTTCCTCAAAATATAGGCCACCATTCCCACACCCCTGGCCACATCATGAACATAAAGTGTGTGTACATCCCTGAAGGAACAAGACCATGGGAGTCTACAAATGGCTATTAGCACTACAACTGAAGGATCTTTTTTTTCTTTTCTTTGCTTGCCGGCAATGGCCAGAGCAGAGCTTTGGATGCCCCCTCCATCATGCTTCCACCCTTGATTTGAGCTGGAGTCTCTTACTGATCCTAGAGCTTGCTGTATTTTTTTCCCACAAACTCCAGTTTCTCTGGTCTCTGCTCCCCTATGGGACTGAGGTTACAGATGAGTGTGGGCATGCTCTGCTGTTTAGATGGGTCCTTGAGAAGTCTCTCGGGCTTCCTCCAGCCCTCATGCTTACACAGGAAGTGCTCCTAACCACTAAGCCAGCTCTCCAACCCTGAAGGATCTTTTTAATTCCTTCAAACCTCAATTTCCCCGTAAAATACAGAGGAAGAAGGATGCTTACCTCACTAAAATAGTGTGAAGTTTTAATACTTACAAGTTACTGGTGTCACCAAGCTGGTGGCATTTGTCATTTCTTTGTGTGTTGCAGCTTCTTGGATCCTTTGCCTAATCAAAGAGGCCCTGTGACCTGTTCCTCTTGTAACCCTTCCCTGTGCACTGCTAGCAAACGAAGCCGTGACGTAAGAAAGAATGATGGCAGCCCACACTTAAGGCTTTCTCAGGAAGGGGGCTCCTTGTCCCTGGAGCCCAGTCTCCATTTGAAATGGCACTGATGATGGTCTCACCACCCAGGGGTGCTGCGGAGACGAATGCATCCCTCAGTGCCAGCACAGGTGCACTGCCAGAGTCTGAGCAGTGACGGGTGACCACCTGCCCACGTGCACCTGTGCTGGCACGTGCTCACATGTGTGCGTGCACACGTCCATGGACACACAGCCTTCTTGTCCTGGCTGGGTCCAAGGGCTACTGATTTGCACTCTAGGGATGGAATCAATTAGAATTATTTTTAAAACCTCATCTGTTTTGATTTAACAGGAAGCTCTGTTCAATGAAATGCAGCATTAGTCAATGAAAAATCAAATGCTGAATTCCCAGACTCAGCTGTCAATGAAGGCTGAGCCGAAGCTTCCAGACTACCAGGCCCAGCCTCTAATTTACACAGGGCCCTGTCTCTAAGTGGCCTTGTCTCTACTGAGTGCTAAGAGGAAAGAGGTTTATCTGTCCCTGGCCCAGGGTCCCTGTCTACTGGCCATAAGCCAGGCCTTTCAGAGCACCAGGTACCCATTTCTTGGAATATAACCACAGGCGTCTGCTTTTCTCCCCCTGATCCCTGCCCATTCTGAGGACAACATGATGTGTTTGCCTTGTAGCTGTGGCTCCAGTGCCCAAACCACCACCTTGCACAGAAAAGGCACTAGATAAAAATTTTAATGAAAAAAATGGTGGTGATTCGACTTTGTTTCCTATGTCACTTACATATGACCCGCACAATGACAAGAGCTTTTCGTGTACCGACTGAGTCTCCAGGATGCTGCCATGAGGCAGGCTCGTCTTCAGCCCCATTCCACAGGTGAAAGGGCAGAAGATCTGCGTGCTCATCACATGCAGCAAATGCAGCAACCAGGGTCCCCACGAGCAGCAGGAGCTGGGGCCGCCATCCTAATCCTGACACTGTGCCAGTCCCTCCTTCACCTGTCACTGGGCACCAACAGTGTGCCTGCCCTTGGATGAACCCTAGAAACACCCTCCACAAAGAGGTCAAAATTTAGGGTAGAGAGATAAGACATACAGAAACATGGAATTAACTGAGCATGATTCATTCAAATAATGGCAAGCAGCTGGTGAGGAGAGAATGGAAGTGGTCACAATTGAGGAGATACCAAGAGACAGCACCAGGCAAGAAAGCCAGTGTGGCCCACAGATGAGGAGAGAGCAGAAGTGGTCACAATTGAGGAGAGACCAAGAGGCCACTGGTCCTAGGCAGGAGGGCCAGTGTGGTCCATAGAAAGGCTGGACCATTATCCCAGAGACATGGGATCCACGGGAGGGCTAATGGCCCTCCTTCATGGATTGCAGTTTAGTGATAAGAAGGTACTTCACACCGCCCACATTACCTGCACACCCACCAAAAAGACTCTCACACATACCACGTGGTGCCAGAGTCAGGTCGTGGGCACACGAGGGCATTAAAGACTGAAGATAACTGTCATCAGACCCGGTGTAGCTCCCTTCAGACTGACCCCTCCTAATTGCATGTTGTACCTAGAGCCTAAAGACATGACCCCAACCATCATTCCCCTAAAACATTGCCACCAACATCTTCTGCAGAAGTTGGCTCTTTCCTTGCTTGGAGGAGGTCCTTGTGGGAAGAGCAAATGATCTGCCTGACATTAGGGTTAGCCAAGCCATGGGCCAAGGGCCCCAGCCCAGAGAGGGGTGGCAGGTGGAATGTGAGGACATGGGCTTAGTGTGGAGGCCTGATTTTCCAGAGAGTTCAGTAAGCCATGACCTTGGGCATACACCAAAAAAGGGCTCCTAGACAGAACAGATGACCCCCGGGGCTTGACATAGTAGCTCCTGAGCTGAGTTCTGGACCAGACCACTTCCTGAGAGTCCCTCCCATGCCACCCCTAGAGTCCTGCTCCGGATACTATCTCAGCCTTCTAGCTGGTGGAGTGGTAGTCTGAGCCCTCATAAGACTTTCTGTTCATCTGTGGTTCCTCCGTGTGACACACTGCACTGCAGAGACCTGAACTCATAAAAGTGAGCAAGTAGCAATTTGAACTCACCAGAGCTTAGGGCAAAGGAATGGGAAAGGGACATTTTACCTCAAACTATTTGGGATGATTATCACCCATACAACCCTATCAACAGAAGATTTCGATTCTTTTAGGACATCTTTGTCTTTCATGGAAGTTTTGTATTTTTCTTTATATAATTCTTTTGTTAAATATTTTATTCATTCTAGAGAGCACATGAGAGAGATACAGATAGAGAGAAAGAGAAAAGGCGTACCAGAACAAACCCCAGACACATGTGCCACCTCATGCATCTGGCTTTATGTGGGTACTGGGGAATTGAACCTGGCTCCTTTGGCTTTGCTGGTAAGTGCCTTAACCACTAAACAATCTCTCCAGCCCTCTTCATGAAATACATATGCTTTTTGTTTGCTTGCTTATTTGGGATTTTGCTTTTGCTTTTGGAAGAACTGGGGATAAAACCCAGGGCCTCAACTTGATAGGCAAGACCTCTATTATAGAACTGCATCCCTAGCCCCCTGTATTCTTAATAAGTTAATTCTAAGAGACTTTGGATAATTTATAGTTTCTGTTGTTGTAAAAACTAAAATATACTCAATTTTCTAGTTAGTTATTGTCGCTATAAAGGAACATTTAACATTGTGCAATTATAAAATATATTTGAGAAAGTACATAGAATAAGAAAATGAGTACCCATAAAGCCACCATGCCAATTAGGAAATATATAAACACAGAGAGAGAGAGAGAGAGAGAGAGATGCACACACGCATGTGCAAAACCTCCCCACTATATAGGAACTCCCCTGCTCTTTCCCACTCACAGTCTTCCACTCAATATATTCCTTCACATGTCACAATGTACCTTTTTGAGTTTTTAGTTGATAGAATATAAACATTATACAGTATCATTTTGTAGCCTTTAAATATACAAATGTTATACCTCATTCATTTAGATACTTGTTTCTTTGTTATTGTTTTTTCAATTATGTGCTTGTTTGATTTCCTCTCCTTCCTTGTATAGGTCCTGTTTTGTGTTTTGGAGACCTTTTATTTTTATTTTATTTTTATTTTTTGCGAGGGCAGGGGAATGTTTGTCTTCACCGACATACAGTACTTTGCAAGTAGAGTTACATCACACAGAGACACACCCACACATGCACACACCCCGCATATTTGTAACTTGACTTGTGTTTTGCTAGATTGCTTTCCATGGGCACCATGCTAGATCACACCTCTGTTAGTGACTTTTCTCATTGCTGTGACCAAATGCACAACTTGTGGAAGGAAGGGTTTATTCTGGCTCCATTTCAGGATTCCGATTCCGTCTGTCATGGCAGAGGGAGGTGTGGGGATAGGTGCTTGTAGTAGCTGATCACGTTCAACTTGTAGTCAGAAAGCAGAGAGAAATGACTGGTGGTCCTTGGCTCGTTTTCTTTTCATTCAGTCTGGGGCCTTGGCCCACGAAATGGTACTGCCCATATTCAGAGTGGGTCTTCCCCCCTCAATTAGCCTAATCTAGAAAATCCCTCAAGACATGCCCAAAGGGTTGTCTCCTAGGTAATTCTAAACTGTCAAGGTGACAATCAATGTTAACCAGCACAGCACCCTGCCAGTATTGTTTCCTCAGCCTTGCTGACACAGTATGTCCTCAAACACCTGGATGTTTTGTTTGTTTGTTTGTTTTTGCCATCACTCCAACAGCAAAATATAGTATTTTTGTATAATTTTGATCTGCAGGTTTATTATTCTGAGAGAGATTTTTTCCTGTAAGCCACTTGTTCAAAATCTTTCTCTGGTCTCTCTTGGTTCTTTATCTCATTGATTTCTCTTTTTAAATTTTTTAAATAATTTTTTACTTTTTGTACTCAGTGAGTACATTCAACTTGGTATCATTGTTAGCCTCCTCCCTCGTCCACAGGGACCCTCCTTGTTGGGGTATATGGCTCATGCATTGTGGGGTTAGCCTTCAGTTTGTGGTAGGAGGAAATGTCTCTGCATGTCATGACCCAATGTGTGGCTCTGAAATGCTTTCCACCCCCTCTTCCACAAATTTCCCTGAGACATGTTGGGTTCAGTTTAGGTCTGCTTCAGTGTTGAGATCTTGGGAGCCTCTATGTCTCTGGATATCTGGTTTGCTTCTTTTTTTCAGATAGACGCAGAAAGAACCATCCCATCATACCTCAAAAGGGCCCCAGCTGAAACTAAGAATAATTGTGGAAACATGCATTTCTTAGCAAACAAGGAACCAGCACAATGGTGAAGGAGACACAGAATAATCAACCCCTACCAAACCAGGTATCTCTTTTTAAATTTTTATTTATTTATTTATTTGCATGCATAAAGAGAAAGATAAATGGGCACTCCAGGCTTCTAGCCTCTGCAAATGAACCCCAGATGCATGTTCCACTTTGTGCATCTGGACATTAAGACATGTCTCCAGACCTCATTGATTTCTTCTTTTAAAAAAAAAATATTTATTTACTTATTTATTTGCAAGTAGAGAGAGAGGGAAGGAGGGGAGAGGGAGAGAGAGCGACAGAATGAGTGTTCCAGGGCTCATGCCACTGCAAATGAGCTCCAGATCATCTGGCTTCACATGGATACTGGGAAATTAAACTCAAGCCATCAGGCTTTGCAAGCAAGTGCCTTAATGGTCAGGTCATCTCTCCAGCCCTATTTCATTGATTTCTAAAACCACTTAATAGAAAAATTAATATTTTCTGAAATTTGAGTATTGAGTATTAGGGGGTTTTTTGTTTTGGTTTTTCAAGGTAGGGTCTCACTTCAGCCCAGGCTGACCTGGAATTCACTATGTAGTCTCAGGGTAGCCTTGAACTCACAACGATCCTCCTACCTCTGCTTTAGTTTCCTTTTTAGCTCTCTGTTTCGGCATACAGATTTAGTTCATGGGGCTAGTGGTGATGGCTTTGTGGTTAAAAGCTCTTGATACATAATCCTAATGACCAGAGTTTGGATCTCCATAACCATGTACAGCCAGAAGCAGGTAACACTAACACTTGCATCTGTAATCCCAACATGCCTATGGCAATGAAAGGTGAAGACAGGAGAATCCCAAAGCAGACCAGTGAGTCTGGCATTTGCAGTGCAAACAGCAAGTACAATGGTGTCTCAGACAAGATGGGAGGCAAGGACCAGCACCTGCGCTTGGCCTCTGAGCACCTATACTCACACACAAACAGAAAGAGGGGAGGAAAAAGATTTAGTTCTTCATTTACTTTAATTTTTTTTTTTATTTTTTCCAATGTCTTCTCTATTTTGAATCATACTTTGAAAGACTGTCACTATTCCAGGGTTATAAAAGGAGATTCTCTTGTTTTCTTCTAGCATATTTGTGGCATTCATTTTGCTTGTCACTCATCAATTCATCCTGGTAGATGATGCTTGGTATAAAGCTAACTTTATCTTTTTTTCCACATGGTCAACCAGCGACTCCCAACAGCATTATTGAACAGTTAATCATCTCTCTCACTGATTTTAGAAACAAGTTTTTTTTTTTATACTAAGCTTCCATGCATATATTTGCTTCTATTCCTGGACTCTTTATTATAGTTGATTGGCCTGTCTTGCTTTCCATGCATCAGTTCCTCGTGGTTTCAATTACTGAGACGTTCAATATGTTTTAATATCTGGTTCAGTGAATCCCCTGATATTACTCTTCTTTTCAGAGTTTTCCTGAATGTTTTTGTTTCTTTATTTTTTCACATGAACTTTAGAATCAGCTTGTCTGGCTTAAAGAAAAACTGTTGGTATTTTATTGGGATCACATTAAATTTAGAAATGTACTTAGGGAGAATTGACAGCTTTATGATGTTGAGTCTTTCTGGCCAGAAACATGGTCTTTCCATTTCTTCAAGCCTTCCTTTGTGTTCTTTAAGAACATTTCCACATCTTCTTTGCCCAGGTTTAGATTTCCTCTTTGACCCAAGGCTGTTGCTATTGCATGTTTTCATTTTGAGGTAGAGGGGGCCCTTTACTTCCTCATCTGAGTGTTCATTTCTAATTTAAAATGATTGTAAACAGAGAATATTCGCTATGCTATTTTTACTTTTGTGGTTTATCAAGGTTTTCCAGCTGACCTAATAGTTCAGGAACATTTCTTTTTTACAGGTAGCTGTTTTTAAATGTGTGGGTTATCTTTTTTTAGAATATAGATTTCAAACTTATATTTAATCTTTTATATCCATAACTGTACTTTATCCATCTGCTTTATTTTTTTTTTACTTTTGTTTATTTTTATTTATTTGAAAGCGATGGACAGAGAGAGAGAAAGAGGCAGATAGAGAGAGAGACAGAATGAGCATGCCAGGGCCTCCACCTACTGCAAACTAACTCCACACGTGTGTGCCCCCTTGTGCATCTGGCTAACGTGGGTCCTGGAGAATCAAGCCTCAAACTGGGGTCCTTAGGCTTCACAGGCAAGTACTTAACCGCTAAGCCATCTTTCCAGCCCTATCCATCTGCTTTATAGTGTGCCAAGATTGCAGAATTAAATGTGTTTGCTCCATAAATGCTTCCCCCCCCCCTTATTTCTCTATGGCTTCAACCTTATGAACATTAATGCTATACTGTTTTATGTACTGTTATGGGCACTGATGCTGCTACCTGGTATTCACATATCTTTGTAGCATCTCCCACGTTAGCCTTGATCAATAAAATGGCAGAAACAATGGATATATCACTTCCAAGGTTAGGTGGCAAGTGATGCCATAACTTTCATCTTGGGCACTCCCTTCACCTACCCTCACTTCACCTCTGAGACAGATGAGTGGGTGTGGAAGTAAGTATGTTAATCTCAGTGAAGTCTTATGTGGTAGTTTGAATGGATGTCCCCCAAGAGATTCAGCAGTTTTATTAAAGCTTCTTGGATTTCCCGCTAGCTGGCTGGAGGAGGTGTCATGGGCAGATCTGAATTCCAGCCTAACATAGACAAAGTGCCCAAGTTCTGTCTGGGCTCCCCGTGGCTTGTCCACTGGTTTTTGCTATTGCTTTTGGTAGTGGACTTATTCTTTTTTGCCACTGGGAGACTGCCCTTGGATCTGGGATCTGTAAGCTTCAAATAAATGTCATTCTTCCCATGACTGTGGCTGGCTTGGAAGTTCATTCTAGCAACGTGAAGCTGTCTACTACATCTTAGCTTTCTTCAGCCTGAGCCAGCAGCAGCTTTGTCTAAAAAGTAAAGCACCACCACCCAGCTAAGCTCCTGACCCCCCAAAACTCCATGAGGTAACAAATGTTCCTTGTTTGAAACTGCCAACTTTAAGGGCAGTTTGATAGACAGCACTGGGAAACTAATAAATGTGTCCATTGCAAGTGCAGCTATCACACGATGTGACGCCTGCTTTTACTCACTTGATGCTTTGGACCAAAGCTTTCTTGCCAGCTCATGACCCCCACTTCCTTTGTGTGTGCACTGGGACTGATTTAGACATTAGGGTTAAATCTGTATTCCCACCTATCTGAGTGGATTTGCTTCAGGTATGTCTCTTCCAGACTGTATGGAATTTTTTTTTCAATTTCATTTAATAGATGGCTTTAGTCTACTCACATTTATTAACATGACTAATATTAATATTAGTTAATATGTTTTGTCTTGGTTTCAATCAGTTATTGTCTATAGTTCTTCACATCTTTTCTTGCCATGTTAGTTTTATGAAGTTAATTTGATTTAAAAAAATGTGGTTTTAAGGGCTGGAGAGATGGCGTAGCGGTTAAGCGCTTGCCTGTGATGCCTAAGGACCCCGGTTCGAGGCTCGGTTCCCCAGGTCCCACGTTAGCCAGATGCACAAGGGGGCGCACGCGTCTGGAGTTCGTTTGCAGAGGCTGGAAGCCCTGGCGCGCCCATTCTCTCTCTCTCCCTCTATCTGTCTTTCTCTCTGTGTCTGTCGCTCTCAAATAAATAAATAAAAAAATTTAAAAAAAAAAATGTGGTTTTGTTGTAATGTTATACTTATTGTGACTTCATGCAACCTTGTTAGACAATATCATCAGTTCCCTTCAATGAACACTAGCAAAAGATTCTAGTGCTTTTTGATTACCATTTCCTCTCCTTTCTTCCACCCTTAGCTTCTGACATGGATATTCTTATGTGTATATAACTCTCTGCTGTTAAGTAGTCATATGCTTTAATTATTGAATTCTTCAGCCTTAAAATGTATGCTCTTATTCTCAGTTACAAACATTGAGGAAATAGCAAGTGTTCTATCTCTTCTTGCTTCATAATTTAATTAATTGTGTCATTTCTATATCTTATCACATTATTTTTTCTGTTCTTTAATCTTCATGCTGTTTCTATTTATTTATTTAGTATTTTTTGCTGCTGTTTTACTAATGAGCCACTGACTGATATCCAGGAATCATGTGCATTCACAATTGCTTGCCTATAACCATGGATGAAAGGGAATTGAGCTGGATATAAAAATCATGAATTCTCAGTCATTGCAAGATGATCTTGTAAAAAGCTATCTAACTGTCTAATGAAATTGGAAGTTGATTTAAAAAAAAATCTAAACCTTTTTCCCTTCTCCTTATACACAACTCAAACCTGAGTTACCAAAAGAAGTATTTTTTAATCTTTGAATAGACTTACAATCAAGTCTTCATTATCTCATAAAAAGTCTTCATGAATTTAACCCTTAAGCTTTTGTTCTGCAGTATTACTTTCACTAATGGTTTTGGGACTCCAGAAGTACACAGCTGTATCTCCATTGTCTGTTTTCTACATTAATCATTTTCTCTCCAATGTTACTTTCAAGTATCTTTCTATCTCATTTTGCTTGCTTGTTTTACTTTTTATTCTTTTGTAAAGTAGATTTTACTTTATTTTAATTTGATTAATTTATGTATTTGCACACAAAGAGACAGAGAGAGAAGGGAAACAGATAAAAAGAATGGGTGCTTCAGAGCTTCCAGCCACAGCAAACAAACTCCAGAAGCATGCACCACTTTGTCCATCTGGCTTTATGTACTGGGGAATCTAACCCAGCACCTTTTACAATTGAACTTTGCAGTCAAGCACCTTAACCACTGGACAATCTCTCTCAATGTCCATACTCCTTTGCCATCTTTCAAGGCCGTCTTCTTCTTGGGATGACTTTCTCTCTCCCATGCTTCCTTGCATTTTGGCAGTGCTTATGTTACTAGTATCTGTGATCCTGCCTCATTTCCTGGCCTCCTCATCTCTGCTTCCTTATCTTACTTCAACTGGGAAATGACTTCAAGATGATTGTTTTAATTTGTGGTAAAATATTTGGTTCTAATTTTCATCTGCTGTGTGACAACTTTTCTCTGGGGAGGAATCTTGGCTCTGTTTCCTTCCTCCTTTCCTTTTTGCACTGGTGTGCTTCTTACAGCGGCGTTGGCACTCCATGAGACCGGTTTGCTTCTGCGTAAAAGCCCTGAATGAGTTTAACTCTGACTTCTTGAGCCTTCCACTGACATACAATGGATGCTTTGGTTAAGAAAATGTGGAATCCCAGACTGCTAATTTTTGCATTCTTGCCTGCTGCCACAGAAATACCTTACTTCTTCTAAGAGCTTCATGGCTTATGAGTCTTAGATCGCTCTGTCTCCTCAGCTTTCTCCAGCCAGATCCAGGAAGCCATGTTCCTCAGCACATTTCACTATGGTTATTGCACTTGCTTTGAAATTAGGAGATGCGGTTTTTGCATCTCTAGATATAGCTAGTGAGGAACTCCGGTGATGAGTTAAGCCAAGGATAGCAGAACATCCTTGCCTAATTCTTGATTTTAAAGAAGGAAAATAAAAATGATTCCCTGTTGCTGATTATGTTACTATAAGTACTTGGTAGATACTTTCTAGGATTGAGGAATGTCTTTTATATTTAGTGTGTTCACTTTCTGCTATTGGAGAAAACACCAGAGACAATCAAATTAAAAACAGGAAAGACATATTGCGGCTCATATTTTCAGAATTTCTAGCACGTCTGTTGCTTTGGGGCCTGTGATACTGCAGTACATGTTGGCAAGAGAGTGGTGGAGTAGCTAGCCACTCACCTCACAGCAGCTGGGAAACAAAGGGAGGAAGGAGCTAGAGTCCTGTGGTAGTTTGAATATATATCCCTCATGGACTCAGGTGTTTTATTAAAGCTTGTAACCTGGGTGTCCAGCCTGGCTGGAGGAGGTATCACTGGGGGTGCAGATTCTGGGTTCCAGTCCTAAGGTTCGGGGGACAGATCTGATTCCTAGCCCAAAGGTGTGCAGAGCAGTCTGAGCTCTGACAGGATCCCTGCTGCTTGTTATTGGTTTGTGCTTGCTGCTTTTGTGTGTGTGTGTGTGTGTGTGTGTGTGTGTGTGTGTGTGTGTGTGCATTGGTGCTGACGTTTTGTTTGCTGCAGTTTTTCTCTCTGCTTGAACCTGTGAAAATGAGCCAGCTTTTTTTGCCATTTATGGAACTTCCCCTGGATCTGTAAGCTTGAAATAAATTCCATTCCTCCCATAAGCTGTGTCTGATTTGGATGTTCATCCCAGGAATGTGAAAACTGTCTACAATTAAAATTTGGTTCCAAAGAGTTGGGGTGTTGTTGAAATGCATCTGACTGTGATGAATTTGGGCTTTTGGAACATGTGTGCTGGAGGAGGAATATGTATGGACTTGTAACTTATGGCTACAGAAGCCTCACAGTGTGGTAAGCCAAAATTTATGGGCTATTTGGTAGAGTTTGAAAATACTAAATGAGGAGAGAATTGTATTTGAGGCTTTGATTAAAACTTTCAAAGGGGAAGGAAAGACTGCAGAGATCTTTGTTGGAACTGAGCTACTGGCATAAAGGTTAGCTGTGTTCTTGTGCCCAAGCCCAGAGAGTTTGATCAAGATTGAATTTGAAAGTAGTAGACTGGTATGTTTGAAGGAAGATATAGAACTTAAGGCAAAAGATTTAAAGCTGGGCTGGAGAAATGGCTTAGTGATTAAGGTGTTTGCCTGCGAAGCCAAAGGACCCAAGTTTGATTCCCCAGGACCCACGTAAGCCAAATGTACAAGGTTGCATGCATCTGGAGTTTATTTACAGCAGCTTAAGGCCCTGGCATGCCCATTCCCTCTCTATATATCTGCTCCCCCTCAAATAAATAAAAATAACTAAAATATTTTTTTAATTATCTATTTCACTTATTTATTTGAGACAGAGAGGGAGAGAGACAGAGAGAGAATGGGCATGCCAGGGCCTCCAGCCACTGCAAATGAACTCCAGACTCATATGCCACCTTGTGCATGTGGCTTATTTTGGGACCTGGAGAATCAAACCTGGGTCCTTAGGCTTTGCAGGCATATGCCTTAGCCACTAAGCCAGCTCTCCTGTGCAAAATATTTTTTAAGATTTAAAGTTGAAAAAAATCAAGTAAGTTTAAAATTACTGATACGGAGGCAGGTTTTAGGTTACTGAAGCTGCTATTGTTAAATAGATTACCATGATTAAGGATGGGTCAACTGCATACATAAAAACAAGGGAAAAATGCCTGAAGCGTTGCCCTCCCAGGAAAGACTGAATGAGTAATAATGCAAACTCTTTTGAAAGGAGATGACTAGAAGATATAATTTTAAAAAGTAATCTGCTTATCAAGGTCACAATTTATTTTCTCCCTGGATTAACATATGGCTGTATGGCTGCACACCTGGTATGGATTTTGGAAGCATGAAAAACACGTGGAAGTGGGTCATGAAGTGCACATCGTTCCAGGAGACACTGCTGAGATGTGGCAAGTAGAGCAGGGCTATGTCCCTGGTAGAAAGACCCATGAGGCTATTGTAAGATTGACCATGGTTTGCAATGGAGACCCAAAAAAGTTTTGGATAAACCAGCACTGTGCAAAGACTCTGGGATGGACGTCTTCCCTGGCTACTTAGCCCAGCTAGAGGGTTGGAAGTTAAAAATCCAGACACTGTCATCACTGATTATGAATGTCAGACTTGAACTGAAGATGTTTGATGTTTACCTAATGGCTATTGATTTTGCATTGATCCAGTCTCTCCTTGTGATGCCTTATAGCAATGGAAATGTTGACTTTGCACAATTATATATTGGAAGTATGTAACTTGTTTTGGTTTTACAGGACTTACAGTTAAGAGATGATTTTGAATCCAAGATGACACTTGGCAATTTGGAACAATTTTAAAGTTGGTAAAGACTATGAGAATCTTTAAAGTTGGACTGAATGCAATTTGCAGTATGAGATAATCATGAGTCTATTGGGGGCCAGGGGCAGAATGTGGTAGTCTTAGTGTTTGTCCCTGTTGCATAGACTCGGGTGTTTTATTAAAGCATATAATTTGGGTCTTTAGTCACCTGGCTGGAGGAAGTATCCCTGGGGACAGATACTGGAGTCCAGCCCTAAAGTGTGTTTAGGGGAAGATCTTATTTCCAGTCCAAAGGTATTCAGAGAAGTCTGGCCTCTGGTGAGGTCCCTTCTGCTTCATGCTGCTTATTTGTGCTTGCTGCTGTGTGTGTGTGTGTGTGTGTGTGTGTGTGTGTGTGTGTGTGTGTGTGTGTGTGTGTGTGTATGTGTGTTTGTGTGTGTGTATGTGTGTGTGTATGTGTGTTTGTGTGTGTATGTACTGGTGCTGGTGTTTTGCCTGCTGCAGTTTTTCTTCTGCTCGGATCTGTGGAAAAGAGCCAGCTTCTTCTACCAGCTATGGAACTTACCCTGGATCTGTATGTTTGAAATAAATCCCACTCATCCCATAAATTGTTTCTGGTTTGGATATTTATCCCAGCAACTTGGAGACTGAATACAACAGGTTCTAATATTCCCTTCAAGGGTATGACTTTTAATGGCCCAACTCACACCCAATGTCCCACTTCTAAAGGTCCAATCACATGCTAATAGCACCACAGATGGTGACCAACTCCTTAACCATGGTCTCTTGGAAGACACTTATCCAAACCATAGCAACTACCGTGTCTTATTGTAGGTGGATATGGAATTCTGCCAAACTTTTTTTTCTGAATTTGTTAAAAACACTATTTTTTCTTTTGGTTTGTTAATATTTAGGATGCAATGAGTAGCTTTCAATATGTTACACTAACAGTGTTAATTGAATAAATACAACTGCCCATAGTGTATTGTTACTAAACATCACTAGATTTGGCAATTCGAGGATCATTCATCAGCTTTATCTTTACAATATCTTTTTCAGACCATTCATTTCCAACCTTCTGAAGCCTGTATGTTTTAAGTATGCCTTGGGTAAATGGTATATAGCCAGGGTAGGAACCAAAAATTATTTGTTCATTTTACCCAATAGGACAAGCCTTATTTTTTCACTGGAGATTTTATACCATTTATATTTTCCAGGGTTCCTTTTTACTTGAATTTACCATCTTATTTTCTGCTTCCTACTTACTCTACTTCTCCTCTACTTCCTTTTATATTTTCTTTTTCTGACATCTTTAGAATAATCAAGGCTCATTTTCCTTTGTTTTTCTTGATTTACATTTTGTGTGTGTATGTGTGTGTGTGTGTGTGGAATGTGTGCACGTATATGCATGTTTGAATGTGTGTGAGTAAAAGTGTACATACAGGTGCTGGAGCAAATGTTTCAGGGGTGCTAAACTCTCAAATTCAGGATCTCCTCTTATTTTTCCTCCACAATGCCCCAGACCTGCTTCATGTTCCAGTATCTCATTTTATCTCTTTGAGAACACTTGTCTGTTTTAAATTCATGTACCTTCTTATCTGTTAACCATCCCCTTCCGGTACAACCATCTAGGTCTCAGGTGAGGAATGAGGGCCTGGGGCGATGGCGTACTCGTGGCTGACACTCATAATCAGTCACATGTTATAACTGTTCCTGGTACTGTTGGCCCTGCAGAGTCAACAGCATGGCTAGTATCCCACTGAAGCAAGGCGGGGAGATGCGAGGCATGCCTCGTGCATGGCTCTGCATGCTTCTGCCTGGATCCAGCTCCCTTGAGTACGTTTGCATCAACTGCAGTCAGCTGGGGGTTGGCTTCCCTTTTAAAGCAAAATGTGGACCCAAAACATTCTTGTTTGATAGTCTCTTTTCCAGCTGCTGCCTTTTTATCAAGCCAAACCTTAGCTTGGGGCACTTTAGAAAATCAGGTGTTTCTTGCATTTGTTTTGTGTCCTAATCGGGCCCCAGTCAGCTTTGTCACCCAATCCCAACTCACATCACAGCCACCATAAACCCATACCCCAAAAGCATCCTGTAACACACACAGAGGTCCAAGAGTTCTAAAGTCACCTACCCCACACAGGCTCCTACAGCCCATGCCACCCCCCCACACACAGGCACCTGGCCAGACATGCCTGGGCATACCCACAGATGCTACTGGAAGCTTGCACACAAGCACATGGCACACACTTGGGCAGACTCACACTGACCCACTGCCATAGTCAACACGTGCCGTCACACTCATTCATCTCAGCTGACAGAGCTCAGGAGCCAAGCCAAGGGTGCTGACTGCCCAAACCTGAAGCTGAACCCTGAACCCCCCTGGAGCCCTGAAGAGGGCAGAAGACTGTTCAGGTAGAACTCACTGGCCATTCCCAAAGTCTGCAGACAAATGCTTCTTGCTCTGTCTGTGAGGTCAGGAGCCTTACACTTTTAGTGGCCACTTTAAAAAAAAAGAACTTTTGCTATAGTTATTTTGGTATATTTTTAACAAAGAGGAATGTATTTCATTTTCCAAATTCTAAGCTACCATACACAGGGATTTCATAGATTCATAGAATAAAGGTCCTTCATTAGTAAATGATTTTGCTACAGGGCTGGGGAACTAGGTCAGTGGTTAAAGTGTTTGCCATGTATTCATGAGGACTTGAGTTTGATCCCCAGAACCCATGTAAAAAAAAAAAAAAAAATAGGTGTGAGCAGGGGAGATGGCTCAGTCAACAAGGTGCTTGCTGCACACACACAGGACCTGGAAATTCAGATCCCCAGAAGCCATTTTAAATGCCGAGTGTGGTGGCATGTATGTGCTATATTCCCAGTACGGGGAGATGAAGACAGGAGGATCCTGAGAGTAAGCTGTCTAGTTAAACTTGCCAAATTTAGTGAACTGTGTTCAATGACAGAGCCTGTCTCAAAAAGAGGTGGATGGAGTACTTGAGGGATGCACGTGAGGTTGTCCTGTGGCCTACACACCACACACACACACATACATACACATACACCACATATACACACACACACACTACACACACACACACATACACATATACACACACATATACACACATACACACACATACATGCACACATGCACACACACATAACTAAAAAAATATTGCTCCAAAAGAGGCTGAAATGTGGTCTCCAAATGCTGCTGTGATTTTCCATGGTCAGGGTAAGCTTGGGGCCAGCAACATCCTCATCATGACCAGGGTCCTTTATACTCCACATGGTGGGCAGCACTTAAGACTATGGCCCAGCCTAACATGGTCATGGAAAGGAAGGAGGTCTAAAGAGGGATACAGCTTCCCCAGGACACCAGGACCCATGTGAAAGCAGCTTTGTCACATGTGTAGCATGTGTATGTGGGATTCTGAGTGGTGCCAAGGCTACAAATCTGGGGAAATAAGCAGAAACATGGCTCGAGTGGCCTCATCCCCACTGGGAGTTAAAATAGTGACTACCTTAGAGGTGGCTTGAAGATCAAATGAGATGCACTTACTCTGTGGGGAATGGAATAAGAGGATACACACACACACACACACACACACACACACACACGTCACTGTAACAACTGCTAACCTCCCAGTGTTCGTGAGTCTTGGTACCGCTACCTCAAGTCCTCTACCAGAGACAGAAAACACACCATATGACATTCCCCAGCACCAAACAGAGCTGACTGTGTGACTTCATATGAGTGTCATTTTCTCACTGTATGACCTTGGTCAAGTTAGTTAACATCTAGGCTTTAGGAGAAAAGTTGAGCCCACTTCACAACCTGCTTCTGGAACCAAATAAATGAATCACAGGAAAGCTCTGCTCAAAGGCCATATAGTCAGTGACATCAGCCACTGGGACTTTTCATTTTAAGAATTCAAGTGAAGCCGGGCGTGGTGGCGCACGCCTTTAATCCCAGCACTTGGGAGGCAGAGGTAGGAGGATCGCCGAGAGTTCGAGGCCACCCTGAGACTCCATAGTGAATTCCAGGTCAGCCTGGGCTAGAGCGAGACCCTACCTCAAAAAAATTCAAAAAATCAAAAAAAAAAAAAAAAAAAAGAATTCAAGTGGCTTCCTGGCATGCCTGTGAAGTGGGGCTCTGGGCGGTGGCCACAGAACCCAGGAATAACCTCCAGGAGAACAGTCTTGGTCCTGCACTGGCCACCAGCACCTGGCCTGGTTCCTCTGTCCCTTTTTGAAGTTCCTGTGCATCTTGGAGCCTGTGGGGAGCCGTGAAGTTTAGATTGGCGGGACTCTGACAACCCAGGCTACCAGGTCTATTGCTAGCAAAGTACATGTGGTCCAGAGCCAGGCCAACTGACACTTCCAAGCATATCACATAACACTGTGGCAGCAGTGATGACAACCAGCCATTTTTGCCACTGGATGTGTAAATGGCAGCATGAGCTGTCACCTGGAATGGGTGGGGATAGCAGAGTCATAACTATTCATCAGAGTTTCTTGAGGACCGGAAAGTCCATCCTGACCAGCCCTTCAGGGACATGCTTTTTGACTCTTGTCTGATTCTGCCCCATCTTCAATAAGCACTTGCAGCTCAAACCAGGAAGGGACTTGTCCAAGGCATTTAAGGCCCAGAAGTTCAAAACTGAAGCTCAAATTCAATCTGCTGACTCCTCCTCCCCTTACCCAGGAGAGTTTCTCAGCATAAAGGTGAACACATATGGGAGCTGGTGCCCCCGCTCCTTAGCGAGACCCCTTGCCTTAAGTCTCTGTCACCTAGTGGTCTTGGCATCTGGTCCGTGACTTAAAGAGTTGAAACTCGAAGCTCAGCCCAGGAGCTACGCTGGCTGTGTTGAAAAGTGAAGTCAGGAGGACAAAATCCACTGGGAAGAGGAGAGAGGGATAGAATTCTCTGCTGCCTTGACAGAGCCTGCCCCCTGCTCCACCCTCTGGAAGATCTCCTGAGCCTGCCTGGAGGCCAAAGGTGGAGAATCCCACCCCCACAAGCTGTCCTCCAGCCCTGGCCCATCTGTTTGGCTGGCACACTGTAAAGCTGCACCACCAAATGAAGCAAGCAGCATGGGTGTCTCTGGCGAAGGGACTAACAGCAAGGTTCCACTGACCCCGTGCTGTATAAAGACACAGACAGGAGCAAGAGGGAACTCCTGATGCCAGTGGCAGCCTGAAGAAAGGGGTGGCAGCACGAGGGGGTAAGACGGGAGTGTTTTTGTCCTCTCTCAGGTACTTATATGAACTTGACAGGTAAATATGGTGGCCATCGTGCAGGCTTTTCTAGGGAGGCTGGGGAGCCATGGCCGACAGGAGAGTGATGCGGTCCTATGGCATCTTAGACTAGAGAGGGACCAAGAAGCCAGTCCCTTGTCCCAAAGCCTATTCTGAGGGTGCGGTTTGTCAAGGGCCACCTCAGTTAGAGCTGGGGGCCAATGTCCGCTCAAGGGAACAAGGCTAGGAAGCAGAGAAGCAGGATTTGCACCCAGGCCTGACTGACTCTGAGGCACAGGCTCTGGCTCCTGCACGACCATCAAAGGCCGGGAGGTCAGCTCCCATATGTGAGCCAGGCACTGAGACCCTGTGAGACAAAGCTCCTGCCTTCCTTCACCTGCAGTATGAAGCTGGTGTTGAGACCATGCTGCAGCCTGCGTGGAAGGAAGCAGATGGAGAGATGCCAAAGAGAGAGGGCTGTGGACATGCAAGGTAGGGCCACTCTGGGAAGGGACACATGTTCCTTGAGCTTTTGGCACACTAATGTCCATGCTGGGCACCGAGCCTGGGATTCCTGAGCAGCAACCTGCCTAGAGAGGATGGGCTGAGTGCCCAGTGCAGACAAGCCCTAGGGAGCATGGTCAGGGAATCCCAGTGTCCCCTTGCAGTGGATCCAGTGTCACTATGTCCTTGATTCTGTGAGATTTTTTAAAAGAAGCCAGCTATGAGTGATGGCGCATGCCTTTAGTCCCAGCACTTGGGAGGCAGAGGTAGGAGGATGGCTGTGAGTTCAAGGCCAGCCTGAGACTGCATAGTGAATTCCAGGTCAGCCTGGGCTAGAGTGAGACCCTACCTCGATGGAGAAAAAAAAAAAAAAAAAAAAAACCGCCAAAAAAGAAGCCAGGGGGAAGAAAAGAGGATAAAGCGACCACAGAGGCAGCGAGGGGCCTAGACTGAGACCAGGCCCAGGCCGAGGCAGCCAGCGCTCGGGGCGCAGCACCAGCTCTCGGGATCCCCCGCTTCCCGGCGCTCCGCAGTCCAGCGCGGGCGGCAAACTGGAAACAGCTGCGGAGGTTTTGAGTTTCCGCCCAGCCTCCTCCTGGCCCCTGGCTCGGCCCACCCGAGCAGTTGCTCTTAATCCCAGTCTCTCGAGAAGCTGCACCGTGGAAATCCTCCCCCTGTTCCGGAGGTCAGCTCCGGGCTGACGGCGGGCGCCGAGCAGCAGCGCAGCCTGCGGCAAGTTCGCCCGCTGGGTCTCCGGCCCGCGCTCCGCTCCCACCGCGCCGCCCCGCGGCTGCCAGGGCTGCGCTGGGCGGAAGATCTGGACTCTCCCAGGCCCATGGCTGATGGCCGGACAGGTGCTCCCGGAACTCTCTCTGGCCTCATTCTGCTGGGACGGGTCCATCCCCATCCAAAGCACCCAAAGGCGCCATAAAGACTAGTAGGACCTAGCTTCTCTTCTGTATCCCACTACCTGGGCTCATTGAAGGTCTGTCCCTAACTCAGTGCCCTTAGAGCAGATCTAGCCCATGTCTCCAATCCCATGTTCTCCAAGCACTTCCTGAGGCCCCACTGTGAGCCAGTTCCTGCCCTCAGGACACCACGGTACCGTTTTGTCTAGTTGGGGCCCAGAGATTGGACTCTAGAGCTGGGAGGTAAACAGGACTCAAGGGGCCCTCCAAAGTTGAAATCAGAGAGCCATCCAAGCTAATCCACCCACGGCCCAGACAGGGTGACAAAGCTCCGCCTCTAGGCCAGGTTTCCTGCCCTTCAGGCAGAGTCTCATTTTGTTCTGTGCTGTGTCTGTCTCCTTCCCTGAAAGAGCCCAGCTGGACTTTAAGCCTCTGCTCTAGCTGCTGCCGGCTTCCAAAGAGGCTTACTTGGCAAGCCTCTCACGGTACCTGTGGCCCCATTCCTGGGCTCCACCACGCAGTGGGCTGGAGAGCAGGTAAGGGGCCTGCCACAGCAGGCAGAGGCCTGGAGGTAGTTCCTAATGCACAGGGGCTGCAAGCCTACATCAGTACAGGAAGGACGGCCTTTGCAGCCCTCTGCTCTGACCATGAGAGGGCTTCCCAGTTCAGAACCCGCTGTTCACCTCAACCTCCCCTGCCTTCCTCTGCAAATGGAGCAAACTGCTTGGCATTGAGCCAGAATCACCAGCGAGCAAATCTCTTCTTCCAGAACCCCCATTCTCTGCGTAGCTCCAGTGTGCACCCCACAATCCTCGCCATGCACTTCCACTCTTGAGTACATGGGTTTCACATGTTCTAGTCCGTGCTCAGGGTCACATGCATTTCTAGACATGGTCCCTCTTCATACCACAGCCCCCTGTCCTCACACATCTCACAGACTCCTGGTCGCCTCATTCACCTGCCTGCTCACTGCACACAAAGCTCTTGGGGCATCACAGAATGCTGAGGGTGGCAGGGGGGCCCTGCCTTTGAGCCTTGCCCCTGGCCCTCCCTGACACAGTAGTTCAGTGGGGATTCTCAAAAGAGCATGGCCTCAGCTGCAAGATGGTAACAATCTAACAGACCCACCCCTACTGTGGATGGCCACCTTGATCTGCCCTGCCTACTGCCCACTCAACAGGAGAGAAGTCAGACTCAAACCTTTCTGCCCACACCACGGACTAGTACCACAAGCCCCCTCACACCACATGGAGGCCTTCCCAAAACCCACATCTAGCACCTCCATAAACACTAAGCACCATATATGGCAAGACAAACCCCAAACTCCTACTCTGGGTTTCCATGTCCCATGTGCCTGATCCAGCCTCCCCCCTCCAATTTATGTTAATCCCCTCCCCGCTTCATACATAAACACACACTTTCAAAAACAGATTTTCCATAAAGTTCATGGCACCTGACTTTTAAGCACTCCCCCCAGCCTCTTCACTTGCACAACCCACTGAGAGATCTTCTCCAGGGACCAGGCAAGGGCATCAGACACACTATGCTCAGTTTCCCTACTGGAGTGTGATGGCTGACCAGCCACATGTGGCCTGCTTTATGAAGGGGGTGTGTTTATGGGACAGCAGCCTTTTGGAACAGTGAAGGTTGTGCACATGAAGGTGTCAGCACCTTTAATAGCTGCTATGAGGAACTTGTCCCTTGGGCGATTTACCCTCTGGGCCCTAGATCCCCTGGATGGGCCAGCAGGTGGCTAGGGAGGAACTTTGCTCTGGGGGATGGGAGCTCTGACTGTCTGGAAGCTTGTGCTGGAAATTCCATCATTTCTTTAGTTCTCTGCTATGTTACCTATAAAATGAAGGGACATCCGGGCTGGCCTTGGGTTCCTGCAGCTTGACCAGGAAAGGTTCTGGCTGCATTCTCCAGCTCCTATTGCTTTGACCTTTGCCTGCTTTCTAAAGTCTGCATAGACCACTCTGCTCTCCTGGAGAGAGGCCAAGCAGCCCTCACATCTAATCTCCTCTTCTCCTAGGTCTTAGGAAAGTGCATCACTAGCTTTCTGTCTCCCCCAGAGCCTTTGGCACCCTGAGCTGTGTGAGGACTAGACATGGCCCAGCATGTGGCGAGCCAGGCTGGTGGGCCTAGTCCTCTCCCACCCTTCACCATGTGACTTGAGGCAGGGTCCTTCCTCCTCTCCTCTCCCTACATCTAGGTTCCCCAAATGGTGGGGTAGCACAACTGGACTGATGTTCAGTACTGTCCCACCATTTTTACATTTACCTCTGTCAGGGCCATAGGTCCATGTTACAGATGAGTCTAGGGGAGCAAGTGGAACTCAGAGTGTTCATTCACAAATGCATTTGATGTGCCCATCCCTACCTGCCAGCCTCGCCCCCGTTCCACATGCCAGGCTGGAACTAAGCATGAACGGGAAGCGAGAGAGCACATCGACAACCTTCTCCTGCCCTTGCTAACCTCAGGACCTCAGGGAAGGAGAGGAGCTGAACAAGCCAGTAATAAAAGTAGAGAATGATGAAACAGACATGGAAGGTGCTAGAGTGGCTGTGTGAGGGGCAAAACTCTCCTAGGACTGTGACCAATCATGTGACTGTCAGATGGGGTCAAGGAAGCCTCCACTTCCACATTCTGTTAGCCCTGGAAGGAGCTCTGCCTCAGGGAAGCCTGAAGATGAGCAGGTGAGTTGGGCACAGAAAAAATGGGAAAGAAATGCAGAGGATGTAGGGAGGGTGTGGTGGCTACAGACAAGGAGGAGAGTAAAGCGGGGGCGGGGGGTGCTACATTTGTAGCTAAGGAAGCTCCTCTTCCAGGCTAGTGCTGCTGCATAAGCAGGAAGGGGGGTGTAGGACGTGGAAGAGGTGGGGTAAAGATCTGAGGGGATGGAGGAGAACTCCAGCAGGCCACAGAATGGCTGCAGACTGGTCTCTGCTGAAGTCGGGGCCTCATTCAGAGTGATCCACTAGGCCTTTTGGTTCCTACTTTCCTCCAGGCCCTGTGCTGAGCATCAACCTCATGTTGAAAGGGATCCTCTGAACGATCCTCTTGTTTATTTTCTTTTGTGGGAAAAGAATGGATGTCTGGCCCTTCCAGAAACCAAGTCAGCCCACAATGTGCAGTTGTGCCGGCTGTTTACTGTCCAAGGCACGCTGCACAGTTTACGAGGAGAGGCTGCTCCCAGATTATGAACATGGCCCTTCGACTGACACAAAGACACGCTGTGCTGCCCACCAGCCTGGCTCGCCACATGCTGGGCCATGTCTAGTCCTCACACAGCTGAGGTTGCCAAAGGCTCTGGGGGAGTCAAAAAGCTAGTGATGCACTTTCCTAAGACCTGGGAGAAGAGAAGTTAAATGTGAGGGCAGCTTGGCCTCTCTCCAGGAGAGCAGAGTGGTCTATGCAAACTCTAGAAAGCAAGCCTTTTGATAGCCAGCAAGGGTCAAAGCAATAGGAGCTGGAGAATGCAGCCAGAGCCTTTCCTTTTCAAGCTGCAGGGACCCACGGCCAGCCTGGATGTCTCTTCATTGTATAGGTAACACAGCAGAGAACTAAAGAAATGACAGGATTTCCAAAAGTACAAGCTGTAAGACAGAGCTCCCACCTCCCAGACCAAAGTTCCTCCCCAGCCACCCTGCTGGCCATCTGGGCACTCCAGGGATCAGACCTGCTCCTTCCATGCCCCCAACACACATCTCACTGGTGGTCCAAATGCTGCCTCTAACACAGTAAAAGGGCCAACCTCCTATTCACCAGACTGTGGGCCATGGAGCCACTGAGCAGGCTCCAGAACCTCCCAGGGGAGTTGAACTTGATCTTGCTTTTATCTAAATATGTCCTGTGCCTTATCACACAGGAAACCAACTAGCCCCTCTCCCAGGAGACTAAGAAGCCCAGGGCTATGCAGAACTTCCCAGACCCCCACTGTCACACTTCGAGGGACCTGGGGCAGTGAAGGATGAGGTACCCTCAGAACTCTCATGGGCACCCAGCTCTCAGGCTTCCACCTTCTCCATGCAGAATGCCCAGCCAGGCCAGTGGGGAAGGACCACCCTCTTCAAATCATAGGATCTAGGGCTTGGCAGATGGGCTTCTTGCTGTCAAACTATTACTGATATTTTTAAATGGCTTGTTCTCCACTTTTCTTTAATCTCTGTATCTTTCTGTGTCCCAAAAGCTAGAAGAGCCACCTGACTGAGTAAGCACGATTTCTGGGAGGGGTTCCCCAAACACAACAAGTAAGACTTTCCCTCTTTTTGTTTTCTCATAACCAACCAGTTTATCATAATAAAGTAACCTTGTAAAAACCCATCTACTCAGGTCAAGAACTGACTCTACAGCAGCCACTGAGACCCTCCTGGAACCTCATCTCAGACTCAGCCCTCCCCAAAGGTAACCACAAATCCTCTTAAAGTCATCATTTTCTTGCTTTTCCTTGTATGTTTAGCACCCAAAAGCAGATCCCCAGATATCACCATTTAGTTTTGTGTGTTTGTATTTGATAGGTCTTTTAGGTCTCTGAATCCTCAGCCTCCCTTCTCCACCTCTTGCTTTTCAAGACTGTGCATTCCTAGCTCCCTGACCTCTACTGTTTTCCACAGTCACAATTGTGCTGGCTGCCTGTTCATAGTACTGGTCCCCGGGTACGTCCATCCTGACTTCCCTTCAGTGGTGGCTAGATGCAGGGCATAGGTCAGACCCTGGCAAGATGGCAGGTGGCTATGCTTGTCCATCATGTCTGGACCTGTCTCTTTTGGGAGTGTCACCAGCCTTTGGTGCTCAGCATCTACATTGAACTTTTTGTTTTGTTTTTCATTCGTTAGTTGGGACTGACCTTTTCCTTTTAAAAGAAATTTAAAAGCTGGGCATGGTGGCACATGCCTTTAATCCTAGCACTCGGGAGGCAGAGATAGGAGGATGGCCCTGAGTTCGAGGCCACCCTGAGACTCCATAGTGAATTCCAGGTCAGCCTGGGCTACAGTGAGACCCTACCTCTAAAAACCAAAAAAAAAAGAAAGAAAGAAAGAAAGAAAGAAAGAAAGAAAGAAAGAAAGAAAGAAAGAAAGAAAGAAATTTAAATATTATGTATTTATTTATTTGAGAGAGGGAGCAGATAGAGAGAGAGAATGGGCATGCCAAGGTCTGTAGCCACTGCAAATGAACTCTAGATGCATGTGCCACCTTTTGCATCTGGCTTTTGTAAGTACTGGAAATTGAACCTGGGTCCTTTGGCTTCACAGGCAAACAACTTAACTGCTAAGACATCTCCTTAGCCCTCCTTATATTTTTTTCTTAAACAAAGTCTCATATACCCCAAGCTGGTCTCAAACTTGCTACAGTAGAAAATAACCTTAAATTTCTGACCCTCCTATCTCCACGCACCCCGCCCCCCATGCTAGGATTATAGGCCTATGCCACTGTGCCTGGTTTATGCACTGTTAGATCAAACATCATCTCCTGATGCTAGGCAAGGACTCTACCCACTCAGCCACATCCCCACCACTGCTGTGACCTATTTCCAATGCCTTAATTTCTATCATTCAATGGCATAGATTTGGTCCCTGGAGAAGGAGGATAGGGTGTCTCAGGGTTGGAAGAGAAGCAGTGGTGGCACAGGTTTAATCTGTGAAATCTTTTAGCAGTTCTTAAATAAACTCTACAGGGAAATACACTCCAGCTACCCACCCAGATCAAGAAACCTCCCTGCAGCTTCCCTACACACTGGCCATTCTGCCTCTGCTTGTACCCTTCATGGGTTAGGCAGGCCACAGTCAAAGCCAACTCATGCTGTTGATGGAGCTATCTGACTGGTGCTCTAGAGCTCTCCCTGGAGGTGTCCCCCTGCCCCCAAGAAACCAGAAAGAGCCCTTCCCAGTCCTCCCCTGTAAGTCCTCCCAGCAACTCCTTGCCCTCCTCTGACTGTGGTTTCACATAAACTCCATAGCCATGGAGCTGTGGCTGATGTCTGCTCAAAATTCCAAAGCAGGCTTATCTATAATTTTCCAAAGGCTGACAGTCATTTGGAATCCACCAGGTTCAAATGTTAGACTCTACTGGTTCGGCTCATGTCCCAGACTCGCCACATCCCACACCAGCCACGGCCAGTGAAAGCACATGGGCAGATCTCCCATTGAACAACCCCATCATGGGCTGTCCAAAGAAGCCACATTTCACAAACACCCAGAGGTAAGACAGCAGAGATGGATGACATAGCCAGATACCCTGGTCTCCTGGCACTGAGGAGAAGTAGACAACATGAATCAAAAGAACACTGTGGGTCAATTTGAAATTAAAAGTGGGGCATGAAAGGGAGGTCTTGAAGCCATCATCTCTCTCCTTTTCGAAGCCCCTGTCACCCTTGGCAAATGACATCATTTTCCATACAGACTGTCCAGCACCTAACCTCAGTCTTTGCCGGCTTCCTTTTCTCACCCTCACATTCAGTATTCACCAAGTGCAGCCAATAGGCCTCAGCAACATCTCTGCAAACAGTTTACACCTTCCCACTTGCTTTGTACCAGCTGTCTCACCACCAGAATGTTCTGGCCATCACTTATCAACAGCACTGTTCACTTAGCCCCACACCCAGCCTTCAAAGCCCAATGCTCAGACCACCATTCCAATTACCTGGCCTGAATCCTGACCCTCTGCCAAAGCAACTCTGCTCCCAACAGACTCTGAAAGCCATGTTTAGTGAGTAAATGATTGGGCCCATTAATTTCTTAAGCCCCTTCTGTTCTAGGAGCTAAGGAGACCGTAATAAAAGCAAGTGGCAAATCCCTCCACTACACTCAGCAGAGTCACGCAATGAATAAAACAAGTAAGTCAGTTGGGTGGTACATTAGGCGGAGATATAGAGAAAACAAAAACAGGGAGAGAGCTTCTCCAGTGGTGGGGGATGGAGCAGGGGGCCTTGGTACCAATGCTCCATTTGAGGGAAGAGTCAAAGATGTGAAGAAGTGACCCCATGAGGGCATCTGGGAAAATGGGTGAATTAGGAAATGATGAGGGAATGAATGAATGAACAAAATTACTTGAATACAGGGATGAAGGAATGAGAGACCCACAGAATGTGCAAGTAAATGAATGAATAAGGTAAAGATGGAATGCTCAGCAGTGGTCAAAAGGTCTGACTAGAGAAGCCACCACCTATCTCTGCAAAGGCTGACAGCCCCAGCCAGCCTTCTCTAAAATGAGGGTAGTCGGGCATGATGGCGCATGACTTTAATCCCAGCACTCGGGAGGCAGAGGTAGGAGGATCACCATGAGAGTCTACTTATACTGGTAGATGTACTGCATGACCCTGTGAAGTAGTTCTTGGAGTTTTATCTCTTTGTATGCACCCCCAAAGGATTCTGCAGGCTGCACCCAGCTCTCATGCCACAGGGGCCAGGCTGGCGGTACAAAAAGTCCCTGGAAGAGTTTTCAGAAATCTGGCCCTAGTGTCATGTGTACACCAGGTTCAGGGTGGACACTGTACCATGGGCAGCTTCTTCAGACCTCAGAGGAAGAGTCCAGGGTCAAGAGACATGCATGTGGTAGGGCTCCCACCCAGGCTCAGACTCCTGGGGCAGAGGCTGGAGTGAGGTATGTATTCTGCCTCTGTCTTTCCCTGGCCTGATCAAATGGAAAGCAGCCTCTGAACACAGAGGGGACCCAGAATTGCAGAAAGGGGAGCATCCATGTAAGATAGAAGAAGAAAAAGCTCAGAACAGAGCGCGGAGTACTAAAAGTGCAAAGCTCAATGGCAGCAGGAGAAAGGGCAAAGCAATGCAGGCAGGGCTGGACAGTCACCAGGAGAGCAGAGTGGACATTAGAGCCTCTGATGGTTGATAACGCAAGTTCAAATCCAAGCTCTGCAGCCTCCGGTCAGCTACCTAAGATCTTTGAGCCCCAGCCTTCTCTAAAATGAGGGTAGTCGGGCATGATGGTGCATGACTTTAATCCCAGCACTCGGGAGGCAGAGGTAGGAGGATCACCATGAAGTTGAGGCCACCCTGAGATTACATAGTGAATTCCAGGTCAGTCTGGACTAGCATAAAACCCTACCTCAAAAAACCAAAATAAGTAAATAAAATAGTGCAATCATAAGTGCCTTCCAGAAAGTCAAAGAAAGTGATGTTGACAAGGCACTGTGCCTAATCCTGGTACATAGTAAACAGTAAGTGATAGTCATCAGTAATATGTCCTAACATGTTATTAATAATATCATTGGTAATACTAACTAATGAAATAATGCTTCAATTATCTTATAATGTTAGTAGGTATCATAAGCTCAATCTAAGCGAACAATGGGTTGGAGCCAATAAAAAATAGCTAATGTTTATTTCTTCATTAAACAAAGGGTTGAAAAACAGGAAGAGGACTAGGGAATAGCTCAGCAGTTAAAGATGCTTACTTGCAAAGTCTGGCAGCCTGGGTTCAGTTATCAGACACCCATGTAAAGCTGGATGCAAAAAGTGGTGTGAGCACCTGATGTTCCTATTGCAGCAGCAAGAGACTCTGGCATGTGCACATACACATGTAAATAAGTGACTAAATCTTTTTTTCTCAATTTTTATTAACATTTTCCATGATTATAAAAAGTATCCCATGGTAATACCCACCATCCCCCACCACCACTTTCCACTTTGAAATTCCATTCTCCATCATATCCCCTCCCCATCTCAATCAGTCTCTCTTTTATTTTGATGTCATGAGCTTTTCCTCCTCTTATGATGGTCTTGTGTAGGTAGTGTCAGGCACTGTGAGGTCGGATATCCAGGCCATGTTATGTCTGGAGGGAGCACGTTGTAAGGAGTCCTACCCTTCCTTTGGCTCTTACATTCTTTCCACCACCTCTTCCGCATTAGACCCTGAGCCTTGGAAGGTGTGATCGAGATGTTACTCAGTATGCCAGTCACTTCTTTCCAGCACTATGATACCTTCTGAGTCATCCCAAAGTCAATGCCATCTGAAAAGAGAAGATTCTCTACCATCCCTGATACTGAAAAATTAAAACAGGGGTAGTCATGAGCCCTAGTGGTGTAACATCTGCTGATGTCTAGAAAAATGTATATACTATGCTTATCAAACTGCCCAGTAAGCACTTCTCTTAATATTTATACCCTTATATTAACACTACTCTCACTTTAGGTAGACTAAATCTTATAAATAAATAACAGGAATAACAGGGGCTAGGGAAATAGCTCACTTGGTAAAGTGCTGGTCTTACAAGCATGAAGACATAGGTTTGATCCCCAATACCCATATAACAACAGCTGTTCACAGTAGTGCACACAGTAGTGTAATCCCAGGACTAGTAAAGCAGATCACTAAACTCACTGGCCAGCCAGTGTAGCCTACTTGTCAAGCGTCAGGCCATTAAGAGCCCCTGTTTCAAAAGAAAAAAAAGAAAGAAAGAAAAGAGAACACAGGTTGACAGTACCTTCTCTGAGAAGTGGCACCTGAGGTTGTGTTCTAGCTGCCAAATGCACACATGCATGCATGCACACACATGCATGCATACATACACACACATGCACATGACACACATGCATTCACACACACATGCGCACACACGCGCTCACACACACACACATGCATACACACACCAAAAAGATGAAGACCCCAATGCGCTGCTGAGATGCCAGTTAGTGGACTGTCAGGCTGTGGACTTGCCTCTGGCTGCACAGGGATAGCTGGGTGGATGTGGGGAAGTGGCCAGCCAGGTTTATGAGGGACTGAAACCCCATTTGCTTGATCTGCGCCAGAGGAAGCTGCAGCCACCTGTGTCATCACACAATCTCCAGGATAGGCCTAATTCAGGAAGCAGAAAAACTGGGTGAGGGTCCAGAGGACAGAGCTGTGCTTGGAGGAGAGGGAAAGGCTACACAGAGGGAGGTCCAGCTCTGTACCAGGAAAAGCTTTCCTTCATGTCAACAGATCATTCTCCAGAAATTAGACACTCTATAAGGAAGGGGCTCCTCAACACCAAGGGTATGCTGAAAAGAACCTGCATGAGCTCCTCCATGCCAAGAAGGGCTTTTCCCCAGAAGGGAGGGTGATCTCCATCAGTGTCTGGCTGTTTCAGACCTGACCCATGACATTTACTCTGCTTGGAGTCTTGGGAATACAAAGATTTCTTATCCATCATCCATCCATCCATCCATCCATCCATCCATCCATCCATCTATCCATCCACTCCTGTTCTACTGTGCTTAGTGCCAAGAATACAGCAAACAGGAAATCTGCACCCTGAAGCATACACCTCAGGGCAGCGGTCCTCAAATGGAATATGCATCACCAGCACACAGACAAGAATGAAATCCAACCCTTAACTCATACCACTACAAAAAATTTACTAAAAATGAGTATAAGAACTAAATTTAAACAACCCAAACTATAAAACTCCTAGAACAAAATAAAATAGATACATTTCTAATCCTTAAATTAGATTATGGGTTGTCAGACTGATACCCAAAGTATAAGCATCAAAAAAAGGTAAATTGGACTTGATCATAATTTTAAGTGTTGGTGTTCCCAAGGCTACCACCTATCAAGAAAATGAAAAGTCAGGATGAGAGAGATCATCTATGTCCTATATTACAAGAGGCTTGTATTTGGAACTGATTAAAAACATGTGAAACTCAATAGTCAATAAATAAACTAAATTTCAATAAATGAAACTTGAAAGGATACTTTTTCCAGAAAAGAAGGAAATGGCCAAAACAAGCACTTCAAAAGATGCTGAGCACCATCAATCATTGGGGAAATGCAAATGAAAACCTCTTCACACTTGGAAAGAGGTTACAGGGGAAAAAAATGTCATATAACAATACAGTTTGAGAAAAAGAATGCCTAGCATTGCCTCCAGAAGTTAGCCATAGAACTCTGTATTGGAGCTGGACCAAGATGGAGCAGCTTAATTTTCTCGTGGTCAACTTCACCCTGAGTCCCCATGACAAGGTCTACAGATGGAGCAGCATCATGAGTTGAAGGGAAATTTCAACATGAACACCGTAGAAGACAGCTTCAGGTCACTGAAATGAACTTCCAGACCAGGCACAGTGATGGAGGAAGGGATTTATTGAAGATAGAGGGGAAGTTCCATAATGGCAGAAGAAGCTGGCCTGCTTTCACAGGTCCAAGCAAAGAGAGAAAAGCCACATTCCACAACCCAAAAGCCACACCACACAACACACTTAGGAATTTCAGGCAAAACTCAGGCACTTTGCATATCTTTAGACTGGAATTCCAATCTACCCCCACACCTTAGGGCTGGAACCTAGGATCCTTCCAGTGATGCCTCCTCAAGCCAGGTGGCTTCAGATCGAAATTCCAAACTTTAATAAAATTCTGAATATAGTGGGGGCCATCCATTCACACTACCACATTTCATCTCTGGCCCCCAGTAGATTTATAACTATCTCACATCAAAGGTCCCCACAGTGTTTACCAACTTAAGGTAGTTCCAAAGTCCTAAGTCTCATCTGAAATTTAAGAGTGTTTCTTAGCTGTGAGTCCTGACAAATCAAACAAATTATACACTTTCAACATATAAGGGCACAGAGTAAACATTTTCAACTGATATAAGGCATAGCAAGGAGAGAAAACTCAATAACCATCAAGCAAACATCAAACTTCTGGAGTTCAAGTCCAATATAACCAGTGACTGACAGTCTCTGGATTTTCCAATTCCACCCCTTCCGCTGGGCAAAGTAGCCAAGGAAAACTTCCATCACTATCCAACCTCCATGGTAGCCCTTACACAGTCCTGGTATATCAAAAATATCTTCGGGTCTCCATGCAAACTATGGTCCATCTTCCAGTGGCGTTGCCAGCCTATCAGAGTCAATATGACCTGCCTTGTGCTGCATCTCAGCAGCAGCTCCTGAAACCACGTGTGCACTTCATGACCCACTCCAAGCATTTTTCATGCTTCCAAAACCAATACCAGGTGTGCAGGGACAAAATAAGTCATCAACTCCTTTGCAAAAGAGTTTACATGCCTTTCCTCAGACATCCTTTCTGTCGTTTTAATGTAAAGCAGTTGGGCCATCTTCCTTAAGATTGCTAATGTGTTTGACAATAGCTTCAGCAACTAGTCTCTGTGCCAGTAATTTTACACTTGTTTGAGTTTTTCCAACTTAAAATCTTAAATCTCTCAGTCCCAGATCTTTAGCCAAGCACATCAGTCCATTAAAAATTTAACCTTGGGCTGGAGAGATGGCTTAGCGGTTAAGCGCTTGCCTGTGAAGCCTAAGGACCCCGGTTCGAGGCTCAGTTCCCCAAGTCCCACGTTAGCCAGATGCACAAGGGGGCGCACGCGTCTGGAGTTCGTTTGCAGAGGCTGGAAGCCCTGGCGCGCCCATTCTCTCTCTCTCCCTCTATCTGTCTTTCTCTCTGTCTCTGTCGCTCTCAAATAAATAAATTAAAAAAAAAAATTTAACCTTGATCAAACTCTCTTGGCCTGGGCAGCAGAACACAGCCAGTTCTTATGCCAGTAGCCCAGTTCCAACAAAGCCCTCAGCAGTCTTTCTTTCCCCTTAGAAAGTTCATAAGCCCAGCTTCCAAATACAGTTCTCTCTGCACTTAGCATTCTCATACTTTCATCAGAATAGCCCATAAAACTTGGCTTACCTCTACAGAAGATATCTTCAGTTGCAAGGACCAAGTCCATGCCCATCCCTCCAAAACAAAAGTTCCAAAAGGCAAAAAATCCACATGGTTAGATGCATCTCAGCCCATTCCTCAGTACCAATTCTGTAGTAGACAGCCTCGGGTTGCTGTATGAACTTCTAAACCAGGCACAGTGGTGGAGAAAGGGATATTTATTGAAGCTTACAGGTCCAGGAGAAGTTCCATAAGGCTGGCCCACTTCCACAGGACCAGGCAGACTGAGCAAAGCCTCAAGCTACACCAGTGCCATAAACAAGCAAGCATACTTTTTAAACTCCAGCCAGAGCTCAAGCACTCCACATACCTTAACACTGTAATTTCAAATCCAGCATCATACCTTAGGGCTGAATTCTAGGATCTTCCCCAGTGGAACTGCCTCCAGATGGCTGTAGATCTAAATTACAAACTCCAGCCAAATCCTGAATATCCTGGGGGACATCCATTCAAACTACTACAGATGCCTACCCTGACCACAAGACTTGCTTGGCTCTGACTACCAGACTGAACCTAAAGATCGATGCCACCAAGTTCAGATGTGGTTCAAGTTATGCGGGTGCTGCTGCAACCCCGACTGCCCCAAGTGCAGTGGCTGCTGGGCCAGGCACAGACACACTACACCCACCTCAGGATCCTGACCTACCATACCATGGTACTTGGGGACAGACCTTGGTATTTCCTGCCCTATAAAGATCCCAATTGATTCTACTGCATGAGGTTGAGGCTCTCCAAGAGCCAACAGGACAAGGCCAAACCCGAGCTTCCCAACCACTGGAAACCTTGCAGAGGCTCTTTGGCTCTGCTTGGACATCTAGGCAGTAAGTTGAAGAAGGTGTAGCCGCCAAGGACAAGCCAGCCCCCATATGCTTCTGAGTCTACAGGGCAACCTGGGGATCCCAGGGGCTCTTGCCTGCAGGATGCCTGACTTCCCAGTCTGCTGCTCTGGCAGTTCTGAGACTGCCCCATGCAACCCAAGCAGGCCTTGAAATCACTATGTAGTTGAGGTTGGTCTTGAACTCTTGATCCTCCTGCCTCTACTTCTAAAATGCTGAGATTTCACAGCTCTGCCATCCTACCTAGATTTTTTTTTTGGAGGGGGGGAACTGTAGCCCAGCTTGTAGCAAGCCTCCAGCCTGATCTTCTTATGCTGGTATGAGAGGCCTGGCCTACCAGCATTCTTGTGTGTTTTTTGAGAAAAGGTCTTACTTAAACTCAGGCTGACATGGAACTCACTCTACTCCAGGCTGGCCTCAGATTCACAGCGATCCTCCTACCTCAGCCTCTTGAGTACAAGGGTCTAAGGTACGAGCCATCATGCTGAGTTTGGGAGCCTTTTTGACATTTGTTTTATGCCTGTGAAAGACTTGAAGATTTCACTTTCCTGATCAGCATGTTCCCCAATTAGCACTGAACATTAAAAACCTTTTTGTCCTTTTTAAATTCTATTTTCTGTTAAATTTTATTTGTTTGCTAAAGAAAAAGAGAATAGGCATCCCACTGCTTCTTGGTGATGCAAACAAACTTCAAACTCATGCACCACTTTGTATGCCTGACTTTGCATGTGTGCTGGGGAATTGAGCCCTAGCTGGCAAGCTTTGCAAGCAAGTACTTTTAACTGCTAAGCCATCTTCCCAACCCCTTTTAATCCATTTTCTTTCATCTGAATTTATCCTTCTATCCTCACAATGAAAGTGTCTCAAACATTTTTTCCTATGTGTGTTTTTTTTCTTTTTGGTAACTATGTGTTTTGTGCCTAATTATTTGATTTGAGGCTGTCTCTTGCACCACCCTGTCCCAGTGTTGGTAGCATTTCTTGCAAGGTTTATTTTAGTGTGTGTGTGTGTGTGTGTGTGTGTTTCAAGATAGGGTCTCATTGTAGCCCAGGCTGACCTGGAATTCACCATGTCTTGTCAGGGTAGCCTTGAATTCATGGCGATTCTCCCACCTCTGCCTCCTGAGTGCTGGGATTAAGGGCATGCACCACCATGCCCAGACTATTTTAGTGCTGTTAGAGTTGCTTCTCAGAGATCTGTTTGGGTTTTCATTTGTATCAGTGGCAAATTGATAAACAAAATTATTGGTAGAAGTTTTTTTCTTTTAAAATTAACCATAGAGTTACCGTTTGATATAGCAATTTCACTTAGGTGTATATATATCAGTAAGAACAGAAAATAGTGGGGTGTGATGGCGCATGCCTTTAATTCCAACACTTAGGCTGAAAAAGGAGGATTGCCATGAGTTTGAGGCCACCCCAAGACTAGATAGTGAATTCCAGGTCAGCCTGGGCTAGAATAAGACCCTGCCTTGAAAAACAAAAACCAAGAAAAAAGAACAGAAAACATACATCCACACAAAAACTTGATTTTCAAATGTTCATCTCAGAATTCTTCATAATAACCAGTGTAGAAATGACCTAAATGTCCATTGCTGGACAAACATCTGACCACAAGCAGCTTATGGGAGGAAGGGGCTTGTTTTAGGCTTATACAATCCAGGGGAAGTTGCATCATGATGGAAGAACCTGACTGACTTCCATAGATGCATAACAGAGAAAGAAAAACACCAAACTCCAGTAAGCACTAAGAGCCGGAGCTCAAGCTGACTGTTTACACACCTTAGGACTGGACTTGAGATCCATCCCAGTGACCATCTCCTCCAGCGGGCTGCTCAAAGACTTAAACAGGAAGATTAACCTTAATCAAAAATCCCTGAGGAGGCCACAGAGATTGTTTAGTGGTTAAGACGCTTGCCAGTGAAGCCTAAGGACCCATGTTTGACTCTCCAGGTCCTGTATAAGCCAGACGCACAAGACACAAGCACATGAGGTCGCCCATGTGGTGCACACATCTGGAGTTCAAATGCAGTAGCCTTGGCACACCACTTCTCTCTCTTGCTCTTGCTCTCTCATTAAAAAAAAAAAAGGCCAGTCTGTTGGGCTTGCCTCAAAAAACCATCTCTGAGGCTGTGGGGGACATACATTCAAACCATAACAGGTAAAGCGATGAGCCAGAAAAAGGGATGAGGTTCTGTGAAGGACACTTGGGTTTTGAAAGCTATGCTACATGAAAGAAGCTAGGCACAAATGACCACATATTTCATGGTTTCATCTACATGAAATTCCAGAATGAAAAGCCTACATAGATAGTAGATTGCATGAGTGAGGGTCAGGGAGGAGGAAGAGCAGAAGAAAAGGTGCTTCTGTGTGAAGTGGTGTGTCCTAAACTTGACGCTGGTGATGACTTCCCAACCCTGAACATGGGAAAGGCTAGTAAAACTATAAAATGGTGGCTTGTATGGTACATGAATTATGTCCCAATCAAGCTCACATACATACCCAAGGGGCACTTGGAATTGTCACTGCCAGGCACAGGTCCCAGCTGCAAACTTAAAGCAGCCTGGAACAGGGTCAGAGTGTGTGCAGCAACCAGTGCCTCCCACGCCTCGCACACAGCCTGATGTTTCTTGTCTCTCGTTGTCTTCACTACAGTCCTGGGGAACAGTTATTAAAGGTTCACAGCCTTGTGTCCTCAATTCCAAAATCCAAGAAGATCAAAAAGTGGAGCGCTTTTCCTAGAAATTTGGAGCAAACTAATTTCATGTCACAGAACATGATCTGAACCTGAAGGCAGCATAGGATCATCATGGATCCTATATAATACAAGAATTCATATAGTTCACTGCAAAAATCTGGTTTTGCTCATGGGCTATTTGCCTTAACCAGCCACAGGTCTTTTACAAAATAGAATATATATGATGTTGCTTTCTTAAAATCTGAAAAAAAAAATCTGACATCCAAACACATCTGACCCCAACATAAAAGACTTTGAACCCATATTTTTCCCATTTTATAGACAGAGTGAACTGAATCCAAGAAGGGTAAAATAGTCTCACTGAAGTTCCAGAGTCTCGCCAAGTCCTGATCTTTCCTACAGGCAGGAAGACCCTGGTACCTGTGCAGATCCTCCTCTGCTACCCTTGCCGACCCAGAGAGACTCAAGGGCTTCCCTGTGCCTCACTGAGCAGAAGCCTATGACTTAGGCCCATTGGGGGCCAACTCTTCGCAGAGCCAGAGCCTGAGCTAGAGCTCCTTAGTGAGCCCTCTGCCAGCCAGACCTCCCCCCCCCCCCCCCCCCCCCGCACATCGCCCCCAGCTGCAAATGGAAAATCCAGGAAGGTGGTCTGCTTTAGCGGCAGATGTCAGCCTCCACTGGCCAGCAAGGACAGTGCAGTTCCACTGGGAAGGCAGCTACAGAGCCCGGCTGAAGGGTGGCTGCAGGACTGCAAACACAGTAGGTGGAATAGCAGAGGAGATTAATTCCATACAGTATGACGCCTAAGAAATGTCTCGTTGGCAGAAGCAATGAAGATGGCAAGCAGAGCGCCTTCCCGCCATGCTTGGCGCCTGCTTGTGGCATCTGTTAATATAATTAATAGCAATAATAGCAGCTACTATTTAATGAATCCCAGCTCTAGGCCAGTGTCTGGACTTCACACTTCTCAGACGCGACCAACCTCCAGGGTGTGAAGCAGTGGTGTCCCATTATTCAAAAGAGATATTCCAAGAGATGCCACGAATAGGCCCCAGCTGAGCAGGGCTGCCCCAGCTCCACTGACTCCCAACACCAGCTCTTCACCACCTCACCCAAAGGAATGTTGGGCAAAAGCCCATGAGAAGCTGAACCACTCCACCAGAGTGGAAGGGTACCCATACCCCAACTCAGCTTCCTTCCTTTCCTCCCATTTTAGGATGAAAAATATCTCCAGCTTGGTAGCCCTCGGCAAGTTTCCTCTCAAGCTTCTACAACCAATTTCCTACCCATTTCACAAATGAAGTGACTGAGGCCTGAAGAGGCAAGTCGATGTTCCAGACCACACACTCAGGTCTTTCTCCTCCGCTGTGTGGCCTTCAGCCACATGCCAGTCCCTGCAGGTCCACGGCGAAGGAAAATCTGAGAGGGAGAACCACGACCCCTCTTCTTCAGTGGACAGAAACAGCCTAAGCTGAGTGCAGTCAGGGCAGGACCTGTGCCTAGGCCTACCATACAGTCAGACTCTCATTCAAAACCCTTCACATGCCCTCCTCTGGCTCCTACTGGGCAAGGGACGAGACCATCGCTGACTCCCAGGAGATCAGTCTAGGTGGCCAATTTACAACCCATTATTTCATCCCAAGCTATTGCAAGTTACATAGCAACCTGCTACAATCTCAGATCTGGCTAGGGGGGTGTGGCGGGGGGCAGGGGACACAGAGGGATCCCTGAGCTGCAGAGAGAACCCAGAGAGGGAAAACTTCATGAAGAAGGAAGCATCTGAGCTGAGAGTCAAGGGAAGAGTGGACCTTGGTCCAGTGCACAAGATGAAGGATGGCACCCCAGGCCCAGGTACTGCAAATGTATGGCCCAACAGAAAAAACAATGGGGATCCCTAAGCAGGCTGGGATACCTGGTGTGCAGAGCAGAATCCTGGACTCCAGACCTACCAGGGATCCCCTCACCCAAATGGCAGCGGGTAGTGACAGTCCGAAGAACCAGTATGGGTGTGAGGGTACTTCTTACGGCCTGGATGCCTACTCAGCCGTGCTGGCAGGAGAGAAGGCCTACCCCAAGTGGCTCGGAAGTCCAGCAGCCTCTGTGGCTCTGACCAGCAGTGACGAGGACATCTCCTGGTCGTTAATCACAGCATGTGTTAATGTTTGATAAATTGCCCAACAGTTGCATTAGCTAATAACTCTCCGAACAAAACCAGAGAATTCATCTGTTTTTATAAGAGGCCCAAGAGCATCCTGGGAACAGGCACGGTGGTCGTGAATAAAAGAGAAACATTCATTTATGGTAATTGGTTTCAGCTCCTCACTTGGCTGCTTGTCCTGACCTAAATGTATCCAGTTGTTCCCTCGGCCTGGCTCTGGTTTGGGGGTCACTCCTAATGGTTTAATTCAACAAAAAATGCCTGCCATTTCCTGTAACCTCTGTCTTGTTCCACCCTCCTCCCAAATGGTTTTCTTGCAAGCAGCATCTCTTCAATCCCTCGGTGAGCTGTTTCCTTCTCAGGGAACAAAGTCAAGATTGTTGACAGAGAAAAAGGGTCTTAACTCCAAGCCAAGAGAAAAGGATGGGGGAGGGGACACACGAAGGTAATAATCATTTGTTTGTCTTCCACCAGGACTTCACAAAGCAGGTTTTGTCCGAGGCTGGTGGTCAGGGACTCTGACACAGAACATGGCCCTGGTGACCAAGGGCAATTTATGGGGAGGGAGCGAACACAAATCCTCATTCATGGGGCCGCCGTGAAGGAAGTGACTAGGAGGAGCATTTGTGCCCAGCCAGCCAGGCCCTCCTTGGGTCCCTCCCACGGGTCTGAGGGTGTGGAGGGCTGGGGAGAGGCTCGCTGGGTGCTGTGAGTTTTGGCCAAACTTCAAACCAAACCCCGAGTGTGGCTCTTCTCCACCAGGCTTTCTTTTCCACTCGTAAGCACATGACCTGGTGCAGAGAAGTGCCCAGAGAGGCCTGGCCCTGGGGGTGCGGAGCTGGGCCGGGTGAGCCTCAGGTGGATTTATGAGCTCTGCTGGCATGCTTGTTCCCTCCCCCAGCCCCACACGCACTAGGGAGGGGCAGGGCGAGGGTGGGAGAGGGTCTGGAATACATTGCTCTGCAGTCCATGGGGACATCTTGTAAACTTTGTTGGGATGCATCTGGTAGAAAGGCGTTGTATAAATATTAGATCATTATCAGTGTATTGTGTTTCCCGCTCGGGCGGAGGAGGGGCCAGCAGACCCCAGATGCCTTTTGTCAAGCAGACAGGGATGGCTTGGCAGAGTCCTTAAAGGGTCGCAGCTTGCTCCTGAGCAGTCTTGAGAGGGCCCACAACCTGGAGAGAGCAGAGGTGACTGCCAGCCTAGTTGAGCAGTCTGTGAGGCCTCTGCCACCAGACTGCAGGGCAACTGGGAGCAGGGACTGAGCTGGACAAGTGGAATAGAGAAGGCCAGTGGGTACACACAAGCTGGGGCCTTTTGTCTCCTGTGTGACCCTGCACATTGCTGAGGTCCTTCTCCATCCGTAGGAACATCAGGAGATCTGGCCTTGTGATCTTTATGAACACCTGGCTGGTGTCACCATATGCTAGGTGCTAGAGACACCCAGGAAGTTGGAGCCAACTCTACAACATCCGGGCTTCCCAGGTGGAATGTGGGCTGGGTATTCTGAACTATCCAGTTCTTTCACACCTGCAGGGCATTCAGAGTCCTGCATCCCAGGGAAATGTGTGTACCCCAACTCTAAAGGATCCTGTACAAACCAATTGCAAAGCACTCTTCCAAATGTAGGGCGGTGGTATACTGGCAACCGCAGATCACAGTCAACCCCATCTTCGCCATCCGCACCAAAACCCTCCCCTGCTGGTCTAGACTCCTGTGTGTGGCTCTCCACAGCAACCTAGAGGAGAAGACAGCCCTAACATCTCTGTGGATATGGGGTCCAGGATTCTGTCCTATGTGCTAGCCACTCTAATCTGCCGTGGGGTCCCTTGTCTTCCCCCTCTGGACCAGGACTAGGCTGTACCTGGATCTGGGGAGCTGTCTTCCAACTTGTCCACCTGGCCAAGGACCATTCCCCCAGTACGTGGAGATCTGACCCCCCCCATGTATACTGTAGCATGCACACACCCATACACCCATGCATACATGTATACATGTAAATGCACAAAATTAACAAAAAGGACTGGGGAGAATGCTCAGTGATTAAGAGCACTTGCTTGCAAAGTCTGTCAGCCCAGGTTCAATTCCCCAGACACCTTCATAAAGCCAAATGCAAAAAAGAGTCACAAGCATCAGTCATTTGTTTGCAGTGGCAAGAGACTTTGACTTGCCCCTTACGTGCACACACACACACACACACACACACACACACACACACACAATTTTAACAAAGGACTGGGGGAGCTTTTGCAAGGGGCTGTGAGCCCCGCAAGTGACAAAGAATTTGACTAGGAGACCCTCTGAAGAGAAGCCTTGCTATCTATGATAGTGTTGACCTACCTCACTGGTGTGTGGGGAGCATGTCTAACCAGGAAGCTACTGTGATGAGGATGAGGATGAGGATGATGGTGGTGGTGGTGGAAATGATAACATTCATTCACTCACTTATTCAATCCCCTATCTCAGTGCCAGGGCACTGCCCTCTTGCCACTCTGCATTGCCTTCCATAGCCCAGTAACTTGGCCTCTGCCCTCATGAGATTGCATTCAGTCCCCTCAGAGACTCCACAAGGAAGACATGGTAATTGTCTCTCAGGAAAAGTAAAGCACAAAGATGTGGCAACATTTGCTCTAAACCACATAACCAGGAAGTGAAAAGTCTCAAGGCTGAGTTTGTAGCTGGGATGGCAGACATCTTGTTTGTTTGTTTATTTGTTTGTTTGTTTTTGAGGTAGGGTCTCACTCTAGCCCAGGCTGACCTGGAATTCACTCTGTATTCTCAGGGTGGCCTGAAACTCACAGCAATCTTCCTACCTCTGCCTCCCAAGTGCTGGGATTAAAGGCGTGCGCCACCACGCCCGGTGGCAGACACCGTTGAGATCTCCATGGTCTCCAAGGTCACCAGGAGGCCCAGATTCCAAAGCTGGCTCCATGGCACTCTCATCTGGAGCTATGAGCAGTCCCTCTCCAGGACAGTCATGGGAGGGAATTCTCTCTTGTACCGGCAAGTTGAGGCTCTCTTGTCCTGACTAAGCTCTGTGAAGCTAGAATACTTCATTTTGTAGTTGGAGAAGCTGGGGCACTATGGCCTTACATGACCAGATCACTGAGGCATATCCAGAAGAGGTATGGGGACACAGGAGCCGAGCACCAAGGAACAGTGAGGGGCTGGGCTGTTTAGTCTCTCGACAGAGCCCATGAGGACACTCTGCAGGTAGGGAGCAAATATAAGTGTGGCCCCCAGGGACACAAGGTCAAACTTGGGATTAGGCATGTACCAACTAGTCTAAGCCATAGGTGACTTCCCTGCCAGGTCATGTCCAGCCATGCCTTGATTACCTTCAGGAACAGAAAGTTCATTCCCTGCCAGGGTGGCCAGGATGAAACTGCTCTGATATTAGCTCCATCACTGGAAGCATTTTTGATGAAGAAACAGCAGAGAACATAGAGGAGGCTGGGCTAGAGCTGCAGGGCCATAACGGAAGCTGTGAACCTATCAGCAAGAGCTCAGTTTTGTTCCTGACACCTGGACCCTCCCTTTTTCCAGTGGCCAATGTGTATTAAGTACGTCATAGTTCACACACGTCCAGATGCGTCCCTTAAGTACCCTGACAGGCATTCAAGCAACGTGAGTTGGAGGGTGCAAAGGAAGTGGGCCCCTGTCTCAGTCATCCAGCTGCAAAGAAGCTCTTCCAGGACCTGAGCCCAAACCTCCCCTGCCCCATTCTGCTGCAGTGGTACTAGCCCAGTCACCACAAGTCCACCCATACAGGGTGCCTGCTACACACAACACTATGGCCACTTCCAAATCCAGAAAATGGGGAACCCCAAGCCCCCAGGATTTGGGGCTCTGCTATTTCCAGGTTGATCAGCTCTTCTGGCCCTGCTGTCCTCCCCAAACTCCCCCACGGTCATTTCCCAAGCAAACAAATCCACATCACCAGCTCTAGCAGGTGAGTGCTAGCTGCTCACAGTGCCACCAAAGGCTGTGTGCCCTGCCCAGCCAGGGACAATCTTGCCCTTTCCTGAAGTTCAGATTACAGTCGGGTCCCTGCCTCATCAGAATTAAACTCTTGACATCTCAGAGCTCCTCCATGTCCCGAAGCTCCAGAAGCCAGAGAGGAGAGACAGAGAAGCAGACTGGGGACCAAAGACAAGTATGGGAATGGCCCAACAACCAGGACATATCCTTCCTCTCAACAAAGCCCACCTCAGTGCTTTGTGAGCTGAGCAGAAAGGGAAGGGCAAAGTAAAGTGTAAAGCAGTGGCTTTCATTCTTCCTGCCCAGAAAGTGGTGAATGCTAAGGGAGAAACATTTCCTCATACACCTGGGACAAAGTCCTGGGTCTGAGACTGTTAGCCTCACATCTCCCCAACTTTTGAGTTGCTCTTCCCTCAGCCCTAAACTGTGGGTAACAGTAGGGCCTCATCCACAAAGTGCTTGTGAGGTATCTGAGCGGTACACATTGCAGACCTCGCCTGGAGCTGTGGAGATGTCTCAGTGGTTAAAAGGGCAGCAAGCCTGCTGACTGGAGTTCAGGTCCCCAGTACCCACATAAAGCAGGACACAAAAGTGACATATGCATCTATAATCCCAAACTGCCTATGACAATAGCAGGCAGTGTCAGGAAAACCCCAAAATACCAGGGGCAAACAGTAAGAGAGACCCTGTCTCAAATAAGGTAGAAGGTGAGAACTAACACTCCAAAGTCATCCTCTGACTTCTACACATGTGCTATGCCATGAGTACACACACACACACACACACACACACACAAACACACACACACACACACACACGTCAATTCTGATAGCCCTGAGGCCCTGGGAACCCTGACTGTGCCCACTTCACCAACCTGTCCGAGAGACCCCAATGGGGTGTCACTGACTACTCCCCCAGTCTTTGGATACCCAGTTCATTGAGAGTGGGAATGCAGCACCCATCTCTCCATAGCCCTCCAGGTAAATCCGATAGATGCTAGAGACCCAAAGGTCACTGGATTCCTAGCAGGACACGAAGAACACCATGACAGAGCTGGTTTCCATTGCACTGGCCTCACCCTGTCTGTGGTTCTGTCTCCTTAGGTGTAAAGTGGGCCTGAGGGTCCCAAGCACTCCACACAGAGAAGACATGAGGTACCTTTTCAACAGCAACAGTCTGGGTCCCTGGTGGACACCTCAATGTCTCTGAGCCACCAGAGAAAAGGGAGACCTGAAGAAGAATGGATTCCTACAAGTTCCTGGGAAAGCCGTCCCAGGTCCAGCTAGCAGAATCTCTAGTAAGCACAAACAAAAAGGAAATATGGGAGGCCTCTCTCTGTCCCAGAAAAGTCCAGAAGCCAACAAGGAGGAAGGCTTTCTAGATAGGCCCTACCCCGAGAGTCTCCAGAACAGTATCACACAGCCTTGGCTCACTTCCCACAGACAGATAGACACGCACACACACAAGCACACACACACACGCACAGCACAAATGTGGGAGGACTTATGCACGGTCCCCGCCATGGGAGCCAGCCATCTCTCTCAGCCAGCCACCCCCTAATTTTTCCAATGTGGCTGAGATCTAGGGAGGAAGAAAGGGTGGGAGGAGGCCACCTCCACTGATGGCTCCTTCATAGCCCACCATCAAGTGCTTAACTCAGGATGGCCAGACTCCGGAAACCACCAGTGCCACACTGCAGGCACCGGGGGAGACTCAGGATGGCCTAGGAACTGTCCCAGCTGGTCGGCACCAAACAGCCGTAGATGAGCCCAGGCAGCCAGAAGAGGCCTGGCAGCTCTGGAACAGGCCTGAGCCCGAAAATAACAAGCTTGCTGCCTTCCAATCCCCACCCAACCCCAGTGTCTTGCCAGGCTAGCTAGAGGCCCTTGGTGTGGCAGGGCCTCCTGGGAAGGAAAGATGGAGAGGGAGGTGGGTGACTCAGACTGCTCCCCCTCCTGGTGGCCCATGTGGCAAGTCTCCATGGCAGAGCTTAGATGAGGGAGTCTAAGGATCACTCAATACGCCAAGAAAACTGGGCTTTGACTTCAAGTCTCCCACGGGCTGGCTGTGTGATCCTGGGTAGGATCTTGTGTGTGGCATAAAGCAAAGGCTCCAGGTAGTGGGCACATGGATGGATGGATGGATGGATGGATGGATGGATGGATGGATGGATGGATCAGTGAACAGATGAGTGGGTGGCTGGGTGGAACAGGGATGGGGGCGTAGATGAATGGATAGAGTTAGGTACACGGGTGGGTAGGTGTGCAGTTGGATGGCTGGATTCGTGGGGAGATGGATGAGCAGATGAATAGAGAAGTCATGGATAGAAGGATGGATGGACCTGTGATGGATAAAAGAATATTTTATTGAATTGATTCTTATAAACCTTCTGGCATATAAAAGGATGAAGAGATAGCTCTCTTTCCTAAGTCATTAACAAGCACTTGAGGCATGAGAGGTAAAGTGACCTGTTTAAGGTCACCTGGAAGATGGACAGCAATTTTAGGACCAGAAGCAAAGGCTCCTATCTTCTACCCAGCACACTTCCCACTCCATCGCACTTGTCTCTGTCAGCTTCTTGTTCCTTTCCCCCTCTGCTGAAAGAAAGAATAGGAAAAGGAGAGAGAAAAACAGGAAGGAGAGAACCAATCATGGTTTTGTGGTCAAAGCCTGGGTTCTGGCCTGTCTCTGAACACAGATAAGTTACTCACTTGTTTTAGCCCTTTTCTCTGTCAGTAAAAGGGTCTTGACCACACTCCAGAAAAGTGGGAGGAGGGAGAAAGGAGTCATTTGTTTGTGGCACCCCACTCATTGAGTGATTATTTTGCCTGCCAAACAGAAATGAATTTGAATGCTGGGACAGAACTGCCCCCAGATGTTGTCCCCAGGACTCTGTGAGCATGATCGGTAAGGTTTGGGGCAGGGAAGGGATGGAAGGGGAGAGAAATTAGCCAGGTGCTGGGCCCTAAGCTCTGAGCTGTGCAGGTAAAAGAAAAAGGCAGAGCTGATACACGCTCCCGGGGTCCCATGGTCATGGCTGCAGACTGGATGGAGGCAGCAAAAGCAGACTTAGCAGGCAGGCAAGCCTGCCCACTTGTGTTCCCTCTGCACGCATCCACTGCTGGCATGCCCCTTCCCTGGTGCACTGACACGGACTCAGCAAGGAGCCGCTGTGTGGGGCCGCCTGGCACTGGGTGTTTATCAGAGGCTTCCCATCAGCTGCCCAACACAGCAGTGCACAGGGCCTGGCCCTTCAGGTACTGATGGCCTCAGAGTGCAGCTGCTCAGCCTCAAGTTGCGAGTGTTCTGGAGGCTTTGCTGTTACCTGCACTAATCAGGTTTCACTGTTGTGACAAGTACTAGAGAAGTCTTAAAGAAGGAAAGACTGGTTTGGACTCATGGTTTCAGAGGCTTTAGTCCAAGGTCAGCTGGATCCATGGCTTTGGGCCTGAGGCAAGGCAGACTATGGCAGAATGAGCGTGAACTGCAGGAGGCTGTTCACTCCACAGCAGCTGGAACGGGAGAACGTGGCAAGAAGGAGCCGCGAACACTATACATTTCCAAGGCATAACGTCTAGTGACCTATTCCCTTCAACTCAGACTCACCGCCTCATTTCTACCACCTCCCAATGTCTTTGAGTGATGGATCCATCCATGAACCCATCAGTGGGTGACTTCAGAGCCTTCGTGATGGAACTACCTGTCAAAGACCAGGCCCTCCACCTGGGGCCAAGCTTTCAACACGTGAGAGCTCAGGGGCATCAGATCCAAGCCATACCACCACCCCTGCTCAGTCCCTTCACCTGCCTTCAGGGTGGGAAGCTCCAGCCCAGCCACTACTACCCAAGTGATCCCCCCTTCCCCCCCACCACACTGCCTAAATAGAGCAGGTGCCCAGATGGTGTGTGGGCCCTACACAGAGATGGAACTCGCCGCCCTGGGAAGGGAGCTCATAGCTCACCTGTGTGGATTCAGCTGACCATGGCCAGAGAAGGACATTCACTTTCCTCTACTGTATCACAGACATTTGTCCCAAAGTAGGCTTGAGCTCTGCCCTCCCCCCCATTGCTATTCTTTCTTGTTTATAATAGTAAGTTTAGGATATGGCCACCCAAAGCAAGATCCTAGTTAGAATCCAGGCTTGGTCTGTTTTTAGTTGTGTAGCCTTAAGAAAGTCGCCTAATCTCTCTGTGCCTCAACTTCCTATTGTGACAAATGGAAAGAATGACATTCCCTGCCACAGAGGTTTGCAAATGTCAAATGACTTAACATGTACAGAAGGTTTAGAATAATTCCCCGCACATCATAGCCCTAGTATGAATTAGCTACTAGTATGACATCCTTAGAGTTAAGGCCCTCAGGAAGCATCCCTGACCCCACAGACCCATTTCCCTTTGCTTCCTGGCTGCCATGTCTTTCTGTAAAAGCCTTTATACTATTACAGCTAAATCCTGTTCTTGAGCCCACTTTACAGAAGTGGAGACCGAGGCCTGCTGCAGTTAAGTGGCTTTTCCCCTGCACTGATTGTCCATTCTCAGCCAATATATCTCCACTGCAAAAATGCAGAAACCTCCTTTCTGTCCAGTCCCCACCTAGGCTGGGGAGGTTGAGTGGGTTTTGCAGGGTTAGATCCAACCAGGAGAAAGTGGGGTGCAAGAACAAAGGCAGTGCAGGCCTGCCAGGCTCCATGATATTTCTGAAGAAAGAAACTGCCCGTAGGGGAGGAATGTCCAGTGGTTTGGAGAGACACAAAGGGAGGCTGGGGCTGGCAGGAAAAGGAAAAGTGGGCTCTACCACCCCATGCCTTTGAATGTCAGCCCAGGAGCAACAGGGAAGCCATTGAGCCATCTGAAGCCAGACATGGACCTGAACAAATTTCTATCTGGACCCCTGTGACCATGAGCCCTGGGCAGATCTGACGGTCATGGCAACAGCACTTTTGCCACTGCACCTGAACTGCCTCTCCCAGGCCCGTCTTCCTGCTAGCCTGCAAAGCTTGCAAGGGCACAGGACTGTGCTCCCTCTAGATCCCTGTCTCCCCGTGCCCAGCACAGAGCAGACACACAGAAGGTGGCCTAACCAGCTAAGTGATTAATCAGAAACAAAGCCCGCAGTGCTAACCTCTGTGAGCTGCTTTGCAGGACTTTGGAGCCAGGAAGCTTCAGTTCACACCCGGATGCCTTCTCACTGCAGAATGGTTTTGGTAAGTGGCAAGATGACATCTCTGAGCCTCAGCTTCCTCCTAATTCCTTCCTCCTCAGAGTTGTGCTTACATAGAGTTCCAGGCTCTCTAGCTGCTCAACAACAATAAAGATACTGGGGCACAGCTGCAAGAACATGGCCTGGTCTGAGCCTCAGCAAGTGGGAGGGAGAGTGTAACGGGGCTGGGAAGGGAACTTCAGCTGGCAACGTTCTTGCCTTGAAGGCATAAGGGCTTCGGTTGGATTTCCAGGACTGTGGTGAAAATGACAGCCATAGCGGTTTGCACTTGTAACCCCAGTTCTGAGAAGGCAGAGACAGCAGACTCTCTGGGGTTCACTAGCCAGACAATCTAGTCTAATCAGTGAGCTCCAGGCCAATGAGAGGCCAGGGCTCAAAAAGGATGGATAACATTCCTGAGGAACATCACTTGAGGCCTTCATACCCATGTGCATACATGTACACCTGCACACACTCGTATACCCATAGATACACAGCCATGTGTGCACATGCACACACACACACACACACACACACACACACACACACATTTTTAAGTGGGGTGCAGAATTTTTAATCCAGATATATGTGCACCAATATCCTAGCACTGCTCTTTCCCAGCTGTGCAACCTTCAAGGAAAAAGTCAGTCTCCCCATTTCCTTCACCTGTCCACTATCAGCCTCAATAGCCCAATGGACTCAAGGAGACAACATGCAGTGTATACGAAATGGGTGATGGTGCTGTGACTCCTAACAAGTGGGTAGTGAGTCCTGCACCACAGTCCAGGGCCCGCTCAATGCTTTGCTCCAATGCAAGGCACCGCTGCAGGGACAGAGGCCAGGGCCGGCTCTGGGCTCCTGCCATCTGTACAACACTGTCGTCCCCTCTGTCCAGCAGTGGGCAGACGTGTGGCCTCATTTGAGGGCACAGGGTCATCAGGGTCAAGCAGGAGAAAATTGGGGGCAGAAGAGGGGAGAGATTCCAGCTTATTTTTAGAAAAAGAAAAGAGAGAGGAAGACAGGAAGCCCTTGTTGGCCAGCTTCTTCCCAGTTTGAATGGCAGGCAGGGTACTGGGCAGGCAGCCAGGCCTGGGCCACAGACAAAGCTGAGTCCACCTCTACCACTACTGCCCAGCCCGACCTGGCTGCAGCCCCAGGCCCGCACCCTGCCCTCAGGGGCCCTTTCTCTTCCCAAGCCAAATTGAATCCAGTTAATTTTGAATTTATTTGTTTTTTAAATATTTTCTTTATTTATTTGAGAGAGAGAGAGAAAGAGAGAGAATGGGCATTCCAATGCCTCTAGCCACTGCAAACAAACTACAAATGCATGTGCCATTTTGTGCATCTGGCTTTATATGGGTACTGGGGAATGGGAACCTGGGTCCTTAGGCTTTTCAGGCAAGTGCCTTAACCACTAAGTCATCTCTCCAGCTCAAATTTATCTATTTTAATGAGTTCTTTAAAATGTCATGAAGATAATATTCTAGAAGCAAGATTACAGATGCCATCCTTTAAATATGGACTAGGTACAGACTATGTTCAAGTTCTGTGCAAGGCACTGTGGACAGAGTTAACAAACTGAATGATATTTAGTTGGTACAAGAGCCTGATTCCAGAGGGAAGGGGTTGGGGTCCCATAACTCTCAGCCCCTGGCCCCAGGCAGCATAGAGCCAGAGGGCCTGGCGGAGGGTGCTGGCATCAGCTGTGTGATCTGGGGAGGCTTGCTGGAAGCAGTGGCAATGTGTGGGCTGCATGGCAGTGATGAAGAACAAACAGCTATGAAGGGACGGCCTGGAGGAAGGGGGCACAAGGCAGGAAAGAACAGATTTAGGGTCCATGTCCCCTTTGTGCACTTGACCTCCAAGCCTGACTTATGGTGCTATGTTCTCATCGACAGCCCTGATCACACCCGGCGAGAGCTCATGGACAAGCGCCCAGGACCCTAGAAGAGGGCATGCCTGCCCAGGGCCTGGGCAGCAGAGTCTGTTCTGACCTAGAGGAAGGACACCAAGTATAGAGTGGGGTGGGCAGAGCTTATGGGCTGAAATCTAGTGGCAAGGAGGCCAGCAGGACCTGCCAGCACAGGGTCAGGCACACCGTAAGGCCAAGCACACAGTAGGCCCACAGGTATATAAGCTCTCTCTTCCTAGTCTGCCCTGGGGTTCAAGATCCAGGTGTCTCTGATCCAACCTTGCTGCCTCAGAGGCAGCACACAGGAGTGGTTAAGTAAGTGACTAAGGTCAGATCATTGTATTTAGAGCATGCTCTTTCTACTTCCCGACTATGTAGCTTGGGGTCAGGTGCTTTTCCTCTCTCTGCCTTAGTTTCCTTGTCTGTAGGGTGGACATGGCCCTCATTTATAACATAAAGAGTTGTTGTGAAAATGAATCCGTGTACAGAAAGCACTGGGAGCAGAGCTCACCACTTAGAGAGCACCTGGTGTTAGCGATTGTCACTGTGAACCTACAGCAGGCATGTGCAGCTAGGGTGGCCTTGGCAGGAGTCGTGAGCTGAGCAGGCCAGCACTCTCCTACAGAGCCCCTCACCAAGCACAGGCCATCAGAGTGCGATGGGCCTAGTGAGGGAGAACAGACCCAGAGAGGGACTGCCCGTGGCAGTCGGGACAGCCCAAGCATGGACAGAGCCCCACTGTGGCCCTGTGGTACCTTGGGAAAGAGCTCAGAAATCACGGTAGCTTTCCAACTGGCCTAACCTTTTCATTCTCAGGCTCCAACCCCCATCCTTAGATCTTTAGAGTTTTGAAATCTGCCATAAACAAGAAGATAAAAGTCTAAAAGCAACACACACCCCCTACCAAACCAAAGGGCTGCTAATCCAGCTGAGCCCAGATGGCAGTATGCCAGTGAACTGCAAAGGTAGGACATGCATATGTGTATGCAAATGGGCACATGGTTGTCCCAGCCAGTGGTAGACCTAGATAGATACAGTGTTAATGTACCTGTCAGCAAGAAGCTACAGGTGTTGACATGTGTTTTGTGTCCATGCACATATGTTGTCATGGGCATGTGTTAGCATGCTCATGTTGGCTCTGCAGGAGCACCCTAGCAGCCAGAGGCAGGAAAGGCAACATGGGCTATATGGCCGGGGGGTGCCCATTAGCTGTGTGGCCTAGGTGTGAAAGTAGTGAACTGCCCTGCCCGGAGGATGGCTTGGGTGTGACTCTCACCTGAGTGTGCTTGGCTGACTCCAAAGGCACATTCTCCCAGGAGCTGCTGAAGACAAGGGACAGGGTTCCAGCTACTCCTTGAATGTTTTCCTTACCCAGAATTCACTGGGAAGGCTCTAGAGCCTTGTCTTCAGAGGCAGAGACCAAGCTTTTCTGTCCAGTCTTACAACAAGTTAGTGTAGGTTTGTTTCTCACTGGGCCTCAGTTTCTTCACTTGTGTTAGTTGGGATTGCCTAGGGGGGTCTGAAAGGCTCCCTACCCACCGATCCTTCACTACACAGAAGAAGGTAATTAAGAGCAGCTGTTACTTAGGATGAACATGGGAGCCTCCAGAATGGGGTCACCAGGCCTTCCCCAGCCATGGACCCTGTCCAGTGGTTTATGTCAAATTGTCAGGCCCAATCCCACTTCCCTCCAGGCAGGACCGCCTGCAGTAGAGCTCTGGAGAGGTGGCCTGTCCAGCCGCTGTGTTTACAGTGCTCAGACGCCACAGGGAACCTGATCCGGGCAGAGCAGGGTGGGCAGCCCCTCTGGGCCTACTGTGTCCACAATCATTTCCCGGAGACTGAACATGGCTGGCCCGCCCACCTTGCCAAGTCCAGCTGCGGGCCACCCGCCCAAGGAGGAGCCAGGTCCTTGATGGCCACAGGTGGTGGCAGAGTCTAGGGAGCCACGCAGAAGAGCTGGGTGGATGGGGGTAGAGAGCCTTCCTGTCTTGCCCTCTCCTCACTCCATCTGCAGATTAAGGACAGCAAGCTGGACAGTGCTGCCAGGCTGCTGTGATCACTTCCTACATCTCTTAATGCTTGGATAAAATTAAAAGAATAATCTGCACTCTCTTTCGCTCTGCCTCTTTCTGTCTGTCAAATAAATGAATGAAAATAAAATATATTTTAAAAACAGCATTTAAAAAGGACTGGAAGGATGGCTTAGCAATTAAGGCATTTCCTGCAAAACCAAGGACCCGGGTTCGATTCCCCAGGACCCATGTAAGCCAGCTGCACAAGGGGGCACATGCATCTGGAGTTCATTTGCAGCAGTTGGTGACCCTGGCATGCCCATTCTCTCTCTCTCTCTCTCTCTCTCTCTCTCTCTCTCTCTCTCTCTCTCTGTCAAATAAATAAATAAAATGTGTTTTAAAAACAAAAGAATATTCTGGGACACATAAATTAAAATCATGTGAATTTTCAATTTCATTATCTATATATAAAGTTGTGTTGAAACACAGCCATGCTCATTAATTAAGTCTTGTCTCTGGCAGTTTTTGTGGGATGTCCATGGAGTCAGACAGTTGCCACAGAGGCTACGTGGCCCGCAGAGCCCAGGCAGATTGTTCCAGTGTCCTTCGGGGAGTTCAGCTGTTAGCCTCTGATCTGCACCACTCCTGAGGGGGAGCACAGGTCTAGAAACTCACACAGGAACAAGAGGACACAAGAAATATTCCTCTCTTGGTTTTCTAAAACTGAAATTTTTGCACCAAGTTCTGGAGTCATGCACATGCATTGAATCTTTCTAAGTGATGTCAAGGTTGGGGCCTCAGGTAAGGACATAGCAGTCTGGCCCAGGTGATATCCTCACATACTGTCCTCTCTTTCCCCACGTGTTATGGCCATTTCCTGGGTGCACCCTTAGCCTCTGCTTCTGGGGTTCTTACCACCCCCAGAAAAGCTGCTGGGGACACAGGAGCCAGCCCTGCCTTTCTTCTCCTCTCCTCCCCTTCCTGTTCCTTTGGAGGACTGTTTCCTCTGCTCACCTCTGCCTTCTCTGCACATGCTCTGGAGTTGAGACCCTTGGGCATTTAGGGAACAAAGGCATGAAAGGCTTGTAGCCCTGATTCTGCCTTGTCACACTCCTCCCCTGGGGCATGGGAAGGAGGAGGGAGGACAGACATAGATGGCATTGAAGATGGGCCTGGGAGGATGGCCAGGCATGCATTCGTTCACTGTCCACTCTGCCTTCCAAAACTCAGTCATGCACCGCCTCCACACACACGCACTCAGTCATCAGTCCTGTGAACCAGCCACAGCCCACCAGACCCTGTAGAAAAACATAGGAGCATGCCATTCCCTGGTCCTCAGTCCAGGTCAGGAGCTGGCAAACAGCATTTAACAGCAGACCCACTGGGAGGAAAAGAGCCCTTGTTGGTAGTTCTTGCTGCACAATGCCACTGAATGTAGAGTTGAGACAAGATGGGCACCATTGAACTTCCATCTGGTGATAGCCATCCTCTGGGGCCTTAGACTCATAAACAGATATCACACATGTTGAGGAGCACCCCAAGAAAGTGTCTTAGTCCCAACCCCTACTGCCCCAGACATTGAAAAGCCTCTTCTTTGAGAAACAGGCAAGAAGCCTGTGCCAGAGAAGTGTGAGGAAAAGGAAAGAGGATGTGGCCTCTGAGCCGGGGGCTGCTTGGGAACAGAACGAGCCAGGCCAGCTCTTGTCCGAGGAGAGCCTGGGAAGCCCAGGGACAAAGCTCAAAGATGTGCGGTGGACAGTGGCATTCACCTATGCTACAAAGTTCTGTGGGGCAGCACGGGAAGCAATGACCCACCACCGGCACAGCCAGAAATTCTCTGCAACAAGAGAAGAGATGGGGAGATGGCTGAGGGAAGACAGATTCTATGGGTGGGTAAGAGATGGTGGGAGGGAAGGATGGTTGGAAAATCAAATCAATTTTACCTGGAAGGGTCAGAGGACCTTTCACAAAGGACATGTGAACCATACCTGAAAAGTAAGAGTATTCCTAGAGAAAGAAAGGCGCAGATGAGATGGCTCCAGACAGGACAGAGGCAGGGGGAAGACAGAAAAGATGCTCACACAAGAGAAGCCACCGAGGCCAGTAGACAGGCTAAGCTCCAGTTCTAGCACAAACACACTAAGGCTTAGTTACCTAGGACATGGCCCTTAACCTCTCTGCACTTCTGCTGCTGTCATCAAACCGAACTGCGCTGGTGGGGGGTGGGGGGGACTCATAACCCTCTATCAGATAATCAAGGCATTTTGGTGAAGTATTCTAAAGAAAGTTCCCGACATAATGCTGTGACTGTGCAATTGATGATGGCTCCACCTGCTTCTCTCAGGATGATGTCCCCAGAGTCAGCCTGCAGCAGTGGACTCTGCCTTCTGGATGAGAGCGACTCCTCCATCTCCTCCAGCTTTGTAAATTTTCTTCACGAGATTCTTGCACCACAGACCCTCTCTGCTCTCCTGCCCCTTCAAACTCCACCTTCTACTATTCGATGTTCAGCAGCCAGCCCATGACACTCCCTGTGCTCCTGCACCCTGATCAGAACCTTCCAGACACAGGGCTGGATGAAGAGAGTGGCTTTGAGCAGAGTGAGGCTGCAGGATGCATGGGCAGCTGAAGGACACGTGGGGAGGCCAGACTGGCCCAACCATACCCTTGTCCCCACCCTCGCTACCTTGTCCCCTCTGCACTGCAGTGTCCTCAGCGCTGCTCCCGTGCCCAAACTCCCCTGTGCTGCCGTCCATGGGGAGATGGAGAAGCCACAGTGTTGAGATCCATTTAAAGATAAGTTCTTGTGAATACTACAGGCCGGCATGCCTGGGCCCAGAATGGGGAGTGATTCGGGTTTGGAAATGTCACTCAAGGCCTTTCACAACTTAGTCTGGCATTCAGTAGCTGTTTGATGCATATTTTTGAGGAAATGGACACCTGTCTTATTCACCTCCCCCGTGGCTCACACATGATCCGGTTCTTGGGTCTCTCCCTCTGCCTCTGCCTCTGACACTGACACTGCGGCTGCCCCTTCCACCTGGGGCAGGTACCTCTTCTTGCCCTGTTGAACTCTGCCTCAGACATCACTTTTCCCAGTAGGGTGCCCCCATCTCGTACTCCCTCAGACTCCCCACTACCCCATCACAGGCCTTACCTACCACACAGGTTGCATTTATGGCTCTCTGGCTACACTGTAAGCTCCTCAAGGCACAGAGAGGAGATCCCTGGCACTTGTCAAGGGGCCTGGCTTGTAGGAAGGTCTCAGTGACTATCTGGTAAGTGGTCCCTTAGAAGTGGGCCACCCACCGGAAACCCTAAGCAAGTTGAGAGCAGCAGTAACCCTCCAGGCCACCAGGGGGCTCAGACAGAAGTTAAGCAGGAATGGTGCTGAATGACTCCTTCTCCCCCTGGCGGTTTATAGGGTTACTGCAACGTCCAGGGGCATTACACCTGGAGTCTTGGGAGAATCATGGGACAGGAATTTACATCTTCCAGAGCTTGAGCACCAGTCCTACCCCCACATACCAGATGGTAAAACTGAGGTCCAAAGAGAGGACTGAGATCACCTATGGAATGAGGAACCAGAAAAGATGCTGAGAAGAGAAATGTTCACTGTGGTGAGATCAGAGGTTCTCTCCGATCTTGGAGTAGTCATGCAATCAGAGCTAGGCGCACACTGTGGCTGGCCAGATACTTGCTGACTGATTGGTTCCAAAGCCTCCTTTTTTCACCCACTGTCTGTGTGAGTTCAGCCACCTCCCTTTTCTTCTAGAGGCTGGTTTTCTCAGTTGCACCTGGAGGTGGGCTGGACCCTGAGTGGCAGAGAACATTCCTGTCCATGCCACTTTGGACTGATTACCGCTGACCACCTGAGAAGACCTGTGAGAGGAGGCACCATGGCTAACTGGTGATGCCTAGCCTGGGGCCAGAAGGCAGCTTTGCAGACATATAGGCCTCTAGACTGGTAAACCCTAGCCCAAGCTCCTAAAGTCTCTGAACCTTTTCTCACTTCAACCACCTAGATTTCTTCTCCTTGCTGCCCCTACTATGACCACCGAGAGGTATGCCAAGCTCTGTACTTGGTATGAACTCCTCAGAAATAACTAGGCCAGATGGGCTGTCCTGTTCTAGAGAGGTCCATGGTTGGTAAGAGGCATGGGTCCAAATCTGCTTGCAGGAACTGCAGACAGGTCAGCATGGGCTTAGGGACAAGAGACTTTAGGGCCAGCACTCTGGGTCCTTAGTGGCTGAAGAAGCCTCTTTGCGCAGCAGCTCACCACCACCTGCTCCCCATTGCCTCGCACAGCACTGTGTCAGTGAGGCTGTGGTACACTTCATGATGGCATAAGCCGTACGCCCCGAGTGGCGGTGACAACCCCGGGTCCTAGAGCTCATACTCATTTTCTGGTTCCCAAGAACATGGTCGCAAGTTCTTGTATACACCTCTCTGGCTCTCCATGTCCTCCTGTGTCCCATGGCTGGGACACCCCTGATGGGGCTGTCCCAGGGAGAAAAGAAGTACTATCAGCCTGGCATCGAGTCCCGGGACAGGGAGCTAGTGTGATGGCTCCCATGCCAAGTTCTCCTCCTCCTCCTCCTTTCCCTAGATTTGCACTTTGGGGGAGCGGAACAGATACATCTCTTCCCAAGACCCAGAGATAGCTGGATAGAGCAAGGATGCCTACAAGGCTACATGGCCCTTCCCTCTCCAAGTGTGACGTGTGGGCACCTCTACCTGTTGCCCCATGGACATTTCCTGGCCACAGCAGACAGACTCTGGGACAGCCCTTCCAAGGAGGGTTGCTCCTGGGGACAAGCAGAGAAAACATGTTCTAAAGGTGCCCTTGCCTCGCTGCGCTGGCTGACTGGCTATAACCACCCTCACAGAGACCTGGCTTGGGAGCCTTCCCTTCTTCAGGGGAGGACCTGTCTCTGAACCGCCAATTTGTGTGGGTACACAGTGGATCGAATGTTTGCTCTCTCACCTTTCCTGGACTCATTGAACATTCTGCAGTGGAAATGCAGCAGTCACATGGCCAGCACAGCCTGCCAACCTTGGCACTTTTCCTCTGATCCCGTTTGTTTTTCTAATATAAAACTAATATGACATAATGTATAATCTAATTTGGAAATTACCATTTGCTTGGCTGGCCTATGCTGCCAGCCAATACCAACAGCAAGAGAAATTATTTAAGAATGTTTCTTTTCCTTCAGAACATGGCTGATAATTTATTTTTCCGTCAGGAGATTACTTTTCTCTTTACGACATTTCCTGCTCTTGTGATTTGTATTAGTGTTCAACAAAAATGCTCCATACCTAAAGCAAGGAGGTGGGTCAACTGGCTCTCCCTGCATAGAGGGTGAGCTCAATGTGGTCAGTAATGGGCTTGGACCTGCTGCCCAGGCATAGGAGGCAGGTGTCAATGGAGCTTTGGGGGAGAAGGCTACAGATCTCAGGAAGTCCCTTGCCCCTGTCCTACATGCCAGTCCTAAAGGCTATGTATAGGTTCAGAGTAACCCAAGACCCACTCACTTGTCTATGGGGATAGTGATTCTTTTTATTATTATTTATCTATTTAATTTGTTTGAGAGAAAGATGGAGAGGCAGATAGAGAATGTGTGCACCAGGGCCTCCAGCCACTGCAAATGGACTCCAGTTGTATGTGCCACCTTGTGCATCTGGCTTACGTTGGTCCTGGAGAACTGAATCTGGGTCCTTTGTCTTTGTAGGCAGCACCTTAACCACCAAGCCATCTCTGCAACCAGGGATAGTGATTCTTAGTGGACGTTCCTAGTATGGGGGCTTAGTACTAGTCTGGACTACAAACTAAAAGAGTGATGCTTGGCTAGCCAAATCACTTCTTCCTACCTTCGTAAGTGCTTCAAAGCCCAGCTGGCTCCTTGCATTAGAGCTAATTTCAAATCTTATCCCTGCAACTTAATAGCCCTGTGAACTTAGACAACGTTCTTCACCTCTAGGAGCCTCTATGAATGACTTCTGCACAATGGGGACAGAAACAATGCCAACTTCATCAGGCTTTATAAAGCCACAGTGTTATAGAATGTGGAAAGGGCTTCCTCGCCCAGTCCCTGTGACAGGCTTGGACCTTGGAAAGCTGGCTAGTGCTGGGGCTAGTGTCTCGCTCTGAGAACTGACATGGCTCACCACTCCCTGTGGGGCCTGTATGCCTGGCCACCGGATGTCTCCTCCACAAAATGCTTTGCAGCGGGGGACCCCACAGGGTTCTCTATCTCCCCCATTGCAGTCTGGAAAGAAGGCACAGACTCGGCATTCTCAAATCCCCTACCGCACCTGTGACCACTCTCTTCTGGCCTGAGAAGCTCCACCTTCTAGTGAGGGTTAGTCACCCAGATGAGTACTTTTTCTTGCTGTGGGGAGACTGAGCTGGTGGGCATTTTTGTGAGGGACTCCTTACTTGACTATGTGGACCACCTCTTTTCAAGACATTTGCCTAAGAGCACTGGGAAGGCCAGAGGCCTGTCCCTAAGACCATGTATGGCCTGTTAATTTAACCAAGTGAAGTGGCTGTTTGGGTTTCACGGTATGGCGGCTCTTCATGAAGTTGACTGGATGTTTAGACACGGGCCCTCCTGCCTGAGTGGTTGTTTGACAGGCCAGAGTGGGTGTTTTGTTACTGCATGGTGACCATTGTGACCTGTGGCTTTTGCTCAGTGTGATGGGTTGACTGCTTGTTTGGCTGTGGTGATGGGCGGTTTCACCAAGTTGACCAGCTGTTTAGTCACGGTTAGACCCATTTGACTGGCTGTTTAAGTTGGATAGGTGTTTTAGTATTCATTAGCTGAGTTGACTGGGTTTGATTGAACTGACTGGATGTTTGGGTGAATTAATCCAAATATTTGGACAATGTTGGAGGCTGTTGATTGGCTGTTGACGAGAGCCTGAGCAGGCTGCTATTATTTGACCTGGCTGACCCATTGTTCTGCATTGTCTGTCCTGCAAACTGGTTGTTGAGTCGCTTTGCTGCTCAGGCACTGCTTAGCAATAAACACGGGCTGTTTGAGAGTTGCTGGGTGAAGGGGATGGGTGGTGAGGGCTCAGGGAAAACCTTGCTTCCATGGTGATGACCAAGCTGACTTATTCAAACTGCGATGGCATGTCTTACAGCCTGACTCAGCTGAGTGCAGGCACCGTTTGAGGGCTCTGCCTGTAGGCGGTTTGGGTGCTGCTGGGACCAGCAAATTGTATCAGATTGATTGAGCACTTGGGCGCCCCAGCCCCATTCATGGCCACTGCTATTTGCACAACAGGGCTTAGTGTCTGGCTGAATCTACTGGGCATTTTCCAGGGTTCCCAAGGCTGATCGCCTCTGCCCAAGTCACCCAGCTTCTGGTCTCCAGCTGACAGGCTCAGGGTGCTCAGCCCAGCCCTGCACTTGCTGACAAGCCACACAGGCAGGCTGGGGTGGAAGGGGCCCTGCTCCTCCATTGTGGGCCAGGCAGGTGAGGAGAGAAAGTCCGGCAGCAATGCAGCTGCTGTGTACAAGCACCCAGCTGTGCTCTTCCATCCCAGAGTCGAATGCATTTGGCAGAACATTTCAAGAATGCAACCTCTGGGTTAAGTGGTTGAAATTGGGCCCAATGGGGCTGTTTCGATGAGAATTTACAGTCACTCATAGAACTCAGCCCCGATCGGGTAAGAGCTCCCCCTGCCAAGCTGGAGCTGGTCTCCCAGACAGGGACCCACCCACAGAGCACCCCTCCACCTCGGAGAAGATAGAGGCATCATGGCCACGCAGTGCTAAGGCCTGCTCTCCCTGCCAGCAAACTGCTCCCTTGGTTCCTTGAGAGTCAGGGAGGCCCTTGTTCCCACCATCTTCCTGGTGGCGTTGGGAAGTTTAGTGATGAGTGGGGGTCATGGTATCACCAAAGCCTATGCCACACCTTATAGCACACTCAGCACTCCAGACACCAGAGCTGAGGGGCTCTCTGGTGGGGAGGGGAACTAATCCACTAATCCATTTTGCAGGAAATGTAGGGAAACTGAGCCCCAGAGAAAAGAAAAGACTTTTCATTTCATTTTATTTTTTTGAGACAGGATATTGCAATGTACCCCAGGCTGGCCTCAAACTCACAATCTTCCTGCCTCGGCCTCCTGAGTGTTGGGATTACAGTGGCGCTATCACTACACCCAGAGAAAGGGAGTTTAGCACGTGGTAGAGGGCGCCCTTTTCAGTGCAGACAGACAGGTTCAAACTGGAAAACCCTGATCAGGAAGCCCAAGGAGGAGTCAGTTTGGGTACAGAGCAGGAACACAGCTCTCTAGTTCACCCTGAAGCCTGTGAGCTCCTTCAGCAGAGTGTAACAGAGGCACTGCTCAAGAAACATCCAGCATCACAAGCTTGGGTCACTGAGGCTTAGGAGTTCACAGTGCCCAGGGTTCCCACCTCTGGCCGCATCAAGAGGAGTAACATCATAGAGGGAGGGAGATGATAGTCTCACCAGGCTCCATGTAGAGTTCCACATAAGAGCCAATGGGCAAATAACACGGTAGACCACAACCAAAACCAGAAAGTTCTCCAAGCCATATCCTAGGAAAACTTGATGATAGAATAATTCCTCCTAAAGGACGGTGGGGTCACAGTGAGGACATCACAGACTTTCAGGGAACAGGTGAGCATATAAGCTTAATCAATGTCTGTAAACAGAAATTAAAATAGCATTGCACCCAGAAGGTGCTTGAGAAACACTTTTTAATATAATTACAAGGAAGCTGGACACATGGAAGAGCTTTCTAACAAGCTAAGCCATCTGGAGCAGGAGAGAATGCCTGGTGAGCCCCTGGAGCTCCAGGCAGGGTTCCTGGTCTGGTGGAGAGACAAGAGTCTGGCTTCTCTGCTCATGCTGCTGGCTGCCCTCTCTGCTCCAACATCCTCAGCTAGCACTGAGCTCCTTATCCCGTGACCTCGACATTCTTTCCATGCAGAGCACTCTAAGATAGGCCTCACCACCCTGCAAGCAGGTTATCACTTTTGAAACCAGGTTTTTAAACACTGAAACCTTAAGTTCCAGTTCTGCCAACTTTTCTCCTCTAACTTGCAGCTCATTCGAAGTCTAGTCAAGAGTAGCCAGGGAGTCCTGGCTGAGGAGAGAGCCTTGTTCTGCTTCTTAGAGAGTTGTGTGAATCCAGGCAGAAAGCCACTGTGTGGAAGTCTGGCACCTAACGCTGTTGGTTCTAAGACTGCTGCCCATTTGGTGCTGAGCAGCACAAGCTCTGGCTGGGGTTGACTCTGCAAGGCCTTCGATGCAGATGAGCCAGAGTCGGAGATCGCTGGGGCCTCAAGTCTCTCACCAGACACCCTGAGAAAATACTCAGAGAGGGCACATGTGATCAGCCTCATGGTCCCCCAGAAGCCCTGACAGGACAAAGACCTGCTGCACGGCTACCCAGTGAATCCATGCAGGGATCCAGAAGCAGGGCTCAGATGTGAGATTTCAGTGGGGCCTCTTCACACTCCTTCCTGTGGGATCCTGGTCTCATTCGCAGGGGCACCAGGGGCTGAGTGCCAAGGATCCAGGAGGCTTGGCTGCTGGGGTCACTACTGGGAGGCACCAGGGCAAAGGAGCAGGGCACTTGGCGAGAAGCTGAGGCCTAGAACAACTGCCCACTCGGCTGCCAGCTGGGCTGGGTTAGGTCACCCGACCTTGCTGGCCTTCTCTGCCCAACTTCCCAGGCAGGAGAGTAGGAATGAGAAAGAACTTCAGAGATCCTAGAATCCCCCCTCAGCTCACAGGAAGATGACCCCGTGAGGTGGTGACTGGCACCCCTGCTCCTTGCTTCACACCAGGCCGCTGCCTCCCCATGACCTGTGGCCGCTCTCACTGCACTGCCAGAAGCCTGAGTCCAGAGGGCTTTCATTGGCTCCCGATGCCATAGCGTGACTCAGAGAGCTGCCTCTCCTCTCAGTTCTGTGGGCTGGAAGCCCAAGAACCCGGCATGTGTAGGGTTGCTTCTTCCATGAGAGGTCTGGCTATGACCCTTCCCTAGGTTCTGGGTGTCTGGTGGAACCCTTCAGGCTCCTTGGCCTGTGGAAGTATTTTGCCCCTTCTCAGCTTTCATCTTCATTGGCATCTCCTGTGTGTGACGGTGAACTGGCAGCCTTGTTTTAACTCTTCTGTAAAGAGCCCACCCTCTGGTTTAGTTCCCACTCTCAGTAGTAGGAGGAGTTCCACATGTGGATTGGAAGAGGACCCTATCTAACCCTAACAGCGGGTTCTGCGGCGTGCGCGCGTGCACACACACAGACACACCAGGTGACAGAGGTAACCCATGTCAATGACTTTTCTCAGCCTTGCCAAGCACCTGACTCCTTACAAGGTAAGGTGATAGGCAGTGCCGACACTCTCAGACACCAGCACTTCGCCTCTCCTGCCATGGTGTCCCGGCACCTCCTCCAGATGATGATTGCAGAGCTGGTGGCTGAGAAGAGCCCTTGCCCACTGAGAAGGGCACAGGATGCTATCAGCCAGTGAAGAGCTTTTGTGGCCTCCCCACCCCTTCCTGACCCTCTGGAGTCTCCTTGAGTCTCTGCAGAGGCCTGGTGAGGGCTTCCCTCCACACCAGTGAGTGCTCATGCACAGCTGAGCTTCTTCCCTGGCCTGGGCAGGGACACCTCTACAGGGCAATGACAGCCCCTAGGTGACGTCAACATAGCCTCCTCCTGTTTGCTTCCTGCAGAGCAGCTCTAAGGGATCTACACTCACTCGTGGATGAAGAGTGTGGTCCTTTCAGAACTTTCCAGTGGACAAATCCTGCCACTTGGAGGCAGAGGAGCAAGCATCCAAAGCCAGCCACTCGGCCGTGTTCACGTGGTTGAGGAGAGTGTCCCAGCCCAGGTTCAGCAGGAAGGTCTGCTCAAGCGTTGCCCCTGGCAGCCAGGCACAGCCACATCAGCACACATGTGCGCACACCGGAGCGAGCCCACAGGAGCTCGCGCACTAAGGCCCTCACCTCGCCCTGGCTCCATGGCCCTGCCTGAGGGCAGAAGCAAGCGAGTCTTCACACAAACCACTCCCCAGACCCACACCCTCACTCCATGCTTATCTACACACTCTCTCACCTAGCCATGCACCCGTCATTCATCCTTCTCATCCACATTACTTACTTACCAAGCGCTGCAGTCACTCATTTCTGCTACTCCCTGATTTGAATATGAAATCCATCCATTCACATGTTCCATAGACAGAGGGAGCGCCTGCTGCAGGCGATGGCAATAGCCTGAGGCTGGGGGACCAGCAGAAATGCAGGAGCCTGTGCTTTCAAAATGCTTCCATCCCAGAGCTGGAAAAAGTCAGATATGGGCCTGAGAAATTCAGAACATACTCCCAGGCCCATGGGTTGAGAGAGACTCTTCCAGCTGGAGGTGATCTCCCTCTCTCTGAAAAAAGAAAATCTTTGGAGATGATGTCCATCAGGCTGAAACTTTACAGCTAAAGAGTAGCCACCGGGCTGGAGAGATGGCTTAGCGGTTAAGCGCTTGCCTGTGAAGCCTAAGGACCCCGGTTCGAGGGTCGGTTCCCCAGGACCCACGTTAGCCAGGTGCACAAGGGGGCGCATGCGTCTGGAGTTCGTTTGCAGAGGCTGGAAGCCCTGGCGCGCCCATTCTCTCTCTCTCCCTCTATCTGTCTTTCTCTCTGTGTCTGTCGCTCTCAAATAAATAAATAAATAAATAAAAAATATATATATTTTAAAAAAAAAGAGTAGCCACCCATGTAATGACCCAAGAGCAAAGACTTGGGCAGCAAGGCCCTGAGACAGATAGTGCATCATTAGGCATCCCCACAGAGAATGGGTGGCACTCTTAAGTAAGAGCCTTCAAGGGGGATCCTTCACGGTGAGCTGCTGTGGGGAGGGGGGCGGGGAAGCCAGAGGAGCTGAGCAATAACCCAAGGGCAGCAAAGCTGCCTGGGTCTGAAGGGAAGAGGAGCCATGCCTGCTGGCACTTAGTGTCCACTTCCTTGAGAGGAGCAATGGCCTTTGGGGCAGGGACACCAGAGCACAGACACCCATGGGAGAGAGCTAATAATGCACCCTGACCACCTCTGTCCTTACCACCTGTGGGCCTCCCAAGACCCATCCTCAGCTGGAGCTGCATTCCTCCAAGGAGCCCACTGACAGCCTCAAACTCAACATGGCCCATTAAAGAGGAGGGCATGGTCCCCTGGAGGAGCAAGAAGATTGAGGGCGGGGGCTCACTAGCCAGCAGGGAGGGTCCATTCATAAGGCAAAAGGGGAAAGCAGGGTTTATGCCACTTGGAGAGCGCACAGAAGGTCAGGGGCTGCCGCCTTTGGAAGACCAGAGCAGCAAATGTGCGTATGTTTCCAGCACACTTGGGAGATGCTCCCTTGGGGGTACTACAACTTGGATCCAACTAGCAGACTCACAGTTGCCTTCCTCTTCCACAGCCTCTCTCCGCTCCCAGGGATTGAGGAGCCATCCCATCTCAGAGCCCTGCACATACTGAGGCAGATGCAGAAGTGAGCAGATCCAGATTTCCCCTCCGAAAGCTGGCCACTGCGGTCCCTGGACACCTGACATCAAGTGGAGATTGTCAGACAGAGACAAAAGGGCCAGCCAGGCCAGTGGAGGCTGTTTAGGGTGGATGGTGTTGCATCCAGCTCGGGTGCACAGGCTTTCCACCAGGAGACAACTCTGACACTCGATGCGTGAATTCATGCCAGGTGGTGCTCTTCCCTGTGCCTTGTTTCCATCTGCGAAGGTGGGGATGCGTCAATCTGCTGCCCATCCCCCAGCCTGAGAAGGTAAGGAGAAAAGCTTTAGTAGCTGAAAAGAAGGCAGAGCAGCTGCTTTCTGAACACAGTGCCACTTATCCTGGACACAAGGCTGGAGGTGGCTTCCCAGCCTTGCAGTTAGGTAGGGCCACATGACTAGGCTCAGGCAACTGGGGTGACAGTGCACTGGAGGATGGCTACTGGACCCTCTGGGGGGTCCCCCATGCCTACTCCCCCCCCCCCCGGCAACAGAGTACAGAGGATCAACCCTGTGGGAAAAGGTGGCACCATCAAGCAGGAGCCTCCCAAGTTCCCCAAATCCCCACATAGATCAGCAGCCCCTGCACTAGACTCCATGGAAGCAAGAAGTGCAGGCCTGGGCTGAGCCACAGAATCAGAACCAGAGTTGGTCACAGCAACTGAGCAGCAAACACTAGCCTGAAGCTGGGGGGCCGACTCCTTTGAGGGGTGCTGAGTGTACCAGAGGAGAGGAAATATGGCCAAGGTCAGTAAGGAGCAGACCACAGGGAAGGAGTGCAGTAAGGAACTGGATTCCCTTGTAACTGAGAGAATGAAGGCAAGAGAATATTCTGCCCCAACCTACCTACCACCCAGCCTGGCCCACCCACAGCAGCCCAAGAAGTTGATTCAGGTGCTAAACCCTGAAGCTCCTTCCCTGCCTGAGGAATGCAGGTACCAAGAGCTCAATCCCCACCTGGTCTCTCTGGAGCTCAGGGCAGGGAGGGGGAGGCCCAGTCCAGGGACAATTTCTAAAGGGCCGCCGGCGAAAGGCCAGGAGAGCTGAATAGGGAATATGGGAGAGGGTCATCCCTGCAGTCCTGACCCCTGCCCACTTTAGAGGGTGACACAGATATGCAACTGTTCACTGTCCAAGTGACAGGACCTTAAGGACACCTGGTTCTCACAGCACAGCTTCCAGCTTGCTCTAAACTGAGGTCCCAAAAATATCAGACCACTGGTTTGACTCCCAAGAGACCTTTGAGCACACCTTAGAAGGTGAATGACAGCAAGGACACTACACACTGCCCATCTTTGTCCACCTGCATACCTCCAGAGCCACTCTATGCCCCCAGCAGATGCCAAGAACAGCCCACCACACACCCAGCCACTCCTGCCCAGAGCCAGGGCTATGGGATTTGGCCACACTCCTCTCTGCTCCTCATTCTTGGATGTGAAGCCACCTCATCCCAGGACCACTGCTGGAGGCCGGTGGGTAATGTGGGGAGACCTTGCCCATCTCTACATGCAGGCAGACAGGCAGGTGCTAGACTTGCCCTGCTGCCCCCATCTTCCATTATCCATTCCCTGAGCATCAATTGTACCTGGCCCAGGCAACAGAGATATGGGGCCCCCATAGGCTGGTGTGGCAAGATGTGCAATAAAGGACATGCAGACCAAATGCAGACTGCTTAGGGGTCAAGAGAGGGTTGCTCAGAGGAGGGACATTAGGGTAGGATCTTAAAGAGTAAGTAGGAATTTGCCAAAATCTTGCGGGGGCGGGGGAGTATCTGAGTATCTTTCTTTCTTTTTTTTTTTTTTTTTTTTTTTTTTGCTTTGTTTTGTTGAGGTAGGGTCTCACACTAGCCCAGCCTGACCTGGAATTCACTATGTAGTCTCAGTGTGGCCTTGAACTCACAGCAATTCTCCTACCTCTGCCTCCCAAATGTTGACATTAAAGTCGTGTGTCACACTCCTGACTTATGTTTCTTTTTTTTTTATTATTTATTTGAGAGTGATAGACAGAGAGAGAAACAGGCAGATAGATAGAGAATGGGCACGCCAGGGCCTCTAGCCACTGCAAAGGACCTCCAGATACATGCGCCCCTTGTGCATATGGCTAACATGGGTCCTGGGGAATCAAGCCTTGAACAGGGGTCCTTAGGCTTGACAGGCAAGCGCTGAACTGCTAAGCCATCTCTCCAGCCCTTATGCTTTTTAAAAATTTTTTTTGCTTGTTTATTTTTATTTATTTATTGGAGAACGACAGACAGAGAAAGAGGCAGAGTGAGAAAGAGGAGAGTGGGCACACCAGGGCCTCCAGCCACTACAAACAAACTCCAGACATGTGTGCCCCCTTGTGCATCTGGCTAACATGGGTCCTGGGGAATCGAGCCTTGAACCAAGGTCCTTAGGCTTCACAGGCAACTGCTTAACTGCTAAGCCATCTCTTCAGTCCCTTATGTTTCTTTTTTTAAAATATTTTTATTTATTGTAAGCAGAGAAAGAGGTAGAGAGAGAGAGATAAGAGCAAGTATGATCATACCAGGGCTTCCTGTCACTACAAATGAGCTCCAGACATAGTGCCACTTCATGCATCTGGCTTTATGGGGGTACTGAAGAATCAAACCCAGGCCATCAGCCTTTGTAAGCAACTGCTTACTGAGCCATCTCTCCAGCTCCAGAGGTCAGGTTTCTATAGTGCTCACTTGTTCACTTCCAAAATCACTCTTGCTCTTCAAGACTCTGGTCTCAGTGAGTTGGGCCTTAGTGTAAATGTATAGCTCTGAAAGTCTTTTTAAGTATTATTCCCATTTTCTGATAGAGATAACTGAGGCCCACTTAGGGAAAGGGACTATCCAAGGTCATGAGCAGGAATCAGTACACAGTCTAAAATCAGAGCCTCTGGATATCCAGTCTATAGTTCCCACCACAGTAACTCACCTCCTTTTCCTCTTCCAACCACCCTCTGACCCAACCAACTGTCCCATCCCACCCAGCCGGACTGAAGACAAGTTTTATAAGGAGGGGAAGGGTTGGAGGGGCAGAGAGCACCGAGAGCATGTAACCCCACCATGTTTTCATACTTGGGATCTAAAAACACGATTTCCTCAGCAAAGAAGCTTAGCGTTAAGCGGAAAATCGGCTTGGAAGGATGTGATATCATTTATAACAGTACATTAAATGCAAGCTGAGAACCTGATATATTTTAGGAACATTCAGCACACTCTAGACTAATAAACATTTTACAATATTATTGCACATGTTCGTTTCACTTTGTCCAAATAACCATTCCCTTCACATCTAATAAGTCTGTTTGACACATAAGTGGTCTTGGGCAAACACCTCAGAGGCCTTGTTTTTCTGTGCATTGATCATTTATTTGTGTAGCCCGCCGGGACACTGACTAATGATTTTGAGGGTTGAAATGTCCTCAAACATCGCCTTTCCCTCCCTGCCTGTTATCATATAAATGTAAAATAATTTTATCCTGGACCCTAGAACGTATCGTTTCTCACATATGAAAAATGCCTGTCCCTCCTCTGGCTGGCATAGCATCAATCAGTTAAAAACAATATTTGGAGGAGCCCTGGTCTGTGGGTCCTCCAGCAAGCTCTTGAGGTCCCCAGGAGACAGGCCCCAAACACCACTTACCGGGGAATTTCCAAACAAATGTGCCATGACCACAGCAGTAACCCAGAAGCCTGGAGCCCTGTGTGGAGTGAGTCCTGCCCCTCTAAGGTTGAGAGAGCCTCGATTGCTGCCCACCACTCACTCAGCCTGAACACTGTTCACAGAGGCTTCTGGGGCCCACTCTATTAGACTTGGCTGGACTGCAAGCAAACTCAATGCAGTCCTGGCCTCCAGGAACTTAGAATCCAAGCACAGACAATGCTAGTCAAAGAACATCTGTGTGGGAAATAGAAAAGGGGCCCCCGCTGGGTGGACTCAGCCATCTGAGCCCCTCACTGGAGAGCAGCAATGTACCTTTGTGAGAATTAGAAGCAAAGGGCTCTTGCCCAGAGCACATGCTGTCTTCCATCAGGCACATCACTTGGTTGGGTATTTGGCTATTCTTATGCACGGTATAACCTAAACAAATGTCCAAAGAGGCCACCCCAGTGAGTGGGGGTGGAGGTCAGTGAGTAACAGACAGACACAGAAACAATTCTATGAAATACATGTCCCATAAAGTTGCAAGTCGTTAGGAGTGGAAGCACAGAGGGAGGATAGGTGATCAGACAAAAGGCTTTATGGAGGAAGTGGCCTTTGAGCTTGGCCTTGAAGAAAAAGTGAGTTGCAGTCAGAGGAAAAGAACAACTATGCTGTCTCCATGACACATTTGCACATAGATTAGGAGCGACATAGCTTTTTTTTTGGTAAGTAGTCAGCTAGGGACTGTCCCAAAAAATTATGGATGCCACCCTGCTCTGGTGAGACCAGAACTCCAGTCTGACCCATGATGTCAATAAGAAGTAGCTTCCTGACCCTTCTTTTTGAACTTGTCCTGGTCTTAGCACTGGCGGGCCCTTCCCAAGTCACCAGTCCTCCTGGACCTAACAACCAACCAATTGAGATCCTTCATATACATTTGGATTTGGCAAAGAGGCCCATCCTAATTGGTTGCCTAGTTTATATAAAGGGACCTTCACCAAGCCTCCACATGTGATTTTTTTTTCCCAGTTCCCTCTAGGAGAGGAAACTCCACTTGGCTTGGAAGCTTTTCTTCTTTTATATTCTATCTCTTAATAAAGTTTTTATAATTTATCCTTCTTTGTATATATGAGTTTCTCAATTCTTTGCTAAATATGGACAAGGACTGGAGACTTGAGAGTCACTGGTTTGGAGTTTTAAGTTCACCCAGAGCCCAGGCTGTCTCCTGTCACTCCTCAGTAGGACAGAAGTAAGAGCCTGACCTTGATCTTGAGGCAAGAAAGCTGGCAGTTGAAAACTGAGCATGAGAAAGAAAAGAAGCAGGCAAGACAAGAAATGAATGTTTATTGAGAGAATGTGTGGGTATCTTGCTGAACGGACAGAGTGCAGGTAGAGACCAGGTTAAGAAGTCTGGGATTTTGGAATGCCTTACTGAGGAATGTGTGCCATCGCTCTACATTTTAGACAATTACCCACCTAACATGAACCAAGAAGTGAGGCCAGGTGTCCAGAGGAAGTGCCCTGCACACAGTCTAGAAAAGGGAGGTAATAAAACCATGCTACTGAGCCTCCATAGCTCTACTGGGGTTGACTTTCAACTGAGCCTTGAGAAACTGAGGCTCAGAAAAATGATTTGTCTGAGGTCACTTGTCTGGCAGAGCACAGAATTGACACATCTGCCTAGCTCTACTTTGTGCCTTAGGAGGTACATCTGGTTGGTGGCCTGAAATGGGTCCTTCTCAACCCACATGCCCAAGGAGCCCAGCATTAGTGTGTACTCAGAGTGGCTTAGCTCTGATCCAGCTGTCTTACTCAGGCCATGCGGATCCAAAGCTTCATCTATCTACCTACCCACTCACCCAGCCATCCAGCCATCTATTCACCTACCTATTTGCTTCTCCAGTATTCTCTGATTCTACTCTGGGCCCTGTGCTAGGAACTGAAGACCTAGAGATGAACCAAATGCAAGTGCTGCTCTCCAGGAAGTCCCTCTGACTCTAGGGCTGGGTGAGGACCTCCGCTGAGCAGCTGCTGACTTGTGTCGGCATGGAATTTACTTACGACACTGCTGTGGTCTATTTGCATCATCTGTATCTATCTCACCATGAGCTGATGAAGAATGAAGCAGAGTGGGGTGGATGAGTGGGTGGATAGACAGATGGACAGATTCCCTCACTTATGGGAAACAAACCTTCATCACCAAGAAGAGTCTCCTAAGCTGTACAAATCTTAAATGCTGAGCTCTGGAGGATGATGGTGACAGTATTAACAAGCAGGTGCACAGACCTGCACATTGATTCAGGCAAGTGCACAGAGGGAAGGCAGGCAATGTGGGACACCAACATGCAAGCTGAAGTGCAGACACAACAAAGTTAGACAGTGTTGGACACAGACTTAGGGGGCTTGATCTGTGTCAAGAGAGATGGGAACTGGAGGACTCCATTGGAGTAATGAGGCGCGATCAGTATTGGAGCGTTCTGAGTGAGGCTGGGAGTCTACACACTGATCTTAGGGGCTCTTCTCTGCACATTCTACAAGGCTGACTGGAAAAGTGAGAGTCCCCAGACTCAGGATCACATTCTGGGGCAGAGGTAGGTGTTAGCAGAGAGAGAGAAGCCTGGACACCCAAAATATTAGCCCACATCCATATCTTGTGTTCTCTCCCAGCCCTGCTAGTCCTCAGCCCCTCTAACTCTGCTTCAATATGGATGGACAGTCTGTGTGCATAGAGCTGAGACATCCAGTCTGATAAGCTGAGTCCAAGAAGCCCCTGCCACAGCCTTCAAGCAGGAGATAGACACAGATGCATAAGGACCACAGACCAGAGGGCCAGTCACATAAATCACTTCTGAATTTGTCCATACTAAATATATGTCCCAGTCAGAGGAAAAACTTCCAGAAGACATGTAGAACAAAAGATTTCCCTTTAAAAAATTATTTATTTATTTATTTATTTATTTATTTATTTATTTGATAGAGAGAAAGTATGGGCTCACCAGAGTCTCTTGCTCCTATAACAAACCCCAGACACATGCGTCACTTTGTGTGTCTAGGTGGGTAACTGGGGAATCAAGTCTGGGCCAGCAGGTTTTACAAACAAGCACCTGTAACACCCGAGCCATCTCCCCAGCCCCATAGAAAAGATTTCTGACAGGACGGGTGCTGTGGCACTAGAGAGTTGGGTGGATATCCTGCCCACTTCTGTGAGGCCCTCAGAGAAGCCAGTACCTGAAGGAAAGATCAGTGAGATATGGAATCCAGGACAAGAGAACTTGTGAGGACTCTCCTCATGTTAGCTCCCCAACTCCTAGGACCAATACTCTCTGAGAGAAGCTGCAACCTGGTGCCATGGAAGCCACACACCCAGTCTAGGACTCAGGAGTGCTGGACAAACAGATGAAGAAGCAGCTGGAGGATCATGGCCACCACCTGGCACTGCAGTTGGAACACTGTCCTCCAGGTATAGCACCAGCCATTGGAACCTTAAAGTCAGAAGCTGCACTTATGACATCCTCATGAGATTGGATCTACTAATATTCCCTCACAGAAGGAGAGGGTGGGGAAAGCCATCAGATTCTAGCCATTGATTCCCTCCTGCACCCTACCCAAGCAGCAGCAAGTAATCCTGTCCCAACTGCATGGGATTGTGGGATGTGCCAGAGTGTAGAGGAGGTGTAAGGTTAACTGAAAGGGGGAACTCCATCTATGTAGCTTTGGGGAGGTCATTACCCATGCTCCAGTGAGACTTTTTGTTGATGCAACCCTTTTAAGGTCACCCACACTCCTGTAAGTAAGCCCAATAAACTCATTGATTCACTTGAATGCAGTCATTATTTGTCTATTATTGCTGCCTTGCAATGGTTAATCTTGCTTGTCAGCTGATGGGATTTAGAATTGCCATGGAAACAAACTTCTTAGGCATGCCTGTGAGGGAGTTTCTAGGTTAAGTTACTTGAGGGGGAAGTCCAACCCAAAATGTGGGTGACACCATTCATATCCCATGGGCTGGCCTCCTGCACTGATTATTAAAAAGGAAGAAGTGAGCTGAGCCACCAGCATTCATTTTGCTCTGCTTCTTGGCTGCAGAATGAATGTGATCAGCAACTTCACCCTCCTGTGGCTATTCCTCCTGCTACAACAGACTGAACCCTAGAACTGTGAGCCCAAACAAACCCTTCCTGCCTTCTTTCTTTAAGTGGCTCTTGTCAGGTACTTGACCACAGCAGTGAGAATAGTACTAATATGTGCCCCATCTACAGTGGGTAGACATCAGTTCATGTCTTCCTGGGAAAAGTTAATACAACTCTTGGTGCCCAAACACGGATAAACAGACCCAAAGATGAATTGGGGAGCAGCAGTTACACCACCCCTGCTACGCTTGATGCCGCTAAAACTACACCATCTGAGCAGGGAGCATCTGTGAGGACAATCTTGTTCAATCCGTCCTCCCGTGCAGGACGGAATGCATGCCTTCTCGCTGTGTCACTGCTGTAGATGATGTGATGTGCCACTGAGGCCGAGCTACGAGCCCAGGGGTGGGGCCATCTTCCTCTGTGTCTTAGAGGGTGGTATGCCTCCTTATGAATGTGGCCCACCAAGGGAGCATGGGGATGCCTCAAAAATAGCTGAAGAGAGAATAGGATACTCTCCCTAAATGTAGCACATATGGAATAGGGTTGTAAGGAAGTTGCCTCTTCTCTGAGTGATAAGACATGCAGGTTGATCAATCTGCCCAGAAATGACTGGTCAATATAGGGAAGGACTCACAAGAAGGAAAAACATGCAGGTGGCATACTCTGATTTGGCAGGTAAATTGGATAAAGAAGAGGATGCAATGTAGGCAATGGCTTGCCATTTCTTTTTTAAAATTTGTATTTATTTGAGAAAGAGAGAGAAGAGAATGGGTACACCAGGGCCTCCAGCTACTGTAAATGAAATCCAGACACATGTGCTGCCTTGTGCATCTGAGTTACATGGGTCCTGGGGAATTGAACCTGGATACTTTGGCTTTACAAGCATGGCTTACCATTTCTTGTGGCTGGAGTGGGGCACATAAGGAAAAGGTGATTACAAAATAGATCTGTGCTAAGTAACCCCTCCTGGGATCCAAAATCATGGAACCCATGGAAAGAACTGAACAGTGAAGAGGGACAAAATAAGATAGAAATGAAGGAACTTGATATGAGAGAGATGATGTTTGATGCCCAATTCACTGGGTCAAATAGAGAGTTAAGAAGGAAGTTAAACCAGGCGTGGTGGCACACACCTTTAATCCCAGCACTCGGGAAGCAGAGGTAGGAAGATCACCATAAGTTCAAGGCCACCCTAAGACTACACAGTGAATCCCAGGTCAGCCTGGACTAGACTGAGACTCTACCTTGAAAAAAAAAAAAAAGAAGGAAATTAATCCAGCAGGGGCTGCAGTGCTGGTAGTAAGGATTTTGTATCTCTGTTAAGTGCTAATGTGGTGATCATCTTTGGGAAGATAGGTTCTGGTGAATGGTTGGCATGTTAGTCGGGTTTGTAAAGTTCTAATGCAATCAAGAAGGACTGAGAAAACTCAGTACCAGAGGCCAGTAAGCTAGAAAAGAGATATAAAGGGGAGAAAAAGGAAGGGAAGGAGGTAGTTAATAGGATGGTATTGTATATATATGTAAGTAGAAGAATAGATTAACGGGGGTGAAAAGGCCCAAGTGAGGTCAGGGGAAGAGATTGAGTAAAGGAAAGGTGGAAGGAGGGCTAATCAAAATCTAAGAGGATATAAATAAATCATATGTAAACCTACTTTTTTGGACAATGGAACACTCAGGAGCTGTAGATTGCTGCTATAAAATTTTCAGTGCCAGTGATGAGATAACTTCCAGTGAGTTGTTGGCCAGGGAGATCCCTCATGCCCCCAAACATTACAGGCCATTACCGAGGCCCTTGGTTTCCCACCAGGAATCAATGGTAAGACCCTATTGCTGAAGACTCCATATACTTGGGCTGCAAGGCCACTGAGAAATCCTGCTAGAACTGAACTGATAACCTCCTCCATGTAGACCAGCTGACAGAAAGCTGGAAGAAGTCATTCTGCATGCAGTTCAAAAGGAGAAAGAGAAAACACCAGTGAAGATACTCAACAGTGGACACCGCAAGCCTTATATTTGGCCAGCCAGGCCAAATGAGCCAACAGGTGCAATAATGGCACATCTGTCATGATGGAAACCAACTGCCCTCTAATTGGAAGGGATGCCATGATCCATTGGAGGGAATACATCCCTGATACTGAAAAGTTCAAACAGGGGTAGTCATGAGCCCTAGGGGTGTAATGTCTGCTGCTGTCTGGCTAAATGTTATATACTACGCTTATCAAACTGCCCAGTAAGCACCTCCCTTAACGTTCATACCCTTAGATTAATGCTACTCTTAGTTTTGGTAGAGAATCTTCTCTTTTCAGATGGCAATGATGTTAGGATGACTCAGAAGGCATTGTGGTACTAGAAAGAAGTGACTGGAGTGCTCAGTACTGCAATATCTCTATCACACCTTCCAAGGCTCAAGGTCTGTTGTGGAAGAGGTGGCAGAAAGAATGTAAGAGCCAAAGGAAGGGTAGGACTGTTATAACATGCTTCCCCCAGACACAAAATGGCCTGGATATCCATGACCTCACACTGCCTGACACTACCTACACAAGACCATCATAATAGGAGGAAAAGATCATGACATCAAAATAAAAGAGAAAGACTAATTGAGATGGGGAGGAGATATGATGGAGAATGGACTTTCAAAGAGGAAAGTGGGGGGAAGGAGGGTACTATCATGGTATATTTTTTATGATCATGGAAGTTGTTAATAAAATAATTGGAAAAGAAAAAGAAAATGCAGATAAAGAGTCTTGTCCAGGTTTTCAAAAACAAATATAGCAAGACCTGTGCTAAGCTAGACTTCCTAAGGGAAATATTGTATTTGAGAGGTTCTAAACAGTTCACTAAAGAGTAAAAGAAGTGCTGAGAATCCCCGTTGTGCCTACTGCTGTGGAAGAAGGAGATCTTGTGATTGGAAACTGCCCCAGCTGCTTCCTTGATAGGAAGGCCCTGGTTGCCTGCAGGAAAGGACCATGCAGAGCAGCTGGAGGCCTCACATTGAATTGCAAACTCATTGGTCCCCTACTAAGGTGCAAAATGTTTAACTGTGTATGGATGCTATAGCCAGGTGTGCTCGGGTACCTGGTGGATCCCAGAAGCATCTGGGGCGAATGGGCATCATCAGATAGATAGGGAGATAGAACAAATTGTACAGGGGGAAAGAATTGAGCTTGTCATAGAGGTGGGCAGTCACCCCTCAGAGTGTGCATCTCTCCACTGCAGGCAGAGACTGTTTGCCCAGCCTGAGCCCCTCACCGCAGCTAGGTATGACCTATGAAGATACAGCAGCTGCAGTGCCACACTGGAACTGTGACACATGGGAAGCCTGCTGGAGCCCAGTGAAGGTGCACTAGGAGAGAGCACAGCCCCGTAGTGAACGGCAGCAGCCCAAGCCTGCTCTGCCTAGTATTCCAGAGTACAGGGATGTGCCACAGCCCCACAGCAGTGCCCCAAGATGAGGAAGCAGGAAAGCTAGTGGAGAATGGTAGTGAATTACACAGTTAAGTAAAGCAGTGCCTCCACCCATACTATAATGTATAGCACTGCTGTTTTGAGGAAACAAATGAAAAAATAATGGGATCCTTTTGTGCTGCATTGGACCTTGCTAACTTTTTTTAGCACCTCCTTTGCTATTGAATCCCAAGACCAATTGGCTTGCTTGGGGGGGGAAAAAAAACAGCAGTGGGTCTTTGAAGATCCTACCTACCCTCTGTAAAAAGGTTTCATTATATAATGCTTACCTCATAATTTCCATCTCACGCTGACTGCCTTACAGATTAAGAAAAGCATCTGAAAGACATGCAGGCACACGTGAAGGAGCAAGGGTGGGAAATCAACCTACACAGTGGCTAAGTTCATGGGGTTTAATAGTTTGGTAAAACATAGATGATATCCAGAAGGAAATATCCTGCATCTGCCTATACTTGTAAAATATTTAAAAAAAGAAAAATCATTTAAAGAGCTTCAATGCAGAAGACACCATGCATGGCTGGGAGAAGGAATGTCCAGAAGACAGGTTTTTGCATAAAAATCCCAGTTCCAGGTATAGGCTACCTCCCTACAACTTGCTGGCTAGAGAGGCCCCTGAGTTCCCCCCAAACAACATAACGCCAACAACACTGCTATTGGCTGCATGCTAGAACTAGATGGCAAGAGCCTTTTTTGAAGACATCTCATGCTCTGGTTTCAAGAAACAGAGAAATCAAGCTGGGACTGAGCTGGAAGTTCCTTCCCTATTGGCAAGCTTACCAGTGACAGAAAGTGCTCTGCAATGCAAGCTGCTTGGGCAAAACTTCACGAACAGCCCTGCTCAATTATAAACACCACAGGGTACACTACCAACATGCCAGACAAGATGTTCCAACTGGTGCAATAGTGGTACAATCATTATGGGTGCAACACACTGTATTCCAATTGGATTTAAGCCCCATTCCACAGGATAGAACCCATATTTGTTACTGTATGACAAAATTCTATTGCTAGATATATGGTCCTCAAGTGTGGGGGCTGCTGTCATTTTGTTGAATGAATACAATGTCAGCCAAAATGCAATTGCCTTCTAAATATGCCTATAGACTATTGGCGCTGTCAGTGTTAATAGGGGTTTTTTTTTTTTTTTTTTTTTTTTTTTTTGCAGTGACAGTTACTGCAGAGTCTCATAACCAGCCAAAGTGTTAAGAATAATTGACTGCTGCTATGGCACTTCAGTTTAATGTTTACACCCAAATAAGAAAGTACAATGAAACATTTGTATCACCTCCCCTGAAGCTAAGAGAACATCATGGAAGAGAGGATGGGAAAATATAAAAATTTAAGGAAGGAGTGGAGCATTGTCCTCCAGGTATGACATGGTCATTGCCATACCAGAATCAGAGAAGCTATGATTACACACACCATGAGACCTTCCTAAGATTGGTCCTATTATCCCTCATAGAAGTGTACAGAGGGTTACCAGAGCTTCACCTGAGATTGCAGCCATTTACACACACACACACACACGAGCTATATGTAATCCTGTCCCAGCTGCTGGGTGAGGTGTGACTGTTTGGGGGTCACCTGGGCTCCCATCAGTGAGCTCAATAAACTCTCTGGTTCGCCAAGCTGGATTCGGATGGAATCATTGCTTTGATCTATCACGGGTGCCCTATGCAGGGAGAGTATTTATTCAGGTCTCTCCAGGAAAAATTAACACAACAGCACCATTGAAGCCAGCCAGCAGAGAGACGAGAGAGCATGAGGTCAGGCCACACATGAGCTCAGGTAACTAGTGGCTTAGCACCACCCTTCAGGCCTCAGGCAAACATCTCCGCAGCCCTTTACAGACCTGGGACCAAGCAGACGAAGGGAATCTGGGAGTGAAATTCCAGCTCAGCTATGCTGGTCTCATAGAAAGGCTCTAAACCTGCTAGGTACCTAGCTCAGGAAGTCAGTGAAATACAGCAGAGAAAAATCAGGGTTTCTGCCATCACAAAGCTTCATCTTATGAGAAAGACAGTTGTTAAAATGCTGCAGTTTGATCATGACTGTGGTAGGACACTGTTTGCTATTGATGGTCTACCATTAAGCAACAGTGAATTGTGGTTATGCATATACCCAAAATAGCAGTAGATTAGACACATTAAAGTTTCTTCCTTCAAAAACAGGTTGATATAATCCTATGTGGTCAAGATCCTGGGTTCCTTCTACCTAGCTGCTACAGCATCTAGGGCTTTACTCTCCTGCAGTCACAGAGAGACCTGACTTGTCTGCTGGCTGGCTGCTACCAAAGCTACTAAGTTATAACCCTGCCCACCAGGGAGGAGCTAGCCTACTCTCTTTAAGCACACTCCTTAAGAATTTCACACATAGCTTTCATGAATTGCCATACTTAGCTGCAAGAGAAGCAGCAAAAGTCCTCATGTTAGATGAACATGTGCTCAACTAAAGAATGTGTGTTCAGGGCTCGGGACCCACATAGAGCCAGATGCACAAAGAGGCACATGCATCTTGAGTTCCTTTGCAATGGCTTGAGGGCCTGGCACACCCAGTCATTTCCTTTGGCTCTCTTCTCTTTATATCTTTCTGCTTACAAATAAATAAATTTTAATTGCCCATTTTTAACTTGTTTGTATGGGTTTTTTTACAATTTTATTATTATTTGTTATTTATTTGACAGAGAAGGAGGGAGGAAGAGAGAGAGAGAGAATGGGCATGCCTCCAGCCACTGCAAACGAACTCCAGACGCATGTGCCCCCTTGTGCATCTGGCTAACATGGGTCCAGGGCAATCAAACCTGGGTCCTTTGGCTTTGCAGGCAAACACCTTAACCGCTAAGCCATCCCTCCAGCCCACAAATAAATAATTTTTAAAAAAGAATGTGTGTTCTATTACTTGGCAATAGTGAGGATATGAATGCTATGGGGCAACTAGCAGCAACTAGCTACTTCAGTTAATATACAATAGGGTCAATATCTCAAATACAAGAGTCACACAGCCCTGAGATCCATTTCTTGTCTTTCTTTCTTTCTTTCTTTCTTTCTTTCTTTCTTTCTTTCTTTCTTTCTTTCTTTCTTTCTTTTTCCTGTTTGGTTTCTTGAAGTAGAGCCTTGTACTAGTCCAGGCTGACCTGGAATTCACTATGTACTCTCAGGGTGGCCTTGAACTCATAACAAGTCTCTTACCTCTGCCTCCTGAGTGCTGAGATTAAAGAAATGAATGAGCCACCACATCAAGCCTGAATTCCATTTCTAGTGTCTATTCCTAGCTATGTGGTGTTGAGCAAAGCAATTACCTCTTCCTGCGCTTCTTTCTTTCTTTTTTTAAAACTTTTTTATTGTCAGCTTTCATACTTACAAACAATAAACTATGTTAATTCCATCCCCTCCCCCACTTTCTCCTTCATAAATCCACACTCCATCTTATCCCCTCCCCCTCTCCATTAGTCTGTCTTTAATTTTGATGTCATCATCTTTTCCTCCTGTTATGAGGGTCTTGGGATAGTATTGCTAGGTACTGTGAGGTCATGGATATCAAGGCCAATTTCTGTCTGGATGATTGCATTGTAAGCAGTCTTACCTTTCCTTTGGCTCTGACATTCTTTCCATCACCTCTTACAGAATGGACCCTGAGCCTTGGAAGATATGATAGAGATGTTTCAGTGCTGGATACTCCTCTGTCACATCTTCTCAGCACTATGGCACGTTTGGGTCATCCCAGTGGTCACCACCATCTGAAAAGAGAAGCTTCTCTAACCAATAGTGAGAGTAGCATTAATATATGGGTATAAATGTTAACTAAAGTGCTTACAGGGAAGTTTGGTGGGCATAATATATACATTTAGCCAGACAAGTACAGGCATTACACTCCTAAGACTCATGACCTCCCCTACCATAGGCTTTTGATTAGGTTTTTAGTATCAGGGTTGTATTCCCTCCCATATCGTGGGTCTCCAGTCCAATTAGAGAGCAGTTTGTTTCCCCTATAACAGACATGCCACTATTGCATCCATTGGTTCATTTGGCCTGGATGGCCAAACTTGAGGCTTGCAGTGTCCACTGTTTTCACTACTGATGGCTTCTGTCTCCTATAGGGCTATATGAAGTGCAGCTTTTTTCAGCTTTCTGTCTACAGGGAGAAGGTTTTCAGCTCAGCCTCAGATTGATTTCTCAATGACCTAGCAGCCTAGGCATGTAGAGTGTTCAGCAATAGGGTCTTATCATCTATTGCTGGTGGGAAACCAAGAGCCTTGCAATGGCCTGTAATGTTTTGGGAGCATCAGGGACCTCCCTTGCCAACAACTCACTGGAAGGTATCCCATCTTTGGCACTGAAAATTTTCTAGTAACCATCTATGGCTTCTGGATGTGCCATTATCCAAAAAAAAAGTAGGTTATCAATCATATGGCTTATTCACAGGATCCTGAATTTTGATTAACCCTCCTCCTTTTACCCTTCTTTTACTCAATCTCTTTCTGACCTCACTTAGGCCATTCCACACACAGTAATCTGTTCATCTACTGACATATATACAATACCATCCCCTTAAGTCCACCCCTCTCCTGCTAGACTTGTTTCTTTAAGCACACAAGTGCATATGCATTACATACCAGGCACCATTCTACGTACCTTGCATACAGTGCTATTTTTAACCTCTTGAACATGAGCTGAGTAGTACTGCCATCCCCACCTTGTATACAAGGCAGCTGACGCTCAGAGTACAATGATGACTTTCCTGATGTTCTCTAGATTTGTTAACCCAATGAAACATGTTTAGTAAGAGGCTGCTCAGCTCCAGGCTCTATGCTAGACTCTAGAGATGCTCTGAGTAGTCAGACAGGGTCCCAACACTGTCAGGTCCCCACTTTCAGGAGGCCAGCTGCTATCTCTACCAGACTGACCCCCACCACATACATGCAAGGACGTGGGGACTCACTATAAGGCAAAGATGGCAAAATATTTATTTGCTGTGCTTCAAAGCAGCCAGCCCACAACAGCTACTTGAGAGCTTTGCACCCAAATAAGCACAACACAGCACAGTTTGCTCACAGAGGGGACTAGCTGGTGCAAGAGGGAGAAGTCCTCTCAGCAGCAGCCTGGTCACTGACAAGCGCCACCGGAAGCAACACAGTGACAGCAACTCTGATATCAGCGCCAGCTTCATGGGCACAGACCACTAGCAGATCCGTTCATGCTGCCTCAGGTCATTTTGTAGTTGAATATCCTGGGCCTTCAAGGAGCAAAGTCACCTGCCCAGGTGATGCAGGACAGAAAAAAGACAGAAGTGTACTTCCTGTTCAGTGTGGGAGTTGTTATGGGGTTCAAGGGGCCTTGACCCTGACCAGGTCAAGGGGATGGGCATAAAAGCCATTGTAGAGCTTGGTATCTTCTAGCAGGAGTGGAGATACAGTGGCAGGAGTACACGATGGCCCACCGGGACCCTATGGTAGGGCTTTGCAACAAGCAATCAAAACGCTTGACCCCACTTCCTACCCGCCACCCAGGGAACTGGCTGAAACCCTCCCAGACACAGGCCTCAGTGTACCTACGTACAGCCAGGCAGGGGAGGGTCCCTTGGGAGATTGTCACCCCAAAGCCTCCTCTCACATTGGGCCTGTCACTGGTCACATGAGACAGGCACACATCCCACACACTAGACCTGTTCCAGATGAGGGGCCTTCCACATAGCCTATCAGCACTTTACAGGGGTGGGATCCAGAGACAGGGAGGAGAGAGCTGGATGGATCCTGAGCTCCCGAGCTGGCCCTTGGACTCCCCACCTGGAGAAACAGAGAGCAGCGACACACCTCCATAGGACAAAGCACCAGCCAGCCTCACCTACACCAGGTACAGTGCCCAGCACATAAAGGGCCCTCGGCAAATGAGGCTCCACCCTACCCCTGCTTTGTCCAAGAGAAAACCCTCAGAAATTCATGGTTCAGAGCAGATGATGCCAGGTGCCAGGGCTGGAGCTCAGGGCCTCATGTTGTCATGGTCCTGGAGACCAGCAATGGGAGACTTTTCCAACCTCACAAAGCACGGAGCGTCGGCTGGCAGTACACTAGGTGCAGGGACACCCATCTTCAGGATTTCACCACCCGTGACACTGTTGAACTTATGGGGCAGTAGGGCTGGGGGGGGCTTTAATGCAAAGTGGGAGATGCAGTCTCACTCCAGCCCAGCTGAACATTCAAGAAACCCAGCCCAGCCACATCCGCATCCCATCTCCACTGCCTGCTGGCTTTGAGGAGCGATGGTGTTATTTGTGAGTTCTGACATTTGCCCCTTCCCCAAGTCCCTACCCTCTTTCCTGTTTGGCCTGTGAATTGGAAAGGGCTGTAAACAGGCAGGCAGCTCCTGGCCCCAGGGCTGGAGGGCCTGTCAGCCAGCCAGGGGAAAGGTAGGGCCCAGGGGACCCCCGCCCCCACTCACCCCACACAGCCCAGCTGAAGAACTTGTAAAGACAGGATTTGTTTGTTTTTTTGGATCTGGCTCAGAATCTGGCTGAGGCCAGGCCCTTTGGGGAAAAGCAACTTTTAAATAAATGCTTCAAGATTGTGCAAACATTTCAGTAGTATTGGAGGCCTGGTGTTCTGGGTCAGGGAGGGAAAAAAATACCCGTCAATCACCTTGAGATGAAAACCTGATAGCAGAGCGGTTGGTGAGGATGAGGGCTTGGGTTGCAGATCTCAGTGGTGGCTGGCTGAGACCACACTACACTCAAGCCCTCTCTCAAAAAATCATTTGCATGTTAATCAGTAGAGCAGCCCTACTTGACAGACCCTGAGAGCACCGTGCGCTGGCCGGCCAGGAGACCACGATGCGTGCAGAAAGGATGCCACTTGGAGGCACACAGAACTGGACTTCAGCCCTGGCTTTGCCTCCGATTAGCTCTACCATCTTGGGTAAGCTGCTCAGCACCACTTGGCCTCAGTATTATCACCGGTAAAATAGGGTTACCGTGTCAATCTCATAAAGATGTGAGAAGTAAATAAAGTACAGATGGCAAGAGCATTGTAATAAATAACAGCAATGTGATTTAGCTGCCGTTCATGGGACATTTTCCCTGAGCAAAGAGTCGCATATGCTTTCAGTGATCCTCAAAACCTATAAAGCCTGGCCTGTGCAACTATTCTGTGATAGACCCATGGTGGCCAAGAGTGGGGCTCAGCCTCTGATCTCAGGGCTCATGGCCTTGAAGCAAGGAAGGAGGGTGCTGAATCCCAGAAGCGTGCACACAGACTCATTTGTAGGGAAGAAGGCGGGAGATGAATGGATGTGCTTGCCTCTGGGCAGAGAGGAGACCTGGGCTGCTATGGAAGGCTGGGGAGGAGGACTGAAGGCAGGCCCTGGGAGGAGCACTCCCGATGGAACACTCACCCAGGCAAGGGCTCAGAAGCAGGCCTACCTGCAGTTAGGAGGCAGGGGAGGGCCCCTTGGAAGTAAAGCTGGCAAACAGAGACTGTAGGAAAACATCAGAGCCTGGCAAGATGAGGGTCTGACTTGCTTCTCTGGGTCCGTGCAATTTCCCTAGCTCTACTCCCCCACCATTCCCTCCCTATGGTTGAATGATTAGGGCAATGGCTCACTTTTCAGCCTGTAGCTCTCTGCTCTCAGGCCTACCTCAAAGGGCCGCAAGGGGTAAGAGTGCTGTGAGAGGACTAGCACGTTCCGCCCACACTGGGTACCATTGCGTTACAGGAGCACATATGCACAGACATGCACATCACACACCTCTGTGCATCCGTCAGAACCACCTGCCTTCCAACCCCAGCTTCTCCACTTCCTCACTACATACCCAGCAAGGCACACACACGGTGCATGTAAAGCCCATTGCGGTGCCTGGTGAGTGTAGTTATGGTAATGAGGTTCGTGGAGCCCACTGAAACACACTGCCTACTCAGACTTCAAAAGGAAACTACCACCTGCCAGGTCAGTTCATGAGACTGTGCAGCCCAGCACTCAGCCTTGCCCAAGCCTCTCCTTGTACACTTGGGGGCTCAGAGAAGGAAGAGAACACATCTAGCTTAGGAGCTTTGCTTGGAAGCAAAGAAGCTGTGCCAAGCAGCCTTCAGAATGTGTAGTCGGTTCTGACTGGAAAGCTAACAGGACAGTGTGGGCAAGCATCCAGTGACGTCTCAGATGGCCTGGGGGAAAGCCGAGTTACCTAACCTGCCAGGGTCAGAGATGGGGCTTGGAGAGAGGTTGGGAAGATCCTGGAGTGCAAGTAGGGAGACCCCAGAGTGGTATGTTTTTGGAGCTGGGTGTTCCAGAAAGTCCTGGGGAGCTCCAAGGATAGTGATACTGGATGAGTAATCTAGGGAGATTCCTACGATGTGAGAGACAGGCCTGAAGGCTTGGTCCAGAATGGTGTAAGAGTGGAAAGTGGGTGTATTTTATTATTTTTTTTTAATTATTTTATAGAGAGCAAGCGCACATGCATGTGGGCAAGAAAGAGAGAGAGAGAATCGGTGTGCCAGGGCCTCAGCCACTGCAATGGAACTCCAGGTGTTTGCACCACCTAGTGGGCATGAGCAACCTTGTGCCTGCCTCACCTTTGTGAGCCTGGCTTAGGTGGGATCTGGAGAGTTGAACATGGTTCCTTAGGCTTCATGGGCCTTAACCTCTAAGCCATCTCTCCAGCCCAAAAGTTGGTGTATTTTAGAAACACTGAGAATTCACAAGTCTCCACAAAGAACACTGGTCTTCTAGAGGAGAATGAGTGATGGGAGTTTTCACAAAGGAAACGGACATGCAAGGATTGACGCATGGGATTTGAGCAGCAGAGAGACTCAAAACTGGGCCCCCACAGTCCCTCCTACTAGGTACATCAGCCATCCTCATAAAGGCCAAGGCCTTGGGTGCAGAGAGAAGCCTGAGGGACGAGGTGGAAGAAACCCTGCTCCCTTCCAAGGAGGCAGCATCAAGGGTCGTGGATATCATCTGAGTGGGCCCGCTGTCCCTCCTCCTGATCTCTGTCTCGGTTCCTGGCTCCCTGGGAGTCCATGCCCAGAGCTGCCCTCAGCCTCTTTCTTAGTGCCTTAGATCAGCCCCTCGCCTCCCTGACCCTCAGTCTCCCCTTCTGTAAAGACAGCTAAGGAGCCTGGCCAGCAGGACTACTGGGGTCCCCCAGTGAAATGGCTGGCAGGTGCCACATCCCAGAGAAGGCCAATACCTCGCTCTCTGTAAAGGATGCCAGTTTCCCCACTTTCCACAGAGGCCCTTCGCTTGCAGCAGCTGCTCTGTGAGGGGCGTTGCACAGGCAGACAAGGCAGGGTTCGAACCCCGGTCCCGGGACCAGCCAGGCAGCCCTGTCCCGCCCCTCGGTGTCCTCGGTCTTCTTCCGCTGGCCCTCGCCGCTCCCCAGGCCCAGCACCTTCCCCTGGCGGTCCTCCCCTGGCGCCGCCCCCTCCTCCTCGCGGTCCGCAGAGCCCAAATACGCGACACCTGGAGCAATCGCAGCCGCCCCGCGGCCTGGGCCTCATTATGGCCGGCCCTTATCGCGGCGTGCATCACATTATTTCATTTCAAAGAATCCACAGAGAAGCCCGTCCCCGGCCGACAACAGAAAGTAAAAACACAGCTGACTCCCATTAGGGCCCTCTCACAGGCTCCGCGTGAGGTAATGAAATATGGAAGCGGTGAGATATGTAATGCTTTATTAAGCGGTCTCAGCTACAACGGCGTGCATGCCAATTACGCCTGCAGGCTACCGCCCGCCCCCGGCCGCCGGACCACCCAGCGCGCCGGCCCTGCGCGAGGGAGGAGCGTGGGGAGGAGGGCGAGCGCGGGGACCAGGGCCGCGGGCGAGGAGGCCGGCCGGCAGAGTGGGAAGCAATGGAAGGACAGCCGAGGGCCTGGGCCCAGGCCAGCAGCAAAGGTACTGCAGATGGGGAGGGCTCTCGGAGCCTCGCTGAATAGTAACCCGGCTCAGGGAAGGAGCGACTTACTGAGGTCCCACAGGGGAACCCTAAGCCACGGTGGTGGGGGGTCAGGCCCCCTGTCTCCCAAACTGGTTTCCTTTCCACTCTCCTGCGTTTGCCTCTAAGTGGCAAAGTTGTGTTAGTGTGTGAATGAGACCTGGGCTTTTTACTTCTGGCGTTCTAAGACCCCTGAAATCCTCAGTGCTCACAGCCCCGCCCCCTCGCGCATATGCGCCCTAACTGATCCTACCATTGCCCTCGTTTGTGCACTGAGTATGAACTGAGCTCCCCTACCTGGCCAGGCGCTAGAGGGACAAAACACTCCTGCCCCCTGCCCAGGAAGAGTGCCCACTTTAGCAGGGACAGTGACCCCTAAATTGGACCATAATCAAGTACCTGTGATAGAGAGTTGGGCTGGTCTGCCCTGGCCCGGGAGGCGCCGGAGCCCTGCAGGGTGCAGAGAAACGACTTCTAAGACTACCTCTGAAAATTTTGGAAAACTGAATCCCCAGGATCAGCCAGGAGCTGTAAGGCATGCTGGGCTGGCTGAGTGTCTGCTGCAGTGCAGTGACAGGAGCAGGGGAGCTTTTGTTAAGGTAAATTACTTCAATCAGTGGAATCCAGAGTGCTCACTCATCTCTCCACAGTTATTTTTAACTTTGCTCCCAAGAAGATTTCCCTAAGGCCCTTCACACCACCTTAAGATGGAAAAGTTCAGACTTCTGTTTTCATCATACTGACATCCTTACCCCCATTTAAATTTTTTTAAGTTAATTTTTTAAATGTTTGCAAGCAGAGAGAGAATGGGCACTCCAGGGCCTCTTGCCACTGCAAATGAACTCCAGGTGCATGCACAACTTTGTGTTATCTGGTTTTATGTGGGTATCAAAGAGCAGCCTTTAACCACTAAGTCATCTCTCCAGCTCATTTCTGATTGTTTGCTTTTCCCAGAGGTAAGGTTTCCCTCTAGCCCAGGCTGACCTGGAACTCACTCTGTAGTCCCAGGCTGGCCTCGAGCTCATAGCAGTCACCCCACCTCTCTTCTGAAATGCTGGGATTAAAGGCATGTGCCACCATGCCCGTCCAAATTTTTGAGAACTTTCTATGAAGCTACCAGAGCCAGTGCAGTGGCACTGGCATAAAGAAAGACCTACAGACAGTTGGAATGTAATAGATTCTAAGAATTGACCCTCACATACATGATCAGATGTGTTTGCAAGAGTATCAAGACTATTCAATGAAAGACAGCTGTTTCAACAAAAAAATGTGGTATTGTGTGTGTGAGTATGGCACACTTGTGGAGGTGAGGGGACAGCTTTGGGTTGGTCCTCACTTTCTACCTCCTTGAAGGCAGGGTCTCTAGTTGTTACTCACTGATCTCTCTCCAACTCCAGAGAAATGCTCCTGTGTCTGCCTCCCTTCTTGCTAGATGCACACTGTGACACAAAAACTACAGTCCCGGAAGACTCGAAGGTTTATACTCTTCCCTTCCGGTAACTTATGCAAGCTAGCCAAAAGTGTGCCTCAAACTAGACTGAGCATTTGTACTACCCTGCATCCTGAAACATTGTTTAGTATTTGTTACTTTAATGGGCATGCAAGGGAGAGTAATTGGCTAGAAGACAGACACGAATCTCTGATACTGGGTCACTTGAAGACCACAGTTCACTATTGAAAATAGTACCGCTACCTAGTGGTGGCCACAGATATTGCAGGGATAGAATATTAAACAAGATCAAAGTGCCCTGTGTATCATTTTTGTGTTTTGTTTCGTTTCGGTTTGTTTTTAACTTTTTTCATGTTTTTGATGAGAGAAGGAGAATGAATTGATGCGCCGGGGCCTCTAACCTCTGCAATTGAACTCCAGATGCATACGACTCCTTGTGTGCATGTGCAACCTTGCGCTGGCATCACCAGACATCTGGCTTATATGGGATCTGAAGAGTCAAACATAGGCCCTTAGGCTTCATAGGCAAGCGCCTTAACCACTGAGCCATCTCTCCAGCCCTGTTTTTAACTTTTTATTGACAATTTCCATGCGTATAAACAGTATACCAGAATCATAATCCCCTCCAACTTTCCTCTTTTACCCCCTCCCAAATCCCCTCTCCACTGAATCTCTTCTTTCCAACAATTTCTATTTTTTATATATTTTTTTATTTATTTGCAAGCAGAGAGAGGAGAAAAACAGATAGGGAATGGGCATGCCAGGGTCTCTATCTGCTGTAAACAAACTCCAGATATATGTGCCCCTTTGTACATCTGGCTTTACTTGGTTACTAGGGAATCAACTTGAGCCATTAGGCTTTGCAGGCAACCACCTTAATTACTGAGCCATCTCTCCAGCCCCTTTCTCTTCTATTTTGATGTCATAATTTTTTCCTCCTATTATACAGGTCTGTGTGTCATTTTTGATTTTTTTCTTTTTTATTTATTTTATTTATTTATTCATTTCCAAGGAGAGAGAGAGAGGAGAGAGAATGGGCACACCAGGGTCTCTAGCCACTGTAAATGAACTCCAGATGCATGTGCCCCCTTGTGCATCTGACTTATGTGGGTCCTGGGGAATTGAACCTGGGTCCTTTGGCTTTGCAGGCAAGCCCCTTAACCACTAAGCCATCGCTCCAGTCCCCGTTTTTGAATTGTTTTAATATTTTAGATGTAACAGTACTTTTACAATACATTTAATTTTTCTTCTCTTGTCAGTAAATTACCCTAGGCTATTTTCTTTGTTCCTGGCCATAGTGTTTCCTAGATCTGTTGTTTCTTACACGTTAAAAGTTCTGAAATCAGAACGTGTGTCTCAATAACAAGACAGCCTCCGAGGTGAGGCGCAGGTGCTGGAGCATTGCTGTGTGTGCAGTGTTACTTCAATTGTGTCACCTGCAACAGTGACCACAGAGTTGACCATTATGTTTGCATCCCTATTTTTTGCTACATAAATCTTCAACAATAGTTAGCTTGATTAAAAGTAAGGTAACTGGTTATGTAGGAGATGGCCTGTCACCTACCTGTCAATGCAGTTACTGGCAGTAAATACTGCCCAGTCTTTCCAAACATATCAGAGAATGTTCTGATGTTTCTGACAAATTGATCCACCAAGTTTTCTGGGTTAGGCCCCAAATAGTTACCCAAATAGTTCTAGCTAACTTTTTTTAAAAATCTGTTTAACTCCCAGAAATATGAAGTCATGAGAGGAGAGAACTATGTGTTTATCTGAAGCAGAAATACACACAAAACACTAATGTTCTTCAGCTGAACTCAGTAGAGATTATTTTGTTGATTGGGGGGAAGGGTGAGTCTTGGAAATTGAATATAGATCCTTATACAAGCTATGGAAGTGCTTTACCACTGAGCTACACCCCCAACCCTATACTGTTGATTTTAAAGAAGTAAACAGTGAACACAGGAGCTCATGCTTCTATTCCTTGAGAGGTAGAAGCAGTAAGATCAGGAGTTCAAGACCAGTCTTGCCTCCATAGCCAGTTTAAGGCCAGGCTTACATGAGATATAGTAAATATTATTGTTATTATAAAAGTTCACACATAGATGCAAAACCACCATTACCATGATGATGTTCAGAGTTCCTGAAGACCCAAACAGATTCATCAGAGTATCCACATTCCTTCCTGTGTGCAATGAAACATTGATTATGACCTTCACATAAGAATAACTATTGTATCTCATTTTTCTTTTATTTAAATATTTTATTTATTTATTTGCAGGCAGATTGGTAGATGATAGGTAGATGGAGAGAAGGGGACAGGGAAGGAAAGAGAGAATGGGCATACCAGGTCCTCTAGCTACTGCAAAGGAATTTCAGACATGGGCCACTCTGTGCATCTAGCTTATGTGGGCAATGGGGAATTGAATTTGGGTTGTCAGGCTTGGCAGGCAAGTGCCTTAACCACTGAGCAATCTCTCCAGCCCTCTCTCATTTTCCTTAAGCATGTACCTCTAATACGACCATCTTGCCCCATTCCAAAGTATAGCTAAACCAACAAGGCATCTGACAAGTAGAAGTGTTATATATATCAAGACACTTTGCTTTTCAGTGACCCTGAGCTGCTTGTGAGCAGAGCTATTCACCATTGCATCAGCACCTTTGTCCTCACTTGTTGGTAATACTGCATTCTCCCACCCTGGTGTGATAATTACAATACTGATGATACTAGCAAGTTTTCTAGCTCAGTGTCTCATTTTCTATGTCTTTGGATTGCTTTCCCTGTACTTTTGCTTCTTCTCTTTCTCCTCCTCTTCATCTACCATCATTCTCTCTTGGTCTCCTAGTTTCTAATTGCCTGAGGATAAAAGTTGGATTTTTTTGTTTATTTTTAGTTATGTAAGAGCAACAGACAGAAAGAGGCAGGTAGAGAGAGAGAGAATGGGCATGCCAGAGCTTCCAGCCACTGCAAACGAGCTTCAGACATGTGCACCCCCTTGTGCATCTGGCTTATGTGGGACCTGGAGAATTGAGCATCAAACCGAAGTCCTTAGGCTTCACAGGTAAGTGCCTATCTATCCACTAAGCTATCTCTCCAGCCCATATTTTTTTTAATACTGATGGCCAACATCTTTCTCATTTGTAATAACATACTTGGTCTGGGAAAGAAAGAATGAAGCATGGCATAACAGTGGAAGTTACCTTACCTCTAATTACTTCCTGGAATACTCATTCTTCCCAACTTTCCTGCCCCAGACAGGGCTCCTGCCCCACAACCAGAAACCCCTGGTCAAGGATTTCTCCAGTGAATCCAACCATGAATCATCTTTTATTTGTGTGTGTGTGTGTGTGTGTGTGTGTGTGTGTGTCTGTGTAGCTTAAAAGCTAAGTTATTAGAAAGTTGAAAGGAAAAATCAAACTAATTCCCCATTTGCCATCAGTAGAGGTAGGTTAGAATCCTGACTAATAGTGACTGGCTTTACAACAGTAAGTTGTCATCTTGTCCTTCTGAAACTCCATTCCTCAGCCATGAAGTGGTCTCCTCTCAGGGGCTGCTTATAGCATTGATCAAGATCCTGACTGTGACAGCACCTGCCATATGACAGTTGTTCAATAAACATTTGCTGATTTTTTTTGTTTGTTTTTGGTTTTCAAGGTAAGGTCTCACTCTAGCTCAGGCTGACCTGGAATTCATTATGTAGTCTCAGGGTGGCCTAGAGCTCACAGTGGTTCTCCTACCTCTGCCTCCCAAGTGCTGGGATTAAAGGTGTGTGCCACCAAGCCTGGCTTATATTTGTTGATTTTAACACAGTGTCTAACAAAAGGGAGGTTTGAGAGTGAAGAAGTTGGGAAGGAAGGACTGTTGAGGGTGATGGGAGCTTGTACATGAGCCTCATTCTCTATAATTATAAAATTAACCACAGAGTCTTTCCTTCCCATCAAAAGATGGCTCCATTTCCTGACCCCTTGAGGCTGTGTTGGCCATATGATTTACTTGGCCAATAGCCCATCAGAAATGTGATGTGAGCAAAGGATAAGAGGTGCTTATCTGCTAATGTTCACCTTCTCTTGCTGCCTTTGGGAGCTAGTGCCAGCCAACTATGGGAATATGCTATGCTACTGGGCGATGAGAGATGTGTCCCAGGTACCCTTGTCATCCCAGACATTAGCAGAACTAATAGAAATATAAGTCTATCACTGCCATCTTGTCACAAACACATGTGATTTCAGCTATTAACCACTAAATTTGTTGCATCATAAATTATCCCCAAAGCAGCTTTTTAAAAAGTACTTCTCTCACAATTTCTGAGAGTCAGGAATCTGGCAGCAATTCAAGTATGTGATTCCAGGTCAATGTGTCACCAGGCTGTAGGTAAGTACATCATGTTAAGGCTAAACGAGGTGAGGGATAGGCAGTGTAATGGCTTCCAGGTTCACCTTCCTTTTTGTTGGCTGGCCCCTTGGTCACTAGTTCCTTGCCACAGGTATCTCCATAATGATTTTCATAACACAGTAGCTGGCTTTCTCCAAAGTGAAATGGGAGAGAAGACAAGCACATGAATGGGTGTGTTACATGGAAGGACCTGTCTTTTATAACCTACGCTGAGAAGTGACATACCATTGCTTCTACTAATTCATAGTGGTCACAGAGACCAACCATGACACAGTGTGGAAGAGGACCACATAAAGATATGACGACTATAAACAGAAATCACAAAGGATCATCTTGGAGCTTAGCCACAGTGTATGAGCCTGAGATTAGCAGAAGAGCCAACAGACTGAGCCCAACCCTGGTTGCCAACCCATAACTCTTTAGATGATATATTGCCACTACGTTTGGGGGTTGTTGCAGTCAGATCCTTATTTCTGTGACAAACACCCAACCACACACAGCTTATGGGAGGAAGAGGTTTGTTTCAGGCTTACAAAATCCAGGGGAAGTTCCATCAATGGCAGAAGTTGCTTACTTCCATGGATCCAAGCAGAAAAAAAAACAACTGCAGCAAACAAACACCAACACCAGCAAGCATGAACAGCCAGAGCTCCAAAACTGCTCTCCACACACCTACTAGGGCTGGACTCACATCCATCCCCAAGCACACCTTAGAGCTGGACTCCAAGATCTGCCCCCAGTGACATGCCCTTTGTAGCAGGGATGTGCCCTTCTAGGGGCTGAAGCTGCAAGCTCAATTTTAACACCTGAGTCTATCGGGCTATAGTTAAAACTATCTCATTCAAACTACCACAGCAGTGGCTGGTTAAGGAGCTAGATAACTAATGAAGATCATAGGCCTCAGCACCATCTTCCCATCACTACCCAGTCATCTGAGTCTCACTCTGACCACCAGCAGCATGGGCCACTGCAGCTCAAGAGAACTGAGGATAGGTAGCTCCCTTCTTCTGCCGGTGAATCCCCAGATCCTGCCTCCTCCTTTCCTTTGAGACTGGGGCCAAGGGAGCCTGGGCCAAAAGAAAATCAGAAGAGAGTCAGCACTGCCTTCTCTGCAGAGTCCCAAAGTGGAGCTGTGGCTCGACACACATGCAAGCCTGTTTGAGAGAGCTGAGCATCAGAGCCCAAAGGGTCCTTGGCAGTAAGCCTGCCCAACCCCTCATTTAACAGATGGAGAAGTATGCCCAAAGTCACACCACACACCCACAACAGCAATAGGATTAAACTCCTGTCCACACCTTGGACTTGTTTCTTTATGATATACCAGAGCACACTGCAATTCTGGTGACATTTCTTCTCAGAACAAAATGTGTTTTTAAATATTGCCCATCCAGAACTCAAAGAATATCCCAGAGCAACAAGAAAGAAATAGAAATAATGGAAGGGAGGTGAGCTCTTTTCCTGATTACATCTCACTGGTGTTCCGCCCTTTCATACCTTCTCCCTACCCCTAGCAAAACAGAACTCCGGCCTCTTCATATGCTGTACATCACTGAGGCACCATCCCCACATACACTGTACCTCCCCCTTACCTACAGCTTTACTGCTCAGTTATTTAAGGTCTGCCAGGGTCCAAAAGAACTAAACAGGAACCTCCCGTAAATGAACAATTTTATGTAAGTTTTAAGTGGTGCACTGTCCTGAGTACTGTGATGAGATTTCCTCTTGTCCACCTCTGCCCTGCCCTGGATGTGGTCCTTTGTGCAGTGTGTCCACACTGTAGCTACACTGCCCACCATGACTTGCTCAGCAGCCATCCTCCTTTATCAGAACAGCTGTCTCAATATCACAGTGCTATGTTTATGCAATCCTTATTTGGCTTAGTAATCACCCCAAAGATAGTGATGCTGGCATTTGGTGAATGCTCTTGAGTTAAGCAAAGAAACCAAAATCTTGGGCTGAGGCTGCTAAGATATATGTTAAGAATGAATCTTCTGTTGATGGAATTGAGAAGGAGGAAAATGTATGCATTTTACTGTCACATCTCAACTGCACATGTTATGGCCACTGTGTGTGGTAAGAGCTTAGCTAAAATGGAAAAAAGCATTAAACTGTATGGGTTTGTACATATAGAGAGACACATAGTATATGTAAGTTTCCATACTCTCCACAGTTGCTGTGACATCCAGTGGAGGTCCTGGACTGTACCACTCCTCTGGAAGGGAGCTTTGGAAACAGGCAAACCTCACTCAGTTCAAATCTTAGTTCTGTGAAAGACTGCTGTGTGACCTTTCATAAGTCATTCGACCTCTTTATACCTCAACAGGGTGTTATAATAATTAAGTAGTTTAACAGCTGGGTTTGGTGGCTCACGCCTTTAATCCCAGCACTCAGGAGCCAGAAGTAGGATGATCACTGTGAGTTCAAGGCCACTCTGAGACTACATAGTGAATTTCAGGTCAGCCTGGCCTAGAGTAAGACCCCACCTGGAAAAACTGAGCAAAAGAAACAAAGGATAATTAAGTGGTTTTCACAATGTGTGAAATTTTCCTGGAAAGTAATCAATCAGCACACAATTTTTATTACATAGGCACAGGGTAAACCTAGATGGCCACAGTGATCCTGCCCCTTAGCAATACTTGCTTCCCCAACAACCCCACAGTGCCCAAGTCCACACAGGCAGGACTGAAAGAGATGTAAGCTGCCCCTGCCCGAGTGCTCCCTCCACTCTCCAGCTGAGCTCTGCTAAGTACCTGCCACTCACTCTTCCTTTCTCCAGCATCCAGGCTACTGTTCCTTAGAAAGGTAGAACTTGAGACAGGAAGTCCTGAGTGTGAACTCAGAGAAGAGGGCCATTTGGATGGAGAAGCCAACACTAGGCAAGGGAACACGAGGCATGCATATCGTTTTCCACGAACCAAAACAAATTTGCCAGCAAATCACTGAGTGTCAGAAGTTGCTAGGGAGCAAGGAACAGGAAATGGGAATTCATTAAGCCTTCCCATTGTCAGTCATGTGCAATATACAAACTGCCACAAGAGCCCTTAATTTAGTACACTGCCTCTGTGGTTTATTTTGCCATAATTAGACAGCTCTGAGGCCTTCCAGGGGCTTATTTGTGAGCTCCCTGTCTTCATTGTCCCTCCTCATCACCGTGCGCCCTTCTCAGCTGTGTTCTGGGCCTCTAAGACTGCTATGTGAAGACCTCATCAACAGGAAGACAGAGACCCGGGGAGTTGGAGGGAGGGGAGGGGAGGGGAAGGGAAATTGGGACATTTATCCCACCAGCTCCTTACAGCTTGCTCGCTGGAGGCAGGAGTTGGCCACATGCCTCTAACAGGAAGGGCTGCCATGAGGCCTCCCCAGATCTCAATAACTGCTCCCTGATGTCTTATCACCACTAGGTTGCTAACAGCCTCTGGCCTTACTGGCTCCAGGACTTGGCTCCATCTTACTGGTTTTCCTTAGCCCTGTCCACAGGCTCTTTAAATTACTTCCCTCCATACCTAGAACAGGCAAGCTCAGAGACAGGAAGTGGAGCAGCTGTCACTAGAGGCCAGCAGGCAGAAGGGCAAGTGGAGGGCTAGTAGTTAGCATGGGTGAGAAGTTCACCCAGCAAAGACAGAAAAGGTGCTGAAGAAGAAAGGCTGTGATGGTGCACAACACTGTGAATGTACCTAAGGCCACTGGATGGCATGCTTAAAGATGTTTAAAATGGTAACTGGGGGCTTTGTTTTTTAATGGTGCAAACTAGGGGTCTTGAACATGCTAGGCAAACACCCTGTCACTGGGCTACATTCCCTGCCCTTTTATATTAAATTATTTTATATATTTTTTGAGGCAGGGTCTCGCTGTAGCCCAGGCTGACCTGGAATTTACTATTTAGTCTCAGGGTAGCCTCAAACTCATGGCAGTTCTCTTTCCCCTACCTCCTGAGTGCTGGGATTAAAGGAGTGCACCACCACACTTGGTCATATTAAATGTATTTTCTGTGGCCTCTTTCAAAGCTTACCTGCATTAAACAAGCTGAATGTCCAGCTAGATCTTCTCCAGTAGTTTCAAAGTTCCTAAACCTTAAGCCTGGAAGGAATGAGGAAGGTGACTGGAGGGAGGTCAGGCAAGGTAGCTTCGTGAGCACCCTGTCTTCCATTATTCCTTCTCATCACCTTCCACCCTTCTCAGTGGTGATCTGGGCCTCTAAGACTTCTATGTGAAGACCTCACCAACAGGAAGACAGAGACCTGGGGAGTTGGAGGGAGGGGAAGTTAGGACATTTATCCCACCAGTGAACCCTGTGGAGACCACTCACTGAGCTGTGATAACTTACAGTGTACAGTTGGCCGAATCACTCTCCCACTGAGATGCGTGTGTTGAGGTGTCAATCCCCACTGTGAAGGTAACTGAAAATGAGTCTTTTCAAGGCGTTAGGGTTAGGTTAGGTCATGAGGTTGGGTCTTCAGGATGGAATTAATGCTATTATAAAAGAGGAAGAGTCATGAGGTCTTCCCTCACCCCATTCCCTCTCTAACTTCCATCATAAGTCTTTCTCCATCTCCCTCCCTAGCCCCTTTCCTGTCTCTTTCCTCCAGATGCAACAAGAAGGAAGCTATCTTCAGGGCAAGAAAAGATCCCTCATCAAAGCTGGCACTTTGATCTTGGACTTGTGCAGAAACATGTTGCTGTATGCAAGCCATCCACATCCTCGCATTTTGTTATAGCAGCCAAAGACTGGGACTCCAGCTCCCCACACAACTGGGAGTCAGTCAGGCGGGCGATAAAGCCAATGTCTGTGTTACCTAGGGCAAATCTGTTTGCGCTCTGAGCCTCAGTTTCCCCTTTTGCACAATAAGAAATTTAACCAGTGGTATTCAAACTTTTCATCAAATAAAAGCTCCCAAAGATAGCCAAAGCTAAAGAGAAATAAAATCAAGGCTGATGAGGATAAGGAGGCACAAAGTTCCCCTCCTCTACAAACCCCACCCTGGTTCCAAGCCAGCTCCACTTCTGAGGAACCCTCAGTTCCATGAGGCACAGTTTGACCCTGTCCTAGAGGGTCCTCCAAAGCCCCTCAGGCCCTGGCAGTGTGTGTGACAGAGATCATGCTAAGTGTAGGAGTTCAATGTAAATGTTTACCAAATGAATGAAGGCGAGCCAGGAAGGACTCACAGCCTCCTGTCCCTCCGTCCATCTCATTTCTCTCCCTCCATGCTGACTAGAGAGGACTGGGGCCCAGGCCTCCCAATCACCATAGGGAACCTTGCTCCCTCTCACCCTGCAAGTCACACCATGGAACATCAGGAAGTGCTGAGCCCTGAAGCCTGCCTCTGCCTTGAAGGGAAGATGATAGTCCCCTGACCTAGCAGCCGGCTACCTCCAAGCAGAGGCCAGGCTGGGGCCAAGAGCAATATTTTGTCAGTGAATCTATTATGAAAATAATGGAATAAAAAACCACCCTCAATAAGTGATGTGCAACCTCCCCTTCGACCTGCCACAGCCTGACAGGGGCTGATGCAGCCTTTCCAGGATGGGCACGCAGCCAAGAGCTTTAAATAATCATTAAAAATATGTGCGTGATTTATCACAGGGGGCTAGCTGGCACGGGGCCGCAAGACAGCTGCTTGCTTGTTCAGCACAACACCACTGAGCTCAGTGCTCCAGCCTGGCCACTTCCTCCTCAGCGCTGTCCTGTGGAGATGGTCATGGCCAGTCTCACTTTCCTTGGTGACCCCTCAGCTGTGGAATTCCTCAGAGGAGGAAGGATCCAACGATATATGGTCCCTCTTCCTTTTGGACAGGGAAAAGCAAATCACAGTGATGCCTGAGTATGGAGGGCCCTGTCAAGCACATTTCAGGCATTGTTACCTTATTTGATTCTCTGGACCACCAATGGTCTACTGTTAGTAATATAAATTATTATACTATAATAAATTATGTCCATTTTAAGACTGGGAAAACTGAGGCTATGAGATATGGGAAACTTGCCTACAGGAAGGTGTGCTTGCTCCTGTGCCCTTGACTGGGACTCCTCATTGCCTCCCAGACAAGGACAGAGCGTCTCCTGCCTTCACTCCAAGATTCTAAGCCATCGCTCGTTGGTTCACTACGGCTTCTGGGAAAAGGTGGCCCCTATGAGTCTCCCATGGGCCTCAGTTCCACCCATCATTCACATCCTGTGTGCAGGAGACATGGAAGTGCCCACGGGCACTGCTGGCTCTCCCCATCACAACACCTCACCTGCGGGCCTCTTCTTTAGCCTCTGTGGAATTCAAGGTTCACAAAATGTAGCTTCCTGGCCATGTGAACATGACAAAGAGGTCTGGCTGAGAGTCAGGAAATGGTGCCCTGGTCCTCACTCTGTCCTGGGCTTATGCATGACCTTGGGCAAGTCACTTTCCTCCATGGGTTTCAGTTTCCACTTCTGACCGAGGGTTGTGGAATCCTATTTGACCTCCCAGGGCTTGTGAGGAAACTGAAGTGGAAAATGAGACTGAAAACTGGAGTGGGCTGGGTCGACAGAAGCTACTGTTAGGAGTTATCACTGACTTCCAAGGTGCCTGTGTACTTCCTGCATGAATGAATGGATGACTAACATTGGCTTCAAATTCTGGACCTTTCTATCCAAGCCTGGCTGAAGGTCACAGCTGTAGGTAGCTCATGCTACTTTGGACAGACCTGAGTCCTGGCCCAGGCTCTGTGGTTGCATACCCTCCTCTGTCACTTTCTATTTATAGGCCAGTTTCTGATATGCAATCTAGAGATTCTGAAGGATGAAATTTTTATTCTAAATAATAATTCCCTGTGTCTATGAAGACTACACCACAGGCTTTAAGCAGCCCTGTGGGGACCTTGGCTAAACTTACTGTGGGTTATTGTCTTTCACCTTTACAGCTCCTGAAACAGGCCCAGGCCCCCCACTTTACAGGTGAGGTATCTAAGCCCCTGAGTGCTTAGATACACTGCCAGAGTGACACGGTCAGAAAGTGCCAGGAGCAGGACTCCTACTTTCCTCTGGTCAGCGCCTCGTGGCTCCTCCTAAGCCTGTGCCTACACCTCCCACCTGGTTCAGCACCAACCATGGGCCAGGGACAGGCTTTGTGAGTGAATGCATGGCTATGCAAGTGATGGGACAGACAGATGCATGAGTTACATGAAGGATGGTCACTCCACGACCCTTGGGATACCTAAAGACAGCTCTTCTCCCTTTAAAGACACCCACCATCAACCCCTTAGCCCTGGGGAACAGACATAGCACTCAGCCCTGAGTCCCTGTCTATTCCAGCTACAATAAAAAAGTGCTTTAGATTAAGTAATTTTCAAACATCAGAAGGGTATTGCTCACAGCTCTAGAAACTGGGAAGTCCAAGATCAAGTAGAATCCAGAACTGGTGTTTAGTAAGGGCTTAGAGAGAGAAAATCAGTGCACCCGGGCCTCCACCAGTGCAGTCAAACCCCAGACACATATGCCACCTTGTGCAACTTTATGTGCTTGCATCCCCTTGTGTGCCTGGCTTATGTGGGGCCTGGAGAGTCAAACATGGGTCCTTAGGCTTCACAGGCAAGGGCTTTAGCCGCTAAGCCATCTCTCCAGCCCCCTGAAGCCTCTTTGATACTACACTGATCTCCTATGTGAGACCTCCTCCTCCTGTGACCTATTCACCCCAAAGGCCTGCCCTCTTATTGCCACCATGTTTGGCATTAGATTTCAGCCCAGGACTGGGGGAGGAGCACTGGCACTCAGACCATAGCAAACTGGGTCTCAGGAGGTGTCATGAAAACCAACCGGAGGGGCTAGGGAGATGGCTCAGTGGGTAAATGCACTTGTTTCCCCAGGACCCATGGAGAGCCAGATGCACAAAGTGGCACATGCATCTGGAGTTTGTTTGCAGAAGGCAAGAGGCCCTGGGATATCCATTCCTTCGCTCCCCCACCCCTCTTTCTTTCTCTCCCTTCTTCCTGTGCTTGCAAATAAATAAAAATATTTTTTTAAGAGAAAACCGGGCTGGCGAGATGGCTTAGTGGTTAGATGCTTGCCTGCAAAGCCTAAGGACCCCGGTTCAATTCTCCAGGTCCCACATAAACCAAATAGACATGGTGGCACACATGTCTGGAGTTCATTTGCAGTGGCTAGAGGCCTTCATGCACCCATTCTCTTTCTCTATTTGCCCCCATAAATAAATAAATAAATAGATAATTTTTTTTAGCCTGATAGCTCCTTTTTTTAAAATATATTTTTAAATTTTTTATTTATTTATTTATTTGAGAGCGACAGACACAGAGAGAAAGACAGATGGAGGGAGAGAGAGAGAATGGGCGCACCAGGGCTTCCAGCCTCTGCAAACAAACTCCAGACGCGTGCGCCCCCTTGTGCATCTGGCTAACGTGGGACCTGGGGAACCGAGCCTCGAACCGGGGTTCTTAGGCTTCACAGGCAAGCGCTTAACCGCTAAGTCATCTCTCCAGCCCAATAGATAATTTTTAAATGTTTTGTTTATTTTTATTTATTTGAAAGTGACAGACAGAGAGAGAAAGAGGCAGATGGAGAGAGAGAGAATAGGTGCGCCAGGGCCTCCAGCCACTGCAAATGAACTCCAGATACGTGGGTTCTGGGGAATCGAGTCTCGAACTGGGGTCCTTAGTCTTCACAGGCAAGCACTTAACTGCTAAACCATCTCTCCAGCCCGATAGAATATTTTTTTAAAAAAGAAAGAAAGAAAACCAATTGGAGAAGTAAGAAATAGCTGGGTGAAGAGTTGAGGGGTCGGTATTCCAAGCAAAGCATGAATGTGAGCACAGGCTTGGGGTGTCGGGGTATCGGGAGAGCATGCCTGTGTCACTGAAGCAGAAATGGAAGGGGCAGAGCTAGCTGGAGAGGAAAGCAGGGTCTTGTGAACTTTGTAGTCAGAGAATATAACGACTGGGGGGCTGTTCAAGTTTTTTGGCTCCAAATCCAGGAGGTACTTATAACCAATCAGCACTCTAGAAAGATCTGGAAGCAGGGTAGGTCATCAGTACACAGACTGTGGCAGGGGCCAGAAGAGGGTCTGAGGTCCACAATGGGAAAATGAGGTCTAAGGCTGGGATGCTGATGAGACCCCTTGAAGAACTCCTGTGGACCAGAAGCAAGGAAATTTTGTACCCATTCTACACATGAGGAGACTGAGGGTTTGTGGACTTTCTGTTTTGTTTTTTGTCTTATCTTTAGGATGAGGTGTCACTACATAGCCCAGGATGTTCTTGAACTTGTGATCCTCTTTCCTCAGCCTCCTGAGTGTTGGGATTTACAAGCATGTGTCACCACACTTTGGCTTCAAAACTAAGGTTTGAAAAGAGTAAGACTTGGGCTGGATGATGGCTTGTTGGTTATAGGAACTTGCTTGCAAAGTCTGATGGCCAGGGTTCAATTCCCCAGTGCTCATGTAAAGCCAGATGCACAAAGTGGCACATGCTCTGGAGTTTGTGTGCAATGGCAGGAGGCCTTGACACACCCATACTCACTCTCCTTCTGTCTGCCTCTTTCTCTTTGTCTCTTTCTTTCTCAAATAAATAAATAAAATATATTTTAACGAAAAATAATAAGACCTGTGTGGAGAGGCACATACCTAAGATTTGGCCCCTGCCTGTCTGATTCCAAATGTGCATGGTGCACATTCGAATGAACTTCAGAGCTATAGCCCAGGCCCCTGCTATTGATCCACAGAGAAGGCAATTGGCAGCAAGGTGCCCCAGCACTCTTGTTCATGCCCCTTTCCCAGCCACCAGCTCTGAGGAATTCAGTGCCCTCCACATCCAGAGTGACATTCTCCACCTTTCTCCAACCCATGTCTACAACTCTGTAACTTCATGTGCTCCTGCATGGGGTTCTCTCAGGGAATACCACACTGTCACCCTCTAGGGAAGTAATGAGCTTGTCTCAAAAAGCAGGCAATGACAGCCTGAGTCAGGGTAATGGAGATAGACACTGAGGACATCCAAAACACACAAAAGTAGAAATCCAGAAGCTTCTGAGATCTCAACACCAAAGTAGACTTTAAACACACCCACCAAAGCTCAGAGAAATTTGCAGGAGAGGGGGCAGAGAGAATGTAAGAGCCACAGGGTGGGAGGGAAAATCCAGAGGCATTCCCCTCACACACACAAAGACTGACTGACTGTCTCAGAACTCATAACCCACAACTCCATGGTGAATACTAGCAATCCCACCAAGGAGGGCCCTTAGTGGGGGCAGGGTGGAGGGAAGCCATACAAAGTTTCAAATGATAATAATAATAATAATAACAATAGTATAATAAATGGGAAAAATCCTGGAAGAGATCATGAGATATGTCCACTGTAGCACCTCCCTATGGATCCTTGGGAATGTCCATCATTCTGCCACCCATGGTCCCTCAAAGGCCTGGGCTCCAATTACAGCATCACAGAGCTCCCCTCCAGCTGGCCTCTCTATGGCCCTTGTAGACGCTCTCTCTGAGTTCCCTCATCCATTTTTTGGAGGTTAGCTCAGCTATCATCCTACAGTTCCCAGAAGAGAGGCCAGAGTGTCCTTGTATACAAAACACACCATGAGGTCCCTATGGTCTCAGAGTCCACCATGAGTCCAGTTTCCACTGAGCACTTTTGGACCAGAGCTTGGAGCATCTGGGCAAGGAAAACAGGAGCCCTGCCCTTGAAGAGCTGATAGTGGAGAGAAATGTACGCAGATGGTCGGCAAGAAGACAGCATGGACAATAGGCATTTACTTGAAGATGAGTGGCCTCTGTGCAGGAAGAAATCCAGGAGCTGAGTTGCAGTGCAGGAGCAGCCTAGACCCTAGTGTAAATCTCTTCTCTGGGACTTTTTGACTGCATGACCTCAAGTAGAATACTCTCTGGGCTTCAATTTCTTTATCAAAAAAGATATTTCAGAGCTAGAGAGATGGCTCAGCAGTTAAGATGCTTGCCTACAAATCCAAAAGACTCAGGTTCAATTCCCCAGGACCCACAAGGTGGTGTGAATGTCTGGAGTTTGTCTGCAATGGCTAGAAGCCCGGGCACACCTATTCTCTCCCTCTCCCTCTCTCTCTCCCTCTCTGCATCTTTCGAATAAATAATTTTTAATTATAAAAAAGATATTATAAGAATTAAATAAGGGTGTGTATGTCACTTGCTTAGCTTACAATATTTGAACAATAGAAGATACCACCTGTCCAAAGGAGAAAGTGACAGCAAAAGAAGAGGAGCAAATGGAATACACGGTTCAGAGAAGGGGTGAGAGGACATCAGAGATGGGGGAAAGCTTTCTGGAGCAGGCAGACTTACAGCTTGGTCTTGAGACAGAGATTTTATTAGGTGAAGGGAGGAAAGGTATTCCAGGTAGAGTGCAGGACATCAGCAAAGGCCCAGCATGGAGAAAGGCACTGGCCAGTTTTGCTGAGTTCCAGGGGCTGGATGGTACTGGGGTCTGTCCCAGAATTTCTTTTGAGCTGCATGATAAATGTGCCATAGCAACCCTCTTCCCTCAGTCTCACCATCTGTAGAATGAAGCCACCAGAGTCAGGAACCTCTCTGCCCCCAGACCTCCAGGACATTTCCTTCTGCAGTGCCCAGGCTCCCAGGCTCCTAAATGCTTCCACATGTCAACCCTGACCTGCAGGGCTTCTTATCTTTGCCTGCACAACATGGCCAGCCGGCCTTGCTTCCGGGACCTGGACAGCCTCCCTATAGTCGTGGGACAGACAGCTGTCACAGGACCACCAGCCACGGGGCCCTAGCTCCCACAGAAACATGCCACCACCCACCTTGGGTAGTGGGTTCCACCATCACTCTTCTCTCCTTGGACCTCAGCGAGGACAATGCAGGTTTATTTGGGGTCTCTGGGGTGCAGGGAATGCTATCATTCTCAGGGAACTCTGTGTTCTGGCCCCTCTGCTTGTTCTGGCCTTTCCACAGACGCTGCAGGCTTATAGGAGGAGGTCTAGCTCAGGCTCTCGTACCACCCAGAGCTCCACATTTCAAAGAGGTGTCAGGTTTCAGAGACCAGAGCTGAGTGCCTGGAGGAGGAGCCACCTCTAACCCCTTGAGCAAAGAGACTAGCAGGGCTTGGAGTTCAAACTCCATCACTCCTCCTTGTATCTCCTGACCCTCTACCCTGAAGATAGGAAGCATTTGCTTTCTCAGGCTGGAATCAGAGGATTCTACAATCTTGGAATCTTCAAGGACTTTCAAGCTGATAGGCTCTTAGGCTACCAAAACCTTAAGGGTTGTTGAACCTTGTACTTGTAGAAGGCTTTAGAATTCCAGACCTTCATAATCAGATCAATGTGTCTAGGGAAGAGACGGATCCACTGTTTTCTAGCTGCATGACTTTGAGGAAGTTATTTAACATCGCCATGTCCCCATTTCCTCATCTGTAAAATGGGGTTATGATAATGAATGACTGGATATGTATATAGCAATTACAACAGTGTCTGGCGCATGGTCTTCAATCCTATTACCGCAAAGAACTGGATTCTGCCAACACTCTGAATGAGGGGTAGGAGCTTCAAGCGAGATGGCAATCCCAGCAGTGCATAGGGTTCCACACAGAACACCTCCCAGCCGTAACTGGCACAGCATCAACCCTTGAAGGAGTCAGAGTCAGTCCGGACCCAGTGTGAGTGGGAAGCTCAGGAGGCTCTGCACACCAGGAGGCATGGTCCATTGTGGACCATCTTTGGATACAACCAATCATAAGTACCATCCATTCCTCCAAAGCTGACATCCCACCCAGACCCTGGGTTTGACTTCAAGTTTCTAGAAGGGCAAGTGTATTGCTATGATAGGAAAATGCTTTACTAGAGGTTGCATGTGCACATCTGAGCTGAGCCGCCTTGCTGAAATCCTCATCTCGAGGATATCAATGCAATCAAAGCATGCTCTAACCAGGTATGTTCACAAGAGCACCTGGCTTAGCCCCCTAGTTTCCAGTGGGGAAAACTGAGCTCTTAGAAAATAAAAGGATTTCTCAGAATCCTACAGCAAGCCATAGCTGGGGCTAGAGGGCAGGTGTCTAGATGCCCAGCCTCTGGACCAGTTCTGTTCAGCTCTCTATGCTCAGTGAGTGAAAGCTCCCTGCTCTGTACCCAAAGGCAGAGGTTCCATGGTGCCTTCACCTCCAGAAGAGGAAAAACAGGGCGGGAGCCCCTCACACTACTCACCCAGAGTCAGCACAGCAGAGGGCAGGTGAGCGCAAGGAAGTGCAGGCCACGCTTGCTGAGTCCTGGAACCGTGGCCCACTCTGGAGTCCAGACAAATCACCCACTGTCCTCATGCTTCGATGTGAATGAGATGCCCAGACAGGTGAGGTAAACCCAGTGACGCCCCTTGTGGAGTGCAGATTCTTCATGGACAGCGTGTTCTGAGGGCAACTTCAGTTCCTGCTTCCCTTTCTTTTATCCTTCTTTCCCCAACTAAGGGCCCAAGCCTCCCATCAGCCAGTTACCTCATCTATCTCTTCTGTCTTCAGAGGAAACTTCCAGAGATGCCTTTATCTTGTATAAAGTAAAATCTTCCTTCCTGCCCTATGGGCTTCTGCTCTTTGTTGTAATTACACTTATGCAATGCAAACTCATACTAGGCATTGCTTATCATGTGTTTCCCACACTGATCATCAGCTCCCCAGGGCAAGGATCTGGATGCTGCATACTATATATTATATATCTATATATCTATATATCTATATCTATATACATATACACATACATATTTATAGGACTCAGACAGACAATAATGCTCCAAAAGTTCTGAACAGAGGAGTGAATGGACAGAGTAGAAACTAAATCCAGGATAGAACATCAATGCTGATCCAGGTGAGGATTGTGTCTGATATACCAGTTTGTAAAGTAAAGAACACAGTGCCCAGGAAGCCACCCCATGCTGGTCCCTCTTGCTTCTGGGTCCTGATTACAGAAGAGACTGGGCTCCTGGCTGGACATTGATGCTCAAGCTACTGAGAAGGTTCCTACCCAGACAACTGACATGTTAGACTAAGCAAGCACCATAGGTGGAAGTCTGTGTTTCTCTCTCCCAAATTTACTGAAGGCATATTCATCGTTGTGTCCCTTTTGAGTGCCCAACAAGTACAATGAATTAATGAGTGCGCAAATGTAAGAGAATGTGTGAACTGATGCATGAGGATTTCTGAACTATTTTATGGATGAAGGATGGGTCATCAATGGAATCTTGTATAAAAAAATATGATCGGCTAGAGAGGTGGTTGAGGTACTTGCCTGCAAAGCCTAAGTATCTAGGTTCAATTCCCGAGTACCACATAAAGTCAGATGCACAAGGTGACACATGCATCTGGAGTTCATTTGCAGTGGCTAGAGGCCCTGGTGTGCCCATTCTCTTCTTCCCTTGCTCCCCCTCCCCACCGCCTTCTCTCTCATAAATAAGAAAATAAAATTAAAAAAATAAATATGAGAATGCCTTTTTCTTAACATTGTTGGGAGGGTTTAACAAAAGAATTACCTCGTATTGATGCCTCGTGCAGTGCTGAGCGTGCTGAAAGCCTTCAGTGTGTGATAATAGTGAAACTGTTATTAACATTTCAATTTTAACACTACCACTGTAAATATGCAAATTAACATCTATGTTTGCATTCATAGTCTCAAACATGTTATCACACCATACCATAGTATTATATGGTATTACTGTGGTTGTGTAAATCTAGAACCACAGATTCCTAGACACGTGGGACAATACATCCCTCAAAATTGACCTTCTCAGAAGCTTAGAACTTTGGAATTACCACACCTAGAGCCATGAAAAATTCAATCTGGCTACTCTCACAGGAGGCAGGACCTCTGAGGTCCTGAGTAGAGCCCACCCAACCTTATGCTGTGTTACTCACTTCACATCTCCAAGTCAAAATACCCTCTGAGACCCCATCTTGGGGGGCCCAGCTGGACCCTTTGGCCCCATAGCCTATTCTCAGACAACTCAGAATCCTAGGAATTTGTGACCACAGTGAGCAGGGGCGGGTGGTGACTCCGATTGGGCCTGGGGGATGATGAAATATGGAAGCTCCCAGAGTTGGGCCTAGTGGGGAAGGCCACATTTTCTGTGTCATGTTCTATTGCACGCCAATCAATTACAGTGCACCCTATATAAACACATCACGAGGGCTTTGACAGGGGCCGGGGTGAAGTTGGGTGTCAGGGTAAAACAGGGGATAATAAAATCACTGGAGATTTATTTCTCTAAATTGGAAACTTCATGCTTACACCTGACTAAATCATCAGGCTGAAATCGGAGCCGACTCCCACGGAAAACACGTGTAACCTTATCCCATCTTTGTTTAACAGCGACCCATCAAGCTGCTGATAGATTCTGCAGATGCGCCAGCATCCTCCTTTGGTTCCCTGAGTTCTGGGGGTCTCAATCAGACCTGTCTTCACCGTGCCCACCCTGCTCTCCAATGGCTCCTCCAAAGCTAGCCAAAGAAACCTTTCCTACAGGTGGGTATCCACGTGGGTCTCCCATCCACTAATAACTCCCTTTGGCTCCCATCCTGAACTTAAACCATGTGTGCCCTGAAGATCTTCCTTTCCCATGAAACCCTTCCTGAGAAGGGGTTGTACTGCTGAATAATAGTGGAGGCATCCATGACATCAAGATGTGAGTTGCAGGCTAAGACTGTCCCAACTAGCTTTAAGTCACAGTTTTGTGAGAACACCTCTCTGGATAATACAACTTTGCTACTTCTTAGCTTGTATCTTTCCTCATAGAAATTTTACGAAGACTTAAAAAGCTGATGGTGCTTTATCACTTGTAAATGTACAGTATATGTTATTTCAGCTTCCGCTTGAATTATGAAACACTGCATGTGGTCCCGGGAGGTGGGATGAAATTAGCCACCCTCTGTGTTAAGGAGTTTCCCTTTATGAAGAGTGAGTGGCACTGTGGGCTGGGCCCTGGGCGAGCCGGACTCCAACAAGGTCTCCTGTGATCCCCACATCATAGGTAAGAATTACACTCCTTCCAGTGATGACAAACAGGAGATCAAAGAGTTTATGTGCGTTTCCCAAGTCACACAGCTGAGATAGGAACCAGGATGTCAATCTACATGTGTCTGACCCTAAAGTTCATTAAAATACATGTGGCAAGAGCTGTGTGGACCTGAGCGAGAAAAGGCAGCAGTATGTTTGAGCCTCTCCCAGTCCCTCCCTTCAGATCCATAAATTCTTCCACACACAAACACACTCAGCCCAGTGCACACCTCAGTGGTCAGTGGCTGGGAGGCTGTAGGCCAGGCTTCTTCCTTAGAAGAGGGACCCACACACCCACACACACACTTTCAGTGTCGCCCTGTCGGTGGGGTGGAAGGAAGGGCAAGTGGAGCCCTTGTGTCATTTTCGGCAGCAGTCAGTAGAGCCTTGCAGAGTGCAAGATGGCTTTTTTAGCCCAGCATAAGGATCTAGTTAAAAACCAATAAATCAGCAGTGAAATGTGCATAGCAGCCTTCTCCGTAAAATCAACATGGCTTGTGCCTCGGCGGGGAGCCTTCTGACTGCAGGTCGCGGGCAGAACCCTCCTCGGCCCGCAGGGTCTTGGGGAGAGAGCCCTTGACAAGGAGAGCCCGGCAACCCGAGCCCCGCCGAGGTGCCCGCGCTGTCCAGCGCTCCCCAGACGCAGACTGCAGACAGAGCGCGGCCCAGACAGTCTTCCTCCCCCGACACGAAATCCAATGAGGACTCTCACCCCGGGCACCAAACGCCCGAAGTCAGCTCCCACGAGGGCAGGGAATTCCCCCGAGTGCCAGCCGCCAGGGACGCACGCAGCCCCCCGGGAGCCCGGTCCAGGGCCCCTTCCCCTCACCGCCCCCACCCCCGATCCCAAAGCTCCGCTGCTTCTCAGGTCCATTTTTAATATCTGTAAAAGTGCCATTCGGGCGGCCAAGATAAACAGCGTCCCCGGCAGTTCAAAGGTGAGCGCTCCCCGGCGGTCCCCCCCCCCCCGCCCCGGCGCCCCGGGAGCACCGCCCCCTGCGCCCTGCGCCCGCGCGCTCCGCCCCGCGGCTCCCACGCGCACGCTCGGGGCTTCTCATTAAAACTTACGACCGTGTCTAGAGCGCGGCCAGGCCCCTGGACTGCAAAAGCCATCTCGTCTCCAGGCCCGGCTACAACGAAGGGTCCCCCTCCCCTCCAGAGTCCCCGGAGCGTGCACACCGCTCGGTCCCACAGCCAGGGCTACCCAGCAGCGGTGCGCGGCCACCTGGCCCTCACGGGTGGCTCTTGTCCGTGGAGCTCCAAGAAGGAATTCTCTGTCCTGTGCCAGGGTTCTCTGCAGAGTCCACGCCACCTGTTTTTTCCCAGGCACTCCAGTCTGTCATCTCTCCACAGAGCCCCTCAAGGTCCGCCGGTAACAGCAGAGCTGCTTGGGAGAGAGACTCCACTGGCTTGCAGTAGATCTAGACTTGCAAACTCCCGGCGTGAAAGCAAACACTTGGCAGTAGAAAGTGTCTGCTCAGAGTTCAGATCCGCCCGTGCTGGAAAATGGAGAGAGTAACGCAGTTCTCTGTCCCTGGCCACCTGCTGCAGCTTCAGACACTCTATCCACAGTGTAGTTATTCTTTCATCAAGCTGTATGTACTTTCTTAGGCTCCCCTCCTTAGTCAGGAAGGAAACAGCTGACAGCCTAGCTGGGCAACAGTGAGGACAGACGCTGAATGTCATCAAGAGGAAGTAGAAAGTGCTGGAGAAGAACAGACATGATCCGAGTGTCACACACCGTAAATTTGAGTGTGTGTGGTGACACATTTATTTTAGGTACATGTCAAGGTGTATAGGTGATCTCAGGCTGAAAGGAAACAGTTCGAAACTCCATCCCTCTCTCCCACTTCCTAGCCATCAGCATTGGACTCCAAGAAAATTTTGCTAGCCACCACTCCTGAAGTCCATCCTCTCCTCCAGCTGCTGTGCCCCCAATCTCCCACACTGTCTTCTTTAGGGAGGTGTCGGCACTCAGCACTCAGACTTTCTCCCCACCAGCCGCAGCTCAGCTACATGCTGTGGTAAGCCTGCCCAAGACTACTGAGAATCCAGGCAGGCCTGCCGCTGGGCCTGAGGACACAGCGTCAGCACCTCTCTGCTTCTTTGGCTTCCGCCTTCCACCCTCCCTTGGCTTCCTGTCCATGTGGCCACCTTCTGCGTCTCCCATGGAGCCTCGTATGATTCTGCCCTGTTCTGGGTGTGGGTACTCTTGGGGTCCTAGCCCCTCTGCTCACCTCATCTTGGAAATGATGGGTTCAAGTCCAAAGGCTAGAGATACCCACCTGGAGTTCTCTGTCCTTGATTTCTCCTGACCCAGTTACATCTACCTGCCAGCTCTCTGCGCCCCTTCCCACAGGCACCCCTGCTAGGCATTGCTCAAATGAGCCCAGTTTCTTCCTGGGCTGGTTCATTCCTGACCCCCAGAGCCCTGATGTCACCTCCTGACATACCTGCTGGACCTTCATTTCTCCCATCCTATATAGCTTGAGGCCCAATTTGAACCACTCTGCCTGAACTATTTCCAGAACCTTCTAACTAAGGGCTCTATAACCATCTTCCTAATGGGATAGTATGTTCTCTGCTACAAACTCTCAGTCTCCCTCCTCGGATGCAGGAAGAAGGCCCAGTTCTCACACACTTTGAGAAATGCATCCCTGCTGGCCCTCCTTCTCCAGTCCTTCAGACTGTTGTGGCCCTTCCTTATGCGTCTTGGGCTGGGCGACCCATGACCAGCTGGCCCCTCAACTTGCCTGGCCCCCTAAATTTCCTCACTCTCAGTTTCCACTGGCCAAGACTGGCTAACCCAGGGTACCCCAAGCTCACGTTCAAAGACTCAGGCTTGGCCCAGCTGCTCTACTCCATAAATAGGGATTAGGTGCCCCCCTTTGAGGCGGGCGGGTGGGCTGTGAGAAGAGTTAGTTTGGTATAGATTTTATGACAGGATCACATTTCGTCATCAGACCCCACTCTGAAGGCAGCCCAGGGCAGGTCAGGGGCAGGGGAGTGGGAACCTGAGCTCTCTGCCAGCTCACAACACAGGGTTGCTGGCACAGGAGGGAGCTGTGTTGGAAATGGAAGTGAGGCCCTGAGTTCCAGCCGGCCTCTGCTACCTACCTGCTGTGTGAGGTGGGGCATGTCCTCCCATCCCTGGTCTGTAAAATGAGCACCCTAGATCAAGTGGGACCTCAGGCCAGCTTAGTACTGCGAAGGCTCCCATTCTAAGCCACAACAAACCCATCACCCTTCCCCAGAGGATCCTGAGCTTCTACTATGTGTTTACAAATCCATGGCTCAGGGTGGCCACATGAAGTATATGTGTGGTCGTTTAAATGTGTACCCCTCAGTAGATTCAGGTGTTAACTTGGATCTCCAGCCACCTAGCTGGAAGAGGTGTCACCGAGGGTGGATCCTGGGGTCCAGCCCTAAGGTGTGTTTGGTGGGGATCTGAATTCCCAGACCAAAAGGGTGCAGAGTGAGGGGTCTGAGCTCTGCCTGGGTCCCTGCTGCTTGCTGCCTGCTTGTGCTGACTTGTGGCACTGGATAGTGCTGGTTTCTGTCCGCCATTATGGAACTTTACCTGGATCTGTAAGCTTCAGGTAAATCCCTTCCTCCTCTAAACTGTGCCTGGTTTGGATGTTCATCTCAGTGACCTGCAACTGTCTACAACAATAAGATTCTGGTTAAATTTGAATTTCAGATGAACGAATACTGTTTAGTAAGAGTATGTCCCAAGCAACCTATAGGCATACTTATGCTCAAAACAATTCCTTGTCACATTTGTCTGAAATTCAAACTTAGATGGGTGTTCTGTATTTTTACTTGGTAAATCTGGCATCCACGCCTTATATATACTGGAGTATACAAGACCACAATACCATGGTCTTTTTTAAGCAAAACAACAGGGTTGGTAGAATAGGTGGTCTTGCTCCAGCCATGAAGCTATGCAGAGATCTGTGATCAGATGCCGGAATCTCTGTGGAAGGATGTTCCAAACAAAGGGAAGCTGAGGTATAGAAGCAGGTCTGTGCTGAGTGTGATCCTGGAAAGACTGTGAAGAGCCAGGGTGTAGAGTGTAGGTCAAAACTGGAAGGAAATGCACATAGAAAAGTCAAAGTCAGGTCATGCCATAGCCACTCGGTGGTGCTGACAATAGAGAGGAGGGCCCAGAGGAGAGTATGAGCTTATGAGCTGAAGCACAGTCACAGCCAGAGATTGAGGAACAGAGTTTAGATGTCAAAAAAAAAAAAAAAAAGAGGAGGAAAATCTATCATAATCTGTGAGGAAGGACCTAGAGGTCCATCCAAGCTCCATCCAAGGAGTTTGGGCTCAGATTTGCTGTATGCATGTACTATGTTTTGTTTTGCTTTGTTTTTTGGTTTTTGAGGTCATGTCTCACTCTAGCCCTGGTAGACCTGGAATTCACTTTGTAGTGGCAGGGTGGCCTTGAACTCATGGTGATCCTCCCATCTCTGCCTCCCAAGTGCTGGGATTAAAGGTGTGCTCCACCACACCCAGCTTGTGCTATGTTTTGAATATGAAATACCTCCACAGACTCATGTGTTGAATGCTTTATCTCAGTTTTGGGAGGTTCTAGAAATTTTAGGAGATAGGGCCTAGTTGGAGGAAGTAGGTCAGTGGAGGCACACCTTGGAAGATTATGCCTAGTCTCTGCTTTTCCCTGTCCACCAGGAAGTGACCAGCCTCGTCTCCCACATGCTTCCCACTGCCAAGATGTTCTGCTTCACCACAGGCCTAAAATCAACAGAGCCAAGAAGTATGGGCTGAAGTCTCTGCACCATGATTCAAAATAAACCCTTTCTCCCTGAAATTGTTTGGCAGGTTATGTGTCCCTGCGAAGCAAGGGTAACTGACACAGCCTGGAGGGAACAACCAGCAGCGGTTAGTAAATGGCCACCGGGCTGTTCTTTTCATCAGGTGCTCACTCAGTACCTGTGGTGGTTTCGTACCAGCTGACCTCATCTCCAAACTGTCTCCAAGCTGTCACAGCTATTTCCTGTGGAAGAGCAGGGACAGTTGACAGATTCCCACACCTGCCCAGCTTCACCACCCTCCTTTTCCCTCTGGCCATTATCAGTGAGAGGTAAAGCAGCAGAGAGAGTGTTCTGAATGGAGGGAATTGCAAGAAGGAGCCAGTGAAGGTTATCTGAGGCAGAGGGGCCGCTTTACAAAACCTCTACAGGATGCACATTCACAAATCTTCCATGTTGTTCTCATGCGTCTCTAGGGGTGGGGATTGAAGCCTCGTTTTATAGATGTGAGTATCAAGGTTCTGACAGGAACAGTCCTTTGCCCAAGGTCCAAGGTTTCTTTTTTCTTTTGGCTTTTCGAGGTAGGGTCTTGCTCTAGCCCAGGCTGACCTGGAATTCACTAGGTCATCTCAGGGTGGCCTCAAATACATGGTGACCCTCCTACCTCTGCCTGGGATTAAAGGTGTGCATCACCACACCTGGCCCCCAAGGTTCTTAACTAATAGAGAAATGCCACATTTAAAATTTCGAGAGCTCCTTCCTTACACAATGCTGAGTCTGTAAATGAGAGCAACAAACCTCAAATCCAGTGCCTGCTTCAGCTCACCGTACCCTCATGCCTGTTGGGCCTCTCTTGACTAACTTGCCTGGTCCATGCAGCCTTGGTACCTAACCTGCTTCTAAGGCACACCCATGCTTACTTCCCTGGTGCTGTGACAAGACTGGAGACCTTGAATCCACTCTCAAATTCGCCAGTTCCTGGCTAAATGGTTACAATTTTTTGAATTTGTTCTGCTTTGAAGGCAAGAGAATGAGGATCACAGTGCCTTCCTCCTAGGTATCCTATGAAGGTTCAATGTGAGAAGATGCAGGAAAGAGCGTTCTAAACCAGAATGCATGGTGCAGATGTTTCATGACCCAGATCACAGACAAACATCATCCAAACGTAAAGGCTTTTAGGGCTGACAGATAAGCCTAGTCACTGCTGATTTGCAAGGTGGGATGACTGACACTTGATCTGGTCCCTATCAGACACTGTCTGTGTACTTCCACATATGCTGTTTGTGCTCTGCACTGGGTGCTGGGGATAACGGCATAGTACTTGCCCATGGGTAGCTAGTCAGCTGGGGACAGAAAACAGTGATGCAGTTATGATCATTGGTCAAGGAGAAGCAGATCAAGACCAGTATGAACAAGAATGTGAATTTGAGAATAGCTATTTTCTAAGTTTTCAAAGAACTTAAATATTTTTTTCCTTTTTTCTTTTTATTTATTTGCAAGCAGAGAGAGACAGGCACACTGCAAGAGAGAAAGAGAGAATGAGCACACCAGAGCCTCTGGCCACTGCAAATGAATTTCAGATGCATGCACCACTTTGTACATCTGGCTTTACATGGGTATTGTGGAATCAAACTCATATCATTAGGCTTTGCAGGCAAATGCCTTAGCCTCCCAGCCATCTCTCCAGCTCAAAATAACTTGATTTATTTTTTTTGGAGGTAAGGTCTCACTCTAGCCCAGGCTGACCTAGAACTCACTCTGTAGTTTCAGGCTGACCTCAAACTTATAGCAATCCTCTTATCTCTAACTCCTGAGTGCTGGGATCAAAGGTGTGTGCCACCATGCCTGGCAATTATTTTTTCTTTATTCAACAAATGTCAGTGGCATTCTTTCAAAGTGCTGGGATGCATCATCAGACAAAATAAATAATTCCTCTCTTCAGGGACCTTAAGTGTAGGTGATCATTAACAAAAGATAAAAGTAAATACTGATTCTAAAATATATGATATTCTTCATTATAATAATATACAATAGCAGGTACTGTGTGAAAATAAGGCAAGGTAAAGGAATGAAAACAGGCAAAGCAGAAGGGGTTATTCTACAGAGATTGATCAGAAAACTATGAAACTGACAAACACGAATAGAATGGGAGCATGAAGTAACAATGACAAACACATAACATGATATGGAAAAAGACAACAAAATTTGCATGATGGAGCTAAAGCCGTGATTATATAAAGTTTTATAACTTTTTAAGTGTTTATATTTAAAAATAGGGATAATTTAAAATCAATAGTCTAAGTTGTCATTTTAAGGATAAAAAACAGGGCAAAGTAAATAGATGGGATGAACTATAAAATGTACATGGTGGTTCCTACCTGTAATCCCAGCATTTGGAAGGCTGAGGCAGGAGTTCCACCATGAGTTACAAGGCCAGCCTGAGCTACACAGGCCAGCAAGAGCTACCTAAAGTGTGAGACACTGTCTCCAAAAAAAAAAAAAAAACACTTCCAAAAAGAAAAATGGACTTAAATAAAATAGAAAAATAAATTTTTAAAAAAGCAATATAACCAAAAGCTGGTCCTTTGGAGAGATTAATAAAGCTGATGAGCCTCAAGTGGGACTAAGAATAAGAAACACCAACCCTAATTAAACTCAGCTGGTCATGCACACAAGAAACAAAAAAAAGACATCAAAGTAGAGAGGGGATGAGTTAAGAAGAAGAGGTTCAGTAGAAGAGAAATTCGGAGAGTATAAGAAAAGGCAATGGGAAGAAACTATGTTCAATGCCCTAAACACATTGTATAGATGTGTAAATATTATCAATAAAAATTTTAATTAAGGTCCTTCCGCCCCGTCGCGGTGAGCAGGACTGCGCCTCGTCTTCCTGAAGGTGCTCCGGGACGGCCGCGGCTCCGCATGGGAGCGGGAGCGTGCAGACCGGCAGCCTGAGGTTAAGAACAGCAAAAAGATGCACCTGGACTTTCCTCGGAGCCCTCTGTGTTTCTAAGCGTCGGGTGGAGTTGGGGTCTGGCCGCGAGCCGCGCTTGCTTGTTGAAAACAAGTCGCTCCTGCTTTCGTCAGTGGAAAACTTCCTTAAGTGTCTCCTGAAGGCATCTGTGATTCTCTACCCCCACCCCCCAGCTACAAAAAACTCTGTCCAAGCCTCTGACATCAGCCCTTTCAAGTGTCCATGATGCTGGGCCCTGAGTGAGGTGAAGGCTATGTGGTCAAACTCCGCGGCCTGCCCTGGTCCTGCTCCATTGAGGATGTGCAAAACTTCCTCTCTGACTGCACAATTCATGATGGGGTTGCAGGTGTTCATTTCATTTACACTAGAGAAGGGAGGCAGAGTGGTGAGGCTTTTGTTGAACTTGAGTCAGAAGATGATGTAAAATTGGCTCTTAAAAAAGACAGGGAAAGCATGGGGCACCGGTATATTGAGGTGTTCAAGTCACATAGAACCGAGATGGATTGGGTGTTGAAGCACAGCGGTCCAAACAGCGCCGACAGTGCCAACGATGGCTTTGTAAGGCTTCGGGGACTCCCATTTGGATGCACAAAGGAAGAAATTGTTCAGTTTTTCTCAGGGTTAGAAATTGTGCCAAATGGGATCACATTACCTGTGGACCCAGAGGGCAAGATTACAGGGGAGGCCTTCGTTCAGTTTGCCTCACAGGAGTTAGCTGAGAAGGCTCTAGGGAAGCACAAGGAGAGAATAGGACACAGATACATTGAGGTGTTCAAGAGCAGTCAGGAAGAAGTTAGGTCATACTCAGATCCACCTTTGAAATTCATGTCTGTGCAGAGGCCTGGGCCTTATGACCGGCCTGGCACAGCCCGGAGGTACATTGGCATTGTGAAGCAGGCCGGCCTGGATAGGATGAGGTCTGGTGCTTATAGTGCAGGCTATGGGGGCTATGAGGAGTACAGTGGTCTCAGCGATGGCTATGGCTTCACCACAGACCTGTTTGGGAAAGACCTCAGCTACTGTCTCTCAGGAATGTATGACCACAGGTATGGAGACAGCGAGTTCACAGTGCAGAGCACCACTGGCCACTGCGTCCACATGAGGGGGCTGCCCTACAAAGCAACCGAAAATGACATTTATAACTTCTTCTCTCCACTCAACCCTGTGAGAGTTCATATTGAAATTGGTCCTGATGGAAGAGTGACGGGCGAAGCTGATGTTGAGTTTGCCACCCATGAAAAAGCTGTGGCAGCTATGTCAAAAGACAGGGCCAACATGCAGCACAGATACATAGAACTCTTTCTGAATTCAACAACGGGGGCCAGCAATGGGGCTTATAGCAGCCAGGTGATGCAGGGCATGGGTGTGTCAGCAGCTCAGGCCACCTATAGTGGCCTGGAGAGTCAGTCAGTGAGTGGCTGTTACGGGACCGGCTACAGCGGTCAGAACAGCATGGGCGGATATGATTAGTATTGTAGGAACATTTGAGTTATTTCAATCAAAATTTCACAGGCAGCCAATAAGCAGTGAAAAGCAGTTTATAACTAGAGGAAGCTGTGGGACCTACTTTGCACCATGAGTTTGTGAAATCTGGATTAAAAAATTACCTCTTCAGTGTTTCTCATGCAAACTTTTCTTCTAGCATGTAATATTTGAGTAAACTAAAATATTTTCTTCGCTTTTCTCAATTAACATTTTGGTAGTATACTTCAGGTTGATGTTACCTGAGTTAAAAGTAGTTTTTAAGTACATGAAGTGTGGATCCTTCCAGCATACCACAGTGAACACATTGGGGAAATGTACTTTGGAGAACTCAAAGGTGCTAGATCCCCGATTTAAAGAAGCATTTCTCATGTTCATTCTAGTTTATATTTTCATTTAAATCTTTTAGGTTAAGTTTTAAGCTTTTTAAAAATTAGTTTTGAGAATTGAGACACAATACTAATACTGTAGGAATTGGTGAGGCCTTGACTTAAAGCTTTCTTTGTACTGTGATTTCCTTTGGGTGTATTTTGCTAAGTGAAACTTGTTAAATTTTTTTGTTAACTAAATTTTTTTCTTAAAATAAAGACTTTTTCACAAAAAAAAATTAATTAAAAGAATAAGAACCTGGGTATGGTGACACATGCCTTTAATCCCAGCACTCAAAATAGAAGGATCACTGTGAGTTAAAGGCCATCCTGGAATGACAGAGTGAGTGCCAGGTCAGCTTGGGCTAGGATAAGACTGTACCTAAATAAATAAATAAGAATAACAGGGCTGGAGAGATGGCTTAGTGGTTAAGCACTTGCCTGTGAAGCCTAAGGACCCCAGTTCGAGGTTTGATTCCCCAGGACCCACGTTAGCCAGATGCACAAGGGGGCGCATGCATCTGGAGTTCATTTGCAGAGGCTGGAAGCCCTGGTGCGCCCATTCTCTCTCTCTCCCTCTATCTGTCTTTCTCTCTGTGTCTGTCACTCTCAAATAAATAAATAAATAATTTAAAAAAAAAAGAAATTTTAAAGCTGTGCATTTTGTTGCATGCCTTTAATCAGAACACTTGGGAGGCAGAGCTAGGTGTGAATTCCAGGTCAGCCTGGACTAGAGTGAGACCTTTCCTCAAAAAAAAAAAAAAAAAAAAGTTTTAAGAATTTTACAAAATTCTAGAATCAGATGTTTTCAGATGTTTGTAATAATAACATATGATTTGAAATGTTTACTAAATAAAGTAAAATATACATGAAGTCTTTCAGAAAATATAGGAAACAGGATTGCTTCCTAAGTCATTATATGAGATGGCTATAATTGTGAAGCTAAAAACCAGACAAGGGCTTATAAACAAAGGAAATCACATGCATCAGTATCTCACACACATAGACCTAGAATCCTTAACAAAATATTGCATAATCAAATCCAGCACTATCTATCTATCGTGATGGCTTATTTTGGTCAGGTATTTTGTCCCAGCAACACTGAGGTAACCACAACAATGAGCAAGTGAGTTTCACCTCAAAAATTCAAGTTTGGCTCAGTCAATTCTCCTTATTAGCATAATGAAGGAGAAAAACAAAAGATAATCTCAATAGGTTTTTAAAATTCATGTAATTAAATTCAGAGCCCTTTCTCAATAAAATAGTCCAAGAAATTTAGGGATAGAAGAGAACATTTTCAATCTGATATAAATACATGTGTAGAAAATATGCAACTAGTGTTATACTTAATAATAAAATATTAACATTAGGACCAAGGCAAGGTTGCCACTTTTTGCATTTCTGTACATAGTGTATTGATTATCAGGCAATGGAATAAGACAAGAAAAATAAATGAAAGATAAAATTGCAAAGGCAGAAATGCAATTATATTTTAAACTTTCTTTATTTATTCACTTTTTTGAGAGAGAGAGAGTCAGCAAGAGAGAGAGAGACAGAAAGAATGGGTGTTCCAGGGCTTCCAGCCACTACAAATGAACTCCAGACACATGCACCACCTTGTGCATCTGGCTTATGTGGGTTCTGGGGAATGGAACCCGGGTCCTTGGCTTTGCAGGCAAATGCCTTAACTGCTAAGGCATCCCTCCAGCCCAGAAATGCAGTAATCTTTATTTACAGGTAATATGATTCTGAATATAGAAAATCCTGAGTAGTCTATAAAAAAATCATTAGAACTAATAGATTTAGCAACAACGTAATATATAACAATTATATATGTATCTATATATGTACAATGAACAATTAGAAAATGAATTTTTAATACAATTGGAAGTGCTATCAAAGCCCATAACAATTTGTAAGTAAATTTAGTAGAATATGTTCATCCTCTGTATCTAATACTAAAAGCACTGCTGAGTAAAAATTTGAAGGTTCTAAAGAAATAGCAACATATACTATCTTTCATAGATTAATAGGTTTAGTATTGTTGAGATGCCAATTCTTCTCAAATGAACTGATATGTTCAGTACAATCCAAATCAGGTGAGAATAGTGATTTGTGAGAATTTTATATAGATATGCAAATTACCTAGAATAACCACATGATCTTGTAAAAGAATAGATTTAGAGGACTTATGACTACTTGATTTTAACAGTTGCCAAACAGCCAAGCACAATCCTAAACACCTTTTATGGCATCTATCAAGGATGCTGTAGTAATCTAGAAGCACTGGAACTGGCATAAGGAAAGACAGATTGGGAACAAAGAGGGCCTCGAGTAGAGCCACATGGGCAGTATCCATTGATTTTGGCCGTCTCCACTCAGCAGGGAAAGAAAAGAATCTCAACAAGATAGTAATAGAATAATTGAATGCTCATACAGAGAAAACCAAGCCTCAACCATCACCTCACTCCATGATCCTCCCCCAAAAGTTATTTCAAAATTGATTTAGCCCAACACCTAAAAACAAAAACAATAAAATTTCCACAAGAACGCATAAGAGCCAGTGTGTGGGCACATGCCTTTAATCCCAGCACTCGGGAGGCAGAGGTAGGAGGATCGCCATGAGTTTGAGACCACCTTGAGACTACAAAGTGAATTCCAGGTCAGCCTGAGCTAGCATGAAACCCTACCTTGAAAAACAAACAAACAAAAGCATAAGAGAATATATTTATGACTTTTAACCCAGGTTAAAAAAATTCTTAGGGCTGGAGATATGGCTTAGCAGTTAAGCACTTGCCTGTGAAGCCTAAGGACCCCGGTTCAAGGCTCAATTCCTCAGGACCCAAGTTAGCCAGATGCACAAGGGGGTGCACGCATCTGGAGTTCGTTTGCAGTGCCTAAGCAGCCCTGGCGCGCCCACTCGCCCCTCTCTCTCTCTCCATCTGTCACTCTCAAATAAATAAATCAAAATAAAAAAATTCTTAGTATAAAAAAGCAACAACCACATGATTAAATTTTAAACTTGTTTATCAGGAAAACAAACATAGCTTGTTTATTACTTGTGTTCAAAAGCCAATGACACTGAAATGAAAACAAATAAATTAAATTTAAAAAAAATAAAAATTTAAAATAAATAAATAAATAAAAATAAAAATAGGTGGCATCTAAAAAAAAAAAAAAAGCCAATGAATTCTGGACTGGAGATGGAGCTCAGTGCTTTATGTGCCTCCCAGTATTCCCAGAACTGTAAAATATGTGTTTGTACACATGTGTATATATAAAGAATCTTAGCCTGGTATAGTGGTGCGTGTCTTTAATCCTAGCACTCAGGAGGCTGAGGTAGGAGGATTGCTGTGAGTACCCTGAGACGACATAGTGAATTCCAGGTCAGCCTGAGCTAGAGTGAGACCCTACCTTAGAAAACCAAAAAAAAAAAAAAAAAAAAACTTAATCAAGTGATAAATAGTCCAATAAAAATGGGTATATTCCTTTCTGTTTTTAGTTATTTATTTGCAAGTAGAGAGAGAGAGAGAGGAGAGAGATTGAGAGAGAATGGGCATGCTAGGGCCTCTAGCCACACTGCAAACGAACTCCAGATGCATGTGCCACACTGTGTATCTAGCTTTACGTGGGTACTGGAGAATTGGACCTGGGTCATTTGCCTTTGCAGTCAAGAGTTTTAACCACTGAACAATCTCTCCAGTGACCTCCCTCCCCGCAAAAAAATAGGCATATTCTTTGTTTGCTTGTTTGTTTTTCAAGGTAGGGTCTCACTCTAGCCCAGGCTGACCTGGAATTCACTATGTAATTTCAGGGTGGCCTCAGATTTACAGCTATCCACCTACCTCTGCCTCCTGCTGGATCTAAAGGCATGCAACACCATGCCTGGCTCAAAATGGGAATGTTCTTAAAATGGGCATATTATTTGCAGGTTATGCAAATAATAAGTACATAAAAGAGTTCTCAACATGTCAATATAGTGGTACCTGCCTGAAATCCCGGCATTAGGAGACTCAGGCAGGAGGACCAGAAGATCAAAATCAGTTTAGGTTATACAAGGAGACCCTGTCTCAGAAAGGAAAAAAAAAAGTATCCAACACCATTAATCATCTGTAAGTAAGTTGAACCTTACAAAGTTAAATTACATAACTATAGTCCCTCTAGAATAGCTAAATGGTGCAAGGATGTGGAGTAAGCAGAAGGCTCATTATCATTGGCAGGAGACAAGAGGGTAAAATGTACAAGCATTTTGGGAAACTCTGGCAGTTTCATGAAAATTTTAAAATACCTCTATTCTGTGTCACAGAAATTTTACTTGTAGTTATTTACCCAAGAGAAATGAAAACATATATCCATTTCTCTCATAAAAGAGATGATTAAGGGCTGGAGAGATGGCTTAGCAGTTAAGGCGTTTGCCTGCAAAGCCAAAGGACCCTGGTTAAATTCCCCAGGACTCACATAAGCCAGATGCACAAGGGGGCGCATGCATCTGGAGTTTGTTTGCAGTGGCTGGCGGCCCTGGTGCACACATTCTCTCTCTCCCTCTCTCTGCCTCTTTCTCTCTCTCTCTCTCAAATAAATAAATAAAAATTTTTTTAAAAAAATAGATGATTAAGACAGGTTTATTTATAATAACCCCAAAGAATAAATAACACAAATAAGTGTATATACATAATAAGACAGGTCCACTTATGGACTGCATTCCAGCCTTCATAAACAACAAGTCACTAATCCAGCAAAAAGATGTATCTCAAAAACATTCCAAGCAAAGAAAACTGGAAGTAAGAGTTCATCTGTTTGTGGTTTGAGAAGAGGCAAAACCAAAGCCTAGGTCAGAAATCATTGACAATTGTCATGGAGTGTAGAATTGGTGAGGAAGCCCATGGGGAGCTTTCTAGGGTGATGGGAATGTAGCTTGATGGGGGGGGGGGTATGTTATAGCTTGCAGTCTAAAATGTTCGCCTATTGGCCCCCTTTCCCTCGAGCCCCCTCCCCCTCACTCGGGCCCAGAGGCTCAAGTGTGTGAACAGTTGCTCTCTAGCTGGTAGTGCTGCTTTGGGAGGCCATGGGACCTTTGGGAAGAAGGTAGGTCACTGAAGATGGGTCTTTGAGGGTTATAGCACACACCTCTTCCAGTCCCTTCTCTGTGCTTCCTGGTCCTCCAAGATGTGAGCAAGCTGTCCCACAAAGCCCCTGCCACCACAGAGCAGCCATCCCAGCTGCCATGTCATCCCTGCTGACCCAAAGCATACTGCTCCTCCTTTAAGTAGGTTGTTAGGTTTGTGTCTCGGTGACAGGTAACTACCACTGGTTACATCAATGTGTGCAAGCACACTTCCAGAGCTCTACATTTCACAGAATGTGGTATAATATATCTTAATTTTAAAAGCCTTAGAACTTGTTATGACATCTGTGAAAGGGGGCAGAGGAAGCACCAGAGGGTCTGTGGAAATGTGTGGTCAGGAAAGGCTGCAAGAAAGAGGAGCCTTTTTCACCGAGCCTTCAAGCATGGGTGAAAATAAGAGATGGCAGATGTGAAGGAGCTCAGAATCGCTAAATGCAAGGAATTACTTAGCTGAATTGCTGGTGCCTCCTCAAAGCAAGAGAAAAGGGGCTGAAACAAGCATGTGGGTAGGAAACTTGGGGTGATCACATGGGGCTACTCCTCAGAGAAACTGGTTGAAGGCCAGGTCCTTGGAGATGGAAATGTGTACTCCTTCAGGCCCACAGCAATGTGCCAGGACAGACTTGGCACCTAGCCCATTTCTGGGCACATAGAAAATACTCAGTTAATGTTTTTCAAGCAAATGAAATATAAATAAAGGAACTGCTAACAGGTCTCAGTCTAAGCAATGGCTTGGAGCCCTAGAGAGGACCCAGGCTGGCTCTGACTCACCCTGCAGAGAAGCCCAGCACAGTCTTGGAGTACTGAATTTGAACACATTCTATCACGCAGCTCAAGTTGCCCTGGGGGCACCATATAACTTTATTGTAAGCTCATGCAATAACACAGGCAAATGGAACAACAATGTAAAGTTGGCTTTAATTAAAATGAAGGGTGTTTGCCCCTCCCTCCTTTTCCTCCCAAGCCAGAGCAGCCTGCTGAGCTATCCGGAGCAATCAGAGGAATGTTTCCAAAGTGGGAGGCGGCCTTCCACCCCCTGATGAGGTTCACCAACATTTGAGCAGCCCTTCCCACTCCCCAGCCTCCACCGCACTCCCATCTTATACGATCCACATGATAGAGGGCAGGAGGAAGCAAAACAGGACTGGTGATGCCTTCCTGAGAGGCGCGGGAAAGAGAAAGCAAGTGCTCACTCCAGAGAACCTGTCCACATAGACACACCACACACACTTCCTTCACACCATGGGAGCTTGTGTCAGGGCCGTCTGGAAGGAAGTCATCAGTACAAAACATGCAAGCACCAAGGAAACTGTGAGGACTGTATGAGTTCATAGGTTCATACAACTGACATCTGGAAAAGAAAATTGATCCTAAGAATTTACTGACTGGGAAAAAGACCATGTGTACAAGGATCAAGAGAGATAGCATGAGGCTCAGCTTGTTATACGCTTTCAAACCCCACCCCACCCCCACTCAGTATTAGCTGTGATGTGCTGATCAGGCTTTCACCATAAAATGTTACCATTTCTAGGGAGAGGGAATGGTGATTCAGAGCACTGGGCAATTCCTTTAATGTAAATTCTGTCCAGTTGCAGATTAAAGCTGCCAAGATGATACAACCTCGTGAGGTTTTCAAAGACCTAACAGTTGTGCATCTGGCTTTACATAGGTACTGGGGATTCAAACCCAGGTCATCAGGCTTTGCAAGCAAGTGCCTTTAACTGTTCAGCCATCTCTCCAGCCCTACAATTGACCATTCAAATAGGTCTCAGCAAACCACCGGTCCAGGCTCTCTGATGTGTCCTGAGCTGCAGGAGAAATTCTGAAAATTTCAGCCTGGGGTTTTCATTCAACAGGTACTCCAAGAACTTCTCTATGCTAAGCTTTGTGTCCATAGGTTTTAATTCCACTAATAACAACATGATAAAATTACAGCTAGCATCTCTTGCCAATCAGTAGTGGGCCAAGCTCATTCCAAAAATCTTTTTCACATGTTATCATATTTAATCCTCACACAATCTATGAAGTAGATAATATTAGCCCCATTTTCCAGATGAGAAAACAAGCATAAAGGGTGTTTCTAATCTCTGACTTTATAGCTTACCCACAAAGCAGTATCATAACAGTAGTCACCACCGACCACTTTCCTCTCCTGTGTTACAAGTTACAAGTCCTGAATCCAGAAAAGACTGTCCACTCCTAAACGCCTACAAAGCTCAGGGCCCAGGTGTAGCCCATCAGCACACCCATGCAAAATAAAATCTGGATGCAAAAGAAGGTAGAGTGGAGCCAGGTGTGGTGACACACACCTTTAATCCCAGCACTCTGGAGGCAGAGGTAGGTGGATTACGGTGAGGTCAGCCTGAGCTAGAGTGAGACCCTACCCAAAAAAAAAAAAAAAAAAAGGCAGAGGGCTGGAGAGATGGCTTTGTGGTTAAAGGTGCTTGCTTTGCAAGCTTAACATCCTGGGCTTGAATGCCCAGTACCCACATAAAACCAGATGCACAAAGTGGCACATGAATCTGGAATTCATTCATAGTGGTAAGAGACCCTGGTGTGTCCATACTCATCCTCTCCTTGTCTGTCTCTTATAAATAAATTTTTAAATAACAGTGTTTTTTTTATTTTTTATTTTTTGAGAGACAAAGAGAGGGAGAAAGAGGCAGAGAGAGAGAATGGTCATACCAGGGCCTTTCAGCTGCTGTGAACGAACTCCAGATGTGTGCAGCCCCTTGTGTGCATGTGGAACATTGCATGCTTACGTCACTTTGGCATCTGGCTACTACCTGGGACCTAGAGATTGAAACAAGCGTTCTCAGGCTTTGCAGGCAAGTCCCAGTCCAAAGGCCAGGGCAGTGACAGAGATGTCTAGCTCTGCAGACCAGCAGTGATGGAGCTTCTGGTATCCAGCCCCAATTCCAGAGGTACTGACTAAGTGAACAAATAATGGTTTTTACTAAAAATTGTCCCCACTGTTCAGTCATTACTGTGCTGCCCCAGAACTTGTGAGCTGCCTAGCATCCCATAGTAAATTCCCACCCAAAATGCACTCAGTTGTTCATAACAGAAAGCCGGATAGCATGGTAGCCTCTGGTGGTCCAACTTCTACCCAAACAATATATGGCCTCATTTTCTTCTCTCATGTTTGCAACTCAGACACTCCTCCTACCATGTCACAGAAGACAAAACTAAGCTAAAAAGAGATATGGGCCTGGCTTGATGGTACAAACCAATAATCCCAGCTCAGAAGGCTGAGGCAGGAAATGGTAAGTTCAAGGCCTGACTGGGCTATAGAAGTGAGTTCAAGATCAAGCTGAGCAAGTTTGTCTCAAAATAAAAGGTAAAAATAAAGTGGTGCCTAGCACGTCTGAGGCCCTAAGTGCAATCCTGCGACAGAGAGAGAGAGAGAGAGAGAGATCTGGCCAGCTGCCTATGAGTACATACTAAGTTGGGCTGCATGAAACTGTAGATGTGTAATAGTTACAGGCTAGAAACAGTATCTTCCTGTGAAATGACATAATAGAAATAGGATTCTGGGCTAGAATTATCTGCCTCCAAAATATTTACTGTTTCCATCACTTCTGCTTTCTCGCCATTGTGAAAACTGGTAAGGAAGAAGCTGCACACAGTGGTATAGTTCAGGAGGTGGGCCAGGGAAGGTGTGCTTTCTGGAGGAAACTGAAAGGCAGGGAGGAATGGAAGATCACAGACTGGGACTTCAGTCTAACGGCACATCTTTTCTTACCTCTGCTTAGGCCCTTGCCCTGAGCTCACCATGGGGAAGGGTGGAAGTCTTGGTACTCAAGTTCGTGGAGCTTGGCCGAGGATTCAGCAGCAGCGTTAGCTCAGGGTGGTAAAACAGTGAGAGACCTTCAACCTGTTTGTGTGCAAAAGGAAGGCCTCCTCTGAGAGTAGAGGCCACAGTGAGGCTTCAGGACAGATGGTCACGGGTGAGTGGAGAGAAGCGGCAGGGCATCGGGCAATGGGGATAGCAGGTAGAGAGGATCAGAGGCCGGAGGGAACACGGCTGTGGAGAGAGAGAATGAACTCAGCTTCAGTGAAGTGTCCTGTGTCTGAAGAAGAACACTGAAGACTAGGTGCAAAGGCAGGTTGAGACCTCCAATATCAGCCTCTCCTGACACCCTCGACGTGTAATGTAACTGAGTGTTTCTGACCTAGTCCCTGTCGTCAGGGCCACGTGATCCAGCAGGGACACCATGGCTCACCAAGCAAGGGCCTAGTTATTCCCTAGTTGCAGTTCAGCTGTTTGATCAACACAAAGTTCTGGGAACCAGGAGAGAGCCTCCCCAAGCAGGGCATGTGGGGGAGTTTGGGCTATAGCCTAAGACCCAGGAGAAGGGACATAATCATCTCTGTATTTGCTTGAAGATCATTCAGGCTGCTCTGGGGTGGGGCAGGAGTTGGGGGGATTTGAGGAAGTAAGGACGGAGGCAGCCTGCGAGGAAACTGCTAGAGTAATTCAGCCCAGATGGGCCATGGCAGGGAAGACGGATGTGCTCCCAGTCGGTTCCAAGCTCACTGGCACACTGTGATTATTATGTGATGTAACCTCCCCCTTCCTCAGTTTCCTCAGCTGAGGGACAGGACTGTAGAAGGACCTTCCCCAAATGGCTGTGCAAGGTGCTGAGTGAACTGATTCACTGGAAAGTGGGTGCAGCGGTGGAAGTTAGTTAGGTATGACTGCTGGCTGGTCAGGTCTAGGCAGGGTGGGGGCCCCTGCGGACTCCTTCGGGAAGAAAGTCTAGTGTGTCTGTGGATCCTCTCGGTGAAACTGTCACTGGGCTGATGACCTTCAGGAGAGCAGACTAGAGGAGGCTGGGACTCCCAGATGGTGTCCATGGCTACAGGAAAAGAGAAGTCCTGGGGAGAGAGTGCAGCATGAAGGAAGCTCCAAGATGCCCTGCTGAACGTGAGCTCTCAACTGGCTTGGTATGCCAGGAAAGGGTGCTGGGGACTGCCTCCCAGCAGGGGAGGGGAAGAATGCTGGGATGGCAGTTACTCCGGTGGTGCCCCTGGAAACATGCAGCAAGTCATCCTGCCCGACCCCAGCTGCCCAGGCTGCTGGCCTTTCCTTGATTCCCGGGGGACCCGGGCCTGAGTCAGCTCCTCTGGGCCCTGAACCTGTCCGAGCCTTCAGACCCAGGCTTAGGCAACTAAGCCGCAGCTCATGCTAACAAATCCCTTCTAATGGGGAGATCAACCTCTCAATACTGCCGCTGCCGCTCTGGAGATGTCCCAGGGCAGTGGACAGCAGGCTGGGCACCGGTCCAGACACGCTGGGAGAGCGGGCATCCAAGTACTAGGGGCTAACCCAGGCCTCTTGGGCTTGTCAGCACTTACTCCAGCAGCTGTGGGAACTCCCAGTGCTGGTTTAGCACGCTCACTCACGAGAACTCCTTGGGGAGATGCAAGGCACAGATGTGGAAGGAATCTGGTGCCTGTAAAGGTTAGTGGACAAGAACCATGTCCAGAGGAGCTCTGTGGCCCTTAAGAAGCGACTTCCATTCCAACTTCAGGGTCTGTGGACTAACCCTTCTAGAAGCTTCTTCCTCTAGATACTGACAAGGTGTCTTCCTCACGGTCACCACCTTTCTGCTTGTGTGTGTGTGAGAGAGATGGGGGTAGGGCTGAGTGTGACGCATGTGCTTTGCAGCATCCCATAGGCTCACCTGCGGGGGAGGGGCAGAGTACCAGTGTCCCATTCTGTCCCTCTTCTGCCCATGCTTGTTTCAACCTGAGTCTCTTGCTGATACCAGTGCACGCTGCTTTTCATGGGCCAGGGTGATTCCCAGGTCTCTGCTCCCCTTTTGTGGACCAGAGTGACAGGCAAACATGGCCACACCCAGCCGAAGAATCTAGAGATTGGATCTCAGGTAGTTTCAGAACTCCCTCATGCTTATGCAGAAAGTGCACTTAACCACTGCACTATCTCTCCAGCCACCTTCATCATCTTTGCCTAAAAGTCATCCTCTCAGGGAGGTAGCTCTTACTCCACTTAAAATTGCAAACACAGCCCTCCCTTCCCCACCCCCCATCCTCACGACCACACTTCCCAACTTTATTTTCCTCTGTAAGGTAGTCACCATCTGCCATACCCTGTTTAACTTTTCATCTGTAGTTGTTCAGCTAAAGAGAAGCTCCACAGGGTGGAGAGCTGCCTAACCCCAAGCCTAGAACCAGGCCGGCGCACAGTAGACAGTCAAATACTTGTTTGCTGACTGATTGATTGATTGATTGACTGAGTAGGAGTCACCAGACCTTGAATCAGAGCCCAGAACTTTCATTCTAATTTTCCCTCATTTCCTGAATGCTCCCCAACCCTTAACCTCCACGTGCATAGGATGGGAGCTGTGACATCTGCCCAGGCTTTGAAAGCTAGAGCAAAGCACGGGAAACAGGCGCAGGGAGGAAAGGCGGTAGGAGTTGGGTCAGAGACTGAGGTCAGAGTGCAGAGGTAGGGTCGCTCTGGAGGTTGGCATTGTCAGTCAGGGGAGTTATTGGCTTCTGAAGCTAAATGGGAAGGGTATGGCTGGCAGCTCCTGAGGGCATTTGGATGCATTGTAAGTCCCTGGAATCTACCACAAGAAGTTTCCTTCCTGGACCCAAGGCTGCTCTGAGCTCAATGTCTCCAGCAGGCCTGGGTCAGCCTCCAGGAGGAGGTCCCCTCTTCTCCTGAAGGGAGAGCTTCCTAGGGACCCAGGAGAACCTGAGGCCACTTCCAAATGACCATGGCCCCTCAGAGAGGAGGACAGCTTTGAATGAGTCCTGTGCTCTGAACACAAAACCAAGTAGCCAGTCTGTGAGGCTGAGGCAGTAAACGTGTTCACTGGGCAAATGCCCTCCCTGACCCTCAAATCCATCTCCAACAGCTCCTTTTCTAGAAGACTTCCTTGGCAGCTCCACCCTCCTAGGGAAACCAAATACTTCCTCACCTGAGAATTCTATATCCTACCCAGTCACTCATTCCTTACCAGAGGTGGCATTCATGAAGCCTCTGCTATACTCCAGCACTGGCCCAAGCCCCGGGCAGACAGTGATGTAGGGCTTCTTCCTAGGAATGCGATGCCATGTGTTCCTGGGACCCGCAAACGCCCAGCGCACTCCTCCTGCCTCTCTGGTCGGTCTGTTTCTTCTGCTGCACTGCCAGTTGGTACTACTCAGTCCCTGTGCCCAGAGATGCTTCAGAATTGGGACTGGATATAGAGAATATGGCTTCTAAGCATCTCCAACCCCCCAGCTTCTTGGCCATTCTTTCCTAAGACCTCCAGACCTACTTCTTCCCAGCAGTATAAACAGTGTCTCCAACAATGCCATTGCCCTGTGCGTAAGTTATTTAATTACATATCACTCATTCTTGCACCAAGAATTACATTTAGCTCATAGTGAGCACCTGATGGATATGGAAGGAAGGAAGGAAGGGAGGAAGGGAGGGAGGAAGAGAGGGAGGAAGATAAGCAGGAAGGAAAGGAGAAAGAAAGAGGAAATACTCTGGACTGAGACATCTATATGTGCCTTCTTAGATTTGTCCCTTACCCTTCTGAGCTTGAGAACTTTGAGTTACTTCAGTGTGGTCCCAGAATCAACAGCACCAGCTCCACCTGGGACCTCCTTACAGATGCAGAACTCTGGCCAGCCTTGGATCTGCAGATCAACAAGATCCCAAGATCCCCAGGTGCTGGACATGCACTTGGACATTTGAGAAATGCAATGCCAGGCTTTGAAGATGATAGCGCCAGCCTTGCCAACCTCCCACAAGAGTAAAGAGTGTCAAATGGATGAGTAATGTGCAAACATTTTGAATACTGGAATATTCTGGGCAGATGAGATAGACTGTTATAAGTATTCTTATGATTAATAATAGTCCTCACCAAAAAAAACCACTTTATAGTTCTGTTTCTAAAACCTCATTAAATTCTGTTCAAATGTGCCATTCAAAGTTACGTTCTAGTCCACTGAGTTTTGTAAACCCCAAGCCTTTCAAACAGATTGGAGCCTGGGCTTAGGGACAGGAACTTAGACCTAGCTTATGATGGTCGCCATGGGCCTGATTGAATGCAAATTTTTTTTCCCACAACACCCTGCCAACTGATTGATCCTGGGGAAGAAGGACTTGTCAGGACCCAGTTCCTCAGAGAAAGGAAAAACTAAGTAGAGGCAGAGGGTGGAAAAAGACAAGCATGGGTTTCACGCTGGTTTGCGGGGTTGTACTGCATGCCTGTAATCTTCTGCCTTTCAGCTTTTGCCAAACCATGTGGAAGGAAAAGAAGGGAGCAGAAGAGAAGGGAGCAGACGCTGGTAGGGATTACCTCAGCCACAGGCTGGGCCGTGGGCCGCCCCAGAGAGAGCGAGCCACACACGCAGCTGTGAGGCGCAGCCGGGACTTTGGATGCCTTGGCCCATGGGCCCTCCGCCTACAACAGAGGTGAAGACTGAATGTTACCAAGAGACATCTTGCCCTTGAGTTTAGAGCAGGTAACAGGAGAATGTGAGAAAGAACCATGATTAAATAAGGCAGTAACTGACAGCTGATCAGGACTATGAGCAAGGTAGCCAACCCTCTCTTGGCCCATAGCTCATGCAGGCAGGGTACTCAGCCGGGCTGGCCACCCAGGGCTGGCTCTTCATGAAACAGGGACTCTCCCATGGCTTTCAAGCCTATGAACTCTGAATCCAGCACCCAGTCTTCCTTCTTCCATCTTGTCCTTGCCAGGTACAAACCTCCCAGCTGCTGCCTGGCTCACACTGCCACTGCCTGGGGACAAACTGAGCCCTGAGGCTGAGTCTAGTTCTGTCCTGGTGCATCACACCATTCATTGTCCAGACCAGTCCGTCACTTGCCATACACCCTCTAACACTGCCAACAAGCCAGGCCTGGGTAGGTTTCACAGACAACAAGAGGAATAAGGTGGGTGGAGCCCACAATCTCCAGCAGAGGCACCATTGGGTATGTCTTGTCAAAGGTGGAGAGAAGCAAGGCAGTCAAAGAACACAGCCAGGGCAGGCATGCTGGGAAGGTGTCTGGGGGCATCTGTGTGGGAGCACTTATTCTTCATGTTAGGAGGGAGACGTGGACAGCAGACTCTGCAAGAGGTCCAGGCTCACTGGTGCTCAACGGTGTGCACTAGCACACTTCACTTCCCTGCACCCATGCAAGTGTACATGGCACAGTTGGGTGACCCCTCGTGCACTGCTGGGGCCCAGTCACCCAGGGCCCTAGGAAGCGGAACTCAGCGACCTTCTGAGCAGTCCTCCTCTTGGAAATCGGTGAAAGAACTGCTGCCCTAGGGAGAAAGGTGTGAGATCACTAACAGGGCACTATTTGGGCACGGAAGAAGCAGTGCATGGCAACAACACCTACCAGTGAGAGGAAACAGATACATTATGGACAGATCTTTAAAAATGTGTCAAATGAGAAAAGAATCAGAAACAGAAGGTGCACTAAAGGAAAATGCCAGTTACATAAATTTAAAACATATGTAAAGAAAACAACACCCAGGACTGGGGAGATAGCTCAGCAGTTAAAAGGGCTTGCTTATAAAGCCTGGTGGCCCAGATTCAATTCCTCAGTACCCATGTAAAACCAGGAGCACAAAGTGGCTCATGCATCTGAGGTTCATTTGTAGTGGCAAGAAGCCCTGGTGTGCCCATTCTCTCCCTCCCTCCTCTCTCTTTCTCTTTCCCTCCTTCCCTCCCTCCCTTTTTGTCTCTCAAATAACTAAATAAAACTCAAATCTCCACACTTCCTTTGTTTGAGGAGAGCATTGCTTAAAAAAAAAAAAAAAAAGGACTGGAGAGACAGCTTAGCAGTTAAGGCACTTGCCTACAAAGCCAAAGGACCCAAGCTTGATTCCGCAGGACCCACATAAACCAGCTGCACAAGGTGGCACATGTGTCTGGAGTTTGGTTTGCAGTGGCTGGAAGTCCTGGCATGTCCATACTCTCTCTCTCTCTCTCTCTCTCTCTCTCTCTCTCTCTCTCTCTCTCTGTCTCCCTCTTCCTCCCTTTCTTTCCCTCTCTCAAATAAATAAAAATAAAATATATTTTTTTAAAAAAAGAAGGAATAAAAAGAAAACGATAGCCTATCTTTTAAAAGCAATGTTCATCTCCAAGGACATGCACCAGCCAGTAGAGTGGGGACCAATAGGGATGAGGGAGGTGGGAGATAGGCTTGAGAATGAAGGGAGGAAACGTGGCCTGGCAGGAAAGATGAGGATGGTAGATTGCACACAGAGGAGCAAATGAAGTACATTTGCTCTACCTAGCCAAGATCTAAAACAGAGAGGGGAAAAAAAAAGAAAACACAGGAGGCACTCAGGGAAGGTTGTCAGGTCCGATTCTCACACATCTCACTTGTCATTCATGCTCCAAGTCAGTTTGTCACTTGCCAAACACTCCCTGACCCTTCCAGTAGGCCAGGCCTGGGGGGTTTCAAAGACAGGAAGAGGTACTAGACTGTAGGAACCCACCGTCTACAGTGGAGACCCTGCTGGGTAAGTTCTCTCACAAGGTGGAAGGGGAGCGAGGCAGGCGAAGGACACAGCGAAGGACAAGTCAAGCAAGAGGTGCGGGTTGCCTCTGAAACCACCACAGCTCTCAGGAGACTCAGGATGGCCAGCAGCTCCTCAGGCAGGGCCCACAGAGGAGTGGGGTTGGGGGGGGCGGTGGAGGGAGGAAGCTGTGGTAGACAGTGAGGCTGGACCAGTAAAGGGCTCCATGTGCCATTGTGAAGACTTTGAACTTTGTCCTGTAGCCACTGGGCAGCCCCAGAAGGGCTTTTAACTCAAGAAGGCATGCTCAGATTTGGGTCTTCAGCATTCTTATAGAACCCCAGTTACGTGGAATGTCATGAGCAGATGTGGCATGACCACACAGCTCCAAGAGCAGAAAGGTCACTCCAGACTTTACTGCCTACAGAGCTCTTTCACACTCAAAATCTCACTAGGTCCCCACACCGCCTGTGGAAGAGGCAAGGCCAATGTTACACAGATCTTATAGAAGAGCTCACTGAGGCTTGGGACATTAAGAACTCTTAAACTCTGAAAGAACTGCAGCCAGTACTGAAAGGACAGCTCAGTGGGCAAGGTGCTTGCCTCAAAAGCCTGAGGACTTGAGTTCAATCCCGTTAACCACATTTCAACAAAAAACAAGTATGGCGGCACATGCCCTTAATCCCAGAGCAGCGGAGGGCATCCAGCTAGTCTAGATTAATTGGTGAACTCTAAGCCAATGAGAGAGCATGTCTCAAAAGGATGTGGACAGTGTCCCTGAGGATAGTGCCCAAGGTTTTCTACTGTCTTCCACATACATGAACATCCATGTGAATATGCACTTACACATACAGACTTTACATGCATGCACATGCAAGCACACACGTACATGCATTCTTGCATGGGCACACAATCTGTAACCATTCTAGAGACAACAAGATCCAAAAAGGTCTTGTCACCGCTGAGCTGAATTCAAATGATTCAAGTTTCACTGTGCTAACTAGGTTTAAATCAATTTGCATTATGCTCACTTAATCCATTCTTTTGTTTAACAAAACAACAACAGTTCTTCATTGCCTGCTGCGCGTTTCCCACGTGCCAGCTGTGAAGAATACCACTGTGTGCCAGGCAGTCCTCACTCTCCTGAGGCTCACAGACTTGTCAAGGAGAGATCAATGTTGAGCAAGTCTCTAGGTCCTTCCTCTGCTCTAGCCACACAGGCCTTCCTGGTCCCTAAACACACCTGCTTGGTGGCTGCCTCAGGCCTTGTCACCTCAGGTTTGCTGTCATTGGAAAACTGCCCCAGAAAAGCAGAGCGTACTCTTCCACTCAGTTTGGGCCTTTGCTCAAATATCCCAAGGAGGCTTTCTATTTCTATTTCACCATATTTCTTCATGGCCACCAGCCCCCCTACTTTCCTCTCACCCCACTGCTCTGTCCCCCTTTACCCAGATGGATTGGACTACAGTGCACTTATCACGACCTATCATTAAGTGTCCACGTGCTGTTCGTCTGGGCAGGATAGAGACCGTCAGTCTTTGACTGCAACACTCCCAGCACCGGCATTCCTGGCAGGATGGAACACATATGAATTTTTTTGTTTGCTTTTGTTTTTGTTTTTTGAGGTGGGGTTTCACTCTAGTCCAGGCTGACCTGGAATTCACTATGTAGTCTCAGGATGGCCTTGAACTCATGGTAATCCGCCTACCTCTGCCTCCCAAGTGCTGGGAGTAAAGGCGTGTGCCACCACCCCTGGCTCACATATGAAATTTTTATAGGTTGTATGACTGATGTGTAATAAGCCATAGAATGCAATCAAACTAAGACTCAAACTAAATTGAGTTCTGGTTGGGGAATATCGAGCCAAGAAGGCTTCATTCAACATATCATTTAGTAAACATATACTAAGCAACTACTATGGTTCAAACACTGTTTATGCATTTGTGAAATACGGGTGACTAGACCCATCAAAACTGTCCTCACATTATGTTTTGAGGAGAGTTAATGAAGATCAAAATGAGGAAACTTCAGTTGAGCCTCATTGAGTCAACCTGGGCTGCCGCCGCTGGACTGAATTACTTGGCAGGGCTGGGGTACTCCGGGAGGCATGGGACTCTAGCTTCAGTCTGGACACATGGGCCAAGCAATGCAAGCTGAACCATGCTGAGCTCACGTCTCTCAAGTTAAGATTGAGTTAAGCTATACTGACTATAGTTAGGTTCAGCTGAGAGGACAGAATGGACTCAAGTTGAGGGTACCATTTTTGCTCTGAAAGTGGTTTGTTCTGACCTACCTGGAGTAGATGTGGGGTAGGTAAGTCCATGGAGGACGGCTAGACTGAGGTTGTTGGGTTACAATGGATATCCCAAGGAGGTTGAATGAAGCAGAGCTTCACTGAGCTAGGCTAAAGACAGTTTATGCTGAATTTATTTGTCTTTAAAATAGTTTTATTTTATTTGCAAGGAGAGAGAGAGGAGAGAATGGACATACCAGGGCTTCTTACCACTACAAATGAGCTCCAGATGCATGTACCATTTTGAACATTTGGTCTTACACGGGTACTGGGGAAGTGAACCAAGGGCTGTCAGGCTCTGCACTCAAGTGCCTTTAACTGCTGAGCCATCTCTCCAGCCTCTTCTGCTGGATCTCTGAGCTGGGTCAAGACAGGTCACAGTCTCCATCCCTTGAGCAGAGCTGGGCAGACTTGGGATTAGAGGGACTAGACAAGGTGAGCTGGGTTAGGCTGCCCACACCTGCAGGACCTGAAGTAACGGAACCACCAAGAGGGTGCAGCCCTCAGATGGCTTAGAGGAAGGACTGCCATCCCTCCAACCGTGTGTCCTGCCACTTGCTGTGGTCCTTAGAGAACCTCCTGCCTCCCACCAGGCTGGGGCAGCCCATGTCTTCAGGCTCCCACCCTCTAACAGTTTCACAGCTTCCTCAGACATTCATGTCAGACAAGTCCTGGGAAGTCTCTAAAACCAGCTGGGTCCCTCTCTGAGTCCTCTCCCTCCACACCTTCAGCTGATGTAGGAGGCTGCACACACAGAGTCGCTTCTCCTTCATGCTTTCCGGATGAGCTCCCTAATGGCTGCCTGCTTAGAAACCACGCTATAGGGACACGAGCTACATAGGTGTGTCCAGTCTCCTCAGCTATATCAAGGCACAGTGGGGCTTTGGGAGCAGTCCCCAGCTGCCCAGCCCCATCAGGAATCTGCTGGAACAGCCTGTCCTCATGTCTGACTCCTGGGCACCAGCAGCAGTACTTCAATCTGCCTGAGACAGCTTTCTGCTCCTTCCTCAGCAGATCTCTATGTGAAAATGCCTGGCTGAGGAGACTTCATGCAGGGGAGGGCCTCTCCAAAAGCCCCCTCCTCCCACCATCCTCATGCCCCTACCAAAGCCAGAATAGGCCTGAAAGCTGAGCTCACCTAACTGTGACTGCCATCGTACTCTTGCCACTGACTCTCACTGGAGCCCTGGCCAAGTGCCCCTATCAATATTCAGAACTGAGGAGAATTCCCCCACCCAGCCCCCCCACACGTAATTTTTGATTTTCAAGTTGAGTAGTCACCCACACCAAGATGGGTCAGTCTGGCACACACAAAGTCTTTTTGAACATTTTAACTCCCTTTATCTCCTTCCAACATGAATAGGAAGAAGGGGAGACTAAATATGAAGTAAGACAAAACTGAGGGTGGTGAAGCATGTTCTTGTGAGACGGAGAAATGAGATTGGGCCATCTGATTCTGACATTCTCCCTGCCCCAGGACCTTTGTGCATACAACTTTCTGCCCAGATTGTGCCCCTGACCTTACATGCACATGCCTTCCTTTAGCAAAACCAATTCCCATGTATCCTTTAGGCTTCACTTAGGTGTCACTTTCTCAGGGATGCCTTTCCTAACTCCCTCCACTTTCACCTGTGAACCTCGGAGCACCCTGCACCTCTCCACCACAGCAGTCCACACAGCTCTCCCTGTGCATCTCTCCTTCAGAACAGAAGCTCTTTGGGGCTGGGGCCTGGTCTCCATCGCTCTCCACTACATCCCAGCACCTCGTACATACGAAGCACTCCACTATGTCAGTGAGAGCATAAGTGCACCTGACAGGCACACACATCCACACACAATGTACAGATAAACGGAGCAGGATCTCTTCACACGCGGCCAGTGGCTGGGCCAGGCTAGAGCTGGAGCTCCTCAATGCAGAGCGATGGACCCACTCCTCTGCCACATCTGGACAAGTTGCTGTGGTCTGCAAGCATGGAGTAGGGTAAGCATCAACCCAGAGGCTGGTGTGAATTAGGGCTTCCCACCCCCTTGTTCCCCCACTCAGCTCTGAACATCTCATCTCCCTAAATCCACTGCCAAGGGCCAAGCCTGGAAACTCCTCCCAGCTGTAATCCACCGCATCTGCCATCCAAGCCCATTTTGATTACCCAGGGCAGGAGCACAGACTTGGAACAGAAAGTAAGGAGCCTTCTGTACCTCAGAAGCATCTGTCTGGTAATTGCCCCCGAGCCTTGAGCTATAGTGGACAGGTCAGCATCTGAGTTCTTGGAACCCACCCTCCCATCATGCACTTCACGGGCATTTCCCCTTCCTAAGAGGTCTAGAAGTAGATACTGTAAACCCCATGGGTAGATGAGGAACATAAGACTCAGAGAGGTCACATTACTTGACAAGAACCACATAGCAGACAAAAGCAAGATGTACCTGGCTGCAAAGTCACATGCTATGCTACAGTGAAACCCCACTCTGCATCCTTTCTCCCCTGGGACTGGCAGCAGTCTGTGCCCACAGTCCATCTCCCAGATGTCTGTGGGTTTCCTTGGATTAATAGGCCCCAGGAACTCTATGAAAATATCCAGAGGACAGTCTGGAGCAGAGAGGGACTCTGACCAGCCCAAGCTTCAGAACACGAACCCAAGAACAGATGCATGCACGCATGCACGCACACACACACATATACCCACATCCTTCAATGAGAGCAGGACCAGCCTCTTTTGCTGAGACTGAACAGAGGGATCTTCTGTTAAAACCATCTGAGGAGCATGGCATCCACAGACTCTGCTGATGAAAGCCCTGGTTTACCCTGGCTTCCTACTGGGCAGGGAAAGCACCAGGCTCCTCTATTCCAGGCCCTTGGTGTCAGAGCAGGACTTCCCACCAGCCCAGGAGGTGGGGCCAGGCAGAGTGGAGAGGCACAGGAGGAATCTTGGGAGGCCCAAGGGAAGGATGATCCAGAGTGATGGAGGCCATAGAGAGAGGTGTGTGGCACTGCCTTGGTCAACCTGAACCTACTCACCACAAGGTACACAAATTCAAACCCAGGGGCATTTTACCAGATTACTGAATTAGACTCCTCAAAAATGACAATGTTGGGAAGGACCCCTAAAAGGCTGGGACACTGCTGGTGGCTAAAAGGACATATCAACTAGAATAAAATATTCTAGAAGGTATTATTTAATAAAGAGAGAACATTTGAATGGGGAATATATTAGATAATAGCATTGGAGTTAAGTTGTTTTAAATATTTATTTATTTAAAAGTGAGAGCACATGGGTATACCAGGGCCTTCTGCCACTGCAAATGAGTTCTAGACACATGTGTCATTCTGTGCATCTGGCTTCCCATGGGTACTGGGGAATCAAGCCCAGGCCATCAAGCTTTGCAAGCAAGCACCTTTAACCACTGAGCCCTGGAGCTAATTTTTTTTTGGGGGGGGGGGTTAGAGGTAGGGTCTCACTCTGGTCCAGGCTGACCTGGAATTAACTATGTAGTCTCAGGGTGGCCTCGAACTCTCGGCAATCCTCCTACCTCTGCCTCCCGAGTGCTGGGATTAAAGGCGTGCACCACCACACCCAGCTAGGAACTAAAATTTTAAGGCAATCGCTGTAAGTGGTTATGGAAGAGACTGTCCTTTTTACAACAGGCACATGCTGAAGTTGGAGGGTGAGGACTTCTACAAACCACAATGACAGAGAAGAATGGGGAAGAACAGGGGAGGAGGAACAAAAAGAGACAAAATGCATTAAGGACTGCTAAGTGTAGGCAAAGGCTTAGGAGTGTTGTTATGTGGCTCATAACTTTCCTGGTCTTCAAAGTTTTTCAAAATAAAAGGAAGAGAGGGTCTAGGGATGTGGTTGGACATTTGCCTAGCATGTAGGAACCTAGTGCCAAAGGCTAGCTTCCACTGGAGAAGGGACAGTGACGAAATCTCCAGAAGGCAGATCTCAGGGCATTTCCAGTCCCGGGGAGATTGGCACTAGTCCCACAAAGCAATGAGCAAGAGAGAGCGGGCAACGTATGGAGCAGCCGAGCAAGCAGAAAATCCCGAGGGAGAGAGAAGGGCAGAGACAGAGGCCCAGAGAGGCTGGAAGCAAAGGGAAGCTGGGAGGGAAGAGGTCCAGTTACCTGCCTCAGATGACAGCCATTGAGCCGGGTCTTAGAGCTCACCATACCCAAGCCTGGAGGTGATGGAAGAAAAATGCTCGGGCCTGAAGGGCAGCTCACACCCGCCCCCCCATACCGACACTGCGCAGTCCACCCAGGCTAGATGCAGCATGGTGGGGTGAAGAAGTGGGCTGCAGGTGCCAGTCTGCTGAGAACCTGCCCCTTGCTGACTCTGCTGCCATCCGCTAATGGCCAGCAATAATCACCTCCACTTTACAGATTTGTTTTGTGAGTATTTGGTAAGCTAACTTACAAAGTGTAATACATGCTAGAAAGTACATGACAGACATGAGCTATAATGCTAATAAACCTGCCAACTCTTGCCTCTGAAATGTGGACTCACCTATTCCCAGCTCTGGTGCCCACAAGGACACAGGCAGGGGTGAAACAAAGAGCCCTGCCCTTCAAGAGAGACAGAAGATAAGCAAAAGACATGATTAAAATCAGCAGTGGAAAAAAGATAGACAGAAGGGCAAGAGTGTGCTGAGGAGAGAGAACCCTGTGGCTCCAGAAAGGCCTTCCGGGAAGAAGACTGCTAGGCAAAAACACTGTACAAAACAGAGGAGGAATCCTTCCGTCCTGGAGAGATGTCCCAAGCAGGGGCGACAGGAGGCTCATGGCTTCCCAGGTGGGGCGGGGGGTGGGGGAGGGACTTCCTAAGACCAGGATGACCAAACAGAGCTTGGATGGAGGGGAGGGCAGCAGGTGTGACCAGCCTTCTCAGGATTACCCTGCTCCAAAGCTAACAACAGAGGAACAGGAACAAGGGAAGCTCAGTCAACAATCTGGACATGGGATGATATATCTGATCCCACATGATAGCTCTAAGGCTGAGAAGTGGTTGAATAGTGAATGATGCTTTCCCTCTCTCCTTCTCTCTCTCTCTCCTTCTCTCTCCCCCCCCCCCCCCGTCTCTCTATCTCAACAGAATTTCAGTATGTGCTGATTTCAAATTCCTAAGCTCAAGCAGTCCTCCAGCTTCAGCCTCCCCAGTAGCTGAGACAATGGCAACAGCTCTGCACACAGCTTGATGATGAACACATTTCTGAAGGTAACATCCGACTCCACAGGGTTTTCTGCAAAGGGTCATATGACTGTACTGCCTGGCTTTGTGAAGTCTAAAGAGATCTGCATGAAAGGCCTGGCCCACAGCGTTGGGTGCTCAGTCGTAGTCCCATGCAAGATGGTATGAAAAGCCACAGCCTTCCGTTAACTACTCTGTGTCTCCCCTCAGGTCTCCCTGGAGCCCCAGCCCCTCCCCACCACTCCCTGCCCGGATGGGCCCAAAGAGGCCACAGGTTACCGAGAGGGAGCTCACACCCCAGCCAAGATTGATGCCTTTTAAACAGACCCAGAGTGAGAAGGACAGAGAAAGTCAATATTTGTCTGAGCAAGCCAAACAGGCGGGCTCGCCCAGGAATGTGAGGGAGGGGGAGGCCAGCGCCCAGAGAACATTATTTCAACAGACAGATATTTGGAAACCGTCGCTGTCCTGGGGGTGGGGGAGAGGCCGGTCATCCAGCCCTGTTCATGCTCAGAGATGGATGAGCCTAAGCCAGGTGGCCAGGGCCTGAGGGGAGGGTGAGCAGAAGAGCTGACCCATCACTTGATCTGACTGGAATAAGAAAAGTCATTTGAAGCAGGGCCTATAGGACCAATCCTCCAAGAGCTCTTTGCATGTCATGGAGGACACTATCCACAATCCAGACCCTGCCTGGTTGTCCCATCTCACCTGGCTTTACACACCAGACAATCTGAAGAATTTCCAGCCCCTTCCACAGCGGGTGCAGAGCTGGTTTGCACCAGCATGCTGTTGCACTAACTGGTCCTTTCACAACACACCTTTGATGATGACAGCATATCTTCAAACCCTGGTTCAAGGTTCACCTGCAATCACCCCAAACACCCACCAATGCCTTCTAGTTTTGGGTTAGATCTTGGGAGGGCTGGATTTGCTGGCTCCTGGCTGGTGACGTGAGACAAGTTCCTCCATCTTCCTGAACCTGGTGTTTGTATCCAAGAGATGGAATGGCAGGATATTCCTCCCACGCCCAGGATGTTCTGCTCCTCCTCCTAGTGCCTGTGCATGACCAATGGGACCCTCCACGTGTGATTAGGAGATAATCCTGGATTATCTGGGGGAACCCAATGTCATCACAAAGGTCCCAGGAGAAGGAGGCAAGAAGGTCAAAATGAGAGTAGGAACCAGAATGACAGAAGCAAATACTGGAATATACAGGACCCGTGAGCAGAGAACACAGGCAACCCTCGAGGTTAAAAAAGGCAAGAAGGTGGGATCCATCCTCCCAGTCTCCAGAAGGGAACAGCCCGACAGACATGACCCAGTCCAATAAGACTTGCTCTAGCCCTGACCTCTAGAACTGTAAGGTGATAAACTCGTGTTGCTCTAGACCCCAAACTTCTTACATTGTAGTTCAAACCCCCAGAGGGGCAGGACAATGGAATGCAAAGGTTCAAAGCAACTGTAAGAAGTTTCGGAATGCAAAAACTAAAATTAACTCAAAACAAATGTGCAAAGAATCTAAGGTGTTTCCAGCAATGCTCACCCATTGTGCATTGATTGACTTCACTGCAGCCTTGGTTCTAATACTTAACACACTCACTTGACACTGTGTGTTCTCATGCCGCACACGCAACACGCACGCTTAGAACTGAGTGTGTTCTCATGCCACACGTACCATGTGCACACTTGACACTGCGTGTGCTCTCGTGCCGCACACAACCTGCACATGCCATTGCATGCACTCGTAAGGCACAGGTACAACACACGAAGGACACTGTGTGCTCTTGGGCCTCACATACAACACCCTGGACACTGGATGTGGGAGCTCTTATGCCACACATGCCAACAAACACTTCCCAAAACATCTTGGCTCAGATTCAAGACTACTGTACGTTAAAAATTACAATGTTTTTACCGTATTATGGAAACATAATGGTTTAATAATGGAAAACAAAAAACTTTTAATATTTTCCTACCATCCTCATTTCTTAGCATATACATATCAGATTGGTCTATCTTTGTATTGTATGGTGATAGATTATTTGATTTTGAGAATTGCTGCTATCATTTTAAAAACTTATATATGAGGCCGGGCATGGTGGCGCACGCCTTTAATCCAAACACTCGGGAGGCAGAGGTAGAAGGATCTCCATGAGTTCGAGGCCACCCTGTGACTACATAGTGAATTCCAGGTCAGCCTGAGCTAGAGTGAAGCCCTATCTCATAAAAACAACAACAAAAAACTCATGAATAAATTTTGGCTTGGGATAATGACAGAATGTCACTAATTACTGAAATGGCCCAAAACACATGTCTGCCATTTGATACTATGTATTTATGTGAAGTGATGTTCTCAGCATTGACCGTTATAAAATCAAATTATCAATCAACTCTAAAAAAAATGTTGAGTATGCTCTATCCTGCAGTATCAAATATTCAGCCATTATTTAATTCTCCTTTTTTTGCACACACATGGTGATGTGTGTGCTGATATGCACATCCTGTGTGTGTGTATGTAAAGATCAGGTTACCTCCTCTATCATCATCTGCATATTTCCTTTAGGTGGACTCTCTCCCTCACACTAAAGCTACCATTTTAAGATAGTGAGCCCCAGTGATTCTCCAGTCTCCAATCCCCCCCCCCACAGGACTGGGGTGACAGGTGCATGTGACCGTACCCAGCTTTTCACGTGAGTACTTAGGAATAAAACTTGGGCTGTCTTAGGACCCTCTCAGGTCCTTAGACTTAAGAAGAAGTATCTTACCCACTGAGCCATCTCCTAGCCCTAAGATTTAATGCTTTCTAGAAAATAAACAAACACAGCCATCTCATTAGAACACAACATTGATTTTTGTCTTTCATGTGGCAAAAATATATGTACACCAAAAAATAGTTTACAATAATATCTTTTAAAATGTCTTTATGATTATCAGTGAATGTTTGATTTGTGTACCTATTATATATGCCTGTATATCTAGAGTCATCTTGAAGTTTCTTGGGTGAAAAGAAGTCATGTGAAGAAAAAGCATAAGCCCTGCTCTGGGACCCAACATCGGTGCTGATCCATTGAGAGACACCTTAACACCTCAAGTTCAGCTAAGAACACTGAGCCTTACACCTAAGACAGGGAGTTTAGCTGCTAGGTGTCCCCATTGTTGCCACTACACCCCTAACCTTTCATAATTCCTGACAACCTGACCCTTCATTGTTTCCATGTCTACTCATCCCTCTAGACTGGGAGCAGTTTGAGGGCAGTACAAAGTAGCACATTAACCTTAGTGTTTCTGGTTCCTCCACCTAACAAGTGCTCGAAAATTGATAAATGAATGATGAACGCTGATCTATTTTTGCATACAACATGGATTTAATCAATACAGTGAGTAAACTAGAATCCAGGAGAAAGAATAACTTAGAGTAACAAAACTAGAACCTGAATTGGAGAGATGGCTCAGCAGTTAAGGCACTTGCCTACAAAGCCTAATAACCTGAGTTCAATTCCCCAGTACCCACGTAAAACCAGATGCACATGGGCTGGAGAGATGGCTTAGCAGTTAAGTGCTTGCCTGTGAAGCCTAAGGACCCCGGTTCAAGGCTCGGTTCCCCAGGTCCCACGTTAGCCAGATGCACAAGGGGGCGCACGCGTCTGGAGTTCGTTTGCAAAGGCTGGAAGCCCTGGCGCGCCCATTCTCTCTCTCTCCCTCTATCTGTCTTTCTCTCTGTGTCTGTCACTCTCAAATAAATAAAAATTTAAAAGAAAAAAAAAACCAGATGCACAGAGTAGGCATGCATCTGGAGTATATTGACAGTGCCTGGGGGCACTGGTGCGCTCATTCTCTCTGTCTCTGTTCTTTCTCAGCTTGCAAAGAAACAAAAATTAAAAAAAAAAAAAAAGTAGAACTGATCAGGCCAAATCTTAGAGAGCAAACACCAGAAGAGAGCCTTGGAACCGGGCAGGTCATGCAGGGCAGACAGGAGGATATATCTTTCCTGGTGGTACTGGAAACTTCCTTGCTGACACAGTGTGAGGCTGAGGCTTCTGGTGAGGGACCAGAGATGGTTTTCTACCTCTGGGTCTGCTGCCTGCTGTCAGAGGCAGGACCTGTGAAGGTAGTCCATGGGGCTGGGAGCTCCTGGTCTGGACCATGAGGAAGATGAAGTACACAGCCACCAGCCATAGCCAGACCATGTGCCAAGTACCATACACCTTTATTTTATGCTTGTGTCTATTACTATCTACATTTGCCAAGGAATAAACGGAAACCCAGATAGAACCCTCACCTGTTTCCCCTGAGAACCCAGTCTGGCATTAACTCACCCCAACTAGCTGTCACTGCCTGTCAGACAACTGCTCAGATTGTTGCCATCTCTCCTATAGAACCAGGGTGGGACATCAGACAAGTCAGGCAGCCTGGAGTACTTGTTTTGTCCCTCTAGATTCATCCAGTCTTCTCTGGATCAAAATTTGTTCTATGCTTTGGAAATAGAGGTGGGCCAACCCTGCAGGGAGACAACCTTGAAAAACTGCAATAAAAAAATGGGATGTGGAAGTTTCTCAGAGTCTGAAGAGATGCCTTAGTGGTTAAGGCGCTTGCCTGCAAAGCCTAAGGACCCAAGTTCAACTCTCTAGAACCCATATAGGCCAGACACATAAAGCAATGTATGCACACAAAGTCACACATGTGCACAAGGGGGCACATGCATCTGTAGTTTGATTGTAGTGGCTAGAGGCCCTGTCATGCCAATTCTGTCTCTGTCTCGCATAAAAAGATTTTTAAAAAGATACTGCCTTCAGTCTGGAGAGATGGCTCAGCAGTCAAGGCACTAGCCTGCAAAGCCTAAAGACCCAAGTTTAATTCCCCAGTACCCACATACAGCGAGATGCACAAGGTGGCACATGCATCTGGAGTTTGTTGAAGCCTGGCATGCCCATTCTCTCCCTCACCCTCTTTCTCTTTCTCTCTCTGGAAATAAATAAATAAATAAAAATTTAAAATTTACTGCTCTGTTGATGATAGTCAAGCACATGCAGGTGTGCAGGCAAGGAACTTAGGTCTCAACTGTCCTTCTAACCACACCTCATGGACTAATTCACCCTCACTACATCATCGTTGTTGTTGTATATTGTCCTTCATTTACGAATAAAGAAGCTGCAGCACAGAAAGGTTGAATATCAAGCCCAAGGCCACACAGCTAATATGTGGAGGAAATGAGATGTGAAACCACATTATCTGGCTCCAGAGTACAATGGCTCACCCTGGTTGAACTCTTCTGGAAGTTGGGGTTTGGGCGTGTCAGGAACACCCAACACACAATCAAGGAGCAGGAGCACAATTCTGCTCTCCAAGCTCTTCTGGACCCACGGTCAAGTACATGCTGCCCTGCCTCCCTTGGACTTGAGCCCTCAGTCACGGAAGCTTTAGCAACCCCCTGCCCTGCACACCACCCGCCCAAGTGCTGTGAGCTGTGGGGCACTGCCTTATCAGCTTCCCAGATTTCTGGGGGGTTTCTCCCAGCTCAGATTTTCTGGAAGGCCTTTCCGCTTTGCTGCTGATCCTATCTCGGGAGTGTTTCCCATTAGCAAAGCGATTAGCACTCATCCATTTGCATAAGCGCCCCCCACACTCCTAGCTGCTGCCTGGGCTTAGCTGAAGAGAGCCTGCAAAGCCCTCCTGCATGCCTTCTGGGAAAACGTGGGGTGCCTCAGTTTCCTCAGCTTGAAGATGAGGATGACAACAGCATGTATTCCCCAGAGCTGTGGTGAGAGTCACATGAAGTGATTTACAAACAAAATGTAATCAGTAAAGAATCATGCATGGGTGTTAATATGTCGTCCACCCCAACATCCAGCCAAAGAGAAGCAGCTATGCCCATCCTTCAAGAGATTAATGTGGTTTTTGGAAGATGAAATTATATACACACACACACACACACACACACACACACACACGGCTGGAGAGATGGCCCAGTGGTTAAGGTACTTACTTGCCTAATGACCTGGGTTTGATTCCCTAGTACCCATGTAAAAGCCAGATGCATAAGGTGGTACATGTATCTGGAGTTCCTTTGCAGTAGCTAGAGGCCCTGGTATGTCCATTCACATTCTCTCTCTCTCTCTCTCTTTCTCTGTCAAATAAATAAATATTAAATAAAATATTTTCAAATCATATATATATACGCATACACACAGTATACAGGTGATGGTTTAAAATATTTACCACAACCAAGCTAATTAATAGACTCATGTCTCGCCTAATTACCCGTGAAAAGGTATAAACTCTTGTTGTAAACTTCGAGTTCATACCATGATGCTGTGAGCGAGTCATCATGCTGTGCCCAGCTGATTGTCAGGACCTGCTCATGCTGTACCCCCAAAGCTCCATACCCTCTGCCAGACACTCCCTCCAGCCTCAGGTCGCCCCCTCTCTACTGTCTGCTTCTACGTTCAGCTTTCCTGGATTCCACACATAAAGAAAGTCACAGTATTTGTCTTTCTATGTCTGGCTTGTTTCATTCAGCATGATGTCTTCCAAGTTTACCCACACTGTCATAAGTGGAAAAGTTTTCTTCCTTTTTGAAGGATGAAGGGTACTCCAGTGTGTGTGTGTGTGTGTGTGTGTGTGTGTGACATTTCTGGCTCATTCATCTGCAAGCTGACACTTGTGTTGTTTCTAGATCTTGGCTATTTTGAAGTGCTGCACTACGCCATTTCATCTAACTGCGCACAGGACACTGGGATTGATGGGTGTTCTCAGCAGGAAGGAGGAAGCTTGAGCTCCTGTCCAGCACACCTCAAGAATCACTGGTTCCAGCACAGTGAGCCCAAGTTTTTGTGATGTTTTATGATGTTCTCTCGTCAAATTCTCACAGCTTCTCCAGGTACATGAGCTACCTTGTGCATCTAGATTACATTGGGTCCTGGGAAATTGAACCTGGGTCCTTTGGCTTTGCAAGCAAGCACCCTAACCACTAATCCATCTCTCTAACCCTCTCACGGCTTCTCTGTGAGGAAAGAATTATTGTTCTCATTTTATAGTCAGACAAACTGAGATGTAGAGATGTGAGGTCACTTAAGCCAAGTCACAGGTCCCTGGGCCCAGGTCTCCCTGGCTATACACGAGTGTCTGGATTTCTTAAGCCTGCTCTCCCCATACTCAGCCCACCTCAGACCCGGCTATCTTTGGAAGTGGAGGGAAGACAGTTAGAACTGCACCTATCCTGACTTCCAAAATGCACAAGAAAGGCTGGCAGGAAGTACTCGTTTGCATAGTAACACAAGCAAAAGCCAGCATTTCTTCAACTTGTGATAAGTGCTGGTATTCTCAACAATCCTATAAGGTTAGTTACCCCATTTTATACATGCCTGAGGTCATGCAGCTAGGAAGTAAATGGCAGAGCCAGGACTTGACCAGACCTCATGCCTTTCACCTTGGCACACAAAACTGAGATGCTCAGGGGTGAGCATTCCTCCCCCTCCCACACACCCCACCACATACGTATACACTGCCTCCGTGTTCTCGGTGACCCAACCCCTGTATCCTAGCCCTATCTACTTTACCACACCCAACATGCCCCTGGATGAGGATCCCTGGGGTGAGGTGCATGCCATGGGTTCCAAGGAATCAGGTTCCAAAGGCCCCACTGTGGAAGGAACTAGTCCCCAGCACACAGAGGACAGACAGCCCCAGGGTGGTCTCCTATCAGGGCTTGCTGCTATTTAAATACCACCAGCCTCAGATCATGCTCAGATAGGAAGGTTTGCTGCTGCTTTCCTGAGCCCTTGCCTAGGCCATCTGTTACCCTTTAGAAAGGCCTCAGTGGTCCCTGCTGGATTGCTAGGATAGGGGACCTGCCCCACCACCCACAGGAACAGACTCCAAAAGAGCTCTTGCATCTCCATGTCCTCCATTCTGACAGACACCAGGTGTCTTAGCATGGCTCCACGTGTCCAGAGAAAGACAACCTGAGGGAAATACCCAACACAGCCTGCCAGGTTCCAGAGGAGCACTGCACAGCCCCCACTTCCATCCACACTCGGCATCCCATCCTTCCAGACTCCCCAATACTGACATTGGACTGGGAAGTCAAAGGGGTTCTTTCTACTAACAGCCAGCTGGGGGTGGGGCGAGAAAGGAGCAAAAGAAACTGTTCTCAGGTGTGAACACAACAGCTTGCTGAGGAAATAGGCCCCAAAAAGCTGACCAGAGACCCAGCCTCCTTCATCTTACCCATTTGTTCCTTGGATAACAGCCTGCTGGGCAAAGAAGCCAGAAAACTATACTCAGCACAAGGCCAGAACTCAGCACATGAGTCCCATCCTTGGCTCCCTATGTGACCTTGGAGAAGGACTTCATTTCCAGACCCTCTAAAATGAATGTTTGGCCCTGTACCTACCTAGAACTCACCATATAGAGTTCAAGGGCTATGGCCCAACATGACTGTGATCCTATCAGCTCTAGGCGCTTGGAGAAGCACTCACTGGAGAGCAGACAGCATCATAGAAGATGTTTCCATCCTCCCCACTCTGGCCCCTGCCCATGTCTCACTCTGCTTGCCCTCATCTGGTCCCTTTAGAGAAAAAGCAAAGAGGCCCAATTCAGGGATAGGCTTAGAGGGGATTCCCAGGGCATCTTGAATCTTCCAGAGGGAGGTAGATCTGTTGCCTAGAAGCTCCTATTCCTCAGGCCAAGCAATTGTCCTCTTAATTAAAGACATACCCTGGACTATGGAGAGAGCCAATGGGGACTGACTCACTTATACTTGGACCACAGGCCCAGTTGCACTAAGGAACCTGCTCTCTGGCTCAGAGAAGAAAATGAACATTTTTATGGAAATGACTCAAGCTTCCCTACACCCCCTCAGGAAAAGCAATCTTTTTTCAAAAAATTTTTTTTAATTCTTTTGGGTAAACACAACAGTTCAGCCAAGTTAGAGATTCTGCTGTGGAGTACAAACCACTAGGTCAAGCCTCATCCCACCCACCGGCTCTGCGCTTCTCTCCCCCTTGGGGTGTGGGCTATAGGGCAGCAGGGCGTAAAGGAGCCGAACTCCTCAGTAATGTTGCAGTTCACATAACCAGAAGCCCTGAGATGTCCCTGGAAATGGTGGGTCAAGATGAGCAGAGACCACCATTAAGGCATACTTGCTTCAGTCACACTCTGCTTCAGCCCATGGTGTCCTGCCCGCTCCAGATCTCCATCTCCGGAGTAAGGCCTTAAGTGCCAGGCTGGGAGAGCCTCAGCACATTATGTTCAGTGCTTCGTGTACCTCTGCAGGCTTCCTCACTTGTCCACAGCCACTCAACCAGAAGCCCTGTTCCTCCCTCTCCCTTCCACATCATCCCCCATCAGCCCTAAAACCATGACCATTCAAACTCCAGTGACTTCCAAGTCCACCCATGACCTCCTTTCCACAGTGCAGCCCTAGGCCAAATAAGAACCAGCCCTTCTCGCATGAGTCACTATAGTTCCTCTTCACAGACAAGTGAAGGGGTCTGGTATAAAGCCCACCAGTGCCTCCCCACCAGCCTAGGGGAATGGGATGAAGGACAATGTATTTTCACAGCCCCTATGAGCCATCGCATCTCCTAACACATGCTGTCTTACACGCATGATGCTCTTTGCAGCTCCCCCATTCCATACTGCACCCACATGTCCTTCCCTCAGCCAGGAATGATAACCACCCATGCTTCTCAAGGGTTAGCTTTACCTCTTTCAAGCCAGGGGCTAAAGAGATGGCTTAGTCAGAAACACGCTCACCTCATAAGCACAAGGATCTGAGTTTGGATGCCTAGTTCCCATGTAAAATCCAGCCACGATGGCATGGGCTATAAGCCAAATGCTAAGGAGGCAGGGACAGTAGGATCCTCAAGACTTGCTCCCTAGTTTGTCTAGCCAAATGGGTGAGCTCTGAGTTTACTGACAGACCCTGTCTCAAAATGTAAGGTAGAGGGAGATTGAAGAAGACAATGGTCTCTGGTATACTTGCATTCTACCCACACTTGCACTTACATGTGTTTCCATATGCATACCAAACACATACATATGCACCCCATACACACATACACATGCAAAACAGGAGACCATCCCAAAGCCTGGTGGGAACATAATCCCACCCACCCCAGGAGACCCCAGGGTGATGCTCTCGGGGCACGTGGTCTTACATTCATCTCATTGCTGTGCTTGGCAATAGCCTGCCATATACTACTCAGAAAAGGTTATTTAAGTTCAGCATGGGAACACATCTCAGGTGTCCAGGGCCAACCTGAGCAGCATATGAGAGCCTGTCTTGGAAGGGAATGGAGAGAGGAGAGTAGGGAAAGATTGGTTAAGCCTGTGAACATTTTCAGGACAAAAAATAGGGAAGGGATGAAGTAGTGAGTGCGTACGTTGGGTCCAGAAGATCCCCACCAGCTGTGTGCCTGGCTTTGTGCATGAGTGTCTGTTTCTTCTATTGCTATGTAAGAGGTTTACACAGCAGAACCAAAGAGTGGCAAAATGGTACCAAGCCCCTAAGCACAGCCTAATGCAAGACTAAGCATGTAATCCAAATTGAATGCATGAGTGGGTGGATGGATTGGTGGATGGATTAGAACTAACTCTAACTGCCTTCATTGCTGAAGTGCCTTCAGTGAGCCACTAGCTATCCAAGAGTTACTCATTATTAATCTTCATTGAGTCATAACTGCAAACTCTGCCTCCTTCTGTTCTCTGTCACTCTAACCTATTCTCTCAGCACTGAAGACAACCCTTCTGCATTGCCTGTATCCCTCACCCTTGGATGGCCAGTGCTTCTTATTCTATTTGTGGGCAGGGCCACCTCTCCCCACCCAGCCACTATCCACTCACTTGCCAACCCCACACAGCTGGATTTCTTTGGTCTTGCTGGGAAGATCTAGTTCCTCCTCCAGCCTGAACTGGTCTCTGCTGAGACAGCAGGGAAAAAGATTGCTGCTATCTCTTCTTACACACACACACATTCAACTCCCCTGACCCCATTTTCACAGCAAGTCAGCCCCACTACTGAGGAGGGGTGCTAGGGCACCCTGAGCCACATTCACTGCAGAGATAATGGCTGTAGCTGCTGTCAGGATACTAGGCCTCAGGAGACTTGGGGGAAGGGGTTGAAATGGGTGGAGGAGAGCCTGTTCACTGTGTTCCTAATGACCCTAATAAGAGGCTTGCAAACACCAACCCCTCCCCCTCACCAAATGAAGCAATCAGGAGAATCATGTATGTATTTGCATAATATTTGCATTCAATTTGCTTCTGATTTGCATAAGTCCCCTAGCCTGGACCCATCCTCTTGTGCAATTCTCTAGGTGAACATGTCCTTTCTATTGTACCAAGTGGCAGCCTTGGTCAGCGCCTCTAAAGACATCTCTTCTTACCTTGAACATAGGCTAGTTAGGGGCTGGATTTCCAGACCACACTGGCCAGAGTCCTGCAGAAAAACACACAGATGTGACAGAGCTCAGAAAGAAGGAGGTGCAGAGGAGAGGTGCCTATCAGTCTCTACATGCTCCCTGGCCCCATTCCCCCGACCATTTCCAACTTTCAACAAAGCCCCAGAACAATTAAAAGAGGAAGTGGGATACTCCAATTGGGCTAGAGAAATTAAGGAAGATTTTAGTAAGCAAGTCCCTGAGCAAGGATTTTAAAAAGAAGTGGGATGTATCTAGGTAAAGGGGGCCACAATGGTAAGGGACAGAGGCCAAGAATCCACAGCAAGATCTGATTATTTATTTTGCAAATTAGATGATAGATATATAGATTATAGATATATACACTAATATATAGGTATATAATAGGAAGATAAATGACAAGTGATTAACAAACAATAGGCAGATTTCATTGACAGATGATAAATCATTGGTTGGTAGAGGATGGTTAATAGACATGATTGACTAAAAGAGAAGATAAACAATGGTTAGATAACAGATTACATAGATGGATAATAGATGATAGACAGCACCTAGATGGCGGGATGGCTGACTCTGTGCCACATGCCGGAGATGCACTGGTGGGTTAAGTGTGTTCCCCCCAGCCAGTGAGACATCAATCAAGCAATTAATTAAAATTCAGTGTGGAGAGAGCTATGCTGGAGAGATGTGCACATTATTGATGAAGTACAGGGATAGAGACTATGAATACAACTGGGAATGGAGATAGCAAAAGACACGGAAGAGATCATGTCATAAAAGTGACATTGTGTTGAGTGTCCCAAAGGATTAAAAGAAGAGCACCACCAGGACAGGGTCCAAGGAAGAGTATTCCAGGTAAAGGAAATGATCCAAGACAAGGCATGCAGAAGTAGGTGAAATACAACAGGGCCAAGCAGGAGGAGAATCCAGTAAGAGACACTAAGACAAAAGCAATCAGGCCAGGGAGGGTCCTACTAGATAGACAAGCGTGAGATCTGGAACCCTCTTCTGAGCTGGAAAAGAGGGTGACAGACACTTTATAGAAAGTACCTAGCTTCAGTCTGGTGTGTTGGCACGTGCTTATAATCCCAGTGCTTAGGAAGAAAAAAAAAAAAAGTAGAAGGGAGAAAGAAGTGAAGGAAGAGAGAGAGAGAGAGAATGGAGGGAAGGATGGAAGGAGGAAGGGAAGGAAGGAAGGGAAAGAGGGAGGAAGGACCTAATTTCAAAGGGGCATTCCCAAAGTGGAGGTTAGGAGATTGAAGTTGTCATTCAGAAAAATGGGGTAGCTGAGTGAAGAAATGGTCCAGAAAAGAAATGGTAAAGGATGGATGGATGGATGGGTGGATGGATGGATGGATATGTGAGTGAGTGGATGGGTAAATGTGTGGGTGGATAGGTTGATGAATTGATAGTAGGTCAATGGGTAGATGAATGAGTGTGTGGTTGGATGGATGAGGGAATGGATAGGTGAATGGTAGATGGATGGATAGATCAATGGATGGGTGTGGGGTAGATTATGAGTGGATGGGTGCATAAACTGATGGGTAGGTGTGTGAGTAGGTAGATGGATGGATATGGGGTGAGTAGATAGGTAAATAGATGGATGATGGATGATGGATAGGTGTGGGGGGGTAGATAGGTGGTTGGATCATAGGTAGGTGGTGGTTGTATGACAGATGGATGAGTGGGTGTGTGTATGGATAAGTAGATGTACAGATGCATGATTGGATGGATGGGTAGATGGGTGGATGAAGGGATGGTTGAGTAGGTGGGTAGATGTGTCAATGGGTGGATTGTGAGTCAATGAGTGGGTGGGTTGGGTAGATGAATGGTAGATGTTTGGGTGGATGAATGGAAGATTAAAAAAAATGTGAGTTTAGGGCTGGAGAAATGGCTCAGTGGTTAAGTGCTTGCCTGTGAAGTCTAAGGACCCCGGTTCGAGCCTCAATTCTCCATCACCCACATAAGCTAGCTGCACAAGGTGGCACATGCATCTGGAGCTCATTTGCAGTGGCTAGAGGCCCTGGTGCACCCATTCTCTCTCCCTCTGCCTCTTTTTCTGTTTTTTGTTGTTGTTGTTTATTTTTATTTAGTTATTTGAGAATGACAGACAGAGAAAGAGGGAGAGAGAGAGAGACAGAATGGGTGCACCAGGGCTTCCAGCCACTGCAAACAAACTCCAGATGCATGCGCCCCCTTGTGCATCTGGCTAACGTGGGTCCTGGGGAACTGAGCCTCAAACCAGGGTCCTTAGGCTTCTCAGGCAAGTGATTAACCACTAAGCCATCTCTCCAGCCCCCCCCCAAATTTTTAAATGTGAGTTAAACTAGTGAATTCATGGTGGTGACTGATGAATCAGTATGTAAGATAAAAGGGAAGAGGGAGGGTGACTGGGTGTTTAAAGAACTGAATACAGATGAATAGGTAATCCCAGTGCCAGAGAGAATCTTACTTATATATAAGGACATCATCTGCAAAAGAGACACATTGATAGATAATTTCTCACCTGATAGGGAAGACACCTTATTTTTAAATTTTTATTTAACTGAACTAATTAGTTTATCTTTTGGAGGAAATGTTTTATTTAGTAGGCCAGGCTGGCCTCCAATTCAAAACCTTCCTGCTTCAGCCTCTGCAGAGCTGAAATTTCAGGGGTCTGCCACCATGCTTGCCTTAGAGATCCTATCCATAGTAGTGATGAGGATGGTGAAAGTTTACATCTGAAGATAATTCTCCAACTTTCAAAGAATGACTGCATGCCTGTTTTACTTCATTGAAAATTTCCAAGGATATGAAACTCGGATTCCATAACATGGAATCACCTTAGCTAGAAGTTGTATAGCCAAGGGGTCAGATTTTCCTAACTGAAACTCAGCATATCTAGATCACTCTTGCTGTATAAGGAAGAATGGCAACAGAATGGCAAAAATGATATAGGCATTGTCCTGAAGAATATGAGATGTGTGGTGGCTGTCAGTGTATCTCCAGTCCTCCACAAATGGTGACAGAAAAGATCTAAGCTCTACTGGCTCAGAAGGGAGTTGGGAAGTAAGAAGGAGTGTCTAAGTTAGGAAGGGCATACCCATACCCCTTTGGCCAAGACCATGGGCCAGGAAGCCTGAAATAACCAATGCTTGGGAGAAGGACCTGGGGAGCCTAATGGTAGAGAAAATACCTAGGCTGGCTCAGGTGAAGAATAGTGTCTTTGTTCACATGGACCCCAGAGGAGGAAAAGCTAGGTGGGACGGGAAAGATCAAGAGGACATGGCCTGAAGAAGTTATAAATTGGGCTGGGGAGATAGTTCAGTGGTTAAAGGCACTTGCCTATAACACCTGATTTTCCAGATTCAATTCCCCAGTACCCATGTAAAGCCAGATGAACAAAGTGGCTCATGCATCTGGAGTTTGTTTGCAATAGCAAGAGGCCCTGGTGTGCCCATTCATTCATATTCTCTCTCTCTCATAAATAAATGTTAAAAAGTAAAAGAAGTTATAAATTCACTGAATGCTTTTTATTCCATCTACTCCCTCTATCCAAAAGTCTTTCTCTCCTTGGAGGTTTCTAAGACTAAGGCTGAATTCATCAGGGCAACCAGGGTGGAGACCTTGGGAACACAAACCCACCGTGTAACCCATATGGCTCCTGCACAGCTCAAATATCTCTCTGCCCATCTTGAGCTAGCTCAGCCACCTTCTGTCTCCCCTTTTCCCACATTCCCAGAAATCCTGGCCTAATTGGAAAGGGTCCCTGCCTCTTCCACCCAAAAGACATGCATGAGGGCTTGAGAGGCTGCTCATTGGCTCCCCAGGATCCACATAAACAGCCCAGTTCTGTGGGGAGCATAGAACAGAGACTCACTGCAGCATGTGGAAAAAAAAAATGGCAGCTCCAGAATGAATAAGAGATTCTGGCTCTAGTCAGAGCAATTGGAAAATAGATGGAGCCTGACACTCAACATTTCCAGGCCACTGCAGGTTATCACAGGGATGCCACATAGGCATACACATATGCATGTACCATACACGCCATACCACACACACAGCACATTACATACTCACACATGCCAGAAGAAGTATTCAGTAACCCCAGGAATTTTATGAGTATGAAATGAAATACAAACTATTACCCAGTTCCACATATGTTAAAGGTAAACACAATCATATTAAGATGATGTTTTAAAATTTTATTCATTTTGCTCATGGAAAAACATTGAAAGAAAATTTTTTAGACACAATGATACAAGGTGTAGTCCCAGCTACTCTGAAGGCAGAAGTAGCAGGTTTGCTTGAGCACATGATTTAAGTCCATTCTGAACAACATAACAAGTCTCTGACTCAAAAAACATTTATTTGGGGACTGGAGAGATGACTAAGTGGTTAAGGCACTTGCCTGCAAACCCTAAGGACCCAGGTTCAATTCCCCAGTACCCATGTAAAGCCAGATGCACAAGGTGGTGCATGCGTCTGGAGTTCATTTGTAGTGATACAGGCCCTGGTGCACCCATTCTCTATCCCTCTCCGTCTCTTTTCTCTCTCAAATAAATAATAAATAACAAAATATTTTAAATCATGTTTTTATTTATTTATGAGTGAGAGGGAAGAAGATAAAGAAAGAGATTGGGCCCACTATGGTCTCTAGCCTCTGCAAACGAACTCCAGACATGTGTGCTACCTTGTGCATCTGGCTTTACATGGGTACTAGGGAACTGAATCTGGGTCCTTAGGCTTTGCAGACAAATGCCTTAACAGCTGATCCATCTCTCCTACCCAACATTTGTTTATAAAATGGCACACACACTAAAAAAAAATAATAATAATAGGGCCTCAGTGTATGGGTCAATGGCAGATTACTTGCGTACTATGTGTGAGACCCTAGGCTTCACCCCAAATCTGCAATAATAATAATAATGCTTTGACAGTTGATTTAAAATTAACCAATAAGTAGGAAAGCAAAGCTTTGGGGGAAACATTATATTTAGAGGTTGAGAAAAGTCACTGTTTAAAATTGTAAAGGGCATTCTCTATATTGCCATTTCTCCTAAGATTCTCTCTGTTGTTAAGGCACATATCGTCCAGAGGGTCTTGATCTTACAGCACTCCAGCTCAGCCTCCCAAATGAGAGGGTTATAGGCATGAACCATGTCTGGCTGAAAAGTCATTTTACAGGCAATAATATTATCATTACTTATGGTGTTTTAATCTCCATCTTACAGATAAAGAAATTGAAAGTCAAAAGATTACTTGGTACATAGACTCCGAGCCAGTGACTATCAAAGCCAGTGACTGGAATCTTCTTTCTGAAGCTGTAATGAGCATCACATTATAGAACAAACACACACTTTTGTATGAAATCTTCCTGACTTGCTTACATTTTTTTTTTCATTTTTCCAGCGTTAGAGAACAAATCCAGGGCCTAATACATGCTAGGAAATCAATCTATTACCGAGCTACATTCCCACTCCCTCTCATTTAATTTTGAGTTAACAGTCCAATTGTGACATCAAACTATAAACACAGTGACGCTGCATCTATTTAGAAACCTTGATCAATGCATTATTCCACAAGCCTGAGCTTTTGGATAGCCACAAACTTAAACATTAACTTTAATTCTTAGAAATTGTCCTTCAAAGCCCTGCATGGTGGCACATGCCTTTAATCCCATCACTTGAGAGGCTGAGGTAGGAGGATCACTGTGAGCTCAAAGCCAGCCTGGAGCTACATAGTGAATTTGAGGTCAGCCTGGGCTAGAGTGAGACCCTACCTCAAAAAAATAAATATAAAAAACAAAGGAAGAAAGGAAAGAAGAAAAGGAGGGAGGGAGAAAGGAAGGAAAAAAGGAAGGAAGGAAGGAAGGGAGAAAGGGAGGAAGGAAGGGAGGGAGGATGACATTGTTCTTTAAAGGCTATGGGTATAGAGCACTTGCCTAGCAAGTCCAAGGTCCTGGGTTTGATTCCAGTGCCATAAGAAAATAAATACCTTCTTGTCTGACCCATAGAAATTGTTCTTTAAAAAATGTGATCCCTGGAAGGCTGGGATGATATCTCAATGGTAATAGACACTTGTATACAAAGCCTGCCAGCCCAGGTTCCATTCCCCAGCATAAAACTGGATGCAAAATGGAGCATGTTTCTTTGATCCCAGAACAATGCAAGGAGAAGCCAGGAGAAGGTGAAGCAACCAGGTCAACTCCTTTGCATCTTGCAGGGGCAAGAGACCATGTCTCAAAGAAAGAAAGAAAGGAGGACACAGACAACTCCTCTGACCTCCACACTTGAGCTGTAGCACACATGTGCCCATACCTAATCCCACACACATATACAACACTTGCTAACAATTAAATATGAAAAATAAATCATTAAAAATAAAAATATGGGCTGGAGAGATGGCTTAGTGGTTAAGCACTTGCCTGTGAAGCCTAAGGACCCCAGTTCGAGGCTCGATTCCTCAGGACCCATGTTAGCCAGATGCACAAGGGGGCACACGCAGCTGGAGTTCGTTTGCAGTGGCTGGAAGCCCTGGCACACCCATTCACTCTCTATCTGCCCCCCCCCCCTCTCTATCACTCTCAAATAAATAAATAAAAATGAACAAAAAATATTTAAAAAAATAAAAATAAAAATATGAGGCCCTAGACTTTTAAGCAGGAATACAGAAAGTAGTTTAAGCAGTTAATGCTAAGGACAGCCATTCTCCTACAGCTGGATCTGAGTAGATATATCTCACCATATTCCTTCTTCTTCCATTAAACCAATAAAAAAAATAATAATAATAAGTAATGGCATGGCTGCACATTACCATGTGCATCCTTCCAAACAAGCATGAGCTCATGTCATCCTCCAGCCCCTAGCAGATACTTATTGTCATTCTTGTTTGCTAGATGGAAAGATGGCCACAGCCAGCGGCTCAGATGCTATTTCTTTGCTCCATAATGCCCAACCGTTGCCACCACTTAGAGCACTTAAAGAGCTTAGTCTTCCTCCTGCTCCTGCCCACCCTCCAGCCCTGCCAGTTCTTCAGTTAGGCCTTTTGTTTTTCTTTTGGCTCTTAACAAGTGGAAAAAGAATCATTCTTAGAACTGGGGTAAATGTGTGTGTGTGTGAATGTGTGGGTGTGTGTTTCCCTGCTATAGAAATAAAATGACGTATGTAGCCCGTCCCCCAACTTCCAGTTGCACAACACGGGAAGACACAAGGCACTGGACAGAACCGTGAGGAGATGGCCAGAGTCTCCTGCCCACCCACCCCCATCCTGCCACGGGCCACACAGCAAAACCCTCTGCAGCCCAATCCTTTCCCCTTCCCTTCTGCAAGGAATTACTGTTGTGACCTCAGAGCCAACCTGGAAAATGTAACATTCCTGCCCACCTTCCAGCCTCATCGCCCACAGTTCTCTGGCATGAGCCCTTTTTTCCAGACACACCAGACTCCTCATTGATCTCTACACATGGTTCATGCTTTCCTACCTCAGTGCCTCAGCCACAGGCTTCTTCTCCAGGAGTGTCCTCCTCTGCTATCCCTAAATCCAAGCCTAGTATCCTGCTGGACCCTGCTGGAAATAAGGACCTGTCTAAGAACATACTATGAAGTGCTAGGTACTGGGACGCAGTGACCAGTGAATGAGAAAAGGTCCCCATTATGAACACAGTCATGAAAAAGTCATATTGCAAGTGGTGAAAGACCTCTTGCTTCCCTTCTGCTTATCCTCTTGTCTGGGGCCTGGCCACCATCACAGTGGTGGGACTTGCACAGAGACGTCTTCAGCGATAGCCTCCCTCCCTGCTGCCAGCCTCACACTGGGAAGGAAATTCTTTTGTGTCTTTAAGGCCTTCAGCCACACTCACCTTTCACAGTCTCCATCCTCTAAACTTAGCCCCATTGGGTTGGTGGGCCACTCCCTGGACAGCCCTGTGCCAAATCTTACTTTCCACGCTGGCCCCACAGCCTGGGGGGTCTTCTCTGTAACCCCCTTTCTCCTGCCTAATGTGTCATACCATGGTTGTCATGTTCTGTGCAAGCTGTGAAAGCACTTGAGTGGGGTGCCATGATGTTTACAGGGCACTGTGGAAGCTGTGGCATGCCCAGTCATGCCCAGGTGGCCTTGGTGCTCGTTGTTCATGTCCGCACGTGTGTGCTAAGCAGTGTCTTCTTGTGATTATCACCATTTAATTTTTACTGCTCTGTTTGGCTCACAATTATTATCTTGGGTGGTTTTCTGGTATGTTTTCAGTAGCTTGTATGTGGGCTGCTTGACAGAAAAAACAGAGCGGCAGACAGACACAGCATCAACCAGCAAACATCATCTCTTGCTTTCTTAGCGTGGACAAGACCCAGAATTCCATCCACACACCATATGAAAAGTAATAATCATCATAAATATAAAATAAATAAATAAGACATCTTTTCATTTATTGCTCTCAAAACTGTTCAAGAATTGGAATGATGGGGGCTGGAAAGATGGCTTAGTGGTTAAGGCACTTGCCTGCAAAGCCAAATTGAACCCAGGTTCAATTCCCCAGGACTCATGTAAGCCAGATGCACAAGGTAACACATGCCTCTGGAGTTTGCAATGGCTGAAGGCCCTGTCGTGCCCATTCTCTCTCTCTCTCTCTCTCTCTCTCTCTCTCTCTCTCTCTCTCTCTATCTGCCTCTCTCTGTCTCTCTCAAATAAGTAAAAAGTAAAGAAAAGAAAAGAATTGGGATGATGGGGCTGGAGAGCTGGCTCAGAGGTTATGTGCAACTCCTGCATAAACATGAGGCCTTGAGCAGGCCTGCAACAACCCAAGTTCATACCTCCAGATCCCATGTAAACAGCTGGGCATGTCCACTCACACCTATAACCCCACTCCTGCCATGGGGAGCAGAGGGATCACAAAAAAACAGCAAGATCCAGTTAAGAGACTCCAGCCCAAGTAAGAGCAAGCAGAAGAGTGATGGGGCACCGACACCGACGTTCTTCAGCAGCCACCACAGGCAAGCGCCCCGCACTGCAGGCAAGTGTGTTGGGCACCACAAGGGTGCAAACATGTGCATACACCATACCTACCCCCCCCACACACACACACATTGGGGTGATGAAGCTGTGTTTGTGACTCAGCTGCTTAGCTGACTAGACTGGTGGTCAGAACGTCAGTTGTTCAAGATTGGGGTGATGAGTATTTTTCATTAATGACTATTGGGCAAAAATAATTTGAAGACAGGTATGGTGGCTTATGCCTATAATCCTAGCACTCAGGAGGCTGAGATAGAAAGATCACTAAGAGTTCAAGGCCAGCTTGGGCTACAGAATGAATTCTAAGTCGTCCTGGGCAAGAGTGAGACCCTACCATAAATAAACAGATAAATCAATCAATCAATCAATAAATAAATACAAAAAGATAAGAAAATTCAGGAGGGTAAAAAGCTAAGAGAATGGAAGGCAGCATTCTTTGTAAAGACTATTTAGAAGGAGGTGAATGCTAAATGAAGTTCTGGAATTCTGACAGGCACAGAGGAGGGTTACACAAAGATAATGACAAGCAAGACTGAGATGTGATTGTGTCTCAGATTCTTGGACAAATGATTCATTTTTCCCATGGTGATTGCCCCCAGAAAATGTTACTGTTCTGCCTGCTTTAGCAAGACTTGGTAGGTATCTGAGCTGGTGGGAAGTAAGAGGGGCTGTTGCTACAGATGAAGTGGTGGCATCACTTACAAGATGTAATATGATCTTGCTCTAACTCCCCAGACTCTGTTATGGAGCCCCACCCAGATGACCCTTGGATAACTTCAGGGTAGTGTGTCCTTGTCCACTCAGCCAATTGCTCTAGATGCCACCATGCCAAGTACAGAGCTTCATATGGCCACACATCAGAAAGACAAGTATCTTAATGCAGGGACTCATAATCCATGTAAACTTGAGCTTGGAATAACCCTGCCCTGATACCAACTTTCAGGGAATGCTCAAGGCTCATCCATCAGGGCTGAGTCCAGTGGTTCAGATGTTATGAAGGAGTAGAGCACACTAGGAAGGAAGTGTTCCCTCCTGTTGCCCCAAGCCAAGCCTCTGTTTGAGACACCATGGCTCCAGGCAGAACTGTATATGAATGAACTCAACACTCTGAGGCTAGTCATTGGAAAAGAAGCAAGACCACTTCCAGGAGCATTAAGACAGAATTCCTGGGCTGGGGAGATGGCTGAGAGGTAAGAGTGCTTTCTGTAGCATGAGCACCTGAGAGGGCCTGATTCAGCCCTGAGTTTGATTCCTTAAAACCTATGCAAACAGCTGAGTATGTCTTATAGAGAGGAGAGACCAAAGACCAGAGAACTCACTGGGTCTCCCAAAAATGGCAGCTTTGCATTCAGAAAGAGAAACTCTGTCTCAAGAAAAACATGGATGAACAGTAGAGGAGGACACCAGATGTTCTCCTCTAGCCTCCACCAACATGCACAGGCCACGCACATCTGCACAAACACACACACACACACAGAAGGAAATAAAAGAAATTGTTGTGGAGAATAGAAAGCTACAGGCAGAGCTAGAGAGATTGCTTAGTTGTTAACATGCTTACCAGCAAATCCCAAGGACCCAGGTTCAATTCCCCAGGACCCACATAAGCCAGATGCACAAACTGCAGACAAACACAAGGTGGCACATGCATCTGGAGTCATTTGCAGTAGCTGAAGGACCTGGTGTGCCCATTCTTTCTTTCTTTCTTTCTCTCTCTCTCTCTCTCCCTCCCTCCCACTTTCTCTCTCTCTCAAACAAACAAATAAATAAAAAAAATTTTAAAAAAAAGAAAGCCACTTTCCTGTAAAGCCAAAGAACCCAGGTTTGATTTCCCAGGACCCATGTAAGCCAGATGCACAAGGTGTCACATGTGTCTGGAGTTCATTTGTAGCAGCTGAAGGCCCTGGTATGCCTCTCTCTCTCTCTTTCTTTCTCTCTCTCTCTTCCTTCCTCTTTCTCTCTTAAATAAATAAATATATAAATTATTTTTTAAAAAAAAGAAAGAAAACTACAGGCAATCACAATTATCATTATCAGGTCTTATCACAAATACTAGCTTGAAGAGGAATAACGAGATTCACTTATTATAGATGGAAGCATACACTCTGGTTACCAAGTCTAGGGCATGGGGATATTGAAAAGCTTAGTCTCTTTAAACTTACCAGTGGCTCCTTCCTCAAGTGGATATAAGCAGGAAACACTGAGCATGGTGCAGGAGGGAGTGAGCAATACAAGCAATGTCAGTCAGCTTTCTGTTACCACAACAAATACCTGAGATGATTAACTTATAAAGAGGAATGGTTTATTTTGGTTCATGGTTTCAAAAGTTCTAATCTGTGGTCTGTGGACTCTGTCCGCTCATTTCAGTGGTGACCAAGCAGGATATCATGATGAGAAGAGTGTGGGAGAGGAAAGCTGCTCACCTTATTGCCAGAAACTGAAAAAGAAAGAGGTCGGTCCTATTGCCTACCAATAGGATCAAAATAAAGACTAGGCTTTTCATGCATGGACCTTTGAAGAACATTCCAGATCCAAACTATGACACAATATAATCACAATACCTAGAAGGATCTTGCAATGACTCTCCACACAAGTGTAGGAAAAGGCATTTATTGCCATATGCAATCCAAGATCCAGCTCTTCCAAATAAAAACAAACATATCCTCTGGTTTGGTTCACAGAGTTATCAGAATTCCAGTGCAGTGATATATCTATCTTTGCCTCTTAAAATCAATGGATCTAAAAACATGGGAGATAGATTAACAAAATTTCAGTAATTGATGAATCTAGGTAGTGGATGGATACATGGGAGACTTATTGTACTATTCATTCTACTTCTACACAGGTTTGAAAATCTTCATATGAAATAGTTTTCACCAACATAGGAATATATGCCTATAGTTCCAGCACTCATGAGGTAGAAGCAAGAAGACTGTGGGTTCAAGGCCAGCCTTAGCTACAAAGCAAGAGCCTTTCTCAAAAATGAAAGGGCTGGAGATACAACGGTGATAGAGCACTTGCCTACCATGCACAAAGCCCTTGGTTTCACTCCCAGCATTGCAAAACAACAATAATAATTAATAAATAAATAAACTGGACATAATAGCACATGCCTTTAATCCCAGCACTCCACTCAGGAAGCAGAAGTAGGAGGATCGCTGTGAATTTGAGGCTACCTTGAGACTACATAGTGGATTCCAGGTCAGCCTGGGCTAGAGAGAGACCCTACCTTGAAAAACAAATAATAATAATAATAATAATAATAACAACAACAACCAAATATCTCAAAAGTTCAGAGGCACCACTCCTACTATTCAAATACTGTGAAATCTCAGAGCTTTGAGTAATCATGGCTTGTAATAAAGCTGGATTAAGACCTACCTCCTTGGTAGTATATGCAAAATAAAGATTTCTGTGTGCCTTCAGAAAACAGGGCAGTAGAGCAGAGAGGAGGAGAGGCAGGGAAGCAGGTCAAGCGCAGCAGGAAGAGCATGCACTTGGGTGGGAGCTAGACCTGCTTGTTGCGAGGCTATCGTTAAATAATAGACGGTACTTAGCACGTAGTAGGTGCTCAGGAAATCCTAATTGTACTTTATAAATAACTGTACTTTTCAAAATAGATATGCTCCTGACTTTACAAAAGAATTCACCACAGGATCCCTCTAAGCCCTCAGCCCTGTGAGAGCATTTTCAATGGGATTGAGTTTCCAGAAATCCATTTACACATGACTTTTCAAAAACACAGCCACAGCTCTAATGAAGGCAGGCAGAGCTCCAGCATGAGCTCCCCGGGCACACTCTCTCAGTCTCAGATCCTGTCCAGCAGGATTCTTGAAAGCCTGGAGACTAAAAACATCTTCTCTGAAAACCCACAAAGACCCAACTGGCTGCCCTCTGGGAAGTCTTTTTTTTTTCCATGCATATTTGGAAGAGCTGTGGTGTGTCCAGCTATGGGTCCAGGCTTATGAGGACAATAGCAACAGCAATAGGCTAACAACATTAGCTAACATTTATTGAGGGCTTCCTATGTGAGAGGCACTGTGTTAATTCCCATGCATTATCCTGCACAAGGTGACAGAAGCTAACATCTATGGAACCACAACAAGTGCTTGTAGATTAAAGATGTTCCCAAAATTCCTCATGGAAATCTCATATGGTATTATTTTTGTTGTGTTCAGATAGAAAAACTGAGGCACAAATTAGTAGGTCATTTGCCCAAGGTTGTTCAGCTTTTGTAAAGGATGGATTATTTCAAACAAGTCTAGCTCTAAAACTCATCCTGTTACAGACCCACTGCTTTCCATCTATGTCCCTACCAAACCCACCCCAGATCCAGCAGAGCCAGGACTGCAGGGCGGAGGGTCCCTGTGGGAGGTGCTCCATTCTCTCTGCACCCTCCCCATCTCACTTAGCCCTCCACAAGCTGTTGTCAATTGCACTGAAGTATTTACAGCAACCAGCAACCGCTGACACCTCTGCCCACGTGGGCTATAATTTGATGCTCAAGTTGTTAAACAGCCGCTTTCCAGCTTGAGCTCTTCATACATGAGTGTCTCCCCCAAGAGCCATGCTGGCTGTCTCTCCACCGCTCCTGATGCCTGCACACTTCCCTCTGGCCCCAGACATGTGCACTCACCAAATGCACCAGCAACCACAGCCGAGGACACACACACACACACACACACACACACATACACGCACCCCATCACAAAACAATTCCAGTCCTCTCTTGAGAACACACACACACACACAGTGCATATCAAAGACTTGCAACCTCATACATTCATACATCATGTCATCCACACAGGATACCACACATAGAATAGCTGGGGGTATTCTATGAAGCAGAGTTCATGAGTGACAATGGCTCACCCCAAATATATTCCCAGGAAATATGCTCGCCTCTACATAAGTTGTCAGAAAATTATCCACATGTGCAACTCTGAAGTTTTTCATGTACTTGTGCCAAAATGCAGCTGTTACTAGGATGTTCTTGTGTCTATCGGGATGTACTTCCATGCTGGGATGACGGAGAACAGTGTGCATGGAGTAAAGTGGATGGAGGGTGTGTGCTGATCCGACACACTAGCACATAAGTCTCTATGCGTCTAAACTGAGCAGAGCAGACCTGGCACTTTCTCTCCCCAGACAGTATCTGCAGAATGCCTCCCTCCACATAATTATCCCAGCGCAAACACAATGTCCCATCTCAGACACTAAACCCCCACAGCACCTCCGTTAATAGAGTATGGGAAAGATGAAGGCAGAGAGAGAGAGCAGAGAGGAAGGGAAGGGCATAAGAGAAGTAAAGGCCACAGAGACAAAAGGAAACTTATTCCAGTGCCTGCAGGAGAGAACAGATTCAGGAACACATCACCACCTCAGAAGAGCCTCAGAGCACAGAAGACTGACCTTTCTGGGGTCAAAGGGGAATGGTTGGTTCCCTGGCCTGGGAGGCTGGTAGCAGCTTGTGGCCACTTCCAGAGTTTCTAATAGTACTGAGAGAGGGGCACTCGGGAGGGCCTGTGGTGCAGGAGGCAGAGATCTGAGGCTGTGAGGGTGTCCCACTCCACAAAGCTGCCTTCCACTGGGGGATTGGGCAGCCTTCCACACCCTAGGTGATTCAGACTATGCCCAGAGCTATGCCAGAAAATTTAGCCAAGAAAGAATAAGAATAGATTGGGGAATACTAAGGCAAGACAGAAGGAAGGTAGGTTGGAGGGGTGGAAAGATGGTTCAGCAGTTAAGGTGCTTGCTTGCAAAGCCTGACAGCCTGGGTTTGATTCCCCAGGACTCATGTAAAGCCAGATGCATTAAGCAGTGCATACATCTGGAGTTCATTTGCAGTGGAAAGAGGCCCTGGAATGACCATTCTCTCTCTCCTCTTTGCAAATAATAATTTTAAGAAAAGCTAAAAAGCAGATAGAAGCCAGGCGTGGTGGCACACACCTTTAATCCCAGCACTTGGGAGGCAGAAATGGGAGGATCGCCTTGAGTTCAAGGCCACCTTGAGACTACATAGTGAATTCTAGTCATCCTGAGCTAGAGTGAGACCCTACCTTGAAACACACACACACAAAAAAAGAAGAAGATAGGGTGTGTGGGAAAACTGAGGCTGCCAGGAGGCATAGAACTGCAGCAGAAATAAAAACCAGAAGCTGGTTTGAATGTGGTGGCACAGGCCTATACTCCCAGCACTCAGGAGAATGAACCAGGAGGTTAGGGCTAGGAGAATGGTAGCCTGGGCTACAGAGTGAGAACCTGAAAAAACTAAAACAAAAACCATCTGTTTCTTGAGCTGCAAACAAAAGGATTCTGCACATTCTGGGCTCTCTCTCTCAGCCCTCCAAATACCTTCAAGTTCTCCAAAAAATGCCCCTGGGGCTTGAACAGGCAAAGAAGGGAGGACAAATATCACAGCAGACCTTGCCAAAGAACCTGGGTGAAGGCTGTTGAGAGGGAACAGGCAGACCTAAGAGACTGCATTGGAAGGAAGCACAATACCCACAATTGGAAGCATCAGAGCTCAAGTCCAATGCTGCTTCTGACGTACAACCTGCAGCAGCCATGGAGGAACAGACCAGATCTCATCTGGAAAATAGTGGCTACATTTGGCCACGTCATGGCACCATGAGCACTAAAGGAGACAATGGGTGGAAGTGTTTTCTAGCAACGTCTGGGAGCCTCCTCAGTGAAGCTGCCAGAAGAGAATAGTCACAGCACAGCGAGGAAATGACTGAGCAGTAACCTATCAACATGTCGATTTTTACTGTCATTGCTCTTCCTATATAATTGTGTGTCCTGCCTCATTCCACACAGGATCACAACTGGGGGACAGAGAAGAATGACTAATGGGCTGTTGGATGCTGACAGAAATGAGGACAGAGGTAATCAGTGGGCAGGAGATCCCAGGGCAGAAAGGTCATTCACTCATTCAATTGGGCATTTTTAGCCAGGTGTAGTGGCGCATGCCTTTAATCCCAGCACTCGGGAGGCAGAGGATTGCTGTGAGTTCAAGGCCACCCTGAGACTCTTTAGTGAATTCCAGGTCAGCCTGGGCTAGAGCAAGACCCTACCTCGAAAAACCAAAATATATATATCAATTGGGCGTTTTTCCTTGTACACCTACTATTACTGTGTGCTGAGTGCTATTAGGCTTATATGTTTTATTTTTATTTATTTGTGAGAGAAAGAGGCAGAGACAGAGAGAGGGGGAATTGGCTAGACAGAGAGAGAACTGGCTAGCCACTGGAAATGAACTCCACACGCATGCACCACCTTGTCCATCTGGATTATATGGGTCGTAGAGAATTGAACCAAGGTCCTTTGGCTTTGCAGACAAGTGCCCTAACCACTAAGCCATCTCTCCAGCCCCATTACTGTTAGGTTTAAATCGTGACTTTGGCTAATGAATACAGGTGACAAAAGAGAGCTCAATCAAGCAGGGCGTGGTGGCACATACCTTTAATCCCAGTACTCACGAGGCAGAGGTAGGAGGATCGCCATGAGTCTGAGGCCACCCTGAGACTACATAGTGAATTCCAGATTAGCCTGAGCTAGAGTGAGACCCTATCTTGAAAAAAAGAGCTCAGTCAATGTGAGTTTATTTGTCTGCCATCTGTACATGTTCATGGGCACTCTTCCCTGAACTCACATGTCCCCATTCCAAATAAGAGTACTCCTGGGCTGGAGAGATGGCTTAGTGGTTAAGCGCTTGCCTGTGAAGCCCAAGGACCCCGGTTCGAGGCTTGGTTCCCCAGGTCCCATGTTAGCCAGATGCACAAGGGGGCGCACGCGTCTGGAGTTCGTTTGCAGAGGCTGGAAGCCCTGGTGCGCCCATTCTCTCTCTCTCCCTCTATCTGTCTTTCTCTCTGTGTCTGTTGCTCTCAAATAAATAAATAAACAAAAAATATTTAAAAAAAAAGAGTACTCCTACTGAAATCAGGCAAAAAAAAAAAAAAAAATCAGATGGAAGAGGGTTGGCCACAGTGCAGGTCTTCACCTGGGAGTGCCCTGGCTTGCTGGGATCCAGGGCTGTTCGAAGTGACTTCTCTGCAAGGGGTGGGACAGCGAGACAGGGATAAGACCACCTGTATTCAAGAGTCATTCAGCCCAGCAGAGTCCACATATCACAGTGCCTGTTGCTGGAACTTACTGTACTTGGGATACAGTCTTCCTCTGTCCACTGTGCAAGAGTGGGCATGATGCCCTTTGTGCTACCTACATAGGCAGGCATAGCATTTCAACAGGATATTTAGATAATGAATGGAACAGAAGACTCGAAGAAATTTTGTATGATGGTCAATGCTGTGCAGTCACCAAGCCACATTTCCAATTCCACCCCTTCATACACACAACTAGACCATGTGTAGCCACCAGGCCCTCATTCCCAAGCCCACCTACCCATGCATACAACTAAACCCCACACACACAGGAAGAGCTATGGGACTGGGTTCTTGCCAAGCAATGTGGTCACAAATGATATCCACCACCTGCAGACATGGCCCTTTAATTATATATGCCTCCCTGAGTTCCCTATTCTCTCCTTCTCCCTCTGCCTGAGTTTAGAAGACCCAGTGGAGGATGTTAAGTCATGAAGCTGGGATCCACCAGCCCCAAAGAACCAGGGACAGAACTTGTTGGGTCACAGATACATGTATTTGGGTAGAAAAAACAAATTTGCCTTTATTTTCACAAACTTCTAAACTGAAATCCAGCATTTTATTCAATGATGAAAGGAGGTAATAGACTCCATCAGTATTCCCCAAACCTTTAACTGTGCCACTTGCAAAAATTAGAAACAAGTTGTTGCAGAAATATCAAAATCCTTATGCTGACCACTTTAGAATTATATGTGATGCTGTCACTATACTTTTATATTTTTAATTTTTATTTTATTTATTTTATTTTTTTGATAGAGAAAGAGGCAGAGAGAGAGAAACTGGGCATGCCAGGGCCTCCAGCCATTACAAACAATCTCCAAATGCATACCCACCTTGTGCATCTGGATTACATGGGTCCTTTGGCTTTGTAGGCAAGTGCCTTAACTGCTAAGCCATCTCTCCAGCCCCACTATACTTTTAACTTGCTGTATTTTTATTTTCTCTTTTTAAATATATGTTTATTTATTTGCAAGGAGAAAGAGAATATGAATGAGAGAGAGGAAATGGGAACACCAGGGCCTCTTGCCACTGTAGATGAACTCCAGATACATGTGACATTTTGTGCATCAGACTTTATATGGGTACTGGGGAATTGAACCAAGGGCATCAAGCCTTGTTAGCAAGTGCCTTTACCCACTGAGCAATCTCTCCACCCCTTCTTTCCTCTTTTGAGATAGGGTCTTGCCATGTAGCCCAGGCTGGTCTGAAACCAGAGCTCCAGCACGATTCTAGCCCCAGTCTCCCAAGTAGGTGGCGCTACAGCACACTACCACACCAAGCCTTATTATTGCTACGTCACAAATTATTCAATCACCACCATGATAATGAAGCTTTTAGAACTCTTCATATTTGAATCTCAGTATAATTGGTTCCTTTTGCAGCCCTATGAATTTGATTTCCATTTAAAGATCAGTTTATTTAGGGGTCAGCGGGCTTCACTAATCTGCTGAAGGAGAGCCTATGGCACAAAAGAGAGGTGGGGAGGGAGAAAAGGAGGGGAGAAGAAAGAGAGGGAGGGAGGGAGGAAAGGAGGAAAGAAAGAAAGAAAGAAAGGGGGGAGGGAAGGGGGAAGGAAGGGAGGAGGGAAAAAGTAAAGAAAAGAAGAAAGAGAAACTCCCTTAGAGTAGAATGGAGGACTTGATGGAAGATGCTGGGCCCCTGATGCCTCCCCTACCACCACCATTGACCCAACACTGGATGGTGAGGTGAGTGGACAATGAGCTTATTTGCTCAAAGACTGAGGCCATGACAGCTACTTACAGTGCAGAGGTAGGTGGATCACCATGAATTCGAGGCCATCCTGAGACTACATAGTGAATTCCAGGTCAGCATGGACCAGAGTGAAACCCTACCTCAAAAAAAAAGAAAAAAGAGTGATCAACATTGCACTGTGAACTTGTTCTCTCTATTTCCTTCCCACTTCCCAAATGACACTGCCACAATGGGCCTACGTCAGGTACAAGCCACAGCAAGGTCAGCAAGCATTTGTTGCATGGGAGGTGGGAAGTCAAACTCCACTTTATTCCTCAACAGTAGTGCAGGTCCACTTGGGTACATGTTTTTAAGGAAAATGCATGCTTCAAGTTGAAAATATATATATATATATATATATATATATATATATATATATATATATATATATTGCTGCTTTCCCACACTGGAGTCTCAATTCCCTCCTCTTAAACTTTACCCAGTCTAGATTTCCAACCAGTGCACATGGTTCTCCGGGTCTCTGTACAACAGTCAGTCTCCCTTTACTTGTTCCTTCTTCCTCTTCAGTTATCCAGACAACCATAATCCAGAAACATCACATAGGGGCTGGAGAAATGGCTCAAAGGTTAAAGCACTTGCCTGCAGAGCCTGATGGCTGGAGTTCAATTTCCCAATACCCATGTAAAGACAGATACACAAAGTGGCGTATGCATCTGGCGTTCATTTGAAGCAGCTGGAGGCCCTGGTGTGCCCATTCTCCCATTCTCTCTCTCTCTCTCTCTCTCTCTCTCTCTCTCTCTCTCTCTCTCTCTCTCTCTCTCTCTCCATGTAAATAAATAAATAAAAACATTTAAAAAGAACATTAGATGGAAAATTCCAGAAATAAGCAACTCATGAGTTTTAAATAACTTTTATTGTATATATTGTTATAAGTATTTTGTTGTAAGCTATTGTTAGATTCTTACTGTGCCTAATTTATGTTAAACTTTATCACAGGTATGTATGTAAAGTTCAAAGCATACAGAGAGCCTAGTACCATATAAGGATGTACTATATACATCCTGTGGGGTCTCAAGCTGAGTCAGCCTCTTTGTTCCACTTCCTACCCTTGAAAGCCACACCCTTTGCCCACCCCTCCTTCTCCTACCCACCATAGACCCCCCCCCCCCGTCCCCAAGATTCTTGAGCCAAGCACTCATCCTCAGCAGCAGCCAGCTGTCCAGACAGATGTTGTGCCAGGATGTGAAGGAGTCGGGGGAGCAGCTCTGCAGTCCTCCTCAGAAGGCGAAGGGCCAGCCCACACTCCTGTTGTCTGGGGGACAGAGATGACCAGCTTGAGTCAAGGCCTCTCCTTCGGGTGACACTGCCCCCCTGGCGCTGCGCACTGCTGCTTCCAGCCCCTCTCCCCCCACACCAAGCACAGCGGTCATTTGTTTCTTGATGAAAGGTCATAGTTCCGAATAACACAAACTCAAGCAGCTCTGGGTAATGTGACACATAAAAGTCCTGCGCTGTAAACTGGGAATAAAATGATGTATCAGATTTGTCTCCTGCTCCGGGAGCACACAACACGATAAGGGAGGTGCAGCGGTGACAGGAAGTCATCCATCACAGGTCATTAAAAGCCCTTTTAAGCAGGGCTGAGGTTGAAGTCCAGTGCTGGACTACCTGCCTAGCATGTACGAGACCCTGGGTTTGATCTCAGTTCTGGAATGAAAATGATGTACTAAAGTCATAGCAACTGATTGTGGAGATAGGATCTAACCCCAGAGGTCAGGGGAGAAAATCAGGGGCACATGGTTGACACCAGATTGGGGTGAATCAGGTAGAAAGACACAAAGGAACAATTAAAGCCACAATCATTGGTTTGGGATTCATTGACAGGTAGGCTCCTATACTTATAAAATCATTCTTTTTAGACTGGGGAGATGGCTTAATGGTTAAGCGCTTGCCTGTGAAGCCTAAGGACCCCAGTCCGAGGCTCAATTTTCCAGGACCCATGTTAGCCAGATGGAGTTCATCTGCAGTGGCTAGAGGCCCTGACATGCCCATTTCCTCTCTCTCTCTCTCTCTCTCTCTCTCTCTCTCTCTCTCTCTCTCTCCTTCCCTCTCTCTCTCCCTCCCTCCCTCTCTCTCTTCCTCCCTCTTTCTCTCTGTTGCTCTCAAATAAATAAATAAACAACAAAATCATTCTTTTAATCAACATGTGTTTATTTTGTCAAATACCATGGTAAAGAGGTCTCAGAACTGAAGGGCTCTCTTATTCCAAAGCTGGCCTGGGGTTCCATACCCCACTTGATAGAAACAGGCTGCCTCTTCCAACTTCAAGGACCTGGGGAAATCAGTCTGAAGAAAGAAGCTTGGGGTGACAGGATGAAGGCTAGCTGAGTCCCTCCTTGCTGGGGTAAGAAGGGATAATAGAACTCTGGTAGGGTCCTGGCTCCCCAGAATTTCAGTGACTGGTGAGCCCAGGCACCAAAACCCATTTAAGGGTGCCAGAATCAAACAGGATGCAATTGGTGATAATGGAATCTCCTCCCAAGACTCTAGACTATCAGAGTCGGGGGTGAATCCCACCTTGGATGATATACTCCAGCTATTTTCTCTGAAGGCCAAGGAGATTTTCCTCAGAGTCCACATTAGTGTTAATTAGATCTGCATTTATGTGAGCCACTCCTATATTAGGCTGTCACTATCCCCATGATAGGAAGCAAGTGATTTGTTCATTGGGTAGAGCAGAGGACAAAGGTGGTCCTAAAAGACTGTCAAAATAGAAGTCCTGTCGGAGGAGATAAACTACCCCTCACACTTCTGCCAAGCCACAGCTGAATCCATAGAGCAATGGGGAGATGAACAAGAATGCTAATTCCATTCTGTTCCTGATAATCAGCACCAGAGTGAAGGAGACAGACCCTAAGGATACTCAACACCAACCAAAGCAGAGATCCAGAGGCTCCTCAGAGCTCATCACTCAAGTAAACTTAAAACTATTTATAATATATATTATATATATAAATATATAATATATATTTATAATATTCCACTATGGCTCAGGGAATTTTGTGGAAAAGGGAGTGGAAAGATTTTAAGAACCACAGGTTGAGACATCATGCCAAGAGGCATTCCTTCACCCCCCCCCCCACACACACACGCACAAAAATAACTGACTACTGCTCCCACAAAGCATAAACTACAACCCCATGGAGAATACCTGCATCCCTACTGAGGAGGATCCCCAATGGAATGGGGGCAGGGATGAGGAAAAAGAGGGTACCAACACATGATGTATCCATACCAAGCATCTTGTTAATAATAAATACTTAAAAAATGGAAGTCCTTAGAACTGAGGGGTGGACATGGGAGCACAGACCAGCAGATAAAGGCAGCCTGACCATGAGCTCATTTCATTTCACTAAGAGGGAGACAGAGCCAAAAAAGGACTGTACATGAACTGTGGGGTGCAGCTCCGTGGCAGAGCATCCACCTGATACACCTAGTGTGCTTGAGGACCCTGGGTGAAAGGGAGGTATGGAAGCAGAAAGGAGGTAAGGAAGGCAAGCTGGAATCGTATAAAAATAAAGACGTCCCTTTCTATGGAAGAGTGAGAATGGCAACGCTGGGCAGGGACACAGAAAGGCATCCACAGCCCTGGCCTCAAAGAGCTCCTGGAGAAACTAGCCTCCTTGGGAGGACCCCTTCCTCCTTCCCTGCCACCTTCTCAAGGGTGGAGACTCGGCCCCAGAATTGCGGGGTGTACCTAGCCATGCAATCTTCTCTCCTAGTGACTTGGTCCTGCTCAGAGAGTGGGCTGGCGGAGAGAGGAGCAGCGGAGAGGTACCCGTTTTGGGGGAAGGAGAGGTGCATCTGGTCTATGAAGCATGAGCCTGTAGACAGCCTTAGCACCCAGTCTGAGCAGAGCCATATGGACAGCTCTAGCAGATACCAATTGTCACAGACCTGCACTCCCCCGGACACACACACACTTTTAGGGTCCACTCTGTTAGCACAGGGTCAGGCCCATTCAGAGCAAGGTCATCCGTGTTGGCATAGGGTCATCCTTTTTAGCGTTAGATCATGTGCTTTGGAGCAAGGTCCTCCCAGCTTGCCTAGTCAACCTCCAGGGAGGGTCAGCCTGAGGCGGGGCAGTGTTACCCGGGTTAGGTAGGTCACCTGTTAGCTCCTCCTGAGTCCTGGTCCGAGCAGGATAAGCTCTGGGGACTTTGGGGTCAGCGGCGCCCCCAGGTGGCTGGGCCCTGCCGGCGTCCCGATCTAGTGCCCAGAGGGTTTCGGGAGCCTCAGCCTGGAGCTTCCGTTCTCACATCTTGCACACACTGAGGGAGAGGGCTGGGCACGCCTGGGCCCAGCAGAATTTGATAATACTATGAACGCTTCTTTGAGAGTCCGGCAGGTAGAAGGCAACTGGGGCCCTCTGACGCCGAGTACCAGTGACGAAGGAATGTCACCTTTCTGGGAATGCCCAGCCCGAGCTCCAGAGGAAACTACTATAGAACTCGCCCTCCACCCTCTTGAGTCTGGAAGTGGGCATCCACTCTGCCGACTGGTCTCTGCAAGTGCCCCAAACACCACCACCCTCACCCCCAGCGCGCAAAAAAAAAAAAAAAAAAAAAAAAAAAAAAAAAAAAAAAAAAAAAAAATCTAAAGTTCTCGTGTTTACGGGACTTTGTTTAGGGGGTTCCTTCCCAGCTCTGCTTTAGAAAGGCTCCTCCTCCCAGCTCACCCTCCCGCCCAGGTGCTCCTGGGAGGTGCCCTGCGTCCCTTGGCACCTCCCCTCCACATCTACAGTCAGACTGGACTTCAGGAAAGAAGGTTGGGCAGGGGCAGGAGGATCGGGGCCCTCAGTAAGAGACCCCCTTTTGCTTTCCCTGCAGCCTTACCCCAGGGCCACTGTAGAGGCCATGGCTGGGGCAGCGGTCAAAGGCTGCCAGGTGGCCGCTCCACTGGGGCCTCATCCGCAAGCCCCTCCTCCACAAAAGAGGCAGGCTCAGGCCGCCCTGGGGATGGAGGCGTGCACCCAGCTGGTCCACCCCCTAGTGCCCTGCCAGGAGAGGACGAAGCCCACGATCCCGAGTGGCAGGCCTCGGTCTACAACTCTCTGCTAGCCGGGTTTGGGCCCTGGCTGCCTGGCAGTGTGTGCAGTCACAAATTGATGAGTGCCTTCGAGGTCCAGATGGAGCTAGGTTTAGAGAAAGAACTCTTCAGGGAAAAGGAGGGAAGAGTTAGAAGGTAGTTACTGACCCCAGACCTGAAGACAGCTAAAGGATAATTTATTCCAGCTCCATTCTCATATACAGAAACTGAGTCCCAGTGAAAAGTCCTAACCCCAGCACTGTAACTAGAATCATTTCTCCTTTCTACCCCTAGTGTGAAATATTCATCTTCACAGAAGGTGCTGGTAGACGAAGCCCCAGGAAGAAAGAGAACCAAAGCTTGCCTGGTACTTTCCTGAGCCATGAATAAGTTAGAACCCCAATAGTTCACGCATGTGCCTGCACACGAGCGCGCAGACACACACACACACACACACACACACACACACACACACACACACACACACCTGCTGTCAAAGTCCTGAAGTCCCACCTGTACATTCAACCCAAATAGAAATGGCTCCAGCCAAGACGACCTGGATCCTGGACCCGTGGATATTCCTTGTTCCCCACTTTGTGAAAGGCCCCAGGGGAGTCCAGTGGGGAACAGGAAGCCAGGTTTGGAGAAACTCAGTGGGTCAACTGGAGATCAAATTCGATGGGATTCATGTGACTCCCAGGAACCGAGGAAAGGAAGCTGGGATTTAAAAAAAAGGCCAGATTTCCTGGCAAATTCTGACCATATTTCCCACCCATTTTCCCACCTCCAAGGGGCCGCCAGGGACCACAGGAAGGGTTTGCCTTCTGCCCTCAACCCTGAAGCAGGCGGGGCAGAGAGCATGGTTGGCCCTGCTGCTCTTGCTGACCTACATTCCTTTCCTCTGCCACCACCACCTGGCTCCCTCAAAAACTACTTTGCCCTGACTGACCAGGATTTGGTCTGCTATACCACACCTTGATCTCCACTTTTCCCCCATACTACATCTGGGAAAGGAGGAGGATTCAAAACCATCCATGGGTAGCGTCTTGCCGCTTTCCTAAAGTCATCCAGAGAGAAGCTGGGGTTTGAATTTCCTAATAGCTGGGCATGCACTTTGTCTACACTGGTTCACACACCCGAGGATGCAGGATTGACCAGTGCACCCAGGATCCTGATGAGTGCCCTCAGCAGAGTGCCCCATCTTCAAACCTACTTCTGCAGCCGTGCCTGTACAGCTGGGACTACCTTGCAAGCTCCAGTGGTACAGATTCTACAGTTTGCCCATGCGCCTTTGATGTAGGACAGTCCTGGTAGTGAAAATAGCGGCTCAAAGCCACCTAAGGGACTGGTAGCCAAGTCCCTCCATGAGGATGCAGAGGCGGAAGCTGGCAGCACCAGGTTGGAGAGTAGGCTGGGGCGCACACCTCTTGGCTAATGTGAACCGCCCTGGATCCAGAACTTAGGCATTCTGTAGGGCTTGGACCTGGTGCCCCAGCCTGGAGAGGTCAGCCTGCTTCCCTGCCACACAAGTCACTGCACTCTTCAGTAGCTTGGCTTCATGCTCCAGACCTCAGCCTTGTCTGCAGCTGGGTAGAGGAAAAGGAGGAAATAGGCAGGGCCCAATCTTAGTTGGGAATAAAGGAAAGGACCAAGAACTCACCCTTCCACCCTGATCTTCTCCTTCTGCGTCTTCACAACCTCTGTTAGAGCTACCCAAGGACTCAGCACCCGCGCATTCAGACTGATACAACCACAAATACCTATGTCAGCATATGCATATTGGCATCCAAGTGGCCCTAGGCACAATCACAGGAGCATGGTGCATACAGGATTTCTCACATACACTAAGAGCCACAAATCCCCAAATACAAAAAAAAAAACAAAAACAAAAACAGAAAGAAAGAAAGAAAGAAAGAAAGAAAGAAAGAAAGAAAGGAAAAGAAAAAAAAGAAAAGAAAAAAGTGCATATACACTAACAGGCTCTGATACCTGCAAAGTGAATGCCTACAACGTTAACTCTTAAAATGCCAAAAAATGGCTACAAATATGGGAGTCATACACTCTGCCTCCTTTTGGTTCTCAACTGTTCAGCCTGCTTATATGAGACAAGCAGACTTTCCTACTGCAACTCCAGGGCAATCAACGCCCAGACCGCAGCAGTTGCCCACTAAGTATGTGAGGGAAGGAAGTAGCAAGCAAGCCAGATGGGAAAGAGGCTCCTTATCAGACTAGAAAACTGTTGCAGCTTCTGGCCTTGCACTTTTCAGATGATCAGCATAGGGAGTTGCCATTGCACAGGTCTGAGGCTAAAAAGGCTGCCTGGCTCATCAGAACCCAAATGGAAGTGGCTTCGAAGTCCTTCTGCTTTTGCAATACCGCGTTGAAGGCCTGTAGGTTTGTAAACACGATCCTGGAGCCACCTGTGCCTGGGGGTTCAGGAAGTTGTGCAGGTTGGGGAGACCTAGGGCGGTGGATTGGATGTAAAGCCGGCCCACCAGCGTGGCGAGATCTGGTATCCAATCCCTGCGATGGGCGTCCATGCTGTGGCTCCTCTTCCCAGGCTCACTACTGACCGGTGTGGGGACTCAGCCTGGTCCTCTCGCCAGAGAGGAAGATGGAGCAATCCCATTCTCGATACCTTCCAACTCCCACGGTCTGGGTCCCAGGCTAATTTGCAGCTGCCCTCTTTGACAGAGGCCACTCGTAGAGAAGCAAAATGATTCCCAAAATATTGGAGCATTTGTGAGCAACCTATAGTTGAGACAAGAACCCAAAAAGCCCAGAAAAGGCAGCCCAGAGGAAAGCACAGGCAAGGGTGGGCGTGGAGAGGTCGACTCCCCACTTTGAGAGGCCCTGCACGCCTACATCTGAATGGGAAGGGCCAACACGGACACCTGCTACGGGAAGGAGGCACAAAGTGAGGGTCCTCTGTAGTGACAGCCAATTAATGTGAACAATAAAGTCCGCTCCTGTATTCTGGGCGCTCCTCCCCCCCACATCAGCTCTCCCTTACTGGCAGTGTCCACACAGACAACTCGAAAATACGCTTTTCAAATCTGCACTCACTCTTAGAAATTGAAAGGATGGATTTAAAATGTTTGTTCCCCGTCCCAAGGATCTGTTCTTTCCAGTCCTAAGATCGGTAGAATCGTAATTCCATAGACACTTCTACCTCCCAGCACAAAAATGAACCAGAGGTGAGACCACCCTGAGGCAATTTTCCAGCTTCTGAGGAAACTAAGAACAGACCTCTGAGCCGCGGGTTTCCGGCGGGGACCCTCGAGGACCTAGAGCATCCTTCCCGCGCCGCCCGCGCACGCCCGGGTCTGACGCGCACTTTGTCTCGGTGACCGCGTGTCGAAGTCACTGGGCTAGGGCCGAGGGACAGTGGAGAGTGGAACTCTACGGACCCCTTCTCAGACGACCCTTCGCCCAGGAGGCTCGCGGGCCAGGAGGAAGGTACCGGGCAGAGATCGCAGCCCCAGTTGAACTGCAAAGTCGCTCCTGGGATCGCTTAGTGCTGGGAGTCCGGGTGGAGCGAAAAGAGCGCTCTCTGCACGGACCCAGGGCCGCGAGCCGGGAGCCCCAGCTAGGGTGCGAGACACCCCGGGGTGTCCGCGCGGAGTCCGGCAGCCCGGCACCCCGCCGAAGCCACCCTGAGCCAGACCCCCGCAGCCTCGAGGCCTGCGGCCCGGCAACGCTTCCCGCCCGCGCTGCCCGGGCTGCGGAAGGAGGCGGTGCCCGCTCCGCCCCGCGCCGCGCCGCGCCGCGCCCTCCGGCCCGCGGAAAAAATTCGTTCTCAAACCCGGAGCTGGGAACATCTGCCCACCCTACTGATCTCTCCGTTGCTGATACGTGACCACGACGTCCTTAAGTGAATAAAAATAAATAAGCAGACTCATTCCACCCTAAAAATCTAATAATTGTTTGATCTCCAATACCTTGACAGACGCAAACTGGGGCACTGGATTATCCCGCCCATCCCTATCCACCTTTACTTAGTTCACTGTCGGCGCCTCTCCAGAAACCGCACAGCGCCAGGTCCAAGGGTGGGCTGATTTTCATGGTCCTAGATGGCCCTCCTGGACCCCTCCCCGAGACACAGACTGTATAACCTTTTGGAAAAACATGTACATAACATGTTTTTTAGTCCCAAACCCAAACTCGCTTCGGCCTTCTTCCGTAGGATGCGCAGGGTTCAAAGTAAAACTCCGAAAGCGGTCAGTGAAGTCCCGGGCGCGCCGCCTCCTCCCCAGGCTACCTAAGCCGCGGGTTTAGGAGGCACGCTCCGCACTCAAAACCCCTTTCTCCTTTTCTCTTGCTGGGACCCTCGTTTAAACCACGTCGGCGCCTTTATTCGCCTGACCCTGGGCGCAGGGAAACCCGCCTGATCTGTCATTGTCCGCCCAGGACCGCCCCCGCCCCCGCGCCAATCAGTGTCACAAAACGCCCCTTTCAACAGATCCCCAACCCTCTTCACCCCGCTCACCCAGCCTTCAACTTCTTTGAGTACGCGCTCGGGCGGCGCAGGAGGAGGCGAAGTTTAAATAAACCCGAGCGCAGAGGGGGGTGGATGGGTCCAGGAGGGTTGCTTGTTGCAGGGGGTGGGGCAGAAGTGGGGTTTTTTTGAAAAGGGGAAAAAAGTCATGGGGGGGGGATGCGTTTTGTAACCACGAAGACGAGCTTGCTGTGGCGAGAACAAATTGGATGTGGAGGGGAACGGTCCGCCCCCCCTTCAACTGAGGCTCCTGGGTGGTCTGGGGAGCCCCTCAAGAAAGAAAGATGGGGAGGAATCCGCGGTGAAAAGAATTAACTGCTTTAATTGGGCCGCAACAGAGAAGTGCGGGTCGGCCAGCCGTGGGCCTCGATCACCCAAACCAAATACTCTTCGATATAATAAATGTCCAGCCGTGGCTTGGAAAAGAAAAAAACGAATGTCAAAGTTGGAGAATCAAGGTCGCCCTTCACCTCAGAAAGTAAATCTGCAAGACTGGGAAATTCTGAGAAGACCTCCCTCCCCCTCCTTGTGGCCTCAGGCCTGCAGGCTCCGGATGAAAAGGAATGAAATTGAACGAAATTGAACGAAATGAAGTGAAATTGACCAGTGAAATTCGCCAATTTTCTTCCCCTTTAAACTGCCCAGCTATCCGCAGCACTCTCTGAACCCCAGGCTGATTTCTTACCATTTTTTTCGCGCCTCGGAGAGATGAAGGTGTGCCCGGGGATATTTTCTTATTATTGTCATCAATTGTTGGGGCCTGTGGGGCAACAGACCTCCGCTGCCTCCACACAGGTAGGGAGGGAGCTGTTCATCTGGGAAATCCTGTTTAATGTCCTGGGGCCCTAAATAAGGCAATAGGGGTCCTGTGCGCCCAAAGATGGGGGACCAGTCCCTGGTGGAGCACCTTCAGTCTAGAAGGGGAAGCAGGTAGGATTCTGTCATACAAACCCTACAAATCCATCCTCCTAACAGGTTAGCTACTAAGAAACCCTAATACCTTCTCTTCTTCCTTGTTCTTTCACAGCTGTTTCCTCCTTGGTCTGCCAGCTGGACACTTCTGGTTCCTTGCTGACCAAGTCCTCAGCTATAATTGTGTCTGGCTCAGACCTGGCCTTCTTGACTCACTGGGAAACTAGGTTCTGAGTCATGGGGCTGGGGTCTCAGGAGTCTTAGCAGACTCTTCTTGTATATCTCTCTTCTTTTTCCCAGTTCTGTTATTTCTATCTTTTCTTGATTCAGACCATCAGCCATTTATAGACACCAAACAAGAACCCAAATAAAATTTCTCTCTCTCTCCTCCCCACCCTACACACACACACACACACACACACACACACACACACACCATCAACAAATCCAGAAAAATCTGCCAGTTCTCCTGTAAGTAGTAGTTATGGCCGTATCTCATCTACCTGGCCATCATCAGATATGAATTCTGCCTTAGTTTTTCTCTCCAGAGGAAAAAAAATTAACGTGATAAGTCTTTTACTTAAGTATAATACCTGCTCATGGCAAATGAGATCTTGTAGCTGAAACTCTCTGGGTTGGGTACATATATGCACACATGGACATATTCGACCTAAAGTGAAAAGAAACGAACTCACTTATCAAACATCAAGCAATGAATGTCACCAAAGCAGCCATCCAGAGACCATTCTTCCCAGCACTAGCAGACAGAGGTGGCCCACTATGTTTGATCTACTTTGACCCCTTAGTTTTTCTGCAAGATGGAGACGTGGGCCCCTGGCCTCTGACAAAGGAAATGTGCTCACCATATACACCTCTAAGTCTTCTCTCTCCTTTAGTGAGATGGAGAGAGAAATCCCCACTCCTGTCCTCCTTCCACAAGGGCCTCTGACCTACACCATCTCCTGTCTTCCTATGATTTCCAGCTGTGGGATTTTAGCTGAAGAGAGTCCTGGGCCACTTTTCTAGGCCCACACTTCAAGTTCCCTGCATCTGTCTTCTTCCTTGTCACTTGACTCCCAACCCTTGCCCTTAACACGTGTGCTTTTTTGTGAAAGCTGAACTGCCTCTTCCATATTTCTTTCTATAACCCCAGTGCCACACACAGAGAAAAGGACAACCATCTTTGCTCCACCCAAAAGCATCACCCTCACCCATCGTATTTGCGAGCCTGGCTGAGAGTGCCAGGCACAAGGCAGGAAACTGAAGGCCCAGTGTGTTCAATGTGGAGTATTGCAAAGCGAGTGAAGGCTTTGCTCACAGGCAGTAGCTTCCAGCTGTGAGCACGGGCCAGCACAGTGAGCCCCTCCTCACTCTCCTCTAGCTAACCAGTTGTACACAAGCTGTCTTGGGCTGGAGGAGGGTGAAGTTTCTAGTTCAACTTAGAGTCCCTCAATACAGCCTTCCACTCAGTCAGCAGCATATGGGAGTAGGGTTCTAAAAAGTCTACAAGTGCATAGCCAAAGAGAAACCCTCTCCTCTGATGGACAGTGACTGAGGGCCACAAGCACATGTTCATAACCACACATAGAAATGAAAGCACAGATATCTCTGAAATACAATTCATGCGCAAAAATGTAGTCAGAAAGCAAGACAAGCACAAAAGCAAGCCAAGAGCTCCACAAAGGCCCCGGACACAGAAACACAGAGGCAGGCATAATACGCTCCAAAAGATGTATTCATTTATCATTTATCTTGTACTCAGTCAGAATACTGCTCAATTGCACTTAACACCCAGATTTGCCCAGGCCATGCTAAAAACTAAACTGGAAGGAGGAGAGACTCTTCAGGTGTTTGAAACAGAAGTCCTCTGCCCAACCCCAGGCAGAAACCCTTCTTAGTACCAGAGTGAAAACGAAAGTGCTGAAGTGGTCACAGGCTTCCAGAGACCTGGCCCCACCACCAGCAGCAGGCCAGCCAGGCCCCAGGGCCTCCACTCTCAAAGCTGACAGCCTCCTTGCTGGCCTAATGCTTCCTCAGCCCCCCTCTTGTGAGGAGCTTGAGGTCTTCTGGGAGAACCTTGACAAGAATGAAGGAGTATAGGCAAGCAGACTGAGCTGGTGACTGCTGACGTTCACATACATTTATTCAATTGACACCAATGGGAATGGGGGGGGGGGGGGAGAGACAGATTTTTCTTTTCTTCCACACAAACCATTGGAGGATTTCAGAGTCTCCCCTAAGTGGAGAAGTCTAAATCAATGCACACCAGTGGACAGAGAATGCAGAGGGCAGCCAGCTAAACAGATATTTACACATAATTACTGATGCCCTGCCACAGCTCTGTGCCCTCGCCCACCCAACTCCCACCTCTCAAGTCCCTGACCCAGACCCTCCTCTCCCACCCAAACTCATTGCCTTTAACTACAATAAATATCACAGAGCCTGGGACAACACAGAAGACCAAGTGGGCTGTGGGCCCTGGATAGCTAGCCCCAGGACTAGGGCTGGGAGCAAAAGTTCCTTTTGAAGTACCCAAACACCAGAAAGAAAGGATTTTCCTCAGGGGAGTGTGCTTTGTGGTTTCTGCAAGAAAATGTGGAGACCTCTGTTTCACCTCTCCGTTCAGCTTCCCCTGTGGAGACACTGCTTTAGGCTTGGAGGGAGGCAACTTCCTTGGAGAACAGTAAAACGGGGGGGGGGTTGAATTTTTCTTTTAAGCACAGAGCGCATAATGGATGTCTTTAAATTATAATATTGGACAGCAGGGTCTCGAAGTTGAGGAAGCAAAGAGGGGGAAGAGAAAGAAAGGGAGACTTCTCAGCGCCGTGGGTGTTTCTGGCGGGATCCACGGGGTCCAAGCAGGCGTATTTCCGCAAAAGCATTCTCCCTGGGCTGCGAACCGGGCAGAGGCCGGGGAAGGCGAAGGTTTCCCGCCACCCTCTCTCTCTCTCTCTCGCTGCCCACGCCGGAACGCGATCGCGGCTTCGGACCTCTCTGCGTAGACCCGGGCTCTGGCCCTGGACCGTGGAGCCCGCTTCGTCCCAACTCTCGGCGACATTCTGAGCGTGGAGTCTGAAGTGCCCGGTCACTGCGCGCCGCCTCAGGACTGGAGACTCTTCATAAATAGACTCCCTGAATTCCGCCGGGGCCGAGGAGCTCCCCGGGGAGGCTGAGGAGTGCGGGCCGCGCTGGCCCTGAGCCCGCGGCAGTCAGAAGTGGCAGCCGCTGAGGCCAGCGACTTTGCCGGCGAACGGGGGCCCTGAGGACAGGAGCGCGTCCCCCGGGTGCGAGAGACGGATGTGACCGGCGACTGGAGCCAGGGCCGGGGCAGTCAGCATGGCCAGGACCTGGGCTTGACTCCCAGGACCCGCGGCCGTCGCGAAAGGCGATCCCGGGGAGCCATCGCCGCCCCCCGGGGGTGCGGCCCCGCCACCGCCGTGGCCCATGATGTGGTCTATGGAGAAGGAAGGCCTCTGCCCGGCCCCCGGGCCCCCGCCGCCCGCACCGCCGCCGGCGTCCGTCTTGAGGCCCTGGCGCAGGAGGGCGGTGGACAGACTGGCCGCCGTGCCAGCTGCGGGAGGGCTCAGGGACGCGGGGTAGAAAGCCTTGGCACAGCCCAGTTCGGTGCCTAGGAAGGCCGGCAGGCCTGCGGGGCCCGGGCCTGACCCCGGGCCGGGCGCAGGAGCCGCTGCCGAGGCTGCGCCCGAGAACACGGAGGCCGTCGGAGGTCCGGGTGGAGGCGCGGCGGCCGCCCGGGCCGGGGGCACTGACAGCTGGCAGGGCGCGGCGGCTGCCGCGGCGAAAGCGAAGGCGTGCGGGTGCGGGTGCGGGGCGGGCGCCGGCGGGGGGGCGCCGTAGGCCGGGAGCGCCAGCCCGTAGCCGTAGCCGTAAGCGCCGTAGGCGGCGAAGCCCGGGAGGAAGGCGCCAGGGTCCCCCGCGGCCGCGGCCCCGCCGCGCAGGAGCAGCTCCGGGTGGGGATGCGCGTGAGGATGCGGCGGCGGGAGCGGCTGCCTCTTGAAGCGCTTGCGGCGCCGCAGGAAGCTGCCGTTGTCGAACATGTCTGCCGACTCCGGGTCCAGCGTCCAGTAGTTGCCCTTGCCCGGGTTGCCCGGCTCGCGGGGGATCTTGACGAAGCAGTCGTTGAGCGAGAGGTTGTGGCGGATGCTGTTCTGCCAGGCGGGGAACTTCTCCCGGTAGTAGGGGAAGCGGCCGCTGATGAACTCGCAGATCTCGCTCAGCGTCAGCCGCTTCTTGGGACTCTGCAGGATGGCCATGGTGATGAGCGCGATGTACGAGTAGGGCGGCTTCACCAGCGGGCTCCTCGTCGTGGTCGTCGCCCCACCCGACGGCGGTCCTGGTCCCGGCCCCGCCGCTCCCCGGGCCACAGCCGCGCCGGGTCCCGGGCTTCCCGCCGCCGCGGCCGCCGCCCCCCGGGGCGCTAGAGCTCGGGGTTCGCTGTCCGAGCAGCCTCCCGACTCCTCCTCGTCCTCCGCTACGTCCGCCTCGGCTTCCTCCGGGGGAGGCTCGTGGCCGTGGGGGAGCACGTCCCGGGGGGCGCGGGGCCCCGAGCGGGCTGGGAGATCCCCCCCACCGCTGCCGCCGCCGCCCACCACGTCTATATCTGCGTCGGCCTCGGACAGCGCGGCCGGGGAGCTCTCGGAGGACATGATCTCGCAGCAGCAACTGCCCAGGGTCATGGTGCCGCCGCCGCCACTCTCGGGCTCCGCTCCGGCCGCGGCTCGGGCTCGGCCGCGCTTGCCTCTGGGGTGAGTGTGTTTTGCGCGCGGGCGGGGAGGGGGCGGGGGACCGAGGCGGACAGGGAGGGGTGTCCCCCCCCCCGGCTCCGCAGCGCCCCCTGGTGCTGCGACTCTCACGCGCTCACCCTGCAGGGCGCACCCCACGGGTGGCTCCCTCTCCAGCCCCGGGACCTGTATTCCCTGGGGTGCCGGCGGAAGGAGAGGCCACCTCTCTTACCTCGTCCGATCTGGGTCCCTAGTCCCCTAAGGGTGGAAGTGGGGTTTCCCTCCTGCCTAGCGGTCGCCTAAGGCGGAAGAATCGCGGGCCCGGGGCGGAGCTCCCTGGGAGGGTGGGGCGGGGAGGAAGGGGGCGGGCGGAGGTCGTCGGCGCCCGGGGCCCCCCGCAGGAACAGACTGCAGCCGCGCCGGCGGGAGCGGGGATCCAGTGGCCGGAGGCGGGTCGTCCTTGCCCTCGCAGGTCCCGCAAATCCTCGGGTCCCTGGAGCCACTGCCTTCGCGGCGTTCAGCCTCGGGAAGTTGGGAGCCAGCTGGAGCGGGTGGAAATGGCTCCTCGCCTCCATCCTCCTCCCCAAGGCGGCGCCTGGGTCGCCGGGGCAGAAGCGCCGTTGGACGGCAAGTGAGAGCCGAGACACCGGACCAACGCCGCGGAAGAAGGCCCGCCAGAGCCCAAGTGGCTTCCGGCCCGAAGAAGAGAGTGATCGCGAGGACCAAACTTGGCATCCGCAGAGTTCGGCCTCAGAGAGGTGAGAATTTCCCGCTGCGCCCCGGTTCTTCCCTCACAGACCGGGGCCCGGGCAGCATCCCGGTGGAGACCCGGGGAGTGCGGGCCCCCGGCGCCTGCGCCCACTGCTCCGAGTTTGCCTGACTGCGACTCGTCTTGTCTCTGCATTTTAGTCTCTGACTCCCTCTAGTTCTCTGTGCATCTCTGCGTTTCCTGAGCAGACTAGATGTCTGTTCATGGGTCTGGGCATCCCTTTCTCAGCGCCCCGCTCTGGACTTCGAAATTTCAGACATGCAGCGGGACTTCCACGGAGGCCTCCCCCAGCGAACTTATCCTAGGCCCGGGGCTAGTGTTGCCTTTATATGGAGAGCTCGAGCACAGAAAGTTGGTTCAGTACGTTTTCTGCCACCCGAGTTCTTGCCCATCTTCTTATTCCCTACCCTTCCATCGAGATCCAGAAACAGCTGTCCAGCTCATACTGAGCCCATTTCAACCTCTAGGACAAGGAAGGTTGGGTTTGGATGCTGAATGTGGAGAAGAACTGGGCCGGGTATCTGGGCCGCTTTCCCCACAGCGCCGCTCAGTGGCCAAAGCTCCGGCACTGGAGGGCCGAGTCCAGGCCTCACGTTTAGAGTCACTGGGTTGTGTGAAACTCATTGCTTATTTTCCCTTCCAAGCCTCAGTTTACTGGTCTGCTTAGACTTTCAGAGGAGGACCCCTAGAGTCAAGCTCCTAGGTTCCAATCTTGTTTTCACTACTTACCAGCTCTGTCACTTGGGTGAATTTCTTCAACTCTTTTGGACTGTTTAGAACATTTGCCTCAAAACAAGCATGGTGGCTCACATCAGTATTCCCAGTCGTAGGGATGCTTAGGCAGGAGGATTGTGTTAAGTTTTAGACCAGCCTGGTCTATATAGTGAGCCCAGGCCAATCTGGGCTACAGAGTAAGACCCTGTCCAAAACAAAACAACTCCCTGTCCAAAACAAAACAACTGAAGACAATTTTTTAAAAAACTGCCTTATGATTAATATGTAAAAATAGCCATTTTATAGGCTACTGATGGACAGAGTATTGAGTTTTGCAGATTCTAGGGGCCCTATTCGGCGTTAGAAAAGGGATCAGGGCCAATGTGGTCTCCTGTCTTGATTTCAAACCCTTGCCTAAGGGAATTGATAACTACCTCTGATCACAACTCTGACCTCTACCCCTACTAGACTGGATCTGGAGGCAGGGTAGACGGGAAATTATAGCCTCAGTGGGCTGAATTTCAGCAGAGTGCATGCAGGGGTAGATTAATTCTTTTTTGTATTGGCAGCCTCCACCAATGGAAGTATCTAAGTCAATCCAACTCTCCCATTCCACTGATAGGGCTGTAGAGGCTCACACATCCTGGATTCTGCAACAAGATAGAGCAAAATGGAGATTCAAGACTGTCAGGGCTTCCCATTCTCTCAAACCAAGAGCAAAGAGGGTGGAAAGCAGATCAAATCCGCCATGTCCCATCTGAGTTTTTGACTGAGTTTTTCACTTGGCTGCTGGGTATGTATAAATAGCGTCCTTGGAAAAGAAGAGAAGAGATCTGGGCCTCAAAGCAAGGGTAGTAAATTGTAGAGACTAGAGGCCCTAGAATTGGAATTTCCTGAGTTGGTAGGATCCTTCAAAAAGACCCAGTTTTAGCCAGGTGTGGTGGCACAAGCCTTTAGTCCCAGCACTCAGGAGGCAGAGGTAGGAGGATCCCTGTGAGTTTGAGGCTACACTGAGACTACATAGTGAATTCCAGGTCAGCCTAGGCTAGAGAGAGATCCTATCTCAAAAAAAAAAAAGAAAACCTGCCAAAAAGTAAAAATAAACAATAAAAAAGACCTAGTCTTGTGAGTAGCTTCTTACATGGATCCAGACAAACACTTACAGAGGGTTGCTGGACTTAATGTCTTATCTGGTAATATACCTCAAGTTTACACATTACTACATGGAGTGATTCTCTACACACACACACACACACACACACACACACAGAGGCAGGCAGGACTCCACTCAGATACTCCGCACTGCTCAGCACATCCTGACTCCAGTCCAGCTCAGCTCTACTAGTTTCTCAATAGATGGAGAGAAAAACAGTGTTGGCATCATCTACCTCATTTCATCTGCTAAATGTCTTCAAACCTGGCAAACTGGCAACTAGCTTTCTGTTTACCAGTGCTCTCTTGATTCCCCAGGCTCTAGCCCCGTACCCAATTTCAGGGTGGGACTGATTGAGGCATTTGCTGTCCAGGTCCCTTCCAACCCCCATTTATTGCTCCAAGTAAGACATGGCCAGCTGCTGCCACTAGCCCCAGCCACTCCCTGCCGCACGTCCCCTGGACGGAGACTCAAAGTTGAGAAGAGCAGTTGCTGTAGGGCAGGGGTGGGCCCCACATTAAAGAATCATCTAAGCTCCATACAATTTAACAGAAATGGAAATGGAGGGCCAGGCCAACATGTTACTTGCCAAGCTTTTGAGGGACCCTATTTTGAAGTGCTGTCAGGGCAACCAGTCCCAGGACTCATCTACTTATCCCAAGTAACTGCTTCTCTGACAGGGCTTTTCTCTTTACCTAAGAGGATGTTTCTTTTAGTCTCTCAACCCATCCAAGGCTCTGGGCCAGTGTGTTTTAAACAGTGCCAAGGGTAGGGGGACTAGAGGCTGGGAGAAAGGAGACCCCAGAATTTAAATTTGGTTTTCTTTGATTCTGCGGTGGCCCTGGCCTTCCCTGCCTTTGGACTTAACTTTTCAGCATCTTTCTGCTGTACCTATGCCCAACCTGAGTCTGTTGCATCTACAGCAAAAGCCTGAACACTTCCCAGAAATCTGATATGGGGCACTTGTGTCTACAGCAACACCTAAGGAGCCTGCCTTGGTTTCAGAGTTTCTGGTCGTATCCAGCCTCCTCTAGCTGCCCCACTGCCCAGTGTCCTCCTTCCAGCCACATAAAACAATTAGAAGGAAGCACTGGGGGAAGAGGCATGCCTACTCAGGGTCTTCCATTCTAAAACAGTTTTAGGGGCTGGAGAGATAGCTCAGTGTTTAAGGCACTTCCCTAAAATGGCTTTATAATCCTGGGAGAAGTTATGGAAGTTACGTGTTTATTGAGACGTATATATCGCTACCAGTTCCTTCTTATGGCCTCTACCCAGAGGCCGTTCTGAGGACCCGGGATCTGGAAGGGGAGAGCCCTCTGGCGATTCTGTGGATATAATTAAGTCAGCAGTGAAAACTTGTGAAGAGTGGAGTTGCTGGCGGAGGAGTTGGTCCCAAGTCTCCAGTGGAATAGTTGCATGTGGTTTTCAGACTTAGAGCTCATAGTGCGCCCAAGCCTGCTTTCTGGCACAGAGGGCCTGCTAAAGGATGTCTGAGCTGAACACCACATACTTAGACTTCTCAAATTTTATTCATCAAACTGGCCAGCTTGGAGAAAGCTGGGAGGTGGGTGCTAGCCTCCTCACCACAGGCCTGACAACACCCCACCCAGATCTAAGTCAGCTTTATTGTGTTGGGCTGTTGTAGGTGAAGATTCCAGATCCTGTTACTGACCCCCACACCCAGAGGTGGGTTTAATGCAGCTGTGGCAGGAGAGCCCTAGAGCCCTAGTGTGTGCACAGTGATCCTCTCAGCCCATCTGCCCATCCCCAGCCAGGGATCTGAAGCCCACAGCTCAGCCTGGCAAAGTTCTGGAGAGGGTATGAATTTCCCTCTTCTCCTTCCACTATGCCTCTGACTGCATGGTAAGGGGCTTGCCAGAGCATGGGTGGCCCTCTCTGTGGGGGCTGGGGCCAGAGCCAGCTGATTCTGTAGATTCAGATTCGTAGGAAAGGGGTTTGGTTTTGAGTAGGGGGCAAAACTGCGGTACTCCCAACCACCAGGAGGCTCGGACTTCTCAGATCCCCAGAGATTGCGGGTGACCCCATGTGCTAGAGAACTGGCAAGGGGCAGCAAGTCCAGAGCGCTGCAGCAGGAGCCCAGGTCTATATACACCCTGGTGAATTTGCTGGTGGCGGGTGGAGTCTTTCTATCTATACTTATCTGTGTACATCACCCTTCTGGGCTATGGCGGACCTGGGTACCAGGGTCCCCGGTCGTCCCCTACCCATCTCACATCCCTGTGCCTACAAACCTTCCTGCAGAGTCCGAGCAGCTGAGACCTCCCTGGAACCCCAAACCTGCTCCTGGCTGGGAAGGATAGTGTGTGTCTGTCTAGGGAGTGGGTGACTGCCTGGGAGAGGAGGGTGGAGTGCTGAAAGCAGTGCTTGCTTCAGAGGGACCTGGAAGGTTGGGTGATGGCACAACCTCCTTGGTAGCTACTGGATCGAGGCACTTCGGAAATGGGATGTGCTTCCCAAGCCCACAGTTAGGAATGGGCAGGAAGGAGGGTGCCTAGCCTCAGAGATCTAGTTCCCTATGCCCGGCAAGTGTTGTGTGTCCTATTGAATCTCTCTTTATCCGATGTGGCTGGGGAACGGATAGGTCGCTGCATGAACGGGGTTGGGGTGTCTAATGGATGTACACATGCAGAGAAGCAGAAACCTTGAGAAAGTGGGGACTGCAGTGGGAGCCAGGGCCTAGTGGTGCAGACTCCAGGGATGCATTCCAGGGAAACAGTGACCCCTGGAGGAGACTTGCGTCCTCGCAGAGCCGGGACTGCCACATAAGGTTAAGAGAACGTGCATTGCCCACCTTCCAAATTACCCCATCCCATCCCTTTGGCAGTCATCCCAGCATCCAGATCTGCCAGACCCCACTCCTTGCTTATATTGGCCTCCTTCTACAACCCATACCGCATTTCAGGTCCCTCTGAATCCTGCCTACCTCCTCCTCCTGAAAGAAGTCTTCAGCCCTGTCTCCCTGTTCCTGCTCTGAGCTGGTCAGACCATGACGCCCTGGACCCTAGACTCCAGCACTCCTCACCGCTGTGCTGTCTGTCTGCTTCCTGCCTCAGCCTTCTCCAGAGACCGCGGGAGACCACCCTACCCGCTTCTCCAGTCATTCAAACTGTGCTCTTGCCCTCTTCTTCCTCCTCCTGGGTAAAGACTAAAATTCCAAACTGGGTGGCAGGGTTTTCTTTTCTTTCTTTCTTTCTTTCTTTTTTTTTTTAATTCTCAATATTCTTATTACAAGAAAATATATACTTATTAAAGAAAAAAAGGTAATGCAAAAATATAACTGCCTATACTCCCAAGAATTATATAATGCTTCAGGAGTGAAGGAAACTTCATGAGAGTTTCTCATCTCTCCATGATGAAGCTTTAAAATATTTAAGAGAATGAAATGGGGAATGACTGGGTGTGCTAGAGCCTCCTGACATTACAAACTGACATTGCATCTGGATACTGGGGAATCATACCCATGCCCACACGGTGAGGCTTTGCAAGCAAGGGCCTTTTATCACTGAGCCAGCTCTCCAGACCCATGATGAAACTTTAAAAGCACATAGGGCCCTCTATCCACAATGAATTTAAACCCAGTTTCTGTGCACTGGGTCCTTGACTAAAAATTACCTGTGGGCCTGTGACTTGTGCTAATGTTCATTACCTCAGCATTTTAGTGGGTCCTGCCCTAAGTGGTCCATCATAGGATATGTCATGCTCATTTATCTCATAGGGAAATTGAAATGTAGACAGGGATTAGTTGCCTGATGTCACACAGCAGATTGGTAGTAGAGTGGAATTGGACTCTGGTGATGTGGTTTCCCAGCTCAGGGTCCTCCTTCATCGCATCTTGGAAAGCAAGTAATGTGGGGTGGGGGGGGGGATCGTTCTAAGGGAGATCTTGATGGGAAAGCTTTCACATTGGAATAAAGGAAATTATAAGGGAACTGGAGAGGGAGAATCAGCACTCCAGGGTGGGAACTATAAAGAAAGCAGGAAAGGTATGATTTTGCTGGGAGGTCAGACTGTTCCCTCCCTTTCCCCAGCCTCAGCTCAGATAAAGCTACTTTGGAGGGCTCTAAAGTTCCAGACTTGGCGGAATGTCTTATGTAAGCAGATGGGTGGGTCTGGAGGCTGGGAGCAGTCTCAACTCAGGCAAATACTGCCGTCCAACCACTAGCTAGCCCTGCTTTCCAAGAAAGGGAGGGGCTGAGATCTTCCCTGCTAACACACATTTAAGTAGACCCCAGGTCTACAGGAGGCCTCCTGGTGTAGAAAAGGAAATGTGATCTGCAGGTGACTAGCTCGAGGTCCTAGGGATATCTGTCCATCAGCCTGAAGCAACCTGATACTGCTGACTTCTCCCATCTCACTCCCAGCCCTTCCCCTCCACTCAGCCTGATTTACTCTTGCCTGTTCACTTTCTGCCTGGCTCGCTCCTCCTGGTCTTCTTTGATCCATTTCAAAAGTTAGGTTTTTTAAAAAATGTGTATTTATCTAATGGAGAGGAGGGGGGGAGGGAGGCAAATCACATCCCCTGCCAGGCTGAGCCCTGTCAAAACCTTCCAATGGCCCCCATTGGTTGAAAGGCAAAAGTCATTTTCCATGGTATGTGAAGCTGAACATGCATATAAATGTGGGGTATTGTAACTTCTTCTTAAAGGAAACCTCCCTTACTCTGGTTCATGGGGGTGTTCAATCTCTGTCTCCTTCCTACTTACCTCCAGGAGCACATAAGCAACCTAGATGGGCCAGGCATAGCATTGCCAGTGATTGGCCAGGTAGTAGGTCGCCTAAGATAAGCCATTCATTCATTCTCCATGAGTGAAAGGTGGATGCTGGGACTTGGGGTACGTAGACTATGGGATTCTGGAGTATATGCAACCTGGAACTGTAGGAAGTGAGCTTCTCCTCTTGAGTTGGAGGAAAAACATTCAGGCTTAGCTGACAAATGTCATCTTTGCTGCCAGAAAGAGACCTGTTTGACACTGAAGCGCACACACAGGGAAACATCCCGCAGTGAAGCTCAATAACAGAGCAAGTCCCTGGAACCAACTCTGTAAAACTTTTGACTTTTCAGACATGAAAGAAAAATCTCTTTTGTTAAGTGGGGGTGTACTGAGTTTCTGCTAGATGTGTTGAATTTCAACAAGAGCAGAGCCAAGGGTGAGAACCCGGGTCCTGAGAACCCCAAACTGCCTACATAGACCTATGCGTAAAGGACATACAGCTGCTGATGGATGGTGGGGGCAGTCTGTCACTCACAGGAAGTGATGGAAAAGTATCCTGTAGACACAAAGGAAAGGCCTGTGGTTGTTATGCTGAAGAATATAGTGTGGCCACAGCCTCCATGTCCAGTTCTCCACAGGGCTGACCTGAGGCAGAGACCAAAGTGAAGAGGCTCCAGAAATCTTGGATGAGACTTAGATTCTGTGGCTTTGTACAAGACAAGAGTTCCAACAGGGTGGTTCTCAGAGATGCAGGGTCTACTGTGGTGGGAGTGTGCGCATAATCACTGAGGTGGACGGAGCTGTTGCTAAGAGGAAATCCCAGAAGCACCCAGGTCCAGCAGAAAGAGATTCGGCCTTCGAGCTAGGTTCTAACTACTTTATTTCTGTGCCTCAGACAATAACCTCTCTAAGCTTCTTTTCCCTTGCTTTGAAGGTATTCAGATGTCTTGGCTTAGAATTGGAACCAAGGAAATTCCAAGTTTGCCCCTCCTCAGGGACTCAAGAGAGACCTAGTACTCTAGTAAAACAAGTTATGAGTCAGGATCTCAGCAAGGTTCCTTGCCATCTGCCCTTCACCACATGCACTGCCCATTGGTTTGCCCTGAAGCTCTGCAGGGCAGTGAGGCATGAGTCAAGAGGACTGGGTTCTGCTCCCAGCTCTGCTTCTCTCTTCTTGTGTGACCTCAGGTGAGCTGCTGCCCTTTCCAGGGTCTCAGTTTCCTCATCTGACAAGTGTGAAATACATGTTTTCAGCAATCTGGAGATAGAATTAGAACTCTTAAATACTGTGTCCTATCTAGAATTCTGAGTGTGGGCAGTTACCACTTGCAATGATGCTAACCATAGCCAAGTGTGGTGGCGCACACATTTCATTCCAGCACTTGGAAAGCAGGTAGGTGGATTGCCATGAGTTCAGGGCCCCCCTGAGACTACATAATAAATTCCAGGTTAGCCTGAGCTAGAGTATAACCCTAGTTAATCTTGAAAAAAAAAAAAAGAGAGAGAGCTAGAGAGATGGCTTAGTGATTAAGTGCTTGCCTGTGAAACCTAAGGACCCTAGTTCGAGGCTCAATTCCCCTGGACCCACATTAGCCAGATGCACAAGGGGCACATGCATCTGGAATTCATTTACAGTGGCTGGAGGCCCTGGCGTGCCCATTCTCTCTCTCTCTCTCTCTATTTGCCTCTTTCTCTCTCTGTCGCTCTCAAATAAATAAATAAAAATAAACAAAAGATTTTTTAAAAAATTAAAAAAAAGAATGCTAAGTACATCACTGCATGGGGTTGTCCTTCCCAACCCCCCTCAGAGCCTGTCAGAATAGTCTCTACCTCATCCCTCTGCTGGGTTAGCCTGAAAAATAGTGCCAACTGCTGCATAAGCTAACATCCCAGAGCTGGTCAACCCAAAAGTCTCCAAGATGCCTTGTTGGCAGCCATGAGTGGAGAGAGACCTGTCATGTGTACTCTTTCATAGGAAACTGTGTTTGGGTCCCTCTCAAAGCTGGGGCCACTCATATTTGGGGGTATTAGAGGCAATGAAGTGGGAATTTGAGACCGATCTTAGAACATGATCCTGTTATCAAAAGAGGAGGTTATAATTGGAATATGGAGAGAGCAACGTGTCAAAAAGCCCAGAGGCCCAAAAGGTGGATGTCAAAAAGCTGTTTCCTTGCACTTGTCACCCAGGCCTTGAGGCCGGAAGGGAAGAGCACAGCAGAGCACAGACCCATCTGGAATGGGGGAGGCAAGTACCTTGGCTTCTCACACATAGAGGTCAACCTACCTGGTAATGGAATCTGGTGATAGATTCTGACAAAGGCTTTAGGCAGAAGAGAAGTGGGGCTTGAGAAATTCTGACCATGGTCACCAAGTGTCCCTTTAAGAATTAAAAGGAGGGCTGGAGAGATGCCTTAGTGATTAAGTCATATGCCTGTGAAGCCTAAGGACCCAGGTTCGATTCTCCAGGACCCATGCTAGCCAGATGCACGTGGTGGCGCATGCATCTGGAGTTCATTTGCAGTGGCTGGAGACCCTGGCATGCCCATTCTCTCTCTCTTTCTCTGTCTTTCTTGGCTGTCTCTGTCTAATAAATGCATACATAAAATAAATGTTAAAAAAAGAACTAAAAGGGAATAATTACCAAAAGAGCCACTAGGAACCTAGTGTCCTAAGAAGAGGGGCATGCAAATTCACTTCTATAAATTTCTCTTGTAAATATTCCTGTGTACAGATGGTATGAAATATGTACAAGGTCTCCTTAAGGGACCAACTGGAATATGAAAGGTTAGGAACCAGAGTAAGTGCTCATCTATAAAGGGGAAGGGCTAAGCAAGTAACAATGGTCCACAAGATAGAATAGTAAGCAATGTAAAGTAAAATAAAGAGGTTTGCCATGAAGTGATCTAGAAATAGCTCTAAGATATATTGTTGAGCAAAAAAGATATGGAACAGTGTAAATATTTATGCTTCCAATTCTAGTGGGTTTTTTTTGGGACAAAACAATATGTATTTGTTTATGCAACAAAAATATCTGGAAACATAATGAAGGATGAATAATGGATTATCTTTTAGGGCAAATCGGAAACAAGAATGGAAGACTTTTATGAGATACTTTATAGTTTTAAAGCCAAGTAAATATATTACATGTGCAATAATAAATAATTTTAAAAGAAACAACTGAATCATTCCAATAAGTGAGGCTTAGTGTACAGAACATAAAATCAAATCCATGACCAGGTGCTGGGCACTTCCTTTAGTCTCCAACCTGAAAACACAGTTGGAGGCTGTGAGCCATAAAAGCAGAGGATTTAAAACCAAACTTAATGGGTGCCTGTGAGTGTCCCCTGGGGACTATTTGACAGGGAATTAGCAAGTCTGCTAGCTAGGACCCCAGATCGTTGCCCTTCTCTCCTGTTCTGCTCCCTTCTTCTGTCTTTGGCCCACTTTTGGTCTTACTTTTTTTTTTTTTTCCAGTTTTCCAGGCCAGAGATTTAGCTGGATGAAGAGGAGTTTCCACAGCAGATCTTGATCTCCAACCCCAACTAAGAGTGAGCTCCTCCAGGAAGCCTGTGTCATGGAAAGCCCCTCCCAGCTCAGAAAAACTGACTGCTGCTCAGGCTGGGGGCTGTGTTTTCGCAAGCAGGCTCCAGGTCCTTTGTGGTGTTCTCCTCAACCCCTGCAGATGACAGGCTGCCCAGGCCAAAGCCTCAGAGTACCTAGCTCTGGCTGAGGCTGCCCCATGAAGGAGACAGTGGGACAGGAAAGACAGCGACCCTATCTGGGAAGCCCCCAGTCTGGCAGGACAGAAGATCCTCACCTACCAGTTTCAGAGACCACTTCTTCCTTTCCCTTTCCTGGATGAGAGAGTAGGGTGCATTCTCCCTGTTTCTCAGAAGAGGCCCAGGTGGAAGTCAGAACAGAGGCACAATGGTGCATGATGAAGTAACCTAACATCTTGTAAAGTGTTCTGCACACTTTATCACTAGCCACAAATATTTGACTTCTCTGAGCTGGGAGAGTGTCAGGTTCATGGAGTAGAGCAGGGTCTGCCACAGTTTAGTTTAGGAGATTAGGAATAACTGTGAAAGTCAGAGGAAGGAAAGAACTGGCCTAAGTATTTGACTTAGGAATAGACCTTGGGTTTTTTGACCCTAGATCACCTCCCTTTCCTAAATTTCCCTCTTATAACATAATCAATTATTTGTACTTTGCACCTCACAACACATCCCGTCCCCCTTCCCAGTTCTTCAGTGGGGCAGTGCCAAAAGGAAGTGGAAAGATAGACATGAGGGAAGGATTCCCAGAGGAAGTAGACCCTGCAGCACTCAATATAGTATCGTGACCAATAGGTGGCGCTTTTTGCCCCCTCAAAGTTAATAGATGAAAGGAAGGTTGAAGTATAGGGGAAGAGGGAGAGGGGCAACCTGGAATGGGAAGGAAACTGAAACCTTAGTGGAGAGAAGAGGAAAGTTAAGACTGGTCACTTGACTTGGAAAGACATCTTTCAGGATCAGGTGTAGGTGTGAATGTGGGGATGGGGAGCGATTGGGATGAACCAGGGAGTGTTACTGACCCTTGCTGCTTTCCATCCAAGTTTCTACTTCCACTGGCTGCCTTCTCAGAGTGTGGCCACTTTGGAATCAGGGAGATCTTGAGTGAAATCTTGAATCATTCACTTTGCAGCCTAACATAGGTAAGCCACTTGACTTCAACTCCAGTTGGCATTCTGGGAATAAACATTTTGATGGTATATTTGTATTGCACACGTGGATTGAGCTTGCCAGTAGTTTATTAGAGGAGTGCTGCAACATCTTTCATATGTGAGATTAGACCGTATCTACACATTTATTCCTTTTTTTGGATTTCTTTTGGGAGGGGTGTTCAAGGTAGGATCTCACTCTGACTTGTTACTTACTCTGTAGTCCCAGGCTGGCCTCGAACTTCTGATCCTCTTACCTCTGCCTCCCAAGTGCTGGGATTAAAGGTGTGCATCTATTCCTTATCAAACTTTGGTAACAGTTAAATAGATCCAACTAGGATGGCTTCTATTTCTTCTGGAAAAATTTACATCACTAGAAAACCAGTTTCCTTGATGATCTGACAGATCCGCAGGTACAACAGCCCAGATGCCCTCTAGTGGGGGCAGTGGGGGACCTGTCTGTGACAGTTCTGTGCTTACAATTCTATTGAGTTGATATAGACCTTAAATCAAACCCTCCGGGTTTGTCTGCCAGCCAAATGATCAGGAGCATTTGTTGACACAGAGGACCTGGAGGATTTTAGTCAATGGCTGGTTCATTGTACAACTCTGTATGTCTACTTTTTTTCAATGTACACCATGCCACCATCCCTTTTCACCCTGATACTGGATAAAAGTAGCCTTTTAACTGGTCTCCCTGACCCCCAAGGTTTTCTTGAAAACCATCTCCATAGCATACAGCATCAAATTTTCTTCTAAACCTAAGTTTGGCTATGTCCTATAGATTTTAAAATGTACTGCTCTCAACTTAATAAATTATAAATAATCTATAACATCAACTTCCATCTAACCTAAAAGTTACTATGTAAATAATCATTTAAAATTTTCAGTTGGAGCTGGAGAAATGGCTCAGCAGTTAAAGGAGCTTACAAAGCCTAATGGCCCATGTTTAATTCGCCAGTACCCACGTAAAGCCAGATGCACAAAGTGGGCATGCATCTGAAGGTTGTTTGCAGTTGCAGAAGGCCCTGGTGTTCCCATACTTAGTCTCTGTCCATTGCTATCTCAAATAAATAAATAAATAATTTTTTTAAAGTTTTCAATTGCTTCATTTGAAGTATAGCTCATGTAGGAATTTATTAAAATTTTTGAATGGTTTTCTCTTGCAACAATAACTTTAAATACATTTATCAAAGGATATTTATGATCACCTAGGTGAGCTCCTTAGAACAGAAACCTGATAGTTGAAGTCTTCATTTGCAGTTATTATCAAGTAGTGCTATTTTAACTTTGAAATGAGTAAAAATAATGTAAAAACTATAAATAATTGCTGCATTTAGGCCCATTGGTTGTATGATCTCCTACATAAAAAAACGGTTCCATCTGTTCAAAAGAAAAGTGTGGCAGGTGAATTTAGTCACCACATATGACTTAAGGCATGGCAAACCCAAGTTCTGACCTATAGGGACTTAGAATCCTGCAGGGTAGCTTTGGGCTCAGAATGGCACTCAGCTGGCTGAGGGCCTCTGGATCCAGCTCAAAAAAGAAGCCAACACCATACTCGTGTGCAAGAGATTTAGATGGGAAAGTCAAGTGATTTAGTTTCAGCAAAACAATATCACCTTTTGCATTTGATTAATGCTATGAATGTGAATTTTTATTTTGTTGCTGTTTGGATTTCGTTGGTATAGAATTTTGTTTACCACTTACACAAGAAATACAACCCTAAGGGATTTATACTTGCCTGTAACTAGTGACATTATAATAAAATGTTAAAATCAAGCTGGGTATAGTGGCACATGCCTTTAAACCCAGCACTGAGAGGCAGAGGTAGAAGGATCCCTGTGAGTTCAAAGGCTAGCCTGAGACTACAATGTGAGTTCCAGGTCAGCCTGGGTTACAGTGAGACCATACTTCAGGGAAAATAAATTAAATCAAGATCAAAAGCTCATGGATTTTTTTTTATTATTCAAAAGTAAGCCACCTAGCATTTTGGAGGCAGAGGTAGGAGGATCTCTATGAGTTCAAGGCCACCCTGAGACTACATAGTGAATTCCAGGTCAGCCTGGGCTAGTGCAAGACCCTACCTTGAAAAACCAAAAAAAAAAAAAAAAAAAAAAAGAAGAAGAATCTATATTAACCTCCTATATCCTATAAAATTCTCCCTCTGTCCTCATCCTTTTAGGATATTCCAGAGAGGTACTTTATGTAAGCTTAAACTACCCAGTCAAAACGGTGGAAGGCCCTCCCTGTTGCTCACTTTTCCTTCCCAGGTAATTGCCTGCTTTCCCAGTTATCCTGCAAGCTCTGAAGGTGGTCTAAAAGAGCTTCTCTGTGGTCAGGATTGCCAGCGTCCTTGCCAAAGGTGTCACTTCCTCATATTCAGTTTTCCATATGCCAGGATGATGTTGGCTTCTTTCCTGAGCCAGTTCAGAGGCCCTCGAACCAGCTCAACACCATCTGGAGCCTTGTCCCACATCCTGTCCCAGTGCTTCTCCTCTTCAGCTCTTCTCCTAGAAGGAATTCTCAGTGGTAACACTGCTTTCATTTTCCTGTCCCAACACCCACTAGAATCCTGAATTAGCTTCCCTAGCCATTGTCCCCTTCCTTAGTTCATAGTAAACTGAGGAAGGACTTCCTATTCTCCAATTCCCTGAGCCTCCTCCCCAGAAAAGTCTACAAAAACACAGCTTTGTCTCGGCTATTTCACTGTCAAATGCATTTTTAGCTTCTCATGTTGAACCAATCACCTTAATTTCAACTGTGTACTTTCCAAAACAATTTACCCCTACTGGAACAAGAGAATAAACAAAGAAAAGGAAGATATGGAATCCAGGAAGCAGAAGCTATAACACAGGACAGATGAAGGGAGTTTCCAGGATAACAGTAAAGAGAAATTCCAGGTGGACATCTGTGCAGCAGCCCTGGAGAGCCTCAGTCCAGACTAGACTGAAAGAGGGATCTGGGTGAGAAGCCCCCAGGAAGACAAACCCACAACAAAAGCTAGGATGAATTTCCTTATACACTGGACCTCATTAAATTTGTACCACAGTGCTATCAAAAGGTGTGGGAAGATTCAGGCATAGGTACAAAGGCAGCTCAGCAAAAGAAAAACAAACAAAAAACTCCAAAGACATTATTAAGTCCAGGAAAGCCCAAAAGTTGTATACACAAAAAGATATAATCCCAGCATGAGTAGTTCTCAGAGAGCAAAATGTATATAGCAATAATGTGCTAAAGACTGATTTAGCCAAAAGTTAGTGTTTGGGTGGGAATGGAGGAGATGGAGATTTTAGAGGCAAATAATCATTTATCATAATAGAAAGCTGTCCATTAGAGCTGGTGATGTGGTTTCAATGGTGGAACACTTTACTGGCATGTCCAAGGCCCTGGGTTTGATCCCCAGCACCACAATAAGAAAAAGTTAAATCATTATAACTTCAAGAGAAAAATATGTAAACATGGAAATATATTCCAAAAGAAATACATATGAATTTAAACAGTTGTTTAGAAGGGAAAATGTAGGGTCCTTAAGAATAGCACAGGGCTCAATGGTTAAGGTGCTTGCCTGCAAAAACAAAGGACCAATGTTTGATTCCCCAGTACCCACATAAGCCAGGTGCACAAGGTGGTGCATGCATCTGGAGTTCACTTGCAGTGCCTAGAGGTCCTGGCATGCCCATTCTCTTTCTTTTTTTTTTTTTTTAAATTTTTTATTTTATTTATTTGAGAGCGACAGACACAGAGAGAAAGACAGATAGAGGGAGAGAGAGAGAATGGGCGCGCCAGGGCCTCCAGCCTCTGCAAACGAACTCCAGATGCGTGCGCCCCCTTGTGCATCTGACTAACGTGGGACCTGGGGAACCGAGCCTTGAACCGGGGTCCTTAGGCTTCACAGGCAAGCGCTTAAGCGCTACGCCATCTCTCCAGCCCCTCCATTCTCTTTCTTAACGCAAAGAAAGAAAAGAATAATACAATATGCCTTTTTGAGCTTTTGACTACTATTTGACTTGTTAGATTATGTGCTTATTTCAATTGGATAAAAATTAAAATTAGAGGTTGGAGGTGTAGCTCACTGGAAGAACACTTGCCTAGTAAGCACAGAGCCCTGAGTTCAGATTACAGCACCAGAAAATAACATTTAAATTAAAATTAAAGGGATAACGATGTAGCTCAGTGGCTAGTGCTTACCTGAAATGGGCAAGGCCCATGGTTCAGTCTACAATACCAATAAAATAAAATATTAAACATTTGGTGGTTTGATTTAGGTGTCCCCCATGAACTTAGGTGTTCTGAATGCAAGATTCCCAGCTGATGGAGATTTGGGAATTAATACCTCCAGGAGGCAGTGTATTGTTGGGGGCAGGCTTATGGGTGTTATAGCCAGGTCCTGCTTGCTAGTGTTTGGCACACTCTCCTGTTCCTGTTGTCCACCTGACATTGGCCAGGGGGTGATGTCCATCCTGTGCTCATGCCATCATTTTCCCTGCCATCACTGCAACAGTAAAGTGGTACCAAGGAGTGGAACTGCTGCTAGACACCTGACTGTGTGGCTTTGGTTTTTGGAGCTGATTTTCAAGAGGAATATGGAAGGACTTGAAACCTTGGCTTAAAAGACACCTTGCAGTGTTGTAAGTACAGCTTGATGTACCACTCTGGTCAGATTTGAAAGACCTGAATGCAGTAAGAACTATGGACTGTGAGATTTGGCTTATGAGGGTGAGAAAGAGCTTTGCTTGGACTGGGCTAGCAGTTTATGTGAGAAGCTTGCTCTTATGCCTGGGTCCTGAGAAGTTGTGTAGGGTTGCTTTGTGTAGAATGAACTGGTATGAGCAGAGGGATATGGCACAGAAAAAAAAAAAATCTTTGGGTGAACTGTTACCTGTTCAGCTGCAATTGAGAGATTACAAACTTTTAAATTTCACCAGCTGGTCTGCACTGGGACAACAGGAAGGATATAGACTCTTTTGAAGGGGCCTGAGTGCTCAAGGAGTGTCCTATTCTTCAAAATCTGCTTTATTCCCCCCTGAATTAACAAATTGGCACTCTACCTGGTATTGTGGACTATAGGAAATGCAGGAAAGAGGTCATGGCCATGGGCAGTGTGAAGCAGGTTTGCTGGATGCCTGTATGGAGACCCCATGGGACCATGAGGATGAACTGTGGGTTGCAGTGGAGACCCAGTGGTGATTATGGGACCACGAGATGGCTGCCAAGGAGAGCTGCTGGCCCCAGATGAAGTTTTCCAGGACTGTGAGCAGCCTAGCTGGAGGGCCGGAATTGGAACTCCAGAGAATTGTTGCTGGTTAGAATTATTGGACTTGGAGCCTTGTCACTGGCTAGAATTGGTGAACTTGGAGTTACAGAGTTTGATGTTTGCCCTGTTTAAATCTTGTATTTGAGCTGGGTGTGATGGCACATGCCTTTAATCCCAGCACTCAGGAGGCAGAGGTAAGAGACTACAAAGTGAATTCCAGGTCAGCCTGAGCTAGAGTGAGACCCTACCTCAAAAAACAAAAAACAAAAAACAAAAACAAAAACAAAAACAAAAAAACCTTCTATTTGGTTGACTATTTCTTTGCTATGCCCAATGCCATCTTTTGCAGTATGAATGTTTATTCTGTGCCATTATCGGTTTTTTTGAGGTTATATTTTGGTATTATGGTTCAGTTAAAAGGCCTTGCATTATGGGGAGGTATGAACATCATTGGAATTGATAAAAACTATCCGGACTTTTTAAAGTTGGATGAATGCATTGCATTTTACATCATTTCTAGTTATCAGTTTATGGGGGCCTGGGGCAGTATGTGGTGGTTTTATTCAGGTGTCCCCCATGAATTTAGGTGTTCTGAATGCTAGGTTCCCAGCTGATGGAGATTTGGGAATTAACACTTCCTGGAGGCAGTGTATTGTTGGAGGCAGGTTTATGGGTATTAGAGCCAGCTCCCTCTTGCCAGTGTTTGGCACACTCTCCTGTCCCTGTTGTCCACCTGATGTTGGCCAGGGGGTGATGTCCACCTTCTGCTCATACCATCATTTTCCCCTGCCATCGTGGAGCTTCCCCTCAAGCATGTAAGCCAAAATAAACCTCTTTTTCCCACAAGCTGCTCTTGGTTGGATGATCTCTACCAGCAATGTGGACATGACTGCAACAAAACATTAAACATTTATCTTCAGATTGAAATGACTTTTACATTTCCATGAGAATAAAGGAGCATGAATCTGCTTAATATTTCTGAAGAGTGCATTCAGACCATCACCTACCCCTTAAAGGAGAAGGATCTTTTTTAACTTATTGATCATGAACTTTACTATATGAATATATTGACCATATTCCCATTGGGTTAGACTCTTATGCTTCCTCTCTCCTACCCCATTCTACTGAGGGCCCTCCTCAGTGGGATTATTAGTATTCACTGTTGGATCATGAGTGCACCAGTCACTCTTTGAAGGCGGTGGACATTGCCTCTGGATACTCTTTCCCATCGAGTGGCTCTTAAAGTCTTTCTGCCCGTTCTTCCTCAATGATCCCAGAGATGTGGAGAGCAGGTTATGAGTCTCCTTTAGTGTTGAGCTCTCTACACCTTCTGATTTTCTGCTTTGATGAGTTTTGGGTCTCCTCAGAATCTAAGGGGAAGGATAATGATGCCTTTTTTTTTTCTTTTTCTTTGAGTTAGAGTCGCTATGCAGCTGAGAATGGCCTTGAGCTTCTGATCCTCCTGCCAAGTACTGGGATCACAGATGTGCACCACCATCACCCCCGGCATTTGTGGTGCTGGGGATGGAAGCCAGAGCTTTGTGCATGCTAGGCAAGCACCAACTGAACCACATCCCCAGCCTCTTTGGTGAGGTTTTTCTTTTATTATTATTGAGGCAAGTCCAACACACTGGCCTATTTTTTTATTTTTATGAGAGAGCAAGAGCAAGAGAAAAAGAGAGAATTGGCGAGCCAGGGCCTCCAGCCACTGCAATAGATGTGTGTGCCACCTTGTGCATACATGCCACCTTGTGCACTTGCATCACCATATGCGTCCAGCATACGTAGGACCTGGAGAGTCGAACACGGGTCCTTAGGCTTCACAGACAAGCGCCTTAACTGCTAAGTCATCTCTCCAGCCCCTTGCTGAGTTTTTAATGACATAAATGGTCTTTCTTGTATTTCTGTCAGGCAGAGGCTAGTGCACAGTAAGCCCTTGATGCTGTTGAACAAAGGAGAATCAGTGAAGCATTTAAAAGTAAAAGTATTTCTGGGTTTCTAGTTCAACAGTGACCTTCCTAAAATTTTCCTGAGTGCTTCAAGACACTTGGAGCTGGGACCTGCATGGTGGCAACAGGAATGAAATTCAGAGCTCAGGAAACATTTTCTGGCTTCCAGTGCTTCTCTTCCCTGGAAATGTCTGGAATTAAGAACACATTGATCAGCAGATCTTCCTGCAGAGGCAGCAAAGTGGGCTTGTCTTATCATTGGGAGGAAACATACTTGCATTTTGACTTCAGGAGTTCTGCTTCTTAAAGAACCGTTGATTGGATTTTTCTGCTGTATGTTGGGCTTGTTGAGGACCAGTTTCTGCAACTGAAAAGTGAGGAATTTGTCTCCACCTTTCTCCTCTCAACCTACAAATCACTTTGTGGGTGGCAAACAAGAATGTCACAGTACTGTCCACTCAATCATGATTGAGAAAGTCAGTTCAGTATTAAACACTAGGGATTCATTTACTTCCTCTGTAGATCATTCCACATATATTAAACAGAGGTGTTATGAACCAAGCAAATTAGATCTGATCCTTGCTCAAGGTAGTTAATAGCAGACAGCATCTGTCCAGGGCACTTTTTACCATACCTGTTGCCCTAACTCCCCAAAGAATCTTGGGTCTTCTCGGGTCCCCTGCACCTTTCTCGCCTGTGTGGTATCACCCTCCAACACCACCCAGGAGCCCCAAACACTGGTATCTAGGACAGCAGCATCTGGCACATCCCACAAGCATAGTAATCATCCTAGGCTTGAGACACTGGTCCCCTCCTCTTTCCTCTCTCAGCTTAGGCACCCTGGAGTGGCAACTTCTGAGTCTGCTCAGTGCTGCCCTGTCCTTGGTGCTGGGCACAGTCATGAATATGCGGCCAATGCTGGCCCATTTCAGGATCCAGCAGGGCAGCTAGAACCAGGCATAGTTGATGGTGCAGTGTCCACCTCCAGAAGCTTAGAGCAGAAAGGTGCCTTCTTCGTGACTTGATCTCACTCCTTACAGCAGGGACCATTTATCTTTTAAACTAAGCCCAAGCCTGAGCCTAGTGCCTCTCCCTCAGCATACTGCGTATGCTAATCACTTGAGAATTTTTCTGAGTACAGTGGATACCTCAGTAGCTCTGAGGTGGGGCCTGAACTCCTGCATTTCTTGCATGACTCTGGGTGATGGTGCAGATCTATGCACCACACTTAATGAACACTTACTTTGTTCCTCTGAGCAGTGATGTCTGTATTAAAATCATTCTCTCCCCAATGCACTGATCTATCAACTCCATGAGGCTAGGGTTTTGTTCATCCATTCAATGATGCGTCCTTAGTACCCACAACACTGCCTGACACATTAAGTACTTGGTAAAGTGAGTCAATGGCCAGTGCTCCCTTACCCGTAGGCACTGGGAATGATCTCGAAGACCAGGCAACCTGCCACCCAAATGTGCACGCACTCCATCTCACATCTAACAGCATTTGACCAGGCCTACTATGTCCATAGCTATGGTGAATCAGTTCAGGAGCCTCTGCCTGATGACTCTGAGAGGGTTTCATGCCTGTAACATCCTATGATGCAAAGTTCACCCACTATCTTCCCCAACCACCGCACCCAAGTTACCAGCCAGCACACCAAGCCCAGAGAAAGATTTTTTGTTTTGGTTTTAATTAAAGCAGCTTTGATTAAAAAAATAATAGTAACCTGGTAAGGCATTCCATAGGGTAGGGCAGACACTGAGGCCCATCAATTCCTTTCAGTCAGGCGCCCCTGGTGCTGCTCAACTCTGCAATATCTAAAAAATTGTCCTTAGAACTGGACAGTCAAGTGTGTCTGTGTGGGAGGATAGAGGCAAAGGAAGGGTACCAGGACAAATTTACAGGGAAAATGAAGGAAGACTGTGAGGAAGTAATGAACCCAGGAGTCTGACCTCTGAGGTGCTGGCAAAACACGAGAAGTTGACTCGGAAAATTCCTTGAGGGGTGACTGGAAATGGAAGTTGCTGGAACTCATCAGGACACTTGAAGCGGCTGGCTGGAGAGAGCCCATCTAGCTCGCAGGCACGGGGCTCAGTACCGTGACGGCGCAAAGATGGGGCTCACAAGTGGAGAGAGGGAAGAAATGGTGAAGGACTCAACAGTTGGAAGGGACACTTTGCAGTTCCGGTGGTGAGATGGAGGAGTCTCCCCAGGGGTGGTGTAAGTAAAGGCGGAAGGCAGGTGGGCTCAGTGCGGGGAAGGCAGAGGCAGGGAGCTCCAAGGTGCGTCACGCAAGCCGCAGGGCGGCAGAAATGGGGTGCACTCTAGCCCTGGGACGAAGAGAGGACCCCACCTGCGCTCCTGTCCGCGGCAAAGAGGCTCACAGGTAGCGCTCGAGCCCCGGCGCGAAGCCCTGCGGTCTCAGGTACGCCTCCCCGGGGCCGAGCGGCCCGAGCGCGCCGGCAGGCCCGGCCAGCGCCAGCAGAGGCTCGGTGGGCAGTGGGCCGGGGCCGGGGCCGGGGCGCGGCGGGGGCGAGTAGAGCGGCGGCGAGGCGGCGGCGGCGCAGGGCGCGAAGGCGGCGGCGTCGGGCGCGGCGCAGCAGGGCGGCTCGGGCGCGCCGGGCCCCGCCAGCTCGGGCTGCAGGCTCGCCAGGCCGTCGACGCGGAAGAGGCGCGCGGGCGGCGCGGGGCCGGGCGCGGGGGGCGGCGCGAGCAGCGCGGGGCCGGGCGCGTAGGGCGCGTAGGGGAAGGGCGGCGGCGGCGGCGGCGCGGGCAGCTCGGAGCGCTTGAAGCGCTTGCGGCGCCGCAGGAAGCTGCCGTTGTCGAACATGTCGGCGGCCGCGGGGTCCAGCGTCCAGTAGTTGCCCTTGCCCGGGTTGCCCGGCTCGCGCGGCACCTTGACGAAGCAGTCGTTGAGCGTGAGGTTGTGGCGGATGCTGTTCTGCCACTTGCGCGGGCTGTCGCGGTAGAAGGCGAAGCGCTCGGTGATGAAGCGGTAGATGGCGGCCAGCGTGAGGCGGCGGCCCGGGGCGTGCGCCAGCGCCATGGCGATGAGCGCGATGTACGAGTAGGGGGGCTTCCCGCGCTGCAGGGGCCGCCGCCGCCGCCGCCCCGGGCCCGGCGCGGGCACCGGCTCCGCCTCCCCGCCGCCCGCCGCCGCCGCCTCGGGCTCCCGCCCGGGCTCGGTTCCCGCGAGCGGCGGCCCCGACGGCGCCACCAAGGGCAGGGCGGGAAAGCCCGGGAAAGCGGCTGGCGCGTCCATGTCGCTGTGGTTGGGGGAGAGCAGGGGCCCGGGCCGCCTTATATGGACAGACCCCTGCGCATAGCTCCGGGGCAGAGGGCTCGGACCTTCCCTCTAATTTGCTTTCCCAGCCCCCTTCCCCTCCCTTGGTCTTGTCCCTTCGGGTCAGTTTTTCCCAGGCCCGCCTCAGCCTTTCTCATCTCCACTGGGTCAGTCAGGGGCCCTGGACTCATCCCAAGGTATCTGAACACCCCCTTCCTTTTCTACCCCACCCCCTCCCCGTTGGGTCAACCCCAGTCACAAATCCACCCATTCAGCGCCCTCCTGGCCTTCCCTCGCCCCCCCCCCAATTTTGCACTTCCCAATAGTCAGATCCCTTGCTGGGAAAGAGGAAGGTGAGAGGGAGAGACCATATTGCTAGTTATCAGGCAGAGGGGTGGCAGGCTACCTATGGACAGTAGGGATGGTGGAGAAAGGCAGAACAGCGCCAGGCTGCCTTTGTCTCAGGTGAAGATGCTTGGAGACCCCTACCTCCTCTCTCTGCTGCCTCCCTTTGATCCCTCTCCAGCCTTGCCTCCCACCCTCCAAGTCTTGTGAGCCTTCTCTGACAACAACAAAATGAGGCCAGCAGGGTCTAGCTCAGTCAGTAAAGGGCTTGCATTGCAAATATGAAGACCTGTGTTCGGATTCCCAACACCCACAGTAATAAAGTGGGAAGGTTCACTGAGAGACTCCTTAGAAAACGGGAAAAGCAACTGAAGAAGACACTGACGTTGACCTCAGGACTCTATATGCATGTAGGGACACATGAAAACATGCACTAAAATAAAAGAAACCAAAATGGTAAAACGTGAACCACTTGATTTAAATCAACCGCCCCCAAACACCCTTCAAGTGCTTCCACAGAGGGAAGGGCTCAGATCTGCTTTCTCATCCAGACACTACACTCTCCTTGAGGTTAGGGAAATGGGAAGTTTTTGTTAAAATATCATCCTCCACCACCATGTAGAGGAAACCAGAGTGAAGGAGACTTAAAACAGACAGACAAGATCAAAGATGGTGGAACCTGGCTGGGAACAGAGACAAGTGAAGAGCAGGCCGCCTACTATGCTGCATTTAAGAAGCACTCACTTGGGCTGGAGGGATGGTTTGGCAGTTATGCGCTTGCCCATGAAGCCTAAGGACCTGGGTTCCAGACTCCATTCTCCAGGACCCACGTTAGCCAGATGCACAAGGGGGCGCACTGGTCTGGAGTTCGTTTGCAGTGGCTGGAGGCTCTGGTGCACCCATTCTCTATCTGCGTCTTTCTCTGTCTGTCGCTGTCAAAAAAAAAAGAAGCACTCACTCTCAGAGGCTTCCAAGTGCAGCCATTCCCTGAGAGCTAGGCCCTTCTGCAATTTGGGGTCTCACCCCACCTAAGCCTAGCTTAGATGGAGTATCCCTTAACCACCAGATAACCAAAGCTAGCTTCATCTGCCTGGTGGCCTAGAGTGTCAAAATCCAAACCCAAACCTGGAGCCTCCGCTGATAGCATCACCATTACTGAGCACTTTGTATTTGGTAAACACTTCACATTATTCCATTGAAGATTGAGCATGGCTAGAAGATGTTATTTATTCCCATCTCATTCTTCACAGAAAAAGAAATACAGGGGCTGGATAGATGGCTTAGCAGTTAAGCGCTTGCCTGTGAAGCCTAGGGACCCCGGTTCGAGGCTTGATTCCCCAGGACCTACGTTAGCCAGATGCACAAGGGGGCGCATGCGTCTGGAGTTCGTTTGCAGTGGTTGGAGGCCCTGGCGAGCCCATTCGCTCTCTCTCTCTCTCCCTTTTTCTTTCTCTGTCACTCTAAACTAAATAAATAAAAATGAACAAAATTTAAAAAAAAAAAGAAATAGGGAATGGGTCGGGCTTGTAAGACACAGACTCCAGGTTTGTGCACATCACTTTATACATGGTCAGGGCTGTCCCCACATCAGGTGCAGCAGGTTCCCTGTGGTAAGTCTCTTGGCAAACCCAGCCCCGGGCTCACTTGGCACAGGCCATGGGGCAGTGGGAAGTGGGAGCAGTAGCCCTTCTTGCAGATGCATCTGCACTCTCCATGCCTGTAGGACCCAGCCGTGGCACAAGATGAGTTGGGATACATGGTGAGTCGAAGCACAAAGATACACAAGGTCTTAGAGGAACTATGGCCTCCCTCCTTTCCCCCCCCCCCTTTTCTCTCTCTTTCTATTTTTGAGGCAAAACCTCACTTTAACCCAGGATGACCTAGAACTTGCTCTTTAGTCCAGTCTAGCCTCAGGCTCACAGTAATCTTCCTATCTCAGCCTCTGAACTGCTGGATGATTTAGAAAAATATCACTGACACATTCCTTCATCTCCATTTTGGCTGCTGGAATCACTTCCTGGCCTTTCTTCTGACCTTCTCTGGTCAGCAGATCCAGGTGCTTATTGGACATCACTGCCCAGGATGTCTCAAGGGATCTCAAACACAGATGTCCTAAATGAACTGTTCCCCTCCACCCCAGCCTGCTCTCCTCACAGTATTCCAGAACTTAGTAAGTAGATGCTTCCTTCTCCCAGTGTAGTCCCTACATCTAGGCCATTTTCAAGTTCTGTTAATGCCTTATGGATCCCAAATCCAACCCTTCTTCAGTTCTGGTCTCAGTTCAGCCTGCATCGTTCACCGTGCACTTTTGGCCAGGCCTTTTGCCAATGCTCAGAGCAAGACAGAGCTGAGAATCACAATCTGAGAGAGAGATGGACAGTGACCAGCTGGGGCTGGGGTGGGCGGAAGCACAGAAGAAGGTGGCGCTTGCAAATCTAGAGGCCTGAAACAGCAAAGAATTGAAGGTGTATGTGGAACAGGCCCTCCCTGTCTCTACATTGGATTCTGTTGCCTCAGGTCTTCCCAAACATAAGACAGTGCAGGCACACTGGACAGTCCACAGAGAGGAGGGGCCCAACAAGAAACTGCAGCAGCAAGGAGTGGCTCCCAGGGACACGTGAGCAGTAGGCCTAATTTGAGCCTCAGTTTCCTCACTTGCCAAATGGAAGCAAAAATGTCTCCCTTCCACAGCGTAGAGGACCTGGCTCACAGTAAGAGGTACTTTTTCCTGGTGCAGTCAGGAGAGATGTTCGCAGAGCATCCTTCCAGCCAGGTGCAGCTTAGTCCCATGAGTATACTCTGGCACAGAACCAGTGCTCAGCCCCAGCCATGTCCTCTCCCACCTGCCTTGAGAATGAAGGCCCCCCCAAGAAGCCCCCCAACATAGCCTCTGTGTCACATTTCCAAGGAGGAAATTGGCTATGATTACCTTCTGTGTCAACTGCAGTTTTCTTATACTTGTGGTTTTCCAGGCCATGTGTACAGTGTATATTCAATAAAATGACCCAAGTGTGTGGATGGCTATGCAAATCCTAACAAGGGTAGGGATGAGGAGCTGGGCCAAAGGGGTGAGAACCCACACTTTTCCAGTTCTTTGTGCCTGCATGGCCCCCTCTATTTGGGCCTGCTTCCCAGAGCCCAGCAAGCTGGTGTCAGGGGGCGGCCCAAGGGCTAATCCGTGTTTTCAGCGTGGCTGGGCCCTCTTTTCACAGGCCCTGGGCCGGACGTGATGCGGCTGAGCATCCGGGCATAAGACGGCCAGTGAAGGCGGCCCCTTTCTCATGGGCCTGGATTCCAGGCAGCCCAGCGTCTGAGTGGAGCCCCTGGGGCGGGAGGAACACAGTGGCTGGGCTGGGCAGTCCTTTGTTTGACCACACTGGGTGGATATTCGGGCTGGCAGGAGGGATTAATGGCCAGGGATTGGCCCTGAGGCCGGCCTTCCCACTGCCCTTTGGAGGCCAAAGGCCCAGGTCAGGGCATACAGCGTTGATGGCTCTCAAGATAGGAATGGAAATTCCCACCCTTGTCCAAAGCTGTTTGTACTAGCCTGCAAGACCCCCAGCCCCAGCCCTAGCATTGTGGGGCACCACTAACCCAGACATAGAGTTGGAAGCAAGGAGCCAAGGGTGGTGCCAATGCTTACCAAGCACTCTGCCCAGCAGAGAGGTCTGGGGCTGAAAGTTACCCAACCCTAGAGTTGTCCCAAGGTTGTCCCTCTAGAGATCTGGAAAGAGCTATGTTAGCCCAAAGATGTCCAAGGGGCCAACCTGAGCTATTGTTAGACCCCCTGAGACCTCCCAGAATGTACCTCAAAGACCTCTAGTCTGAGCACATCCCACAGTTATTTCTAAAGCCTTCCATCACAGCATTTAGGAACACCATACCCCAAAGGCAGCCGTAGTGCCTAGGGGATTACTGTGTGACATCTTCTGGCTACACAGGGGCCTGGAGGTTTCTGCAAGGGCTTCCTCCTCTTAGTCCCCACAGGAGAGCTGCCCCAAATATGGCTCATTCCTCGGGAATTTGAGACAGACAGCTTCCTCCTGGCTGGGGCACATGAGGTTCTCTCTGGCCAGGCTGCTCCTGCACCAGGGCTGAGAGCAACAGCCTAGCAGTAGCTACAGGGCCCTGTTCCTGAAGGGCTGATCAGGCTCAGGTAGACAGGCCTGCTTGGAGCAAAAGCCCAGAGAGGGGCACAGAGATGCACTTCTTTGTGGTTCTTCACTCTTCGGGCTCTTTCACTCTACAAATCCCCAGGATGTGTGGCCAGGCTGTCTGATGCCGGTCTTCATGAGGACTCAGGTGTCTGCCTTCACTGTGCTCAGGAGGAGGCAGCCAGGCAGAGGATCCCTATATTCGGTGGTCAGAGTGTGATGTGGACAGAATGGGAATAGCAGGAACACACAAGAGGGACCTTACCCAGCCTGGCCAAGTCAGGCTTCCTAGAAGGGGTGAAGCTTCAAGTGGCCAGGCGGAGAAGAATGGAAGCTGTTCACTGTTGTGGTCCCCTGTCCCTCCATGTGTCTGTCTCCCTCACTAGATGGGTATGCACTGAGGAGTCATCCTATGTCTCACTGGTTTTCGGGCCCCTAGCACCTAGCATAGTGCCTGGAAGGGGTAGCTAGCTGAGCACTTGGAATGTCTTAGATGGCTGCAAGGATGGTAGAACCAGGCTGGGGAAGGAGTGAGCACAGAGTGCTGGAGGCAAGATCATATGTCCCATTCTGGGAAAGGCAAAATTCAGTGTTTCTCTGAGAGCATTAGAGGAGCAACCAAACATGTCGTGGTCTTAGTGAGCTGCCCACACACTCTAGGGTTGGGTAACTGTTGACTGTCATTGTTATTCCCTGTGGTGGCTGGTCTCAAGGGACTTTGTTCAGTCCAGTTTTAGCATTTCCTCCTTGCTGATCTCCCTGCCTGCCTTCTCTCTCCAGCAGGAATAACCACGCCTCATCTGTGGTCTGCCTGACCTTCAGTGGGCCCCTGCCTCTCTCAGCAGTCAGGACAGCTCAGTAGACCCCACCCCCCATACCCACTGGCACCACAGGACAGACCTGTGCATCCTGACTGCTGTGTTTGCCCCCAGTCTCCCTAGCCCACATCCTCACAACACATTTCGAGCAGAATGAAATGACTTTCAGCCCAGGACCAGGTCCTCCTCTCACTCTGAGCTAATCAAAATCAGAACAATTTGCCAACCTTAGATTCAAACACAGCTTCATCTGTTTCTTCCAAACAGCCACACACTCTCCCGGGCCCTTTAGTGCAGCAAGTTCTCTCTTTCTGAAAAATTCCACTTCCTCAGCATCAAAATATAACAAACAAATAAAAACACAATAGGGAATCTCTCATCCCAGGGCAGAGGGAAAACTGATCACTTCTGCTGGCTTTCTACCAGGAGAGATCTGCCTGGCAGATTCCCACTTCTCCTTTGAAAGGCACTTTCAGAAGATAATCATCTTATTTTCTAGAAAACATTTCCTAAGTGCACTTTCCTTTCTCCTTCTTCGAGGAATGGACCTGCTGACATCTCGGACTTGCAGGTACCCAGAAAGACTTCTGTATGTGCCCATGGCCACCTCCCTTAGCAGAAGGGGACAGGTCTGGGGTTGTGGCTGGGAAATTCATCCTCCAGCCTTGAAAGTCTGTGGGGCTACATCCTCCTCAGCAAGCCTTTAGTGAGTAATCCGCTGAGCAGCTTGTTGAATGAATGAAGAAATGAATGACCACCCATGTCTGGAAAGTCCCTATGCTTGATTTTCAGCTAGGAATCGGCCTGTTCTCATCACCTCTCTGCACAATCTTATAGCCCTGGGCTGAGACCCCCCATGCAGTCCTTGCCTTAGCAGGGTCCAGGCTGAGCTCAAGCTCAGTGGAGTTGGCTCAGCCCCGAGGGTGTAATTCCAGCCGCTCCTAAACCACACACGCAGCATCTGAAGTATGCTCCGTGTCATTGGGGCTGTCAGCGTTCTGACATTTACCTCGCCTCTGCAACCTCACAGTCTCAGTGTGCTCAGGCCTCTCTGGTTCTCATTTCCAGGGAAGTGAGGGGTGTGGTGCTGTGCACAGGCTGACTGGGTCAGAAAGGAGATTGCAGTCCAGACTGGGGAAGAGAGAGTTTGAGTCCCTCACTCATTGGCTGGGTGCTCCATGCAAGCAAGTCACCCACCAGCACAGCCCATGTTATACATAGACTCCCGGAGCCTGGTGGACCCTAAGATGATCTAGGCCAGTGACTCCCAACTTCTGGGACCCTTAGCCAAAGGCATCTGGAAGCCACATGGCGCCCAGTACTGTCTGTAAGCTGGATGCACAGTGCATCCCCCACACACCCAATACGAATGTTTCTCAGTAGGCTGTAGATGCTGCTGTAATGGATAAATATGACCACATTTAAAAGCTTTTCAGTTGTTTTTATTTTTGCCATGATTTTTAATCCATCGATGGATATTAAAAAGCACAACTGCTAGCACATGGGGTAGCTGGGAGGTCCTTTCTAAACCCTAGTTGTGCTTTGTTTTAACCTGGTGCGTGTTTGTGCATGTATGCACGTGTGCATGCCACCGCGCGGGTGTGGAGGTCAGAGGACAACTTTTCAGTTGCTCCTCACCTTCCACTTTGTTAGAGGCGTGGTCTCTATTCCTGAGCTTCCGAGGAGTTCTCCTGCCTCTGCCTCCCTTCTTGCTGGAGGTATGCTGGGATCACTGGAGCTCACCACAGCTTCTGAGTCTTTTAAAGAGGCTATTTATCTATTTGAGAGAGAGAGAGATACACATAGAAAGAGAGAGAAGAATGAATGCCCCAGGGCCTCCAGCAGCTGCAAATGAACTCCAGACACATGCACCACCTTGTGCATTTGGCTTATGTGGGTACTGGGGAATGGAACCTGGGTCCTTAGGTTTTGCAGGCAAGTGCCTTAACCACTAAGCCATCTCTCCAGCCCAGCTTCTTATATGAGGTCCCAGGATCCAAACTCAGGTAGTCAGAATTGTGCAACAAGCACCTTATCCATGAACCATCTCCCCAGGCCTAGATCCTCACTCTTAAACTACTACTGGAGCACAATATGCCATTTTCTTTTAAGAAAATATATGTGGTGTGCAGGTGCAGGGATGTGGTATGCATGTGAAAGCCAGAGGATAATCTTGGACATCATTCCCAGGAGCACTTTCCACCTCCATTGAGACAGGGTCTCTCATTGGCCTGGAGCTAACCAAGTAAGCTAGATTGACTGGCCAGGTAGCTCCAGAGACTCTCCTGTCTCCATTTCCCCAGCACTTGAATTACAGGTGCACAGCATCATGCCTGGCATTTTGCATGTGTTCTGGGGATCAAATTCAGGTCATCATGTTTGCAAAGCAAACATGTTTCCAACTGAGCTATTTTCTCAACCATATAGTACACCATCTTTATAGTTTTGGACAGTGAGGTCTAACGAGGGGATAGACCACCAAAGTTCCCAAGCAAGTCAGTGCAAAATTGAGTCCTCGGGCTTGCTCTGACCGCCAGCGCCTTCTTACGTGTACTCGGTGGACTTTATGTGGCATCTGATAGGTATCAGCTGAGCTGAGGAACCAAAGATGTAGTCCAGGTCTTCTTTCACTTGCAGGGACTGGCAGTGGGGGAGGGGAGTGACCATGAAGGAAGAGGCTGAACGTGGACTTTATCCTAATTCTAAAGAACTTGGATGGAAAAATGGTCTAAGATTCCTGTGGTACGGCAGCCTCTCATTTGCCCTGTGGAGCATGGGCTGGAAGTGTTTATCACTTAGGGTGGTTTTGGTGATGAGCAAAGCCAATGAAAGCTGTAGGGAAGTATATTTTTTCCCTAATAAGTGGGTCAGAGGTTGGATGGGGTGAGGGCTCTGGCTTGGCCTTCCCTTGGTGCTCTTGGCTGTTCCTCATGTGTGGGCCTATGTCATCTGGCTGACACAAGATAACAATAGCACCCAGATTGGCAGTACATGAGTTCCTTGTCCAGAAGAACAGAGGGTATCTCTCCTATGCTCCTTTCTTTGAAAAGAAAACCTTCCATTTCCCTATCTCCAAATATTTCCTCAACTCTCATTGCCCCAAAATGGATCACTTTCCCACTCTTAGACCAATCACAAGTGACAAAAGATAAGTGAGTGGGTAGCCCAGGACCTCCTTGTTCCTACGGCTGTGGATGGGTCACTTGCTCATGAAGCAGATTGCTGTGTGGAAGAATAGAAGGGGGAAGAAAAACCTCAACAGCGTCTGCTCCTAAGGGAGAATAGAAGAGTCTGGGAAGCCACACTGGAGTTGATTCAGCAGGGGATCATTCATGGAGCACGCAGCTCTGCCCAGTGCGAGTTGCTCTTCTGTGTCCAGCTCCCCTGCTTGTCACTAAGGTCCAGAGGCAAGGCTGAGGATGCAACCACTTGTGAACCTAGGATGAATCACAAAGAACAGCTAGAAAGCATATTTCCACAGTAGAAACCACTGGCTTCCACTTGAGAAATGTTCCAGGAGAGACCAGTAGTAACTTCACAAAACATCCTCTAGCTGGGCAACCTAGACCAAATAACCTTGACCAAGATGAGCCTTAATTTCATCTTCAGACTTGGGGAGAGGATTTTCTTCTTTTTCGGCAACATTGACTTCCCCCACCCCAAATGCCTGCATCACTTTGGAAGGTTCCCAGGCATGGAGGACAGGCAGGGAGGGATTAAGACAGGGAAAACAGGGAGAGAAGGGTGGGTAGAAAGACAAGGACTGGTGTTCAAGCCAGCCCCAACCAGCTTGTAAGAGTGGGCATCTCATCCCTGCTTTCTTTTGGTGACTTCACATTGGTAGTTTGAAATGAGCCACATGGGAGCATTTACACCACAGAAGTTGGCAAGTGCTACAAATCAGGGTGCACCCCTATCAGCCAAAGACCCAGCTACTAAATATTTACCAGCCTACCACTTGGCAAGACTCAGCCATTAAAATAATCAAGATCAGACGAGATGGATGCTTCCTTATCTGGCTTAGCGAGGGAGTCCATGAAGGCGAGGACTACACAGTGGGGCCGTTAGGGAGTAGAAGACACCACTGTCCTCTCTGTGTGACTGTCAGACTCACATTCATGTTTGGAGCTCACACCTGTGCCCAGGACAAGGTCAGAACTTCAAGTAACATCCTAGATCCTTTCTTCAGCTAGGTGAATTAGGCCTGCCCCTCCCTTTTATTGTGAGCTCTGCTATAGGACTTCATTCCCCATCTAGGAATTCATCTTGGAACTTATGCTTAATAAGGCGTGTTCAAGGACATAGGTAAAGTCAAAGCTAGTATCTCCCCACTTTTGTGGCTGATTTAATTGAACCCCAGGCCAGCAAGCTTCGCAAGTAAGTACCTTTAACGTCTAAACCATTCTCCTGCCTATGAACAGGGGGCTAAGTGTTAGGATCAATAACAGAGAGTTTGCCTAGCATGCATGAAGTCCTGGGTTTGATGCTCAGCAGTGAAAAAAGAATCCACCCTAAGGCCCTGAGCATCGGTCACCTAATTATGTTCTCGTGGCATATGCATATCACTGCACCTTTGCTAACACATCAAGTGAGAGGTTTAAAATTTATACACACGTAAATGGCAAATACCAAACAAAATGCCTGTATCTAGGGAGAGGACTGTGTGCTTATGGTACAAGAGTATGCCAGGTGCTCAGTGATTGAAACAGAAGGGTCTATTAAGCCCATGAGCTTGAACACTACCTGGGCAGCATAGTGAGACCCTATCTCAATGCTGAAACAAACAAACAAACAAACAACAAAAAAAAAAAACAAACCAGGCATAGTGGCACACACCTTTGATCCCAGAACTCCAGAGGCAGAAGTAGGAAGATCACTGTGAGTTCAAGGCCAGCCTGAAACTACAGAATGAGTTCCAGGTCAGCCTAGACTAGAGTGAAACCCTATCTCAAAAAATACAAAACAACAGCAACAAAAAAAAGAAAGTGAAACAAAGACTTTAGCTCTGTTCTGCAATGCTTGCATATTTTAAATTTAGAATCATGCTGAGTATACAACTCATTCAAAAGTGGCTTGATTCAATTTTAAAAAATATAAACAAAGTATGCAGAAATTAATTAGCTAGAAAAATGTTGAGTTCAAAAACTTTTTGCAGAGGCTGGGAAGATGGCTCAGCAGTCCAAAGCCAGCTTGCAAAACCTGTTATCCCAGGTTCAGTTCCCCAGCTACCCACATCAAGTCAGACAGGAATTCATTTTGTAGCAGCAAGAGACCCTGGCACACCCAAGCACACATGTGCAAATAAAGGAATAAAAATTGAGGGGGGCGGCTGCAGAGATGTCTTAGCAGTTAAAGGCACTTGCTTATTGTTCTATTCCCTAGCACCCATCCCTCTCAAAGTGGTAAAGTCACCTGGTATTCATTTGGCATAAATAAATTAAAATGTTTTTCTTTGCAATTTGTTTATTTACTTGAGAGAGGGAGAATGGGCATGCCAGGGCCTCCAGCCACTGCACATGAATTCCAAGTGCATGCGCCCCCTTGTGCATCTGGCTTACGTAGGTCCTGGGGAATTGAACCAGGATCCTTTGGCTTTGCAAGCAAATGCCCTAACCACTAAGCCATCTCTCCAGCCCAAAACGATTTTTTGCTGTTTTTTTAAATGAAAAAAGAAAAAACTATCCCTGGGCCTGAGAGATGTTTCAGCAGCTAAAGGTGCTTATTTGCAAAGCCTTATGGCCCTGCTTTGATTCTGTAGTACCCACATCAACCCAGATGCACAAAAGGGCACATACATCTGGAGTTCATTTATAGTGGCAGGAGACCCTGGTGCACCTATATTTAATATATTTCTGTCTGCTTCTTTCTCTCTGTCAAGTAAATAGGTAAAAATATTTTTCAAGAACTATCCTGGGGACTGGAGAGATGGCTTAATGATTAAGGCACTTGCCTGCAAAGCCTAAGGCCAAGGTTCAATTCTCCAGGTTCCATGTAAGCACATGGTGGCACATGCGTCTGAAGTTTGTTTGCAGCACCCATTCTCTCACTCTCTCTGTGTCTCTAATAAACAAATAAATAAAAACAGTAAAATAAATAAACTATCCTGGGCTGGAGAGATGGCTTATCAGTTGAGGTGCCGGCTTGTGAAGCCTAAAGAACCAGGTTTGGTTCACAAGTACCTATGTAAGCCAGATGCACATGGTACTCATGCATTTGGAATCTGTTTGAAGTGGCTAGAGACCCTGGCATGCCCATTTTCTCCCTCCCTCTTTCTCTTCTCTCTCTCTCAAATAAATAAAAGTATTTAAAAAGAAAAACTATGCCCAATTTACAGATAAGAGCGGTGGCTCACAGGCCTGCAGGATATCCAACAAGACAGTGGCTCTGGAGCCATGGCATATCCCCTGTGATTTTGCAAATTATTGTTTCCCTAAAGACTTCCCACTTGACACATGCAGAAATGGAGCCTACCCAAGTTTTGAGCCCACATCCCCTGGCCACAGGACACTTTGAGCTCTGGCTCATGGCTCTCCACCCTCTCTCACCACCCCAATATACCAACAGTCCCTACAATAGTCCTTTAAGGCAAGGATGCCCTAGACTGCCCCATCAGGACCAGACAAAGCAACCACTAGCTCTACATCTCCCTGTGGATCATACATCTCACAGAAAACTGGTCTCCAAGAAGTTGGGCTCCACTGGAGGTAGCCTGTGGAACAGTTGTGCCTCTGGAGAAGGCGTGCAGACATTAGCAGGGCCTTGGTATCTTTGTAGACAATAACTTCATGTTGTCTTGAGAATGCATTGTAAGCGCCCCTGCTCAGAATGTAATGAGAATGTTTTCTGCAAGGAGAGGCATGTTCATGCTCCTCTCAGGCCTGTTTGTGAGGCTCTTGGTGTTAGCCTTGCCTGCCTTCCTATTTTTAGATTCATCTCACAGCCCTAGGACCAGGTGCTGGATGAAGCTACAAGTGTGGCTTCCCTGACAAGGCAGAGCAGCCTGGGGGGCAAGAGTCATCCACTCCAGAGCTGTGGTCAAGATTCACTTCTTTTTGTCTGCTCTCCAAGACTTCACGAGGAGAATTCTCAAGGCTAAGAAAATGGAGTATACAGGCTGGAGAGATGGCTTAGCAGTTAAGCACTTGCCTGTGAAGCCTAAGAACCCCGGTTCAAAGCTTGATTTGCCAGGATCCACGTTAGCCAGATGCACAAGGGGTGCATGCATCTGGAGTTCATCTGCAGTGGCTGGAAGCCTTGGCACGGCCATTCTCTCTCTCTCTCTCTCACATCTATCTATCTATCTGCCTCTTTCTCTCTGTGTGTCACTCTCAAATAAATAATTTTTAAAAAATGGAGTATTGCCAGACATGGTGGCACACACCCTTAATCCTAGCACTCAGGAGGCAGAGGTAGGAGGATTTCTGTGATTTCAAGGCTACCATGAGACTACACAGTGAACTCCAGGTCAGTCTGGCCTAGTGAAACTCTACCTCAAAAAAACAAAAACATTATTCTAGCATATTATAGGTTGTATACAATTTACACATCAAACTTCTTTTCTGTTCAAAATTCCAGTAACCAGAATTTTGTCACAGACACCTGAATACACAGCATGAGGAAAATGGCACAACACAATCACAGTGCCTTCTGAGTATCAGAAAGATTAAATTATGTTGAAAATTTAAAAAAAAAGTATTTTGTATTCTTTCTTTTTCTCTTCCCCCCTAAGAAGCTTCCTGGACAAAAAATAGATAACTAGATAGATGATAGATAGATAGATAGATAGAGAGAGAGATAGAGAGATAGAGAGATAGGGAGATAGGGAGATAGATAGAGAGATAGAATAGATGATAGTAGATAAATAGATAGATTGATAGTAGATAGATGGATAGACACAAAATAGCCCAGGAAGAGTATAGACAAACTTGAAGCCTGTCTCTCTCTGATCCCTTCTTCTTTGGCCCAAGGCTGCTGCTTTATCTCATTCTCTCTTAGGCCCCTTACTAAAGTCAGTTATCTCCCCAGAATACCTTTCTTCCATCCTCTGCCCTCACTCTGATCTGAAAAACCCAGCACATGCCACCTTCTCCAAGAAATTTTCAGAAAGGGAAAAGTCTCCTGGCTTCCCAACAGCATCTGTGCTTCCCTCTGCCACAGCCATTGTCATGTGAACACTTGTTCATCTTCCTCCCATGTCTCACTGGGGATGTGAGTCATTCCTTGAGAAAGATTCCCAGTGTACAATATAGGAGCAGGGGCAGAAGACGCACAGCAAATGTTGACTAAATGTCTGATAAGCTGAAAGAATATATTGAAGAATAAAGGAAGAATACATTAATGAACAAAGTAAATGAGCATGAGCTATCAAAAGAGATAGGGTAGGGCCTCATTGCCTCACAGATATAGAAACTACAGCTCAGAAAAGGAAGGGAGGAGTGTGAGAGTTTGAATGTATGGCCCCATGGACTCAGGTGGGTTTTTGTTTATTTGTTTGTTTGTGGTTTTTCCAAGGTCTTGATCTAGCCCAGGCTGACCTGGAATTCCCTATATAGATAGACTCAGGGTGGCCTCGAACTCTTGGTGATCCTCCTACCTCTGTCTTCCAAGTGCTGGGATTAAAGGAGTATGCCACCATGCCCAATAGACTCAGGTGTTTTGTTAAAAACGGGTTTTCAGCTTCAGCCCCTACCAGGCAGACTCCTGCTACAGAGGCCGTGTCACTGGAGGCGGGTCTGAATTCCAGCCCAGAGGTATGCAGAGACATTTGAGCTCTGGCAGTGCATGCTTGCTGCTTTATGGTGTTGCTGGTTTCTCTCTCTGCTTGGATCCGTGAAAGGGAGCCAGCTTCTTCCACCATTGATGGAACTTTCCCTTGGATCTGTAAGCTGAAATAAATCCCTTCCTCCCATAAAACTGTGTTTGATTGGATGCTCATCCTGGCATTGTGAAGCTGACTACAACAGGAGGTATGAGTAGGAATCATTGCTTGCAAGTAACAGAATAGTCACTTGTGAGAAATGAGGTAGGGACACATTAGCCATGAGTCGTGCGAGGCTGTGAGTGGTCTTGGGAATGTCTGTAATGAGGCATGTGTGGGCCTGTCCTCGTCCTGCCCTCTTCACTTTCTTCAGCCTGGGACCCTGGCAGTTGGAGAATTCCCACTCCCATCCTCTGCAAACAGAGGATATTAAAGGCTGTGGCTGGTGAGGACTCTAATAGGCCAGTATGGGACCTGTTTTCTCCTGCCAAAACACTGGGGGGGGGGGTAGCAGTTCCCAGCCAAAGAGGAGCATTTCTCCCAAACATATTGGGACATAAAAGATACAACCCTTGGGGGTGACCTTTAGGGGCGAGGCAGCCATCCCTATTTAAATCCATCATAATGCCTAGCATTCTTGGTCCATTCTATACACAATTCATGAGATATTTCTATCTTCACTGTCTTACCATAACTCTGAGGTGAGTATCATTTCTCCCATTTTATAGATGAGAAAACAGAGGGTAGGGGAGGGTAAGTAATGGCTCCAAGTCTCAAGAAATTATGGAGCCCAACAGAACACTTGGTCTCCCCCACCTTTGCATACAGGTGAAGAAACTAAAGCTCCTAGAAGGTGGAAATAAGTCTGAAATCACAAAGTAGGTGGCTGTGGTGGTTTGATTCTGGTCCCCCATAAACTTAGGTGTTCTGAATGCTAGGTTCCCAGCTGATGAAGATTTGGGAATTAATGCCTCTTGGAGGAAGTATATTGTTGGAAGTGGGCTTATGGGTATTATAGCCGGTTTCCCCTTGCCAGTGTTTGGTATACTCTCCTGCTGATGTTGTTGTCCACCTGATGTTACCCAAGAGGTAATGTCCACCCTCTGCTCATGCTGTCATTTTCCCCTGCCATCACGGAGCTTCCCCTTGACTCTGTAAGCCAAAATAAACCTTTTATTTTTATTCCCTACATGCCCTTGGTCAGGTCAGCAATGTGAATCTGACTGCAACGGTGGCCCAGTGAGATTGTCTGGAATGAGAACAAGAGCATTTAGTCACATCATATTACAGGTATGTAACATGCATCTCTGTGGTATCTTCTCTTGACAGTTTCACCTCTCTTAGAACAGCCATCCATATAACTACAGAAAGAGCTACTCCCAGACAAGTACCCTGGCAGCCATGTGTGATCTTGTCCCCTACCCAAAGCTTTCTGGGCAGGAGTTGGAGCGCTTGAGTATTTGGAGATTCTTTCTACATCTCCCCATATGACCTGAAGAGTAGACAGTGCCTGTGTAAGAAGAGAAGACAATGCAGAGATAGGGGGAAGCCCAGCCCTGAGTCCTGAGGGCCTTCTCTGCAGCAGGTTCCTTTAAATCCCACTCCCCTTGTAATCGCACCCTCTCTCTTTGCTTAAACTGGCTGTATTGGGTTTCTTGTATAAAAATAATGTTCTAATATCACGTGTGGCATGGTGCCTTTCTGAAAAGGAGCTGACACACAGAATCACACAGGCACTTGAGGGGGCCAGTGCCAGCTGGAGTGACTGGGAAGGGCTCTTTGAAAGAAGCAGGACTCCTCTGTCTTGAAAAGATAAAGGGGACAAAACCAGGGAGAGAAGAGTGGGAACGGCTTCTCGGGGAACCTCTGAGGCAATGGTAGTGGTAGTGGGTGGGGAGGGGTGCTGGCCTGACGGAGCAGCATGAATATGAGCAGAGAGGAAGCAGTACAATGAATAAGAAAGACAGAGGCCCTTGATCCCCTAGGAGCTCATCCAAAGCTACCCAAGGTACAGGTGGGTACAGGGAGGTTCTGGAAGCATTGAGACCTGGGAGGTTTTCTCAGGGCTGGTAACAAACCACTTATAGGGAAAGCAATTCTGTGCTCCAGCCTCACATTGGGCAGTTAGCCATGCACCTGCACCTGCCCTCCAGGTCCCAGCTCAGTGCCTTTGTGCAATTCTGCATGCCCAGAGCACTTCTGTCTTTGCCTATCTCAAAAGCTGTGTTATCCCAGATGCCTTTTCTGTCACCCTCTGCTCATCTCACAGAGAAATCAAGGCTCGCTTGCTGTGGATCCCCTCCCAGACCTACGCCATGTCGTACCTGGAGCTCGGCTGGAAGGTGGGCTCTGACAGCAGCCCTCTGGTCAGTTCTCTTGCTCCTTACCGCTCAGTGTGGGGCTGGTCCTTGGTGGGGGGAGTTTGCTGAATGCCTCAGTGTATCTATCAATCACACCCATCATAGGAAGAAACATGAGTGCTGCCTTCTTATACACCCCACTTCCCAATTGGTAGTGAAGGATTTGAGGAGCTCTGGCTCCATCCTGCCTTCAGAATGGAGGAGTTGGGGGCTGTGATGCGTGCCTGTGAACGTATAGATAGGCATAAGGACTTCTGTGTAGGCTGTAAGTCAAGGAAGATTTTTCCACAGGCAAGCTATATACAGTGAAGCAGACAAGCATAGGGAATAGTCTAGCAACTGAAGGCACCACATGTCTTGAGTGATAAATACACCCTTTTTCTAATAATGTGCCTAGTAACATGTTGGGTACCTGGAATCCCCACCACCACCTGCATCAAGCTGCATGTATACCTTATTCAAAACAATGGAATAAGGGCTGGAGAGGTGGCTCAGCAGATAAGGCACTTGTTTTCAAAGCCCAAGGATCCATGTTCAACTCTCCAGGTCCCACATAAGCCAGATGCACAAAGTGATGCAAGTGTGGGCACAAGGTGGCACACCCACCTGGAGTTCGTTTGCAGAGGCTGGAGTCCCTGACACTCCAACTCTCTCTCTCTTGTTCTCTCTGTCATTAAAAAAAAAAAAAGGCAGTCTGTTGGGCTTGCCTCAAAAAGCAATGGAATAAGTTTCTCCTCTCCTACTGACAATTAGTTCCCCACCCATTGCTATTCAAATGTTCTTAGATAATGTTCAGGACTGGGACACAGGAGACCACCAAACATGGACTGATTTTGGGGTGCATGCACAATAAGGCCAACTATGTCCACTGAATGAACTTTTAGGGAGAATCCCCCTATTTACCATCTTATGCCTATGCATAAGTGTACAATCATATGATTAAAACCAAATGCAGTGGGCTGGAGAGATGCTTAGTGGTTAAGGCACTTGCCTGCAAAGCCTAAGGACCTAGATATGACTCCCCAGAACCCACATAAGCCAGATGTGCATGGTGGCACATGGGTCTGAAGTTCATTTACAGTACAGGAAGCCCTGGTGTACCCATATTCTCTCTCTCTCATAAATAAATAAAAAATATTACAATCAGATGCATCATGGGAAGGGATATGAGCAGTAGAGAAAGAGTTATAGCATTCAAGTGTGTTAATCAAAATAGAGAACTAGCCAGGCGTGGTGGCGCACACCTTTAATCCCAGCATTCGGGAGGCAGAGGTAGGAGAATCGCAGAGAGTCAGAGGCCACCCTAAGACTACATAGTGAATTCCAGGTCAGCCTGAGCCAACGTGAGACCCTACCTCAAAAAAAAAAAAAAGAAAAGAAAAAAGAAAAAAGAAAAGAAATAGAGACCTAAAAATAGAAAACTGAACCCTTTGGCTGCTGACCCTTCGTTTATACTTTTTAAAAACAAGCCTCCACATTGCCCCCTCCCCCCAAAGACTGCCTAGAGCATTCATGACCAGCAAATACCAGTAATCCCACAGAAGGCCCTCAGTGGAATGGGGACAAGGAACGTAAGAGTATTACCTAATGGGACTATGACCAAAATGCAATATGTTCATACAGTAAAGTTCTCAGTTAAATAAATTGAAATAAAAATAAATTTTAAAAATAAGTCCTTTTCAGCTCAAGGGACGCACTGCCCCTTTGGGCAGTATATTCAAGCTTATACTATCTCTTTGGTCCTAACAAAGTTTCCTGCTGCTTTACTTTTTATATGTGTTGTTCCCAGTTCTTTGAATAAGGCCCCAACAACCCAGAAACAGAAGTAACCAGTAACAATGGACTACCACAGGGTCCTTGCTATGTCAGCTACCCCCTGCACAAATCAGCCATTCTGCTTCTCTGCTCCCATAGGATACCAGGTACCAAGCCTGAAGGCTTCAAAGCCGTGGTGCTGGGGCACAGCTTCAATCACTCTAATCTATTAAATGATTCCTTAAGTGGCCCTGCTAGTCTCAGTGAATCTGCAGTTCTAAGTTTCAGGTGTTTAGATGCCTCCCTTGGTCCTCCTACTGTTCTCTGGGTTCTGGAGAGACAAGGTAAAAGGAGAGAGGATGTTAAAGAGCATAAGAAAGAAGAAGGGAACAACTTCTCCCAACAAGCATAGGAACTTGCTTTGTGCTGTTCAAGAAAAGGGAGCAAGTGTCCCAGCTCATGAAGAGGCATGCTCCAGGGCTCATCACATAGAGGCGGCAGAGAGGCAGAATAGCCAGTTTTTAGATGGCTGTCCTTGACATGGAATCCCACTGCCTCTAAAGGGGCTTCAGGAGTCTCCCAAGCCTCTTTGGCACCCTTCCTGTGTAAGCCTTACATCTCCTACAGACTCCAAGCCCTCACCACCTTCCACTCACCAAACAGCTCAGCAGGGCAGTGCACATGGTGCCTCTGCCCACAGACAGACCACTTTCATTTTGTTCATTTTTATTTATTTATTTGAGAGTGACCGAGAGAAAAAGAGGCAGATAGAGAGAGAGAGAATGGGCACACCAGGGCTTCCAGCCACTGCAAACAAACTCCAGACACATGTGCCCCCTTGTGCATCTGGCTAACGTGGGTCCTGGAGAATCGAGCCTCGAACCAGGGTCCTTAAGCTTCACAGGCAAGCGCTTAACTGCTAAGCCATCTCTCCAGCCCAAGGCCACTTTCATTACACCCACCACCACTGCTGAGGAATTGTCACAGGTTCTATGGGTGACTGTCCAACATCTGCTTCTACCTCAGACTCTTAACTCCCATGAGGATAGGGACTTTACCTTTTCCAGTGCTCCTTCCCTGTTGGTACCCTTATTGTTCCACAGCTAGCTTTTTTTTTTTTTTTTTTTTTTTTTAACAGGCCAGCTCCCTGGGTCCCCTCTGTCATTGGTGCTCCCTAAGGAAGGCAGAACAAATGCACCAGAAAGGTCTGGCATCCTGAAGGCCAGAGGAGACACCAACCTTGTAGGCCACTTGGATTGTCTAAGCTGAAGGATGAAGGAGAGCTCAGGGACACACAGGCTGTCCCTAGCCATGGAAGAACATAATAGCTCATGGGTTTTCCTGAGGCCAGCCAGTGCTCATCTCTTATGATGAGGACGTTCCACAACCAAGACACAGTGACACAAGGAGGTCTACACTCAGCTCAGCGGAACAATTTCCTTTTCAGAGATGTGAACCTTCCTTCCTCCACAGAGATTCCTTCCTTTCTTCCCTCCTACCCTCCTTTACTCCATTTGTTTGTCTACTTATTCACCCCAAACTATCATTTAAGTCAGCTATGATGACTCATGTCTTTATACCCAGCATGTGGGAAATGGAGACAAGAGGTCATGGTCATCTCTAGCTATATAGCAATTTTCAGGCCAGCCTGGACTGCATGAGATGTAGTCTAAAAAAAGAAAGAAGAGGGGAAAAAAGCCCACCTTTTAAATCTCTAATGTTCATTATCAGTTGGGCAGATACAATGACAGCAAGAACCTATCCTGTAGAACCTAAGTCAAATCTAGTGCCTGTCACATAGTGTCATGGTTATAGCCAGGGACAGCCTGTGTGTCCCCAACCTTTCCTCCTATCCTTTAGGAGATATTGCAAGTGGTCTCTGAGGTCGATGTCTCCTGGGACCTTCAGGATGCCAGGATTTCTTGGTGCATTTGTTTGACCTTCCTTAGGGAGCACCAATGACAGAAGGAACCTAGGGAGCCACCTGCAGGGAAACATTTCTAACAACGTATGAGTGGGTCAGAGAGGTAGGCACTCGGCAGGGAGAGTCCTGTGTTCAGGGAGCCAAGGAGCAGCCAAGCCAAGAACTCCTTGCCTTAATTTGTTGCCTCTAAATTCCTCCCAGAAATGAGGCATGTCAATCTTCAGACTCTGGGTTTTATGAGGCAATTATGGAGATTACTATAAATCTCCTGTGTGTTGTTTTCAAAGAGGCAATTAAATGGAGGAACCAGGCACCATTTTCGTTTCTCATTAAGTGATTAGGGTTTGTTTGGCAAATCCCCACACCAATGGCCACAGGCAAGATCTGCTGGACTTGGCTTGGGCAATTCAGAGCCTGCACACATGCTGAGACCCTGCCCTTTCCTTCTGTCCTGGGCTGTGGGCCTGAAGGAACTGGAAGAAGTCCTCTCCTCGTGCAGATGAGGGAATGGAGGCACCAAATGGAAACGCACTTGCCAGTATACACTGCAATGGAGCCAGCTTTGGCCTCTCAGACTACTTCCTCTTAAATTATTTCTCTCATGTTCCTGTCACAGCAGTGAAGTCCAAGTTAACACAGAATAGTAAGACGGAAGACTCGTAACTCTGGTTATCCATCAGCTACTGCACTGGCCCTGAACACACCCTTCTGGATTTCTTTATAAGTAAAGGAATAATGTCCTGGAGAGTCAAGCCATTGCGAGTTGGGTTTTCTGTAACAGTTTAGAGTAAAGACCTAACGGAATCAGAGAAGACTTCCCAAAAGAGGAGAGCCTTAAAATGGATCTTCCAAGACCATCGCACATTTCTACACCTTTGCATCAGGAGCAACTTGGTACGAATTATATTTCAAAAATTACTGGTAGCCACATGCCTCTGAGCAAGGTCGCCTCCCTGAGCCCCATGCCCCTCATGTGTGGTTTTATGCTGAGTTATGTATACTTGTGATGAGTGAGAGTCTAGTACAGGGCTTGTAATAAATGAGCTGAAATTTACTTATTGTTATTTAAAATAATGATGTTAAATGGGATGAGGGACAGGAAGCCACATTGTCCCATGTGGCTCCTGTGGTCATGCTGGAACCAGTAAGGGGAAGCGTTAAGAAAATACTCTGTGAAGGACACGTGTGCATCTCTGTACCTAGTTCCCATCCCTGAGGCACAAGCTGGGCTGGGAGACCCATGAGGGAGGCTATGGAAGGACTTTTCAGGAGACACTGGCTGTCCATCATAATGCAGTGATTGGGAAGAAGTGGGAAGGAGCCTGTATTTGAGACTGGTTGGAGCCCTAAGAAATTAGTTTAGAATACCACATGCCAAAATTTGAAGACACCAAAACTGCCTCTTAGAAGCCACCCTGGGGTTGGAGACAGGGGAGCTTTACTCTGCAAATAGAGGGACCAACTCATCCTGTGTGCCTAGATCTTTCCAGGCTCAGGAAACCCTCAGTCCTGCCGGGGCAAATGAGGCCAGTGGGCAGATCCTGCCTGCAGGGGACACCCAAGCAGAGGCACCCACGACATGGGGAAGGCTGGTATCCCAGCCTTGGGGGTCTGAGCTAACCCAGTGGGTCTGCCCATGGAGACCTGAGATGCAGAGCCACCTCCAGGCTGACCAGGCTTTATGGCCCCACAGGGCAGGGTCAGTACCAGCTCCTCAATGGCTGCAGGCTGCATGGCTAGTGTGAGCAGAGAGAATCCATCGCCTTCAGTCAGCCACCAGCCATCACCACTAGTGAGGAAGAGAGTCTCACGCCTGAGTCTCATCTTCCCCAAACTAAGCCTAGCACTAAAATCCTGTCATCCACTTGTTAGGTATGAATATGTCAGGATCTTGTTCCAGAAGCATTCAGCTGGTGGCAGCCTCAGGGTGTGGTATTTTCCGGAGAGGAGAGGTGCTTGGGCTTAGAGAACAAGCTTGGGAACCCAGAGTGACATCCTGAGGACCCAAGCATGCTGATGAGGAGGATTTGGGCCCATGGCTCACTGAGTGTAATAAACAGGCTGCTGGCTTTATCCCTTTTTCTCTTGAGGGTTTTCCAAAGTGACTTAGGACTAAGAAAGATCTAAGGAAACCTTAGTAGACAAGTTATTCTGACAGATTTCAGGACCGTAAGAAGCAGATGGAGTATCAGTACGTAATGCAGGAGTTTTCAGGGCGGCACTGTCTGTCTGAGCAGTGCAGAGACGTGTAGCCAAAGGGGAGGGCATCTGCACCCCAGCAAAGCCAGCAAGCCTCGGGGCCTCCCAGCAGCGAACATTCTGCCCTGGGCCGTCCCCCCTCTGCATGGAGCACCAAGTGACCTGGCATCCGCTCTCTGGGCGGGAGAGCAGTGGACTTCTGAGGCACTCAAACATCGCTAGGAGACCATCCATGCTCTGCCCTGGAGGGCACTAGGGGAGGAAGTCTAGGCAATGAGTGCACAGTCCCCCAGGCAGACCAGCGTGTCTTTTAGTTCTTCACACCTGAGTAGGAATGGACAGGATTACCACATGTTTGAGGAAAGCCTCCAAGCTCAGATAAGATAAAAATATAAAATGACCTTAGCCGGGTGTGGTGGCACACACCTTTAATCCCAGCACTCAGGAGGCAGAGGTAAAAGGATTACCATGAGTTCGAAGCCACCCTGAGACTACATAGTGAATTCCAGGTCAGCCTGAGGTAGAGTGAGACCCTACCTCGAAAAACCAAACATATATATATATTGACCTCAGGAAACAGAAATAATACAAGAGCAGAAAAAAACTAAAAATACATTTTACATTTTACTAATATCTTACAGACATTCAGTGAGGTACTTACTGTATCCATCAAATGAAATTGGATGGTGTGCAGGAACAAGACAAAGATAGCCAATGAACACTTAAAATATATATATTACATTTTAAACTATAACAGAATGGGGCTGGAGAGATGGCTTAGTGGTTAAGGCACTTGCCTGTAAAACCTAACTACCTGAGTTTGATTCCCCAGTACCCACATAAAGCTAGATGCACAAGTGGCACATGCATCTGGAATGCATTTGCAGTGTCTGGAGGTCCCGGTATACCCATACTTTGTCTCTCTCTCTCTGTCTCTCTCTCTCTCTTTGTCTTGTCTGTCTCTCTCTCGTGTGTGTGTGCCTCTCTCTCTCTCTGTATCTGTATTTCTCTGCTTGCCAATAAATAAAATATTTTTTTAAAAAACTATAACAGAATGTTTTAAAGTTAAGAAATTGCCCAGAGAGTGAAATAAAGCAGGAGTTAGAAAATATGAGAAAAAAGTATGAGGCATAAAGCATTAGTGCAGGGTCTGGGGATGCCACTCCACGGTACAGCACTTACCTGGTGTGCACAGTGCCCGGGGTGCGCTGCCCGCACTGCTCTGCCACGGTCTTCCTTATAAACAAAGTTTACAAAGTTCCCACATGAAAAGAGCTATGTACACAACTGAACAAAAAGGTGATCCACACTCACTCTGGTATAGTATCCCAATGTTTGTAAACACAGGGATAATGAGATCCAAAGCTTTCAGAAAAGAGAAAAATAAAGAAAAGCAGTCACAATGGCATGGTGGTCAGAATGGCTTCCGCTTACTCTGCGGCAATGTTTTCTGTGAGACGTCAGTGGAGAAATGTTTCCAAGTGCTGAGACAACTTAGTGTTTTTCTTTTTTCATCTAGAATCTATCTAGGCCAAATCATGAGATGATGAGAATAAATGGAGACATAGGCTGGCTTTACATCCTATGCACACCTCCTGAAGATGGTTCCTCATAGGGTATGCTCCAGAAAAACAAAACAACTAAGCCATATGAAAAGAAAAACAAAAACCAGGAGCAGCAGAGACTAGCGGGCTTCAAGCAGCAAGCAGAGAAAGGGAGGGCGAGTCAGGGCAGATCCTGACTCCACCAGACCCTGCAGAGTGAGAGCACAGCGAGTCCTGAAAGAAAGGCTCTGGGAGGAGGAAGACGGGCGCGAGACACGACACAAACTCTGGGAAGAAATAGGGCCACGAGACACATGAGGGGAAGAAAAACTAATACAAGCAAAGAAATGAAATCCAGTAACAACAGCTGTGCAGTAACTGCACACAGAGAAAAAGAGTCTGCTAGGACTGGGGAGATGGGTGAAGTGTGTGTCTCACAAGCATGAGGATCTGAGTTCAAATCCCCAGTACCCATGTAAAATTCCAGGCATGGTGATACACCTGGGCTCGTGGCGACAAGGAATCCTTGGAGTTACTGGCTGGCTAACATAGTGATGTCTTGGTTCAGTGAGAAACCCCACCTCCAGGAAGAAAATGGAGAGTGATTGAGGAAGACACCTGACATCAAACTCTGTCCTCCACACATACACATACATGTGCTCACATACATGCATGTCCACATGCGTGCAAGAACAAAAAAGTTTGTTAAGTTTCCAGGTTTTAGGCTGCGCCTATAGACAAAACAGAGAAGACAATTACAATTGGGGAAAAGGATTGAAATGCTGTTGACCTTAGCAACATAAGGTAAAGCTGTTGTTCTAGACATTCTTTTGGTTACGGTGACAATTACGGGAGCATAGCAATTCAGAAGGAGAGAGAAAAGTGCTAAAACAAGAATGTCTCCACTTCTGGACTCTGACTGCCATTTTGTTGTAACTGTTTCCCAAGAATGACCCATCCACCCTCCCAATTACCACTTTCCTGGAATGGCCCGAACCTTTCTAATGGTCACGTCCCTGAAGTGGCCCAAGCCCTGAGTGAGGCAATGTTGACCACCCTGCAACCACAGAATTCCCGTGACCCCACCGTCCCGTAAGTACTCCCTGGTCTGTAAGGGAGGTGGCTTCTGACCTGCCCGGTCAGAGCCCTTGTCACGCTTTCCCGAATAAAGCCTGTCTCCGCTGTTGAGCCAAGTCTTCTCTGTCTTTTCTTTCCCGCTTTCCCTAAGAGAAAGGGTGCTGGACAAGGTGGAATACCCCCAGGGCACACACCAGTGACCTACTTCTTCCAAGCAGACCCCACCTCCAAAAATTTCTGTCATTCCCAATAATGCCAACCAATTAGTGGATTAATTCACCAATTAGGCCAGAGCCCTACTGATTCAATCACCTCTCAATAATTGGATCCAATTACTGAGGGCCAATAGATGCTTAACCGCTAAGCCATCTCTCCAGCCCACCAATAGATGCTATAATAGATGTTTCTCTAGTACAATATGTTCTTTATGTATTGCTGGGGACCAAACTTTTAACACAGTCATCCCCCAAAGGGGAGAGGCATTTCATATCCAAATGTAATAACTACCAAAGACAAAAATTTGGGGAAAGTGGTGATAGAAAGTTATCTCTATGATGTTCTCTTACAAAGCAAGAGTCAAAATGAAGTCCTTAGGTGCTGGAGAGATGATTTAGCGGTTAAAGTGCTTGCCTGTGAAGCCTGAGGACCCAGGTTTGATTTCCCAGTACCCATGTAAGCCAGATGCACAAGATGGCACGTGCATCTGGAGTTCATTTGTAGTGGCTAGAGTCCTTGGCACATCCATTTTCTCTCTCTCTCTCTCTCTCCCTCTCCCTCTTTCTTTCTCTCAAATAAATAAATAAAGTCCTTAGATTATGGAACAAGAATTACACAGAATGTAACCACTACAGCAATTATATGACTTCTCAGGAGAGGGGAGGACCAGAGGGTTGGCTCTCATCTATTATATTGAGAAGTCAGTCTAATGTGAGGACTAAAAATAGTGGAGTCGGGGCTAGAAAGGTGGCTTAGTGGTTAAGGAGCTTGCCTGCAGAGCCAAAGGACCCAGGTTTGATTCCCTAGTACCTATGTAAAGCCAGATGCATAAAGTGGTACAAGTGTCTAGAATTTGTTTCCAGTGGCTGGAAACCCAGGCATGCCCATTCTCTCTTTCTCTCTTTATCTCTCTCCCTCTTTCCCCTTCCCTCTCTCTCCTTACATATAAATTTTTTAGATGGTGGAGTTGTTCCTGTGAACTGTCATGAACAGGATATTCCCTGCATCCTCACTTATCAGCCAAAGACTGAAACAAGCTAAATGTTTATCAGTAAGGTGCTGATTAAGAGTGGGGATTTGGGCGTAAATGTCCTCCATAGACTATGTGTCCCAACACTTGGTCCAAGCTGTTTGGGAAAAGGTTGTGGGGCCTTTAGGAGGTAGAGCCTTGCTGGAAGAAGCATGTCACTGCGAGTGGGCTTTGAGGTGTTCTAGTGTGGCTCCACCTGCAGTTCTCTCTCTGTGTCTTGACGCTCACCTCCAGCCTGCCATGATGAAACTGCCCCTGAACACTGTAAGCCAAGTGCAACCTTTTTCCTGCCATCACTGCTTCTGCTCAGGTATAAATGTTCACAGCACTGAGCAAATAACTGGTACATTTCCTAATAATGAAAGTACTTAAGGAGCCAATATAGAGCCAACAAAAAGAAGGAAGTAGAGGGCTTAGGGTACAGCTCGGTGATTGGGTGCTTGCGGACACGTGGGAGGCCCTGTTTCTCGTTACCACACACATACAAAGAATGAGGTTGTAGTAGTTACTTTTGCTTCACTACTGTGACAACCATGTCTGACAGAAACAAATGGATAGAGAATTTATTTTGGCTCATGGTTTCAGAATATCCAGTCTATGGACTCTTGGCCCCATATACTTGGGCAGGATGTATCATGGCAACAGAAGCATGTGGCAGATGGAAGCTATTCATATCAGGACTGAGCAGGACACAGAGGGCCAGATTTGAGGACCAAGGGATAACATGTCCTCAGGGACCCACCTCCAGTCACCTGTTTCCTCCAATCAGGTCCCACCTCTCCAGATGTTCACAACCTCCTTAAATAGTGCCACCAAAGACCAAGGTTCAAAACAGGAGCCAGTGGGATACATTTAATACTGAAAGTATAATAGGCAAATAAAGAATCACAACATAACATGTAAAAAAGAAGGAAAGTGGAAATCAAGTGCATTCTGTGTTACCACTGTGCAAAAAGCAAGAGATAGGGAACAGTATTTATGCTTATCTATTACAGAGTGCTATTTATGCATTGAGTAATTGGAGGAAGTTTACTGGAAATCAGTACCTGGCTTTTATATTTTATTTAGTCATTTGCAAAGGGAGATGGGGAGATGAATAGGCATGCCAAGGCTGCTTCTTTTTTTTTTCTTTCTTCTTTTTATTTTTGTATTACAGACATACTTAGTATGGGTACATCATGTGTTGATATCATCCTTTCCTTCATCCTTGCCCCTATGCTGCTGGGGACTCTTCTCAGTGGGGTCGTGGGTTATGTGTTGTGGGAGCAGCAGTCAGTTATTGGGGGAGGCAGTGCCTCTGGGCACAATGTCTCAACCTATGGCTCTTATAATCTTTCCACCCCCTCTTCTGCAACATCCCCTGAGCCATGGTGGGTGGGTTTTAAGTTTACTTCAGTGATGGGCTCCTAGGAGCCTCTGGACCTCCGCTTTGGTAAGTGTTGAGTGTCCCCACGGTCTGTCTCCTCACCCTATGTGCCAGGGCTTCTTGCCACTGCAAATGCAGTCCAGATGCATGCTCCATTTTGTGCATCTGGTTTCACATGAGCACTGGAGAGTCAAACCCAGGCCAACAGGCTTTGACAGCAAGTGCCTTTAAGTGCTGAACCATCTCCCTAGCCCAGTACTTGTTTTTTTTTTTGGGGGGGGGGGAGTAGCTTGTGGAGAGAAAGACTGGAGGCTAATGATAGACACAATGTAATCTTTGCTATGTTATTTTGCCTAAATTAAAAACATAACCCTGGGCTGGGGAGATTGCTTAGTGCTTAAGGCATTTGCTTGTGAAGCCTCAGGACCCCAGTTCGATTCCCCAGTACCCATGTAAAGCCAGATGCACAAGATGATGCATGCATCTGGAGTTCATTTGCAGTAGCTGAAGGTCCTGGCATATCCATATTTTTGCTTTTTCTCTCCCTCTCTTTCTCTTTTTTTCTCTCTCTCTCTCAAATAAGTAAATAGATAAAAATTTTAAAAAAACAAAGCTGACATTTAAAAAAAAGATAAGGGCTGGAGAGATGGTTTAGCGGTTAAGCGCTTGCCTGTGAAGCCTAAGGACCCGGTTCGAGGCTCGATTCCCCAGGACCCACGTTAGCCAGATGCACAAGGGGGCGCAAGCATCTGGAGTTCATTTGCAGTGGCTGGAAGCCCTGGCACACCCATTCTCTCTCTTTCTCTCTGCCTCTTTCTCTCTCTCTGTCACTCTCAAATAAATAAAAATAAAAAATAAAAATAAAATTAAAAAAAGATAAGCCTGTCATATAAATCTGTGGAGGCAGACTAGAAGAAACAGTGATGGGTGAGAGTCTTTATCATTACAGAAGGTGTATAGCAGCTGCTGCTTTTACAATTCTTTTATTGTGGTAAAGTACATAGCACCAAATTCAGCATTTTAAGTATACGTTAATAGTATTAAATACATTCACTTGCTCTGTAACTGTCACTACCACCCATTGCTAGGGCTTTTACATCTTCCTCTCTTAAAACTCTATACCCATTCCCTGCAACCCCTATTCTACTTTTGGCCTGTGAATTGGCTCCTAGAAATGGAATTAATATAACACTTGCCTTTTGAGACTGACTGACTTTCCTTAACATGTAGCCTGTGTCAGAATCAGTCCCCTCCCTTTCTTCATTGGTTCTGCACACTCTATTATTGATCTAAACCCTCGAACAGTCAGCCTTTCTTGTCTTCCTTACATCTTCCTTTCCTTCCTCCCCCCTTTCTTTAAGAGACAGGCTCCCCACATATTGTTACTAGAAATTTTTCAGTGTCAGGGATGGGATACCTTCCAGTGAGTTGTTGGCCAGGGAGGTCCCTGGTGCCCCAAAAATGTTACAGGCTATTGCTGAGACCCTTGGTTTCCCATCAGGAATAGATGGTAAGACCCTATTACTGAAGACTTCACATACTTGGGCTTCAGGGTCACTGAGAAAGCCTACTGGAGCTGAGTTGAAAACCTCCTCCATGTAGACCAGCTGACAGAAAGCTGGAAAAAGCCATGCTGCATGCAGTTCAATGGGAGAGAGAAAAATCACCAGTGAAGATACCCAACAGTGGACACTTCAAGCCTTATATTTGGCCAGTCAGGCTGAATGAAGCAATGGGTGTAATAGTAGCATGTCTGTTAAGGGAGAAACCAACCACTCTAATTTGACTAGAAGCCCACTCCATGGGAGGAATACATCCCTGATACTGAAAGCCTACAACAGGGGTAGTCATGAGCCCTAGAAGTGTAATGTCTGCTGCTGTCTGGCTAAATGTATATACTATGCCCACCAAACTGCCCAGTAAGCACTTCTCTTAATGTTCATACTCATATATTAATGCTACCCTCACTTTTGGTTAGAGAACATTCTCTTCAGATGGCAGTGACCTTGGGATGACTCAGAAGGCACCATGGTGCTGGAAAGAAGTGACAGAGGAATGCTCAGCACTGAAATATCTCTATCACACCTTCCAAGGCTGAGGGTCCATTGCAGAAGAAGTGGCAGAAAGAATGTAAGAGCCAAAGGAAGGGTAGGACTGCTTATAACATGCTCCTCCAGACACAAAATGGCTTAGATATCCATGACCTCACAACGCTTGACACTACCTACACAAGACCATCATAATACGAGGAAAAGATAATTACATCAAAATAAAAGACTAATTGATAGGGTGAGGGGATATGATGGAGAATGGAGTTTCAAAGAGGAAAGTGCAGGGAGAGGGATGAAATTATCATGGGATATTCTTTACAATTATGGAAGTTGTCAATAAAAAAAAAAGAACTGTGTTTTATATAACTAAAAGAAAGAGAGAGAGAGGTCCCATGTAGCTCAGACTGGCCTTAAATGTAGTATGTACCTGAGGATGGTCTTAAACTTCTGGTACACCTCCCTCAACCTCCCTGGTGCTTGAATTATAGACTTGAATTATACGGTCTATATGGTACTTGAATCAAAGTGAAGGATGCATGCATGCTAGGCAAGCACTCTACCAACTGAGCTACATCTCCAGCCCCCAGAATCAGCCTTCCTAAGGTCACGTAACATTTACATGAAACTGAGTAGGGGGCTATTTAGGAAGATGGCCTGCTAGCCCAAGTTTGATTCCCAAGCCAACCACATAAGCCAGACACAAAAAGTGCACCAGCATGTGGTGTTCATTTACAATAGCAAGAGGGCCTAACATTTTCATGTGTGTGCACGCACACGCACACACACACATACACACACACACACGTACACACCACATGCACTGTGCTAGATAGATACATAGATGGCTCAATAGATAAATGAGTAGATAGAGGAGTCAAGAAGGAAAAAGATGTAAAGGGCCTTCAGAAACCATCCACCCCTGGTGAATGCTGTGCTCTTTGACTGGCATATTAGTTTTCTATTGTGGCATAACAAATTACTACAAAGTTAGCAGCTTAAAACAGCACTTGTTTATTTCTTCACAGCTCTGTGGAACAGAATTTTGAACAGGCTCAATTAGGGTCCCTGCTCCCAGTATCACAAGACTGGAATCACCATCCAGCCTTTTCCCCAAAGGCTCTGGGAAAGAATCCACCTCTGAGCTCATCCAGTTGTTGGCAGAATTCAGTTATTTGTGGATGTGGAACTGTGGTCTCTGTGCTTGTGCTGGCTGGCCAGTGGAGCCATTCTCAGCTCCTTGAAGACTTTCTCCATTCCTGGCATATGGACCTCTCCATCTTCAAAGTGAGTAACCGAAGGTCAAGTACTTTCTGGGCCTTGAACCTCGTTGGCTTCTTCTGTTCTACCAGCCAAAGAAAATTCATCTTTTATGGGCTCGTGTAAGTTGATTAGGCACACTCAGGCAATCTATCTTTTGCCATAAAACATAATGACGTATTCAACCCACACTCAAAGGAGAAGGGGCTATATAAGGATAAGGGTTCTTGAGCAGAGGTCTGTAATGGCCTCCAAAGACCTTCACCCTTGGACAACTCCCACCTCTGTGAACATGGCAAAAGAGATCTTTCAGGCACAACCAAGGAATTGCACAGTTGACTTAAGACCTGGTTGAGCCTAACACTGTCACCTGAGTTTTTCAAATTCAGGAGCAGAGTTTTTCCAGTTGGCAGTCAGAGGTGGAAAGCACAAGGAAGGAAGGGTCTGGTGCCTTGGCCGTGTGAAAGATGAAGGTGGCGTGTGGAAGGGCCTGAGAGCTGCCTCTAGAGCTCAGAGCATGCCACCGCCACCAGCCCATAGGAAATGAGGACTTTGGCCCTAGAATAATAAGGAAACAAATTTTGCTAACAATGTGAATGAGCCTGCAGGTGGACTCTCCCCCAGAGCCTCTAGGTAAAAACCTGGACCAGCTAACATCTTGATTTCAGACTTTTGGCACTATGGTATAAGGACCCGGTTGACTCTACCCAGACTTCTGACCTATAGAACTGTTAGGTAATAAACAGGTGTTGTTTTAGGTTGCCCCGTTTGTGGTGATTTATTATGCAGCAATAGAAACTGAATACACAGGCCTGTCCTTGGCCTGTCTGTCCCCAGTCTTACTTCACTTTCGTCATCGAGACATTCTGGACTGGTGGTTAAGTTCTGCAGACAAGCAGACCTGCATTTCCTCTATGAGGATTAAATGTTGTGAGCACAGAAAAAAACATCCCTGACCAGCACCAGTGATGCCCATTCGTATCCATTCTGTGAGTTCCTGCTCAGTTCTCACTCCCTCCAGAAGTTTCCCCACTCTTCTGGGAAGGTTGCCTCCCACAGCCTCCTCTGCACTTGGCATTTCGCACTTGCTTGCCTCACCCACACTGACTGTGTGCCCACAACAGACCATTAACCCTTTGGAGGACAGACACCTTGCATGTCTAGGTTTTGTTCCTGCCCCATCAGGATGGACCCTGAGAATGTTTGCAGACACATTGCATAGACAAAGGCTGAGCTACCCGGTGTGCTCCTAGTAGATGGCCTGCCAGGAATGCTGAAAAGCAAGGACTTCACATCTTGCATCTTTTTGCCCATACCTTTTATTTTGAAGTTGGCATTTGTATCACTAAAGCACACAAAAAAGCCAGTAGGTAAGTGTGTACAGGCGAGAGTTCTCTAGGCAAGCAGTATTTGGGCCAGGCACTATGCATTCTCTCAAGCAGGTACTGTTGACGCTGGCTGCCCTGCACTGGAAGAGTCGGATGTAGACTGAAAATCTGGTGAGGTTTTGACAGCTGCTCGAGGAGACGATGTGCTAGGTGGGAGTCATGTGACTGTCAAGACCCCACAGATCCAGTTATCCAAGGTTCAGAGTCACAGGACCGTCTGCCAGCTCTGAAGCACAGTTCTGTTAGCAGTGTGCGGGCTCATGTTTGTTTCAGTGGTGTGTGGCAGGAGAAGACGAAAATTAGTGCAAGGGACCCTGGAATGTTGGTGTTGGAAGCACTGAGCTCTGTTTCAGGGAACCAGAACTCGAAGGTCCATGCAGTCTTCTGAATGCACAGACGATTAGTTTACAAAACCAGAGAAAGGTGGCTGCAGAATGGGTCACTGGCGCCCTCTCGTGGCCACACTAATAACATACATCATATCGCCTAAATTCTGCAGGCGCCCAAGCTGTTTGTTTCATTTATTTTTCTACAGGGAGGACCCCAATGCATTCACGCAGGAGAATCACACAGTGTAGTAAAAATTATTTGGGTGAATGCAACTACCTCCGTGGTTGTGTGTCTGTACTTGTGTTGCCCAAATGTTGAGGTGATTTCATGTATGTGTGTGCATGCAATGCGTTTATGCATGTGCCTTAAGAGTCTAGGTACAGGTACTGCAAATTGGGCAAGAATGTAAGTTGTGTCCACATGTGTCCTAGATGCTGGCGCCCGAGGATTTGCGTGCACTAGCGCCAGCCATGCATCTGTACACGTATCTGTTAGGATGCTCGTGTCTGAGTGCATATGTTAATGCGACTTCTTGGGACTGGGCTTTCTTTTCTGTTACACATTGAAACAATTAAGCTCCATAATCTTATTGTTTGTTTAAAGTTTGCTCTTGGATGTAGGCCTGTTCCAGAATAACTAGCAGATGCAAAAAGCATCCATTATGTATTTTTGCAATTAGCCAAAACCCCAGAAACTTTTCTTAAATAACAGACACAATTCTGTGGGTTGCTTATTGCTGGGACCCACCTCCTCTCCCCAGCTTTCCCTGGGCCCAGACCCAGCCCAGGCAAAGTGAGAGAAGCTTTTCAAACCATCCCTGGTGAGATGGAAAAATCATTAAGGGTTTTATAATAGAACCCAAGGGAACGTCTATAGTGAGGAAGAAGAGAGGCGGAGGAGAATGGGAGAGCAGCCTCCAAAGACTGAAATGCCTTTGTTGAACTGATTCGGCCAGCCCTGCAGTGACGCAGCTTTCTGGTCTGTATGAAGCCAAGTAATCACAGGACTCCATCCAGTTCCTCACCTGCAGTGCCCCGTCCTGTCCTTGCATGCCCCTGCTCCCTGCTAGTCCACAGGGACTCACTGCACTGCCAGAGGGGTGTCCATCTGCTGTCTTTTTTTTGGGGGGGGGTGTTGTTTGTTTGTTTTGGTTTTTGGGTTTTCAAGGTAGGGTTTCACTCTAATCCGGGCTCACCTGGAATTCACTCTGTAGTCTCAGGGTGGCCTCGAACTCACGGCAATCCTCCTACCTCTGCATCCCAAGTGCTGGGATTAAAGGTGTGCACCACCACACCCGGACCATCTGCTGTCTTTTTCTGGTGCTTTGTCTTTGTGAGAATACATCCTTCCTCTCTTCCATGATGAGTCAGGCGCCTACTGACCACCAGCAGCACTTTCCCCAGCAAACTGGGAAGCAGAAACAGAAGCCAAAGGACATTATCAGCATTTAGGTTCTTCTGACAAAGTAGATTCTCATCATGCCCATGTCCCCTTCCTCCCACCTCTGTGGCTGGGGGACTCCTGTGAATTTGGTTTTGAGATCTCCTGGGAATGGGGTTGGGGCCCCAGGCGGACCTCAGAACCCCAGGGCTGGAAGATCTATAGCGAGCTCTGCTTACATGTCCAGGGTGGAGACCTCATGCTCAAGCATCCTCACCAGGTCTTCCTGGCATTGCTTCTGCTGCCCTAGCTCTGCCCTCAAGCTACACTCAGCACATCTTCACCATCTGCCTTCAGAGACGGGGTTCAGTGACAGTGGGCCTCTGGGCTCTCCTCGTCTTTCAAGGCAGAGACAGCTGCTAAGTAAAACAAAAGGAGGTCCACTATGGTAAGTTGTATCCATTCAACAACTCCCCTACTGGGAGAACATTTGGGGTCATCTTGTGGCAGGTCTTCCCCTCAGTCCTGGAACTGGTGGACTGGCAGACTAGGCGTTCTCATCTCATTTCACTTATGAGCTTTCATCATCACCAGCTGTCAATTCATCACGCACCAAGGACCTACTATGCACTAGGCTGTGTAGATACAAGGCCAAGAAGACTTGGTTCCTGGCCCACAGAGCTACAAGAATGAGTTTCCAGTATCTGTGCTGGCCACTTTCACTATAGTGGTTCTCAATGTACCAAAATCTGCATCACCTAAAACTTGGTAAGAAATGAAAATTCATGTCCATACACCAGATTTACTGGCTCATAAATGCCAGTGGTGGACCCAGCATTCAGTTTAACAAGACCCTCACAATGATTCTATGTTTGAGAACCACTGGATAGACTCATCTAGGGAGCCTTTACCATGAAATTTCCTGTGGAGCCTGAGGCATTGGTTTTTTATTTTAAATATGGTTAAAAATACATCAATTTGAGCTGGAGAGATGGCTTAGTGGTTAACTGCTTGCCTGTTAAGCCTAAGGACCCCAGTTCAAGGCTCTATTCCCCAGGACCCACGCTAGCCAGATGCACAGGAGGCGTACACATCTGGAGTTCGTTTGCAGTGGCTGGAGGCCCTGGTGCACCCATTCATTCTCTCTCTCTCTGCCACTTTCTCTGTCTGTTGCTCTCAAATAAATAAATAAAAATAAACAAAAACAATTTTTTAAATACACCAATTTGCTGGGCGTGGTGGCCACACCTTTAATCCCAGCAATCGGGAGGCAGAGGGAGGAGGAGTGCTGTGAGTTCAAGGTCACCCTGAGACTACATAGTGAACTACAGTAGGTCAGTCTGGGCTATAGTGAGACCCTACCTTGAAAAACAAAACAACAACAACAAAAACAAAAACAAAAACAAGTCAACAAATGCTCCACACATGGAATGAACTTCTGGTGTAGTAGGTGTGGTTCTGGAACATCACAAGATAGCTGGTTGGGTTTTTTTTTTTTTTTGGTTCCAATTCACTATGGAGTCTCAGGGTGGCCTCGAACTCACAGCAATCCTCCTACGTCTGCCTCTCGAGTGCTGGGATTAAAGGCGCACGCCACTACGCCCGACACAAGATAGCTATTTTGCTTTTCCAAGTCCACAATGAGGAAGACAATGGAGAAGCATGCTGCTGCTGGAGTAACAGAGTTAGGAGAGCTGTGTTCTGGACTTAGTTCTGGCTCCAGCTGTCCAGAGGGCCTCTAGGACACTTTCTTTCACTATACAAAAGCTTACTAAGAACTTATTTACTTTTAAATTTTTATTTATTTATTTGAGGCACACACACACCGAGAGATAGAGAGAATGGGCATGCCAGGGCCTCCAGCCTTTGCAAATGAACTTCGGATGCATGCACTACCCTTGTGCATCTGGCTTACGTGGGTCCTGGAGGATGACACCAGAGTCCTTTGGCTTTGCAGGCAAGCACCTAAACTGCTAAACCATCCCTCCAGCCCTATTTATTTATTTTTTATTAAGCTTATCTACACTGGTAAGCCATAGTGGTGCACACCTTTAATCCCAGCACTCAGGAGGCTGAGGTAGGAGGAACAGCATGAGTTGGAGGCCAGCCTGGAACTACAGAGCAAGTTCAGCCTGGGCTGGAGTGACACTCTGCCTCGAAAAAATAAGAAAAAGAATCTACATTATGTTGGGGTGGGAAGATGGTTCAATGCATAAAGCATCTGCTGCTCAAGCATGAGATCCTGAGTTCGGATCCCCAGACCCCATGTAAGAGCCAGGAAGCTGTCCCAGCACACCTAGGGCAATATGGAAGGGGAATACAGAGTCTCCTGGAAGTTCACAGACCAGCTAGCCTAGTGAACAGAGTAGTGAATGAGAGTCCCTGACTCAAAAACAAGGCGAGCTATCTAAAACAATTTTGAGCAACAAAATAAGGCTGGTTGGGCTGGAGAGATGGCTTAGCGGTTAAGGCGTTTGCCTGCAAAGCCAAAGGATCCCAGTTTGATTCTCCAGGACCCACATAAGCCAGATGCACAAGGGGCACAGGTATCTGGAGCTCATTTGCAGTAGCTTGAGGGCTTGGCATGCCCATCCTTCCTCTCTCTGCCTCTTTCTCTCTCTCAAATAAATAAATAAAAAATATATTTTTTAAATTAAAAAAAAAAGGCTGGTGGTATCACCATACCTGATTTTAACCTATACTACAGAGCCATAGTATTAAAAATAGCATGGTACTGGCACAAAAGCAGACATGTAGATCAATGGAACAGAATAGAGGACCCAGATGTAAGTCCAGGTAGCTATAGCCACCTGATCTTTGACAAAAATGCCAAAAAGACTCATTGGAGAAAAGACAGCCTCTTCAGCAAATGGTGCTGGGAAAACCGGATATGTATCTGTAAAAGGATGAAAATAGATCCTTATCTCTCTCCATGCATAAGAATTAAGTCCAAATGGATCAAAGACCTTAGCATCAGACCTGAAACTCTGAAACTGCTAAAGGAAAAAGTAGGGGAAAACCTTCAATATATTGGTCTTGGCAAGGACTTCCTGAATATAACCCCAATTGCTCAGTCAATAAAACCACAGATTAACCACTGGGACCTAATGAAATTACAAACCTTTTGTACTGCAAAAGACACTGTGAGTAGAACAAAGAGGCAACCTACAGACTGGGAGAAAATCTTTGCCAGCTACACATCTGATAAAGGATGAATATCTAGGATATACAAAGTACCCAAAAATTAAATAATAAGAAATAAAAAACAATTAATGGGCTGTGGAACTAAAAAGAGAGTTATCAAAAGAAGAAACACAGATAGTATATAAGCATCCTAAAAAATGTTCTACGTTGCTAGTCATCAGGGAAATGCAGATTAAAACTATGTTGAGATTCCATTTCACTCCTGTCAAAATGGCTACCATCATGAAAACAAATGACCATAAATGCTGGCTAGGATGCAGAAAAAGAGGAACTTTTCTACACTGTTGGTGGGAATGCAATCTGGTCCAGCCATTGTAGAAATCAGTGTGGAGGTTCCTGAGACAGCTAAAAATAGATCTACTATATGACCCAGCTATAGAACTCCTAGGCATGTATCCTAGAGATGCTTGCTTAACCTTGTTTATTGCTGCTCTATTCACAATAGCTAGGAAATGGAACCAGCCTAGATGCCCCTCAACTGATGAGTGGATAATGAAGATGTAGCACATTTATACAATGGAGTTCTACTCAGTGGTAAAGAAAAATGAAATTTGCAGGAGAATTGATGGATCTGGAAAGGACTATACTAAGTGAGGTAACCTAGGCCCAGAAACCCAAGTGTCACATGTTCTCTCTTATTTGTGGATCCTAGCTACAAATGACTGGACTTCTGTGTGAGTAGGAAGAAAACTCAGTAGCATAGGCCAGTAAACTAGAAAGGAGATATAAAAGGAAAAGAAAGGGGAGGGAGGGGATGATATTGTATATATGTAAGTTGAAGAACAGATTAATGGGGGTGAAAAGGCCTAAGTGAGGTCAGGGAAAGAGATTGAGTAAGGAAAGGTGGAGGGAGGGCTAATCAAAATCTAAGAAGATATAAATAAGTCATATGGAAACCTACCTTTTGGGACAGTGGAACACACAGGAGCCATAGATTGTTACTAGAAAATTTTCAGTGCCAGGGATGGGATACCTTCCAGTGAGCTGTTGGCCAGGGAGGTCCCTCATGCCCCCAACACATTGCCAAGGCCCTTGGTTTCCCACCAGGAATAGATGGTAAGACCCTATTGCTGAAGAATCCACATACTTGGGCTGCAAGGTCACTAAAAAAGCCTGCTGGAACTGAGCTGATAACCTCTTCCATGTAGACCACCTGACAGAAAGCTAGAAAAAGCCATGCTGCATACAGTTCAATGGGAGAGAGAACAATCACCAGTGAAGATACCCACTGCAATCCTCATATTTGGCCAGCCAGGCCAAATGAGCCAACTGGTGCAATAGTGGCACATCTGTTATGGGGGGACACCAACTGCCTTCTAAGTTGACTGGAGACCTGCTCCATGGGAGGAAATATATCCCTGATACTGAAAACCTACAACAGGGGTAGTCATGAGCCCTAGGAGTGTAACGTCTGCTGCTGTTTGGCTAAAAGTATATACTATGCTCATCAAACTGCTCAGTAAGCACTTCTCTGAATGTTCATACCCATATATTAATGCTACCCTCACTTTTGGTTAGAGAACCTTCTCTTTTCAGATGGCAGTGACCTTGGGATGACTCAGAAGGCACCATGGTGCTGAGAAGAAATGACAGAGGAGTGCTCAGCACTGACATATCTCAATCACACTCTTCCATTGCAGAAGCGGTGGCAGAAAGAATGTAAGAGCCAAAGGAAGGGTAGAACAGCTTACAACATGCTCCTCCAGACACAAAATGGCCTGGATATCCATGACCTCACAGTGCCTGACACTACCTACACAAGACCCTCATAATAGGAAGAAAAGATCATGACATCAAAATAAAAGAGAGACTGATTGAGAAGGGGAGGGGATATCATGGAGAGTGGAGTTTCAAAGGGGAAAGTGGGGGAGGGATGGAATTACCATAGGATATTGTTTATAATTATGGAAGTTATCAATTAAAAAAATGAGGTGGGCTGGGTGTGGTGGTACACGCCTTTTAACCCAGCATTTGGGAGGCTAAGGTAGAAGAACTGCTGTAAACTCAAGGCCAGCCTAGGCTACAGAGTGAGTTCCAGGTCAGCCTGGGATGGAGTGAGACCCTGTTTCAAAAAATATATATATATATATATAAAGCAAAAGAAATTTTTTAAAAATTTATTTATTTATTTATTTGAGAGCGACAGACACAGAGAGAAAGACAGATAGAGGAAGAGAGAGAGAATGGGCGCGCCAGGGCTTCCAGCCACTGCAAACGAACTCCAGACGCGTGCGCCCCCTTGTGCATCTGGCTAATGTGGGACCTGGGGAACCGAGCCTCGAACTGGGGTCCTTAGGCTTCACAGGCAAGCGCTTAACTGCTAAGCCATCTCTCCAGCCCAGAAAATTTTTTAATGAGGTAGAAGGCAAAGGCTGACATCTGAAAACTGTCCTTTAACCTAACACAAGCAACATAGCATACATGCACCCACACTCACACATACACACACACACAATCTACACAGTGAGCTAAGTACTAAATAAATCTCTTCATTGAGAAAATACAGAGGGGCAGGAGAGGTGGATCAGCAGTTAGTAGTTCCTGTGCAAGCAGGAGGGCCTTAGGAGGCCTGAGAGACCCAGGGCCCACATAAACAGTTGGGGTGGCCACGAGCATTTGTAACTCCAGTCCCGTAGGGAGCCATGAATGGAGAGTCACTGGAGCTTCAGTAAGCTCCAGGGTCAGTAAGAGACTCCAATTCAAATAAGTGCCTGAAGCTGAGCAATACAGCAGAAATCCTGATTCGGCTCTGACCGCTGCATACAAGTAACCCTGCCATAGGCAAGCACGTGGGGCATACGCCCTCCTCACACACACACCAAAAAAGGAGAGAATATGCAATAAACTTAACAGCCCTTTAACATCTCCTTCCCACTCAACAACATCCGCTGATCCCATATCACAATGAATGAATCACAATATGGAGAAGGGAAGGCTGGAGAAATGGTTCAACAGCTAAAGGTGCTTTTTTTGCAAGGCCTGCTGGCCCAGGTTTTATTCCCCAGTGTCCACATAAAGCCAGACAGAGTAGCAGGAGGCCCTGGTGTCCCCATTCTGTCTCTCCTCTCCCCTCACCACATAAATACATAAATTAAGTAAATAAGTAAATAAAAATAGTTTAAGAATCACTGTGCTAGCCGGGTATGGGACATATATCCCCATAATACCAATACTTAGGAGACAGAGGCAAAAGATCTTACAAGTTGAAGGTAAGCCTGGTCTACATAGTAAGTTCTAGACCAGCCAGGGTTTCATGGTGAGACCCTGTCTTAAACAAAAGGGCTGGGAATATTGCTCAGTGATTAAAGAAAGGTGCATGCTTACTCAAAAAAAAAGCAAAAGTAAACCAGTACAATGCCCAGCTAAAGAGGAGCGGTCACTGGTTCTTGCCTGCTTCGATAAATATAGTTAAAGACCCGAGAATATACGATAATTTCATAAGGCTTAAAGTACATCTGAAATAAGAACCAGAAATTTGTCTTTGTAGCATAGATTTTCCATCCAAACACAGCAATACTGAAATAGAGGTAAAGTAAAAACCAAAACTACCATAGATTGGATGAATTGGTGGATGGATGAGATTTCTGCCAAAACAGTGTTTTCTAGTCAAGGACCTTCTTTTCCCTCTGAGATAATCACATTGTGTGTCTGATGGCATCCAAAGTCCATGTCCCTTTGCATCCTCACTACTTCCTTAGCTTACAGCAGTAACAATGGAATTCCAAGGAGATCACAATTAGACCATCCTGGGATCTAAAGTCAGAGATGTAACTTGTAGCTACAGCTACTGCCAAAAGCATTGTTTGCAAATATGTACTTACTGACTGCTTCCTGTGCTCAGGTATGGGGAAGCAGGGATGGACATGTTTCTGTTCTCCTGGCACTTAAATCTAGTTGTTTCTCATGGTAAAACACACCAGCAAGAAAATAAGCAAGGAGCCAGGGTATGGGTTTATAATCTCCACACTCAGGCAGAGGGCAGGAGGATCATTAATTCCAGGCCAGCCTGGATTACACAGCAAGATCCTGTTTCTAAGAAAACTAAAACAAAACCAAACAAATAGAGCAGGGTACAGCAGTGCATGCCAGTAACCCCAGCACTCAGGAGGCTGAGGCAGGAGGATTAAGGATTTGAGATCAGCCTGAGCTACGGCCAAATTTCAGGCTAACTTGGAGTGATGGTTAAGGTGTTGCCTACTTGATCTGTTTAGTAATCCACAGAAATCCCTTTTGGGTGGGTCCCCAAGGTTGCTTCCAGAAAGGATCAACTAAAGGAAGAAGTCCTTTCCCTAGAGTGAGCCTTCCCCCCAGAGCAGGTGGCCCCACTTAGAGGGGGACATTATATAAGGAAGCTCTGGGTGAAAAGAGCCCCTTCCTTCCAGAGCTGCTTGCTGCCTTCCAGCGTGGACTGAAGACCAGCATAGGCTGAAGAGCAGCGTCAACTGAAGATCCGTGTGGACTGAAACCCAGCAGCTCCTCAGGAAACCTCCAGGCCTTCAGTGCCAGATTGGGACTGCTGCAGCATCCGGCCAAGTGGACTGAGCAGCCACCGGGTTCCTTGATTCTTGGGCCTGCAACTGCTATTGGAATACCATAAAGTAATCCAATAAATTCCCTTTTTAATATAATTCATTCTAGCAGTTCTGTTCCTCTAGAGAACCCTAATAAACCTGAGCTACACAAGACACTGTCTCAAAATATGTAGATAAAAAAGCCAGGCATGGTGGCACACACCTTTAATCCCAGCACTCAGGAGGCAGAGGTAAGAGGATTGCTGAGTTCAAGGCCACCCTGAGACTACATAGTGAATTCTAGGTCAGCCAGGGATAGAGAAGACCCTACCTCAAACTAAACCCCCCAAAAAAGTAGATAGTTTTTTACACTTTTTTAAAAAAATTTTATTTGAGAAAGAGGCAGATGGAGAGAGAGAATGGACTCACTAGGACCTTCAGCCACTGCAAACAAACTCCAGGTACATGCACCACTTTGTGCATCTATCTTATGTGGATCCTGGGGAATTAAACCTGCATTCTTTGACTTTGCAGGCAAGCACCTTAACTGCTAAGCCATCTCTCCAGCCCAATATGTAGACTTTTTAATAAAGAGGAGGAAGGTAGGGTATGAAAGGACACATTGCCCGATTATAGATAGGCAGCATGTAGAAAGATGTGAGGCACAGGGCTGGGGAGATGGCTCAGCAGTTAAAGTTGCTTGCTTTACAAAGCCTATTAGCCAGGGTTTAATTCCCCAACTATCCACATAATGTTGACCAGCATCTGTTTGCAGTGACAAGATGCTGGAGTGCCCCTCCCACACAAATAATTAAAAAAAAAAAAAAAAGACGGAAGGCCGATTGGGTGAGGCTCGGAGGTGAATGCATTGATTGTATCCTAGTTCCACATCGCAGGCCAAGCCCAGTATTTGCCCTTCTTGCTCAAACAGCATTTATCCAGGCCCAAGCAGAGGCCTCAGCAGAAGGGAGAGAAGCTCAGCTCAGCTCAGTAATGCTTGCTTGGTACTGCATGTAACAGGGGCATTCCGGCACAGCTGAGACCAGGGCCATCAAGGACTTTCAGACAGGGTCTCATTGTGGCTCAGGTTGTCTTCAGATTCCTGGGCTCCCATGATTCCTTTGTGCCTCAGTCTCCCAAGCTGGGAGTACAGGCACTTGGCTGGCTCAGCACTCAGCTGATGCAGTTGTTTAACTTGGTCATTTTATTCGTTTACTTCTTGCAGAGAATGCTAAACCAAGTACTGTACACTGAGCTAGCTACATCCTCAGTCCAGCAACTATGCAGCTCTAATGTAGGAATAGTCTCTCACATCTGAAAACAGCCAAGTAAACTTAAGCATTGCCCCCTTCAAGTAACGTATCCATCTTGACCATCACCCCAGATGAAGGCGGGGAGACGGCAAGTAGAGAGGGCGCATCCTGACAGCATGAGGCCATTTCCATCTCATCACCACTTGCCAAGTTCTGGCAGCCGCTCTGGGGGCTGCTTATAACAATGCCTCTTTATAAGACCAATAAACAACTCAGGGTGAGCCAGGGCACACAACTTTGTGCTTTTTATGTACTGATTGTTGAGCCTAGCCAATTGTCTGTGCCCTCTGGCCCTAGAAGCCCATAGAGCCAGGTGGCTGTGAGGACTGAGGCTAGTTTAAGCCCTCACAGGGGCTTCAAAGCAAGGGTGTAGGAATTTCCAAGGCAACTTACTGAATGCCAGAGTTTTCTTGGATGTTCACAATTCCATGAGTCATTTATATTTTTATTGTTTTTTGTTTAAGCTCAAGCTGACCTGGAATTCACTATATAGTCTCAGGGTGGCCTCAAACTCACAGCAATCCTACCTGTGCCCTCTACCTCTGAGTGCTGGGATTAAAGGTGGGTGCCATCATGCCCACACCTGGCTTTTTTTTTGTTTTCTCCCCAAGGTAGGGTTTCACTGTAGCCCAGGCTGACCTGGAATTCACTATGTAGTGTCATGGTGGCCTTGAACTCACTGCAATCCTCCTACCTCTGCCTCCCAAGTGCTGGGATTAAAGGTATATGCCCCCATGCCCAGCTCCCTTTTTTTTTTTTTTTAATTTGTAGAAAGTAGCTAGAGAGCTTATTCCTTCCAGTAAGCGTTCAAGAGAGAGTAGTGTAAGAGCATTCTCAAATCTTGCATACATGTTGTCTATGATTTTGTTCCCTAAATAAGGCAGTGAGTCACTTCTCTCAGGCTGTGTCTTGGGAGAGCAAAGTCATAAAAGAAGGGCCTCTTTGAACACAGACCCAAGGGAAGCAGGTTCTGCTCTCAAAGGCTCCAGCAGGCAAGGGTCCTCAAAAGCCTGAGCCATCTGTGATAGCCTGGAGCTAGTATGGCTGGCATGGCTTAAAATTCCACCTCACTTTTCTCCCCTAACAGGAAAAACTGTGACCCTCAGGATTTAAGAGTACCCAGATTACCACCAATCACAACAATCACTCCTCTAGCAAGCACATTGGGTCAGTGTGGCTTCAAGAAAATAAGAGGATAGTGATTAGAACCTTTCTCTTTGGTGCATAATAGCTTAATTTCCTTTAGTGGAAAAAGTAGGGCTGGAGAGATGGCTCAGCAGTTAAAAGTGCTTGCTTGTCCTGCAAGCCTGCCAGCCTAGGGTTCAATTCTTCAGCCACCCAACACAAAGTGGCACATGTATCTGGAGTTTATTCATAGTGGCAAGAGGCTTTGGTGTGACCATACTCACTTTCTCTTTCTTTCTTTCTCTCTCATGCAAATAAGTAATTTTTGAAAATAATTATAAAAATAGGGCTGGGAAGATGGCTAAGGTACTTGCTGCGTTTTGAGCTGCAGTACCCACATGAAACCAGGTATGATGCAAAGTGCCTATAATCCCAGAGCTTGGGAGGTGGAGACAAGCAGCTTACTGGGGTTTTGGGCTAGTCTAGCTAAACTGTAAGCTCTCAGTTCAGCAAGAGACCCTGTGTCAAAATACAAGGTGAGAAGCACGTAAAGAAGACATCTGACATCAACCTCCACATGCAGTTGCACATGTTCATGTGAATGTACCCCACACACAAACACACATACACACACATGCGGAAAGAAAATAAAAAGAGAAAGAAGGAAAGAAGGAAGGAAGGGAGGAAGGAAGGAAGGAAGGAAGGTAGGTAGGTAGGTTGGTTGGGGAGTATGGGGTAGAGAGATGGCTTAGCAGTTAAAGGTTCTTATTTGAAAAAAATGGCTTAGTTTCAGTTCCCCAGTAGCCAAATAAAACCAGATGTACAAAGTGGTATATGTGTCTGTAGTTCATCTGCAGTGACAAGAGGCCCTGGTGCACCCATATTCACTCACTTTTTTGTTTGTTTGTTTGGCTTTTGTTTTTTCAAGGTAGGGTCTCACTGCTGACCTGGAATTTTACTATGTAATCTCAGGGTGGCCTCGAACTCATGGCCACTCACTCTCTTTCTGCCTCTTCCTGGTCTCTGTCTCAAATAAAGATTTAAAAAAAATAGCAGGGTGTGGTGGCACATGCCTTTAGTCCCAGCACACAGGAGGCAAAGGTAGGAAGACCACTGTGAGTTCAAGGTTAGCCTGAGACTACATTCCAAGTCAACCTGGGCTACAGTGAGACCCTAGCTCACAAAAATTTTAAGGAGGACTAAAGGAGTATTTAATATAGCTGAAGATGCAGGGAGAGTATGGACAACTAAAATGATAACAGGTAAGAATGACTGAGCTAAGCTAGTGGCATATGCCTGTGGTCCCAGCACTAGGTAGGCTGAGGCAGGAGAATGCCAATTTGAGGCCAGCATGGACTACACATAGTGAGGCCCTGTCTTGGGGGGAAGACTGAAATTAAGTAACAGAAGACATCTGAAGGTGTTTCAAACAGAAAACTGGGAAGCAGAGAATATGCTGGTAGCATGGTGGCTTGTGTTATTAGTACCTGCTTGAAGTTGAAGACCCAAACCTCTGAATAAGGGACACAGACCTCCGATGGCCTAGTCTTTCAGCTACTATTATCTCCAGAGACTGCTCAAATGTGCAGAAAATAGTAAATTACAAGCACAATAACAACAGTCCCAAGGAAGTCCATATTCTGACAAATACTCCCTATTGTCAGTTTTCCAAGGGGTGTTGCCCATGGTGGCAAAACAGACTGCATGTGCCTCCACCCAGATCACTTTAAGAAATTATATCAAACTGTGACTGGGTCATGTGTGCAGATGGGAGGGGTGGGACTGTGCACTGAACTGGGGGCTTGAACTAGTATTCAGCAGAGCTGCCTTCTACCTGCCAGTTCAAACGTTCAGTCTGTTTTCATGTAGAACATAGGTCCTTAAGAAATTCAGTCTGTAGTCAGCCAGGCCAAATGAGCCATTGGGTGCAATAGTGGCATGTATGTTATGGGGGAAACCCAACTACTCTAATTGGACTGGAGGCCCGCTCCATGGGAGGGAATACATCCCTGATACTGAAAACTTAAATCAGGGTTAGTCATGAGCCCTAGGGGTGTAACATCTGCTGTTGTCTGGCTAAATGTATATATTGTGCTTACCAAACTGCCCAATAAGCACTTGTGTTAATGTTCACACCCTTATGTTAATGCTACTCTCACTTCTGGGAGAGAATCTTCTCTTTTCAGATGGCAGTAACCTTGGAACGACTCAGAAGGTATCATGGTGATAGAAAGAAATGACCACAGTGCTGAGTACTGCAATATCTCTATCACACCTTCCAAGGCTCAGGGTCTAATGTGGAAGAGGTGGCGGAAAGAATGTAAGAGCCAAAGGAAGGGCAGGGCTCCATATAACACACTCCCTCCAGACACAAAATGGGCTGGATATCCATGTCCTCATAGTGCCTGACACTACCTACACAAGACCATCATAAGAGGAGGAAAAGATCATGACATCAAAATAAAAGAGAGACTGATTGAGATGGGGAGGGGGTACAATGGAGAATGGAATTTCAAAGGGGAAGTGGGGGAGGGGAGGATATTACCATGGGGTATTTTTATAATCATGGAAGTTGTTAATAAAAAATATTTTAAAATTTTAAAAAATAAAATATGCTCTGATCATATAACTAAAAAAAAAAGAAAGAAAGAAAAAAATGATATCAAGTCACACTTTCTACCTAAGGCCAGATGCCTAAACAGACACAGAAGAGACGATTCTTCTGGGTCCTGAGCTCTGCTTGTGCATGGGGGACTACCTGCTAATACGATACTCTTTGATCATCAATGTACTTAAGAAGATAGAAATCTAAACCAGCCAATACAGCAAGTGCATCAACACAAACTTTATTGGGATTATTTACCAAGCAATCCACATACATTCAACATCACTGGATGGAAAGAATGTTAATTTTAAAAACATAGCAAGACTCAAGGGAAGATATTTCAAGAAACAAAACTTTCTTTAACAAATGGAATGACAAAACTAGTGAAGTCAGATGTATCTTAATCAATTTCAAAATTCAATTATTTCCAGCATGTTTTTCTACTTAAATGTGAACAAAAGCAAGGTCTCATAACTGAGTAAATATGGTGTCTTTCTGTTGGCAAATGCCACAGAGAGATATTTGATGAAAGAAGCAAAACACCTAGCTCCATGGTCTTCTGACAACGTGAAGGATGTTCTCATGATCACTGGGATAAATATTTACATTTTCATGGGACAGACTTCTTCACTTGCATGAAAGGAACGGTCTCAAAACATGGGTCTCTGCTCTTGCTTCATCTGTAGTTGTGGGTTAAACCACCAGCAAAGCCCTCACCCCTCAGTACTGATAGAATGACTATCAGATAACAATACAATCTCTTCCAAGAAAACAGGAGAGTATCAATATTGATTTTAGTGGCTAATATATTACAGTATGAAGATATCTTGTTTTTTAATGGTATGTTGAAAATTTTCTCACTAGTAAGTGAATTTCATAACATATAGAAATAAATGTATTACAAAAGTATCAAATAACTTGTTCTTAGTATTCCTGATGACTATAAATATAAAATGTAACTATACAAAGACAAAATTCTGCACCCTATTTAACCCTGTGTACCAAACAGCAGTAAGTGCCGGAAGTGAGAAACACTTAAAGAAATCTATTATTGGAAACCTTAAATACCATTCAGCTTTAGGGACAGAGGAGGAAAGAAGGCACAAACAAAACAAAACCAATGTCTCAAAGATCATTTTTAAAGGAAAAATACATATAAAAGAAAATTGTTTGGACATTTAGACTTTATTGAACAAAGTAGCCAGGAAAGAAATTCAACATTTATAAGATATATTTATTTTTTTTCTGACCAAAGTGCAATGATTTTTAAATCTTTTTAAACAAATAGCTATGAAAAAAAATATTTCAGAAAATAAAATACAAATGGGAAAATTAACCATTAGATTGCTTTTCCTAATTTATTCTAACTATATGTTTAGTCTAGAAAACAAAACAGAGCAAAACAAAAATCCCTTGAAGTATGATTAGAATGAGAAGTGAGTCACATTAACACAAATCTAGCATATGCATCTCAAGGTTCTCTTGCTAAGAATTTTGTTAACATCAGTTAACAATGAACAGTACTGTGTATGGAGCACAAGGACACAATGTGAATGTGATCCTGGCCCCAGATTCTGTCCGAAGAATGCAGACAATTCTTCCAGGTTCTGAACCCCTCCAACTCCAGCCCAAACCTTGGAAGCAGACTTGCATACAACTTTCAGATAACTTTGCACAAGCTGTAATATATCAAAACCTCAGTTTTCCTCTTCCTACAGGAAATGATCAGTTACTTGATAAATACTAAAACATTGCTAGGAATCCACTTTATGAGTGTGTTTAATAAACACCTTGTGTAGACCTGACTACACAAAAAGCTCTTTTAAATTTGGTCCACAAATTCACTCAACAGTTTGGAAATTTAAAATCTGCAGCAAAAAGGAACAGTGGAAATCTCTAATCTGAACATGTTATAGTTACTAAAAAAAAAAAAAAAATACATGCATTCTAAAAAAATTCGCTCACAGAAGGCACAAACTATAAGAGGGATGGTCTTTTTAACAAAAACAAAGAGCTAGCTGATACCCTTCTCTGTCTTGTGAGCACCATGATAATCAGAATGAAGCGGACCCTGAACTCACTGTTTACTCTCATGAACAAACATTAAAAAGTAAAACAAATGTAATTCATCTTAGTGTGTATTTTCTAGTTATTGAGATAAAATTTTGAAAGATTAAAACTGCCTTAAAAGGGGCTATGATAGCAGCTACCAAACCAATATTCAAGCGTGATTTCAAGGGTCCTTTCAGGGTTAGCCTTCTTTGTCAAAAATCTTCACAACTTCATCAAAAACCTGTAAAAGACAATAATTTCAAAAGCAGATATTGTTAAAACTATAAGGATGTGTGAAGCCTTGGGTTCAATTCCCAAAACCCAAATAAACAAAACATACATACAAAAATCATACAGATAAGTTTCTGTTAAAACCACCTATCTTATATTAATTTTTAACACAACTTTTAAGTTTTATTTTACTTTAGATATACATAAATCTGTAAACATGTTCCATTCAACTTTATCAGTGATTTTTTGCATGTGCAGTGTGTGCATGAGGTCCAGAGCCAGATTCTCTTGTGCTGTTTATTCACTCAGTGTGTGATCTGACGTCCTGACATTATTGGGTAAACCGTTTCAAAATATACAGATACCTAATCTCCACTAACCCCCAAAAGCTAAGAATGTCATCAATACAGCACATGAGGCCTACAGCAGAGATTTCCCTACTTGGCTGTAACCCACCTACCAGATGTTTCCATCAATATATTTGAAAAGTGTTTTCATTTATGTACTATAAAAACTTCAGGAAATTGTTAACACATTGGAGCTTGGTATTTGAGGTAACATAAATCTGATTTGAGGCTATAGTCGCTTATATTTGGCTCTAGAATAAACTCTCCTATTCCCTTTGAGGTAAGAGCTGTGTTTTATGTTGATGTGTGGGTGCTGAGGACCCCAACTCAGGTCTTCATGCATGTGCAGCAAGCATTCTACAGACTGAGCCATTATTTCCCCAGTCCCCACCCCCCACCTTTTTTTTTTTTTTTTGTAATATTAGTAGGGACAGTTTATTGGAAAAAGATACACTTCCAAGGGAGCTAACAGGCTGGAACTGGGAGAAGTTTAGAAGCTCAAATTGCCTCGCTATACAAAGAACTAGGGCTTTTACGTCACATATCAAGGGCTGTTTGTGTTACTTGCATAGCAGACTTTCCTGTACATGTAGTTCTGCATACAACTTCATGCATTACATGTCTCATTAGCATCTTAAATCTCTACCCACGGATGCATATTCAGTGTTATGGTGAGCATGCACGGATGATGTTGTATGGCAAATTTCCTCTGTATTGAAAAGTGTAAACAGCTATTGCCAGCTTTATCAAAAACAGCTGGGTCAACTCAAGAGAAAAGGCTGGGAAGTCATCAGAACCCCCCACACACACACCCTAAGATTCAGGTGCCTCCTGCGCCAGCTGTATACAATAATGCATGAGGTCTTGTGACCTTAGGGGGGAGATAAAAGTATATAGAAAATAAAAGACCTAGGAACAAGTAGCCCCACTGAAGTGGTGCTTTGGGGTCTCATGCTCTGTAAGTAAGCCCTCACCCTGAGGCCGAGGGAGGAGCATTCACAGGGGTAACCCTGATACACTGAGCCCCACTGAAGTGTTGCTCTGTGGTCTCATACTGCTGGACAGAGAAAAGGAGCTTCTAAGAAGCAGCCATAATCATGCAGAGTGGATGAGACTTCTCCACAGTGCAGCTACTCTGGGGTCCCAATGCACTGTAAGTAAGCCCTCATCCTGAGGCTGAGGAAGGAGCAGCCAAGGAGTAATATTGACATAGGACTCTCCATCAAAGCAGCTGTTTTGGAGGCTCCACATTCCCATGAGTAACCCCTCTTTATGCTCTGTAAGCAACCCTCCCCTCCCCCAATAATCTCACTGGTTCATCAAACTTGTATTGGTGTAATCATACTTTCTACCATCTTTGCCCTATTTAGGATGAAGACAGGTGTGTGTCTTTCCAGAGGAAAAGTTTCCCAAGACAGATGGCTAGATTTGGTAGGCCTGGAAGGGTGGTAATCCAGCCTTTCTCCTGGCCAACTGGTGTTTTTCATATGCTAACTTTGGAGCCTTTATGAAACTTCCCCCAGACTTCACTCTGTGCATGATACTCCCCTGCCTCAGTACTTCTTACACAGAAGCTGTAAAAATTAATGACACTTGTTTACAAATAGAACCCTTCCAAAAATACCAATTTTGTCCTATTTGCTTTATAACTCTAGATCCTAGGTCAGTGCCTGGTGAACAATAGGTGGGCATCTAGATTAATGAGCATGTGAATTAATAGGTGGATGAATGCAGACTCTTATTAGGAAAATGTAATTTTGAAAATACAAAATAAGTCCCAGGTACCCTCTCCCTGGTGCTATTAGTAACTAATAGGAACATGAACAACTTACTAGTGGCTACACAAGAAAATCTCTCTCCATGCTTGTTCCTCCCCTAGCAATCACTAACAGTCTCTAAATCCTCACAGAGGAACTTTTTAAGTTATCTCTGTGTATGACATATGAGGGGAGGGAGTAAGCACGTGCCATAATGTGTATGTAGAAGTCAGAGACAACCTCAGGTGTTGGTCCTTGCCTTCCACCTTGTTTCAGGTAATCTCTCATTTGCTGCTGCATCTGCCAGGCTAGCTAGCCTTAAAGCTTCCAGGAAGTCTCCTGTCTCCACTTTCATCTGGCCTGTAGGAAGGCTGGGCTTATAGACACGTCTACCTTTACGTGGGGGATGTAACTCAGGCTGCCACACCTGCATAGCAGCAAGCACTTTTACCCACTGAGCCTTACAAAACACACTTTCTTTTTGGTTTTTCAATTTTTTTAAGAGAGGGTCTCACTCTAGCTCAAGCTGACCTGGAATTTACTATGTAGTCTCAGGGTGGTCTTGAACTCATGACAATCTGCCTACCTACCTCTGCCTCCTGAGTACTGGGATTAAAGGCATGCACCACCATGCCAGGCTCAAAACACTTCTTAGCAGGCTACCAGTAGCTTAAAAAATGCAGATTAAAAGGTTTTATCTTGGTTCTAATTCTAAAAATCAAGGTTTTCTTTCTTTTTTTTTGTTTATTTTTACTTATTTGAGAGTGACAGTGAGAGAGAGAGAGAGAAAGAGGCAGATAGAGAGAAAGAGAATGGGCATGCCAGGGCCTCCAGCCACTGCAAACCAAACTCCAGATGCGTGCACCCCCTTGTGCATCTGGCTAACGTGGGTCCTGGAGAATCGAGCCTCAAACCGGGGTCCTCAGGCTTCACAGGCAAGTGCTTAACTGCTAAGCCATCTCTCCAGCCCAAATCAAGGTTTTCTTATATATTACCTCCTCTCTATAGGAAGTGACACTGTATTAGAGACATATTAGAGCTGGAGAGATGGCTCAGGAGTTAAGACAGTTGCCTACGAAGCCTAAGTAAGGACCCATGTTCAACTCCCCAGATCCTATGTAAGCCAGACACACAAGGTGATGTACATACAAGGTCGCAAATGTGCACAAAGTGGCGTATGCGTCTGAAGTTCAATTATAGTGGCTCTGGCATGCCAATTGTGTGTGGGTGTCCCTTTCCTATAAAAGTGTGCCACCATGCCCAGAAAACAAACAAACAAACCTAAATCTTCTTCCTCTGGACTTTTTTGTCTTGTGGCTAATACAAAGAAGATTGAGGCACTTGGAAGGTAGATCAGATGAACCAAAAGATGTAAGAAACATTACAGACACAATGGGCTCAAGCCACAGTTTAGAAAGCTTGGATTTGTAAAAGTGATGCACCATGGAAGCCTTGAACCTTTGAGCTTTCTTCTGTCCTGGGAGAGAAAACAGCCTGAGGGCCTTGGGCTAGAAGACTTGCCAGTCATGCTATAGATTTTTAAAAATGAACAAGATCCAAATCACTATACTGAAAATACCAATTTCCACTGTTTGAGGAAAGAGATTTGAAATTAATAAAGTCACCCATTCCTCATTAAAAAAAAAAAAAAAAGCCGGGTGTGGTGGCACACACCTTTAATCCCAGCACTCGGGAGGTATAGGTAGGAGGACTGCTATTGAGTTCGAGGCCACCCTGAGACTCCACAGTGAATTCCAGGTCAGCCTAGGCTAGAATGAGACCCTACCTTGAAAAATCAAAAATAAATAAATAAATAAATAAAAGACCTAAAATTATAAAACCCACTTTAGACATACTCAAAAAGAAGAGACCTAATTTCACAATCTCAAGTGTCTTGAAAAACCAAGTAATCTATCACAGAATTTCTCTCTCTCATGCCTACCCCCAAATAAATGACCACATTTTTACTTGACTTTTGTTTTCATGAACAAGCCAGGAATACTTACTTCATCAACAGACTTAGAAGCATCTATTTTCTTGACTTTCCCCATTTCTTCATATAAATCAATAATAGGTTTTGTTGACTGAAGATAAGTCTGAATTCTGGAAAAGAAGTGAATGTTTCAAGGTTCTAGGTACCTATCCTCTTCCTTCCACATTATAGGAAGGTTTAAAGGACAATACAAGGTAGGACCCAACCTTGTTATCTCTTTACTCACACCACTGCACCTGTGTAAACATTACTTTCTTTTTCTGGACCAAAACTGGGCAGGAATTCTATCTATCACCCAATTTCTGCACTGGGATTGTGGGGTTAAAGTAAAAACTGAAAAATACCTTTTTTCCAAGCTCTCTCTGTTGTCATCACTCCTTCCACTACTCTTTCCCCTCTCAAGACATCGTTCGATACAGATCTAAAGAGAGATACAGGTAAAAAGTTATGTGAAAAAAAATCCTACAAAGTTTGAAGAGGCTATCAAAAAATATATATTATCTTGCATTAAACCCAGTGTGTCTAACTCATTAATCAACATGCAAAATCTTTTTTAAATTTAAACATGTGGTTCAATTTATATAAACTAGGTTAAATGAATACAGAGTGAAACAAGAACTCAGTCATGACTCAGTTTTTCCTACGTGTTTTTTTTCAAACCGCAATAAAAAGACCTGTGTGGATATGCTTCCATCTCAGATATATTATTAACTTATTAGGTATGAATTACATGCCCCAAACTTTGTACCACTTTTGCTTACTGTATAATAATTCCATAAATATTCAGATGTTTGAGTCAACATATTTGAATAAAGCATCTCTTGTTAATCATGAATAAACATTCCTTAGTTATAAAGCTGTGGTAACAGACTAAAGTTAACTTTGAAGAGTAAGTAAAAACATATTTTTAAGGATTGGAGAGGAGAGTTTCATTTTAAAACAACTCAGGCTGCAACAAGTCTCTCCCAGAGGCACATTTATGACACAATCTAAGAATAGACAACCTCCTTCAAGGCACTACTTCAGATTCTTATTCTTCAGACAGTTGGCATTGATTTAATAAAATGTATTTTGTAGCAGCAGCCAAACAGTGAGGTCTTTTAATTAAATGGTTCTGAGAAATTCATTTAGTTATTCAAAGGTATGTCTGGGTATATTATTACAAGTATCTGAAAAAAATTTCTTTCCTGCTATTTTTCAAGATCATTTCATTCCTAAAAGACAAACAAACCCATCTTGTATTTTTCCTTCAAATAGAAGCTTCTGCGCCTCAGCATGTTTTTCCTCAATAGCACACTGCTAAAAGTAATGCATACTTAAGAAAGCAGCAGCTGGGCTGGAGAGATGGCTTTGCAGTTAAGGCATTTGCCTGCAAAGCCAAAGGACCTTGGTTCGATTCCCTAGGACCCACGTAAGCCACTTGCACAAGGTAGCACATGCGTCTAGAGTGCGTTTGCAGTGGCTGGAGGCCTTGGCATGGCCATTCTCTCTCTCTCTCTCTCTCTCTCTCTCTCTCTCTCTGTGTGTGTGTGTGTGTGTGTGTCTGTCTGCCTCTTTCCCTTTCTCACTCTCTCAAATAAATAAATAAATAAAAATAATTAAAAAAAAAAGAAAGCAGTAGTCTAGCTTCACTGCTGACATGATTGTAAATGTCACTTCTTAGTTTTAAACAAAAGCCTGATTTCTGTCATTTTGAAAATAAAGCAAACTTTAGGTACACAAAAATGCTGGTGCCAAACAACTTTTAGTTCTGATAGTAAGACAGTGCTGCTCTGTCCATCCGATTTACTAATTAAAAAATAGATTGTTGGGCTGGAGAGATGGCTTAGCGGTTAAGCGCTTGCCTGTGAACCCTAAGGACCCCAGTTCGAGGCTCGATTCCCCAGGACCCACGTTAGCCAGATGCACAAGGGGGTGCATGTGTCTGGAGTTCGTCTGCAGTGGCTGGAAGCCCTGGCACGCCCATTCTCTCTCTTGTTCTCTGCCTCTTTCTCTCCTGCTCTCTCTGTGGCTCTCAAATAAATAAATAAAAATAAAAAAATATATATTGTTGCCAATAGACAATGGGAATGCAAATTAAAAATCACTTAATTTTTCCCTGATAGCTGGTAATCAGTTGCTTAAAGCCTATGTAAGCAAATGAAGATTTTCATTACCTCATTATTACAGTCAAAAAACAAAACAAAAGATACATCTGCCTTCCCATCCATGGTCTTGTTCCAGCCTTGAAGATTGTCTTCATTTCTTGGAAATCCATCAATCAAGAATTTATTCTTCTGAGCACTGGCAGCCATTGTTTGATCCATTTCCTAAAGAGAAAAGATTAAGGTCCAATACTACATTAACAAAGTTTCTCTTTTTTTCTTTTTGGGGTGTGTGTGTGTGTAGCATTTATGATATATGTATATGTACACACATCCTGTGTGGAAAGAGTGAAAAAAGTCTGCAGGAAAGCAAATAGAAGAAGGAGAAAGGGGAGAGGAAAATAAACAATGGAAGAGAAAATAACTGAATGTTGGGAAGAAAGGGTCAATGGTAGCACATCTCAGCACTCAGGAGGCAAGGCAGGAGTATTAGGAATTCAAGACCATGGTCAGCCATATATGAATTCAAGGCCAGCCAGGGATCCATGAGACCCTATGTCCAAAAAATCCCCCACAAAACAAAGGAAAATGTACCTATATGCATATTAGGCAGAACTAAAACTGAACCCAGAACAAGGCAGAGAAATTTTGCTACTGTTCAACTTCTTCCCGGTGAAATCAACTTCTAGTTCTGCCATTCTCAACCACTACAGCCTTCCTCAAGCAAGAAATTCACTGGTCTGACTTGCTCATGACTCAAAAGAAGGCTTAACTTCCTGTGTCCTTGGGAATGTGAACTGGTTGGCATTCATGTTTCTTACCCTCTTTAATAAGCTGATGGTTATCTCAACTGGCACAATTTTTCCTTCTTTAATGTACTTCTCAATAAGCTCACCAAACTGTGAATCTGGGTTCTTCCTCTCATCACGAAGCAGCTCTCCTGCAGAGAGGTGTGTGTAGCCATATTTCTGAAAGAAACAACATATAGAAAAAAATCAGAATTCATTCAGCACAATGATAGAGACTATGATTTTCCTTTTTTTTCTTCTTTAAATTTCTTTTTTATTCTTTCCTTTTTGCCAGTGAGACTGAATTCTTTTCCTCTAACTCTCCCAAGAGGAGAGAAGAACGATCATCAGTAGCAATGGACAGCTGTACAAAATAATGCCCAGTGCCAGCTTCACACTCAGGAGAGAACACTGGACCTATTCATGGTTTCCGGTACTCTACACAGAGAAACTTCTCTAGTAAGGAACTATAGAAATGATCCCTGAAGGTATCATCTTGACTATCATTTTCTTTGTGTTCATTTCTACATGCTAGTTTTCCTATACCAAAGTAAAACATTTTGCTCGTATGGTAAAATAATTAAAGAAAATTTTAAGATATTTTACATAGTCAAGTTTGTTTAATAATAAGTAGTCTTACTCTTGCATGAAACCATCCCAACATTTATCTATTTAAAACATTATTCATCTCATCATTTTCCTTCACAAACACAACCAAAGTTTAAATATATTAAGAATGGAGGGGATGGAGAGATGGCTTAGTGGTTAAGGCACTTGCCTGCAAAGCCAAAGGATCCCAGTTGACTGTCTGGGACCCACATAAGCCAGATGCACAAGGGGGTGCATGCATCTGGAGTTCGTTTGCAGTGGCTGGAGGCCCTGGCATGTCCATTCTCTCTCCCTCTCTCCCTTCCTCCCCCCTCTTTGCCTCTTTCTCGCAAATAAATAAATATGTTTTTAAAAAATAATGGAAATGTCTACTAAAGATTTATGACTCAAGACAAAAGTAAGTAAGTTGTGGCTGGCTGTGGTGCTGTGTGTCTTTAATCCCAGCACGCAGGAGGCAGAGGCAGGAAGGATGCCGAGAGTTTGAGCCACCCTAAGACTACATAGTGAATTCCCGGTCAGACTGAGCTAGAGTGAGATCCTACCTCGAGTAAAAAAAGAAAAAGTAAAAAAGTTACCCATTGTTGGTAATACCTTCCTTGTGGTATGCTTTCAAGTCAACATGTTTAACATGTCACCACTCTCATCAACCTAATTCTTTTCTTCTCTTGCTCAATAAATAGCATATGATCTACCTACTCCATGAAATGAATACACACATAAGCAGATGCATCTTAGAATGTCATTGTCTCTTGACTCAGACCAGTCCCTTCAAAGTCCACATCCTAACTTCCCACTTACAAGAAATCTCATTTGCAAAATGGGAATGTGGATACCTATTCTGTAAGTTTGTTATAGTTAATGAGACAATGTAAATAAACAGTTATAGTTAAATGAGATAATATAAATAATTAAATGACTTATGTTATAGTTTATATAGTTGTAAACTATTGTATAGTTTACATAGGTTACAGTTAAACAAGATAATGTAAATAAATCACCTAATACATATTAGGAAGAACAGCCACCAGTGTTTCTTTGTTATTATAAACATACTTACCTTAATCTTTTTTATATGATACAGTTGTGTGCTTCATAATAATATTTTGGTTTTTACTCACAAATATTAAGACATTCAAAACTATATGCAACCTGGGTATGGTAGTACACATGTTAATTCCAGTACTCTGGAGGCACAGGTAGAAGGATCACTGTAAGTTTGAGGCCACCCTGAGACTACATAGTAAATTCCAGGACAGCCTGGGCTGGAGTGAAACCCTACCTTGACAAAAAAAAAAAAAAAAAAAGAAAAAAAAAACTATATTCAATACTCAGCTAAGACTCATCTCATTCCCAATTTATTTTTATTTTTTTATTTATCTGTTATATGAGATATATGAGAGAGAAAGAGGGAGAAAGAGAGAGAGGGAATGGGTGCGCCAGGGCCTCCAGCCGCTGCAAATGAACTCCAGACACATGCGCCACCTTGTGCATCTGGCTTACGTGGGTTCCGGGGAATTGATCCTGGATCCTTAGACTTCACAGGCAGTAACTTAACAGCTAAGCCATCTCTCTAGCCCTCATCCCAAATTCTTGAGACTCCTCAATGTGTCTTTATCTTATCTGAGTATACAATAAATACTCGGTAACTTAAATGAAGGTTAAGTAGCTCAATCAGCAAAGTACTTACTATGCAAGCATGAAGACCTGAGTTTAATCCTCAGAACCCATGTAAAAAAAAGAAATTTTTTTTAAAGCCACACACTTTAATCCAAGCACTCGAGAAGCAGAGATAGGAGGAGTGCTGTGAGTTTGAGACTAACCTGAGACTACATAGTGAATTCCAGGATAGCCTGGGCTAGTGTGAGATCCTACCTCAAAAAACCAAAACAAAATTAAGAAAACACTATACTCAGTCATGGTGGCAAACACTGATAATTCCAATGCTGAAGAAGCCGAGATAGGGGGATCTCTAACCCACTTGTTGAGCTTCAGGTCAATGAGACTTTGTCTCAGAAGAAGATGGGTCTGTCTGACTGTCTCTCCTTGCAAATAAATAAATAAAAGTATCTTTTAAAAACGAGGCTAGGGAAACTGCCTGTGACTGGATGGCTGCTTTTTGCTTGTGTTTTTGTTTCCTGTAATGCACATGTTAAGAAAAACAATAAAGATTCTTTTAAACGCTAAAAAAAAAAAAAAAAAAAAAAGAGGCTAGGGAGATAGCTAAGCACTTAAAGGTGCTTGCTTGCAAAGCCTGCCAGCCCAGGTTTGATTCCTCAGGACCCATGTAAAGCCAGATGCATAAAGCAGTACATGTATCCAGTGTTCATTTGCAGTGGCAAGAAGCAGTGGCAAGAGGCCCTGGAATGTCTGTACTTCCTCCCTCTCTTCTCCTTCTACTCCCCGCCAATGTCTCTCTCTCTCCTCTCAAATAAATCACTTTTGTTTTAGCTGGGTGTGCTGGCACATGCCTTTAATCCAAGAACTCGTGAGGCTGAGGCAGGAAGATCACTGTGAGTTCAAGGCCAGCCTGGCACTACAGAATGAGCTTCAGGTCAGCCTGGGCTAGAGTGAGACCTTACCTGAAAAAAATGAAACAAAACAAAAATATTATTTTGAAAAGATGGATGGCATTGCTGAGGAAGATCCCTAGGGTTGTCCTCTTTGTTTCCACATGCATGCACACATATGCGAACCAACCCCCCCGCCACACTTGCACATACACACAAACACAAAATGCAGCATGACCTACTTTACCACTTACTGTGTACAATTTTAAAACAGCATTTTCCAATGACTGTTCACAAAGTTTTATAGCAGTCTCATTTCCCCCTGTTTATTTTGGCTCCTAGATGGGAGCCTCTGCTTGCTGGATGCTCTACTCTGGTCTAGTGATTATAGCACATGGTAATACTGAACAAATGCAGAGACAAACAATGGCAAGCGCTCAGTGAAAACACCAACAGATTACTCCATAATGCTGCGCATATGAAGAACATATACATTAGAAGCCCAGCTAGTAATTTAGAAATTAGTATACTCACTGTTTGTTTCCTGACTCCGGAAAGCTCAAATTTGCAAGCTTTATAGTGCTTTAAAATGGGGCTTGGCATTATATCACTTTTTTAAAGGAAAAAAGTAAGTTGTAAATTATAGACATACACACAAATGATATCTATAAAAGGCAATTTTATAGCTTGTCATAAAGGAAAAATGACATTGCATGTGAAGTCAAAGTTAACAAGGAATGTCAATAAGCATTAACATGTCAGACCTATGATACAAATGTCAATTTCTCATCAACATTCCTTTTTTTGTTAGTTTCTTTGAGATAGTGTCTCACTCTAGTCCAGGCTGACCTGGAATTCACTATGTAGTCTCAGACTGGCCTTGAACTCACAGAGGTCCTCCTACCTCTGCCTCCAGAGTACTGGGATTAAAGGCGTGTGCCACTACATCTAGCTTAACATTCTACTTTTTACAAAACTGTATTTACCACTTTCTCTTTGATACTATATTCTAATTAATTTATTTGTGTGTGCATGTGTGCACATGCATGTGTGTGTACAGGCACATATTTTGGTCAGAGAAGAACTTTGAGGAGTCTGTGTTCTACCTTCATTAAGATGGGATCTCCTGGCTCTGCAAACAAGTATCAGACTAAGTAGTCCAAAGCTCTGGATTCTCCTGGCTCTACCTCCCATTTTTGTAACTGTATTGGAATCACAGATGCTTGTGACACTTTGCATCATCTTAACATGTATGCTGGGGAATTAACATAGGCTAGCAGGCTTTGCAAACACATACCTTTAACTGCTGAGCATCTCCTCAGGCCCCAGTCAGTATTTTTCTTAAGGATTTTGCTGACATTCTCCTCTTACCCAGAGTTCTAACAACAAAAAGCAGCTATCACTCACATACAGATTATGGCACTTTAATGGTAGCTTCCCTTTAAAAGGTATAGTTTTAAGGGCTGGAGAAATTGCTCAGTGATTGGGCTGCTTGCCTGCAAAGTCCAAAGACCCATGTCATCTCTCTCCAGATCCCACATAAGCCAGATGCACAAAGGTGAAGCAAATGCATGGTTACACATGCTCACTTGGTGGCACAGGCATCGGGAGATTGACTTCAATGGCTGAGGCCCTGATGTACCAATTCTCCCTCCCTCTCTATCTCACTCTCTCTCTTAAAAAAAATTTTTTTAAAGGCATAGTTTACAAGGCACTCTGCTGTCGGTAAGCCATGAGAACAAACTTTTTGAAAAAAAGCAAGAATAGTATTTTCCACCCTTAGCCCTTTTTTTTTTTTTCACATTCTGAAATTTTCTAGGAATTAAAACCTAGCACGGCTGGAGAGCTGGCTTAGTGGTTAAGGCACTTGCCTGCAAAGCCTAAGGACTCAGGTTTGATTCACCAGTACCCACATAAGCAAAGTGGTACATGTGTCTGGAGTTCATTTTGCAGTGGCCGGTGGCCCTGGCATGCCCATTCGCTCTCACATGTTTATGGTTAAGGTGCTTGCCAACAAAGCCAAAGGACCCAGGTTCGATGTAAAGCCTGATGCACAAGGTGGCATATGCATCTGGAATTCATTTTCAGTGGCTAGAGGTCCTGTTGTGCCCATTCTCCCTATCTGCAACCCCCAATAAATAAATAGATAGATAATAAAATAACAACCTAGCAGGTATCTATAGTCTTAAGGGCAACATTCATAACCACAAAAGTGCATAAATAGTATAAACTACAATAGCTGTGGTGAAAAGCTACTACTTGAGGCGCTCAGGCCATCATGGCATCTCCCACTGGGGAAGAGAGCCTGGGTGCCCATGGCTCCAAGTCTGTGGGCCACAGCTGCTCACCCAGGACCTGGTGGACTTGGTGAATGTGCCCCTGTGCAACATCATCAGCAGCCACCTGACTTGTGCCAAGTGCGTCCAGAGCAGTGATTTCATCTACTTTGGGACTGGGAGAGGAATGAAAATGACAGATGACATTAAGCACTCCCCCAGCAGTTTCCCTTGGATCTTGTACTACTGGACATTGATGCTCTTATCAAAGGAGCATATTTTTCTGGATCATATATTTATCTAACTCCAAAAATAACACCATTGTGCAATAGATGACTGATACACTGAGTAATCTTTTCCTCAAAACTGGAAAGAAACTGTTTACCATTTCATGATAGGTGGAGGAAGAGGACTGGAGATGTGCTCTGAAGAAATCAGGGAAGTCTGCCTGATGGTTTGAGAAGCCAGTGGAATAGAAGAAAAAAAAAGCCATATCTTTGACTATAACGTGTGGCATTTATAAATAAGTAACATTTGGGGGAAGGATGCATTACCTTCGATGATGGCCCTGCACAAGTCAAGAATAAGATAAGGAAGAAATTTAGACATTGTAGTAGATTTTAAGGGAGAGGCAAAGCCTATGTCCCATATAGATACTCTCCCTTCCAGTGTTTTTGTTTTTGTGGTTGTCAGTCTGTGCCCCAAGGAAATTGTTTCCAGATGGCTAGATGCCTAGCAGAACAGTAAGGATGCTGCTTTTTTTTTTTTTTTTGAGGTATGGTCTCACCATAGCTCAGGCTGATCTGGCATTCACTCTTGTCCCAGACTGGCCTCGAACTCATGGTGATACTCCTACCTCTTCCTCCCAAGTGCTGAGATTAAAGACATGCAACAGTACACCTGGCTCATTTGCTAATAATACTTTTGTTGCATTTGGATAAATTTATTTGGTGTGTAGAGACTTAGTTACTAGAAAATTAAACAGGCCACTTGGTTGAAATGGAAAATCTGTTGTCGTGAGAATTTGCTTCCGTGTGCTATATCCTGCAGAACAGAAGCCCTGCAGATTTAGTGACAAGGAAGAAAGATTAAGCCAACTTAAGAGCAATCAAGAAGAATTTCAGAAGGAAGTATTAAAAGCCATGGAAGGAAAATGGCTAACAAATCAGTTGAGATAGAAAATAATGTCCTGCAAGATGAGGATTGAACAACTGAAACAAACAATATGTAAAGGAAATGAAGAAAAATTCTGAAGGCCTTATCAAAACCAAGGAAAAGAACCAGGAACTTTGTCGAGCCCAGTGGCACCAAGAAAGAAAGGAGAAGATTCAGAGGCACAATTGCAAGCTTGGTGACCTGGTGGAAAAGAAAACTATTGACTTGAGAAGTCATTATGAGCATCTGGAGAGTCTCCAGCAATTCTATATACTAGAGCTCACCTCTGTCATCTTCCTAATTGATGAAGTGAAGACTGCTGTGAGAAATCCTGCAGATGTTTCCTCAGAGAGTGACAGTGCCATGACCTCCAGCACCGTGAGCAAGTTTGCTGAAGCCCAAAGGACAACCTATCTCTCTGGAAGATGGGTCTGTGATGGTCACAATGGTGACACCAGCATTAGCATGGCAGGGCCTTGGATTAGCCTTCCTAACAATGGGGACTACTTTGCCTATTGTACTTGGTAGAAGAGAAGAAAACTACATAGGGGCCTGACATGGAGCATAATAACCCCACCCACACCATCAGGGTCGCCTTGTGCTATGCCACTCAGCTGGTCAACATTTTGTCTCATATACTTGATGTCGATCTCCCAAAATGCTGTGCAACAGTGAATTTTGTGGAGAAAATCTCAGCAGAGATTTACTCAAGCACTGAAGAAAGTGAACACTGGTATCCTTTACCTTTGTTTTTCACAGCATGTAAATTTAGACCAATTACAACCACTGCACACCCTCAGGAACCTCATGTACCTGGTTTAGTTTGAGCTCTGAACACCTGGGCAGGTCAGGACCTTTTGAAGTACTAGCAGACCGAGGAGTCCATGGAATCTGTAGACCCTGGAGTCACTGGAGAATCAGATGACAAGTGACGAGGAAACTGACCTGGGTACAGACTGGGAGAACCTTCTGAGTCCCCAGTTCTGTGACATCCCGTCCCAGCCTGTGGAAGTCTCCCAGAGCCAAAGCACCCAGGTGTCCCCACCCATCTCCAGCAGCAGTGCAGGTGGGATGATCTCCTCTGCTACAGCCTCTGTGACCTCCTGGTTCAAAGCTTACACTGGACACCGCTAGTGAGCATGAAGAAAGTGTGCTCTCCCATCTCCCACTGCACTCAGTGACCCTGTGATGGAGTTATGATTGTGCCTGCAGGTCAAAGAGGTCAAACCACAGTTTGCTGTTTCTGACAGGGAGACACAGCACCTCGCTTATTAGGTAGCCTGTCATGGCAACTGACATGCGTGGGGTAACAGAAGAGAGGGCACACAAACATCCTTCCGCAACGACCAGTGTCAGTAGAAAGACCCAGGCTTCCACTGGCCAGTGTGTTCGAGACATTCTCCTTAGGTATCTTTGGGTCCCAGGCCTGCCAGACATCATAACACACTGGTCCTTTGATACTCATACTTTTCCTAACACCAAGTTCAAGAGATGTGTCACATCCCAAGGAAGTGGCTCTTGGTGATGAGGACCTGAAAGTCTAAAACTGAGTTTGTTTTTCTGCTCTTTCCTTTTGTACAGAGAGCCAGCAGCAATTAGAAATATTTGATTTCTTGATAATTTTGTCGGCTTTGGTTTTTGAGCTGAGATTTTGGTCTTGTTTGTGAAGGGTGGCTTTAGAGGACCAGTAGTAGTTCAATGCTTATTTCTTTGTGCTGCTGTCATAGCTCATCACATTCCTGGGTCTCTTTCCTACACACCAAAGAAGCTAAGGTCTCTATTTCTAAATGGCCCACACCCATAAATGGAAGAACTCCCAGCTGCAATAATGTCTTAGAGATACCTAAGTATTTTCTTGTCTTCTGAGAGGGAATAAGTTCGTTCTGAATTTCTACTATCCACAGTATATGCATTTTGGAATGAAATATATCTATGAGTGAAAATCAGTTATTAAAGTCATTCCCTTGTGAGCAAAATGCTTGCCTGGACACAAGTTAAAGCCACTTGACTGAGTGGCCTCTGGTCCTCCTTTCAGTGTCCAATTTCTTCCTGAGGGGCCTAGGCAGTGGCATGCATGTGTAGGACACCCTCCTGCTTGCTCCCTGTAGGACTCTGTGGCTCTGACGCCACTGCCTGGTGCCAAGTGCAGAGCACTCTCCTGGCTGGTACTATATTCCTGTCATGAAGGTTCAGCTGTCATGAACTTTTTCCCTCACCAAATGATCGCTTACAGCTAATGTATCTAGATGACAATCTTGCAGAAAATTATAATGAGGGGCATTATGTACAAATTTGTAAGTGGTTCTTTTTTTATTTTTAATAGCTACAAAAAATCCTATATAACAACAACAAAAGGAAATCCTAGCAAAAAGATTCCTAACAGGTGTTATTACCATGTCTTATTAGTGTGACTAGCATGATAGTATCTCAGATCAGTGATTAAGAGGTTTGCCATGCCCTGACTTCTTTTCTCTTTGTGATTACAGTTAACAGTTGGGCTATCTAATCTTTGCTGTTGTGTACTTGGTGGTTAGTAGGGCTTGAGGTAGGGTAGAAGAAAGGTCTTTATTCCTACCCAGGTGTCCTAAGTTCTCTGGTTTTGTGAATGTTCTGCTTAGGGAAGAGACAGGCTTTCCAAACACATGCAGGCTCATTCAGCCAGGGTCTCCTTTGTGAGAGCTTAGCATCACTGATTTTTGGGCTTGCATTTTCCTGCCCACTTGTAGAATGCACAGATAACAGCCAACTAGAAAGCATTAGAATGAGAGGAAGCTACAGGAGAGAATCTAGAGGCCACAAATTCATGTCTAGAGCAACAAAACAAGGATGTGGGGAATTTAGGGATTGATATTTTGTTGTTGTTAATATCACACTTTCTGTCGACTTCACTTTACGTCAGGGTAAGTGGTCTGACACTGACGGCTTGAACACCAACATGCTGGCTTACACTGCTGAAATATTTGGGCTTTACTATTTTGCACTGGATCCACCTGTAAATATTCGTAAATCTACATTTCAACCACTGTTTTTTCTACTCTTTTTGCTGCTCGTTAGCCCTTTCATGTAGGTGTCAGAGCCATGTGTAAACAGCTTTCTGAAAAAATGAAGCTGGTGATTTTTCCTTTAAACAAAAACCCATGGAACTTGGTCATGGTTTCCATTTTAAAATGATTTATTGAAACAAAGTAATAATAAAAACCCACAGGCACCAAGTAGGCTGCTTTAAGTGGTCTTACAAAAGACATTTTTATGTACCAGAATATAATGAAGAAAAGTTTTGCACAAGAGGTAGCTTATGGGGGAAACTATGTCACCAGGTATAGTGGACAGAATTTGTTGAGGATCCAGGTGTTCTTTGGGAAAGAACACTTTCTGTCCTGCTGTTAAAAGAACTGAGTGTCAGAATCTCCTCGCTGTGTCTTGGAGGAGGAGGTTCCCTTTGCTCTGAGACTTAGGAACAGGTTTGAGTCATACAAATGTTTTCTAAACTTTTATTGTACTACTGCAATAAATCTTCTAACAGTAAAAATAAATAAATAAAAACTACTAATCGGGCTGGAGAAATGGCTTAAATGGTTAAGGCGCTTGCCTGTGAAGCCTAAGGACCCATGTTTGACTCTCTAGGACCTTCATAAGCTGGCACAAAGATCAGGCAAGTGCAAGATTGTACATGCCCACTAGGTGGCACAAGCGTCTGGCATTCAACTGCAGTGGCTGAGGCACTGGTGCACCAATTCTGTTTCTCTCCCTCTCTAAAATAAATAAATAAAAAGTTGTTTTGTTTTGTTTTTAAGTCTGCCTTTCTTGGGGAAAAAAGAGCTACTACGCAACTAAAAAGTTTTCTAGTGACAAATGAATAAACCTAATTTATTTAGAATATCTAAACATTTTAACTTTCATTTTCTCCTTAAAGAAGTTGAAAAGGTTCAGTGTGATGGCACATTTCTATAGTCCCAACAGTTTGGAAATAGAGGCAACAGGATCATTCCAAGGCCAAGCTGATCTATCTAGCAAGGTCCAAGTCAGCCTGTACTATTTATTACGTAATAAGATTGTCTTTAAAATAACCAAAAAGGAGGCTGGAGAGATGGCTTAGCAGTTAAGCACTTGCCTGTGAAGCCTAAGGACCCCGGTTTGAGGCTCGATTCCCCAGGACCCACGTTAGCCAGATGCACAAGGGGGCGCATGCGTCTGGAGTTCGTTTGCAGTGGCTGGAAGCCCTGGCGCGCCCATTCTCTCTCTATCTGGCTCTTTATCTCTCTCTCTCTCTCTCAAATAAATAAATAAAAATGAACAAAAATTTTTAAAAGGAACACAAAGGGAGTAAGGTGGGGGAGGGGGCTGGAGAGAATGCTCAGTGGATAAAGTGCTTGCTACACAAGTGTGAGGACCAGAGAAATCCCAGTTCTCTGGAGGCTGGATAGGGAAAGGGGGACCCAAAGCAAGCTGGCTAGCTAGACCATCCAATTAATGAGATCTGGCCTCAACTGAGAGACTCTGCCTTAGTAAACAAAGAGAGCTATTAAGGAAGAAACTCAGCATCAACCCCTAGCCTTCACAAGCACATTCACACATGTGTACACCTGTGCCTACATCTATGTCTACACACATGCAACCATCCCCCACACAATAATAGCTGAGGGGATTTAAGGATATCTAAGCAATTAAGTGTGCCTCCTATATAAGCATGAGGACCTGAAGGGGCCCAAGACTGCCCAAATTTGCATCTCCAGATCCCACATTAAAGAGGAGTGGGCACAGGCACCTGTTACCTCAGCCTCATAAACAGGAGCAGAGACCAGGGAACTGTACTGGCTCATGAAAAGCAGCAAGCTCCAGTACCAGTAAGAAATCTGGCTAAAATAAAAATAGGTGAAAGAGGGAGAGTGACGGAGCAGGATGCCTGATGTTTGTGCTCTGGCCACCACAGGCAAGCGGGCTGTAAGGGCATAAACACATGCATATATAACACATACATTACACACACACAAGCCACAAACAAAACTATAGTTGAACAACCTTTATGAATCATATACAAAGGTTTAGTGGGAAGGAAAAAGGTATTAATTATTCTTAACTACTAAACAGCATTCTTTTACCATAACCAAGAAAATCTGTCAATTATATGGCATCAACTCAAACCATCCTGATCTATTTTTACTTCTCAGCAAGTACCTTTCATTCCTTCGAAACTGAGATAATGTGGAGACCTAGGATGTTCCTCAGCAGTACAGCACTTCGCTTGGCATGTGCAAGGCCCTGGGTTCGATCCCCAGTACCACATATATACACAAACTGATTAACAAAAATTTTAAATAAAAACAAAATAATGTGGCTCTATATAAAGAACAATAAAAGCTTGAGGAAACAAGCCAGGTAACATAGTGCACACCATCTGTAATACCAGAATTCAGGGAGTAGAACAGGACAATCATGAGTTTGAGGCAAGCATCAACTACATCTGGGAAAAAAAAAAAAAGAGGACAGGAGGAAGGAAAAAGAAAATGGAGTTCAGAGCTAGAGAGATGGCTTGGTGGTTAAGGCACTTGCCTGTGAAGCCTAAGGACCCGGGTTTGATTTCCCAGCACTCACATAAGCCAGATGCACAAAGTGGCGCATGCGTCCGGTGTTTGCAGTGGTTGGAGGCCCTGGCACATTCATTCTCTCTCTCTCAAATAATATTTTTAAAAAACTTTAAAAAGCTGGGTGTGGTGACAAACACTTTTAATCTCAGCACTTGGGAAGCTGAGGTAGAAATATCACCACGAGTTCAAAGCCAGGCTGGAGCTACAGAGTAAGTTCTAGGTCAGCCTGGGCTGGAGTGAGACCCTGCCTCAAAAAAAAAAAAAATAAATAAATAAATAAATAAATAAAATGGAGTTCAACATACAAATGCTTAGTCCTTGAAGGCAGAGATCCAAATGCCAAGTACCTTTTTAAGTGTCATTTAGAAAGTATTGCTACTAAGCCCCTCTTATAGTTCACAGAAAGAAGATAGCAAAAATATTAGCCGCAAATACAACTTTAATTTTTATTTATTTATTTGAGAGCGACAGACATTGAGAGAAAGAGGCAGAGAGAGAGAATGGGCATGCCAGGGCCTCCAGCCACTGCAAACAAACTCCAGATGCATGTGCAACCTTGTGCATCTTGTCTTACGTGGGTCCTGGGGAATCGAACCTTGAACCAGGGTCCTTAGGCTTCACAGGCAAGTGCGCAAGTGCTTAACTGCTAAGCCATCTCTCCAGCCCTGCAAATGCAACTTTAAAGCAACTAAATGAACTGAAATTATTAACTGTCCCTTTTTAAAACTGTTTTTAGTAATTACTGGTAGCTGCAGTGGTTTGATTCAGGTGTCCCCCATAAACTTAGGCATTCTGAATGCTAGGTTCCTAGCTGATGGAGATTTGGGAATTAATATCTCCTGGAGGAAGTGTACTGTTGGAGGAGGGCTTATGGATGTTATAGCCAGTTTCCCCATGCCAGTGTTTGGCATACTCTCCTGTTCCTGCTGTCTACCTTATGTGGGCCAGAGGGTGATGTCTACCGTTCATGCCATCGTTTTCCCTGCCATCATGGAGCTTCTCCCTTGAACCTATAAGCCAAAAAAACCCTCTTTTTCCCACAAGCTGCTCTTGGTTGGATGATTTCTACCAGCAATGCAAACCTGACTGTAACAGTAAAGTGGTACCGAGGAGTGGGATTGCTGCTCAGACATCTGACTGTGTGGCTTTGGCCTTTTGGAGCTGATTTTCAAGAGGAATATGGAAGGATTTGAAACCTTTGCCTAAGAGATGCCTTGCAGTGCTGTAAGTACAGCTTGATGGACTATTCTGGTCAGAATTAAAAGACCTGAATGCAGTAAGAATTATGGACTTTGAGGTTTGGCTTATGAGGGCGAGAAAGAACTGTGCCTGGAATGAACTAGCAGTGTATGTGGGAAGCTTGCTGTTATGCCTGTGTCCTGAGATGTGCAGGGTTTCTTTGCGTAGAAATGAACTGGTGTGAGCAGACGGATATGGCACAGAAAAAATGAAATCTGTGGGCCTAAACTACTGCCCACTCACCTGCAAATTGTTTGAGAGACAACCTTTGAAACTGGGCCAGCTGACCTGCACTGGGGCAACAGGAAGAATGTAAACTCTTTTGAAGGGGCCTGAGTGCTCAAAGAGTGTCCTCTTCTTCAAAGTCTGCTTTATTCCCCCCTGGATTAACAAATTGGCACTCTACCTGGTATTGTGGAATATAAGAAATGCAGGTTGGGCTGGAGAGATGGCTTAGCAGTTAAGCGTTTGCCTGTGAAGCCTAAGGACCCCGGTTCAAGGCTCGGTTCCCCAGGTCCCACGTTAGCCAGATGCACAAGGGGGCGCACGCGTCTGGAGTTCATTTGCAGAGGCTGGAAGCCCTGGCGTGCCCATTCTCTCTCTCTCTCCCTCTATCTGTCTTTCTCTCTGTGTCTGTCGCTCTCAAATAAAAAATTTTTTAAAAAATTATTTATAAAAAAAAAAAAAGAAATGCAGGTCATTGAGTTTGCAACACGGTCTTGTGTTTTGGAAATGGCCATTGGCAGTGTGAAGCAGGTTTGCTGGATTCCTGCATGGAGACCCCATGGGGCCATGAGGATGCACCGTGGATTGCAGTGGAGACCCAGTGGAGATGCCAGGACCATGAGATGGCTGCTAAGGAAAGCTGCTGGCCTGATGAAGTTTGCCAGGACTGTGAGTAGCCTAGCTGTAAGGGCGGAATTAGAATGCCAGAGATTTGTTGTGGATTAGTTGGTGGAACTGGAGATTTGTCACTGGCTAGAGTTGTTAGACTTGGAGCTACAGAGTTTGGTGTTTGCCCTGTTTAAATTATGTATTGCTTGACTCTTTCTTTGCTATGACCATTATTTTTTGGCATTATGGCTCAGTTAAAAGATCTTGGACTATGGGAATGTATGAACATCATTGGAATTGATAAAAACTATAGGGACTCTTAAAGTCGTACTGAATGCATTTTATAACATGTATGGGTATGAGTTTATGGGGGCCAGAGGCAGAATGTGGTGGTTTGATTCAGGTGTCCCCCATAAACTTAGGCATTCTGAATGCTTGGTTCCCAGCTGATGGAGATCTGGGAATTAATGTCTCCTGGAGGGAGTGTATTGTTGTGGGTGGGCTTATGAGCATTATAGCCAGTTTCCCCAAGCCAGTGTTTGGAATACTCTCCTGTTCCTGTTGTCCGCCTTATGTGGGCCAGGGGGTTATGTCCACTCTCTGCTCATGCCATTGTTTTCCCTGCCATCGTAGAGCTTCCCTTAGAGCCTGTAAGCCAAAATAAAACTCTCTTTCCCACAAGCTGCTCTTGGTTGGGTGATTTCTACCAACGATGCGGACCTAACTGCAACAGTAGCCAAAGTGAAAGACCGTATTACCGAGTTTCAATAAGAAAATGAGTGAATATATATGTAGAAATATGAACATTATCTCCCTAGCAATAAGCAAGGCAGAGGAAGCCACAGAAGTAGGCCTAGGGTATTCCCCTCTAAGTCTCCAGTAGACAAGGGACCCAAGGGATAGAGACCTTGAGATCATCTTACTCAGGATGTCCAGGACAGCAGCTGAGGGTGGAAGGTTTAGCAGAGAAAGGCCAGGCCTTGGGGAAGGTGGGTAGAGGAAGACCAGGATGTGGTCCTGCTAAAGTGATGTCACTGGCTGATTCTGTAGGCAGAATATCACCAAAGCAGAGATTGGTAACATGAAGCATGAAGCTACTCATCATCTGTTTACTTTCCTCTGAGCTTCAGAAATTGGGAAAGGGCAGTAGACAGTGATCCCAAGTACACCATTTCAGCTTAAGTGTGAGTTGTGCACACTGTCCAGTGTCAGATCATCCAAGGCCAGTAGCTCTCACTTGGCGGAGACTGGTACCTTAGCACTTTGCTGCGCCTCTATGGGTCTTGTCATATTGTTTGCAGGCATAGTTGAAGCTGCTAAGTGTTCTTTAAATACACACCCATATATACTTTGCATTTTCTATAATTAGTGAATCAAAATCAAAATGTTAGTTTTGTACTGTCAACAATCTACCTTCAGAAGAACACCAAGAAATGTGGTGGGTGCTATGCAGTCATGCAGGTAAAAGATTACCTGTTGTAAATAGTACAGAAATGCAGTGGGTGCTAAGAAGACTTTCGCCAGAGACTACCTGCTGTAAATAGCACAACCACAAAGAAGGCAGAAACACATTCTGTAAGGCTATTATTTGCTTCAAAAATATTTTCAATAAAATTTTTTACAACTAAATCTAAGGTGGGATAAAGACTTTCCAGGAGCAACACCTGCCAGTCTGGGAAGCTTGCTTTGTTTTTAATATAAGATCAGTGCTCAGATACTTTACTGGCCAACTTTTTAGGATTCCATCCATAAAATACTGGAGGCAGGGAGGGTTTTCTTGTCATAAGCACCATGAAAGAAAGGTTATCATTAATTAGGGAGGGAGAAACAACCATCTATCAAGTGAAAGAAAAGCTGAGTGTTATATCTGACTTAAATTGCAAGTAGATTTTCAATCTCATTTTGTTTGTAGTGGTTGTATTTCTAAATCTGTGCACCGATTTAATCATGCACATTAAATTGCAAATCCACATATTAGCTATACAACATAGAAGCTATAAGTAAAGCTAAATCTATTCTTAAGCAAGAAGCTTTAGCAGAGTTCAAATTAACATGTAGCCAACTTCTTTCTCTAATTAAAGAGTATGTTAAAAGCTTTCATTTTGCTAGGGAGAAAAGAGGAGGGATATAATCTATTCAACTATACACAATTACAGTACTATTCCATTTTCCAATTCTGCTCTGCATGTAAGAAAACCTTAATTTAGACAACTTATCTTTGAACTTCTCTTACATCTATAAATATGTATTCAGTGTCTTTACAGTGCTGGGTAATGTCCTGACTCAGAGGAGGCAAACAGGTTGTGTTCCCAAAGGATGCAATAGTAGCTTAAAAGTGACTTGAGTACAACAAATTAAGAACAATTCTTCATAGTTCCATGCCTTCATTAGCTTCAACCAGCTCTGTCTGCTTGGGGATGCTGATTCTTAAGAAGCAATGGTAAAAAGGCAAACCATAAATAAAACTTAGATAAAAGGTATCTTTTTGTTTAGTGGGGTATTTTACAATATATTTTATTTTTTGTTTATTTATTAGAGAGAGAAGAGGAGAGAGATTGGGCATGCCAGGGACTCTAGCCACTGCAAACAAACTCCAGATGCATGTGCTATCATGGGCATCTGGCTTACGCAGGATCTGGAGAATCAAACCTGGATCCTTAGGCTTCACAGGCAAGGACCTTAACCTCTAAACTATCACTCCAGCCCTCTTTTTTTTTTTTTTTTTTAAAGCCACTACATACACAGAAGGGAATTCATACTTCATACTGTAAACATTAAAAGACCATAGCTGGGGGACCTGGGTCCTAGGGGAAAAGCTACTACTGTTGTTTTGCTAAACGGACATGATGTCCCCATCAATTTGCCCTCTAAATATTAATCTTTAGGCCCATAGATTAGTGTTGCTCTCATCTTTGGCCAGAAAAGCTGCTTTTTGCAGTGAGCAGTGATTATTCGCAGACTTGAAACTTGTCACAATGCTGACAGTAGCCAGGTGGAGTGGTGTGCATCTTCAATCCCAGCACTTAGGCTGAGGTAGGAGGATTGCTAGGAATTCAAGGCCAGCCTGGGACTACAGAGTGAGATTCTGGTCACCTGAGCTAGAGAACCTACCTTGAAAAACCAAGCTAAAAAAAAAATGCTGAGAGTAAGAATGATCAAACCTAAATAGGATATCTATATTAACCTCCTCCAAGGCTCAGGAAACACTGGAGGAGGGCAAAAGTAATATAAAAGCCAGAGGGTGGAGAGGAGTGCTGTAGAACACTGTGTTCTGGATATGACATGGTCATTGCATTCATGAACTCACAGCAGCTATGGTTGCTCGCCTAAGAGCTGCACAATATTGGACTCATCGATATTCTGTCATGGATAGTGGAGGGACTCACGAGGCTCCGCTGCTCCCTGAGGTGCTTTTGACAATGAATGGATGCTGGGGAAGGGAGGGGCATTTGCTTCTGTGGTGTAGCCACTGTTCATGCCCAGTAATAAGCCCCAACCTATGCTCATGCAAACAACTCTAATTAACTCAGTGGGCCCGCCCCCCCCCCCCCCCCCCCCCGACTCAACAAGACATCAAAGTAGGACTAATTGGAAAAAGGGGCTCATACATTGTATACAGAAATAAAATTACCAAGAAAAAAAGCCACTAAACTGCTAAGCCCTGGATGGTCCTCTAATGTTTTACAGAATGCAAAATAATTGAGATTATGGTATTTGATTTACATACCTAATCATCCCCTCAGCAGTTGTGAATCCCACTTCATTTGCAGTTGTCCAATCCCAGTACTTTTCTTTTAATTCATCCCACCAATCTGAATCAATCTATATTAGAAGGAGATGGAAAATACTCAAAGATAAAGACTAGGCTCAGAAACCCCTAGGGATTCCAGAAACTGAGAGCAGTGTCTCAAGAACTCTCTCATATATCACTACCATGTATCACTATAAGACAAAGATTCTTATAGTTTATAATTCAGCTCATTTAGTTCTGTAAGAACATTTCAAGAAAAGCAATGATAATATGTGGCCTAAACAAGGCCCGAACAAGACAGGATACAGTTCAGTGGTAGTATGCTTGACTAACATGTGTGAAATCCTAGGTTCAATTCCCAGCACTGCAAAAATGAGGTAAGAAAATAAAAGTAAAGGGATAAAAGTCAGCCAGCCTAAAAGACTCAACTACTTAATCTTACAGAGTTTTATCACAATATAAAAACATTTTAAGTGTGGTGGTTTGAATAGAATAGATGGCCCCCAATATATTCAGTTGTTTCTAGTTTGCATCTGCAGACACCTGGCTGGAGGCAGTATCACTGGGTGGATCTTAAGGTGTGGTGGTGGGTTTCAGATTTCAATCTAAAGATATGCAAAGTGTGCCTAGCTGGAGTTACTGAAGTGTGCTGTGGCTTTTGGCTTTTAGGCTTGTACTTCTCTCTCTCTGCTTGGACCTGTGAAGGCAGGCCAGTTTCTTCTGCCATTATGGAACTTCCCCTGGATCTGTAAGCTTCATTAAATATCCCTTCCTCCATAACTGTGTCTAGTCTGAAAGTTCATCTCAGTGAACCTGAATCTGTCTGCTACAAACAGTTTAGGTGGTAAGAACTAAAATTTATCTGGACTTTAGTAGGACTCAACATGAAAGAATACACAAAGACAAAAACCCTGGGTGTTGCACCCAGAAGCCAAAGGTTGTTGCAGGAAAACCCCAGTGCTAGGGGTGGGAAATTTTCCGGTGACCTGTTGGCCAGGGATTTCCCTGAAGTCCCCAAAACAATACAGACTATTGTCAATGTTCTTGGTTGCCCACCAGAACTAGATAGTACGACTCTACTGCTGAAGATAGTGCATATGTTGGTTGTAGGACACAGAAATCAAGCTGGAGCTGAGTTGAAGCCCCCTCCCTGCTGGCTGGCTGTCACAGTACTGGAAAGTGCTCTGCAGGCTGCTGGGGGAGAAAAATCATCAATAGTCTTAACCAGCAGTGGACTCTGCCAGCTACACAACTGGCCAGCCAGGAAAAGATGAAACCATGGTGCAATAGTGGCATGTCTATTATGAAGCAACAAACTGCGGCCTGCTCCATGGGAGAAAATTATGCCTGATACTATAAACCTAATTATAAACCTATGGCTGGGGAGGTCATATGCCCTGGGTGTGGAGGACTACTAATACTGTCTGGATAAATGAATATATTATGCCCACCAAAATGCCCTCTAAATACTTATGCTTATGTCCATATATTAGCTCTACTTACTTTTGGTTAGAGAAGCTTCACTTTTCAAATAGCAGTGACCACTAGAGAGACTCAAAACTCAACAAAGTGCTGAGAAGTGACAATGGAGTATTCAGCACTGAGTGAGACATCTGTATCACATGTTCCAAAGCTAGGGGACCATTTTGAAAGAAGTGGCAGAAAGAATACCAGAGCCAGTGCTCGCTTTGGCAGCACATATACTAAAATTGGAACGATACAGAGAAGATTAGCATGGCCCCTGTGCAAGGATGACACGCAAATTCGTGAAGCGCTCCATATTTTTTAGATCCTAAGGAGAGAGCCACCCCATCATACCTCAAAAGGGCCCCGGCTGAAACTAAGAAAAACTGGCCAAACAAGCAAGGGTGCTGTTTTCTTGGTGAACCGGATATCAGCACAAGGGTGAAGATCAACACAGAGAAAACTCAACTCCTACCAAATCAGAGATCCAGAGCCCCAGAGGCCCCCAACACTTTATCACTGAAGCAGACCAAAAATGAACCCAACATGGCTCAGGGAAATTTTGCAGAAGAGGGGGCAGAAAGAGTGCCAGAGCCACATGTTGGGTCATGATATGCAGAGACATTCATCCTACCCATACCTGTGGGCTAACTCCACAATGCATGACCCATATACCTCAACAAGAAGGGGCCAAGGGGAGGGGGCAGGTCATGGATGAGCCTAACAATGGTACCAAACTGACTGTATTTGCTGAATACAAAACTAATTAATTAAAAAATTAAAAATTAAATAAAATATTTAAAAAATACCAGAGCCAAAGGAAAAGAAAGAGTACTTTGCAATAGTGTCATACAGACACAAAATGGCCATTGGCATTATTACCTCACAGTGGCTGATGCCACCTACACAAGTCCTGTATAATAAAAGGGGGGAAAATGATGACATTAACACAGAAGACAGACCAGTTGGAAAGAAGGGATTCAGTAGAAGGGAGATAGGGAAAGAAAAGGGAAAAAGGAAGGGTGTTGGGAAGGGATTATGATCATAATATATTGTCTATATATATGGCAGTTGTCAATAAAAAGTTAAAAATAAGCCAGGCATGGTGGCGCACGCCTTTAATCCCAGCACTCAGGAGGCAGAGGTAGGAGGATTGCCATGAGTTCGAGGCCACCCTTAGACTCCATAGTGAATTCCAGGTTAGCCTGGGCTGGAGTAAGAACCTACCTGGAAGAGTCCTCAGACTTCCGGTTAAGATGGCGGCGTAGGTACCACGCCAAAACAGCCTGGGGGGGGAAGACCAAAAAAAACTCAGCAAAATACACACTTTTACTAAAAAGTGAGGTGTATAGGAAGTTGAGGCGGCAGCGGAGAAGTGGAAGAGTTATAGAGCATCCAGAGCCTGCACAGCCGGGAACAGCGGCTCCGGGGCGGCTCAGCTACCCGCCGCAACCGCGGAGTGGCAGAAAACCGCCGGACTCTCGGCTCGAGCCGCAGGACAAGCCAGGTGCGGGATTTTCCCCTCACACCGCACTCTCCGCAACTCGGGAAACGTGAGGGGAGAGTGGCAGCGAGCAACGGAGGGAAGAGCAGACCGCGAGGTAAAAGCTCACGATACAACCAGAACAGCCGCGGCTCCCTCCCCTCCCCTGCCGCCTGAACCCAGCTCCAGCGAACACAGCAGCGGCCCGGGACCCGGCCACGCCAACTTGGGCTGACGGCGGGACCCAAGCAGGAGCAGAATTTGGCAGCAACTTCAGCGGCTCCAGCACCGGTACCAGTGGCCCCAGCAGCAGCGGACCCAGGAGAGCAGCGGCTTCGGGGTGAGCAGCAGCGGTGGACACGACAACGGCAGCTTCAGCAGTGGTGGGGGCTCCGGCGGTGGCACCTACAACAGCTGCAGAGGCGGCGGCAGCAGCTCAGTTTGCCCCGTAGGAAAAGCAAGTGCCCAGCTCCAGAAATCAGAACAGCAGCCCGACGACCCAGGCAGCAACTTGACTGAGACCACAATCACCCAAGGTAACTGGGATTGCACCAGGGAAGGGTCTCACCTGGTCACAAGCTGACTTGGATACCTCAACAGACCAGAAATCTAAACCTCTTTGTTGATAGAGGATCTGGTCATTATAATAACTACTCTTGCATACATACTCGGGGCTGTTTTTGATGGAATGGGTACAGTGTTTAGCTAAATTGTAGAATCTACCAGTATATTATTCCACTCAGCCTGCTTGAATACTCCTATAGCAGGGAAACTCAACCCCTAAGAACATCTTTGTAGATACTCTGAGAGTCTTAAGAGCCACACCTAATACCTTAAGGTCCTACCCTGAAAATATTTTACACCAAATAAATTGATACAGCTAAGAATACACAGCTAGCTAGAAAATCCAAGCATTAACTTAATCCAAGATGCAAAAATATATACATTATAACACAAGAAACACTAAAAAGCAAGACGATATAAATCCACCTAAAAGTATTAATGCATCAGAAATGTCCTCCAGTGAGAAAGAGTTAGAGGAAATGCCTGAGAAAGAGTTCAAAAGAATAATTATAAATATGCTCAAAGAGGTCAAAGAACACATGAAAACAATCAAAGAAGAAATCAAAGAGGAAATCAAAGAGGAAATCAAAGGAATCAAAGAAGAGGCAGGACACCAATTTAATGAAATAAAGAAGGCAATACAAGACATAAATAGAGAAATAGAAATAATAAAGAAAAACCAGTCAGAATTACTAGCAATGAAGAACACAGTTAATGAAATAAAAAACTCTGTAGAAAATCTCACCAGTAGGATGGATGAGGGAGAGGACAGAATATCTAAGCTAGAAGATCAGGTGGCAGACCTAATGCAGTCCAACAAAGAGAAAGACAAACTTATAGAAAAGTATGAGTGGGAATTTCAAGATATTCGGGACACTATGAAAAGATCCAATATAAGAATTCAGGGCATAGTAGAAGGAGAAGAATTCCACTCCAGAGGCATAGTAGGCATCTTCAACAAAATCATAGAGGAAAATTTTCCCCAAATTGGGAAAGAGGTGCCAATACAGATACAGGAAGCCTTTAGAACCCCAGCCAGACAAAACCCAGAAAGAAACTCTCCTCGCCACATTATACTCAAACTTCCAAACACACAAACCAAAGAAAAAATATTGAAAGCAGTTAGAGAGAAAAATCAAGTTACCTACAAAAGCAAGCCCATCAGGATTACAGCAGATTATTCAACACAAACTTTTAAAGCCAGAAGGGCCTGGAGTGATATATTCCAAGTTCTGAAAGATAACAACTGTCAACCAAGGTTACTTTATCCTGCAAAGTTATCCATCCAAATAGATGGAGAAATAAAGACATTCCATGACAAAAGCAGGTTAAAGGAATATCTGAAGACAAAACCAGCTCTACAGAAAATACTTGATAGAATCCTCCATGCTGAACAAAAGGAAAAGCACACATATAAGGAACCTAGAAAAAACCAGCCATACTCAAATACCAGTTAACAGAAGAGAGCACAGGTAGAACCAGTAACACACACACACACACACAAAAATGGCAAACATAAATACACACCTTTCAATAATATCTCTTAATATCAACGGTCTCAATGCCCCAACGAAAAGACATAGATTTGCAGACTGGGTTAAAAAGCAGGATCCTACAATTTGTTGTCTTCAAGAAACTCACCTTTCTACAAAGGATAGACATTATCTTAGGGTGAAAGGTTGGAAGACGGTGTTTCAAGCAAATGGGCCTAGAAAACAAGCAGGGGTTGCTATCCTAATATCAGACAGGGTGGACTTTAGTCCGAAGTTAGTCAAAAAAGATAAGGAAGGTCACTTTATATTGATTAAGGGCACACTCCAACAGGAGGACATTACAATCCTAAACATATATGCACCTAACATGGGGGCTCCCAAATTCGTCAAACAAACACTATTAGAACTAAGGTCACAGATAACACCAAACACGGTGGTGGTGGGTGACTTTAACACCCCACTCACATCAATTGACAGGTCATCCAGGGAAAGAATAAACAGAGAGGCATCTGGACTAAATGAGGTCATAGAAGATATGGACCTAACAGATATATACAGGACATTTCATCCAAAGGCTGCAGAATATACATTCTTTTCAGCAGCACATGGAACATTCTCTAAAATAGACCATATATTAGGACACAAAGCAAATCTTAACAAATTCAGGAAAATTGAAATAATTCCTTGCATTCTATCTGACCACAATGGAATTAAACTACAAATCAGTAGCAAGAAAGGCTATAGAGCATACACAAAATCATGGAAGCTAAACAACACACTACTAAATGATGAGTGGGTCAATGAAGAAATCAAAAAGGAAATCAAAAAATTTATAGAGTCAAATGATAATGAGAACACAACATACCAAAATCTCTGGGACACAATGAAGGCAGTTCTAAGAGGTAAATTTATAGCCTTAAGTGCCTATATTAAGAAATTAGAAAGGTCGCAAGTAAACGACCTAATGCTTCGCCTTAAAGCCTTGGAAAAAGAAGAACAAGGCAAACCAAAAAGTAGTAGACGGGAAGAAATAATAAAGATTAGGGCAGAAATTAATGAAATAGAAACAAAAAGAACAATCCAAAGAATTAATGAAACAAAGAGTTGGTTCTTTGAAAGGATAAACAAGATTGATAAACCCTTAGCAAATCTGACCAAAAGAAAGAGAGAAGAGACACAAATTAATAAAATCAGAGATGAACAAGGTAACATCACAACAGATTCCAGAGAAATTCAAAAAATTATAGGGACATACTATAAAAGCATATACTCCACAAAGTATGAAAATCTGAAAGAAATGGATGATTTCCTTGATCTATATGACCTACCTAAATTAAATCAAAATGAGATTAATCACTTAAATAGACCTATAACAAACATGGAGATCCGAGCAGTTATCAATAATCTCCCAACTAAAAAAAGCCCAGGCCCGGATGGATTCACTGCTGAATTTTACCAGACTTTTAAGGAAGAGCTAACACCATTGCTTCTTAAGCTTTTCCAGGAAATAGAAAAAGAAGGAATCCTACCAAACTCCTTCTATGAGGCCAGCATCACCCTGATACCAAAACCAGGCAAAGATAGAACAAAAAAAGAAAATTACAGACCAATCTCCCTCATGAACATAGATGCAAAAATTCTCAACAAAATATTGGCAAACAGAATACAAGAGTATATCAAAAAGATCATTCACCCTGACCAAGTAGGCTTTATCCCAGAGATGCAGGGATGGTTCAACATACGCAAATCTATAAATGTAATACATTACATAAATGGGTTGAAGGACAAAAATCACATGATCATCTCATTAGATGCAGAGAAAGCATTTGACAAAATCCAACATCCCTTCATGATAAAAGTCCTACAGAGACTGGGAATAGAAGGAACATATCTCAATATAATAAAGGCTATTTATGACAAGCCTACAGCCATCATATTACTAAATGGGGAAAAACTGGAAGCTTTTCCACTAAAATCAGGAACAAGACAAGGGTGTCCACTGTCTCCACTTCTATTTAATATAGTTTTGGAAGTCTTAGCCATAGCAATAAGGCAAGAGACACACATAAAAGGGATACAAATTGGAAAGGAAGAAATCAAGTTATCATTATTTGCAGATGACATGATTCTATACATAAAGGACCCTAAAGACTCTACTAGCAAGCTGTTAGAGCTAATCAAAACCTACAGCAATGTAGCAGGATACAAAATAAATACACAGAAATCAGTAGCCTTCATATATGCTAACAACAAACACACAGAGGATGAAATCAGAGAATCACTCCCATTCACAATTGCATCAAAAAAAATAAAATACCTTGGAATAAACCTAACTAAGGAAGTAAAGAATCTATACAATGAGAACTTTAAGACACTCAAGCGAGAAATTGCAGAAGACACTAGAAAGTGGAGAAACATCCCTTGTTCCTGGCTTGGAAGAATCAATATCGTGAAAATGGCAATCTTACCTAAAGCAATCTACACATTTAATGCAATCCCTATCAAAATTCCAAAGGCTTTCTTCATGGAAATAGAAAAAACAATCCAAAAATTCATTTGGAATCATAAAAAACCTCGAATATCTAAAATAATACTGAGCAACAAAAAAGAGGCTGGTGGTATCACCATACCTGATTTTAACCTATACTACAGAGCCATAGTAACAAAAACAGCATGGTACTGGCACAAAAACAGACATGTAGATCAGTGGAACAGAATAGAGGACCCAGATGTAAGCCCAAGTAGCTATAGCCACCTGATATTCGATAAAAATGCCAAAAATACTCATTGGAGAAGAGACAGCCTCTTTAGCAAATGGTGTTTTGAAAACTGGATAAATATCTGCAGAAGGATGAAAATAGATTCTTCTCTCTCGCCATGCACAAGAATTAAGTCCAAATGGATTAAAGACCTTAACATCAGACCGGAAACTTTGAAACTGCTAGAGGAAAAAGTAGGGGAAACCCTCCAACATATTGGTCTTGGCAAAGACTTTCTAAATACAACCCCAATTGCTCAGGCAATAAAACCACAGATTAACCACTGGGACCTAATGAAATTACAAAGATTTTGCACCGCAAAGGACACAGTGAAAAAAGCAAAGAGGCAACCTACAGAATGGGAAAAAATCTTCGCCAGCTATATATCTGATAAAGGATTAATATCTAGGATATACAAAGAACTCAAAAAGTTAACTAATAAGGAATCAAACAGGCCAATCAAAAAATGGGCTAAGGAGCTAAATAGAGAGTTCTCAAAGGAAGAAATACGAATGGCATATAAGCATCTAAAAAAATGTTCTACGTCACTAGTCATCAGGGAAATGCAAATTAAAACTACATTGAGATTCCATCTCACTCCTGTCAGATTGGCCACCATCATGAAAACAAATGATCATAAATGTTGGCGGGGATGTGGAAAAAAAGGAACCCTTCTGCACTGCTGGTGGGAATGCAATCTGGTCCAGCCATTGTGGAAAACAGTGTGGAGGTTCCTAAAGCAGCTAGAGATTGATCTACCATATGACCCAGCTATAGCACTCCTAGGCATATATCCAAAGGATTCATCTCATTTCCTTAGAAGTACGTGCTCAACCATGTTTATTGCTGCTCAATTTATAATAGCTGGGAAATGGAACCAGCCTAGATGTCCCTCAACAGATGAGTGGATAATGAAGATGTGGTACATTTATACAATGGAGTTCTACTCAGCGGTAAAGAAAAATGAAGTTATGAAATTTGCAGAAAAATGGATGGACCTGGAAAGTATTATACTAAGTCAGGTAACCCAGGCCCAGAAAGCCAAGCGCCACATGTTCTCCCTCATATGGGGATCCTAGCTACAGATGACTGGGCTTCTGTGTGAGAATGAAAATACTTAGTAGCAGAGGCCAGTAAGTTGAAAAGGAGACATAAAGGGTGGAGAAAGGAAGGGAGGAGGATACTTAATAGGTTGATATTGTATATATGTAATTACAATGATTGTAATGGGGAGGTAATATGATTGAGAATGGAATTTCAAACGGGAAAGTGTGGGGGTGGGGAGGGAGGGAATTACCATGGGATATATTTTATAATCATGGAAAATGTTAATAAAAAAATAAATAAATAAATAAAATAAATAAATAAAAATAAGAGTCCTTCTCTTCCCGGAGACTGGGGAAGTAGCTGGCGCCCAGTGGATAAAGAGCAAAAAAAAAAAAAAAAAAAAAAAACCTACCTCGAAAAACCAAAAAAAAAAAAAAAAAAAATTCAAATAATCCAAAAATAGTGATTAAAAATTAAAAGTACAAATAACCTACAATTAAATATGGAAGAATTCTATAAAGCTAAAGTTTTATTTTACTACAGAACTTAAATAAAAATCAAAGTTATAGAAAGGAGGCATTCTGTGATTTCAGATACAAAGACCCTTACTGTTTGAAATTTCCACAGATTAAACTATAAACTCATGACTACCTCAATCAAAACCTGAGTGGTATTTTTATTCATGTTTGCTTTTTTTTTAAAATTTTTATTAACATTTTCCATGATTATAAAATATATCCCATGGTAATTCCCTCCCTCACCACCCCACACTTTCCCATTTGAAATTCCATTCTCCATCATATTACCTCCCCATTACAATCATTATAATTACATATATACAATATCAACCTATTAAGTATCCTCCTCCCTTCCTTTCTCTACCCTTTATGTCTCCTTTTGAACTTACTGGCCTCTGCTACTAAGTATTTTCATTCTCACGCAGAAGCCCAGTCATCTGTAGCTAGGATCCACATATGAGAGAGAACATGTGGCGCTTGGCTTTCTGGGTCTGGGTTACCTCACTTAGTATAATACTTTCCAGGTCCATCCATTTTTCTGCAAATTTCATAACTTCATTTTTCTTTACCACTGAGTAGAACTCCATTGTATAAATGTGCCACATCTTCATTATCCACTCATCTGTTGAGGGACATCTAGGCTGGTTCCATTTCTCAGCTATTATAAATTGAGCAGCAATAAACATGGTTGAGCACGTACTTCTAAGGAAATGAGATGAGTCCTTTGGATATATGCCTAGGAGTGCTATAGCTGGGTCATATGGTAGATCAATCTCCAGCTGTTTTAGGAACCTCCACACTGTTTTCCACAATGGCTGGACCAGATTGCATTCCCACCAGCAGTGCAGAAGGGTTCCTTTTTTTCCACATCCCCGCCAACATTTATGATCATTTGTTTTCATGATGGTGGCCAATCTGACAGGAGTGAGATGGAATTTCAATGTAGTTTTAATCTGCATTTCCCTGATGACTAGTGACGTAGAACATTTTTTTAGATGCTTATATGCCATTCGTATCCAAAGCCTGTGCAAATGCTAGGCTTGGGGTGCTACTACTGAGCTACACTCCCAGCCAGGTTTGTTTGTTTGTAAACAACAATTGGAAAGATGGTTGTCAAGCTTACCAGAAATAAGCATGAGTAAGTAAATGGACAAAATAATATTTTGGAAATAATATTAACAATTATAAGTATTTGTCTAACCAGGTAGAATAAAATATTATAAAACTATGTGATAGTGGTATTAAAAAAAAAGAGAACAGGGCTGGAGAGATGGCTTAGCAGTTAAGTGCTTGCCTGTGAAGCCAAAGGACCCCGGTTTGAGGCTCAATTCCCCAGGACCCACGTTAGTCAGATGCACAAGGGGGCGCATGCATCTGGAGTTCGTTTGCAGTGGCTGGAAGCCCTGGTGTGTCCATTCTCTCTTTCTCTCTGCCTGTTTCTCTCTCTGTCTGTCACTCTCAAATAAATAAGAATAAACAAAAAAAATATTTAAAAAAGACAACAATGAAACCCTGAGTGAGTGCAAAAACAAACCTAAGTATGGGTAAGAATTCAGTAAATGATAGTCAACATCTAAAAATCAGTGGGAGCCGGGTGTGGTGGCGCACGTCTTTAATCTCAGCATTCGGGAGGCAGAGGTAGGAGAATCATCATGAGTTCGAGGCCACCCTGAGACTACATAGTGAATTCCAGGTCAGCCTGGGCTAGAGTAGGACCTTACCTTGAAAAAAAAAAAAAAATCAGTGGAGAACAGAGTCTTGTGGAACACAACAGTAATCCTAGCACTTGGGAAGAGGGTTAGGAATTCAAGGCCATACTCAACTACACACTGAATTTAAGGCCAACCTGGACTTCATGAGCCCCTGTCTAAAAAAAAAAAAAAAAAAAAAAAAACCAAGGAAACCAACAAAAAACCCTTCAAAAAAATCAGTGGAGAGAGGCCAGGTAAGTGTTCCTGCCAAGAGCAGAAGGCAGCAATAACCAAGAAGATAAACCACTCCTAACAGACCAGGGCCCAGGTGAAACCAGAGAGGAACTTGTAAGATGAGCAAGAATGCTGCTTCCATGGCGAGCCTGACAACCAGTGCCAGGGTGAAGACAGACACTGAGGATACTCAAAACATATCAAAGCAGAAATCCAGAAGCTACTGAGAGCTCAACACTAAAGTAGACTTAAAACACACCTATCATGGCTCAGGGAACTTTGCAGAAGAGGGGCAGAAAGATTGTAAGAGCCATAAAGTGGGAGAGAATATCCAGAGGCACTGTCCCCTCCCCTACAATGACTGACTGCTGCCCTCACCACTCATATCACACAATGCCATGGCAAACACCAGCAATCCCACTGAGGAGGGTCCTCAGTAGAATGGGGTAAGGAAGGAGGGAACTGATTGTACCAACACATGTGTCCACACAAAGTTTCTACTGAATAAAAACAAAATCACCCAGGCATGGTGGCACACGCCTATTATCCCAGCACTCGGGAGGCAGAGGTAGAAGGCTCGCTGCGAGTTCAAGACCACCCTTCCACTACATAGTGAATTCCAGGTCAGCCTGGGCTAGAGTGAAACCCTATCTTAAAAAAAAAAAAAAATCAGTGGAGAAAAAAAAATGAGTGAATGATACTTGTATAACTGGCTCTCCACACTGCAACAATGTTAGATAGCATATCACAGCCAAAACTCATTAAAGCTCTAAAATGAAAAGCAACTTACATATTACTATCAAAAACAGGGCTAATTGTGGAAAACAGTGTGGAGGTTCCTAAAACAGCTAGAGATTGATCTACCATATGACCCAGCTATAGCACTCCTAGGCATATATCCAAAGGACTCATCTCATTTCCTTAGAAGTACATGCTCAACCATGTTTATTGCTGCTCAATTTATAATAGCTGGGAAATGGAATCAGCCTAGATGTCCCTCAACAGATGAGTGGATAATGAAGATGTGGCACATTTATACAATGGAGTTCTACTCAGTGGTAAAGAAAAATGAAATTATGAAATTTGCAGAAAAATGGATGGACCTGGAAAGTATTATACTAAGCGAGGTAACCCAGGCCCAGAAAGCCAAGCGCCACATGTTCTCCCTCATATGTGGATCCTAGCTACAGCTGATTGGGCTTCTGCGTGAGAATGAAAATACGTAGTAGCAGAGGCCAGTAAGTTAAAAAGGTGACGTAAAGGGTAGAGAAAGGAAGGGAGGAGGATACTTAATAGGTTAATATTGTATATATGTAATTACAATGATTGTAATGGGGAGGTAATATGATGGAGAATGGAATTTCAAATGGGAAAGTGTGGGGTGGGGAGGGAGGGAATTACCATGGGATATATTTTATAATCATGGAAAATGTTAATAAAAATTAAAAAAATTAAAAAAAAAACCAGGGCTAGATGGGCTGGAGAAATGGCTTAGCAGTTAAGCACTTGCCTGTGAAGCCTAAGGACCCCAGTTTGAGGCTCAATTCCCAAGGGACCCATGTTAGACAGATGCACAAGGGAGCGCACGCATCTAGAGTTTGTTTGTAGTGGCTGGAGGCCCTGGCGTGCCCATTCTCATATCCTTCCTTCCTTCCTCCCTACCTCCTTCCCTCTCTCTCTCTCTGCCTCTTTCTCTGTCACTCTCAAATAAATAAAAATAAAAATAAAAAAATCAGGGCTAGAGGGATGGCTTACGGTTAAGGCATTTGCCTGCAAAGCCAGAGGACCCAATTCCCCAGGACCACATTAGCCAGATGCACAAGGGGGCACACACTTCTGGAGTTTGTTTGCAGGGGCTGGAGGCCCTGGCACGCCCACTCATTCTCTCTCTCTCTCTCTCTCTCTCTCTCTCTCTCTCTCTCTCTCTTCTCTGTCAAATAAAGAAGCAAATAAAGATAAAATATTTGAAAAACACTTTGAGGGGCTGGAGAGATGACTTCGTGGTTAAGGCTCATGCCTGCGAAGCCTAAGGACCCCGGTTCAATTCTCTAGGTCCCACGTAAACCAGATGCACATGGTGGAGCATGCATCTGGAGTTCATTTGCAGTGTCTAGCAGCCCTGGTGTGCCCATTCTCACACTCTCTCTCCCTTTCTCTATCTCAAATAAATAAATAAAGAAATCTTTTAAAAAACACTTTGAAGGCTAGAGAGACGGCTTAGCTGTTAAGGCACTTGCCTGCAAAGCCTAAGGACCCAGGTTCAACTCCCTAGAACCCACGTAAACCAGATGCACAAGGTCACGCACATGCACAAGGTCATGCATGCACACAAGGTGGCACACATACAGAGTTTAATTACAGTGGCTAGAGGCTCTGGCATACCAATTCTCTCTCTCATAAAAAAATTTAAAAAATAGTTAAAAACACTTTGATAGTAATAATAATGATAGAAAACAATCATGAAACAGAGGTATAACTAAACAAAAATCAACACAGCAACTAAGGAGATGACTCATCAGTTTGTAAGATGTTAGTTTGTCAACCTACCGGCCAGTGTTCAATTCCCTAACATCTACATAAAACCAGATGCTAAGTGGCACATGGTCTGTAATTCCAGCTTTCTTACAGCAATGAGAGGGAGGCAAAGCAAGGACAATCTAGAAGCTTGAGGCCAGCTAGATTGGCACTCACACAGTGGCAAAAAACAGTTAAGGGAAAACCTGTCTCAAAAAGAAGACTAAGAAACACCCAAAGCTGCCTTCTGACCTATACACATATATCATGGTGCATACACACACCCACACAAATTAAAAGAATCCACACAGCGAAGGTTTATGTTTGGTACATAAAAACTTTTGAGCTGGGCATGGTAGCACACACCTTTAGTTCCAGCACTCGGGAGACAGAGGTAGGAGAATCACTATGAGTTTGAGGCCACCCTGAGACTACATAGTGAATTCCATGTCAGCCTGAGCTACAGTGAGACCCTACCTCAAAAACAAAACAACAACAACAAAAATTGAACAAAGAAAGACACAAAATTGAATGTTTCAGGCCAACCTAGGCTACACAGCAAGAGAAACTCTGTCTCACAAAAAAAGGTGTGTATGTAGGGGGGGACTGGTGTGGTGGCTAACACCTGTATTCTCAGCCCTAGGAGGATGAGTCAGGAAAATTGTTATGAATTCCAAACCAGCCTGACTATATCATGGGCTACAGAGTGAGAACCCTGATCCTCTCCCAAGTGCTTGCATTACTGGTGTGCATTACATCATGCATGAAAGGCAATCTGCCTAATCAAATCTAATAAAAAGGCTTTAAGTGAAATGTTGAAGGTTCTGTAACCTCTACTTCACCCTCTCCATGCTTCTCAGATTGAGATTCTGTCTCAAACATCAAACAAATGGCAAGCAACAGCCTGGAAGAAATCATTTTCATTGTACAAATATATGTTCACTATATATGTTGTATGAAGAAACTCCACTAGTAAATTCTTTTAAATATAACAACAACGACAAAAAAAAAGCAAACCAATATTGAAGGAGAAACAGGAATAAGATAGCTTTTTACAAGTATTTTAGTCAGAGACGTTAGCCCAAAGAGGAAATAGAGAGATGCCATTCTGTCCTTCCTGGCAAACTGGAAGACATATCTGATGCTGTCTCACCACAGGTAGCACTTACTCCCCAGAAGGAACTTCCTGTTTCTTCCTCAGCTCAGCTTCTAAGTGTTGGCCCCCTGAGTGCATGAACCAATCAGCTCTCTCCTTACACGCCAGTGTCTGTTAACAAGATGTCTGATTTGTATAAAAGAGGTTGACCACATTGGGCCCCTCCTTTCTCCTTTTACTGTTACCTTATCTAAATATACATGTAAACCTATCTCTTCCCATAAACCTGGAAAGGGAGAGAACTCTCCACCTGAGTACTTTTTTGCTTGCCTTCTATCTGTGTCATGATTTGGGGCACTTTCTCACTTGATGTAATTTTTCTCTGATCTTTGAGTCCTTCACTATTTTTTTTTAAATACTTTATTTAGCTGGGCATGGTGGTGCAAGCCTTTAATCCCAGCACTCAGGAGGCAGAGGCAGGAGGATCGCCGTGAGTTTGAGGCCACCCTGAGACTACATAGTGAATTCCAGGTTAGCCTGGGGTAGAGCGAAACTCTACCTTGGAAAACCTAAATAAATAAATAAATAAATAAAACTTTATTTATTTGAGAGACAGAGGAGCAGATAGAGAATGGGCACACCAGGGCTTCCAGACCCTGAAAACGAACTCCAGATGCACATGCCACCTGTGCATCTGGCTTCAGATGTGTACTAGGAAATGGAACCTGGGTCCTTTGGCTTTGCCAGGAAGCTCCTTAACCTCTAAGCCATCTCTCCAGCCCCTTCACTATTGCTTAATCCTCTAGTCATTCATATGAAAGGGTTTTTTGGTTCTTATGCTTTGCCTTCCATCGTGGGTGCAAGTGCCTCTATGATGGAGATTACTTATGTTTCCCCTCTCCCCTTCCAGCCCGGCAAGAAGAATTCTCCTCTGGCTTGAGTCTTTCAACTATCCTCCTCCCTGGATTTTAAGTCCCCCTAAAATGAACATCATAATCTGTGACTTCTCCCTAAATAAATTTAGTAATTTATAATTTACCCTTCTCTGAGTCCATTTTATCAATTATTTGCTCAAATAGGATAGAGATGCAAAACTTAGAGTTCACAGGCCTGGAGAACCCCTCCTGAAACCCCAAATCCTGCATCCATATGATGGTATTCCCTTGGAACCATAGCAACTCTGGGGGCTGAAGTGTGCTTAGGAGTTTGAGACCAGTCTGGGAAACGTAATGAACCAAAACTTTTTTAAAAATTAATTTATCTCAGAGAGAGAATGACACAGGGGGAGACAGAGAGAGAGAGAGAGGGGGGGGAGGGAGGGAAGGACAGAGAGGCATGCAAACGAACTCTAGATACATGTGTCACCTTGTGCATCTGGCTTATGTGGGTCCTGTGGAATCGAACCACAGTCCTTTTGGCTTTGCAGGCAAGTGCCTTAACCACTAAGCCATCTCTCCAGTTGCCCCCTTTTTAAATATTTTATTATTTATTTATTTATTTATTTGAGAGAGAGAAAAACACAGGGGAGGCAGAGAGAGAGAGGGAGAGGGAGGGAGAGAGGAGAGAGAGAGGGAGAGGGAGGGAGAGAGGAGAGAGAACAAAACATTTTTGAAAGATGAGCCAGGCATGGTGGCACAGATCTTTAATCCTAGCACATGAGAGGCACAGGAGAGAGGATCACTGAGTTCAAGGCCAGCCTGAGACTACATAGTAAATTCCACATCAGTCTGGGCTAGAGCAAGACCCTACTTTAAAATCTAAAAAAAGAAGAAAAAGAGGAAGGGGAGAGGGAAGGGGAAGAGGAGGGAGAGGAGGAGCAGCAGCAGCATAAAAATCAATTCATAGGGTGGTAAAAAAAAAAAAAAAAAAGAAGCTGGATCTTACTGGTAATCATGAAAATGCAACTTAAAATGAAGTGATTCCATGTTCTACCCACCAGGCTGATTAAAGTTAAAAAAAAAAAAAAAAAAAAGATGAGGCAACAGCAAGGATAAAGGGAAACGAGTACCCGCATTCTTTGTGCAAGTGGTCAGCTTTCTTGGAAGGTAATGTGCCAGAATCTATCAAGTTGCAAATCCTTTGGCTCAATAATCCTACTTCTGTTGCACATGTGCAAGAAGATATGTATACATAAATATTTATGGTAGTATTAAAAAAAAGAAAATCTGAAATGTCTACTAATATATGAATGGCTAAGTAAATTATTGTGAGGATATAAAGTTATCTGTTATGTTATAATTTGGGAAGGTTACCAAAATGTACTGTTTAAAAATGCCTGACTCAAGTAATATGTGTATACATATGCACATGTACTATGTCTGCATTAATACCAAGAACAAGGGCACAGAAAAAATTGTTAAGTGAGTATATAAGGAGTAGAATGAGACTGATAATAACATTCACTTGTTTACTTTACGTACTTTCTTTATAAATTTTATTTATTTATTTATTTGAGGGAGAAAGAGAGAGAATGAGACAGAGAGAGAATGGGTGTACCAGGGCCTGTAAACAGCGCAAATGAACTCTAGACGCATGTGCTGCCTTGTGTATCTGGCTTACATGGGTACTGGGGAATTGAGCCTGGGTCCTTTGGATTTGCAAGCAAGCACCTTAACCACTAAGCCATCTCTTCAGCCCACTTTATGTACTTTCTAACTGAATTTTTATTATATACACATATACCTAACTTTAATTTTTAAAATTGCATGTCCTTAAAAAGCAAATACCACAAAATAAATTTTAAATGTTTTAAAAGTATCAAATTCTAATAGCACAATAAAATTAAATTCAAAATAGCTTTACATTATATAAAGTAAGAATCTTAATGTAAGGGGCAGCAGCTGCAGGTCAGTGACAAAGCACATGCTTAGTTAGCTGCGTCCCCCCCCCACCCCAAATCTCAACGTAAGAAACTCCATCTGATTCTAAGAAAAATTACACCTACACAATTCAAAATCTTACTTAAAATTTGAAAATAAATTGTTATAGAAAGAAACAGTTCTGGTATCTGTGCATTCCTCTAAAACCAACAATCAGTCCACATGTTTACATAAATTTTCTCTGGAAAGTGCTGTATTCCTTAAACAAAGGAGAAACAAAAGTATAATATAGCAACACACGGACATACCACATGGACATGGAATCAAAAGTTATAGAAGGAGACAGAAAACAGTCCAGTTTCATACCCTAAAAACAGATGAAAATTTAGATATGTATTCAATTGAGATTATCCAAAAGTTTAAAAAGAAACATATCCAATGAAGCCCTACTCCAGACATTTAAGTTCAAAATTATAAGCCAGATGTTTAAGAAATGTCACTTCTGAGCCGGGCGTGGTGGTGCACACCTTTAATCCCAGCACTTGGGAGGCAGAGGCAGGAGGATCACCGTGAGTTCGAGGCCACCCTAAGAACACAGAGTGAATTCCAGCTCAGCCTGAGCTAGAATGAGACACTACCTCGGAAACCCAAAAGAAAAGGAGGAAGGGGAAGGAGGGAAGGAGGGAAACAAGGAAAGAAGGAAGGGAGGGAGGAGGAAGGGAGGGAAACAAGGAAGGGAGGGAGGGAGGGACGAACGAACAAAGTCACTTCTATACCACAACAACACACTCACACTGCCCCTCAGCTCCACAATGACCTGTAGGAACTATGTGCTAAGGAACTTTTCTCAACCAGCTTTAAAAGCATGAATCACACGTAGACAACAGAGAACTAGCTTCATTTTTAGTCTAACAACCTATGTTAACAGAAGAAGGTATGAGAAAAATCACTTGTTTTTGAGAAGTAGTATGTTTTAAATTGTTTTTGGTATAATTACTTTCATGAACACACTGTGCTTAACCTAAAATTAAAGTCAGTTTAGGAATGTACATCTTTTTTTAGGTAGAGTCTCACTCTAGTCCAGGCTGACCTGGAACTAGCTAGGTGGCCTGAAACTCACAGAGATCCTCCTACCTCTACCTCCCAAGTTCTAGGATTAGAGGTATATGCCACTAAGCCTGGCAGAATAAACATTTTTTAAAATTTTGATTTATTTATTTATGAGAGAGAAAGAAGCAGAGAGAAAGAGAAAGAGAGAGGGAGGGAGGTAGGGAGGAAGGCCAGAGGGAGGCCTCTGGGCACTGCAAATGAAGTCCATATACATGCACCACTTTGTGCATCTGGCTTTACATGGGTACCGGGGAATGGAACCAGGGCTCTTAAGCTTTGCAGGCAGGCACTTTAATTTTTGTACCATCTCTCCGGCCCCAGAATATATATACGTATATATATTTTTCAAGGTAGAGTCTCACTATAGCCCAGGCTGGTCTAGAATCCACTCTGTAGTCTACAGGTGGCCTCGAACTCATGGCAATCCTCCTACCTCTGCCTCCCTAGTGCTGGGATTAAAGCAAGAGCCACCACTCCTGACCAGAATATACATTTTTGATGACACAGCAATCATTCCTAGTCCAGCACAGGATTTAATGTTGAACATAGATAAATATGACCATTTTATAGTTCAGAGCCAAACCTGGGCCTGCTGATTCTTGATCAGTCTTACTTGAAAAATGCCATTAAAAATTGGTAAGCTCATAGAAAAATTTTCCATAAAATTTTCTTTCCTAATACAAATGGCATATAAGCATCTAAAAAAATGTTCTACGTCACTAGTCATCAGGGAAATGCAGATTAAAACTACATTGAAATTCCATCTCACTCCTGTCAGATTGGCCACCATCATGAAAACAAATGATCATAAATGTTGGCGGGGATGTGGAAAAAGAGGAACCCTTCTGTACTGCTGGTGGGAATGCAGTCTGGTCCAGCCATTGTGGAAAACAGTGTGGAGGTTCCAAAAACAGCTAAAGATTGATCTACCATATGACCCAGCTATAGCACTCCTAGGCATATATCCAATGGATTCATCTCATTTCCTTAGAAGTACGTGCTCAACCATGTTTATTGCTGCTCAATTTATAATAGCCGGGAAATGGAACCAGCCTTGATGTCCCTCAACAGATGAGTGGATAATGAAGATGTGGCACATTTATACAATGGAGTTCTACTCAGTGGTAAAGAAAAATGAAGTTATGAAATTTGCAGAAAAATGGATGGACCTGGAAAGTATTATACTAAGTGAGGTAACCCAGGCCCAGAAAGCCAAGCGCCACATGTTCTCTCTCATATGTGGATCCTAGCTACAGATGATTGGGCTTCTGCGTGAGAAGGAAAATACTTGGTAGCAGAGGCCAGTAAGTTAAAAAGGAGACATAAAGGGAAGAGAAAGGAAGGGAGGAGGATCCTTAATAGGTTGATATTATATATATGTAATTACAATGATTGTAATGGGGAGGTAATATGATGGAGAATGGAATTTCAAATGGGAAAGTGTGGGGGTGGTGAGGGAGGGAATTACCATGGGATATATTTTATAATCATGGAAAATGTCAATAAAATTTAAAATTTTTTTTTCTTTCCTGCCATGACTTCATAATAGGAAGTACACTGGAAATCATTTCAAAATGGGTACTGTCCCTCCTCACACTAATGTAAACCTTCCCTACCCCATTTTCCCTTCAGTCTACCACTATGCCTCTATCTACACTAAACTACAACACAAACACTTTTAGTTAGTCTTGGACTAACTGATCAGTCTTTTAGTCTCTGAAACACAGGCAAGAAAGGTATGCTATATATACAAATAGGTAGGAGTTTGGGGCTGGAGATGGCTCAGGGGTTAAGGCACTTGCCTGCAATGCCTAATGACCCAGATTTGATCCCCAGTACCCATGTTAAGCCAAATGCACAAAGTGGCAGATGCATCTGGAGTTCATTTGCAGTGGATAGAGGCCCTGGTGTGCGCATTCTCTGTCTCTCCTTGCAAATAAATAATTTTTAAAAATAGGGAAGATAGGGCTGGAGAGATGGCTTAGCGGTTAAGCGCTTGCCTGTGAAGCCTAAGGACCCCGGTTCGAGGCTCGGTTCCCCAGGTCCCACGTTAGCCAGATGCACAAGGGGGCGCACGCGTCTGAAGTTCGTTTGCAGAGGCTGGAAGCCCTGGCGCGCCCATTCTCTCTCTCTCCCTCTATCTGTCTTTCTCTCTGTGTCTGTTGCTCTCAAATAAATAAATAAAAATTATTAAAAAAATACCAATAAAAAAAATAGGTAAGATATAATGTCTCATTATCAAGATTAAAATTTTTTTCTTCCAAGGACACTACCACGAAAATTTTAAAAAAGACAACTCATACAATGAAAGAAAGTGTGTAGGACTGGGAAGATGGGTCAGTAGTTAAAGGCACTTGCTTAAAAATAACTATAAATCAATCTGGGAAATATATATAAAAACATAAATTATTACAGCTCAATAATATGATAATACAAATAAAAATAATCAATGAGGCTGAGCATGTTGGCACACACCTTTAATCCCAGCACTCAGGGGGCACAGGTAGGAGGCTCACTGTGAGTTCAAGGCCACATTGAGACTACATAGTGAATTCTAGGTCAATCTGGACTAGACTGAGGTCCTACATTGAAAAATAGCAAAAAAAAAAAGCACTGATAATTTTTAAGGTACACTATTTTGGTGAAAAGCTAATTTCATACCTACTAGGATAGGTATAAAAACTACATAGTAGTGGGCTGGAGAGATGGCTTAGTGGTTAAGGCACTTGCCTGCAAAGTCTAAGGACCTTGGTTTGATTCCCCAGGACCCATGTAAGCCAGATGCTTAAGGTGGTGCAAGCGTCTGGAGTTAATTAAAAAAGTACATAGTAGTGGAAGAACCTTTTGTACACTGCTTCTACAAATGTAGAACAGTGTGGTTGCTGTAGAGAACAATTGGGTGGATCCTCAACAAGCTAACAGAATATGATACCTGCACACTCCAGAGAAGTGTAAAGCAGGAATGAAACTCTGGACAATAGGTGCGGGGGGGGGGGGGGAGAAACTGTGTATATCAGCAGAGGAATATGTAAACAAAATATGGTACATACAAGGAACCATTGTTCAACCATAGAAATGAACTAATGAGTAACACTTTGATACATCCTCTAGTGCAATAAACCAGACACAACAGAATAAATACGAGTCCACAGATAGGAGGCACCTAGAATAGGCAGGTTCATAGAACAGGTCAGAAGTTAACAGGGAGGGGCTCAGTTACACCAATATGCTGACAGAGGGCTGGTGCATACTGGTTCGAAAGGATTCTGACAGTATACCACTTGAGAAAAGTGGGAATGCCTGGGTCCTCAGCCAGCAGTTTTGAGTGTTGAAATGTAGGCCTGAGAAGACAAAACTGGCTGTTTGGTGTGCAGGTTTTCTTGCTGGCCAGGACTGAGCCTAACCCTGAGGCCCAGGAGCCCACCCCAAACCTAAGTTAGATCCATTTTGCTGCCCAGACTAAACAATTGGAAGCTGTGACAGGTTTCCTTTCCTTCACAGGTGAGCTACTTGGGATCTAGATACAACAGCCCCAATGAGATGGGAGCCAGAAGGAAGGCTCCTGGAGAATAGCCAGGAGACTGTTGGCAGTTTTGATGACATGAACGTCTCAGAATGTTTCCTTAGCATCTTTGCTGTGATGGGGTCATTTTCCTTGTATCAAGGATTATGACACCAACATTCAAACCTAATTTGGGCCTGAAATAACAACCACATTTGCATACTGATTCTGCTGCAGACTGAATTAGATCTCAAAGCCATCCATGGAGCCTTCTACAGTACCCCCACTGAAGAGATATCCCTCAGCACTGCTGATCTCATAAAGGTTAGAGGAGATAGGAGGAAGCCTAAAAATGGACACTGTGGTAGTCTGAATGTATGTCCCCATTGACTCAGGTGTTAAAACCTTGTAAGTTGGATCTTCAGCTGCCAGCTCTGGGGGAGGTGTCACTAGAGACAGATCTGAATTCCTGCCCAAAGGTGTAAGAGCAGTTTGAGCTCTGTGGGTCCTGCTTGCTGCCAGTTTTGTGCTTGCTGCTTTCTTTTTTTCTGGTGTTTGCTGGCAAGTGGTGATTTTTCTCTGCTTGGATTTATGAATGGGAGCCAGCTTCTTTTGCCATTGATGGAATTTCCCTTGGATCTGTAAGCTGACATTAATCCCATACCATGCATAAATTGTGTTTGGTTGAATGCTCATCCCGGCATTGTAGAACTGTCTACAGCAGAAATTTGGTACTGGGAGTGGGGAGTTGATCAGCTGACTCTAATCACAGGGATTTTGGTCTTTTGAACTTGTGTATTGGAAGAGGAATATGTATGGACTTGGTACTTGTGACTGCAGAAGCCGCATAGTGTGGTAAGCCAAATTTTATGGGTTATTCTGATAAGAGCTTGGCAATGCTAAGTGCAGAAAGAATTATGTTGGCTTATGAACTTTTAAAAGAGAAGGAAAGACAGCAAAATATTTTGGAGGAACTGAGCTATTGGCATAGGGGTTAGCTATATTCTGCTGCCCAGAGAGTTTGATCAAAGTTAAATTTGAATTTAATGGGGCTGGTGTGTTTGGCAGAAGACATAGAACTGAAAGATGTAAGATTTACAGTTGGAAGAATCCACAGAGAGAGGTTTTAGGTTACTAAAGCTGCTACTGTCAAGCAGATTACCACCATTAACTGCTTTACATTCAAACAATAGAAAAGATGCCTGAAATAAAGTCCACCCAAGAAAGGATGAATGAGTAGGAATGAAAACTCTTTTGAAAGGAGAAGACTGAAAGAAAACCTGCTCTTCATCAACATCATGATTTATTTCCTCCCTGGACTGACAATACGGCTGTGTCTCTGCACATCTGGTATCAATTTTAGAAGCACGAAAAATGCATAGAAGTGGGTCATGAAGTACACACGATTCCAGGAACCACTGCTGAAATGCAGCATGGGAAACAGGTGTGTGATGTGCCTGGTAGAGAAACCAGTGAGGTCATTATAAGACTGACCATGATTTGCAATGGAGACCCAAAGATGTTTTAAATATACCAGAACTATGCAAAGGCTATCATAAAGTGCTGTTGGCTTGGGATCGAAGTTTTCCCTGGCTACTAAGCCCAGCTGGAGGGATGAAAGTTAGAAATCCAGAGACTATAATCACTGGGTATGGATGATGGACTTGAACTGCAGATGTTTGATGTTTACCAGATGGTTATTGATTTTGCATTTGTCCATCCAGTCTTTCCTTGTTATACATTATAACAAAGAAAATATTTACTATATGTTGGAGGTATGTAACTATTTTGATTTTTCAGGACTTACAGTCAAGAGACAGTCTTGAATCACAGATGAGATTTGGGATTTTAAAACAGTCTTAAAATTGGCAAAGACTATGAGGACCTTTAAATTTGAGCTAAATGCAATTTATAATGTGAGATAGTTATGAGTCTATGGAGGCCAAGGGCAGAATGTGGTAGTTTGAATGTAGGTTCCCCATAGATTCAGGTGTTTTATTAAAACTTATAATGTGGAGGCTGGAGAGATGGCCTAGCAGTTAAGGTGCTTGCCTGTGAAGCCTAAAGACCCAGATTCAATTCCCCAGTACCCACATAAACTGGATGCACAAGGTGACACATGCATCTGGAGTTTGCATGAATGGCTAGAGGTCCTGGTACAACCATTCTCTCCCTCCCTCCCTCTCTCCCTCCCCCCACTCCTCCTAATAAATAAAATACTGGGGGAAAAAAAAAAAAACTTGCGTTTGGGTCTGCAGCCACCTGACTAGAGGATGTGTCACTGGGAGCAGATCCTGCAGTCCAGCCCAAGGTGTCACTTTGAGGGGATCCTGCAGTCCAGCCCAAAGGTGCAAGAGAGCAGTTTGAGATTGGGGGTCCCGCTTACTGCCAGTTTTGTGCTTGCTGCTTTTTGGTATTTGCTGGATGATGATTGTTTCTCTCTCTGCTTAGATTTATGAATGACAGCCAGCTTCTTCCACCTTTGCTGAAACTCCCCTTGATCTATCAGATGAAATGAATCCCTGCCTCCCATAAACTGTGCTTGGCTGGGTGCTCATCCCAGCATTGTGGAACTGTCTACAACAGATATCTTATCTTCTTTTTGCTTCTTTAAATAAATGTCACTTTTTGAGACAAAACCAACTAAAAAAACCTAACAGCTGCCAGGAAAAGGAAGTATCAGGAATTATTAATGATTATAGACTTCTGTTTTGATTAATGAAAATATATTAGACAAACATAGCAGTGATAGTTGAACACTTGCATTGTGAATACAGTTAATACTATGGAATTACACACTTAAAACAGTGAAAGTAGCTGGGTGTAATGGTGCACACCTTTAATCCCAGCATTTGGGAGGCTGAGGTAGGAAGATCGTTTTGAGTTTGAGGCTAGCCTGAGACTATACAGTGAACTTCAGGTCAGCCTGGACTACAGAGAGACTCTACCTCAAAAAACAAACAAAAGACACACACACACACACACACACACACACACACACACACACACACAGAGAAAATGGCTAATGTGGAAATTTTCAGACAAGCACCTTAACCACTAAGCTATCTCTCCAGCCTTTATTTAGTCTTTGTGACAACTACATAAAACTGATGGTATGTTCAGTTTATAAAGGAAGATACAGAATATATATATATATTTTCATGGATTCTAAACTAAAATACAGACCACTATCTAAATTCAAATACTATTCTGGAAAAATTCTACTACATTTATTCTTTTATTTATTTGTGAAAGAGAGTCAGCCAGACAGAGAGAGAATGGGCATACCAAGGCCCCTAGCCACTGCAAACAAACTCCAGATGTATGTGCCACTTTGTGCATCTGGCTTTACATGAGTACTGGGGAACTGAACCTGGGTCCTTAGACATTGCAGGCAAGTACCTTTACCACTGAGCCACCTCTCCAGCCCACATTCATTTTTTAAAATACTTTTATTTATTTGAGAGACAGAAAGGGGCAGGAATGCATACAACAGGGCCTCCAGCTCCTGCAAACTCCAGAGACATGTGCCACCATGAGCTTATGCGGGTTCTGGGGAACTGAACCTGAGTCCCTAGGCTTCAGAGGCAAGTACCTTAACTGCTAACCTATCTCTCCAGCCCTCCACATTAATTTTCAATGCATCCCACTTCTTTTTTAAGAAATATTTTTATTTTTATTTATTTATTTATTTGAGAGAAAGAGAGGCAGAGAGAGAAAGAGAGAGAGAGAGAGAGAGAGAGAGAGAATGGGCATGCCAGGGCATCCAGCCACTGCAAACAAACTCCAGATGAATGTGGCACCTTGTGCATCTGGCTCACATGGGTCCTGGGGAATTGAACTTGGGTCCTTTAGCTTTGCAGGCAAGCACCTTAAGCACTAAGCCACCTCTCCAGTCCCCCATTTCTTAAATATTTAAAACTTTAAAGTGCAAACATATACAATCGTTATGTTTAAAAATGTATATTCTGGGCTGGAGAGATGGCTCATAGTGGTTAAAGCATTTGTCTGTAAAGCCTAAGGACCAAGTTCAAATCCCCTGTACCCATATAAGCCAAATACACATGGTAGCGTATGTGTCTGGAGTTCATATGCAGTAGCTAGAGGCCCTGGTACACTCATTCTCTCTCTCTCTCTCTACCTGACTTTTTTTTGTTTGTTTGTTTGTTTGTTTGTTTTTTTGTTTTTCGAGGTAGGGTCTCACTCTGGCTCAGGCTGACCTGGAATTCACTATGTAGTCCCAGGGTGGCCTCGAACTCTCGGTGATCCTCCTACCTCTGCCTCCCGAGTGCTGGGATTAAAGGCGTGCGACACCATGCCCAGCTTCTACCTGACTCTTTCTATCTTTCAAATAAATAAGAAATAAAACATTATAAAAAAAAAAAACAACTTCTAATCATGACATCATGGCACACACTTGAAACACCAGTATCCACGAGACTAAGGCAGAAGGACGGCAAAAGGAGGAGGGAAATAAACCATGAAGGAAACCTTCCATATAAGAAAATTGGAGCAAGCCAGGTGTGGTGGCACATGTCTTTAACCCCAGCACTTAGGAGGCAGAGGTAGGAGGATACTGATGAGTTAGTTCAAAGCCACTCTGAGACAACATAGTGAATTCCAGGTCAGCCTGAGCTAGAACAAGACCCTACCTCACAAAACCAAAAATAATTAATTAATAGATAGATAAAAACTGGATCTTTAAAATGATGTCCTTCTCTCCCACTGGTGAATGATACTTTTAGAACAGGTTCTAATGGCTGCTGGCCTTTGTACCTGGTAATGTTTTCAATGGCTTAGGAGAGGAACTTCAGAAAGGTATTGTAGGGATTGTTCTGGAGCTCCACTTCATAATTACCTTCTGAAAGGAATCTGACTCCTCACAATTAAAATTATACTTGGGAGATAACCCAGTTTATAAGGCACTTGCTGCTCAAATCTGAGTACCCAAGTTCAGTCCTTTCCAGACAATATGTAAAAATCCTATGGTGAGCCTCTGTAATCCCAGCATGTTGGTATGGATGGGAGACAGACAAGAGAACTTCCAAAAAACCTGCAGCTGCAGTAACTACTGCAAAGAACTCCAGAAGCACATGATCCAGAAAGCCCTGCCTCAGGGGAGAAAAAAAAAGAAGCTGAAAGGCAAGGACTCTGACCTCCACATCCATATCCATACTCTCACATGCACATGAAACACACACATATAAACACACAAAAAAAATCAGACTCACATCATTAATGCACAGCTGAGTTCCCACCACTCTGAACTCTATGGGTACATAATCTACAATAATACAGTTGAGCACTTAACAATGAACTGCCCATTTGGAAGAAGATGGTCATGTCCTGGTGCTCAAGTGGTGCATATGCACTCCCATGTTAGGCTAGGTTATGGGTGACAATCCCCAAACTCAGTAGCATAAAATAATGAGCTTCTATTTCTTGCCCTTTTTACCTATTTTGTCAAGATGGCCTTTGAAGATCAGAATCTGCTGGTAGACATTTAAAAAGAAGGCTCAGAGTTAATAGGTTTTTACTGTATACTGGCATGGAAATGAGAACATAAATTTCAGTCACACTCAAAAAGCTGGGTGTTCTTGATCCACCTTGATTAAGCCAGATTCTAGACATCCTTGTCTCATTTGCTTTATCCTTGATATTTTTCCACTTCTGAAACACTAACATTTCCTATTTTGTTAGTACTTGAATAACTAGTAATGTTCCACTATTTGACAGCCTAAATTAGCTATTAAGTCAATTTTCAATTACACAATCAAAATGTCTTCTGGGGTGCCTGTATGCTCCCAGTAGACCAAGAAAAAGGAAATGCATGTATTACTGTCTACCTAAACCATACATCATTATAAAGGTAAATCCTGTGGGTTTAACCATGTGGATTTTTAAATAGCAAATACACTTTAGAAGCTCCAAAAAAGAAGTTGGCAGAAAGGAAATGTTTTTTGTGTAACTTCAAGGAAGGCATATTTGCTTGTTAGTATGGGATATAGCCTAATGATGAATGTAACAACTTATACGTCTTTTGGGAAACACTGACATAAACCAGACATAGAACATATATTTAATGGGACCCAGTCCCTCAAAGTGACAGTTCTGAGACAGTAAGATACAACTGGTGCTGTTTCTTTTATCCAAGTTATGTTGTGATAACTTTATTCACCGGGCTGAACAACACTGTCAGCAAACAGTATGTCAGCCACAACTGTTCTCTATTAAGTTTTAAATGCTCTTATCATATGTTTAGTCTGTAAAAATGTTCTTGATTTGTCAGGTTAAAGCAACTGAAATGTTACAGCAAATACACTTTCAAGTATTAGCTTTCAAGTAACAAAAGTCAACATGACCTCATGACACGAAGTATCACCAGAATGACTTCTTAGAAATGTTCTGATTTCAATTCAGAATGCCAGCTGTTAAATACTGTACTCTTATGTGACTTTGGGAGGTCTTAGTTAGCACAGTTCTCTTCCATTAGCATTTCAACTGGAATGTAATGTTTAAATTAACCAATTATGGTCAATGGAACTTTTAACCCAAAGTGTGTAAATTAGATTTCAAAGGGAATAAGGACGAGGAAAAGAAGACTTTGAGTTAGGGCAAACTGAGGCAGAAATATCTAATTTTGTTTGGGAAATTTTTTAAAGTTTTTTTTTTTTCCTTTTTAAGGAATATTTTATTTATGGGCTAGGAAGATGGCTTTGGGGTTAAGGCACTTGCCTATAAAGCCAAAGGACCCAGGTTCAATTCCCCAGTACCCATGTAAGCCAGATGCACAAGGTGACACATATGTCTGGAATTCATTTACAGTAGCTTAAAGCCCTGGAGAGTCCATTCTCTCTCTCTCTCTCTCTCTCTCTCTCTCTCTCTCTCTCTCTGTCTCATCTTGCTAGTAATACATTTTTAAAATATTTTATTTATTTGCAAGGGGAGTGAGCGAGCACACTAGGGTCTCTTGCCACTGCAAATGAGCTCTAGGTACATGCACCCTTTGTGCATCTGGCTTAACATGGGTGTTGGGAAATTTAACCTGGGCTGGCTTTGCAAGCAAGTACCTTAATTACTGAGGCATCTCTCCAGCCCCTTGTTTGGGATTTTTTAAAACGCTACCTTCCCCACCCCACACACACCAGACAAACCACTGCTACCTGGCACAACACAGAGACCCATACAGCTTAAAGATCTCTTCAATCGCACCCCTCCTCCCGAAAATTGAACCTAAGGCCTTATCTATACTGGGTAAGCACCTAACACTGAGCTACATATTTGTATTGAAGGATACAAATCAAGTTTCATGCCAGGACTGAGGCTGTAGCTCAATGGTAGCAGTGGTAGAGTCCTTCCCTGGCACATGTAAAGCCCTGGTTCAACCCCCAGTACCTCAATAAAACAGCCCAGCATGGTGGCTCACACCTATAATCTCAGCACTCTGGAGACTGAGGTCGAGGATTACTGTGAGTTTGAGGCCAGCCTGGGCCAGAGACCCTGCCTTTAAAAAAAAAAAAAAGTAACAAAATAACAACATGTGTGTCAGACTGCCTGAGAATGAACTTAACCATGTGACTTTAGCCAAGTCCTTTGCTTCCATTTCCATGTCTGTACAGTAGGAATAATGCATCAGATTTCTCTCACTGGGGCATTAGGTATGAAACTTTTGATCTGTGTCCTTTAGTTATTTTGTCTAGTAACTCAGAATGACTACTAAAATTTGGTATTTATGCTTCTCAACATATTTTTAAAATATTTTTATTTATCTGAGGGGGGAATGAATAGGTATGCTAGGACCTCACACTGCTGCAAATGAACTCCCGGTACATGCTACAGCCACACTGTGCATCTGGCTTTACATAGGTATTGGGGAATAGAATTCAGGCCTGCAGGCTTTGCAAGTGCCTTTAATCACTGACCCATCTTCCAATTCCTCAACATATTTTTCTCATTTACTATGGATGAGCAGATTAGAATGGGGGAAGGAGATGTGCTAACATATATTAAGTACCTAATACATTTCAATCATCATACCATTCAATTACATAGGTTCTTTTGGCTAATCCTCCCAATACCCTATAACATAGATATATTCCTAGGGGCTGGAGAGATGGCTCAGCAGTAAAAGGTGCTTACTTGAAAGCTGGGTTTGATTCCCCAGTACCCATGTAAAGTCAGCTGCACAAAATGGTGTTTATTTTCAGGGACAAGAGGTCCTGGTGCACCCATATTTTCTCTTTCTTCTTTCAAATAAATAAAATATTTTTTAATGAACAATTGGGTTGGAGAAATGGCTTAGTGGTTAAGGCACTTGCATGCAAAGCCTAAGGACCTACGTTCGACTCCCCAGAACCCATGTAAGCCAGATGCACAGGGAGGCACATGCATTTGGAGTTCATTTGTAGGAGCTAAAGGCCCCGGCACATCCATTCTCACTCTCTAGTAAACAAACAAATAAATAAAAATAATTTTTTTTAAATTTACAATTATCAGTTGAGGAAATTAAAGTCAAAAATTGAAATATCCAGGAGCAGGAGCCAGATATAACTAGCTTCAAGCTCTACTTAATATTTATTAAGCATCAATTCACACCAAAGTGCTAGACACTAAAGGTACAATGACACATTTAAAAATCTACAATTCAGGGGTTGGAGAGATGGCTTAGCGGTTAAGCGCTTGCCTGTGAAGCCTAAGGACCCCAGTTCAAGGTTCAATTCCCCAGGACCCACGTTAGCCAGATGCACAAGAAGGCGCACGTGTCTGGAGTTCATTTGCAGTGGCTGGAGGCCCTGGCACGCCCATTCTCTCTCTCTATCACTCTCAAATAAATAAATAAAAATGAACAAAAACTTTTTCTAAAAAAATCTACAATTCAAGGCTAGAGAGATGGCTTAGAAGTTAAGGTACTTACCTGCAAAGCCAAAGGACCCAGGTTTGATTCCTCAGAACCCACATAAGCCAGATGCACAAGATGGCACATGCATCTGGAGTTTGTTAGCAGTGGCTGGGGGCCCTGAGGCACCCATTCTTTATCTGCCTCTTTCTTTCTTTTTTTAAGTTTTTATTTATTTATTTGAGAGTGACAGAGAGAAAGAGGCAGACAGAGAGAATAGGCACACCAGGGCTTCCAGCCACTACAAACGAACTCCAGATGCATGTGTTCCCCTTGTGCATTTGGCTAACATGGGTCCTGGTGAATTAAGCCTCGAACTGAGGTCCCTAGGCTACACAGGCAAGCGCTTAACCACTAAGCCATCTCTCCAACCCTATCTGCCTCTTTCTTCCTCTCTCTCTTTCTCTCATAAATAAATAAAAATTTTAAATCTACTATTTGGGGCTGGAGAGATGGCTCAGTGATTCAGGTACTTCCCTGCAAAGCCTAATACCCAGGTTCAATTTCCCAGTACCCACATAAATTCAGATGCACAAAGAGGCACATGCATGCAGAGTATGTTTGCAGTAACTGGAGGCCCTGGCATGCCCATTCTCTCTTTTCTCTCTGCTTGCAAGTAAGTTTTATTTTAAAAAGATTATAATTCATCAGGCATGGTGGTACATGCAATCCAAGCACTTGGGAGGCTGAGGTAGGAAGAAAGCTCTGAGTTTGCAGCCAGTCTGAGAGTACATAGTAAATTTCAGGTCAGCCTGGGCTAGAGTAACACCCTGCCTCGAAAAGAAAAAATTCTACAATTCTTGCCAGGCATCTTTAAGCCCAGCATTCGGGAGTCCAAGGTAGGAGGATCCCTGTGAGTCTGAGGCCAGCCTGAGACTATATAGTGAGTTCCAGGTCAGCTGGGCTAGAGTGAGACATTGCCTCAAAAAAAATCTACAATCTTTGCAAGGTGAGGTGGTACACACTCTTAATCCCAGTACTCAGGAGGTTGAGGATCACTTTGAGTTGGAGGCCAGCCTGAGACTACAGAGTGGTTTCCAAATCAGCCTGAGCTATAGCGAGACCCTACTTAGAAAAACCAAAACACAGAAAGTTTTTAAAAGCTTAAAATTCTTACCTTACAATAAAGGAGTCAATTAAATAATCATAACAATGAATTATAGCTATAGAACGACAGAATTACAAACCAATACATGTTATGAAGCATATTGAAAACCTAATCTCGTCTAAAAATGCCACAGTAAATTTTACAGAGAAAATGACATTTAAGCTCTTGGTCCCCAAACTATGTGCCAAGGTACCTTCAGACAAATTCCCAAATGCCCTAGGCTTATGTTTACTTTTCTTTTCCTTTTTATGCATTCCCCCAAGGTTAGGTCTCACTGTAGCTCAGGCTGACCTGGAACTTACTCTGTAGTCCCAGGATGGCCTTGAACTCACATCCACACTCCTACCTCTGCCTCCCAAGTGCTAGGATTAAAGATATATGCCACCATGCCTGGTCTTTTCTTTTTTAAAAAACATTTTTATTTGTTTGAGAGAAACAATGGGTGTGCCAGTACAAGCTAACTCTAGACATATGTGACACTTTGTGCATCTGGCTTTATGTGGGTACTGGGGAACTGAACCCCGGCACACAAGCTTTGCTAGCAAGTACCTTTAAATCTGAGCCTTCTCTCCAGCCTGGGTTTAAATTTTCAAGGGAACAAGGTAATACTAGATAGCTGTTAAGACCCCATATAAACTTCCTGGTCAAGGTAGCTAAGTTTCAACTTCAGACCATGTACTTTTGGATGTTGTCATAGCTCTATAATGCTGATTTGTTTTTTTTGTAGGCAAGTGCTGTAATTAAAAAAAAAAAAAACTGCCACATGAAAATTAATGTGGGAAAGGAAATGAGGGTGAAAGTGTCCAGTGAGATTCCAAGTTATAATAAACTGTAGTCCTCAATAGGTCTATACATCTCATTAGTAACTGAGATGAAATTAAGTTGCTAATTTTTCCTAATTTATATGTATTATTCCCTCAAACCACTACTAAGTTGTTACAAAATAATTAAGTATTGCTTGACTTTAATAAATACAACTGTCAGATATTTCTTTTGGCCAAGAGTCACTGTGGAAAAAAATAAGACACCATGAGCATCAGGCATGACAAACATTCTGGAATCTTCAAAGTAAGACCTGAAAAATGAACAGGCCCTTTAAATACCATGTGGTAAAATGTGCAGGAGCAAATGACAAAGAGATCTCACCCTTAAAAGCATTACATTCTAGTTGGGGAGGAAAAAGAAAAGAAAAACAGTTAAAATACTTTATGGTAAAGCATTAATACCTGCAAAATTCTTTTATCTTTTGTCATGAAGTTCTATGAGGTGCACACCTGCAAATGAGAGCCTTGAGAAGCATCCCTATCCACAGACACTGCACAGTCCGTATTCAGGAAGCATTCTGAGTTTCAGTCTCACTTAATGTTGGTTTTCCCTAGACTTTTCTCCGAATTCAATCTCCACTTACTGTACACAAGGGTAACTCAGTCTTAAGTGCCTTCACTTCCCACATCTTCCAGCAGCCCCTGGCCTTCACAAGTGAACTTGTACATGAAGCTTGTACATGTATTGAAGCTTAGATGCCAGGATTTAAATGACATATGAGATACATATGTGTCACAGGACTTGTCACTGTATACCTACAGTTCCTTTCAGTCAACTGGGCAGATGGCACAGTAATTAAAGGTGCTTGCTTGCATTTCAGTAACTATCACAAGGACCTGGCTCTTAAAAAACATGCTCATTCTCTTGTCTCACTTTCTCTGTCTCTCTACTTGCAAATAAATAAATAAACTTTAAAAAATAGGGCTGGAGAGATGGCTAAGTGGTTAAGGTGCTTGCATATGAAGCCAAAGAACCCAGGTTTGATTCCCCAGTACCCACTTAAGCCAAATGTACAAGGTGGCACATGCATCTAGAGTTTATTTCTCTCACACTCTGCCTCTTATCTCTCTCTCAAATAAAGAAAGTAAATAAAAAATAAAATAAAGACCTTTTTTTCTGAGTAAATTACTCATTTTCCCCTAGGGACACATTAGGTAGAATGGGGAGATGTGTGTGTGTGTGTACATGTGTATGTGTATGTGTGTTTGTATGTATATCTGTATATATACATATGCATGTTTTCATTCATTTGTACTTGTCATTTATTTAGAAAGCATTTAAAAATTTTTATTTGCATGTGTGTGTCGGGGGGTATGGGCATGCTAGGGTTTCTTACTGTTGTAAGCTAACATCTGTTTGGCTTTACATAGATGGCTGGCAAATTGAACTTGGGCCAGCAGGCTTTGTAAGCAAGCACCTTTAACCACTGGGCCATCTCTCCAGCCCTATTTTTTAAAGTTTATTTATTTATTTGCAAGTAGAGAGACAGAGAAAGTGAGACAAGAGAATGAGCATGCCAGGGTCTCCAGCCATTGCAAACAAACTCCAGATGCATGTGCCACTGGTATATCTGGCTTTACATGGGTACTGGGGAATTGAACCCCGGTCACTAGGCTTTGTAGGCAAATGCTTCAACTGTATTTTGTTTGTTTGTTTGTTTGTTTTTCGAGGTAGGGTTTCACTCTAGCCCAGGCTGAGCTGGAATTCACTATGCAGTCACAGGCTGGCCTACAACCCAGAGATTCTCCTACCTCAGCCTCCCAAGTACTGTGATTAAAGGCATGTGCCACCACATCCAGCTAGAAAAACTTCTTTAGAAAGAAGGTAACAAAACTTAAAATAATAATTTTCCAATATTGGTAAAGAATCATGCTGCTAACAGAAATGTGATAAGCATAAGCTTCTGGTGGTTAATTTTCAGTATCAATATGATGCTAAGGGATAAACAACCACAGAGCTGGTGAAATTTTTCTGAGTGGGTCTTGAGATGTTTTGGAAGACGTCAGCATTTGAACCAGTGGACTGAGCAAGTGTTAGCCCTCAGCCCTCACCATCCAATCCACTCAGAGCTCCTAGAACAAAAGCCGGAGGAAGAACAACACTGCTCGGAGCTTAAGGTCCTCGCATATGGAGTATCATGTGACTTCTTAGCTTTTATAATCGTCAGCCAGTTCCCCAAGTAAGTACCCTTTTGGTATCAATAGCTGAATAATTCTCTTTTTGTGGAAAAGTCAAATATAATGCTTTCTCAAAATAACTGGAAAAATCATCAATTAAAATTTTAAAATGAAAAAAAAATAAAAGAAAATAAATTTTAAAATGAGCCTGGCATGGTGGCACACACCTTTGATCCCAGCACTCGGGAGGCAGAGGTAGGAGGATCACCATGAGTTCAAGGCCACCCTGAGACTACACAGTGAATTCCACATCAGCCTGGGCTAGAGTGAGACCCTACCTCAAAAATCCAAAAAAAAAAAAAATTTTAAATGTACAAACCTTCTGACCCAGCAATCCACATATACGAATCTTGCTTATAAAATAAAAGTATCCACAGCAAACTGGGGCAATATTCAGAATATCTGAGCTACAAATAAAAATGAATTAAATCTGTAGTTAAGCCTTGAAAGGATATAGTTTCTTTACTAGAAAACAGAATGACTCTAGTGAACATTGAAAATGTAGCTGGAACTGGCAGTACATGCCTTTAATCCCAGCACTCAGGAGGCTGAGGTAGGAGGACTATCATGAGTTTGAGGCCACCCTGAGACTACATAGTAAATTCCAGGTCAGCCTGGGCTAGAGTAAGACCCTACCTCAAAAAAAAAAAAAAAAAAAAAAAAATTCTAAAAGATTTGTGATTTTTTGTAAAATTACTGAGAAAGAGATGAGGCAGTTAATACTGCTAACCTCAGGATTAAAAGAAACTGAATTTACCCCAACAGGCATGTTACTTTTGCAACTAAAATGGAAAGGGAAAAAAAGCCACAAAGGAAGTACAAAAAAATAATTTGAAGCTATTCTCCCCTCTTCTAAATTTTCAACATAAAAAGAAAAACAACTCAGGGTTGGGCTGGAGAGATGGCTTAGTGGTTAAGGCATTTGCCTGCAAAGCCAAAAGACCCAGTTTCGATTCCCCAGGGCCCACATAAACCAGATGCACAAGGGACACATGTGTCTGGAGTTCATTTGCATTTGGCTAATGGCCCTGGCATGCCTATTCTCTGTCTGTCTCTATCTCTCTCTCTGCTTGCAAAAAATGAAAAAAACCATGGTATAAGCACCCTTAATAAAACACTAGTACTTCAAGGATTCCATGAACCATCTCTATACAGATCATTTAAAACTACTTTAAAAATAAAAACAAGCCAGGTATGTTGGCACATGTCTGTAATCCCAGCACTTGGGAGGCAAAGGTAGGAGGATCACCATGAGTTCAAGGCCACCCTGAGACAACATAGTGAATTCCAGGTCAACCTGGATTAGAGCAAGACCCTACCTCGAAAAGCCAATAAATAAATACAAAAAATAGGCCAGACATGGTGGCACATGCCTTTAATCACAGCACTTGGGAGGCCGAGGTGGGAGGATCACCATGAATTTGAGGTCAACCTGAGGCTACAAGTGAATTCCAGGTCAGCCTGGGCTAGAGTGAAACCCTAGACCTTTAATCCCAGCACTCGGGAAGCAGAAGTAGGAGGATCACCATGAGGCCACCCTGAGACTACACAGTGAATCCCAGGTCACCCTGAGCTAGACTGAGGCCCTACCTTGAAAAACAAAAACAAAAAAATTATTCGCTAGATGTGATGGCGCTCACCTTTAATCCCAGCAATCAGGAGGCAGAGGTAAAAGGATTGCTATGAGTTCGAGGCCACCCTGAGAATACAGAGTGAATTCCAGGTCAGCCTGGATTAGAGTGAAACACTACCTCAAAAAACAAACAAACAAAAATTATTCCATAACCATACACACCAGGAAGAAAAAAGTCTTATTCTTAAACATCAGACTGGACTCTGAGGTCTACAGATTTTTCCTATCTGTTTGTTTTTTTTTTTTTTTCAGTGCACGTGTGTTCTGGAATATGTAATCAAAAGCTTTTGAAAATCTGCTCAGCATACTTACCACTCATTCACTGAGAGTAAGCAGAAATGTCACATGAGAACTATGAGAAATATAGAGCTAGGTCTCATTATTCACCCTTATCTTCCAGAAAGTGGGAAAGCTACCCACTACTTGGGCGCCCCCTGGGGACCAAATTTTTTTAAGTACAGGATTAAGTTATGTCTTCTGTCAATATTTATTCAATAACTACTTACTAAGAACCTATTACGTGCTAGATACAATGTACAAAAATGGAAACAAAAACAGAAAAGTTTCAGGGCTGGAGAGATGGCTTAGTGTTTAAAGCACTTGCCAGTGAAGCCAAAGGACCCAGGTTCAATTCCCCAGAACCCACAGCCAGATGTGCATGGTAGTGCATTCATCTGGAGTTCTTCTGCAGAGGTTAAAGGCCCTGGCATGCCCATTCTTTCCCTCCCTCCTTCTCTCTCTAATAAATGAAAATAAAATTTAAAGAAAAAATTTAAAATGGAAGCTTCATATTTTTGTGTGTGTATGGTATGTGTGCATGTGTGCACATGCATCTGTGTATGTGTAGTCCAGAGGTTGACATTACTCCACCTTACACACTGAGACAGGGTCTCTCACTAAGCCCTGTGTTCACCAACTTAGCTAATCCACTTAGCCATCTTGCTCCAAGGATTTGCCTGCCACTGCCTCCCAAGCACATATGTCTCTCGGCCTGGCATTTCCATGGGTGGAACATCCAGTCTCAGACCCTCATGCTTTTGCAGCAGTAGCTTTACAGACTGCCATCTCCCCAACTCCAAGTTTCTGATTTCTACATACTTACATTCAGTATCATTCAAAATGTTTCCTGGACTCTTTCTGATTTCTACATACTTAAATTCAGTATTATTCAAAATGTTTCCTGAACTCAGTAAATGGGATGGACATGCAAATAGGAGTCACCCCTGCAAACAAGACCTGAAGAAAGTTATAACATGGATAGAAGTTTAAGTCGTAATTTGGTTATGTAAACAAAGGGCTGGTAAGATGGCTTAATGGTTAAGGAGCTTACCTGCAAAACCTAAGGACCTAAGTTTGATTCCCTAGTACCCACGTAAAGCCAGGTGCACAAGGCGCATGAGTCTGGAGTTTGTTTGTAGTGGTTCGAGGCCCTGGTATGCTAATTTTCATTCTCTCTCAAATAAATAAATTATTTTGGGGTGGAGAAATGGCTTAGTGGTCAAAGCGCTTGTCTGTGAAGCCTAAAGATCCAGGTTTGATTCCCCAGAACCCACATAAACCAGATGCACAAGGTGGCACATGAGTCTGGAGTTTGTTTGCAGTGGTTAAAGGCCCTGGCATTCCCATTCCCCCACCACTCAAGTAAATAAATAAAATATTTTTTAAAATGACAAAATGTTCACAATTTGTAAAAAGAGAAGTTTAAATATTCTTTCTAACTAACACATGCAAAATTGTGGGTGTTATTCTTAAAGGTAATTGAGGTTATGGTGTTATAATTTCTCTTGGGCCAAAACAAACATAAAATTTAATTTTTAAAAAATTTTTTTGTTCATTTTTATTTATTTATTTGAGAGTGACACACAGAGAGAGACAGAGAGAAAGAGGCAGATAGAGAGGGAGGGAGAATGGGCACGCCAGGGCCTCCAGCCACTGCAAATGAACTCCAGACACATGTACCCCCTTGTGCATCTGGCTAACATGGGTCCTGGGGAATCAAGCCTCAAACCAGGGTCCTTAGGCTTCACAGGCAAGCACTTAACTGCTAAGCCATCTCTCCAGCCCAAAATTTAATTTTTCAAAACTCAAAAATAGCACAGCATTGACATCATGATTTTGTTTTGCACACATATGTGTGTGTGGTATACATATGTATTCATTGTTTGAGGTTGTGTGTGTGTGTGTGTGTGTGTGTGTGTGTGTGTGTGTGTAGGCCAGAGGACAACCTCAGGTGTCATCCTCAGGTACACTGTCCACCTCTTTTTGAGACAGGGTCTCTCATTAGATAGACTGGTTAGCTAGAGCTCCGGATATCCATCTATCTCCAGTTCCTCAGTACTGGGATTAAAGGTACACACTACCACCACTGGCATTTACATGGGTACTGGGGATCAAACTCAGGAACTCATGTTTTCAAGGCAAAACCATTTATTGACTGAGCTATCTTCCCAGCCCTGCCTTCATGAGTTTTTAGAAAAAAAAAAAATTCCACTATGAGCACATGTATTGAACTGATTTAGAAAATTGCTAATTTAAAAAAAAATTTAAAGATGACACAGATTTAGAAATAATCAAGTAGAGAGCAAAACAAATAAAAAGCAAAAAAGGACCAGCACAAATAAATGGGTAAAGTCAATCCTTTAGACATCCCCCCTAAGTCTTCTTCCCAGATGGCAACACCTGTATTCCTAGCACTTGGGAGGCTGAGGCAGAGTAGTTAATGGCTGGGCTGGGGAGATGATTTAGTGATTAAGGTGCTTGCCTGTAAAGCCAAAGTCCTAGGTTCGATTCCCCAGGACCCAAATGCACAAGGTGGCATATACATCTGGGATTCCTTTGCAGTGGCTAGAGGCCCTGATGTGCCCATTCTCTCCCTCCCTCTCTCCCTCCCTCTCCCTCTCTCTCTCTAATAAATAAATAAAAATAAAAGAGGGCTGGAGAGATGGCTTAGTGGTTAAGGCACTTGCCTGCAAGGCCAAAGGACCTCAGTTTGATTCCCCAGGACCCATGTAAACAAGGTGGCACATGTATATGGAGTTCATTTGCAGTGGCCAGAAACCCTGGCATACCCACATTCTCCCCCCACCTGCCTCTTCCCCTCTCTGAAATAAATAAAAACAAAATATTTTTAAAAAGTAAAAGAACGAACAACCAAATTAATAATAATAATAATAATAATAGTTAGTGGTCAGCCTGAGCTCCAGAGTGAGACTGTCTCAAAATCAAAAAACCAACTTCTGGCAGCAAGTTAGAAGTCAAGGTAATTTCCCCACAGAAACAATTCTATTTCAGCACATTTCAGGAACCCTGTGAACTAAATTAGGTTTGACATGATAGTTGGGGAATTTAATATCTAGTTATATAACATTTTCCCAACAGAAAAAAAATAATTTCAAAAATTACAATCTTTTGGGATTCAGTTTATAACTTCCTGTGTAATGAAAGATTGAGCCAAAATGCAAAAAAAATTGCAAAGGGAAAAATACCTTACTTAGGTGATTATAGATCTTCCAGTGTTTATTTAATCAGCAAGGGGAAAGTAAATGCTAAAATACAAATTGTCTAGAATTGGCCAATTATCAGGTTAACATTTATGGCTACTGTAACCAACAGCAAAGAGGTTCATGAAAGATGACAGATCAAAATAGTTTAAATGCTTGGTGGGACAGACTTGTGGGCCCACCTATGCATGAGGCTGAGGAAGGAGAATCTTAAGTTCAAGGCCTGGGTCAGCTAGTATCAGCAACTTAGTCAGATCCTGTTTCAAAATAAAAATTAAAAAGAGGAAGGCAGCCGGGTGTGGTAGTGCATGCCTTTAATCCAAGAACTCAGGAGGCAAAGGTAGAAGGATAACTGTTAGTTCAAGACCACCCTGAGACTACGTAGTTAATTCCAGGTCAGGGCCAGAGTAAGACTCTACCTCAAAAAAAACAAAAACAAAAAATTTTAAAAAGAGGAATGCAATGTAACTCCTCTGTGGTAGAGAAGTTGCCTAGTATGTATGAGACACTTGGTTCAACACCCAATACTGTCAAAAAAGTTAATATACATTAAAGAACAGAATCTGGGCTGGAGAGATGGCTTAGCAGTTAAGGCACTTGTTTGCAAAACCTAAGGACCCAGGTCCAATCTCAATACCCAAGTAAACCAGATACACATGGTGGCGCACGCATCTGGAGTTTGTTTGTAGTGGTTAGAGGTCCTAGTGTGCCCATTCTCAATGTTTATCTACCTCTTTCTCTCTCTCTCATGATAAAAACAAAATTTAAAGATCACAATCTTATAACTGATAATTAACAAGTTTAAGATATTACTGAACAAAGTATAAATACTAATCACTGATCATTTTTTCAATTATTTATTTATTTGTCAGGGTGCATGTGGGTATGCCAGAGTCTCTAGCCACTGCAAATGAATACTCGAATGCTCAACCAGCATTACATGGGTGGCTGGGCAATTGAACTGAGGGGAGCAGACTCTGTAAGCAAGTGCCTTTAATTTCTGAGCCATCTTCCCAGGCACCTGGACATATATTTTTTTAATCCAGTGAAGTAATGTGAGTATTAGGGTAGATATGGGCATTTATAATGTTTATACATTATAAACTAAAACAAAATATTTAAGTACACTCAACTATAGATGTTATCATTACATTTTAAAGAACACTTTCAGGGACTAGTTGGGAAGACTGGGGCTTAGCAAGAGTGGAGGGCAGTGGGGATTAAATATGATGAACATATATGATATATGAAATATACATGTGTGAAATTGCCAAAAATAAAAAAAAAAATAAAACTTAAGAGAAAAAAGTAAGGCAGCTTCAAAATAAAACCTACTGGCTGCAGGTAATAATCTTATTACCACCCTACCTGCTGCCCACAGCAGTGTACTAAGTAAAGCTGTTCAATTTCTAAAAATAAATAAATAAAAATTATAAATATAAAAAAGGAAGTTTAAATAGAGAACAAATTATTTGCCTGTTTGTGCCAGATGTTTTTTGACTCATTTAATATTTACAATTACCACAGATGATAGACATTTCTAGTTTCTCCTTTCTTACAAGGGAGTTCAAGCTAAAAGTAACTTCTCTAGGGCAAAAAAAAAAAAAAAAAAAAAAAACGAACAGTAACAGCACAGTCAGGGTTTGAACTCATATCTGTTTAATTCTAAAGTCTTTGCACCTGCCCTTAGTATATTTATATTTTAAGTTATTTCATTTATAAAACAAAAACCTTAAAACCACTTGTCATGTGTCTTATGAAAAGTGAATACAGCGGGTGTGGTGGTGCACCTTCAATCCAAGCATTTAGAAGGCCAACCCTGAGACTACAGAGTGAATTCCACGTCAGCTTGGGCTAGAGTGACACCCTACCTCAAAAAACCAAAACAGTGACTTTTAGAACACATCCTACTTTTCCCAAGCACTCTTTAGGGAATAAAATATAGGACAGGAGTTGAACATATGATCACAAAAGTAAAAGTCGGAAGCGAATATAGGCTGTGCCCCCGGGAAAAGAGGAAAACTATCTTAGAATTTCTAAGTCAAAAGCTCGCTGGCCATTAAATTTAACAGTGATTTGCCACACCACTGTCTCTAGCCATCTTTTCTTCTTCCCAAGCACTCCCCCAGACTGTCCATTACAGTATCACTAACAGTATCACTGCAGCTAACATCTCCAGGACTGGAAAAACAGTCATGGCAGAGCAGAGGTTTGAACCGCTGATTGAGTCTAATGTCTTTGCTCCCTTCCCTGTATCTGGCACTCTAGACCCCAAATATTAACAGCACTGAACTGGTAAACTTGTCGCGCCTCAAAGCAAGAAGGGGAAATGTAACAGGATTTGACTTGAGAGGTGTTTCACTTTCTCAGCCCATCTGAGAGCAGACAGCCTTTTATTTCATGAGACCAGGCAAGTGAGGACCACAGAAAGGTCGTGACGCCTACAGGTGGGAAGAATGAGTTGGCAGACCGGCTAAAGGGTAAAAGCTTGACCTCGGCACACCTCACAGATGCTTTTCCAACCGCAAGATCCGGGTGTACTCACTGCTCGGGCCCTGCCCTGGAGCCTGCCTAGGTGGGGCAGAAGCGTAGCTTGCCTGACCGGGGCGGGCTAAAGGCCGAAGGGTTAGCCCGGCGCTCAGCCCACGGACAGGCACGGAGAGGGGGAAAGGAAAAAGAAAAAAGCCAGTGTCCGCGTCAGGCCAAAGGCGCGCTTCCCGGAGCTCACCCTCCACGAACGGCGACCCTGAGTCCGCGCCGAGCCCCAGATGCTGGCCCTCCCGGAGTCCTGTCCCACCCACTCTCGAGTCACACCGGGTCCCCAAAATGTCCTGAATCCGGGGAGACACACAAAGCAGCTCCCCACCCCCGGCCGGCCTCAGCACGCTAGCGCCCCGAAACGCCGCGCGCCCGCGCCCCTCCGCCCCGGGCCACGCGGGCGGCGCGGGGGCCGCCGGGACTCGTAGTCCGCGGCCCGTGCGGCTGGCGGCTCGAGCGCGCCGAGCCCCCGAAGCCCTCCGCCGCCCGGCCTCACCTCCACGATGCGCGCGCACTGGGTCCCCTTGCCGGCGCCGGGACCGCCGAGGACGAACACGACCAGAGGCTTCATGAGGCGGCGAGGACACTGGAGAAGCGGCCCGCGGGTCAGCAGCGAGAAGCTCGGGCCCAGGACTCGCAGCAGCGGGCGACGACAGCCGCTCTGCATACAGCGGCTCGGTGACAGCGGGCGGCGCGGGGTGGGGCGGCGGCAGAAAGGGGCGGGCCGAGCGGGGCCCCGGCCCCCGCCGCCCAGCGGCCCGGAGTCGGGCGGCCGGAAGGGGCGGGGCCTCCGCGGACGCGGGCGGCCGCGCCCGGGCGGTCTCCAGTCAGGCGGTTCCTGCCGCGCCGGGCTCCGCTCCGCTGGGTGCCCGCCCGCTCCAGCCTGGGCGGGGGTTCCCGTGCCCGCAGGCCACCGGGAGTTTGTGTGTGCCCGGAGCCCCGAGGTCCGCCCTGCCGCAGGTCCAGTTCCAACGACGAGGCGGTCGACCCGAAGGAGTGATCATGAATCTATTGTGAAGGAAACAAACGAAGGGGAAACGAGGACATAGCTTGGTTAAGGTAGTAGAAGGTGACATTCAAGCCAAGGCTGGAGGAAAGAGCAAAGCCAGGGAAAGCTGGGACGGACCGTCCTACTTGTGGAGCGTAATCTATAACGCTGTCTGTGAGGGAGAGGCGAATGGCAGGTCTGAAGAAGTGGCTTATCATCCAGACCTTTGGTTATGCAAAGGAATTTGGATTGTATTCTAATCGCAGAGAAAAGCCTAAACTATAATTCCGTTTCCCTGCCCCTTTTATTAGGGAAAATATCTTAAGGAAGAAGAAAGGTAATACTAGGGACTGAGGCTGGGTGAACATGAATCTTTCAAAATTAGAGAGAGGAAGGAGGAACCTGAGAAGTAAGACCAAAGAGGCAGGAAAGAAACCTGAGGAATGTGCACCCCCTACCCCATGAGCCAAGGATGTTCAGATTGTGAGGCAGTGGTGAATACTATCAAAGGCAGATGAGTACAGATAACTTGGTTCTGGCCCAGAGCAGCCCACACAATATGTTAATTTAAAGCTAGAATGAGTAGGACATGAGGAACAAATAGATAAGTCAAGGCAACATTTACATAGGAGACAGGAGCCAAGCTGTCCAACATACTAGCCACTAGCCACATGAGATTATTGAATTATAATAAGTTCAATTAAGTGCAAATTTAGTTCTGGGCCGGGCATGGTGGTGCACGCCTTTAATCCCAGCACTTGGGAGGCAGAGGTTGGAGGATCATCCAGAGTTCGAGGCCACCCTGAGACTACATAGTTAATTCCAGGTCAGCCTGGACCAGAGTGAGATCCTACCTCGTAAAACCAAAAAAAAAGAAAGAAAGAAAGAAAGAAAGAAAGAAAGAAAGAAAGAAAGAAAGAAAGAAAGAAAATTTAGTTCTGGGCTGAGGAGATGGCTGTGCAGTTAATTGCACTTGCTTGTAAATCCTACTGGGCAGGCTTCAATTAGCCAATACCTGTAAACCCAGATGCTCAAAGTAGCACATGTATATTGAGTTCACTTGCAGTAGTGGGAGTCCCTGGTGCACCCATTCTTATTCTCTCCCCCCAATAAATAAATAAATAAATTTTAATTAGTTCTGCAGAGCTGAAGAGTTAGCTCAGTAGTTAAGGCATTTGTCTGCAAAGCCTAAGGGTCCAAATTCAGTTCCCCAGTACCCATGTAAAGCCAGATGCACAAAGTGGCACAGGTGCCTGGAGTTCGTTGGTAGTGCCTGGAGGCTCTGGTGCACCCATTCATATTCTCTCCCTACTGCCCCCTCTCTAACTCTCTTTCTCTCAAACAAATAAGTATTTTTAAAAAGTACTGGGCTGGAGAGATGGCAAACTGGTTAAAGATGCTTACTTGTGAAGTCTACTGGCATGGGTTTGATTCCCCAGCACTCAGGTCAAAGCCAGATACACAAAGTAGCACAGGAATCTGGAATTCTCTCTCTCTCTCAGATAAATATTTTGGTCTTCACACTGACCACATTTTAAGGGCTTGGTAGTCATGTGTGGCTACAGGTGTATTGGACAATGCACACATGAAAATTTTCCATCATAAAAAAGACCTATTAACCAGGAAAAAAAAAAAAAAGACCTATTGGGCAGTGCTGTACTAGAGCTTGTGTTTAAGTACAGGTATGGTTTGATAGAAAAAGTGAAACACTGGGCTGGAGAGATGGCTTAGCTGTTAAGGTGTTTGCCTGCAAAGCCTAAGGACCCAGGTTCAATTCTCCAGGTCCCACCTAAGCCAGATGCACATAGTAGTGCATGTGTCTGGAGTTTGTTTGCAGTGGCTAGAGACCCTGGTATGCCCATTCTCACTCTCTGTCTCCCCCTGTCTCTAATAAATAAATAAATAAAAATAAATCTTAAAAAAAGAAAACATGGCCGAGCGTGGTGGTGCACGCCTTTAATCCCAGCACTCGGGAGACAGAGGTAGGAGGATCGCCATGAGTTCAAGGCCACCCTGAGACTACAGAGTTAATTCCAGGTCAGCTTGGACCAGAGTGAGACCCTACCTCGAAAAACCAAAAAAAAAAAAAAGAAAGAAAGAAAACATGGAACATCAACCCTTCAAAATGAGACACCAGATGGACTTTAAAACACTCACTCTATCTGTCTCTTTCTCTCTAAATAAATAAAGAAAGAAAGAAAACATTTTAAAAAATAAAAATGGGCTGGAGAGATGGCTTAGTAGTTAAGGTATTTGTCTGCAAAACCTAAGGACCCAGATTCAGTTCCCCTGTACCCTCGTAAGCCAGGTGCACAAGGTGGCACATGTGTCTGGAGTTCATTTGTAGTGGCTGGAGGCAGTTAGTGAGCATAACATATGCATTTAGGCAGACATTAGCAGGTATTATATCATTAGGGCTCATGACTACCCCATCATCTGTTTTCAGGCATGTATTTCCTCCCATGGAACAGGCCTTCAGTCCATTTAGATAGTGGTTGGCTTCCCCCATAACATACATGCCACTGTTGCACCCATTGACCCATTTGGCCTGGCTGGCCAAACTTAAGGCTTGCAGTATCCACTGTTGTTTATCTCCACTGATGACTTCTCTCTCTCCCATGGAGCTGCATGCAGAATGGCTTTTTCCAGCTTTCTGTCAGCTGGTCTACATGGAGGAGGTTTCAAGCTCAGTTCCAGTAAGATTTTTCAGTGATCTTACAGCCCAAGTTTGGGGAATCTTCAGTAATAAGGTCTTATCATCTATTCCTGGTGGGAAACCAAGAGCCTCAGCAATGGCCTGTAATGTTTAGGGTGCATCAGGGTCCTCCCTGACCAACAACTCCCATCCCTGGCACTGAAACTTTTTTCTACTAACAATCTATGGCTTCTAGGTACACCACTGTCCAATAAAGTATGTTTCCATATACTTACTCATACTCTCATAGATTGGATTTCTTCTTTCTTCATGATGGCTGGGCTCTGATAGGAAACATTCTAAGAGACAGGATGTGAAAACTGCGAGTGTCTAAAACTGGAACCCAGAAACTATCACAGCAGAGCTTCTGCCATATTTCAGTTAACCAGGACAGAGCCCAGCCTCACAAAGCAGGTGCACAGGTCCTACTCTGACAACAGTACTGTCAAATAATTCAAAGCCACTTTCCTTGTTACTTGTTTTTTGGATGATATTCAAACTTAAAAAAAAAAAATAGCTCTTTTCCAGTTGGAACCATGGAGGGTGCTGAAGAGAAGGAAAAGAAGGTTCCTGCTGTGCCAGAAACTCTTAAGAAAAACCGAAAGAATTTCACAGAGTTGGAGATGAAGCGCCCGAGGAAGAAGTTTGCCCAGAAGAATCTTGGAAAGGCAAGGAGGAGCTCGTCTATGGAATGGCTAAGCACTGCTGCAGGGAACACAGGCAGATGTATAGAACTAGATCCAGATGGCTAGGATGTCCAGGAAAGCAGCATCTATGTACAGGCAGAACCCAAATGAGCCCACAGGTCCACAAGGTGTCCCAGATTCTTCACCTTTGCCAGGTCTTCCGCAGTACCTCTGTTAAGCTCAACAAGGCTCCCATTAAAATGCTGAGGATTGTGGAGCCATACATTGCATGGGGCTACACAAGCCTGAAGTAAGTAAATGAGATGATCTTCAAGCATGGCTATGGCAAAATCCATAAGAACCGAATTGCCTTGACAGATAACCCTCTGATTGCTTGATCTCTTGGGAAATATGGCATTATCTGCATGGAAGATCTAATTCATGAGTTCTGTACTGTAGGGAAACACTTCAAAGGAAGCAAATAACTTCCTGTGGCTCTTCAAGCTGTTGTCTCCACGAGGCGGAGTGAAGGAAAAGACAACCCACTTTGTGGAAGGTGAAGACACTGGCAACAGGGAAGACCAGATCAATAGGCTTATTAGATGGAAGAACTGAGATATCTACAATAGTATTTTTGTAATATGGTCAGTTAATAAATATTGACTGCTGGCAAATTAAAAAAAATAAAACATCCAGGCATAGTGGTGCATGCTTTTAATCCCAGCACTCTAGAGGCAGAGGTAGGATTGCCATAGATTCAAGGACAGCCTGAGATTACATAGTGAATTCCAAGTCAGCCTGAATAGAACTTACCTCAGAAAGAAAGAAAAAAATCAAAGTTCTGTAGCTATTTCCATGCCAAGATACTAGACACCTTTTAATTTCTGAATCATTTTTCAGAATTCAGCTCAGATCTTACCTCCTCGGGACACTCTCTGTAAGTTCTCAAGACTAGGCTAGCTATACCACTGTTGTGCTTCTCTCCTCACCCAAGAAGTCCTGTGTTACTTCTGTGGCATCAATATTTGATATAAGACAGCTCTGCTCCAGACTTCAAGCTTCTCAAGGGACACTTTGTACAACATTGAGTTAGTTACATGGTAGCATGTTATTGGTTCAGCATAATTTACTACATGATCCAGCATGTAGGCTGCATGCTTTGTATTCAAGCCTTGTGGTGAATGTAAATGTATGTCCCCCATAGACTCAGGTATTTTTTAATTTTTATTTGTATTTGAGGGAGAGAGAGAATGTGTGCACCAGGGCCTCTAGCCACTGTAAATGAACTCCAGATGCATGTGCCACCTTGTGCATCTGGCTTATGTAGGTACTGGGGACTCAAACCTGGGTCCTTAAGCTTCACAGTCAAGTGCCTCAGACCTCTAAGCCATCTCTCCAGCCCTCAAGTACTTTTTATTTTTATTTACTTACTGTGAAAGAGAGAGAGAGAGAAGGGGGAGAGGAAGAGGAAGAGAATGGGCATGTCAGGGCCTCTAGCCACTGAAAATGAGCTCCAGACATGTGCCACCATATGTATCTGGCTTACATGGGTACAGGGGAATTGAACCTGAGTCCTTCAACTTTGCAGGCAAGTGCCTTAACTGCTAAGCCATGTCTCCAACCTGGACTCAGGTGTTTGTTTGTTTTTCTGATTTTTCTAGGTAGTTCTCACTCTAGCCCAGGCTGACCTGGAATTTTCTATGTATTTTCAGGGTGGCCTCAAAATCACAGCACTCCTCCTACCTTTGCCTCCTGAATGCTGGGATTAAAGGCATGTGCCACCACACCTAGCTCTAATGATTTTTCTTAAAAATATTTATTTATTTAGTAGAGAGAGAGAGAGAGAATGGGCATGCCAGGCCTTCTAGCCGACTGCAAACGAACTCAGTAAGTATGCCACCTTGAGCACCTAGCTTACATGGCTACTGGGGAATTGAACCTGGGTCCTTAGGCTTTGCGAGCAAGCACATTAACTGCTAAGTCATCTCTCCAGCCCTCTAAGGTAATTTTTAATATATTTTTGTTTATTTATTTATGAGAGAGAGACAGAGAACAGAGAACGGGCATGCTAGGGCCTCTAGCTACTGCAAATGAACTCTAGATGCATACGTCCCCTTGTGCATCTGGCTTACATGGGGCCTGGAGAATAGAACCTGGGTCCTTTGGCTTTGCAGGCAAATGCTTTAACTGTTAAGCCATCTTCTCCAGCCCCCTCTAAGGTATTTTTGATTAAGCTTCCTACTTAGTCTTCAGTAGGCAGAGCCCTGCTGAAGGAGGTGTGCCACTGGGGGCAGATCTTTTTTTTAAATATTTTTTTTGTTCATTTGTATGTATTTATTTGAGAGTGACAGAGAGACAGGGAGAGAAAGAGACAGATAAAGAGAATGGATGCGCCAGGGCTTCCAGCCACTGCAAACAAACTCCAGACGTGTGTGCCCCCTTGTGCATCTGGCTAATGTGGGTCCTGGGGAATCAAGCCTCGAACTGGAGTCCTTAGGCTTCACAGGCAAGCGCTTAACTGCTAAGCCATCTCTCCAGCCCTGGAGGCAGATCTTGAGTCCAACCCTACTAGATGTGTTGAGAGCCAGCTTGAGCTCTGGCTTTCGTGTTTGCTGGTGCCAGTGGTTGTAACTTTGATATGGGTGTATGGTGGAGTGATACAGTTTCTTCCACTATGGTGAAACTTTCTGTGGAATCTATAAAACTGAAATAAATCCTTTCCTCCCATAAGCTGCTTTTTTGGTCAGATATTTGTCCCAGCAATGAGAAGGTAACTGCAACAAGCCTTCATAGCTTCCTAGTAATCTATTTCCTGAGGGTATTTTTTCATAGGTGTAACCAGTCTTTTAAGGTTCATTGCTAACTGCACTCTAAAAGAAAAAACCCGGAGATCAAATATTAGTTAAGGAAACTATGTTTGTTATAGTTGTGGACAGAACTGGGTGAGAAAAGCTCTTAATTTCCCCCCACCTTTTCTGTGGCAGTCTTTCAAATTATAGGAACCATGAGACAAAAGCCAGGAGAACCTTAGATTTAACTGCAAGATGGCTTCTTCAGTACTTACCTGGTAGGCTGCTCAGTGTGAATATACCAGGCTGCCTCCATTCTCACCAGGGAAAGACTGCCATACAGTAACAGAGGGATGATTAACCCATTGCATTACTAGATACATAATGGAGTTTTTGAGTTCAAAGTTCCTACCTCTCACATTTGCCTGGCTGATGTAAAAGGATTAATTGAGTTTTGAAATCTTTAATTCTTTTAAGTGTTAGCCGTGTCTTATGAAACATGTATTTACCTAAAGTTTGTAACAGTTTGTGTTGAACCCAGATGCCCTGCTATACAAACTTGTAAATCTGTTTTTTATTCACTAATGATCACTGAAAAAATGAGTAGAAATAAGATTGTACACAATGATGATTAGGATATATTTTGCAAATATCCCAAATTTTCCTAGTATCTTAAGATTCATAGATTACTTCATTGTTTCCCAAATTTCATAATCTTACCTTTATTTTTTTTGATGTATGGGAGGTTGGCGATATAGACAAAAGTGGAAATCAGTTTGTGAGGACCTTGATTGTTATATAATATTGTCAATGATGAATTCAGGTTGTTTTTAGCACAAGTTTCTCTTTTTTATGCTGGTATTCTCACTGCCACATTTTTGGAAACCTGATTACACCTTAAATATATCAATAAATGATAGTTTTCTTAAAAAAACAAAGGCTTGCCAGGCGTGGTGGCGCACGCCTTTAATCCCAGCACTCGGGAGGCAGAGGTAGGAGGATCACCGTGAGTTCAAGGCCACCCTGAGACTACAGAGTTAATCCCAAATCAGCCTGGACCAGAGTGAGACCCTACCTCGAAAAACAAAACAAAACAAAACAAAACAAAAAAACAAAACAAAGGCTTAATTGAAGATTCTGATAGCAGGCCAAGTGGTACATGCCTATAATCTCAGAACTTGGGAGAGGAGTTCAAAATCACCTCTGGCTATATAGCAAGTGCCAGCCAACCTAGGCTACAAGAGAATTTTTTTGTTGTTTTTTGATTTTTGAGGTAGGGTCTTGCACTTGCCCAGGCTGACCTGGAATTTAGTATGTAGTTTCATACTGGTCTCAAACTGATAGTGATCCTCCTACCTCTGCCTCCTAAATGCTGGGATTAAAGGCATGTGTCACCATACCCAGCCAGGAGACCCTTTATCAATTAAAAAAAAAAAAAATCAGGGCCAGAGAGATGGCTTAGCAGTTAAGGTGCTTCCCTGCAAAGCTAAGGACTCATGTTCAACTCTCCAGGTCCCACATAAGCCAGATGCACAAGGTCACACATGTGCACAAAGGGGTGCAATTATCTGGAGTTTGAGTGCAGCGGCTGGAGGCCCTGGGGCACCAATTCCATCTCTCTCTCACTCTCTCACATTAAAAAAAAAAAAAAAGGTCAGTCTGTTGGGCTTGCCTCAAACAACAACAAAGCAGCAGTTAACTTATCTCAGAAGGGTAAATTAAGACAGGAAAGCAGAGTATTTGGAGAAACTTAGTTCAATACACAAGTAAGAGAACAGGGGAGAGAAATAACAAATTCTAGCTTCCAAGCTTCCTTGTTCCTGCTGATAACAGTTTAATTCTCTGTAATTCTCATGTCAGTTTGTTAGCAGACACCAGAGTTTATAACACTGGACACTTGCCTGATCTACAGGAAGACCATGTCATGGGGACAGGTATTCAGAATAAGAAAACAATTCCAAAGCTGGAGGTAGGTGCAGAAGAATCAGAACTTCATGGTCAGCCTGGAATACATGAGACCCTATGTTAAAAAAAAAAACAAAAAACACGAGGCTGGAGGGATTGTTTAGTGGTTAAGGCATTTGCCTGCAAAGCCAAAGGACCCAGGTTCCATTCCCCAGGTCCCACGTTAGCCAGATGCACAAGGGGGCACACACGTCTGGAGTTCATTTGCATTAGCTGTAAGCCCTGGCATACCCATTCTCTCCCCACCCCTTTCTCTGTCAAATAAATAAAATATATTTTTTTTAAAAAAAAAACAAGGGCTGGGGAAATGGCTCAGTGGTTAAGGTGTTTTCTTTCAAAGCCTAAGGGCCCTGGTTCGATTCCCCAGGACCCACGTAAGCCAGATGCACAAGGGGGACATGCATCTGGACTTTGTTTGCAGTGGCTACAGGCCCTGGCATGCCTGTCCTCTCTTTCTAACTGCCTCTTTCTCTCTCAAATAAAAAAAGGGGAGGTGGAGAGAAAGGCTGAAGAGATAGTTCAGTCAGTGAAATACTTTCTATACAAGTATAATGACTTGTTTGATCCCCAGTACCCATGTAAAATGCTGGGTGTGGAACACCTGTACCTCCAGTGCAGGAGAACAGAGACAGTCCAATTCCTGGGACTCTGGCCAGCTAGTATAGTCTAATTGGTGTTCTCCAAGCCAACAAGAGGCCTTATCTCAAAGGAGGTGGACGGTGTTCCTGAGGAAGAACACTTGAGGTTATCCTCTGGCCTCCATAGCACACAAGTGCTCCCACATACATACTCAGCTCCTAGCCCAGAACTGACACTATTTCCACCCAGATATATGACAGTGTCTTGTTCTACAATGCTTTATCCCTTCCATGCTGAAGCTCCCTCTCAAAGCTGTAAGCCTGATAATGAAACCTTTCCTCCCATTAACTGACTCTGATTAGGTGTTTTGTCCCAGCAATGATAAGGTAACTATAACAGAAACACTGGTACTAACAAATGGGGCCATTGCTGCCTTAAGCCTATGTAGGTTTTGGCTGTTTGGGACTAATTTAAAAGATAAATGTGAAAGGATTTGGAACTTAGTACTAAGAGATACCTTTTAGCACTGTAAGCAGAATGCAGTAGGACATTCTAATGAACATCTGAAAGATCTAAATGCAGAGAGAACTGTGTACTATGGAGACTTGTTTATGAGGCTTCAGAGAAAAAGAGAAATTTTTTGGTACTGAGCTAGAAAGAGTTCATGTGATATTCAAGCTGAGTTCTGCCCAGGTCCTAAAAGCTTAAGCAAAGTTCAATTTAAAAGTAATGGGCTGAGCATGGTGGCTGACACCTTTAATCCCAGCCTTTGGGAGGCATAGGTAGAAGCATTACTGTGAGTTCAAGGCCATCCTGGGAGCACAGAGTAAGATCAAGGTGAGCCTGGGCTAGAGTGAAATCCCCACCTTGAGGGTGAGGGTAAAGCTGAGCCTGGTGGCACACGCCTTTAATTCCAGCACTCAGAGATAAGATTACTGTAAATTTGAGGTCAGCCTGAGACTACATAGTGAATTCCAGATCAGCCTGGGCTAAAGTTAGACCCTACCTTAAACAAACAAACAAACAAACAGCAACAACAAAAACAAAAGTAATGGTCTGGTGTGTTTGCTAGAGGATATATGAGCAGGACTGGATTCTGCATTAGCTCAGCTCAGTTTTAGAGATTACCAACAATGAGTTGGACCAGGTGTCTGCATTAGGATAGTAGGAAGAATGCTGACTCTTGAAAAGAAGGGGTTTGAAGGGAGAATACTGAAGGAGAGACCTGCTCCTTAAAGTTTGCTTTATTTCTCCCAGATCAGCAAATTTTGACAGTCTCACCCACCTGGAACTGGTTTCAGAAGTCTAACAAATGCAAGAAAGAGAGGATTGTTGGATTTGAAACAAATATTTTTTTTAATGGCCACTGGAACATGTGAGGCAGGGTTGTTGAAGTTTCTGCAATGGAGACCCTATAAGGCTATGGCGTGGAGTTGTGGGAATAAACTGTGAGGTGTAGTGCAGACCCCCAGGATTTTTGAGGTACAAGGGCTCTGCGACAGCTGCTCACTCTGGCTTGGATGGCTCTGCCCTGAAGGCAAGCAGCTAAGGATGGAGGGGAAGAATTTAGAGCTCAGGGATTTTGTCATTGCTCCCAGATGCCAGATGTGGACCCTACTGCTTTTCTATCTTACATCAGCCCACTCTTTCCTCGCTATGTCTTCATTTTGCAGTGGGAAATATTTACTCTGTACCATTATGTGTGGGAAGTATTTATGTTTTTATTTTACAGGGCTCATGGTTAAGAGACTATCTCAGATCAGACTTTGTTTGGTGGTGTTTTTTTGTTTTTTGTTTGTTTTTTGTTTTTTTGAGGTAGGGTCTCACTCTGGTCCAGGCTGACCAGGAGTTAACTGTTGTCTCAGGGTGGCATCGAACTCATGGCGATCCTCCTACCTCTGCCTCCCGAGTACTGGGATTAAAGGTGTGCACCACCACGCCCAGCAAAATATTTATTTACTTAGTTATAAGACGCAGAGAGAGAGAGACAGAGCCAAGGCAAACGAACCCCAGATGCATGCGCCTCCTTGTGCATCTGGCTTATGTGGGTCCTGGGGAACCAAACCAAGGTCCTTTGGCTTTGCAGGCAAGCACCTTAACTGCTAAGCCATCTCTCCAGCCCCAGACTTTGTATTTTTTAATATATTTTATTTATTTATTTATTCGAGAGAGAAACAGGGAGAGAGAACGAATGAGCATGCCAGGGCCTCCAGCCACTTCAGCCAAACTCCAGATGCATGCACCACCTGTGCATGTGGCTTATGTGGATCCTGGAGAGTTAAACTGGGGATTCTTTGACTTTGCAGGCAAACGCCTTAACCACTAAGCCATCTCTCCAGCCCAAGACTTTGTATTTTTGAACAGTGTCATCTTCTATGTAATCTTCTAAAACTGGATTGAATGCACTTTTGTATCATAAGATGCTCATGAGGGGTTTGATTGTGAAATGTCTCCCCAAAGCCTCATGTGTTTGTGACTAAACCTCATTCTCAGTTTGGGAGGTGGAGACTTGCTGGAGGAAGTGTGTCACTGCAGTCAGACCTTGAGGTACTAACCCAGCTCCAAGCCCAGTACTTAGAATACTTTTACCCAGATATTTGACAGCTTCCTGTCCTCCATGCTTTCTCTGTCATAATGAAACTTCTTCTTGGAACTGCTTCTGGTGAGGTGTTTTGTCCTAGCAATGACAAGGTAACTATTATACTTCCCAACGCCTCACACTGGGGGTAAAGATTTCACCATATGAATTTTAGTAAGATATACTCAGTCTACAGCAGTTAGGATATAGAACCATGGAGGACTTTTCTCTTTTAATTATCCTTGCTATAACATTGTATAACAAATTTATGTATTTTTTAAACTGTAGTTTGGGTCTGGGGAGATGACTGAGTTGGTGAAGTGGTTGCATTGCAAGCATGAGGGCCTGATTTTGCAACTGCAACACCCACATAAAAGCCAGGCATAGACATACTTGGACTGCAAGGCCATTGAGAAATCCTGCTGGAACTGAGCTGATAACCTCCTCCATGTAGACCAGCTGACAGAAAGCTGGAAGAAGCCATTCTACATGTAGTTCAATGGGAGAAAGAGATCCTACCAGTGAAGATACTCAACAGTGGACACTGCAAGCCTTATAATTGGCCAGCCGGGCCAAATGAGCCAATGGGTGCAATAGTGGCATATCTGTCATGGTGGAAACCAACTGCCCTCCAATTGGACTGGAGGCCCACCCCATGGGAAGGAATACATTCCTGATATTGAAAACTTAAAACAGGGGTAGTTTGAGCCCTGGGGGTGTACATCTGCTGTTGTCTGGATAAATGTATATACTATGCTTATCAAACTGCCCAGTAAGCACTTCTCTTAATATTCATATCCTTATATTAATGCTACTCTCACTTTGGGTAGAGAACCTTCTTCTTTCAGATGGCAGTGACCTTGGGACGACTCAGAAGGTATCATAGTGCTGGAAAGAAATGACTGGAGTACTGAGTAACATCTCTATTACACCTTCCAAGGCTCAGGGTCTAATGTGGAAGAGGTGGCAGAAGGAATATAAGAGCCGAAGGAAGGGTAGGACTCCTTACAACATGCTCCTCCAGACACAAAATGGCCTGGATATCCATGACCTCACAGTGCCTGACATTACCTACATAAGACCATCATAAGAGGAGGAAAAGATCATGACATCAAAATAAAAGAAAGACTGATTGAGATGGGGAAGGGATATGATGGAGAATGTAATTTTAAAGAGAAAAGTGGTGGTCTGGGGGGGGGAGAGGGTATTGCCATGGGATATTTTTTATAATCATGGAAAATGTTAATAAAAATTGAGAAAGAAAAAAAAACACGCCAGGCATAGCAGTGTGGTCCTGTAATCCCAGTGCTGGAGAAGCAGAGATAGGAGTCTAGCCAAATTAGCAAACTCTGGGATTAGTAAGAGACCCTATCTCAAAAAATGAAGTGGACAGTGAATGAGGAAGACATATCAACCTCTAGTCCATACTCACATACATATGAACATACGTACATGTGCACAAAAAAATAAAAACAAAACTACAGTTTTTTATATATTTTTCATTTTTATCTATGGTAACCCCTTGGCTTCATGCATGCATGGTAGGCAGACATTTTACCACTGAGCTATACCTCCAGCCCCAATTAATACATTTTTAACATTTTTATTTATTTATTGCAAGGAGAGAGGGATACAGAGGAGAGACAGATAGAGAAAATGGACATGCCAGGGCCTCCAGCCCCTACAAACAAAATCCAGATGCATGAGCCATTTTTTGCAACTGGCTTTACATGGACACAGGGGAACTGAACTCCGGCTGTTAGCCTTTGCAGCAAGCACCTTAACTACTATGCCCTCCAGCCCAAATATACATATTTTTAATTATGAAACATTTGAAATGGTTCTCTGTGAGATAAATTAAAGTACTTAAACTGGTAGACCTTCTCTGTAGAGGTCAGTAGCCATAGCAATTCCACAAGGTCTTGACGCACAAATACGTGTAAGCAAGGATCAAAGAATAACATAGTATATAGTCTGTTTAACCTGGCAGTCTCCCAGTAATTCATATTGGCTTTGGATAATTACCTCCTACTATCTAACCTATAAAACAGTACTTTCCTTGTTCTTTATATTCCTCGTATCTGCTAACACAAAGCTTACTGTGTAACAGGTCTTTGGTATAGAATTTGTAAGTTTTAGTTCATTAAACTTAACACTTTTTCTAATTTAACTAATTAATTCCCTTTATCTGAGTATAGAAAGTAATTGAGTATAGGGAGGTGTTGCTTCTTTATTAATAATGTCAGTTGCAGCATACCTAGACTAATAATATTTGGACAGATCTTTAATTAACTTTGACAGTCGTGCATTAAGTTTTCATGATAATGTACAATATGCAAATAAGGAAAATAAATTTCAGAAAGACTAAATGGCACAATTAGGACTTGCTTCATTAAGGTATTTTCTTTGAGTAATGGTGTAAAATACCCAGAGACAAAGCTTTGAAGTGACCTCCAAGCTTCCCTGAATACAAAGCCAGTGACTCCAATCCTAAAATGAAGCCAACAACTTTTCTCTTTTCAGAAGCCTTTTATGGGGCCTGATGTTGTAATACTAGCAGGCAGAACAGGAAAGTATCTTCCAGCTAACTCAAAAAGTGAGCTGGCCTGGCGTGGTGGTGCCTGCTTTTCATCCCAGCACTTGGGAGGCAGAGGTAGGAGGATTACTGTGAGTTCGAGGCCAGCCTGAGACTGCATACTGAATTCCAGATCAGCCTAGGCTACAGTGAGACCATACCTTGAAAAAAAAAAGTGGAGCTAAAGAGATGGCTTAGCAGTTGAGATACTTGCCTGCAAAACCTAATGACTGAGGTTCAGTTCCCCAGTACACATGTAAAGCCAGATGCACATAGTGGCCCATGCTTCTGGAGTTCCTTTGCAGTGACTAGAGGTCTTCATGTACCCAATCCCTATGTCTCTTCTCTCCTCTCTCCTAGGAAATAAATTAAAAATGTAAGCTGATAAACCAGGCATGGTGGCTTATGCTTTAATCCCAACACTTGGGATACAGAGGTAGGAGGATCGTTGAGAGTTTGAGGCCACCCTGAGACTACATAGTGAATTCCACATCAGTCTGAGCTAGAGTGAGACCCTACCTGGAAAAAACAAAAACAAAACAACAACAAAAAAAAAAGTGAGCTGATGAACTGGGGAGATGGCACAGTGGTTAAAGGCACTTGCTTACAAAGCTGGTTGGCCCAGGTTCAATGATGGGAGGTCATAAAACTCCAGAACTTGTCAGTCTAGTGAGCTTTTTTTTTCTAGATAGATTTTTTTTTAAATTTTTATTAACATTTTCCATGATTTCAAAATATATCCCATGGTAATTCCCTCCCTCCCCACCCCCACACTTTCCCATTTGAAATTCCATTCTCCATCATATTACCTCCCCATTATAATCATTGTAATTACATATATACAATATCAACCTATTAAGTATCCTCCTCCCTTCCTTTCTCTTCCCTTTATGTCTCCTTTTCAACTTACTGGCCTCTGCTACTAAGTATTTTCATTCTCACACAGAAGCCCAATCATCTGTAGCTAGGATCCACATATGAGGGAGAACATGTGGCACTTGGCTTTCTGGGCCTGGGTTACCTCACTTAGTATAATCCATTCCAGGTCCATCCATTTTTCTGCAAATTTCATAACTTCATTTTTCTTTACTGCTGAGTAGAACTCCATTGCCTAAATGTGCCACATCTTCGTTATCCACTCATCAGTTGAGGGAGATCTAGGCTGGTTCCATTTCCCGGCTATTATAAATTGAGCAGCAATAAACATGGTTGAGCACATACTTCTAAGGAAATGAGATGAGTCCTTTGGATATATGCCTAGGAGTGCTATAGCTGGGTCATATGGTAGATCAATCTTTAGCTGTTTTAGGAACCTCCACACTATTTTCCACAATGGCTGGACCAGATTGCATTCCCACCAGCAGTGTAGAAGGGTTCCTTTTTTTCCACATCCCCGCTCTATGTAGATTTTCTTTATTGTTCTTTTATTTGTTTTTTTTTCCCTTAATTTTTATTTATTTATTTATTTGACAGAGAAAGAGGGAGGGAGAGAGAGACACACACACACACACACACAGAGAGAGAGAGAGAGAGAGAGAGAGAGAGAGAGAGAGAGAATGAATGAATGGGTGCACCAGGGTCTCCAGTCACTGCAAACAAACTCCAGAGGCACACACCCCCTTGTGTGTCTGGCTAAAATGGGTCCTGGAGAATCGAACCTGGGTCCTTTGGCTTTATAGGCAAATGCCTTAACTGCTAAGCCGTCCCTCTAGCCATTATTTGTTTTGTTTGAAATTTTTATTTATTTATTTATTTATTTTTAATTTTTATTAACATTTTTCATGATTATAAAATATATCCCATGGTAATTCCCTCCCTCCCCACCCCCACACTTTCCCGTTTCAAATTCCATTCTCCATCATATTACCTCCCCATTACAATCTTTGTAATTACATATATACAATATCAACCTATTAAGTATCCTCCTCCCTTCCTTTCTCCACCCTTTATGTCTCCTTTTCAACTTACTGGCCTCTGCTACTAAGTATTTTCATTCTCACGCAGAAGCCCAGTCATCTGTAGCTAGGATCCACATATGAGAGAGAACATGTGGCGCTTGGCTTTCTAGGCCTGGGTTACCTGACTTAGTATAATACTTTCCAGGTCCATCCATTTTTCTGCAAATTTCATAACTTCATTTTTCTTTACCGCTGAGTAGAACTCCATTGTATAAATGTACCACATCTTCATTATCCACTCATCTGTTGAGGGACATCTAGGCTGGTTCCATTTCCCAGCTATTATAAATTGAGCAGCAATAAACATGGTTGAGCATGTACTTCTAAGGAAATGAGATGAGTCCTTTGGATATATGCCTAGGAGCGCTATAGCTGGGTCATATGGTAAATCAATCTCTAGCTGTTTTAGGAACCTCCACACTGTTTTCCACAATGGCTGGACCAGATTGCATCCCACCAGCAGTGAAGAAGGGTTCCTTTTTTTCCACATCCCCGCCAGCATTTATGATCATTTGTTTTCATGATGGTGGCCAATCTGACAGGAGTGAGATGGAATCTCAATGTAGTTTTAATCTGCATTTCCCTGATGACTAGTGACGTAGAACATTTTTTTAGATGCTTATATGCCATTCGTATTTCTTCCTTTGAGAACTCTCTATTTAGCTCCATAGCCCATTTTTTGATTGGCTTGTTTGATTCCTTATTATTTAACTTTTTGAGTTCTTTGTATATCCTAGATATTAATCCTCTATCAGATATATAGCTGGCGAAGATTTTTTCCCATTCTGTAGGTTGCCTCTTTGCTTTTTTCACTGTGTCCTTTGCGGTGCAAAATCTTTGTAATTTCATTAGGTCCCAGTGGTTAATCTGTGGTTTTATTGCCTGAGCAATTGGGGTTGTATTCAGAAAGTCTTTGCCAAGACCAGTATGTTGAAGGGTTTCCCCTACTTTTTCCTCTAGCAGTTTCAAAGTTTCCGGTCTGATGTTAAGGTCTTTAATCCATTTGGACTTAATTCTTGTGCATGGCGAGAGAGAAGAATCTATTTTCATCCTTCTGCAGATATTTATCCAGTTTTCAAAACACCATTTGCTGAAGAGGCTGTCTCTTCTCCAATGAGTATTTTTGGCATTTTTATCGAATATCAGGTGGCTATAGCTACTTGGGCTTACATCTGGGTCCTCTATTCTGTTCCACTGATCTACATGTCTGTTTTTGTGCCAGTACCATGCTGTTTTTGTTGCTATGGCTCTGTAGTATAGGTTAAAATCAGGTATGGTGATACCACCAGCCTCTTTTTTGTTGCTCAGTATTATTTTAGATATTCGAGGTTTTTTATGATTCCAAATGAATTTTTGGATTGTTTTTTCTATTTCCATGAAGAAAGCCTTTGGAATTTTGATAGGGATTGCATTAAATGTGTAGATTGCTTTAGGTAAGATTGCCATTTTCACGATATTGATTCTTCCAAGCCAGGAACAAGGGATGTTTCTCCACTTTCTAGTGTCTTCTGCAATTTCTCGCTTGAGTGTTTTAAAGTTCTCATTGTATAGATTCTTTACTTCCTTGGTTAGGTTTATTCCAAGGTATTTTATTTTTTTTGATGCAATTGTGAATGGGAGTGATTCTCTTGATTTCCTCCTCTGTGTGTTTGTTGTTAGCATATATGAAGGCTACTGATTTCTGTGTATTTATTTTGTATCCTGCTACATTGCTGTAGGTTTTGATCAGCTCTAACAGCTTGCTAGTAGAGTCTCTAGGGTCCTTTATGTATAGAATCATGTCATCTGCAAAGAATAACTTGATTTCTTCCTTTCCAATTTGTATCCCTTTTATGTGTGTCTCTTGCCTTATTGCTATGGCTAAGACTTCCAAAACTATATTAAATAAAAGTGGGGACAGTGGACACCCTTGTCTTGTTCCTGATTTTAGTGGAAAAGCTTCCAGTTTTTCCCCTGTTTAGTAATATGTTGGCTGTAGGCTTGTCATAAATAGCCTTTATTATATTGAGATATGTTCCTTCTATTCCCAGTCTCTGTAGGACTGGGAATAATGTAATGTATAGTATGTATTTGTAATAATGTATATATGTAATGTAATAATGTAATGCTACTGATTTGTAGTTTAATTGCATTGTGGTCCGATAGAATTATGTAATGTATTACATTTATAGATTTGCGTATGTTGAACCATCCCTGCATCTCTGGGATAAAGCCTACTTGGTCAGGGTGAATGATCTTTTTGATATACTCTTGTATTCTGTTTGCCAATATTTTGTTGAGAATTTTTGCATCTATGTTCATGAGGGAGATTGGTCTGTAATTTTCTTTTTTTGTTCTATCTTTGCCTGGTTTTGGTATCAGGGTGATGCTGGCCTCATAGAAGGAGTTTGGTAGAATTCCTTCTTTTTCTATTTCCTGGAAAAGCTTAAGAAGCAATGGTGTTAGCTCTTCCTTAAAAGTCTGGTAAAATTCAGCAGTGAATCCATCCGGGCCTGGGCTTTTTTTAGTTGGGAGATTATTGATAACTGTTCGGATCTCCATGTTTGTTATAGGTCTATTTAAGTGATTAATCTCATTTTGATTTAATTTAGGTAGGTCATATAGATCAAGGAAATCATCCATTTCTTTCAGATTTTCATACTTTGTGGAGTATATGCTTTTGTAATATGTCCCTATGATTTTTTGAATTTCTCTGGAATCTGTTGTGATGTTGCCTTGTTCATCTCTGATTTTATTAATTTGTGTCTCTTCTCTCTTTCTTTTGGTCAGATTTGCTAAGGGTTTATCAATCTTGTTTATCCTTTCAAAGAACCAACTCTTTGTTTCATTAATTCTTTGGATTGTTCTTTTTGTTTCTATTTCATTAATTTCTGCCCTAATCTTTATTATTTCTTCCCGTCTACTAATTTTTGGTTTGCCTTGTTCTTCTTTTTCCAAGGCTTTAAGGCGAAGCATTAGGTTGTTTACTTGTGACCTTTCTAATTTCTTAATATAGGCACTTAAGGCTATAAATTTACCTGTTAGAACTGCCTTCATTGTGTCCCAGAGATTTTGGTATGTTGTGTTCTCATTATCATTTGACTCTATAAATTTTTTGATTTCCTTTTTGATTTCTTCATTGACCCACTCATCATTTAGTAGTGTATTGTTTAGTTTCCATGATTTTGTGTATGCTCTATAGCCTTTCTTGCTACTGATTTGTAGTTTAATTGCATTGTGGTCCGATAGAATGCAAGGAATTATTTCAATTTTCCTGAATTTGTTAAGATTTGCTTTATGTCCTAATATATGGTCTATTTTAGAGAATGTTCCATGTGCTGCTGAAAAGAATGTATATTCTGCAGCCTTTGGATGAAATGTCCTGTATATATCTGTTAGGTCCATTCCTTCTATGACCTCATTTAGTCCAGATGCCTCTCTGTTTATTCTTTCCCTGGATGACCTGTCAATTGATGAGAGTGGGGTGTTAAAGTCACCCACCACCACTGTGTTTGGTGTTATCTGTGACCTTAGTTCTAATAGTGTTTGTTTGACGAATTTGGGAGCCCCCATGTTAGGTGCATATATGTTTAGGATTGTAATGTCCTCCTGTTGGAGTGTGCCCTTAATCAATATAAAGTGACCTTCCTTATCTTTCTTGACTAACGTCGGACTAAAGTCTACCCTGTCTAATATTAGGATAGCAACCCCTGCTTGTTTTCTAGGCCCATTTGCTTGAAACACCGTCTTCCAACCTTTCACCCTAAGATAATGTCTATCCTTTGTAGAAAGGTGAGTTTCTTGGAGACAACAAATTGTAGGATCCTGCTTTTTAACCCAGTCTGCAAATCTATGTCTTTTCGTTGGGGCATTGAGACCGTTGTTATTAAGAGATATTATTGAAAGGTGTGTATTTATGTTTGCCATTTTTGTGTGTGTGTGTGTGTGTTACTGGTTCTATCTGTGCTCTCTTCTGTTAACTGGTATTTGAGTATAACTTGTTTTTTCTAGGTTCCTTATATGTGTGCTTTTCCTTTTGTTCAGCATGGAGGATTCTATCAAGTATTTTCTGTAGAGCTGGTTTTGTCTTCAAATACTCCTTTAACCTGCTTTTGTCATGGAATGTCTTTATTTCTCCATCTATTTGAATGGATAACTTTGCAGGATAAAGTAACCTTGGTTGACAGTTGTTATCTTTCAGAACTTGGAATATATCACTCCAAGCCCTTCTGGCTTTAAAAGTTTGTGTTGAATAATCTGCTGTAATCCTGATGGGCTTGCTTTTGTAGGTAACTTGATTTTTCTCTCTAACTGCTTTCAATAATTTTTCTTTGGTTTGTGTATTTGGAAGTTTGATTATAATATGGCAAGGGGAGGTTCTTTCTGGGTTTTGTCTGGCTGGGGTTCTAAAGGCTCCCTGTATCTGTATTGGCACCTCTTTCCCAATTTGGGGGAAATTTTCCTTATGATTTTGTTGAAGATGCCTACTATGCCTCTGGAGTGGAGTTCTTTTCCTTCTACTATGCCCTGAATTCTTATATTGGATCTTTTCATAGTGTCCCGAATATCTTGAAATTCCCACTCATACTTTTCTATAAGTTTGTCTGCCACCTGGTCTTCTAGCTTAGATATTCTGTCCTCTCCCTCATCCATCCTACTGGTGAGATTTTCTACAGAGTTTTTTATTTCATTAACTGTGTTCTTCATTGCTAGTAATTCTGACTGGTTTTTCTTTATTATTTCTATTTCCCTATTTATGTCTTGTATTGCCTTCTTTATTTCATTAAATTGGTGTCCTGCCTCTTCTTTGATTCCTTTGATTTCCTCTTTGATTTCTTCCTTGATTGTTTTCATGTGTTCTTTGACCTCTTTGAACATATTTATAATTATTCTTTTGAACTCTTTCTCAGGCATTTCCTCTAACTCTTTCTCTCTGGAGGACATTTCTGATGCATTAATACTTTTAGGTGGATTTATATCATCTTGCTTTTTAGTGTTTCTTGTGTTATAATGTATATATTTTTGCATCTTGGATTAAGTTAATGCTTGGATTTTCTAGCTAGCTGTGTATTCTTAGCTGTATCAATTGATTTGATGTAATATATTTTCAGGGTAGGACCTTAAGGTATTAGGTGTGGCTCTTAAGACTCTCAGAGTATCTACAAAGATGTTCTTAGGGGTTGAGATTCCCTGCTATAGGAGTATTCAAGCAGGCTGAGTGGAGTAAAATACAGGTAGATTCTAAAATTTAACTAAACACTGTACACATTCAATCAAAAACAGCCCCGAGTATGTACGCAAGAGTAGTTATTATAATGACCAGATCTTCTATCAACAAAGAGGTTTAGATTTCTGGTGTGTTGAGGGATCCAAGTCAGCTTGTGACCAAGTGAGACCCTTCCCTGGTGCAATCCCAGTTACCTTGGGTGATTTTGGTCTCAGTCAAGTTGCTGCCTGGGTCGTCGGGCTGCTGTTCTGATTTCTGGAGCTGGGCACTTGCTTTTCCTACGGGGCAAACCGAGCCGCTGCTGCTGCCTCTGCTGCTCTCATAGCTGCCACCACCGGAGCCACCACCGCAGCTGAAGCTGCCACTGCTGTGACCACCGCCGCTGCTCCCCCCGAAGCCGCTGCTGCGGGATCTGCCGCCGCTGCCGCTCCTGGGTCCACTGCTGCTGGGGCCGCTGGTACCGGTGCTGGAGCCACTGAAGTTGCTGCCGAACTCTGCTCCTGCTTGGGTCCCGCTGTCAGCCCAAGTTGGCGTGGCCGGGTCCCGGGCCGCTGCTGTGTTCGCTGGAGCTGGGCTCAGGCGGTGGGGGTGGGGAGGGAGCCGCGGCTGCTCTGGTTGTCTCGCTGTTCCACGTGTTCTACCTCGCAGTCTTCTCCGTTGCTCGCTGCCGCTCTCCCCTCACGTTTCCCGAGTTGCGGAGAGCATGGTGTGAGGGGAAAATCCCGCACCTGGCTTTTCCTGCGGCTCAAGCTGGTCTGGCGGTTTTCTGCTGCGCCGCAGCTGCGGCGTTTGGCCAAGCTGCCTGAGCCGCTGGAGCCGCTTTTCCCGCCTGTGCGGGCTCTGGATGCTCTATAACTCTTCTACTTCTCCACTGCCGCCTCAATTTCCTATACACCTCACTTTTTAGTAAAAGCGTGTATTTTGCTGAGTTTTTTTGGTCTTTTTCCCCCCTAGGCTGCTTTGGCGTGGTACCTACGCCGCCATCTTAACCGGAAGTCCCCTGAAATTTTTATTTATTTACTTGAGACACATACACACAGAGTGGGAGAGAATGGGCATTCCAGGGCCTTTAGCCACTGGAAATTAACTCCAGACACATGTACCGCCTTGTGCATCTGACTTATATAGGTCCTAAGGAATCGAACCTAGGTCCTTAGGCTTCCCAGGTAAATGCCTTTACTGCTAAGCCATCTCTCTAGTCCTTTTATTTGTTTTCTTTTTGTTTGTTTATTTCTTTTGAGGGAGGGTATCATTCTACCCTAGGCTGGCCTTGAACTCATGGCGATCATGCTACCTTAGCCTCCTAAGTGCTGATATTAGAGGTGTGTGCTACTACACCTGGCTAAATGTGAGGTTTTCATATGTGATATACATTTCAGAAAGAATTCAACCTGAAGCAAATCTATTAGCACACATATTACAGAGCTATACAAAAATACTTATCATAGAGAATACTTGAACCTAATGAATATTCTGTGAAAAAATTATTATTAGGATCTTACTGGTTGGTATTATACTGACCAGCCTTAAAGGACAAATTACTTATTTATAGCTTAGAATCACAGAAGTCAATGTAAATTAAACAGCATGAGTTAAAAAACCATACAATAGCAAAAGGTTAGAAAACAATACTATAGAAACATAGCCTGGACAAGCTGGTTTTGATAAACTACTGGTTACATGTTACAATAAATTAATAAGCCAGGCATGGTGGCACACACCTTTAATCTCAGCACTCAGGAGGCAGGATTAGGAGGATTGCTTTGAGTTTGAGGTACCCTGAGACTACATAGTGAATTCTAGGTCAGCCTGGACTAGATCAACACCATACCTTGAAAAAACAAAAAAAAATTTTTTGGTTGATTTTATAAATGTCTAATATCCTAGGAGAGCTATACTTCCCAAAGGGACTTCTGTAGCCTTCTGTGGTTCCATGAGTTCTACATATCAAATAATTCAGTAATTGATGAGTATTTATGCAAGGAGACTAAAACCAAACCTTACCAATATATACTACACAGAAGTTACATGATAAATATGAATCAAATGTAATCAGCCAGGCATGGTAACACAATGTCTATAATCTCAGCCCTTGAGAGACTGAAGTAGGATTATTTCTGTGAGTTCAAAGCTATTCTAGGTCTGGAGAGATGGCTTAGCGGTTAAGGCATTCGCCTGCAAAGCCAAAGGATCCTGGTTTGATTCTCCAGGACCCACATAAGCCAGATGCACAAGGAGGTGCATGCATCTGGAGGTTTTTTTTTACAGTGGCTGAAGGCTCTGGCATGCCCATTCTCTTTCTCTCTGCCTCTTTCTCTGTATCAAATAAATAAATAAATAAATAATATATATTTTTTTTAAAAAGCTAATCTAAGCTATGTACTGAATTCCAGACTATTGTGGGCTACAGTGTAAAGCCCTATCTCAAAAGCAAAACATCAAAAGTGCTCATAAAAGTATATTTTCAGGGTTGAAGGGATGGCTTAGTGGTTAAGGTACTTGCCTATGAAGCCTAAGGACCCAAGTTTGATTCCCCAGTACCCAAAAAAGCCAGCTGCACAAAATGGTGCACGTTTCTGGAGTTCATTTGCAGTGGCTACAGGCCCTGGGGTTCCCAGTCTCTTTGTCTCTCTTCTCTCTCTCTCTGCTTGCAAATAAATAAACTATTTTTTAAAATTTTTTTGTTTATTTTTATTTATTTATTTGACAGTGACAGACAGAGAAAGAGGCAGAGAATGAGAGAGAGAGAGAGAGAGAGAGAGAGAGAGAGAGAGAGAGAGAGAGAGAGAATGGGCATGGCAGGACTTCCAGCCACTGCAAATGAACTCCAGACACATGCGCTCCTTGTGTATCTGGCTAATGTGGGTCCTGGGGAACTGAGCCTTGAACCGGGGTCCTTAGGCTTCACAGGCAAGCGCTTAACCACTAAGCCATCTCTCCAGCCCATAAACTATTTTTTATTTATTTATTTTATTTTTTTATTTTTTTTTGGTTTTTTGAGGTAAGGTCTCACTCTAGCCCAGGCTGACCTGGATTTCACTATGGAGTCTCAGGGTGGCCTTGAACTCACAGTGATACTCCTACCTCTGCCTCCCGAGTGCTGGGATTAAAGGCGTGCGCCACCACGCCCGGCAAACTATTTTTTAAAAAGTACACTTGCTTTAAGTTACATTAAAAAAAAACCCAACTATCAGGCATGATGGTGCACACCTTTAATTCCAGCACTCAGGAGGCAGAGGTAGAAGGATTCCGTGTGAGTTCAAGGCCAGCCTGAGACTCCATAGTGAATTCCAGGTTAGCCTGGGCTGCAGCAAGACCATACCTCAAGAAAAGCAAAACCAGGCTGGAGAGGTGGCTTAGTGGTGAAGGCACATGCCTGTGATGCCTAAGGACCCAGGTTCGATTCTCCAGGTCCCACATAAGCCATATGCACAAGGTGGCACATGCATCTGGAGTTCGTTTGCAGTGGCTAGAGGCCCTGTTGCACCCTTTGTCTCCCTTCCTCTCTCACTCTGTCTCTAATAAATAAATAAAAATAAATCCTAAAAATTTTTTTTTGCTTATTTTTATTTTTTTATTTGAAAGGGACAGACAGAAAGAGGCAGAGAGAGAGAAAGTTAATGCCAGTGCTTCTAGCCACTGCAAACGAACTCCAGATGCATGTGCCCCCTTGTGCATCTGGCTAACTTGGGTCCTGGGAATTGAGCCTTGAACTGGGGTCCTTAGGTTTCACAGGCAAGTGCTTAACCGCTAAGCCATCTCTCCAGCCCAAAAATAAATCTTAAAAAAAAAAAAAAAAAAGAAAGAAAGAAAAGCAAAACCAAAAAACTAGACTGCAAACGTTACACTTATCATTTTGTCTGGGAAAGCTGATGAGAGGGGTTTCTGCCCACTGCCTGATCACACATGCAAGAACTGGAACTTTTCAGAGTTTTAAACACAGAACAGCTGCTACAGGCTCTCCTCCATCATTTACTTTCTTCCCTGCATAGGCTGGATTCTGGGGTTTTGGTTTGGTTTTTCGAGGTGGGGTCTCACTCTAGTCCAGGCTGACCTGGAATTCACTATGGAGTCTCAGGGTGGCCTCAAACTCACGGTGATCCTCCTACCTCTGCCTCCAGAGTGCTGGGATTAAAGGCATGTGCCACCACGGATTCTTTGTTGTGCTACTCACTTTCCAGGTTTCTGGATGCTGTCTGACAAGTTCCTCAAAGGCACATTAACCATCACAGGTTTTTGCACTTACATAAATAACATGGGAAGCTTTTCTGCAAAATTTTCAGGACTGGGGCTGGAGAGATGGCTTAGCGGTTAAGCGCTTGCCTGTGAAGCCTAAGGACCCCGGTTCGAGGCTCGGTTCCCCAGATCCCACGTTAGCCAGATGCACAAGGGGGCGCACGCGTCTGGAGTTCGTTTGCAGTGGCTGGAAGCCCTGGCGCGCCCGTTCTCTCTCTCTCTCTATCTGCCGCTTTCTCTCTCTGTCTGTCACTCTCAAATAAATAAATAAAAGTCAAAATAAATTTAAAAAAAAAAATTTTCAGGACTTATTTCTACCAACTTCATTTTCCCTGTCAGTTTTGTTTTGTCAATTTTGTTTCTTAATTAGCATGTTTACTGTGTCATTCTTTTACAATATTTCTAACTCATTTAGCTAATATCTAGTTTAGCAAAGGTGTCACTTGTTGAGATATTATCTGTACCTTTATAATAACTGGGAGTTAATGATCTAACATCTTTTTTTAAAATACTTTATTTATTTTAGAGAGACAGAGAGAGTGAGAAAGAGGCAGAGAGAGAAAGAGATTGAGAATGGGCACGTCAGGACCTCTAGCTACTGTAAACAAACTCCAGATAAATGTGTCACCTTGTACATCTGGCTTATGTGGGTCCTGTGAAATCAAACCTAGGTCCTTAGGCTTCACAGGCAAGTGCCTTAACTGCTAAGCCATTTTTCCAGCCCCTCTTTTTCAAGGTAGGGCATTGCATTAGCCCAGGCTGACCTGGAATCTACTACATAGTCTCAGGCTGGCCTCGAACTCACAGCAATCCTCCTACCTCTGCCTCCCAAGTGCTGGGAATAAAGGCGTGCACCACCATGCCTGGCTCTCTAAACTTTTCTTGACCAGCTGTATCCCCTATTGCAAGTTTAGTCTTACTTCCACTAAACTTGTGTTCATTTTAAACCAAACATCTATTCCTGAAAGTTCTGTATTAAAAGTATTTTCTGTGAAGCTTAAGAGTAGGCTGGACTTGCCCACCTCACTCTTGCCAATAATGAGGTTCTTCAGAGGAGTCAGCACATCTTCACCCACCCTGACCCTGCTCTGCCTCTGCTTCAGATGGCCATTCCTCCTCTTGACCCATCAGCAAAGAGAGCTGTCCATGCATGCAACCTTAATGTCTTTTTAAAATTTTAATGATACCCTCTCTGACACCATATTGCATTTAGATCTTTAGGCTTCTCTTTACCGTCCTCAGGCTTTCCCTGTTTTGTAGTTATAATTTCCTTACAACAAAATATTTGATTTCATCATAGCTTTGTTTTAGATGAACTGTTTTTTTTTTTGTTTTGTTTTTTCCCCCAAGTGCTGGGATTAAAGGCGTGCACCACCATGCACGGCTTGAATTAACTTTTATTTTTGAGGTAGGGTCTTGCTCCAGCCCAGGCTGACCTGGAATTCACTATGCAGTCTCAGGGTGGCCTTGAAGTCATGGTGATCCTCCATGGGCTGGTATTAAAGGCATGTGCCACCAAGCCTGGCTCACACAGGCATTTCTGTCTGCGACTCATTCAGCTTCACACCAGAGCTAACGAACTGGCCACTATTTCCTTTGTATGTGTTCTCTACATATATATATACATATATGTGTGTGTGTGTGTGTGTGTGTGCTATAAAGTATGTATTTCTTGTCTACTTCGATGTACTTTCTCCAGGATACTGTTTTTTCCAGGATAATGTTTTTACTCTTAATGGTGGATATTTACTCCAAGCAGAACAGTGTACAAATATAGCTCAGGAAACAAAAGTAGAGTGTTGAGAAAAATACGTGGTACTTAGACCCTGTGCTAACTATCAGATCTTTAACCTTTTGTCCCTTCTTAAACAGGGGTAATAATATGTCTACTGTGTCTGTTAGGAGAATTATATACAGTAGGCCTCTGTTCCACAGTTAAAAATCCACAGATTTGCCAAGTCTATACCAAAAATATTCTGAAAAAAAAAGTGTCTTTACTAAACGTTGACTTTTTCTCATTACCCAAACAATATAAGTACAGTGATTTACATTGACTAGGTGTTATAAGTAATCTAGAGATGTCTTAAAATTATACTTGGAAAGGGACTAGGAAGATGGCTCAGTGGATAAAAGTACTTCTGAGCAAGTAGGGTTCATACTCCCCAGCCCATATAAAAGCCAAATGGCACCCAGCCACTTGGAGCTGGAGTTTGGGGAGGAACCAATCCCTAGAGCAAAGTGGCTAGCTGGACTATCTGAACTGGTGAGCTCAGGATCCAAGTGGGAGACCCTGTCTCAGTAAATAAAGTGGAGAGGAAGACACCCCTAAGTGAACCTTTGGCCTCTAGAGCACCTACACACATATACATGCACAAATATATAGAGAGGATATGCATATGTTACATGCAAATATGCCATTTTATATAAGGGACTTGAGCATTCCCGGATTTTGAGTGGGGGAGGAGTCTTGAAACTAATCCCTTAAGATGCTGGCGAGAAGGCACAATTACCTCTTTAGGAGGTGGGCATGATGGCAGACACCTGTAGGACTAATTACCAAGGAGGCTGAGAATGAAGAACACTTTAGCTCAGAATTTGAGAGCAGAGTGGACAACAAAAACGCCTGCAGGTGGGCTGGAGAGCTGGCTTAGCGGTCAAGCGCTTGCCTGTGAAGCCTAAGGACCCCGGTTCAAGGCTCGATTCACGAGGACCCACGTTAGCCAAATGCACAAGGTGGCACACGCATCTGGAGTTCATTTGTGGCGACTGGTGGCCCTTCCGCACCCATTCTCTCTCTCTGCCTTTCTGTCTGACGCTCTCAAATAAAGAAAAAAAAATTGTTTTAAATGTCCGCAGGTGCCCAATGCCTATAAGCCTAGTGCTCAGGATAAGGCAGGATTCCACGCAGGAAGGTACATAGGTAGACCCAGTCTCAAAAAGAAAAAAACAACAAAAACAAACAAACTCGAAATCAGCTGTGAAGGAGCTTATAAACGACCATGCTAAGAACACTACATAAAAATACATGAAATATCAATATTGCATAGAATACCAATATTAGCACTGGAAAGAAGTGTAAACAGCATGTAAACAGGCATTCTTTTCTGAAGCTCTTAAAAGATAAATTCTTGGGCTGGAGAGGGCTTAGCGGTTAAGCGCTTGCCTGTGAAGCCTAAGGACCCCAGTTCAAGGCGAAGGTACATAGGTAGACCCAGTCTCAAAAAGAAAAAAACAACAAAAACAAACAAACTCGAAATCAGCTGTGAAGGAGCTTATAAACGACCATGCTAAGAACACTACATAAAAATACATGAAATATCAATATTGCATAGAATACCAATATTAGCACTGGAAAGAAGTGTAAACAGCATGTAAACAGGCATTCTTTTCTGAAGCTCTTAAAAGATAAATTCTTGGGCTGGAGAGCTGGCTTAGCGGTTAAGTGCTTGCCTGTGAAGCCTAAGGACCCCGGTTCGAGGCTCGGTTCCCCAGGTCCCACGTTAACCAGATGCACAAGGGGGCGCACGCGTCTGGAGTTCGTTTGCAGAGGCTGGAAGCCCTGGCGCGCCCATTCTCTCTCTCTCCCTCTGTCTTTCTCTCTGTGTCTGTCGCTTTCAAATAAATAAATGAAAAATTTAAAAAAAAAGATAAATTCTTCTTAGGATACATATCAGAACTTGAACTTCATCGCTCTTGTCCAATCACATAAAGGCCTTAGAAACTCCCCCCCCCCCCCCCAGTCAGGGTCTCATGTAGCTCAGGCTGGGCTTGAACTTGCTGTATTGTTGAGGCTGTCTTTCCTGATTCTCCAGTGTTCTGGGAACAGGCGTATGACACTTCTTTCTTTGGACATGGCGTCTATATGGCTCAGGCTTGCCTTGATAACACAGCGATCCTCCGGCCTCAGCACTCGGAAGAACTCTTCGCTAGAATTATGGTCGTGTAATCACCACGCCCTGGTGACAGTGCTTCTAAGAAAACAGAGGCTGGCTCTCGGGCTACAAACACTACCTTCAGGACTTCCGGCTTCTCAAGTCTAGCCGGCTAGGGTTTTGTTGCGCATGCGCACGGTCCATCCGTGCCGGAACTTAACCGTTGACCTATCGAAGGTTTTAAATCCAGAAACTTTGCTGGCGCCCTCAAATCTCAAAAGGACCTTGGGATTGGCCAAGCGCAAAACCAGCCTAGCTCTGATTGGCTGTCAGGCTAGCACGTCGTGAAGACCTAGCGTGCGACTTTAGGACCGCCCCTGCCCCGGGACTGGCTGGGTTTCTGGCCAATCAGCAGTTGCGGCGCGCCCTTTGGTACGTGAGCGGGTTCTTGCCGCCGTGGTTCCCGCGACCCCAACGTCCCTGAGGTGGGGCCAGAGTTGGCAGACGCGCTCCTCGGAGCCGGGCCCGGGTGCCCCGCAAACAAACCCCAGGCTGGCGGCGGCGGCACCACCCGAGCTCCTGTTTACCCCCGGGGCTACCCGCGGCACCTGGAAAAAGACGGTGGGTAACGTGGGGCCTGGTGGTGCTTTATCCTGCCGGGACCCCTGGATAGGTAGACAAGAGCTGGTGGGAGAAGCTAAGCCGACCACGGAGCCCTTGCCTGTTGTCCGTGCTAAGATGCGTGCGGTGTAAATTGCTTTTAGGGTGGAAATTTTACTGACACCCTGAATCCTCGCACTTGCATTCCTTACAATAACTTGCCTAGACTAATTTTAGTTAAGGGGTCAGGGAAAGTTCGAAGTCCTTGGTGTACTGGAAGTACTATGTCAACAGCGAGGTGTAAATACAGATAGTAGTAGCGTCACCGTGGTGTGTAGATTTCATAGAGGAACTGACATTGGAGTTGGAAGTTGGATAATACGGGTTTACTAGGACGTTCCAAGAGGGCAGGTAGCCTATCCAGACGCTGAAACTGAGGGACTGCAATTTGGGATGGTGGATAACTTTTGGAAGAACGGGGTGGAGCCTAACCCCGAAAATCTTTTATTCTGTATATAAAGACAAGCCATCGACTTTTAAGCAGGAGAAAGGCTTGTTCAGATTTGTATAGACATCCTTGTATTAGCATTGAAGGGACTATTCAATAAATCCTGTGAGGTTGCTGGGGAGAGAACTTTATGTGAGAGGAAAGGGAGAAGAGGGAAGGATAACCTGATGTTTTGTTGCTACACAATCATGCCATTATTTAAGAAGAGTTTTTTTGTTGTTGTTGTTTTGTTTTTTTTGGGGGGGGGCTAAGGAAGGGCTTTGAGTGATTAGCATTGTTTGTGTAATACTGTCAAGATAAATTATTTTAGTTCGATTAAAAAAATACTTTTATTATTAGAGAGAGAGAATGTGTATGGACACACCAGGACCTCTTGTGACTGCAAACAAACACCAGAGGCATGCACTGACTTCACATGAGTACTAGGGAGTTGAACCCAGGCACTCAGGCTTTGCAAGCAAGTGCATTTAACCGCTGAGCAATTTCCCCAGCCCCATTAATTTGAGGTAGATTCTCACTCTAGCTCAAGCTGAACTCATCCTGTACCTTTGGATGGCCTCAAACTCAAGGTGTTCATCCTACCTCATCTTACCTAGTGTTGGGATTAAAGGCATGAGCCACCATGTCTGGATTTCGATATTTGTTTTAAAATGAGAAATAAATCAGTATTACCCACCTTTTTCACCCTAATACATGAAAGAAGAGACAAACAGGGAATTTAAAAACACTCTTTAAAAAACATATATATGGAAAGCTTCAAGAATGTGTTTGTCGTCCTTGTGCAGGGGCCATGCTAATAATCCCTGTATTGTTCCAATTTTAGTATATGGGCTGCCAAAGCCAGCACTTACACTCTTGTGCTGGTGTACTTTGTAGACAGAGTTACCAGTAGCAGTACTGTTACCCATGACAACCAAGTGCTATAGAAGGCCTGTTGACTTTAAAGCCTGTATTCTATGAAGTTCAAATATCTGTAAGAGGGACTTTAAAAAAATTTATTTATTTGCAAGCAGAGAGAGAATGGGCATGCCGGCACCTCTAGCCACTGCAAACAAACTTCAGATCCATGCATCATTTTGTGCATCTGGCTTTACATGGGTACTGGGGTTCGAACCCTGGTCGTTAGGCACTGCAAGGCTGAGCCATTTCTCTAGCCCAAGAGTGACTTGTTAGTCACTCTTAAAGAGCACATCCAATAGATTTTGTTTTCATAAATATTTTCATCTTGGATTAATGGAAAAAAGTCTTTTCTAAATGACTTTTTGTTTTTTTCAAGGTAGGGTCTCCCTGTAGTCCAGGTTGACCTGGATCTCACTCTGGAGTTTCAGGCTGGCCTAGAACTCTTACAGTGATCCTCCTACTTCTGCCTTCTGACTTTTGCACCTGTATTTGTTATCCATTCTTCCTTTATCTTGATCCAAGCAGTTTTTTTTTTTTTTGCTATAAATGAAACAATGTGCAGAAGATAAAGGATTATAAGATTCAATGGTAAATACCATACTGTACAGAAAGGACTATAAAGTCTATGTTTTCCTTCAGTTAATAGATGAAACTCTCCAGTGGGCAATTAGACATGTGGACTTGAAGCTCAGAAGAGAGATGTAAGCTGGAGATGTGCTATGTGTGGATGAGAGTATACAAATTTGGAATATCCAGAGTGGTTGTGCATGTGGATCCAAACTGAACACCCATTTTTCACAGTACAGGGCAGTTTGTGAGAATGGAGAATTTCTCCTTGATTGCTCTAGACTCCTTGATAAATTTATTATAGACCCAGTAAATAGTGCCAAGTTCTCCTGCTTGCTTTTTTGTGTTTTCCTAAGGGTTATGAGGCTTTGGGTTTAAAAAAAAAAATTATTTGGACTGAAGATGATGGCTCAGTGGTTAAAGGAGATTGTTTGCAAAGCCTGATGACCTGTGTAAAGCCGGATGCACAAAGTGGCACAAGCATCTGGGGTCCATTTGCAGTGGCAAGAGGCCTTTGCATTCCCATTCTTTCCCTCTCTTCCCTGCCCTTCTTTCCTTACAAATAAATAAATCTTTTTTTCATAAATCTCATTAATGGCTTCTTATCCTACCAAGCTCACTGTTGAACTTGATTGCAAAATTTTGGGCAAAATATATGCTTTCCTGAATGAATAGATATACTAATAGATTTTGCTACTGATGTTTATAAAGTATGAAAGTAGTCAGTACAATCTGTAAGCATTTAATCTCTTGTTTTGTGGTACTAAGGATTGAACCCAGGGTCTTGTACATAGTAGTCAAGCCCTCTATCTCCCAGCTAGATCCACAGCCCCACAATCTTTTGATCTTCTTAATCTGTAGTTATAATTCATAGACGTAACTTATTTTTTCTGTAATTTCGTTACTATGTAGTTAAACTGTTATTTCTTATTTTATGTTTTTATTAATATTTCTATTTCTATAGGATACTGAAAATTTGAAATTGAATAAGTCACTCACCAAATATCATAGAGCCTCTGTATCTTCTTGAAAAGTCCCTGATGAATACCAGGTATATAATTTTATTTAATAAATAATTAATTTATACAAGGTCTTGCTATGTAACCCTGGCTGTCTGGCCTGGAACTCATTGTATAGGCCAGGCTGTTCACAAACGTATGAGCCCTCCTGCCTCAGCCTCCCCAGGGCTGAGATTACAAGTATTTGCTATCATGCCAAGCTATCTATTTATTTATTTTTTTAGATAGGGTCTTGCTACTTTGCCAAGGCTCATCTCAAACTCTTGGACTCATTTGGTCCTCCCATCCCAGTCTCAAGTGCTAGGAGTATAGGCGCCAGCTACCACATCTGGCAAAGAAGTATTTTTTTTTTAAATTTTTATTAACATTTTCCATGATTACAAAATATATCCCATGGTAATTCCCTCCCTCCCCACCCCCACACTTTCCCATTTGAAATTCCATTCTCCATCGTATTACCTCCCCATTACAATCATTGTAATTACATATATACAATATCAACCTATTAAGTATCCTCCTCCCTTCCTTTCTCTTCCCTTTATGTCTCCTTTTCAACTTACTGGCTTCTGCTACTAAGTATTTTCATGCAAAGAAGTATTTTTACAGTGTTTATCATAGCTGCTTACATTAACTTGGGGGGCAAGATCACAAGAAAAGAAAGAATATAGTCTTCAGAATTAGGAAAATCTAGGCACATATACCAGCTGCACCACTTACTTAGGTGGGTATCTTGGTCAAGTTTATTAGTGAAGCCTCAGCTTCTCATTGTAAAATGAGGATGTGGATTACTTTCTATTTTTCTTTTCATTTTCTCATTTTATTGTATTTTATTTTTCTCAATTTTTATTAACATTTTCCATGATTCTAAGAAATATCCCATAGTAATAATCTCCCTCCCTCCGCCTTCCCCTTTGAAGTTCCATTCTCTATCATACCCCCTCCCCATCTCAATCAGTCTCTCTTTTATTTTGATACCATGATCTTTTCCTCCTCTCATGATGGTCTTGTGTAGGTAGTGTCAAGCACTATGAGGTCATGGATATCCAGGCCATTTTATGTCTGGAGGGAGCATGTTGTAAGGAGTCCTCCCCTTCCTTTGGCTCTTACATTCTTTCTGCCACCTCTTCCGCATTAGACCCTGAGCCTTGGAAGGTGTGATGGAGATGTTACTCAGTACTCCAGTCACTTCTTCCCAGCACTATGATACCTTCTGAGTCGTTCCAAGGTCACTGCCATTTGAAAAGAGAAGATTCTCTACCCAAAGTGAGAGTAGCGTTAAGTGTAGATATATTAAGAGAAGTGCTTACTGGGCATTTTGATAAGTATAGTATATACATTTATCCAGACATCAGCAGATGTTACACCCCTAGGGCTCATGACTACCCCTGTTTTAAGTTTTCAGTATCAGGGATATATTCCTTCCCATGGAGTGGGCCTCCAGTCCAATTGGAGGGCAGTTGGTTTCTTCCATGACAGATGTGCCACTATTGAACCCGTTGGCTCATTTGGCCTGGCTGGCCAATTATAAGGCTTGCAGTGTCCACTGTTGAGTATCTTCACTGGTGGGATCTCTTTCTCCCATTGAACTACATGTAGAACGGCTTCTTCCAACTTTCTGTCAGTTGGTCTACATGGTGGAGGTTATCAGCTCAGTTCCAGCAGGATTTCTCAGTGGCCTTGCAACCCAAGTCTGTGGAGTCTTCAGCAATAGGGTCTTACCATCTATTCCTGGTGGGAAACCAAGGGCCTTGGCAATGGCCTATAATATTTTGGGGGCATCAGGGACCTCCCTGTCCAACAACTCACTGGAGGTATGAGGATGTGGATTACTTTCTAACAGAAGATGCTTGTTAGGTAAGAGTATTAAACTCAAGAGACTGGTGTCCTGTAGGCACTTAGTAAATATTGGTCCCATTGCCTCTTTCACTTATTTTAATTATGCTTGAGATTTTTTAAAAATCAATGAAAAATAGTACCTGAACCCCTGAGGTTGTTTATTTACATACTAGAAGAATGGGAAAATATCTGGGTTCTTCCTTTGAAATCTCTAGTCCTAAACAATGGTTAATGGGAATCATTGCACATCTGGGCATCTCAAATTTCCTCAGACTGTAATAAACCTTTCTCATTGCCACCTGCTCCTGATTTTCTTTGTTTGTTACTACATTTAGGGCCAGGGAAGTTGGCTTATGTTACCTGCCTTTTAAAATCATTTATTGTACTTTTTCCCCAAGGGAAGAGCAGTTAATACTAATATGTAGATTTTTTTTTTCTCCCAGGCTTCAATTAAACTTATGGAATCCCTTTGTTTTCTTTATTATCCTCCTTGGTGCCAGATGTCCTTGATAAAGACAATGGGAAACATGACCCAAGGAGGCTATCATGTTCCTTTTGTTTTAATCTTGGCCCTTCTGTTGCATCCCACTGCCACCTTTCTTTGAGATTTTGTCAACTTCTCTTCTTGAGAGGGGCAGCTGTATAGTAAGTTCATTACATTTTCCTAGTATCAGATTGACTAATGGTCAGTCATTCCTTATATTCTATATAAGGTACAGCCTCATGATTTAAACTGGCTAGTCCTTATACATTCTTTTACTTACTTAGTGACTGGTTTTCAGTCATCTTTGAGGTTTATGATGGCAGTGGAGATTTGTGTATGTGCATCGGAAAGGGAGCTCAAACCCCTTGGAATATCTCATAGGAAGCATACATCTCACTTCGTAAGATAAAACAGTATACATACAAAACTTTGCATCATTTCAGTCTAAAAATTTTAGTTTGTGGCTCCTCTGCCTCCAAAGTCTGCCAGTAGACTCCAAAATAATTTTTTTTAAAAAAACTAAAAATAAGCCAGGTGTGGTGGTGCACACCTTTAATCCCAGCACTTCAGAGGCAAATGTAGGAGGATCACCAAGAGTTCAATGCCAATTCCAGGTCAGCCTGAGCTAGAGTGAGACCCTACCTCAAAAAAACCAAAACAGCCGGGCGTGGTGGCGCATGCCTTTAATCCCAGCACTCGGGAGGCAGAGGTAGGAGGATCGCCGTGAGTTCAAGGCCACCCTGAGACTACAGAATTAATTCCAGGTCAGCCTGGACCAGAGTGAGACCCTACCTCGAAAAACCAAAAAAAAAAAAAAAAAAAAACCAAAATAGATAAATAAAAAAATAAAACAGCCAGGCATAGTGGTGCATGACTTTAGTCCCATCACTCGGGAGGTAGAAGTAAGAGGATCCTCATTGTGAGTTTGAGGCCAGCCTGGAACTACAAAGCAAGTACCAGGTAAATCTGGGCTAGAGTGAAACCCTACCTTATAAAAACCAAAAATAAATAAATAAAATAGGGGCTGGAGAGTTGGCTCAGCATTTAAGGCACTTGTCTTCAAAGCCTAATGGCCCAGATTCAGTTCCCCAGTACCCACATAAAGCAAGATGCACAAAGTGGCATATGTGTCTGCAGTGGCTAGAGGCCCTGGTGGGCACATGTATACTCTCTCTGCTTGCAAATAAACAAAAAAATTAAAAATAAACAAAAATAGCATATGTTTAAATCTTGATATGTTCCTTCATTGCAAAGCACTTTGCATACATTGTTCTTATTTAATTCTCACAGCAAACTCTGAGATTGGTATTATTGTTATCCAGACTTTTATTTGCAAACAGAGAGACAGAGACAGAGAGAATAGGCATGCCATGACGTCTAGCCACTGCAAACCAACTCCAGATGCATGTACACTCTGTGCATCTGCTTTATGTGGGCACTAGAGAATCGAACCCAGGTCATCAGGCTCTGTAGGCAGATGCCTTAACTACTGAGCCATCTCTCCAGCACAGTTTTTAAAATAAAGGTTTATTTTTATTTATTTAATTTATTTCTTAGAGACAAACAGAGGGAGAGAGTGAGAATGGGCATGTCAGGGCCTCTAGCCATTGCAGACGAACTTCACTTTGTGCATTTGGCTTATGTGGGACCTGGAGAATCACACCTGGGTCCTTAGGCTTCACAGGCAGGTGCCTTAACCTTTAAGCCATCTCTCTAGCCCACATTTTTTTTTTTTTTTAAATTTGAGAAAGGTATAGAGAAAATGGGCATGCCAGGACCTTCAGCTGCTGCAAACAAACTCCACACATGCCCCACCTTGTGATCTGGCTTACATGGGTCCTGGGAAATTGAACCTGGTTCTTTGGCTTTGCAGGCAAGTGCCTTAACTGCTAAGCCATCTCTCCAGCCCCAGACTGTTTTTTTTTTTTTTTTTTTTTTTTAGGGTGGAGGGGGAAGAAAGCATAGCATAGAGATTTTGATCAATCTCGGGTTATATATTAGTAAGTAGTATAGTCAGGATTTTAATTTCTTTTCCTAATGTGTTGAGGAAGTACTATGGACTGTTGAAATTTGAAAAAGTAAATTGCCAACATTAAGCACTTACATTGAACTAGAAATTATTATTATTTAAAAGATTTATGTTTTAAAATATGTTTATTTATTTATTTGAGAGAGAGAGAGAGAGAATGGGGGCACCAGGGCCTCCAGCTGCTGCAAATGAACTACAGATGCATGTGCTACCTTGTACATCTAGCTTACGTGGGTCCTGGGGCATCAGACTGGGATCCTTTGGCTTTGCAGGCAAATACCTTAATCTCTAAGCCATCTTCTCCAGCCCTAAAGATTTATTTATTTATTTATTTTTATTTTTATTTATTTGAGAGTGACACAGAGAGAAAGAGGTAGATAGAGAGAGAATGGGTGCTCCAGGGCCTCCAGCCACTGCAAACAAACTCCATATGCATGCACCACCTTGTGCATCTGGCTTATGTGTTTCCTGGGGAATCAAGCCTTGAACCTGGGTCCTTGAGCTTCACAGGCAAGTGCTTAACTGCTAAGCCATCTCTCCAGCCCCTAAAGATTTATTTTTATTTATTTATTAGAGACACAGAGAAAGACAATAGGTGTGCTAGGGCCTCTAGCCACCACAAACAAACTCCAGATGCATATGCGCCACTTTGTGTTTCTTTCTGGCAGTACGTACATGGGTACTGGGGGATTGAACCCTAGATGATGTTAAGGTTTGCAGACAAGTGTCTTTAACCTCTGAGCCATCTCTCTGCCCCCCCCCTCTTTTTTTTAATTAACAACTTCCATGATTGTAAACATTGTCCCATGGTAAGGCCCTCCCTCCCCCCACTTTCCGCTTTGAAACTCCATTCTTCATCATATCCCCTCCCCCTCTTAATCAGTCTCTCTTATTTTTTTTGGTTTTTCAAGGTAGGGTCTCACTCTGGTCCAGGCTGACCTGGAATTAACTCTGTAGTCTCAGGGTGGCCTCGAACTCATGGCGATCCTCCTACCTCTGCCTCCCGAGTGCTGGGATTAAAGGCGTGTGCCACCATGCCTGGCCAGTCTCTCTTATTTTGATGTCATGATCTTTTCCTCCGATTATGATGGTCTTGTGTAGGAAGTGTCAGGCACTGTGAGGTCATGGATATCCAGGCCATTCTGTGTCTGGGGGGAGCACGTTGTTAGGAGTCCTACCTTCCTTTGCCTCTTATATTCTTTTTGCCACTTCTTCCACAATAGACCCTGAGTCTTGGAAGGTGTGATAGAGATATTGCAGTGCTGAGCATTCCTGTCACTTCTTTCTAGCACCATGATGCCTTCTGAGTCATCCCAAGGTTACTGCCTTCTAAAAAGAGAAGATATTCTACCAAAAGTGAGAGTAACATTAATATATGAGTATGAACATTAAAAGAAGTACTTACTTGGCAGTTTGATAAGCATAGTATATACATTTAGCCAGATAGCAACAGATGTTATACCCCTAGGGCTTATGACTACCCCTGTTGTAGGTTTTCAGTGTCAGGAATGTATTCCTTCCCATGGAGTGGGTCTCCAGTCCAATTAGAGGGCAGTTGGTTTCCACCATGATGATGTGCCACTATTGCACTTGTTGGCTCATTTGGTCTGGCTGGCAAAATTTAAGACTTGCAGTGCCCCCCCCCCTTTTTTTTTTGAGGTAAGATCTCATTCTAGCTCTGGCTGACCTGTAATTCACTATGGAGTCTCAGGATGGCCTCAAACTCACTGCGATCCTCCTATTTCTGCCTCCTGAGTGCTGGGATTAAAGGTGTGCACCACCATGCCCAGCTGGCCCCTTCTTTTTTAAAACAATGTTTTCTTTTTCTTTTTTCGATGGAGGGGGAAGGGGTTTGAGGTATTGTGTCACTTTAGCCTAAGCTGGCCTGGAATTCAGTATGTAGTCTCAGGGTGACCTTGAACTCACAGTGATCCTTCTCTGCCTCCTGAGTGCTGAGAAAAGCATGCATCACCACATCCAGCTTCTATTTTTTTAAATATTGTTTATTAGAGAGAGAGGGGAAGAGGCAGAGAAAAAGAAAATGGGCATGCCAGGGCCACCAGCCACTGCAAACGAACTCCAGACGCATGCGCCCCCTGGTGCGTCTGGCTTACGTGGGTCCTGGGGAATTGAACTGGCATCCTTAGGCTTCACAGACAAATGCCTTAACTGCTAAGCCATTTCCCCAGCCCTATTTATTTTTATTTTTATTTATTTGAGAGTGACAGACAGAGAAAGAGGCAGATAAAGAGAGAGAATGGGTGCGCCAGGGCCTCCAGCCACTGCAAACAAACTCCAGACGCGCCCCCTTGTGCATCTGGCTAACGTGGGTCCTGGGGAATCGAGCCTCCAACCAGGGTCCTTAGGCTTCACATGCAAGCACTTAACAGCTAAGCCACCTCTCCAGCCCCTATTTTTTTTTTTAATTAGAAAATTTTGAAGCTAGGTTTCAGACTTAAACAGTTAATTCACAAGGTCTTTTTTTCATCTTTCTGCTTGTATCTCTCCCCTTGCCTTGTATTTCCCAACCAGCCTCCACTTTACTTATTTAGTATTTAGCTTTTTCATTTATAATTTTTTAGTTTTTTTTTAAACTATTTTTTATTTATTTGAGAAGGAAGAAGGGAATGAGTGTTATGGGCATGCTAGGGCTGCTTGCTGCTGCACACCAACTCCAAATGCATCTGCTTGGCGTGGTGTTGATGGCCTAGCTGTGAGCTGGGTGACACACTCTCCTTCAGCCTGAAAGTCTCCACAAGGCTCACAAGATGAGCGGGAGCTCTGAGGGGATCTGTGACCCCACTGGCTAGAACTCTTTCCTTGGGATGGTATGTTCCAGAGAATGGCTGAATTCTGGCCTGATTGCCGTGGGAGAGTAAAGGGAGTTACTGTCCTTATCCTTAACCAGTTTTGGAAAATAGCTATTTTGGAAAGCAAAGAGAAAATAGCCATACCCATCAGTATGTAAAATCATACAGAAATAAGGCTATGTCAGCATAAGTAAAGAAAATCCAGTTTATATAACATGAAAGTTATGGCAGTTCCTTAACAGTTGTATTAAGCCTTCATATGAAATTACTGAAACAGAGTGGGGTAAATATGAAATAATTATGAAGATATTTTTTCACTGAGGCTGAAAAGATGGTTTAGCAATTAAGGCATTTGCCTGGGAAGCTTAAGGTTCCAGGTTCAATATCCCAGAACCCACATAAGCCAATGGACAAGGTGGCCCATGCATCTGGAGTTAGTTTGCAGTGGCTGGAGGCCCTGGTTCACCCATTCTATCTACCTGCCTCTCTCTCCAATAAATAAATAAAATATTTAAAAAATTTCTCATTGACCCTAATGAAAGACCTGTTATCTCTTATCATTTATTAAAGCTGTTCCAATCAGACACCAATGCCATGCTGGGGGGAAAGACAGTGATTTTTTTTGGTGTTTTTTGTTTGATTTTTGAGGTAGGGTCTCGCTCTAGCCCAGGCTGACCTGGAATTCATTATGTAGTCTCAGGGTGGCCTCGAACTCATGGTGATTCTCCTACCTCTGCATTCTCTAGTGCTGGGATTAAAGGCATGCACCACCACGCCTGGCAAAGACAGTAATTTCAAATTCTGTGATGAAACAAGATTTTTTTAAAAAATTTTTTATTTATTTATTTGAGAGCGACAGACACAGAGAGAAAGACAGACAGAGGGAGAGCGAGAATGGGCGCGCCAGGGCTTCCAGCCTCTGCAAACGAACTCCAGACGCGTGCTCCCCCTTGTGCATCTGGCTAATGTGGGACCTGGGGAACTGAGCCTCGAACCAGGGTCCTTAGGCTTCACAGGCAAGCGCTTAACCGCTAAGCCATCTCTCCAGCCCTGAAACAAGATTTTAAGACCCAACAGCAGGGGCAGGAGAGATGGCTTAGCCATTAAGGCACTTGCTTGCAAAGCCTAAGGGCCCAGGTTTGATTCCCTAGTACTCACATAATCCAAATACATAAGGTGGTGCATGTGTCTGGAGTTCTTTTTCAGTGGCTGCAGGCCTTGGCCTACCCAGTCTATCTCACTATCTGTTGCTTTATCTTCAAATTGATTAAATAAGTTAAATTAAATTGGAAAAAAGAAGACCCAACAGCAATGATGCAACAATTATTAACAACATCTTAGGTAACAGTAGGAGCTTATAAGCATGAAACAGAATTTGCAGAACTTGAAGTGAAAACCATAGAAAATTAGAAGCTTCCCAAAAAAAAAAAACTTTGAAATTGCAGAAGTTAAGAAGAGGTTAAAAGCAAGTTGTGAAACTATAAATTGTCTAAAACAATGAAATTAGAAAAATTGAAGATGATCAAATAAGATGATTGGACAGAAGACATATAAGTAGTGTTGAGAGAACCTGGTAGTGAGTTAGATTGGAAATAAGGTGTATTTTAATGAATAAATGGACTGAGTACAAACGCTGTGATGTTTCATGGAAAAACTGTCTACATAGTTGTTGACCATGAATTTCTCAGCAATGAAGTCCAAATATTACTACTCAAGTAATCGTTGAGGAGAAATATTTAGGTGTCCTAAGAGTGGCTGCTGTATGGGCATTTTGTCAACCCATGTTAGGGAAATTCCATGATGTTAAGAACAAGTTTTTCACATTTTAAAATTTATTTCAAAGCATAGAGGAAGGGAGGGGGAGAGAGAGAGGGAAAGAAAATAGGCGTACCAGGGCCTCCAGTCACCACAGACGTATTCAACATATATATAACACCCTGTGCATCTGGCTTTATGTAGGTACTGGAAAACTGAACACTGATCATTAGGCTTTGCAGGCAAGCACCTTAACTGCCAAGCCATCTCTCCAGCCCTATTTTCTACATTTTTATTGGAGTATATGTGAAACTTATTTTCCTTTAGGCAGCCACCCAATTTCACTATAAAGTGTAACATGCAAATTTTATACTTCTCAGTTAGAATTAATAATAAACTTAGTGTATATATTTAATTTGCAAGTTTCTATCTGCCCCATTCTCCCTCTTGTGTATATAATGTGCCCAATGAGTAAATGTAGCTTACTGGATGACAAAACAAAAAACCCAAACACTCCACATGCATGTGGCACTTTGTGCATCTGGCTATACATGGGTACTGGGAATTGAACCCTGGCCAGCAGGCTTTGTAAGCAAGTGCCTTTAACCACTGAACAATCTCCTCAGCTCAAATCTTTTTTTTTTTTTTTGAATTTTTTTAAAATTAATTTATTTATTTGAGAGCGACAGACACAGAGAGAAAGACAGATAGAGGGAGAGAGAGAGAATGGGCATGCCAGGGCTTCCAGCCTCTGCAAACGAACTCCAGACGCATGCGCCCCCTTGTGCATCTGGCTAACGTGGGACCTGGGGAACCGAGCCTCGAACCGAGGTCCTTAGGCTTCACAGGCAAGCACTTAACCGCTAAGCCATCTCTCCAGCCCTCAAATCTTTTTGATTTTTAGTTTATTTTTAAAAATATATTAACTTTTAAAAAATTATCTTTATTTACTTGTGTGTACGTGTGTATATGGGTGCACATGACATGGCATATATGTACAGGTCAGAGATGGGGTCTCTTGCAGCTGCCAAACTATAAACAAATGTTGGGTTAGCTGGGCCTGAAGTTTAGGATTCTCCTGGCTCTTCCTTTTTCACTGGTGGTGGGATCTCAGAAGCACACACCATTTTGCATCTGGCTTTACATGGTGCTGGGGAATAATACCAGGCCATCAAGCTTTGCAAGCAAGTACCTTTTAACAGCTGAGCTATCTCCTCAGGCCTAACGTTTTAGCCGTTAAGTGATGCATAATTATCTATAAGGATACTTCAATTTTAATTTTTTTAAAATTTTTATTAGCATTTTCCATGACTATAAAAAAAATCCCATGTTAACTCCCCCCCCCCACTTTCAATTTTAATTTATTTTTGAAGGTTTGCTTCAAGCAAGATGGTACCTTTCCACTTTCCTCCATCAAAGTTAGCGCTCTGGAACCCAGTGCCACTTGGAGATTTCATCTACTTGCATCTCAGTCACTACAGGTATAAAATGTTCTTTTCAAATCAAACCAGTGTCAACATAAACCATAATGAATTGTATAAGGGTCACTGTGACTGATTACTGATTGAGCTGGCCTAAGTCCAAAATTTTACATGCTGCAAAGTCTGAAACTTTGAGTGCCAACATGATGCCACACATGCTAAATTCCATGTGTGTAAAAGTATGCCTAGTCAAAACGAATGTGTACAACATAGAATTGTACACAATTGCCTAAGACTATGTATTCAAAGTATATATAAAACATAGTTGAGATTCATGATTAGATTTGGGTCCCATCCCTAAAATTATGTCTATGCAAATATTCCAAAATCTGAAACACTGGTCTTGGGCATTTCAGGTATAGGATGTTCAACTTACATGCATTTTTCTTTACTTTTCCACTAAAAGTTGCTGTCAGGCAAAAAGTCCATCTGCTTCTTAAATCTTTTCCTTGTGCTTTTGATAATAATCTTAATTTTATAGTTAAAATATTCTGCAAACAAGTGCTTGATTTGTAGGCATTCAAATGAGAGGTAGAATATAGTGAGTACTGAAAATGTGTTTTCTAGCATGTTGCCTTTGCTTTTCTTAATTAATTAATTGTTTTGTTTTTTAGAGGTAGGATCTCACTCTAGCCCAGACAGACCTGGAATACACTATATAGTCTCAGGGTGGCCTTGTATTCAGGGTGATCCTCCTACTTCTGCCTCTCAAGTGCTGGGATTAAAGGCGTGTGCCACCATGTCCAGTGTCTTTGCTTTTCATGTCTATTAATTTTCTCCTTAGTTGTGATGTTTTGTTTTGGTGGGATGAGCATCAAACCCAGGGTCCTGTGTGTGCTAGGCAAGCATTGTAACATTGAGTCATGCTCCTAGCTCCAGTTAGGTTTTTGTAAATGTCAAGGTATCTAAATTATATATTTGAAAAAAGTTTATAATGTATATGTGTAGTTTATAGAATAATAAACACTTGTGTACCTGTCCCCAGTTGACTATATCCTTGAAACTTTAATTAATTGATCATGAGTTTTGCTTCTGTAAGTAAAGTTCTGAATGCATCTTTCATTCAAATCTGGTCTTTGTTTCTAGCATCTTGTTCCTTGCACATATTTCAGTTTTCTTATATTTCTTTAAACATTTTAATTATATATATATATATATATATATATTTATATTATTTTATTCAGTGATGCTGTTACTGGAATTTATAAATACTATATAAACAAGTGAATATTGTTATTCCAATCAGATGTAATTTACAAAAGCTTACAGCCTCATAGTTTGTCAGTTTGTGGTCCGGATAAAGTTAGGCAAGTGTCTGGGGTAAAATTATAGCTTCTCTGTCAGTTTATTGCCATGTGGTTTGGTTTCCAGGTACCTTCTGTTCCCTGCCTTTGACCTGATAACAATCTTTGTGTAGATTTTAAAAAGTGTATGTTACATTTTAAGCAGCATTTCATCGTGAGGATTTTTTAGGACATTAAATTCACCACTGCAGAGAAGACTTCTGTTATTTTTCAGAAAACCAAAGCTTGTGGTGACTGAAAAGGCCATCCGACTTGCTTATCGTCATGCTAAGCAGAGTAAAAACAATGTGCCAAGCTTTCTACTTGGTTCTCTTACTGTGGATGAAGGTAATACATTTATTTTATTTTATTTTGTTATGTTATATTTTTTATGAGAGAAAGAGAGAAAGAATTGGCACATCAGGGTCTCCAGCCACTGCCATTGTACTGCAGACTCTTGTGCCACCTTGTGCGCACATGCGACCTTTGTGCTTGTGTCACCTTGTCCATCCGGCTTACGTGGGACCTGGGGAGCCAAACATGGGTTCTTAGGCTTCTCAGGCAAGTGCCTTAACCTCTAAGCCATTTCTCCATCTCTTTTTCCTTTATTTTCTTTTTTTCTTCTTCAAGTTTTATTTATTTATTTGAGAGGGGAAAGAGAGAGAGAGAGAGAATGAGAATGAATAGGAGTGCCAGGCCTCTAGCCATTGTAAACGAACTTCAGACACATGTGCCACTTTGTGCATCTGGCTTGTGTGGGTACTGAGGAATCTAATCTGAGTCCTTGGGCTTCACAGGCAAGTGCCTTAACTGCTAAACCATCTCTCCAGCCACCCCTTCCCTTTTAAAATTTATTTTGAGAGTGAGACAGAGAGAGAAAGAGTCAGAGAAGGAGAGAGAGAGAATGGGCACACCAGGCACTCTAGCCAGTGTGAACTCCAGTCGCTTGTGCCCTCTTGTGCACTTGTGCAACATAGAACACTTTGCATAACTGTGCATGTGGCTACATGGGTCCTGAAGATGCGAACGTGAATTCTTAGGCTTCACAGGGAAGCATCTTAACCACTAAGCTGTCTGTCCAGCCCCCGTCTTTTCTCTCTCTCTCTCTTTCCTTTTCCTTTCTTCCTTTTTAAAAAAATACTGTATGACTATAATAGAATGTATATTGTATAGAATGTATATTGTATTATGTTTTATGTGAATTCTCTTTACTATATACCAAGAGTATGAAGATGAATAAAACTTCTCATCACAGAATTCATAGTATAGTCAGGTGGGTAAATATATAAGCAGATCATTTTATTATTTCTGTGTACTCATTATTTATTTATTTATTTATTTATTTATTTATTTTGAGGTAGAGTCTTGCTGTAGTCCAGGCTGACCTGGAATTCACTATGTAGTCTCAGGTGGCCTCGAACTCACAGTGATCTTCCTACCTCTGCCTCCTGAGTTCTGGGATTAAAGGCATGTGCCACCACACCTGGCTCTTAATTTTTATTTTTTATTTTTTTGTTTTTCAAGGTGGGGGTCTCACTCTAGCTCAGGCTGACCTGGAATTCACTCTGCATTCTCAGGGTGGCCTTGAACTCACGGCAATCCTCCTACCTCTGCCTCCCAAGTGCTGGGATTAAAGGCGTGTGCCACCACACCCAGCTTTAATTTTTTTTTAAGGTAGGGTTTCACTGTAGCTCAGGCTGACCTGTTTACTATGCTGTCTCAGGGTGGTCTCGAACTCATGGTAGTCCTCCTACCTCTGCTTCCCTGGTGCTGGGATTGAAGGTGTGTACCACCACACTCAACTTTTTTTTTTTTTTTAATTTTTATTAACATTTTCCATGATTATAAAATATATCCCATGGTAATTCCCTCTCAACTTTTTTTTTTCAGGTCACTTATTAATGTAAGATTTTAGTATACTCCTGTGTGAACAAAGGATTTTACCAAAATGTAGTTTGACTTGATAGTTTTATGTTTTAATTAGCATGGTACCTAACTGGTGATTTTTTTTGTTCAACAGATGAAGAAGGAGTGGCAGTGACAGTAGATCGCTTTGACCCTGGCCGGTCAGTATCTGAATGCCTGGAAAGAGCCCCCACTGCTTCTCTTCCTGGGGACTTTGTGATTCCCTGCACTGTTCAGACACAGGGGCTGTGTTCGCGAGAAACGACAGGACACAGTTTATATGATATTAGTTCAGCTTTTGAGGTAAGATTCACTGATAACTTAATTCTTAATTCCACATAGACTCATACTGTGTATAGTATTTTTTTTTTAACAGAGGGAGGGAGTGAGAGAATATGTGTGCCAGGGCCTCTAGCTGCTGCAGATGAACTCCAGATACATAAACCACTTTGTGCATCTGGCTTTACATGGGTACTGGGGAATTGAATCCTGGTCGTTAGGCTTTTAGGCAAGTACTTTAACTGCTGAGCCTTCTCTCCAGCCCCATTAATACATCTTAAAAATAAGTTTATTAAAATAATAGACATAGGCCTGGAGAGATGGCTCAGCAGTTAAAGCACTTCCTGCAAAGCCTGATGACCCTGAATCTCCCTAGTACTCACATAGTGCCAGATGCTCAAGATGGCACATTCATCTTTGGTGCATGCTTCTGGAATTTGTTTGCAGTGGCTGGAGGCCCTGGCGTGCACCCATTCTCTCTCTTTCTCCCTGTGCCCCCTCACCCCCGTGTGTCTTCTCTGTCTTTCTGCTTGTAAATAAATAAAATAAAATAAAAATAATTTTTAGGGCTGAAGAAATGGCTTAGCTGTTTAGTGCTTGCCTGTGAAGCTTAAGGACCCTGGTTTGAGGCTTGATTCCCCAGGACCCACGTTAGCCAGATGAACAAGGTGGTGCGTGCACCTGCAGTTTGTAGTGGCGGGAGGTCCTATGCACCTATTCTCTCTCTCTCTCTCTCTCTGCTTCTTTCTCTGTCTGTTGCTCTCAAATAAAATAAATTAAAAACAAAAACAAACAAATAATTTTTAAAGACCAAGTATTGAGGGTGGGAGAGATGGCTTAGCAGTTAAGGCACTTGCCTGTGAAGCCAACCCAGCTTTGATTTCCAGTACCCACATAGGCCAGATGCACATGATGGCACATGTGTCTAGAGTTCACTTGCAGTAGGTACAGGCCTTGGCATGCCCATTTTTCTCTCTCTGTCTCTCTCTTTCAAATAAATAATGAAGTATTGGGCTGGGGAAATGACTTAGCAGTTAAGGTGTTTGCCTGCAAATCAAACCAGGGTCCTTAGGCTTTGCAGGCAAACACCTTAACCACTAAGCCTAAGGACCCCTGTTCAATTCCCCAGGACCCACATAAGCCAGATGCACAAGGGAGCACATGTGTCTGGACTTAAGGCATGTGCCACCACATCTGGTCTTGTACCAGTATTAAATAAGCTTTTGAGATAGAAATGTTACAACAGTTTAAAATAATTTTATGATATTGATTCTTCAGGCTGTACAGCACCACGTATGTAGCAAAGACTCCTTGGACTGTGGAAAGCTGCTTTCCTTAAGAGTCCATGTCACTTCCAGGGAGAGTTTGGACAGCATGGATATTGACTTGCACTGGGCAGCAGTAACTCCAGCACATACTTTCAAATGTGCACCTGTGAAGCCTATCCCCATTATTCCAACAGCTCTAGCGCGAAACTTGATCAGTAATCTGAATCTTTCTCAAGTTCAAGGGACCTATAAATATGGGTAAGTAAAGTATATATAAATCTACACTCATAAATATTGGTTGCATTAATATATTTTCTAGAATATCCACATAATATGAAACAACTTTTTTAAAATAATTTTTTATTGACAACTTCCATAATTGTAAACAATATCCCATGGTAATTCCCTCCCTCCTGTCCCTCACTTTACCCTTTGAATCTCCACTCTCCATCATTGGGTTTTTGGTTTTTTGGCTTTTTTTTTTGAGGTAGGGTCTCCCTGTAACCCAGGCTGACCTGGAATTCACTGTGTAGTCTCAGGTTGGCCTCAAACTCACAGTAGTCCTCCTGCCTCTGCCTGCTAAGTGCTGGGAATAAAGGCATATGCCACCACACCTGGCTCTGAAATAACTCTTTAATCAGTTTACCTATCAGAGATTTGGCAATTTGATCAATATCCAGGGAAGGTTAAAACAAATGACTTAAGTTCTTGGTGTTATAGATTGAGCCCAGGCTCTCATGCATGCTGAGCTTACTCTATTGTTGAAATAAAATCCAGCTCGTTTTTATTAAATAAGAGTTGAGCCCATCACCCTACAAAAACCTGGTGTTAATTATATTAAAATTGACTGTGGGTCTGGGAATGTGGCTCAGTGGTGGGGGTCTTCCCCAGCACTACTCTAAAACAAAAACATTGATTGATGGGGAGAAGTGATGCATTATTTTTCCTGTCATGTTTTGCCTGGCTTTAGGCTACTTCCTTTCTTTGCTTTCTGTTTTCCTTTTAATCAATTGTGTGTGTGCATGGGTGTTGCAGTCAGGTTTGGTTGGGTAAAAAGGGTTTATTTTGGCTTAATAGTTTCAAGGGGAAGCTCCATGATGGCAGGGGAAAACAATGGCATGAGCAGAGGGTGGGCATCACCCCCTGGTCAGCATGAGGTAGACAGTAGCAACAGGGGAGTGTGTCAAAAACTGGCAAGGGGAAACTGCCTGTAATATCCATAAGCCTGCCTCCAACAATACACTCCCTCCAGGAGGCATTAATTCTCAAATTTCCATCAGCTGGGAACCTAGCATTCAGAACACCTAAGTTTATGGTGGACACTGGAATCAAACCACCACAGTGGGTGTGCGAGGCCTCTTGCAAATGAACACCAGATGGTTGTACCACTTTTTACTTCTAGCTTATGTATATGGCATGGGAATTGAACTCAGGGTGGCAGGCTTTTACAAGCAAGCACCTTTAACCACTGAACTATCTTCTCAGCCCTGCTTTTTTCTAATACCCTAATCTGACTTTGAATCTACAAGGAGAATTTATTTAGAATGGCAGGCTTTGATTTGTTTGTTTGAGATTGAGAGAGAGGCAGGCAGACAGAAAGAAAGATTGGGCACACTAGGGCCTCTAGCCACTGCAAATGAATAACAGATGCATGCACCACCTTGTGCATCTTTATGTGGGTACTGGTGAGTTGAACCTGGGTCTTAGGCTTTTCAGGTGAATGCCTTAACCACTGAGCTATCTCTCCAGCAAGTTTTTGGGTTTTTTGGTGTTTTTTTTTTTTTTTTTTTTTTTTTTTGAGGTAGGGTCTGGCCCAGGCTGACCTGGAATTCACTATGTAGTCTCAGGCTGGCCTCAAACTGATAGCAGTCCTCTTACCTTCTTCTCCCCAGTGCTAGCATTAAAGGTACGTGCCTCCACGCCCAGCTAATGTATAGTTTTTTTTGTTTTATGAGGTAGGGTCTCACTCTAGCCCAGGCTGACCTGGAATTCACTATGGAGTCTCAGGGTGCCCTCGAACTCATGGCAATCCTCCTACCTCTGCCTCCCAAGTGCTGGGATTAAAGGTGTATGCCACACTGCCCTGCTAATGTGTAGTTTTAAATGTAAGTAATGATCACTGCAGATAGAGGAAGAGAGAAATGAAAATTTGGTAGTACTCTTAACAGGTTGTCAACCACTTCAGAGTGGAGCTCCCTTACACACTTGGAGGAGACCCCTCTCCAGCTGCCTTGCCCTTAGTTTCTTAGGATATGTGGGTCAAAGTGTATGTGTGTATCTGTACATGTACATATATATAATAATAAAACTCAAAAAGCTCAGGTCTGGGGGCTGGAGGGATGGCTTAGTGGTTAAGATGTTTGCCTGCAAAGCCAAAAGATTCCAGTTCAGTTCCCCAGGACCCATGTAAGACCTGAGCTTTTTGAGTTTTATTATATTCTTTGACAGTGGTTGGAGGAATGTGATACTGAGAGGATTGATTATGCCTCCCCCACTGCAGCCTTCTTCAGTAAGAAGTCACATTTGTTACAGTCTTTTCAAGGCATCTGGATACTTGAACACTTCCAATGACAGTGCAACTTAACTGGTTTGGAAATTGTCTGCTTTAGTGTGAACTCTCTTGATAAAAATAAGTTGTAGGCTGGAGAGATGGCTTAGCCAGTTAAGGCGCTTGCCTGTGAAGCCTAAGGACCTAAGTTCAGTTCCCCAGAACCTACCTAAGCCAAATACACATGGTGGCACAATGTATCTGGAGTTTGTTTGCAGTGGCTAGAGGCCTTGGTGTGCTTGTTTTCTCCCTCCCCATCTCTAATAAATAAGTGTATGTATGTATCTGTATGTGTACATATATATGTACATATATATATGTGTGTGTATGCAGATAATTTTTTTTTCCAAGGTAGAGTCTCATAGAATGAGACAAGAGCTAGAGCCCAGGCTGACCTGGAATTCACTATGGAGTCTCAGGGTGGCCTCGAACTCATGGCAATCCTCCTACTTCTCCCTCCCAAGTGCTGGGATTAAAGGCGTAGGCTACCTCCCATGCCCGGCTTATGAATAAAAATATTTTAATAAGTAAATTGTAAGTAATGTTGACTACTAAAATACTTTTTAAAATTTGTAATTTTATTTATTTTTTCATATGTGTGTTTGTATGTTTATGGGTATATACGTGTATACAGATATGCATGTATGTAGTGGCCAGAGAACAACCTGAGATGTTATCCTGAGGTACTCAGCTCATTTCTTTCAGAGAGAAGATTCCTAATTGGTGTGGAGCTCACTGATTAGTCTGGACTGGGTGGCCAGAGATCTTCCAGCCTCTGCCTCCCCAGTGCTGGGATTACAGGCTTGTGCCACCACACTTGGCATTTTACATAGGTTCTAGAGATTGAACTCTAGGTCTTCATACTTGCAAGGCAAGCACTTTACCAACTGAGTTATCTACCCAGCCCAAAAGTATATAATTTTTAATGACCATTTTAGTGGATTATAAATTTTTAAATATTAAATCTGTTTAATTTCTTCTTACTAGTCTTCTGTTTATAGAGTCTAAGACAGTGTTCATTTCAATCATATTCTCTACCTAAAATATGCTTCATGACTCACGTTATCTTTTATTAGGTAAAAAGTACATACTTGGGCTGTGGAGATGGCTCAGCAGTTAAAGGTACTTGCTTGCAAAGCCTACCAGTCCAGGTTCAGTTCCCTTGTATCCACATAAAGCCAGATACACAAAGTAGTACATGTCTCTTGAGTTTGTTTACAGCAGCAAGAGACCCTGGTATGCCCATTTTCTCATCAATGAATAACAATATTTTTAATAAAACTCTTTCTAAAAAAGTACATACTCAGATTATCTTTATATAAGTGTCTTCTATTTAGATATCTTACCATGGATGAAACACGCAAGTTGTTACTTTTACTGGAATCTGATCCCAAGGTTTCTTCTCTACCATTAGTGGGAATGTGAGTATTGTACTACTTATGAAAACTTTTCAGCCAAATGTGCATCCAGATGTATATGATAAGCATATGATTCAGTTATGAGTATGTAGAATCTAAACTTGGACTATTTTATAAAACCACAAAAGCTGGTGGTACTTAAGTCTTCCTCCCTTTTTTTTTTTTTCTTTTTTTTGGATTTTCAAAGTAGGGTCTCACTCAGCCCAGGCTGACTTGGAATTCACTATATAGTCTCAGGGTGGCCTCAAACTCATGACAATCTTCCTACCTCTGCTTCCCGAGTGCTGGGATTAAAGGCATGTGCCACCATGCCTGGCTAAATTTTCTTTTTCTTTTTTTTCTCTCTATCTCTCTTTTTATTTATTTATTTATTATTATTATTATTATTATTTTTTGTTTTTCAAGGTAGGGTCTCAATCTATTCCAGGCTGACCTGGAATTCACTATGTAGTCTCAGGGTGACCTTGAACTCAGTGGTGATTTCCTAGTTCTGCCTCCTAAGTGCTGGGATTAAAGGTATGTACCACCACGCCTAGCTCCTTTTCTTTTAACAGCAACAATTTTTTTTTAAGGTAGGGTATCACTTTAGGCCAGGCTGACTTGCAACATCCTCTGTAGACCCAGGCTGGCCTTCAACTCACAATGATCCTTCTACCTCTGCCTCCCGAGTGCACCTGGCTATGTTTTCTTATTTTAATAAAGAATCAGCCAAATTAAATTTTGCCTAGTCTTTGGAAGAAGTCTAGTATATATAAAACAGATAAAATTGAATGCTTCTAGTTAAAAGCATAGAGCCCTATTTCTTCAATCTTCTCTTGCTTCTCCTTTACCTTAAGATACCATGAAGAACCCAGGGCTCAGAATAACACAGCTTAAAATCTCTTGCCAGGCAGTTTTACTGAAATTCCCTTTAGTTGTTAATGGCTCTATGTTAAGAGTTAGTGGTTAATGATAGGCATTCAGAATTTTGTATTCATTCAGTATTTATAGGGTGCTTTTCATGTTAGGTAATAAGATATTCACACATAGAAAAATAAGCCATAATGAAGCATATGATTTACTATGGACTGTACACTATTAGTATTTGTAAGAAAGAAGCAACAGAGGGCATTTTCTCACGTAAGAAAAGTTGAGGTAGACCGTAGTTGGGTGGTAGAACAGAGGATTAATAAGGAAGGGGATTTTGTGAACGCGGTGGTATGCACAAAGTTAATGAGAACATATGTATGTCCTAAGAATCTTCTGTATTTGGGGCTACTCATATCTGTTACAGACCTTAATCCCAGTAACTCCATAGAGTGGTTTTAGGCCATCATCCTCTAATACAGCCCATTATTCCCAGCACAAGCTCATTCATTCTGACACTGCTTTTACCTCTGAAATATAGATATACAATATTGACAAAAGAAGTTCATCTTAAATAACTGTAGATAGCTGTTTTTAGTTTTGTATTTGTTTGTTTTGAGAGAAGATCTCCCATCCCAGGTACTGGGATCATGTGTATCTGCCAGGATGTCTAGTTTTAATTTCTTTTTCTTTTAGTTGGGTGTCTGGAATTATACATATCTATAGCCCTCAGGTATGGGCCTGCTGCTTGAGATACATGTTCAGTTCTTTTGTTCATGAAAGGCAAGTGCTATTTTATCTTTTATCTTTCCCCTGTTCATAGCTTATTGGTCTCATTTAAAATTTATAATGCTTTTAGCATTTTAACAATATATAGTACCTTAAGACTTACATAACTACCTAGAATAAGATTTATATAAAATGGGACTAAGGAACAAAGGAGCAAGCCATGTAGCCATGTGGGGCAGTGCTCTAGGCAGAGTAATAAAGTGCAAAGGCAAAGGCCCTACATGAAAGATCACTGTGTGTCTCAAGAAGCTACTGAAGCATTAGCTTTGCTAGGGAGAAGGTCAGGGGTGTAAGGGATGAGCCCAGAGAGGGAAATGGAAGGCCATTTTATTTCCTTCGATTTTTGAGACAAGGCCTCATTCCGTAGCACAGATTGGCCTTGAACTTACTACATAGCCCACACTGGCCTTGAACGCAAGGAAATCTTCCTGGCCCAATTTTCCAAGTGCTGTGATTACAAGCAGTAGCCCATACTCCTGGCTATGGGAGGTATTTCAGTTACTGTGTCATTGTGGGGACAAAATGCTTGAGGAGAAGCAGCTTATGGAAATAAAGGGGTTTAATTCAGTTCCGGTTCCAGTGGGTGGGGGTCTGTCATGGTGGGGAGAGCACAGCAGGAGCAGGGGTCCAGAGTCACATCATCAGGGAGGAAGTAGAGGAAGATGAAGCCAAGTAGGGCTAGACTATAAGACCTTAAGGTGGTGTAATCTCGTTATCATCATTAAATTTTAATTAAATGACTTTTTTGTTTGTTCGTTTGTTTGGTCCAGGGTCTTTTCAGAATCTGGAAATTTCATCATAGTTCTCTATTCTTTGACACATAAGGAGCCTGAATTTTATGAATGCCTCCCTTGTGATGGCAGGATGTCTGACCTTCAGTTTCAGTTACTAACCAGCAAGGAAACATTACATCTTTACAAGGTAAGTGGTTAGGTTTTTGTTTTTGTTTTGTTTGGATTTTTCTAGGTAGGGTCTTACTCTAGCCCAGGCTGACCTGGAACTCATTCTGTAGTCCCAAGCTAGCCATGAACTCCCAGTGTTTCTCCTACCTCTGCTGATGGAGTTCTGGGATTAAAGGTATGTACCATGATGCCTGGTGTGATTAGATTTTATTAAACTTAAGTCTTTACCTTTTAAAATAGCAATTCAAACTATTATTTGTTTATAATCATTTTTACTGAGTGTTAGTTTTATTAATTTGTGGTTAAGTTTTGCCTAGTAAATCTTAGTCCATATCTCTAAAACTAAGTTATGATAAGACTATCAAATGTTACTGTAGAATACCTTGTGCCCATGGATATTAGTATCTCTCATTGCAATGACCAAAATATCTGATTTAAACTAGGAAGGAAAGATTATTTTTTGGCTCCTAATTTCAGAGCATTCAGTCCATGGTTGGCTGGCCCACATGCCTGGTTAGAACATGGTGGTATTAGGGGCTGGTGGTGAGGAGAGCCACTTACCTCATGCTGACAGGAGAAGAGAGAAATAGTGAATGCAAGCGCTCTGCCGATCCCCTGACCTCCTCCCCCTGCCAGTTTATTTGTCTGGGCTCCCGCCCATGGAATGGTGCCACCCACATTCAGGGAGAGTCTCTTCCCCCTCAGTTAATCCTCTGGAAGCCCCTCACTGACATACCCAGAGGTGTGCGTCGGTCTCTAGGTGAATCAACCTAGTCAAGGTGACAATGAAGATTGACCTTATTTTTCTCATCTTTGTGTCAGTAGTTTATACATTGTGTATACATTCTATACTGTTGAGAATTAATTTCATGTTTCTTTGCCCTGCCCTTTTTTTCCCCCAAGGTGTAGTTTTATTGTAGCCCAAGCTGACATGGAACTCATTCTGTAATCCCAGGCTAGCCTCAAACTCACAGCATCCTACCTCTGCCTCCCTAGTGCTAGGATTAAAGGTGTACACCAGCATAACCGGCCTGACTTTTTATTTATTTATTTACTTATTGAGAGAGAGAAAGAGGCGGATAGAGAGAATGGGCATGTCAGGGCCTCTACCTACTGCAAATGAACTCCATATGCATATGGCTTATATGGGTACTGGTGAATCAAACCTGGGTTCTTAGGTTTTGTAGGCAAGTGCCTTAATTGTTAAGCTATCTCTCCAACCCCCAGACTGCCTCCCTCACTCCCAAGGATATGACAATATACCAAAGTTTTAGGAAGGCTAGAGAGATGAGTTAGTGGCTAAGAATGCTTCCCACACAAGCATGAAAGCATAAGGGTGCCTAGATGGCCTAGGTCAACTCTCCAGGGCCTACATTAAAACTTGGGTGTGATCGTGTGCCGGCCTGTAATCCCAGTCCTGTGGAGAGACCACGGGACTGGATTGCTGGATCCCACAAAATCTTCAAACTCCAGAATTAGTAAAAAAAAAAAACCAAAAAACTCTGACCCTAACTGGCTTGTGCATGCACACTCAGTGGGCCCATGCATCTGTATACACCACACACACAAACACACACTGTACTTGTGCATATGTAAAAAAAAAGTTTTCACACTTAAACCAGGCGTGGTGGCGCACACCTTTAATCCCAGCACTCAGGAGGCAGAGGTAGGAGGATCCCCATGAGTTCAAGGCCACCCTGAGACTACATAGTGAATTCCAGGTCAGCCTGAGCAAGAGTGAAACCCTACCTCAGAAAAAAAAAAAAAAAAAAAAAAAAAAGCTTTCACACTTAAAGTTAGTATTTGTATAATGTAATTTTAGGGATTGGAATAAATTGGTATTGTGTTTAATAAAATGTATCTAGCTGGTCATAACAGAAAAAAATGGGTCTTTGAAACTATAAGTGGCATTATATATAAAATAAACTTAAATTTAGCTTAACTCAATTTTTTTGAGATGGAAGGGCTATTTCACTATGCTGCCAAGGCTGGCTTCAAACTGGTAAATGCAAATAATCCTTCTTTGTCAACTTTTGTAACTGAGACTGCAAATCTTGGCTTAAAAGACTTTTAAAAAAAAAAAAAACTTTTTATTGGGCTAGAGAGTTGGCTTAGACTAAGGACCCAGGTTCTATTCCCCAGTACCCATGTAAGCCAGATGCATAAGGTGGTGCATGTGTCTGGAGTTCGTTTGCAGTGACTAGAAACCCTGGTGCACCCAATCTTTTTCTATCTTCCTCTTTTATTCTCTCTCTCAAATATATACAAATATAAAATGTTTTTTAAAATCTTATTGACAACTTCTATAAGTATAGACAATCAACCATGACAATTCCCTCCCAACATACCACCCGTCTTCCCCCTCCCAAATCCATCCTCTATTGAATCCTTTCTTCTTTCCAATTAGTCTCTCTTCTATTTTTACATCATCATCTTTTTCTCCTATTATGAAGGTCTTCTGTAGGAAGTATCAGACACTGTCAGGTCATGAATATCAAGGCCCATTTGTGTCTGGAAGACAGCATTGTAAGCAGTCCTACCCTACCTTTGGCTTTTTACCACCCCTTCTGTAATGGACCCTGAGCCTTGGAGAATGTGATAGAGATGTTAAAGACTACTTTTTAGAAAAACAACTGATCATTCTAGGTTTCATGAGCAGTGTTACAAATGTGTAATTTATTTTTTTTACTAGAAATACTGATTCGAGGATATAACAAATAATATAAGTTTCAGGAAGACCAGAGAGATTGCTCAGTGGTTAAGAGTGCTTTCTTTGCAAGCATGAAGGCCTCTAAATAATCTATAGTTCTACTCGTCTTATTTTAGTATTTTCTTTTTATTTATTATAGGTTGTATAAGTGCATGGTTAAGTGTCTGTATCTATATATTTTAATACTTTATTTATTTGCAAGCAGAGAGAGAGAGAAGAGAGACAGAGAGAATGGATGTGCCAGGGCCTCCAGCAGGTGCACACAGACTCTAGATGCTTGTGCCACTTTGTGCATCTGACTTTACATGGGTATTAGGGAATTGAACTGTGGTCCTTAGGCTTTGTAGACAAGAACCTTCAGCAGTGAGCCATCTCTCCAGCCCCCAAGTTTATATATTTTAATTATAGTCATCTGAAATGAGATCTAATAATTTAGTCTCACTTTAGATATATGTATCGTCTATTTTATGATAGTTTCAGTTTATAATTGTTACATTCACTGAATCCATGATTACTAAATTATATAGTAAAGGGGGTTAGGTTTTCATTCTCACAAAACAGGGAACTGTACATTTTATAAAAGAGGGTTACAGCTACCTGAAGTATTCTCCCCTATCAGTGTTTCAGAGCTACTTTTCATTTAAATAGAATTCTGTGGTATTTTGTTTAAGTCAGATTTCAAAGTATCACCTTCTTAATTTCAGAATGTTGAGCCAACTGACAGAAACCCAGTCCATTTTGAACTGAGTGCTGCGAGTCCAGATGCAGAGGCAGAGTGTTTTGGCAAAGTCTCTAAGATTCTTCCATTTAAGAGGTAGGAAAATACCTCTTATTATCATGCACATTTTCTTTACTATACTCACTCGTTTTTATTGAGTAGTTTTAATAACTCAAGTTATTTCTAACAAAGCTACTTGTAATTCTTACATACCATAGGTATATATTCTCTTATTGCATTCCTTCACATTCACTGGAAACTTGGATCGTACTTTTCTTGAAATGACAACTTGAATATGTTTTTCGTTTAATTTGATTTATTATATAAAGAAACCAAACAGTATCTATCAAGAAAAGATTTTGCTTAGGAAGTAGCATTCTTTTTTTGTTTGGTGCTTTGTATTTGTTCTTCCCTTCCTTGTAGTTTCAAGTCTGGGTCTATCAGATAAACTAGTATAATTATAACCCTTCTACCTAAAAAAGAAATTGTTTGTTTAAAAAGTATCAAACAAATGTACTTGGAGAATATCAAATTAGGGCTTGTGACTTGTGTCATTATATCCTGTTGTGGAAAAGAAGATGCTGTCTCACGTTCATCAAGAGTTCTCCATAGAAAAATGTATGTACAAAATGAGATGGTTATTTTGAGGGGCTATAATTATGGAGGTTTGGCAGAAATCTGCAGGGTAGGCTGGTAGACTGAAGACCCAGGTTATAATTGCATTTGAGGACATAGGTCATCTCCTGGCAGAATTCCTTCTGCCTCTAGGGAGGTCAGTGTTTCCCTGTTAAGACATTCAGTTGAGTTAAATGCAAATCTCATAAAAAATGCTTCCCTGGAAACATCTAGAATAATGTTTTACAAAGTGTAACTAAATATGGTACTGTGGCCTAGGCAACCTGACCTCCCTCCCTAATTTTCATTTATTCTGCTGTGTTAGGTAACATGCTCAGGGCTAGGGATACAGGGGCATATCGGACAGATGCACGCACCCATGGAATTCATAGTCAAATGAGCCAGTGATGAACTGGTCAGTGTTGTCTAGATTATTTGAGAGGTTTGTTAATTTGATGTACTCAGTTCAAAGCTGCCGTCAAATAGTACTTTTTTTTTTTCCAGTTTTTCAAGGAAGGGTCTCACTGTAGCCCAGACTATCCTGGAATTCACTCTGTATACTCAGGGTGGCCTTGAACTCATGGTAATCCTCCTACCTCTGCCTCCTGAGTGCTGGGATTAAAAGCATGCGCCACCATGCCCAACTCAAATACTACTTTTTAAAAGCATGTTACTTAACCTTTTTTTTTAAAAGGTTTTTAAATTTAGTTTGTTTATTTATTTGAAAAAGAGGCAGATAAGAAGAGAGCATGGGCACGCCAGGGCCTCCAGACACTGCGAACAAACTCAAGACGCATGTACCACCTTGTGCATCCAGCATTACATGGGTACTGGGGAATTGAACCTGGGCCCTTTGGCTTTGCTGGCAAGCATTTTAACTGATAAACCATCTCTCCATCCCTTTTTGAAATTTATTTACAGAGATAGCAGAGGAGAGAAGGAGAGAGAATGAATAAGGGTGCACCAGGGCCTCTAGCCACTGCAGTCGAACTCCAGACACATGCTATTTTGTACATTTGGTTTTCTGTGGGTACCAGGGAACCGAACTGGGGTCTTTAGGCTTTGTAGGCAAGCACGTTAACCTCTGAGCCATCTCTTCAGCCCACATTTACCCATTGACTTTTCAGTTAGAAACTATTTTATTTTCAATTCATCCTAGTGGATGACTTGTCTGTTTTGGTCTGACTTTCATTTATTTGTTAGTTTGTTTTGAAATAGTATCTGTTGTAACTAGGCTAGCCTCAAGCACAATATGTAGCTGAGGATGACCTTGAACCTTTGCTTCCTAAGTGAACACCACCACACCCACTTTTCCTCATTTTGCTTATTTTTTTTTAGTTAACATGCAAATTAATGGATTCTGTAGAGTGTATTATGCATGGTATATGTGTGTGTTTGTGCATATGCACGTACGCGTGCAAGACATACCCCATTTATACACATGGATGCCAGAGGAAAGCATCATGAGTTTTCCTCTATTGCTGTTCGTCAGATTGGCTCACCTGCAAATCTCAGCAATTCTCCTGTCTCTGCTTCTGTCCTCCACTCACTTCACACTTGAGTTACAGCCAGGGATGGCCATACTTGGAGATTATATAATTTTTATTTATTTGTGAGAGAGAGAATGGGAACTCCAGGGCCTCCAGACACATATACCACCATGTGCATCTGGCTTACATGGGTTCTGAGGAATCAAACCTGGGACCTTAGGCTTTGCAGGCAAGTACCTTAACCGCTAAGCTGTCTCTCTAGCCATTTTCAAAAAAAATATTTATTTGAGAGAGCGTGTGGGTGCTCCAGGGCTCCTGTCCCTGCATACAAATTCCACTTTGTGCATCTGATTTTACATGTTTTTTTTAAAAAAAAATTTTCTTTTTGGTATTTTTGTTTATTTGTTTGAGAGTGACAGACAGTAAGAGAAGGAGTCAGAGAGAAAGAGAGAGAGAGAGAGAGAGAGAGAGAATGGGTGCACCAGAGCCTCCAGCCACTGCAAACGAACTCCAGACGCATGCACCCCCTTGTGCATTTGGCTAACGTGGGTCCTGGGGAATCAAGCCTCAAACCAGGGTCCTTAGGCTTCACAGGCAAGCGCTTAACTGCTAAGCCATCACTCCAGCCCCATGATTTTACATGATTTTTTTTACATGGGTACTGGGGAATTGAACCTGTTTGGTAGGTTCTGCAAATAAGTACCGTTAACCTCTGAGCCATCTCCCTAGCCCATGCTTGGCTTTATGTGGGTGCTAGGCATCACACTGAGGTTCTTAAGCTTGCAACAGCAAGCATGCTGAGCTGATGAACCTTCTCCCCAACCCCTCATTCTGACAAGTGGATGCATATGTATTTTGCCCCTTTGCAACTCCCCATATTACTCTTTCATCCCTCCTTCCCTGTTGCTGGTGTTGTTTTCCTGCGCTTCCATGTCATGTGTTGTATGCTTATGTCCATAGGTAAATGTATCCACATGAGAGAGAAATGGTGTGGCATAGGCTGGAGACCAATTGTTCAAATCCTGAGCATGTGGGGTGTATTTCAGATTAAATCTGTATCTTTACATGACAATCACTAAATTATATATTTGTACATTTATTAGTGTAGTCGACCAGAAGGTGCTCAGTGACTGATTTACTGTCTCATCTACCCATAGAGAGCTTAATTTGCCTTAGTCAGGCAGATCAAATAGCTGTGGAAGTGCCAGTCTGAGCAGATTAGTTTTCCTGATAACCTAACGCTCACCTGGTTGTCAAATGCTGAATTAAAGGTCTTCACTGAATTTTAAAAAGGAAGAGACAGTCCATACTGTTGAAGGTTTTTCTTACCTCCCATTTTACTCCTTAGGTCATCCCCAAAGTTGTCTCCTAGGAAAATGCCAATAAATGAACATGACTCTGGTGTTGAAGATGAGGATTTTTCTCCAAGACCAATTCCTAATCCTCACCCAGTGAGTCAGAAGGTACTTTACAATTTATCTTTCAATAAATTCATCTTTGCAGCTAGAATACTTAAAGCACTTAGTCTCTTTATATTGGTAAATAAATACTTAAAGCATTTAAATGCTACCTAAAACTTCTCATTGGACTCCTATATTTATAAAATGGTATCTCTTTACAGGATTTTGTTTTTGTTTTTGTTTTTCGAGGTAGGGTCTCACTCTAGCCCAGGCTGACCTGGAATTAACTATGTAGTCTCAGGGTGGCTTCAAACTTGCAGTGATCCTCCTTCCTCTGCCTCCCAGTGCTGGGATTAAAGGTGTGCTTTTTGTTTTTGTTTGTTTGTTTCCAGGTAGGGTCTCATTCTGGACCAATACGATTCTCTTCAAATGATAATAAATCTTAAATAACAAGAGACTCTCCAATAAAAATGTCAGAACATTTCTCTATCTCAGTTATTTCTTCTACTAAAATCAACTAAAATAGAATAGATGAAACCCTCCCTGTGGAAAATGATATTGTATCAACTTTGTTTTTTCTTTTTATGGCTTTTTGAGGTAGGGTCTCACTCTAGTCCAGGCTGACCTGGAATTCACTATGTAATCTTAGGGTGGCTTCAAACTCCTAGCAGTCCCCCTGCCTTGACCTCCCAAGTACTGGGATTAAAAGAGTGCACCACCTTGCTCAGCAGAGAAATGGAGAGAATGGGCACACCACTGCAAATGAACTCCAGAAGTATGCACCACTCTGTGCATCTGGCTTTACATGAGTACTGGGGAATTGAACTTGGGTCATTAGGCTCTTCACGCAAGTGCTTTGACCACTGAACTGTCTATCCAGCCCTACAGAAATTTTGTGTATATCACAGCAATATATAGTTAAGTAATAATATAAACATATGCTCATACATATGTCCTAATATATACGTAAGTGTAAGAAAACTGAGGCATAGATTGGTTAATGTCTACGATCAAGGAGCTAGTAAATAGGGAAGCTGGGATTCTAATTCGGGAGGCTTGTCTTCTGAACCTAGTGGTTTTAACAACCATATGCACTCAGCATTCTGTACTATCACCAGGGCTTGACATTGGTTTTTGCTGCTGTATTCTGAGCAAACATTCTACTTGCATCCAAAGGTTAATTGCTAACAACCCCTGTCATTTTCTTAAGGAAAAATAGTTATTAGATACACTGCAGGTGGGCAGTGGGCTGGGCAGTAACTAGGGCCTTGTCATTTTCTGTTTGATTCCCCCCCCCCCCCCAGGTAGGGGAGTCTCACTCTAGCTCAGGATGACCTAGAATTCACTATGTAGTCTTAGGCTGGCCTTGAATTCATAGGGATTCTCCTACCTCTGCCTCCTGAGTACTGGGATTAAAGGCACACAACACCATGCCTGGCTCTCAACCATTTTTTTTTAACTTGTTTTGTTTGTATTTATTTATTTAAGAGCAACAGACAAACAGAAAAAGAGGCAGAGAAAGAGAATGGGCACACCAGGGCTTCAGCCACTGCAGTGGAATGCCAGACACCTGCACTACCTAGTGGTCACGTGACCTTGTTCTTGCCTCACCTTTGTGTGTCTGGCTTACATGAGATCTGGAGAGAGATGGAATGTGGGTCCTTAGGCTTCGCAGGCAAGCACCTTATCGCTAAGCCATCTCTCCAGCCCTCCTGTTATTTTTTATTGCTGCTAAATAAATAGGTTATTTTAGAATTATTTGTTACCTTTAATTGACCTAATTGTAAGGAAAAGAAGTGGGAAAGAGTTTTAAAAATTAGTATTAAACTGGACTGGGGAGATGGCTAAGCAGTTAAAGGCACTTGCTTGCAAAGCCTGTTAGCCTGAGTTTGATTCCCTGTTACTCATATAAAGATGCTACACAAAGTGGCATATGTGCCTGGAGTTCCTTTGCAGTGGCATGAAGTCATGGCATGCTCGTACTCTCTCAAATTAAAAAAAAAAAAAAAGAAGTATTAAAAACAATATTATTGGACTGGAGAAATGGCTTAGCAGTTAAGGCACTAGCCTGTGAAGCCTAATAACCTGACTTCAGTTCCCCAGTACCTGTGTAAAACCAGACGCACAGAGTGTTGCATGCATCTGGAGTTCATTTGCAGCAGCTAGAGGCCCTGGTGTGCCATTCTTTCCATCTCTACTGGGCATGGTGGGACATGACTTTAATCCTGGCAGTCAGGAGGCAGAGGTAGGAGGATTGTTATGCATTTGAGGCCGCCTGGAGACTACATAGTGAATTCCATGTCAACCTGGGAACCCTAACCTTGAAAAACAACAACAAAAATGTTGATATCATGCCGCAATAGATTCTCCACAGGGAAGATTTCATCTATTCTCTTCCATCTGTTTTAGTTGATATTAGTAGAAGAAATAACTGAGTTAGTAGAGAAATATTCTGAAGTACTTATTGGAGATTTTCTTGTTTTTAAGATTTATTACCATTTGCTACTATATTTGTTTTTATTTTGAAGCATTCTGCCTGATAATATTTTTTGACAGCAGGAGGATGAAAAGTACTATAAAGAAACAGTTTTCCATTTTTATGTTCTGTATCTGAGCAATGCTAATCACTGTTACAATGAAAGAAATTGTGTTTTTATTTTTAATATTTTGTTTTATTTATTTGAGAGAGATAGGCAGATAGAGAAGAATGGACACACCAGGGCCTCTAGCCACTGCACACAAACTCCAGACACCACATGCACTACCTTGTGCATCTGGCTTAGTGGGTACTGGGAAATCGAACCTGGGTCCTTAGGCTTATCAGGCAAGTGCCTTTACCACTAAGCCATCTCTCCAGCCCAGGAATTCTATGTTTAAATAAGTCTGGGAAATGCTTAGCTGTATTTGAAGGCAAACATGTTTGTTTTGTTCATAGCTGTGTTCCCACAGTCTGCCATATGGTAGATGCCTAAAAAATACTTATAGGGCTGGAGAGATGGCTTAGCTATTTAGGCACTTACCTGTGAAACCTAAGGTTAGATTCCCCAGGACCCACGTAAGCCAGATGCATGAGGTGACACATGCATATGGAGTTTATTTGCAATGGCTAAAGGCCCTGTGTGCCCATTCATATTCTCTCTCTCTCTCTCTGTGTGTGTCTCTTTCTGTCTTTCACAAGCATATAAATAAAATTTTTTTTTCATTTTTTTTAAATTTATTTGAGAGAAAGAGGCAGAGAGAGAGAGGGAGGGAGGGAGGGAGAGAGAATGGGCGCACCAGGGCCTCTAGCCGCTGCAAACGAACTCCAGACACTTGCGCTCCCTTTGCACCTGGCTAACATGGGTCCTAGGGAATCGAGCCTCGAACCAGTGTCCATAGGCTTCACAGGCAAGTGCTTAACTGCTAAGCCATCTCTCCAGCCTGATTTTTTTCTTTTTTAAATATTTTATTTTTATTTACTTATTTATTTGAGAGAGATACAGAAATAGCAGGGAGAGAGAGAGAGAGAATGGACACACCAGGGCCTCCAGTCACTGCAAACGAACTCCAGATGTGTGCGCCCCCTTGTGCATCTGGCTAACATGGGTCCTGGGGAGTTGAACCTGGGTCCTTTGGCTTTGCAGCAGACAAGTGCCTTAACCTCTAGGCCATCTCCCCAGCCCCTGAATAGTTTTTAATACATAGTTGGATGTGTTTGCAAAATACTGGTTGCAGGAAAGTAAAGCAAATTTATTTCTCCTGTAAATTTCCTCTTTCTTAAACTCTTTACAGATTTCTCAGATCCAACCATCTGTTCCAGAACTTTCACTTGTGCTGGATGGCAATTTCGTGGAATCAAGTCATCTTTCTGGTACATTGGAAACAGTGAATGCTGAAAATCCTCTTTTATTGATGAACTATTCTGAACACTTGCAGCCATCACAGCCTGAACTTTGTGGTGAAGCTGGAGAGCCTTCCTCGAAAGGGAAACCAAGTCAGTTCAGCCAGGGTCCTGCTTCAAGACACTGCCAAGTAAGGCAGCCATCTGCCTGTAAGAAGGGGAACTCCCAACTCAGGGGCAGTGCCATTAAGCCATCTTCTTTCAGTGTGCCATCTCCTGATATTTCTGAGAAACTGCAAGTAGTTTCTGCTGGAAATGTGCAAAAAGAAGACTGTCCTTTAAGACCGTCCACACTTAATTCTAGGCAGTCTTCTCTTGAGCCACAGACCCACTTGCACAATTTTGTTTTGCCACCTCATAATTCAGGAAGACAAATGGAACTTCAGATTCCTACTCCTTCCTTCCCAACTTACTATTCTGCGAATATGTGCAGCTGTTGTCAGCACCATGGCCATTTTCAGTGCAGTACAATAAGTTCTTGTCCAGGAATAAATACAGTAGGCTCCAATCAAGACCTCCGATCTGAAGCCCTTCAGAAGCACCCGTTATTTTACTCAGGTGGATGTCCATCTCTGTGTCATCATGCGGTCTGCTCTTCAAGTAGTCCTATAGCATTGAAACCTCAGGGACCCATGGGTGGCAATTCTCCCCACAACAGTGGAGAACCGTCGCCTGTGGCAGGACCTTCACAGGTGGACTCCTATATTCTACAGCCTTGTGCGGTATGCATGCACACACCAAAGACTGGGTCAGACAATGGAATGATGGGACTGTCTCCTGATGCCTATCGGTTTGTCACAGAGCAGGACAGACAGCTAAGGCTACTTCAGGCACAGGTTTGCTTGAAACTTTCTTCGTTTTGTTAAAATTTTAATTATCAGAACTGTGAGAAGCTTAGAAATTGATTTCTAGTCCCTTGTTTTGCAGATAATTACAATGAAAATTGGAATAATTTAACTCAGTACCACATTGCTAGTTAGTAGAGCCAGGACTAGAAAGCAAGCCTTCTTTCTATTTGAGAGTATCCTAACCTGTAGCATAATTGTGTTTTTCTTTTGCTTTTAAATATGTACGTGTGTGTGTGTGTGTGTGTGTGCTTATTTATTTATTTGCAAGCAGGTAGAGATTGAGACATAGAGAGAGATGGGTATACCATAGCCTCCACCCACTGCAAACAAACTCTAGACATACGTGCTACTTTGTATATCTGGTTTTATATGGGTACTGGGGAATCGAACCCAGCTTGTTAGATTTTTACAGGCAAGTGCCTTAACTACTGACCCATTTCCCCAGCCCTAAACTTATTGTTGTTGTTTTTGAGGTAGGTAGGGGCTTACTCTAGCCCAGGGTAACCTGGGATTTACTATGTAGTCTTAGGCTGGCCTCAGATTCATGGTGACCCTCCTACCTTTGTCTCTCAAGTGCTGAGATTAAAGGTGTGCACCACTACTTCTGGCTATTCATTTTATTTTTCTCTTTAAACTTTTTATTGACAACTTGCATAAATACAGACAACATACCATGACCATTATCCCTTCTTACTACTTTCCCTTTTCACTCCCAGCTCCCTTCTCCACTGAATCCCTTCTTTCCAACTAGTCTTCTATTTTTTTCATAATTTTATGGGTCATGAGGAACCGTACACAGACATTTCAGTTGTACTGAAAATCTCAAGACCATGTGTTGTTTTCCAGTTAACACCCTGCTTCAATCTTGGAGGCATTTTTCCTTAAGAGGTTCTTGAGTACAAGCAATGCTCACATGCTCACAATCTCTATGCAACTCCCACTGGCTCACAATTGTAGTATCATATACCCTGTAAATGCAGATTGTTTGTATTTCATAGTACGTTATCAAAATTGTTAGGAACACTGGACTACCACAACCAGAGATGTCACAGAGGCACATAGTACTGACAGAATAGTGACCAAGGAGTGGTCTTACTGTTTTTTAGGAAACAACTCTACTAAAAATGGACTAGAGTAATTGAAAATATCCAAGACATATTAAATGCACAAATGTGACTCAAAATTACCATTTGTTTATAAAACTAACCCCTCGCCTATGGGATGTTAAGCTGACACCCTGGACAGTCAAAGCCGCCCATAATTCAATATCTCATTATTTTCTGGTTGTACCAAAAAATAAACAACATCTTAAAAAAATCATTTACACTTAAAAAATGGGATGACATGGTATTCCCTCCATTTACAAATGTTTCTAGAGCTACTAAAAAACTTGCATTTACAAAATAGTTGATAAAAATATTCTTCTGGATTGTCCCAGAGGGAGACAGGGTCACTGACGGACTGGGTGGATGACTAGTCAGCCTTGGCTCCTTTCTCTCCCACTTCCTCAGAGGCTGGACCCTCCTTGTCTCTTTGTTTGCATGTGGGTCATCTTTAGTCTCTGGCTTAGTCACTTTGGCTGGCTTGCCCTTTGTTCCCCTCTTCCCTTTTGCTTGCACACTTTTTATTTTATTTATTTATTTATTTATTTTAGTTTTCAAGGAAGGGTTTCGCTCTATTCCAGGCTGACCTGGAATTCACTCTGTAGTCTCAGGGTAGCCTTGAACTCATGGCAATCTTCCTACCTTTGCCTCCCAAGTGCTGGGATTAAAGGCATGTGCCACCATACCCGGTTTGCTTGCACTTTTTTGTCCGAAGGTGTATCCTTTCCCTCTGCTTCTTTTGGCTTCCCTTCCACTTTTGCAGAAGCCTGGCTGACCTGCGCTTGGGCTTGTCCTTCGCCTCTCCTTCATTGGAGCTGACCTTCCTCTCGGGCGTCTTGGTGGCGTATGCGGATGCTGCTGGCTGAGACATGCAAGAACCTTCCTGAAGCTATGCTGCCTGGCTGCCACCGCCATCACTGCTCCTTTTGCCACCTGAACTGCTAGAACCCCTAGTCTTCCATTCTGATGTCATCACATTTTTCTTTCTTATTATGCAGGTCTTGCATAGGTAGCATCAGCCACTGTGAGGGCATATATGCTACAGGCACTTTGTATCTGGAAGACAGTGTTGCAAAGCACTCCTTTTCTTCCTTTGGTTCTTACATTCTTTGCACCAACACTTCCTCAGTGGTCCCCGAGCCTTGAAGGGTGTGATAGAGATGTCTCAGTGCTGAACACTCCACTGTCATTTCTTAGCACTTTGGTGAGTTTTGAGTCATCCACTGCTCACAGCCCTCTAAAGGGAGGACCTTCTCTAACAAAAGTGATAGTGGCATTAATATGTGAGCATAAACATCAGTATTTAAGGGTCATTTAGTGGGCATAATATATCCATTTAACCAAAAGACAGTAGTAGTTCCTCCCACCCCCCCAGGGCTTATGACTTCCCCAGTCATAGGCTTTTGATTAGGTTTTCAGTACCAGGCATTAATTCCCTCCCATCAAGTGGGCCTCAGATGCATTCAGAAAGCGGTTGGTGTCCCACATAACAAGACATGCCACCATTGCACCACTTGGTATATTTGGACTAGTGGCCACCCCTAGAGCTTGCAGGATCCACTGTTGGTTAAAACCATTGATGACTTTTCTCCCCCAGCACCCTGCATCATTCTTTCCAGTGTCCTGACAGCTAGCCAACTGCTTTTTGCCTTCAATGAAAAGACTGTATAATCTACTACTATACAACTAAATACAAAGATTGACACACCTTTAGCTTGTCAACCCTGTAGTAGTTATTCTAAAGGATAGAGTACCCTTTGAGAATAGTTGAGGATCTTTCTGTGTATCTGTGTATTTGTGTTTGAGGCAGGGTCTCATGTAGCCCAGGATAACCCCTAATTCTTTTTTTTTTTTTAATTTTTTTTTTTTTACTTTATTTGAGAGCGACAGACACAGAGAGAAAGACAGATAGAGGGAGAGAGAGAGAAGGGGCGCGCCAGGGCTTCCAGCCTCTGCAAACGAACTCCAGACACGTGCGCCCCCTTGTGCATCTGGCTAACGTGGGACTTGGGGAACCGAGCCTCGAACCAGGATCCTTAGGCTTCACAGGCAAGCACTTAACCGCTAAGCCATCTCTCCAGCCCAACCCCTAATTCTTGATCCTCGTGTCTCCACCTCCTTAGTGCTAGGATTGCAGGCATGTGCCACCATACCAGTTGTCTCTGGATATTTGTGTGACAGTTGATCCACTTATTTTATTCCAAAATTCTCTCTTTCTTTGTAGCTTTTACTACAGAGTTCTTGGTCTTTTTTTTTTTTCTTTTCTTTCTTATTTATTGTTTTTTTGAGGTCAGGTCTTGCTCTTCTATCCCAGACTGACTTGTAATTCACTATGTAGTCTCAGAGTGGCTTCAAACTCACAGCTATCCTCCTACCTCAGCCTCCTGAGTACTGGGATTAAAGGCGTGCACCCCCACACCTGGCTTGGTCTTTTAATTATACCCTTAAGCAGAGTTTAATCTGTATTGTCTTCTTTTTTCTCTCTTGATTTTCTTTCCTCATCAATATCCTTCTTGCAAATGCATACCTCAAATCAGTTCTTCCTCTAATGCCTGAAATAACTTAGAATGTATGTCATACATTTCTATGATCCCATATGTATGTATGTATGTGTATGTATGTATAGGAATATATGGATAAAATGCATGGTTTTTAATTGTAGTTTTATAAAATTAGAGCCAGAGGATTTTCATTTTGTAATAAAAAGAATAACATCTTAATATTCTGCTTTAAAATGCTTTAGATAGAAATACCTGAGAAGGGCTGGAGAGAGGACTTAATGGTTAAGGCACTTGCCTGCAAAGCCAAAGAACCCAGGTTTGATTCCCCAGGACCTGTGTAAGCCAGATGCACAACGTGGCGCATGCATCTGGAGTTCATTTGCAGCAGCTGGAGGCCCTGGCACACCCACTTTCTCTTTCTCAAATAAATAAATAAATAAAAGTAAAATATTTTTAAAAATTAAAAATGGTAAATAAGGGTCTCTTTAAAATGGCCATTTTAAGTGAATACTTCAACAGTGCTAATGTTGCTACATTGCTGACCAGTAGATCCTGAGCAGTTGTCATTCTGCAAACTATGACTATATCCATGAAATATGCCTTCATTTCTCCCTCTGTTCATCCCATGGAGGCCACGATTCTACTTCTTACTTCTAGAAACCTTGCATAGCATTTTTCTTTATCTTGTTGGATTATTTCACTTAGTGTAATATTGTAGCATGTGCTAGAATTTCATATCATTCATTTTAATGCTAAATAAAGTTACATTGTATGTAAAAAAATGATAAATACCTGAGAAAAGGCTGGAGAGGTGGCTTAGCTGTTATAGCGCTTGCCTAAGAAAATATTTTTCTGTTTTTTAAATAGAGGTAAGCTCTTAGAAATTATAAATTCAATTTCAAAAAATCATTATAAACACTTTAAAAATTTAAAAAATTAATTAGTGAAGTTTTTGACATTGAAAAGACTTTTAAAAAGACTAGAATCTTCTTTAAAAATATTTATTTATTTAACAGAGAGAGAAAGGGCAGAGAGAGACTGAGAATGGGCATGCCAGGGCCTTTAGCCACTGCAAACAAACTCCAGCCAGACACATGCACCACCTTGTGTATCTGGCTTTTGTGGGTCCTAGGGAATTGAACCTGGGTCCTTTGGCTTTGCAGACAAGCACCTTAACTGCTAAGCCATCTCTCCAGTCCTGAAAATACCTTATGTTGTTTGTATATGTGTGTGTGTGTATACATTTGTGAGCACATATGCATGTGTGTGGGAATCATAGGACAATGTCAGGGATGTTTGTCCTCTCCTTCCACCTCTGTTTTTAAGGTAGGGTCTCATTGTTTCATTGCTGCATGTGCACCAATCTAGCTGGCCCATTAGCTTCCGGATATGTGTACATTGGGATCACAATGCATGTGCTACTTTGTGCCCAGCCCTAACTATAAATGGGTGCTGGAGAATCAAACAGACTGTCAGGCAAGTGCTTTTAACTGTTGAGCCATCTTCCCAGCCCAGGAAAGGGTTCTTGATCATTTATATCTGTCTCATGTAAGATAATGCTAGTAGGGGCTAAAATGATTCTATAAGATATTTAGTAGTCCTAGTCACTTACAGTTTGTATACTTAGGTGGGCTCTTGTCTAGATTATCTTATCTAAATCATTACACAAATATGACAAAAAAATCTTCTGTGGCCACTGAACTACAGATGAAGAGCTACTACGTTAGGGATTAGAATAAGGACTGATGTACAGTTAATACTTTTAAAAAGTACTTGTTACTATTCTTCTCGATTACTATTTCAGTTAATGGTATTAGCTCTTAGTCACTCAGGCCAAATTTTCCTAAGATGAACCTAGGTTTTGGGTGCTAAGCATGTAGCTCAGTGGTAGAGCAGTTGCCTAGCATACACAAGACCCTAGATTTAACCCTCAGTATTGTGAAAAAGAAAACAAACACCTAGCTTCTACTTTGTACAGGTATCCTGGTCATTGTCATGTGAGACTAGTTTTATCATACCCAGACTTCTGTCCTGTCTCCCCTCATGTTTCCTGCATTGCAAACATCACAGCCATCTTTTTAAAGCAAGACCAGATTATAGCATTCCTTAAAATACTCTTAAAGGTTTTCCATTGCAACAGGAATAAATCCAAATTCCTTACTTATATCTTCTGCCAACTTCCTGTCTTACCACCTTCTATGTTGTTCTCTACACTTGAATCACTTCAATCCTGGAACCAATCTCCCTCCCCCATACCAAAGGATAGTGGCTTTTTTTTTTTTTTTTTTGGAGGCAAGTCCAACAGACTGACTTTTTTTTTTAAATGCGAGAGAGCGAGGGTGGGAGCAAGAGTGAGAGGGAATTGGTACACCAGGGCCTCCAGCTACTATAGTTGAACTCCAAATGTGTGTTCCACCTAGCACACACGTGTGACCTTGTGTACTTGCATTACCTTGAGTCTGGCTTACATGGGACCCAGAGACTCCAACATGGGTCTTTAGGCTTTGCAGGCAAGCGCCTTAACCGCTAAGCCATCTCTCCAGTCCAAAGGTGGCATTTTATTTTATTTTTTTAAAATTTTGTTTATTTTATTTATTTAATTGAGAGCGACAGATAGAGAAAGAGGCAAATAGAGAGAAAGAGAGAGAGAGAGAGAGAGAGAGAATGGGCGCACCAGGGCCTCCAGCCAGTGCAAACGAACTCTAGATGCATGTGCCCCCTTGTGCATCTGGCTAACATGGGTCCTGGGGAATCGAGCCTCAAACTGGGGTCTTTAGGCTTCACAGGCAAGCACTTAACCGCTAAGCCATCTCTCCAGCCCCAAAGGTGGCATTTTAATATGGATGTTTTGTTCTTAATGGAGAAGACAGAGCTTGAACAGAGGAACTTGGGGAATTGAACACACAAAATCCTTCTCCAAAAAAATTCTTAAACTTCTAAGGAGGAAAATAGTCCTTAAATGTAAAATGTATTAAAATATTGAGAGCTAAGCTCCTCATGGTGGTACATCTGTATACCCAGCACATGAGAAGCTGAGGCAGAAGTGTTGCAATTTGAGGGCAGCTTGAGCTAAATAGTGAGGTGTTGTCTCAGCAAAAAATAATCAAATTTAGATTTAAAAAAAAAAAATCTATAAAGGTGGGTTGGAGAGATGGTTTAATGGTTAAGGCACTTGCCTGCAAAGCCAAAGAACTTATGCTTGATTTTCCAGGTTCCACATAGCCAGACGCACAGTGACAGAATCATGCAATGTTGCATGTGCACACAAGGGGGAACATGTGTCTGAACTTTGTTCGCAGCTGCTGAAGCCCTGGTGCGCCCATTCTCTCTCTCTCTCAAGACAAGTAATAAAAATCTATAAAGATGATAGCAACAAAATACATTGGTATGTGTGTTGCTAGGGTTTGAACTCAAGTCCTCACTTAGAATGAAAGCATTCTACCATTGAGCTCCATGTACAGATCTGAATATACATTTTTAAAATATTTACTTGAGAGAGAAAATAAAAGAGGCAGATATATACGTAGAGAGAGTAGGTGCACCAGGGCCTCTAGTCACCGCAAACTAACTCCAGACATGTGCCACCTTGTGCATCTGGTTCTATGTGGGCACTGAAGAATTAGACTTTGCAGGCAAGCACTTAACCACTGAGCCATCTCTCTAACTTGAATATACAACTGTAGACCCTGTATGTATGTAAGTCTTTTATTGAATATTTGCTATTATAATCTTTCCAAGCTTCACTTTTTGATAAACTAGGAGAGATAATGAGTAGTGTCTGTGTGGATTTGAAGGTTAAATAAATTTATTATAAAATGCTGTGGTAGGACCTGACTCTATAAGCACTTGTTAATTATATGACGTCAACAAGTAACTTCAATGTCACTTATTTGTAACATAGAGTTTAATAGTGGTAGACTCTTTATGGGATTGTTAACATCTTGAAGTAGTGATCATTCAATCTTATCTTTACAAGTGTAAATTTATGAATACTGATCCAACACCAGACTCATGCACCACTTTGCATGTGGCTTTATGTAAGTATGAAGGAATTGAACCCAGGCTGTCAAGCTTTGCAAGCAAGCACTTTTAGCCACTGAGCCATCAGCTCAACCTCATGTTTCATTTTTAAATTTATACTTCACTTAAAATGCTTCTTAATAATTAATAATATTGGGGGGCTAGAGAGATGGCTTAGCAGTTAAGCGCTTGCCTGTGAAGCCTAACGACCCCAGTTCGAGGCTCAACTCCCCAGGACCCTCGTTAGCCAGATGCACAAGGGGGTGCACGCGTCTGGAATTCGTTTGCAGTGGCTGGAGGCCCTGGCGCGCCCATTCTCTCTCCTTCTATCTGCCTCTTTCTCTGTTTGTTGCTCTCAAATAAATAAATAAAAATATTTTAAAAAATAATTAACAATATTGGCTTTTGATGCCAGTAAGTTTCATAGTATGATTTAACTATAATGTGAGAACAAGTAGTTAGGTTAGGTTAGCTGTGTAATAACTGAGGTAATTTGTTACTAAAACCTGCTGCCAGTTTTGATAATTACTTCACTGTCAGTTTAATGTATGTTTATTCTCCAGATATTCTCAGGGTGGCCTCAAACTCATGGCAGTACTCCTACCTCTGCCTCCCAAGTGCTGGGATTAAAGGTGTACACCACCACATCTGGCTTAAATGTGTTTTTTAAATGTTTTTATGTATTTGAGATATAGCTAGATGGGGAGTGGGGGGAGAGGGAGATAGTAAGTAAGTATGGCATGCCAGGACCTCTTGCCATTGCCAGTGACCTCCAGATGCTTGCACCACTTTGTGCATCTGGCTTTAAATGAATACTAGGGAATTGAACCCTGGCTGTCAGCTGTCATTCTTTGCAAATAAGTGCTTTTAACCACTGTGCATGTCCTCAGCCCTAATGTATGGTTTTAATTAATGCAGATTCAGCGTTTATTGGAAGCACAGTCTCTGAAGCCTGGCTCCTCTCAGACAGCTGCTATTAAAGATCCTGTGCAAGATGCAAGACAAATGAATCTGGTTTCCATGGAAGCACAGTCTTCTGGCTTACACGTGAGAAAAAGTGTAAGCATTGCTGTGGGCACAGGTAACCTTTTTTTTTTTTTCATGTGTAAGAAATTATTTTATAATGTTTTTCCTATTCCTCTTTGAATTTTGTTCTTTCTTTTGTCTCTCTTTTTTTTTTTTTTTTTTTTGGTTTGAGGTAGGGTCTCACTCTAGCCCAGGCTGACCTGGAAATCATTATGTACTCTCAGGGTGGCCTTGAACTTTAACAGCAGTCCTCTTACCTCTGTCTCCCAAGTGCTGGATTAAAGGTGTGTACCACCATGCCTGATTTTTTTTTCCATATTTTTATTTATTTGAGAGAGAGAGGGAAACAGGCATATAAACAGACACAGAGAGAGAGAGAGTAAATTGGTGTGCCAGGGCTTCTAGCTGCTGGCTTACATGGATACTGGGGAATCAAACCTTTGTCCCTTAGGCTTCGCAGGCAAGTGCTTTAACCATTAAGCCATCTCTCCAGCCCTTGCTCTTTGAGTTTTTTGTGCTGAAATTGCTATACGCTATAATAAAAGCAAGACTGGGGCTGGAGCGATGGCTTAGCAGTTAAGGCATTTGCCTGCAAAGCCAAAGAATCCCGGTTTGACTGTCCAGAACCCACGTAAGCCAAATGCACAAGGAGGTGCACATGCATCTGTAGTTCATTTGCAATGGCTGGAGGCCCTAACATGCCCATTCTCTCCCCTCCCCCACTCTCAAATAACTAAATAAAAATTATTTTTAAAGATTTTATTTTTATTTATTTATTTATTAGAGACACAGAAGGAGGGAGGGAGGGAGGGAGAATAGGCATGCCAGGGCCTCTAACTACTGCAAACAAACTCCAGATGCATGCGCCCCCTTGTGCATCTGGCTAATGTGGGACCTGGAGAATCAAATCAGAGTCCTTAGGCTTCACAGGCATGCACTTTAACTGCTAAGCCATCTCTCCAGCCCTAAATAAATAAAATTTAAGAAAAAAAGCAAGACCAAGGTGATGAGACTCTTAACATAGGTTTTCATATGATATATTGCTTGGTTGTACCACTTTTCTAGATTGGGCACAATTCATACATACATACACGCACACACATTTAATATTTTATTTATTTTATTTGAGAGACAGAGAAAGAAGCAAGAGAGAGAGAATGGGCACAGCAGGACTTCTACCCACTGCAGACAAACTCCAGATGCATGTGCCACCTTGTACATCTGGCTTTGCATGGTTTCCTGGGGAATTGAACCTGGGTCCTTAACTTTACAGGCAATTGCCTTAACTGCTAAGCCATCTCTCCAGCCCAATTCCTATATATTCCTTAAACTGCATTATTTAAATTATCTTATGGGACTAAGTAGAGAGTGAAACAAGAGCTACATGCACATTCATAAGTCATATTCACATATTATTTAGTGTTAAAACTGTGTACAAGAACATAAACTACATTGAACTAATATAAACAAAGAAGGGGACTTTTCTAGAGGGATATAAAAATGTGTTGCAGTCAGTTTCACATTGCTGGCAGAAATCACCTGACCAAGAGCAGCTTTTGAGAAAAGGGTTTATTTTAGCTTACAGACTCAAGGGGAAGCTCCACAATGGCAGGGAAAACGACAACATGAGCAGAGAGTGGCCATCACCCCCTGGCCAACATAAGGTGGACTATAATAATAGGAGAGTGTGTCAAACATTGGCAAGGGGACATTGGCTATAATACCCATAAGCCTGCCTCCAACAATAAACTGCCCCCAAGAGGCGTTAATTCCCAAATCTTCATCAGCTGGGAACCTAGCATTTAGAACACCTAAGTTTATGGGGGGCACCTGAATCAAACCACATTGTGCCTCTGACCACCATAAACTGATAACCATCATGATGTCAAATGCAGTGCATTCAGTCCAACTTTAAAACTCCCCATAGTTTTTTACCAATCTTAATGATGTTCAAACATCCCCATAATCCAAGGTCTTTTAACTGAGCCATAATACCAAAAAAAAAAAAAAAATCCCCCCCCAACCCATAATGGCACAGAATACACATTCACACTGCAAAAGATGGCATTGGACATCACCCCCTGGCCAACATAAGGTGAACGGTAGTAACAGGAGATTGTGCCGAACACTGGCAAAGGGACACTTTTGAACTGATAAGCTGAGTTTAGACATTTCCAAGCATGATATATAGTATTCAAATATTTAAAATTTTTACAGATTCCATCAGAGTTGTTTATGTGCATAGAAAAAGAATTTTATTTATTTATTTATTCATTTGACAGAGAAAGAGGGGGCGAGAGAGAACTAGCATGCCAGGGCCTTCAGCCACTGAAAACGAACTCCAGACACCTGCATACCTTTGTGCATCTGGCTAATGTGTGACCTGGGGAATCAAACCTGGGTCCTTTGGCTTTGCTTGCAAACGCCTTAACCGCTAAGCCATCCCTCCAGCCCAAGAATTTTTTTTGCTTGCTTATGTGCATGTGTGTATAATGTGCATGCACATATATGTGCTTATGCCATGGCCAGAATGGAAAATTGGGTGTCCTCCTGCATCATTTCCCCCACTCTTTGTATTTACATAAGCCAGAAACTCCTACAGATCCCAGAGCTTGCTTGTTTTTAACTCCAGTGATTTGGGTCTTTGTTCCCCTGTATGACTGGAGTTACAGACACATGTGGCCATGCCTTCCTGTCTGTGTAGGTACTCGAGATTCAAATTCAAGACATCTCTCAGGTCTCCTCGGGCTTGCACTAAAAGTGTTTTTAACCACTGAGCCATCTTTTCAGCCCCTCAAAAGAATTTATTAAGAGCCACTTGAACTAAATGACTTAGAAGGACATACTTAACTTTACCTAGAGTTATATGTTGATATACAGTCAGGAAAAGAAAGCAGGACCTAATGCAACCTTTTCATCTTTTTTTCTCTTTTAGTAAATGAAAATTTAAATCTTGGTTTTATTGATTTTTTTTTCATAAAATTTATCCAAGTAGTGGAGCTGGGAAGATGTCTCAGTGTTTAGAGGCACTTTCTTGTAAAGCCTGCTAGCACAGGTTCAGTTTTCAAGGCACCCTCATAAGTCACACTCAGAAAGTGGTGCAAGCATCTAGTGTTTGTAATGGCAAGAGGTCCTGGCTCTCATATAAATAATTCCTTAAAAAAAAATCATCCAAAGGGACCTTTGATGTCAAAACCTGCCATAGTGGCTAGGAAGGAGGGTCTTTGAGTTTGAGGCCAGCCTGGGCTGCATTAGCAAGATCTCGTCTGTAAAGAAAAAATAAATTACAATAAAAAAGGAGGAGGAGGAAAGGAAGGAAGGAAGGAGGGAGGAAAGGAGAGAAACAGGATGATAAGGGGGGAAGGGGAAAGAAGAAACCATTTTGACTTTTTTGTTTTGTTTTGTTTTCCTCAAATTACTGTATATAACAGTACTTCCTGAATTGCAGACTGAGATAGGTCACAAGACAAAAAATTATTTGGGGTAGGATACAGATAAATATTTTATATTTTGTCAATATTTTGTGTCTTGGGACAGGTATAATTAGTATATCAAACCTGTAACTTCATAGAAATCATGAAGCTAGGTACAGATAAAGTGAGTTAATTTAACAGAGAATATAAGCTCTGAGAATATGTGCAAATGGTCCATTAAGTTAGGGAAGCTGTGGTGGTTTGAGTCAGGTGTCCCCCATAACTCATGTGTTCCGAATGCTTGGTCCCCAGCTGGTGGCAGCTTGACTGGTGGAGCCTTGCTGGAGGAGGTGTGTTGCTGGGGACGGACCTTTAGGTTCATTAGCCCTAGCTTGCCAGTGTTGGCTCACTGTCCTGCTGCTGTTGTCCATCCGCTATGGCAGAAGTGAGGTCCAGCCTCTGCTCATGCCATGTTTTCCTCTGTCATCATGAAGCTTCCCCTCAAGATTGTAAGCCAAAATAAAAACTTTTCTCCAAACAGCTGCTTTTGGTTAGGTGCCAGCAATGAGAAGGTAACTGCAGCCAAAGCATTTGACTCTTTTTTTTTTTTTTCCAGTGTCAATACCTGCTTGCTACTGTGTATGTCTGGTGCATGTTTCATAGCCTCTTAAATATTATTCTTAAGATCAAAACCAGGCAACCTGGGCATTTGTATCTCATATGTCTTCTCCTGGTATTTTTGTTTTGAAACAGAATCTGTCATGAATTCCAGATTGGCCTTGAACTCAATATGTATCCCAGGCTGTCCTTAAACTTTTGATCCTCCTCCTTCAACCTTTCAAGTGCTTGGATTGCAGATGAGTTACTATACGTGATTATCAGACCCTTAACATGTAAAGCCGAGAGCCACTTTCTTAAAGAGGCAGGACCAAGAATGCTGTCCCCAGTTTTCCGTGTTTCTGCCTCTGTAGCATGTCTGAGGAAATATCTGAAACTGCTTCAAGTAACTGTGCTAGGGTAATGGAGGTGGTCTTAACAAGTTTTTATATTGATTATTTTTCTAGTTGTGTATTTGTTTTACAACCTGTGAAATCATTTGACTTGCAGGTGCTAGCTTATTTTGGAATGCAGCAAGTAATGACCAAGAGCCTGACTGTCAGCAGAAGCAAGATGACACCAAGATCTCCAGTGAAGACATGAATTTTTCTGTTGACATTAATAATGAAGTCACAAGTCCTCCAGATAGTGCATCTTCTTTAAAGGCTGTTGATATTCCCAGTTTTGAAGAGAGCAGCACTGCTGTAGAAGAATGCTCCCAGCTACTTTCTGAATCCAAGTAAGGCTCTTTGCGTCAACATTTCACTGTGTTTTTTGCTGTAGTATTATTTGTGTACATGCCTGCTCATGAGCTTATGTACGTGTTCATGTGTGTATATGTGTGATGGTGGTTATGAGCAAGCCAAGACACAGGCGTGAGGTCAGAGGACCACTTTCAGATCAGCCTTCATCTGCCCACCTCATTTGAGCCGCTTTCTCACTCTGGATTCTGGCTCTGCTGTTCTGCACTCTCCACGGGCTTCCTGGAAATTCTCCTGCCTGCACCACCCATCTTGCCATCAGCATCAATATCCTGGGATTACAGAAGCCCAGTCAATATGTCTTTTACATGGGGTCTAGGGATTAAACTCAAGTACTTTAGCTTGAATGGCAAATGTTTTAACTACTGAGCCATCTCCCTAGCCCTGCTTTAAAAAACAAACAAACAAACAAAAAAACATTTTATTTTCTTGTGTGGTGCAAAGGATTGAATACATTTTATTTTTAATTTATGGATCATTGCATTTGTAGGTTAAAGTGTAATCAAATCTATCACCTAACATACTTTTTTGTGATGAAAATATCTACTCTGCACTTTTGAAATTACCATGCATTATTATTATTTTTAGATTTATTTTTATTTATTTATTATTAGAGACAGAGAGAGAGAGACATTGGGCGCATCAGGGCCTCTAGCCACTGCAAACGAACTCCAGATTTATGCACCACCTTGTGCATCTGGCTTACGTGGGACCTGGAAAATCAAACTTGGGTCCTTAGGCCTTGCAGACATGTGCCTTAACCACTAAGCCATCTCGCCAGTCTACCACGCATCATTATTAGAGACAACTTTGTATACTTTTTCTTTTAAAAAATAATATTTTATTATTTTTATTTATTCATTTATTTAAGAGAGAAAAGGAATGGGCATGCCAGGGCCTCTGGTCATTGCAAATGAACTCTAGATGCATGTGCCACTAGGTATACCTGGCTTATGTGGGTCCTGAGGATGAACCTGAGTCCTTAGGCTTTGCAGGCAAGTTTCTTATCCACTAAGCCATCTCTCCAGCCCAAAACTTTAATATTCTTTTGGTCTTCTGAGAGGCTATTATAAAATACCCTTTTCACTGGTGTCTTTGTATAATAAGGTGTCAATATCACTGCCAACTCTGAACCTCCTTCAATCATTCCCATATGTCAATTGTTGGATATGTTAACAATCTGAATCAGAACATCTGAAGGAAGTTTCAAAAGTACATATGCTCAGGCCTCACATGAAAGATTCTGATAATATGAGGTTCCAAATAAAGATGCAGCCTAGAAGTTTGTAAAGTCTTAAAGCTTCTCCACACTGCAATTATAAATGAAAGTATTGTTAAAATATATTTATGGGCTGGAGAGATGGCTTAGCAGTTAAGGCACTTAGCTGCAAAGCCTAATGACCCAACTTCAATTCTCTGGTACCGACATAAGGCCAGATGCAAAATGGTGCATGTTCTGGAGTTTGTTTGCAGTGGCTGGAGGCCCTGGTGCGCGCATTCTCTCTTTCTCTGCCGGGCATGGTGGCACATGCATTTAATCCCAACACTCTGGAGGCTGAGATAGGAGTATCTGTGAGTTCAAGGTCATCCTGAGACTACACAGTGAATTCTAGGTCAACCTGGGCTAGAGTGAGTGAGACCCTACCTTGAAAAAAAATTTTTATTTGCAAATGGAGAGGGAAAGAGAGAATGGACACACGAGGGCCCCTTGCCACTACAAACCAACTACAGATGCATGTGCTACTTTGTGCATCTGGCATTACATGAGTACTGGGAAATTGAACCGTGTTGCAGTCAGGTTCATATTGCTAGTAGAAATCACCCAGCTAAGCAGCTTGTAGGAAAAATAGGTTTATTTTGGCTTACAGGCTTGAAGGGAAGCTCCATGATGGCAGGGAAAAATGATGGCATGAACAGAGGGTGAATATCACCCCCTGGCTAACATAAGGTAGACAACAGGAACAGGAATGTGTGCCAAACACTACCAAGGGGGAACTGGCTATAACACCCATAAGCCCACCCCCAACAATACACTGCCTCCAAGAGGTTTTAATTCCCAAATTTCCATCATCTGGGAACCTAGTATTGAGAATACCTAAGTTTATGGGGGACACCTGAATCAAACCACCACATTCTGCCCCTGGCCCCCGTAAACTGATAATCATCCATGATCTAGTCACTGACAAGTCTCCAAGTCCAATAATTTGAACCAGCAACAAGTCTCTGGTGTTCCAATTCTGCCCCTCCAGCTAGGCTACTCACAGTCCTGGAAAACTTCATCAGAGCTGGCAGCTTTCCTTAGCAGCCATCTCGTGGTCCCGGCATCTCCAATGGGTCTCTACTGCAACCCACGATTCATCCTCATGGCCCCATGGCGTCTCCATGCAGGCATCCAGCAAACCTGCTTCACACTGCCCATGGCCATTTCCAAAACACAAGACCGTGTTGCAAGCTCAATGACCCTCTCTTTCCTGCATTTCTTATACTCCACAATACCAGGTAGGGTGCCAGTTTGTTAATCCAGGGGGAATAAAGCAGACTTTGAAGAAGAGGACACTCCTTGAGCACTCAGGCACCTTCAGAAGGTCAGCTGGCCCAAACTCAAAGGTTGTAATCTCTCAAATTGCAGCTGAATGGACAGCAGTTCACCCAAAGATTTTTTGTGTGTGTGTGTGCCATATCCCTCTTCTCACACCAGTTCATTTTTATGCAAAGCAACCCTGAACAATTTCTTAGGACATGGGCATAACAGCAAGCTTCCCACACAAACTGCCTCTAGCCCAGTCTAGGCAAAGCTCTTTTTCACCCTCTTAAGCCAAACCTCACTGTTCATAGTTCTTACTGCATTCAGGTCTTTCAACTCTGACCAGAATAGTCCATCAAGCTGTACTTAGAGCACTGCAAGGCGTCTGTTAGGCCAAGGTTTCAAATCCTTCCACATTCCTCTTGAAAATCAGCTCCAAAAGGCCAAAGCCACACAGTCAGGTGTCTAGCAGCAATCCCACTCCCTGGTACTCCTTTACTGTTGCAGTCAGGTTTACATTGCTGGTAGAAATCACCTAACCAAGAGCAGCTTGTGGGAAAAAGAGGTTTATTTTGGTTTTCAGGCTCAAGGGGAAGCTCCACGATGGCAGGGGAAAGTGGTGGCATGAGCAGAGGGCAGACATCACTCCCTGGCCTACATAAGGTGCATTTGGCTTTATGTGGGTACTAACTCTGGTCTTTAGGCATTACAGGCAAGCACCTTACCTGCCGAGCCATCTCTCCAGCCCCAGAATACTATTTCTAATAACACGTAATTTAATAAATATTCATTTTATATACTGATTTATTGAAGAGATCTTTTGTGAACATCTCCTCAGTTACAGCCTTTTGCTTATTTGTTTGAGATAGTGTCTTACTATATATCCCAAGCTGACCTCAAATTCAAGATTCTCCTGCCTCAGCCTTCTGAGCACTAGAATTAAAGGTATGTACTACTATAGTCAACTCATGGTAAATGTCCAGCTCTTGAAAAGGCTTACTAACAGGAAGAGCAATTTGGGGTAAGTGTCAACCTATGTCCTTTTTTTTTGTTTTGTTTTTTTGTTTTTTTCGAGGTATGGTCTCACTCTAGCCCAGGCTGACCTGGAATTCACTATGGAGTCTCAGGGTGGCCTCGAACTCACAGTGATCCTCCTACCTCTGCCTCCCAGTGCTGGGATTAAAGGCGTGCGCCACCATGCCCTGCAGTATGTCCATATTTTATTTGGAGTAATTATTGAAACTGAGAACAAAGAATGAGCCATGATTTATATTCCCTGACTTAATTCTGTAAGCTGCAGAATACTTTCTGGAGTTATGGGGTTTTTCAATTTAGAAGAGAAATCTCTAATCCTTTGGTGTTGAACTTAAAAAAGGGTCTAATTTAATTGTTTGAATGAAGTTAATTGCTTTTTCTTTTTTTAAATTGTTTTGTTTATTTTTATTTATTTGAGAGTAACAGAGAGAGAGAGAGAGAGAGAGAGAATGAATATGGGTGCGCCAGCTGCTGCAAATGAACTCCAGATGTGTGTGCCCCCTTGTGCACCTGGCTTATGTGGGTTCTGGGGAATCGAGCCTCAAACTGGGGTCCTTAGGCTTCACAGGCAAGTAAGTGCTTAACCGCTAAGCCATCTCTCCAGCCCATTAATTGCTTTTGCATAGCAACTAATCACCTTTATTCATTTTAACCTATAATTAGATGTAAATTTAGTCTTGTTCAACATAATATATAGATTTGGATTAAGTACTGTCTCCGTCCTGGATGTGGTCGCACACGTCTGTAATTTCAGCACTTCGGAGGATCGTGTGTTGGAGGCAAGCACAAGTTATATAGTGAGTACTTGTCCATAAAAGAAGAAATTATCATCTCCAGCTAGCTCTGTCTGGTGGTGTGGTGCTTCTCTGGGCTCTTCCCAACCACCTAGTCCGAGTTGTGCTGAGGAATAATAGTTGTCCCCACTTGGGCTCCAATCCCTCTTGATATCTTGCTTGATCAGTCTGTCTGATATTGAAGCAGTCTGTGAAAGATAGATTTATTTTCCTTGCAGTTTAATTGCTTATTGATTGCTTTTTCCCTGTGGAGAGTAATGGTATATGGCATCTATAAATACTTGGGAAAATTTTATAAGAAGCCGTGCTTTGGATATATAATAACTGGTACATTGGAATCATTTAAAGTTGTGTTTTAATCTTTTTAAACATTTTTATTTATTTGCAAGTAGAGAAAGAGAGAAGAGAGACAGACACAGAGAATGGGCATGCTAGAGCCTCTAGCCCCTGCAAACAGACATGCGTGTGCAACTTTGTGCATCAGGCTTTATGTGGGAACTGGGGAAGTGAACTCTGGCTATGAGGCTTTACAGGCAAGCACCTTAACTGCTGAGCCATCTCTCCAGCCAATCTTTTTTTTTTTTTTTTTTTCGAGGTAGGGTCTCACTCTAGCCCAGGCTGACCTGGAATTCACTATGGAGTCTCAGGGTGGCCTTGAACTCACGGCGATCCTCCTACCTCTGCCTCCCGAGTGCTGGGATTAAAGGCGTGCGCCACCACGCCCGGCTTTCTCCAACCAATCTTAAATCTTGAAGTTTAAAATTTTTTCATATCATCTAGGTTAGACACCAAAATTTGAATAGACAGTTATGGCAGAGTGATTGTTAGCCGTGGCTCATGACCAGATTTGAATTACAGCAATATGGTAGTGAACAGGTCTCAAAATCTCTCTATTTGAGACAGGATCTCATATAGCCCAGGCTGGCCATGAACTTGCTGAGGATAACCTTGAACTTCTGTTCTTCCTGTCTCCACCTACTAAGTGCCAGGATTACAATCACCATGCCTGGTTTATGCAGTGTTGAGGATGGAACTAAGGGATTCATGCACTTCTATCCATTGAGCCACGTCTTCAGTCCGTCTCATGATCTCTTGTTCACAGATTTCTCATGTATAAAATGGGAATAATTTGGGCACTGGAGAGAGCTGTTAAGATATTTGCTTGCAAAGCCTGGTAGCCCCAGTTCGATATTCTCTCTCTCTTTCTCTACTTGCAAATAAATATCTTTTTTAAAAGTAGCCATTTTCAAGTGAGGTATAGTGGCACACACCTTTAATTTCAGCACTTGGGAGGCAGAGGTAGGAGGATCGCTGTGAGTTTGAGGCCACCCTGAGACTACCTAGTGAATTGCAGGTCAGCCTGGGCTAGGGTGAACCCCTACCTCAAAAAACTGGAAAAACAAAACCAAACAAAACATTTTGGGGCTGGAGAGATGGCTCAGCAGTTAAGATACTTGCTTGCAAAGCCTGACAACTGGGTTCAATTCCTCAGTACCCACATAAAACTATATATAGACTGGTGCATGCTTCTGGAGTTTGTTTGCAGCAACTGGAGACCCTGACACACTCATTCTATTTCCCTGACTCTCTTCTTATCTTTCTCTGCTTGCAAATAAATAAATAAAAATATTTTTTTTTAAAGTACCCATTTCAGGGCTGAAAAGCCAAAGGACCCAGTTCATTCCCCAGCACCCATGTAAGCCAGATGAATAAGGTGGCACGTGTGTCTACAGTTCCTTTGCAGTGGCTAGAGGCCCTGATGTGCCCATTCTCTCTCTCTGCCTCTTTCTCTCTCTGAAATAACATAAAAAATTAAAATTAAAAAGTACCCATTTCATAATATAGTAAGAATTAAATCAATATATGTCTTGGATTTATTTATTTTTATTAAATATTATATAAGGGCTGGAGAGATGGCTCAGCAGTCAAAGGCACTTGCTTGCAAACCCTGACATTCTGGGTTCACTTCCCCAGTATCCACGTACAGCCAGATGCACAAAATGGTGCATGCTCTTGAGTTTGTTTGTAGTGGCAGGAGACCCTGGTGAGCCCATTGTCTCTGTCTCTTTCTCTCTGCTTGCAAATAAGGTTTTTATGGAGGTTGGGTCTGACCTGGAACTTACTCTGTAGCTCCAGGATGGCCTCAAACTCACAGTGATCCACCTAACTCTGCCTCTAGGGTGCTGGGACTAAAGGCATGCATCACCATTCCTGGTGCAAATAAGTATTTAAAACAAAAAAGTAAAGTAATGACATTAAGTATATAATGTGATTATAAATGACAACTTAGGATCTTTCATTGAACAAATAATATATTTAAAATATTTAGCTATCCTAAAATTTTTCTTGCCTTAGGTTTGGCAGGTATCAGTAGGTAGTTTTCCAGCCTTAAAGGAAAATTGTCCAAAATATATAACAAATAACATGACTTAAGATGATCCAGTTTATATATAGCCTGTCAAATGGTATGTTTATATACATCACTAAGATTTGAATATACAAACCAGATATTTGGGTCTTCCCAATTTACTACATTTCAAAGAACATTAAAAATATTTGGGTAACTAACATACCTCACATGTCCTTTCCAGAAACTGCTCTTCAGAGATGAGAAAAGAACCTGAAGTGCCTGTGTTCTTTCCAAATACCCTGCTGGCAGAAAGTGTGAGCATGTGTTTACAGACTGTGCCAACAGAGGTTGTTGGTGGTGGTCATGGCACTGCAACACCAAGGGAACCACAAGTTGGGCAAGTGATGGAGTCCATGACTCATCTTCCATCAGATAACCAGAAAATATACCAGGATTTATTGGTAAGAAAGTCTAGAGTATGTCATCTTTTGTGAGATGGTTATTTACTATAGGAAATACCACTTAAACTTTTCCTAACTTAAACTGATTGGAAAATTCAAATAGAAACACTTTTGATTATTTCACAGTAGATTATTTTTTAGCTTTCATAAATTAGAATACCTTAAATTCAATAATTTAGTGTAAATTTTCTAGTCATCACATACCTAGCCAGAAAAAACCAATTCTTATTTTTAAAATATGAATGTTGACATTATACCAAACTCATACTGAAGTTAGGGGAAAAGAAGCAAGAGTTTATAAGAAACTTGAGAATTAGAAAATAGTGATGGTGATTTTACTGTTTGTAGTTCAGGTAAACAGATGTTTATTAAATATTTAGCTTAGTCTAAGAAAAGAGACTAAACAATTACAGTAGACAGTATAAAGATGAGTATGATCATCTGTGCCTTTGAGAACACAGGGAAAATGCTAACATACATCAGTAATAAACAAACGTGTCAGGTTGGAGCATGGTGCAAAGCCAGAGCATGGAAAGGATAGGGTGGATCTGGCTGGGGGCCTAATCTTGGAAACACAATGTGAACTAGGACTTAGTGTTAAAATGACCCTCACTTTTGTTTCTATTCAAATTATAAATTTTGGAACATTTAGTTGCTATATTTGTAGTTAATGAATAAACATACTTCAGTAGATGTTTATGTATTCTACCAGCGAATACACATTTGTCATTTGCTTGCTAGGTCTTAGGCTGGTGCCAGCATGTATGCTCTTTCATGAAGACAGAGAACATCACTGGCAATTCTTGTTTTTAATTCTTTTGTTTTGATAATTTCATTTTTTTCAACTTATTTTTTTTATTGACAACTTCCATAATTGTAGGAAATAACCCATGGTAATTCCCTCCCTCACCCCACTTTCCCCTTTGCAACTCTCCACGATATCCCCTCCTTCTCTCAATCCACCTCTTTTATTTTTATGTCCTCCTCTTCTCTTATTACGATGGTCTTATGTAGGTAGTGTTGGGCACTCCAAGGTCAGTGGATATTTGGGCCATTTTGTGTCTGAGGGGAGCAAGTTATAAGGAGCCCTACCCTTCCTTTGGCTCTTAAATTCTTTCTACCACCTCTCCCACAATGGACCCTGAGCCATGGAAGGTGTTATAGAGGTATTTCAGTGCTGAGCACTCCTCTCTCACTTCTCAGCACCATGGTGCCTTGAGTCATCCCAAGATCACTGCCATCTGAAAAGAGAAACTTCTCTAACCAAAAGTGAGAGCAGCATTAATATATGAGTATGAACATTAAGAGAAGTGCTTACCGGGCAGTTTGATGAACATAGTATACATTTAGCCATACAGCAGCAGATATTACACCTCTAGGGCTCATGACTACCCTTGTTGTAGGTTTTCATTACCAGGGATGTATTTCTTCCCATGGACCAGGTCTCCAGTCCAATTAGAGAGTGGTTGGTTTCCCCCATAACAGACATGCCACAGTTGCATCAGTTGGCTCATTTGGCCTGGCTGGCCAAATTTAAGGCTTGCAGTGTCCACTGTTGAGTATCTCCACTGATGATTTCTCTTTCTTCCACTGAACTGCATGCAGCGTAACTTTTTCCAGCTTTCTCTCAGCTGTTCTACACAGAGAAGGTTTTCAGCTCAGGTCCAGCAGGATTGCTCAGTGACCTTGGAGTACAAGTATGTGGAGTCTTCAGCAATAGGGTCTTACCATCTATTCCTGGTGGGAAACCAAGAGCCTTGGCAATGGCCTGTAATGTTTTATGGGTATCAGGGACCTCCCTGGCCAACAACTTGCTGGAAGGTATCCCATTCCTGACACTGAAAATTTTCTAGCAACAATCTATAGCTCCTGAGTGTTCCATTGCCCCCCCACAAATAGGTTTCCATATGACTTATTGATATCTTCTTAGATTTTGATTAATTCTCCCTCCACCTTTCCTTTACTCAATCTCTTCCCCTGACCTTACTTAGGCCTTTTTACCCCATTAATCTGTTCTTGTACTTACATATATATAATACCATCCTATTAGGTCCCCTCCCCCTTTTTCTATTCCTTTTACATCCCTTTTCTAGCTTACTGACCTCTGCTACTGAGTTTTATTCCTATTCTCATAGAAGTCCAATCATCTGTAGCTAGGATCCACATATGAGAGTGAACATGTGACGTTTGACTTTCTTGGCCTAGGTTACCTCACTAAGTATAATACTTTCCAGGTCTATCCATTTCCCTGCAGATTTTATAATTTCATTTTTCTTTACCACTGAATAGAACTCCATTGTGTAAATTAACCACATTTTTATTACCCATTCATCTAGGCTGGTTCCATTTCCTAACTATTGTGAATAGAGCAGCAATAAACATGGTTAAGCAAGTATCTCTAAAGTAGTATGACAAGTCCTTAGGATATATGTCTAGGAGTGGTATAGCTGGGTCATATGGTAGATCTATTTTTAGCTGTCTCAGGAACCTCCACACTGATTTCCACAATGGCTGGGCCAGATTACATTCCCACCAACAGTGTAGAAAGGTTCCTCTTTTTCCACATCCTTGCTAACATTTCTGGTCATTTGTTTTCATGATGGTAGCCATTCTGACAGGAGTGAGATAGAATCTCAATGTGGTTTTAGTCTGCTTTTCCCTGATGGCTAGGGATGTAGAACATTTTTTTTAGATATTTATATATCATTTGTATTTCTTCTTTTTAAAACTATATTTAATTCCATAGCCCCCCCCCCCTTTTTATTTTTGGTTTTTCAAGGTTTGGTCTTAACTCTAGCCTGGGCTGACCTGGAATTCACAATGTAGTCTCAGGGCATCTTTGAACTCATGGCCATCCTCCATCTTTGCCTCTCGAGTACTAGGATTAAAGGCATGTGCCACCACACCCAGCCCAATAGCCCATTTTTTAGTTGGGTTGTTTGGTTTCTTATTATTTAGCTTTTTTAGTTCTTTGTATATTTTTTTTGTTTGGTTTTTGGTTTTTTTTTTTTAGTTGATTGTGGCAAATATACATTTTATTATAAGATGTTAACAACAGGTAAAAGAACATAAGGAGGTACATGGGAACTGTTTGAGCTACCGTCTGATTTCTTTGTATATTTTTGATATCAATCCTCTGTCAGATATATAGGTGGCAAAGATTTTCTCCCATTCTGTAGGTTGCTTCTTTGCTGTAGTCACAGTGTCCTTTGCTGTACAAAAGCTTTATAATTTCTTGAAGTCCCAGGGGATGATCTGTGGATTTATTTCCTGAGTATTTGGGGTTATATTCAGAAAGTCTTTGCCAAGACCAATGTGTTGAAGGGTTTCCCTTACTTTTTCCTCTAGTAGTTTCAGAGTTAAGGTCTTTGATCCATTTGGACTCAATTCTTGTGTATGGAAAGAGATACAGATCTATTTTCATTCTTCTACAAATATATATCCAGTTTTAGCACCATTTGCTGAAGAGGCTATCTTTTCTCAAATGAGTATTTTTGGCATTTTTGTCAAAGATCATGTAGCTGTAGCTACCCGGACTTACATCTGGTCCTCTATTCTGTTCCATTGATCTACAGTCTTTTTTTGTGCCAGCACCATGCTATTTTTGTTACTATGGCTCGGTAGTATAGGTTAAAATCAAGTATGGTAATACCACCAGCCTTATTGTTGTTGCTCAAAATTATTTTAGTATTTGAGGGTTGTTTTTTTGTGTGTGTTCTTCCAAATGAATTTTTGGATTGTTTTTTCTATTTCCATGAAGAATGCCATCGGAAAATGTGTAAATTACTTTTGCCAAGATTGTAGAGATTCTTCACTTCCTTGGTTAGGTTTTATCCAAGGTACTTTATTTACTTATTTATTTTTGATGCAATTATAAATGGGAATGATTCTCTGAATTCATCCTCTATGTGTTTTTTATTAGCATATAAGAAGCCTACTGATTTCTATGTTTATTTTGTATCCTGCCTCATGGCTAAAAGTGCTTATCAGCTGTAACATTTTGCTGGTAGAGTTTTTAGGCTTCTATATGTATAGAATTATATCATCTGCAAATAATAATAACTTGATCTCTTCCTTTCCAATTTGTTTCCCTTTTCTGTGTGTCTCTTACCTTATTGCTATGGCTAAGACTTCCAGTACTATGTTAAATAAAAGTGGTGTCACCTTTGTCTTTTTCCTGATTTTAGTGGAAAAGCTTCAAGTTTTTCTCCATTTAGTATTATGTTGGCTGTAAGTTTGTCATAAATAGCCTTTATTATGTTGAGATATGATCCTTCTATTCTTAGTTTCTACAGGATTTTTGTTAATTTTTTTGTTCATTTTTATTTATTTATTTGAGAGTGACAGGGGGCGGGGGGCACATAGAGAGAATGGGCATGCCAGGGCTTCCAGCCTCTGCAAATGAACTCCAGATGTGTGCGTCCCCTTGTGCATCTGGCTAACATAGGTCCTGGGGAATCGAGCCTTGAACCGGGGTCCTTAGGCTTCACAGGCAAGTGCTTAACCACTAAGCCATCTCTCCAGCCCAGTTTCTGTAGGATTTTAAAAAAATATTTATTTATTTATTTGACAGAGAAAAAGAGAGAGAAAATGGGCATGCCAGGGCTTCCAGCTACTGCAAATGAACTCCAGATGTGTGCGCCCCCTTGTGCATCTGGCTATCATGGGTCCTGGGGAATCGAGCCTTGAACCGGGGTCCTTAGGCTTCACAGGCAAGTGCTTAACCACTAAGCCATCTCTCCAGCCCAGTTTCTGTAAGATTTTAAAAAAATATTTATTTATTTATTTGACAGAGAAAAAGAGAGAGAGAGAATGGGCACGCCAGGGCCTCCAGCCACTGCAAATGAACTCCAGATACATGTGCCACTTTGTGCATCTGGCTAACGTGGGTCCTAGGAATTGAACCTGGGTCCTTTGGCTTTGCAGGCAAATTCCTTTACCACTAAGCCATTCACCCAGCCCTCTGTAGGATTTTTTTTTTAATTTTAATTTTAATTTTTTGGTTTTTCGAGGTAGGGTCTCATTCTGGTCCAGGCTGACCTGGAATCAACTATGTAGTCTCAGGGTGGCCTCGAACTCTCAGCGATCCTCCTACCTTTGCCTAAGTTTAATCCCAAGTGCTGGGATTAAAGGTGTGCACCACCATGCCCAGCTCTCTCTAGGGTTTTTATCATGAAGAGATGTTGGATTTTGACAAATGCTCTTTATGCATCTATTGAGATAATCATGTAATTTTTGTCCTTCAGTCCATTTATATAATATATTACATTTATCGATTTTGCATATGTTGAACCATACTTGCATCTCTGGGATAAAGCCTACTTGGTCAGTGTGGATGATCTTTCTGATTCTGTTTGCCAATATTTTGTTGAGAATTTTTGCATCTGTGTTCATGAGGGAGATTGGTCTGTAGTTTTCATTTTTTTGTTCTGTGTTAGTCTGGTTTTGGTATCAGGATGATACTGGCTTCTTAAGAAGGAGTTTGGTAGGATTCCTTCCTTTTTCTATTTGATGGAAAAGTTTGAGAAGCATTATTCCATGAAGATCTGGTAAAATTCACCAGTGAATTCATCTGGGCCTGGACTTTTTTTCAGTTGGGAGATTTTTTTATAACTGCTTGTATCTCCATACTTGTTATAGGTCTATTTAAATGGTTGATCTCATTTTGATTTAATTTAGGTAGGTCATACAAATCTAGGAAATCATCTATTTTTTAAAAATAGCTGTTTTATTTATTTGAGACAGAAAGAGGGAAAGAGAGAGAGGGGAATTGGCACACCAGAGCCTCTAGCCACTGCAAACAAATACCAGATGCATATACCACCATGTGCATCTGGCTTACATGGGACCTAGAGAATCGAACCAGGATCCTTAGGCTATGCAGGCATGTGCCTTAACTGCTAAGCCATCTCTCAAGCCCTTTCTCTTCTTTGTTTTTTAAAAATATTTATTTTTATTTATTTATTTAAGACAGAGGTAAAGAGAGAAGAAATCATCTATTTCTTTCAGAATTTCAAACTTAGAGAGTATATGTTCCTATAGTATGTCCCTTGATATTTTGAATTTCTCTGGTATCTGTTGTGATGGTGCCTTTTTCATCTCTAATTTTATTAATTTGTCTCTCTTCTGTGTTTTTTTGGTCATATTTACTAAGGGTGTATCAGTCTTGTTTATCCTTTCAAAGTGCCAACTCTTTGTTTTATTGAGTCTTTGAATTGCTTTTTTGATTTCTGTTTCATTAATTTCTGCCCTACTCTATGATTTCTTCCCATCTACTGAGTTTTGGTTTTCTGTGTTCTTTTTCTCAGGCCTTAAAGTGAAGCATTGAGTTGCTTACTTGTGACTTTTCTAATTTAATACAGGTACTGAAAGCTATAAATTTCCCTCTTAGGACTCCCATCATTGTGTCCCATAGGTTTTGGTATGTTGTGTTCTCACTATCATTTGACTCTATGCATTTTTTTATTTCCTTCTTGATTTCTTCATTGACCCATTCATCATTTAGTAGTGTATTGTTTAGCTTCCATGATCATATGTATGCTCTATAGCTTTTCTTACTATTGATTTGTAGTTTGATCCCATTGTGATCAGATAGAATGCAAGGAATTATTTTAATTTTCCTGTATTTGTTAAGATTTGCTTTGTGTCCTAATATATGGCCTATTTTAGAGAATGTCCCATGTGCTGTTTGCTGAAAAGAATGTGTATTCTGCAGCATTTGGATGAAATGTGCTGTAGATATCTGTTAGGTCCATTTGTTCCATGATCTCATTTAATCCAGATGCCTCTCTGTTTATTTTTTGCCAGTATGACCTGCCAATTGAGAGTGGGGTCTTGAAGTCATCCACTACAACTGTGTTTGGTATTACCTGTGACCTTAGTTCTAATGTCATTTGTTTGATGAAGTTGGTAGCGCCCATGTTAGGTGCATATATGTTTAGGATTATAATGTCCTCCTGGTGGAGTGTTCCTTTAATCAATATAAAGTGACCTTCCTTATCTTTCCTAACTAATGTTGGACTGAAGTCTATCTTGTCAGATATTAGGATAGCAACCCCTGCTTGTTTTCTGTGCTCATTTGCTTGAAACGCCATTTTCCAACCTTTTACCCTCAGATAGTGTCAATCATTTGTAGAAAGGTGAGTTTCTTGGAGGCAACAAATGAAAGAATCCTGCTTTTTAACCCAGTCTGCAAACCTATGTCTTTTGGTTGGGACATTAAGGATGTTGATATTAAGAGTTATGATTGAAAGGTGTGTATTTATTCTTGCTATTTTCGTTTTGTAGTTCTTCCAGTTTTATTTTACCTTTGTTCTCTTGTGCTAATTAGTATTTGAGTATTTTTTGTTTTTCCAGGCTCATTATATGTGTGTTTTTCTTTCTCTTCAGCATAGAGGATTCTTTCAAGTATTTTCTGTAGAGTTGGTTTCTCTTCAAATATTCCTTTAGCCTGCTTTTTTTTGTGTGAAATGTCCTTATTTGCAGGATAAAGAAATCTTGGTTGACAGTTACTATCTTTATTTATTATCATTCCAAGCCCTTCTGGCTTTTAAAGTTTGTGTTGAATAATCTGCTGTGATCCTGATGTGCTTGCCTTTGTATGTGACTTAATTTTTTTCTCTAACTGCTTTCAATATATTTTGTTTGGTTTTGTGTATGGTGGTTTAATTATAATATGGTGAGGAAAGTTTCTTTCCAGGTTTTTAAAATTTTATTTTATTTTTATTTATTTGACAGAGAAAGAGAGAGAGAGAATGAATATGTGTGTGCCAGGGCCTCTAGCCACTGCAAACAAACTCCAGACACGTGCACCTCCTTGTGCATCTGGCTAACATGGGTCCTGGGGAATTTAATCTGGGTCCTTTGGCTCCGCAGGTAGATGCCTTAACAATTTAGCCATCCCTCTTTCCAGGTTCTGTCTGTTTGGTGTTCTAAAGGCTTTCTGTATCTGCATTGGCATCTTTTTCTCAGTTTGGGAGAAGTTTTCTTCTATGATTTTGTTGAAAACACCTACTATGCCTTTGGAGTAAAATTCTCCTACTATACCCTGAATTCTTATGTTTGATCTTTTCTTAGTGTCCTGAATATCTTGCATATCTTCCTATTAGATTGTCTTTCTCTTTGTTGGACTGTATTAGATCTGCCACCTGGTCTTCTAGTTTAGATATTCTGTCCATTCCTTCATCCATTCAACTGGTGAGACTTTCTACATAGTTTTTTATTTGACTTACTGTGTTTTTTATTGCTAGTATTTCTGACTAGGTTTTCTTAACTATTCTATTTCCTTATTCATCTCTTTCTTTCCTTCTTTCTTTCTTTCTTTCTTTCTTTCTTTCTTTCTTTCTTTCTTTCTTTCTTTCTTTCTCTTTCTTTCTTTTTTGGTTTTTCGATGTAGGGTCTCATTGTAGCCAAGGCTGACCTGGAATTCACTATGGAGTCTTAGGGTGGCCTCGAACTCACAGCAATCCTACCTCTGCCTCCCGAGTGCTGGGATTAAAGGCATGCACCACCACGCCCGGCTTTTTCCTTATTCATTTCTTGTATTGACCTCCTTATTTCATGAAATTGGTTTCCTGTTTCTTCTTTGATCCCTTTGGTTTCCTCTTTGATTCCTTTGGTTTCCTCTTTGATGTCTTTGAACATTTTTTTGTTTATTTATTTATTTATTTGAGAGTGACAGAGAGGAGGAGGAGGAGGAGGAGAGAGAGAGAGAGAAGAGAGAGGGAGAAAATGGGTACACCAGGGCTTCCAGCCACTGCAAACGAACTCCAGACACGTGCGCCCCATTGTGAATCTGGCTAACGTGGGTCCTGGGGAATCGAGCCTCGAACCAGGGTCCTTAGGCTTCACAGATAAGTGCTTAACTGCTAACCCATCTCTCCAGCCTTGAACATATTTATAATCATTCTTTTGAAATCTTTCTCAGGCATTTCCTCTAAGTCAGTCTCACTGGAGGCCAGTTCTGATGGATTAATACTTTTTGGTGGATTTATATTGTCTTGAGGGATTTTTTTTTTTTTTTGTATTTCTTATAATGTAGAGACTTTTACATCTTGGATTAATTTAATGCTTGTTTTTCTAATTATCTGCAGTATTATTAGATGTATCAATCAATCTGATGTTATATATCTTCAGAGTAGGAGCTTAAGTTGCTAGGCATGGCTCTTAAAAGACTCTCAAAGAAACTAGAAAAGTGAACCTAGCTGTTGGGTTTGCCTGCTATGAGAATATTCTAGTAGTCTGGGTGGAACAAAATATAAGGAAATTCCAAAATTTAACTGAACAATATGCACATTTAATGAAAAGCAGCATAGAGTATTAATCCAAGAGTAGGTATTATGACAAACAGATCCTCTAACAAAGTCAAAGTCCCTAAGGATGTGTGTTGCCCTACACTCTTAATCCTGTCAACTGGGAGGCTGAGATTTCTGGTCTGTAGAAGGTTCCAAAGTCAGCTTTTGACCAAGTGAGACCCTACCCCAACAAACAACAGAAGAGACAAAGGCACTATAAATCAGGAAGCAGCAAATAAAAAAAGCCCAAAATATAGCTTATTTAAGAATGGCAAATCAGGCCGGCCATCCATCAGATTTAAACATAATTTACCTTGACACGGAAGGTGCAATTAGCACTTCCAATGTAAGCCCATATACCAGGCTTTTCTGGCAGGTACTGACCTGGTATAAACCCAGTTATGTGTTAGGATGGCTTTGATCCCAGTTATGCTGCGTGCCTGCTTGGGTCCCTCTTTGCTGTGCTGTGGGCTCAGGTAGGATGGCTGGGTCAGTGGGACACTGCTTTTTTTTTTTTTTTTTTTTTTTTGCCATGTGCTGGGTAGGTGAGCTCCCTTCCCCAGGTCTCTGGTGCTTGCTGCTGCTTACGCTGGTGGTGGGGGTACGGGAGGCTTTGGATGGTGGCTGAAGTTCTCCAGGTGGTCCTCACAGTCCTCTCCTCTTGAGCCACTCTGTTGGTCCCTGTTGTCCTTCCCTTCCCGTTGAGTGTAAAATCCCCTCACCAGGCTTTTCCTGCAGTTCAGGCCAAGCTGGCGGCTGCAGCTGCGGGGACCTGGAGCTGCTGGAGCTGCTTCTGTCTGTTTCTGTGGCCTTTAGACACTCTGGATTTCTCCTATTTCACTGCTGTGGTTGGTAGTTTCTTATACACCTTCACTTTTTAGTAGAAAAGGGGTTTGTTTTTGTTGTTGTTGTTGTTGTTGGTTTTTGGCTTTTTTTGCTTTTGCTTTTTCTCCCCTATGCTGTTTTGGCATGGTTCCTACACTACCATCTTAACTGGAAGTCCACCTTGTGTTTGTTTTTAGAAAGACACACACACAAAAAAAAGGAGTCTAATTCCAAAAATAATATGGTCTAATTTTAACTCTCAAATACGTTGCCATTTTGAAAATGAGTAATTTAAAACTTGTATTTCTAAAGCATTTATTGAAAATACTTAGAATGCTTTACAAATGATTTTATCTATGTTGGTAAGGTTTTTTTTTTCCCCCTTATATTTTTTTGTCCTTATTGTGGTTTGGGGTGGGATAGGACAGGGTTTTACTATCTATTGCAGGCAGACCTTGAACTCTAGATCCTCGTATCACATCCTCTGGAGTGCTGGGATTACAAATATGTACCACCATACCTGTTGAAGTATGTTGGTTTTTCAATGAGAAGATTCTCAGCAAATACTTGTTTCCTTTAGGGCCTGATGAAATCATTATAATGAATTTCTTTTTATTAAAAACTATAATAGTTTCAAGTAAACTAGATATTTAATAGGATCTGACAAGATAATATTTGTCCTTACTGGTTTCTTGTTTGTTTGTTTTGGTTTTTTTAAATAGGGTCTTGCTCTAGCCCAGGCTGACCTAGAATTCACTATGTAGTCTCAGGATGGCCTTGAATGTACCACAGTCCTCCTACAGCTGCCTCCTGAGTGCTGGGATTAAAGATGTGCACCACCATGCCCAGCTGTTTTTTTTTTTTTTTTTCCCCATGGTAGGCTCTAGCTCTAGCTCTAGCTCTAGCTCTAGCTCTAGCTCTAGCTCTAGCTCTAGCTCTAGCTCTAGCTGTAGCTCTAGTTCTAGCTCTAGCTCAGGCTGACCTGGAATGCACTATATAGTCTCAGAGTGGCCTTAAACTCACAGTGATCCTCATACCTCTGCTTCCCAAGGGCTGGGATTAAAGGCATGTGCCACCACGCCTGGCTATTATTGTGTTTTTAAAGATCTATTCTGAATATTAATACTGATTTTAAAATAAATCCTTTTTTCTCCCCCCAGGGTCAAGTGAACCACCTACTAAGTAACTCCTCCAAAGAAACAGATCAACCATCTGCCAAAGCAGTAGTCATCAGCCATGAGTGTGCCAAAACCCAAAATGTTTACCATGCAAAAACCAAAAAGCACAATTCAGGACTAGTGGACAAAGACGGTGTTCTTAATGCAACTCTTAAGCAGCTAAGAAGCCTGGGAGTGAAAATTGACTCTCCCACTAAAGTGAAAAAGAATGCACAGAAAGTGGATCAGGCCAGGTAACTTTACAGTTTGTTTTAACGATGAGTGAATTTTACTGATACTGTAGCACTTTCCTGAGAAAGTGTACAAGCCTGTATCTTAATTTAATTGACTCGTTTTTACTTATTTATTAGAGTAGTGCACCTAGGCTACATAAGGCCCTGTCTCAAAAACAGGGGGAGGGGGCTGGAGAGATGTCTTAGCTTGCCTGTGAAGCTAAAGGACCCTGGTTCAAGGCTCGATTTCCCAGGACTCATGTTAGCCAGATGCACAAGGGGACACACGCATCTGGAGTTTGTTTACAATGGCTGGAAGCCCTGTCGCACCCATTCTCTGTCTCTCTGCTTCTCTCTCTCTCTCTCTCTCTCTCTCAAATAAATAAATAAGCCGGGCGTGGTGGTGCACGCCTTTAATCCCAGCACTCGGGAGGCAGAGGTAGGAGGATCGCTGTGAGTTCGAGGCCACCCTGAGACTCCATAGTGAATTCCAGGTCAGCCTGGGCTAGAGTGAGACCCTACCTCGAAAAACCAAAATAAATAAATAAATAAATAAAAACAAAAAAAAAATAAAAAAGGGGGGATGGGAAAGAATGAATAGAATAAAAAAATACCTAAAAAACTATTTGCTGGAGAGATGGCTCAGTGGATAAAGATGCTTGCTTATAAAGCCTGCTGGCCCAGGTTCAATTCCTCAGAAACCACAGAAAGCCAGATGTAAGGGAGTACATGCATCTGGAATTCATTTTCAGTGGCAAGAATTTTTGATATATCCATACCAACATGTATGCATGTACACATACACAAGTTAATAAAAATTTTAAAAAAAGAAACCTACTCTGTAACAGAAGTCATGTGGACATATGAAAACAGGAGTTTTCCCAGCTATCCTCAAAATCCAGACCATTGAGAGACCCTCTCTCAAAATGGGGAGGATAGCTTATCTAAGGATGACACCAGATCTTCTTTTTTTTTGTTAAATTTTTTAAAATTTTATTTATTAGAGTCAGAGTGAGAATGGGTGTGCCAGGGCTTCCAGCCACTGCAAACAAACTCCAGATATGTGCACCCCTTTGTGCATCTGGCTAACATGGGTCCTGGGGAATTGATCCTGGGTCCTTTGACTTTGTAGGCAAATGCCTTAACCACTAAGCCATCCCTCCTGCCCAACCTTATCTTCTTAACTTCATATGCATGTGCACACATGTGCATGTACACCTGTACTAACACACATATACATGCATATACACATGCAAAGATTATAAAGAAAAAACAAAATAGTGCATTTATTTATTTGTTTTTTGGTGGTGCTGAGGGCTAAGCTCAGAGCCTCATGTATGCTAAGAAGGCAGTCTCATACTGAGCTATATATATATCCCCAGATCCTTGATTTGATTTTTAAATACCTAAAATGAAATGGCAAGTAAAGTATGTTTTATGTTTGTTTTAAATTTTATTTATTTGAGAGAGAGAAAGAAGCAGAGAGAGAGAAAGAGAGAGAGAATATGGGTGTGCCAGGGCCTCCAGCCACTGCAGACAAACTCCAGATGCATGTGCCCCTTTGTGCATCTTGCTTATGTGGGTCCTGGAGAATGGAACCAGGATCCTTTGGCTTTGCAGGCAAATGCCTTACCCACTAAGCCATCTCTCCAGCCCAAGTAAAGTTTTTTTTTTTTATTTTTTTATGTTTATTTTTACTTATTTGAGAGCTACAGAGAGAGAGAGAAAGAGGCAGATAGAGAAAGAGAATGGGCGTGCCAGGGCCTCCAGCCACTGCAAACCGAACTCCAGATGCGTGTGCCCCCTTGTGCATCTGGCTAACGTGGGTCCTGGAGAATTGAGCCTCTAACTAGGGTCCTCAGGCTTCACAGGCAAGTGTTTAACCGCTAAGCCATCTCTCCAGCCCAAGTATTTTTTAAGGTATACTGATAAGGCAGTCAGTTTGTTTTTATCAAAATTATTTTGATTTTTGGCTTGGGGTGTGGCTCATTGGTAGAACTCCTGCACAGTATGCACAAGTTCCTGGTTTCAGTAAGTTATGAGCTAGAAAGATGGTGTAGCTGTTAAGGTGCTTGCCTGGGAAGCCTAAGGACCCAGGTTCTGTTCTCTAGTACCCATGCAAGCCAGATACACATGGTGACACATGCATCTGGAGTTCATTTACAGTGGTTAGAAGTCTTTATGTGCCCATTATTTCTCTCTCCTTAATAAATAAATTAAAATATAAAATAAATAAATAAGTTATAAGTTTGTACTATAAAATAATTTCATGCGTAGGGCTGGAGGGATGACTTAGCAGTTGAGGCACTTGCCAGTGAAGCCTAAGGACCAGGTTAGATTTTCCAGTCCCCAGTACCCACATAAGCCAGATGTACAATGTAGTGCATGCATATGGAGTTTGTTTGCATTGGCTAGAAGCCCTGGTATGCCATACTCCTTCTCTGCCTATTTTTCTCATAAATAAATAAATATTTTAAAAAATAATTCATACTCATGGTTAAACTTGGGAAAAATTTAAAATGTCATATAAAGTAGGAACATAAAGAAAATCAGCTTAAAAAAAATTTCTTTTTATTTATTTATTAGAGACAGAGAGAGGGAGAGGAGAGAGAAGGAAAGAATGGGCATGCCAGGGCTGTTAGCCACTGCAAATGAACTCCAGACACATGCACTACCTTGTGCATCTGGTTTACGTGGGACCTGGAGAATCAAACTTGAATCCTTAGGCTTCATAGGCAAGCGCCTTAACTGCTAAGCCATCTCTCCAGCCCAAGACAAATCAGCTTTTTATGAAATAACTGGCATTTTAATATATGCAATCTTATTTTCCGTAGCACTAAAGAGGCATTTTAACTTTGTATTATAGGTGATTTCCATTTTTAAATTCATTTATCTATGTATGAGTTGAAGTTTTCATATACATAGGCAGGATTTTAGGTTCTATATAATATAATTTCTCAAGGAACTAAAATATGAAATCTTCAGTTCAAAACAATATGTCAAGGAATTAATTGGCAAACATTTTACAATAACATAGCTTTATATCCTTATGAAGTGTTTTTAAAACATTTTAAATGTTTTATAGTATTATCTGTTATTGCATAAAATATTGTAGAGCTTATGAATAGAAGGGTTTTTTTTCACAGTTCTTCAAATGTTTTTATTTATTTGCAAGCAGAGAGAGATAGACAGGATAGGCATGCCAGGGCCTCCAGCCACTGCAAATAAACTCCAGATGCATGTGCCACTTTGTGCATCTGGCTGTACATGGGTTCTGGGGAATTGAACCTAAGTCCTTTAGCTTAGCCAGCAGGCATCTTAACTGCTGAGCCATCCCTCCAGCCCATGAATAGAAGGGTCTTTTTGTTGTTTGTTTTTGTATTTTTATTTATTTGAGAGAGAAAGAGGCAGATAGAGAGAAAGAATGGGCATGCAAGGACCTCTAGCCACTACAAATGAACTAACTCCAGATGCATGCGCCCCCTTGTGTATTTGGGTTATTTGGGACTTAGGGAATTGAACTGTGGTCCTTAGGCTTCACAGGCAAACACCTTAACTGCTAAGCCATTTCCCTAGCCCAAATAGAAGTTTTTTTTTAAATATTTTATTTTATTTATTTGAGAGAGAAAGAGGCAGATAGAGAATGGGCATGCCAGGGTGTCTAGCCACTGCAAACAACTCCACACACATGCACCACCTTGTGCATCTGGCTTATGTGGGTACTGGGGAATCACACCTAGGTCCTTAGGTTTCGTAGGTAAGTGCCTTAACCACTAAGCAATCTCTCCAGCCCAAGAATAGAGTTTTTGGTTTTTTTGTTGTTGCTTGTTTTTTGTTTTTTCGAGGTAGGGTCTCACTCTAGTCCAGGCTGACCTAGAATTCACTATGTAGTCTCAGGCTGGACTCGAACTCATGGCCATCTTCCTACGTCTGCCTCCTTGGATTAAGGGCATGTATCACCACACCCAGCTGAGTTTTTGTGTTTATTTCTTGAGATAGGGTCTCAGGTATCCTAGGGTGATCTCAAATTTGTGTTCCTGAGGATTACCTTGAACTATCCACCTGCCCCCACCTCCTGAGCACAGAGATTATAGTTGTGTACCCCCACACTTGTATTTTTTTTATTTGATTTATTTATTTGAGAGAGAAAGAGGTAGGCAGAATGGGCATGCCAGGGCCTTCAGCAGCTACAAATGAACTCCAGATGCATGTGCCATGTTATGCATCTGGCTTACATGGGTTCTGAGGAATCAGACCTGGGTCCTTTGGTATTGCGAGCAAGTGCCTTAACTGCTAAACCATCTCTCCAGCCCCTTCCCCCTCCCCCGCCGCTTTTTTTCTTTCTTTCTTTTCTTTTCTTTTCTTTTTTGTTTCTTTGAAGTTGTGTCTTGCTCTAGCCCAGGTCGACCTGGAATTCAGTATGTAATCCCAGGGTGGCCTTGAACTCATGGTGATCCTCCTACCTCTGCCTCCCAAGAGCTGAGATTAAAGCTGTGCACCACCATGCATGGCTCATTTTTTTTATGGCTCATTTTTTTTAAATAGCTATTTTTGTTATTATTTGTTTGCAAGCAAAGAGAGAGAGAGAGAAAAGAGACAGATAAAAAGGATGGGCATGCTAGCACTTCCCAGCCACTGCAAACAAATTCCAGATGCATGTGCCACTTTGTACATCAGGTTTTACGTGGGTCCTTGGGAACTGAACCCATGTTGTTAGGGTTTGCAAACAAGTGCCTTAACTGTTGAGCCTTGTTTGTATGGCTTTTTTTTTTTGTACCCCAAGTAGGGTTTCGTTCTAGCCTAGGCTGACCTGGACTTCATTTTGTTGCTTCAGACTGGCCTCGAACTCACAGTGATCCTCCTGCCTCTGCCTACTGAATGCTGAGTAAAGGTGTCCACCATCACACCCAGCCACACTCAGTTTTTATGTGTTAGTGGGGATTGAACCTAGGGGCTCATGTACTCTATTCACTGAGCTGTATCACCCAGACTAGAACATTTTATATACCTGACAGGCACTGTTCCAATCCCTGAGGGTCCAGCAATGAGAAACAAACAGACCAGTTGTTATCTTGTCTCTCATGAGGGAACTAGATGATGAATAAGATATGTACTTCCGATATATAGGTAGCAATAAATAGGGATGGGATAGACAGAAAGTAGGAAAAGGGAATATAAAGTGTTGATGTGGAGAATGTGGTCGAAATAGATGGGGCGTACCTCCATGGGAAGGGTCACTCTGAGGAAGAACTGAGATAATATGGAAAACTTTTAGGAGGGTGAATTGACATTTAAGACCTCCATGAGAATTACAGTTACTATGAGTTCTTCTATATCAATTGCATATGTGACACAGAGAAAAAGGCTAGTTAATGCTAATAAAAGTGAGTTTCATTATAGTTAATGAAAACGTCAGTATGTGTATTTGCGTAAGCCTATGCCCAATCTGCACAATGCTTGTCACTCGCTACTACTAATGGAATCTCTTCAACTACGAGCATTCTTCTGATGTGCTTACAAAGCTATCATTGGATGTGTTTTGTGTGTAATTTTACTTTTTTGTTATATAAATTTTTATTTATATATTTTTAATATATATTGATATACATTTTTTATACTGCATTACCAAATTTCTCATGATTTTTGTGGTGAATAGTTGAAAAATCAAGCAACAGGGCATATGACACTTACATGTAGAGTCCTGTTTTTTGTTTTTTCGAGGCAGGGTTTCACTCTGGTGCAGGCTGACCTCCTGGAATTCACTATGTAGTTTCAGGGCGGCCTTGAACTCACAGCAATCCTCCTACCTCTGCCTCCTGAGTGCTGGATTAAAGGCATGCACCACCATCCCCAGCTTTTAAAAAAATTCTTAAATTTATTTTTATTTATTTATTTGAAAGTGACAGACAGAGAGAGAAAGAGGCAGGTAGAGAGAAAGAGAGAGAATGGATGCACCAGGGCCTCCAGCCACTGCAAACAGATTCCAGATGTATGCGCCCCCTTGTGCATCTGGCTAATGTGGTCCCAGGGAATCGAGCGTTGAACTCAGGTCCTTAGGCTTTACAGGCAAGTGCTTAACCGCTAAGCCATCTCTTCAGCCCTTTTTTGTTTTAATTTTTTTGTTTATTTATTTGAGAGTGACAGAGAGAGAGAGAAGAAGCAGATAAAGAATAGGCGCACTTGGGCTTCCAGCCACTGCAAACAAACTCCAGATGCATGCGCCACCTTGTGCATCTGGCTTATGTGGGTCCTGGGGAATTGATCCTCGAACTGGGGTTCTTAGGCTTCACAGGCAAGTGCTTAACCACTAAGTCATCTCTCCAGCCCTTGTTTTTATTCTTAAAATCAGACTGATATACAGATTTAGGGAAATCATTGCCTTTAGTCTGTGAAATGTGGAATACTTCTGGGTTATCGTATTTATCCCTGAATGTATATCTGGATCATGAAGACATAAATGTCTGAGGACTCAGGTAAAAAGTACCAGTGAGTTTAAAGCTGAAACTTTTGTTACTTTAGTAGTAAAATGCATTTAGAATGAAAAATTTTATTTGAATATAGGAAAAGATGTCTTACTGCTTTGTGTCTTTCAGTGTTTTGGCGTGCATCAGCCCAGAAGCGGTGATCTCTGGATTAAACTACATGTCATTTGCTAATGTTGGTGTGAGTGGCTTAAGTCCCACTGGTGTGGATTTGAGCATGGAGGCAAATGCTATAGCTCTGAAATACTTAAGTGAAAATCAGCTGTCACAACTGTCTCTCAGTCGATCAAACCAAAATAACTGTGATTCGTCTTTTAGCCTTCTACATATTAATACAGACAGAAGCACAGTAGGGCTTAGCTTAATCTCACCAAACAACATGTCATTTGCAACGAAAAAATACATGAAGAGATATGGACTCATACAAGGCAGCGACAACAGTGAAGATGAAGAGGAGCCTCCCAGTGGTGCGGGCAGTGAGGGTGCCTGTTTGTTGAGTCAGAACCCTGCCTCCGTACCTGCACAGCTGGCTGCACAGAAGGAGCTTCCCAGAAATGCCTGTGAAATAGTTCATCCTTCTAATTGTGGATCTGAGGACATGCTCACAGAAATGTCGGTATTGAGAACTATTACAAACGAAGTTGCACGGCCAAAGGTAACACAGCAGTTGAGGGAAGATCCAGCTTTCTTATTAAGGAACCTTAAACCAGGTCCTGCCATGAGCCTTCGAACTGGAAAAGCAGAGTTTACTCGGCATCCTGAGAAAGAAAATGAAAGGGACATCCCCATTTTTCCTCAAAGTCTGCAGACTTCTGAAACAATAAAGCAGATGGCTAGCATGGATTCTGTAGGCACCTTTCTAGATGTAAAGCGTCTCAGGCAGTTGCCAAAGTTATTTTAGATCATTAGTCCTCTCCTTTCTGACTGTTCTGTTTCCTGAAGGTACTTTAGAAGCCAGTACCTCTGGGATTTCTAATCAGTGTAGGAGTCTGTCTGTGTCTCAGTAGTAGCTGATAACAAGTTATTAACAACAAGTGACTCAGTTATGAGATGGCTGGTTAGTGGGAAAGGCTGTGTGATTTTTCAACTAGGGCTGTCATTGTCACTGAACACATAATAAAACAAAAATCTTAAAGTTGTAGCAGGGGAGATGTCTCAGCAGTTAAAGCCTGCGAACTCAGGTTTGCTTCCCCAGTACCCACATAAAGCCAGATGCACAAAGTGGTGCGTGTGTCTGGAGTTCATTCATTTGCAGCAGAAGAGGCCCTGTTGCACCCACAGCCCCCCCCATAAAAAAATTGTGCACGTGTACACATATCTAGAATTAATTTTTTTAGCAAGGAACATTCAAAAATATTGCCTGTATCCCCAAGTTCTGGGAATTGAACCCAGGTTCTTTCACATGCTAAGGAGCTCTGCTGAGGTATACATCCCCAGTCTGTGTTGTTTTGCTTGGTTTTTGTTTTGAAGACACAAGTCTCCATGTTTAGCCCAGTCTGACTTCATACTTGAGATCCTCTTCCTTCACTGCCAAGTGCCCCTCATCTGGCTCAGGTACACACTTTACCTAGTGTCACTCCCCCTTGCATGACATACCTTACATAATCATAATCATAGTAAATATTAAAACTTACTAAATGAACATTAGGCACAGTACTAAAAACTAAACCACAAAACTTTTAAGTTGCGCTTGTTTGTTTAGGGTTAGAATTGACATTGCTAGAGATTGAACCCAGGCCTCACCCAAAGGCCTTTTAAACTTACCATGGAGCTGTATACTTCCAAATCCCAGATTATTGTGCCACTTTTCACATCTGGCTTTATGTAGGTACTGGGGAATCAAACTCAGACCATTAGGCTTTGCAAGAAATCACTGAGCCGTCTCTCCGGCCCCCACAATTTCTTACATGCATATATTTACTTACTTGTGGGTCACTGTATAAAATTATATAACTTCTACATTAACATAGCTTCCACTATCCTTTCAAAGCAAACAGTCCCTCCCATCCTTATGTCTGATAACCAATTATCTGTTTTCTATCACCAGAATTTTTTGTCACTCTAAGAATATAACATGAAATAGTTAGACTTTTAAATTTTTTGTGGTTTTATTTAGAATTGCACCTTTTGAAATTTGCTGTTTTCACTCGGTATGTCCTGAGATCTGTCAGTAAATATTCTTCTACCCTCCCTCCCCAAATTATTATTTCTAAATATAATGTAAAACATTCTTATGCACTTGAAACAGAAAGATTTTCTGCTGAAGTTTAGATGTGATTGCCGTGTATTAAAGTTTGATATGTAAACTGAAAGAAATAGAATTTCGATCTCTGAATGCTTTCTAATTGAACTGTGGCTTTCTGAGTCAGTAACCTGATAGAAATGTATAGTCAGCAAGGTCACTCATGCTAACATGGAGCTTCCTCCATGAAGCCAGAGACTGTCCCTACATTGCTGCACTTTCAAGTTAAAGTTAATATATAAATAGCACTGGTGATGTTTTTCCCTGTTTCCACATGTGTTGTTTGGAGTGTTAGTTATTTTGACACTAGCCTAAAATTCCCTTCACATCTCATTGGGACATAGTCTAAGTAAAGGCAATTATTGTTGGTGCCACTTTCTAGTATGCTGTTTAGCTTTCACCCTCTAGTTCACCCAAGTGAACGTGGGTACCATTTATGTTGCCCTATTGAAAACGGAATGTTAGTGGATTAACTGACAGCCTCAGCAATTGTTTTCCCTTTTTGCTGTGAACCTTGTAATTTTTATGCCAAACAAGTAGCTCTTTATCTGAACAATAAAAACTGAACCTGAGGCTTTTTAGGCAAAATTTAATTTGATCACTTGTTACCACATCTAATTCAAGGCCTCTGATAACATGTTTAAGCAGTTTTGGAGACTGAATTTAGACTGCAGATTAATTTAACAAAAATACCTGTTTCTATTAAGTATGTGCCAAGAGGGACTATCAATAACGCCTACTCTAGAAAGTTCTTTAGTGTTTTACTATAAATGTTAGTTGTTGTCATAGCCTTTAGATATCTTTAGAAAAGCATTAGTATTGAGGAAATTGGATTAAAAGATTTTAGAGATGTTTGCCTCTGAAGTGGCCTTTCTTTGAATTTCTGTCATCCAATCCCACAGAATACTGTTTATGACCATGAATGACTTCAAGTGGAATAGGGCAATGATGGCGTTTCTTTCTAGCTTCTGGGAAGTTACCCATTAATCTGGGTTCTTGCCATTTGGCATCTTGCCCCTCCTTTTCAAGTGTCCCTCACTCAATCTCCAAACCCCCTGCTGGTCAAGTGACCTCAACAATCAGTCCGTGTACCCTTGCACTCTTCCTTCCCCCACCCTGTATTCAGCCCCACACAAGTGGATGTTATGCCAGCCTTATAAGGATTCTAGAGAAAGCAGGTGAACTAGTTCCAAGAGGACATGATGAAAGCCACACCGAGCAGTCTAGAGTCATACCCATGTAGGTTGCTACCAGAGCTCAAGGTTTTTTGGAACCACTGAGAAAAAGCCCCTTTAAGGCCAGAGGACATCAAGAAGAGCTTCCTGAAAGCCATGGGTCTGGAGTTGACTTCTGATAGTACGGCCAGTGCTGTCTTTAAATATTGAACTGCCCCAAGCTACCCACCCACTCTTCTTCTGGAAGGAGTTCCTTACCTTTTAGCCGAGAGCTAAACCCATTACTTACTTGTGTGTCCTGAGGAGGGAACTCCCATTTCTGTGAGAAAGTGTTCACTCCAGTATCTATACAGTGACAAGCTACAACCAAGTCTGCTGTTAGGGCTTCAGGAAGTTTAAGACAAAGTGGCTGCTGTGCCCTTGTTGTTCATGAAGGCAAAACCTTCATGGCCTCCAGATTGAAAGGCTTTTATGCTTGCAGAGTAAATTTATTATGTCTTGATTTACAGACTATTTCCTTTTGCAAAGGATTTTCCTACCTATTTTTTTTTCCATATGATTCTCAAGACAAAAGCCCTGCAATATGGCAGGCATAATTAACTCCTCTTTACAGATGATGAAACAAGTAACTGGGCCAAAGTCAGTTAACAGCCAAGACACCAGCCTCATGTTCCTGCACAGCTGCTAGTCCCGTAGAAGCCACTCTCTGTCCACCAGCTCCCTTCTTACCCTTCATTATTCAGCAGTCTACCCTGCCTAGCTACTGAGATACATGTTGTGTATAAGATGGTGAACAAGACAGCCATACCTTAAAGGAAGGAGTTCAATGGTGGCACATACAGGTAATTCCAGCACTCGGGAGGCAGAGGTAGGAGGAACACCGTGATTTTGAGGCCATCCGGAGACTATATAATGAATTCCAGGTCAGCCTGGGCTAGAGCCAATACTCTACCTCAAAAGCAAAAGAAAGGAAGGTCAGTCTAATGAGCAAGAGATGCATAAACATTAGCAAGACAGCCAGGCAAGTGCTTAGAATAAAACCACAGAGGAGGCTGGGCAGAAGGCTGCCTCAGCAGTTAACAGTGCTTGCTTGCAGTGCCTGCCAGCCTGGGTTCAATTCCTCAGTACCCACATAAAGCCAGATGCAAAAAGTGGTACAGCCACCTGGAGTTCATTTGCAATGGCAAAAGACCCTAGCACATCCATACTTTCTGTCTGCTTGCAAATGAATAAAAATATTTTGAGCTGGAGAGATGGTTCAATAGCTAAGATGCTTGCTTGGAAAACCTGACAACCCGGGTTCAATTTCCCAATACCCAATGTAAAGTCAGATGCACAAAGAGGCATATGTGTCTGGTGTTTGCAACAGCAATAGGCCCTGACGTGCGCGTTTTCTCTGTTCCTTCTCTTTATTTTTTTAAAAAATTTTTGATTTTTTTAAGAAAATCATAGAGATGGGCTGGAGAGATGGCTTAGCAGCTAAGGCACTTGCCTGCAAAGGCAAAGGACTCAGGTTTGATTCTCCAGGACTCACATGTATGAAAATATAATGAAACCCATTATCATGTATAATTAATATACACCAATAAAACCCTTTTTTAAAAAAAGCCAAAGATCCTGCCAGGTGTGGTGGTGCATGCCTTTAATCCCAGCAGTCAGGAGGAGGCAGAGGTAGGATCGCCGAGAGTTTGAGACCATCCTGAGACTACATAGTGTATTCCAGGTCAGCCTGAGCTAGAGCCAAGACACTACCTCGAAAAACAAAACAAAACAAAAAACGAAAACAAAAACAAAAAAAGGTCCTGAAAGATTTTACCAGGAAAAGATAAAAGATTTCCCTGCTTTTGATAAATGTTAAAAGGGAATTCTGATTCCCTGCCACTATGTAAAGGAATCCTATCTTGTTTGAAAAGATACCAGCAGGGTTCTCTGAATTACACATTTATTTCCTCTTTTTAAGGAGCTCAAATCAGTGGAAGAAAAACAAAACCCATAAAAGTTTCTTCCGTGTACAGAGTCCTGGGTGATGCTCCCTGTCTCCCACCCCTCCTTTCTTCCCCTCCCCCTCTACCATCAAGGTCATAGGGAACATCCTCAGAGGAAATCCTGCTTTCCCATTTCCTGGCCTGGTGCTGAACACCAGGAAAAGGGTGGAATGGGGGAAAGCTCTGTGTCCTGCCTCTTCATGGGAGGTCTGGGGCCAAGAGAACAGGAGTTACTCATTAAAAACAGCAAGACGGGTGCTATCAGGTGTCCAAGAGAATCAGATTTGCAGGGCTCAGCAAAGGAGAGAAGGGACTCGCTCTAGTTCACATGGTACAGTGGGCACTGAATCAGGGCTCCAGTCTCCCAGAGATATCTGTTGTAGGGTGAGTCCGCAATGGAACAGCCAAACACAGGCCCTTTCTGATTTCTCAGACATGCCACAGAGAAATAAAGGCAGGACAGACAGACAGAAACAGCTAGAGATGGAGTTTTCAGTGCTTGTGCATATTGAACCCCTTGCCTCCAAGCTCTCCACAGGTTCAAGAGATCCCTTCCAAACCCACTTTAAAGACTTCCCTCAGCCCGCATATCTTCTCCCCATCCTGCAGGAACCTGGAATCTCCACGTGGAAGTGATATTTCCTTCTCTGAAATTCCATAGCCCTTTCACGGATCCTTTTCTTGTCCTCTTAAAAAAAAATTTCTGATGCTGGGCATGGTGGCACACGTCTTTAATCCCAGCATTCAGGAGGCAGAGGTAGGCGATATCCTACCTTGAAAAACCAAAAACTAAAAATAAAAAATAAATCTGATAACCAGCTTGCAAACTGCCTATGGTTGCCTGTGGCTAAGAGCACTGCCCTTGGTGTAAGACAAGAGCACGAGGAAAAGACCTGCTGCATGCTTCTGCCAGCCGGAGGCCTCCTGCCAGAACATCGCACAAGGAAGCACAAGCAGACACTGTGCTTCCCTGCATTGTGGGTGTGCATGCGTTCTGTGCAGACACCAAGAGAGAACTGTCTTCATTCAGCACTGATCAGAGTCCTATCTGGTATCCCAGTTACTTAGGTTTTCTTGTTTTGTTTGTCTTGTTTTTTCCTGAGGTAGAGTCTCACTCTAGCTGACCTGGAATTCACTAAGGAGTCTCAGGCTGGCCTTGAACTCACAGCAATCCTACCTCTGCCTCCCGAGTGCTGGGATTAAAGGTATGTGCCACCATGACTGGGTTTGTTTGTTCGTTTTGATCCCTACTACCACTGTATCTCACTTAGGCCTCACAGCAGCCCTTTCAGGCAAAGGAGCAAACCTGCAGCTTCACCCCTGGGCGCTCACAGAAGTACTCACTGTATAAGAACTGGGACCACGGGCTGGAGAGATGGCTTAGCGGTTAAGCGCTTGCCTGTGAAGCCTAAGGACCCTGGTTCGAGGCTCAGTTCCCCAGGTCCCACGTTAGCCAGATGCACAAGGGGGCGCACGCGTCTGGAGTTCATTTGCAGAGGCTGGAAGCCCTGGCGCGCCCATTCTCTCTCTCTCCCTCTATCTGTCTTTCTCTCTGTGTCTGTCGCTCTCAAATAAATAAATTAAAAAAATTTAAAAAAAAAAAGAACTGGGACCAAAGACCTGGGCTCAGAACAGTGGAAAGAATGAGGACAAGACTGAGAAAGAGATGAGATTATTCTCAGAGAGGCGTTTGTACAGACCAGAACTGCCTGCTAGGGGCTCACACAGTTTGCTTGTAGAATGGACCATTAGGATCATACTTCGACGTAATCCCTGAGCAAACACCCATGCTATGGTCTAGTCTGATATATTAACTCTCACATTCCTCATAACAGCAGTAAGAGGTAGACATTTTTTTTTTTTTTTTTTTTTTTGGTTTTTCGAGGTAGGGTCTCACTCTGGCTCAGGCTGACCTGGAATTCACTATATAGTCTCAGGGTGGCCTCGAACTCTCAGAGATCCTCCTACCTCTGCCTCCCGAGTGCTGGGATTAAAGGCGTGCACCACCACGCCCAGCGAGGTAGACGTTTTTAAAATTATTTGTTTTTTGCAAGCAAGAGAACGAGAGGGACTGGGTGTGCCAGGGCCTCTTGCCACTACAAACAAACTCCAGATGAATATGCCACTTTGTGTATCTGACATTGGGTACGAGGGAACCAAACCCCAGGTGATCAGGATTTGCAAGCAAGTGCCTCCCCCCTCCCCCCGCAGCTAGGGTCTCACTCTAGCCCAGGCTGACCTGGAGCACACTCTGTAGTCCCAGGCTGGCCTCAAACTCTCAGCAATCCTCTTTCCTCTGCCTTTCAATTGCACTACACCGGGATAAGCAAGTGTCTTTTTTGAAAAAAATTATTTTATTTATTTATTTATTTGCTAGATAGAAAGAGGCAGACAGAAAGAGTGAGTATAGGTGTGCCAGGACCTCCTGCCACTGCAAATGAACTCCAGATGAATGCACCACTTGTGCATCTGGCTTTATGTGGGTACTAGGGAAATGAATAAGGGCCTTCAGGCTTTGCATGCAAGTGCCTTTTGCCACTGAGCCATCTCTGCAGCCTGAGGCAAATATTATTATCCCGTATTTTTTGTGTGGTTTTTAGAGGTAGGGTCTTGCCCAGGCTGATCTGGACTTCACTAGGTAGTTTCAGAGTGGCCTCGAACTCAAGGTGATCCTCCTACCTCTGCCTCTTGAGTGCTGGGATTAAAGGTGTGTGCCACCATGCCAGCTCCCTACTTTTTTTTTTTAAGTAGAAAATAGAAATGAGATCTTGGAGTAATTTGCTCTAATGTCACACAGTCAAGATGAGGATTCAAGCCCTTATCATCTGGCTCCACAGCCCAAGTTTATAATTTGAGCATCAGGTTGGGATTACCTGTATAGGGATAGTTAGGTAAAGTTATGAACCCAAGGTTACATGGGTGAAATAAATAAAGTCAAGATTTGAACTCAGGCTTATGTTCAGAATCAAGTGTTCGCTGTGCTTGGAAGGGAATGTGCAGCAGCTGAATCAGTTCCTAAGGAGTGATTCACCCCAGACCGCAGCCCTCTGCTTGCCCCAGCACACGCATGCCTGCATTTCCCAAGTACCCCACAGAGGGGCGCCACTCACAGCACATTGACCGTGGAGCCACTTTTCTGTCGTGGTGGGAGGGCGACAGGACACCTTTTCACCCTTCTCTGGCTTGTTTATAGAGCCTGGGCGGCTGGCCAGTTCCACTTCCTCAGTTGAGAGCCTAGGTCCCGTCATTTCTCTCCGCAGTTCCATCGGTCTGCCTCTGACTTCCCTGCGATGTGCTGGGGTCAGGACAAACCATGGGCACGTCCCTCCCCATCTTATGAGGTCTTTCTGTGCACACAGCCTGATGTATTCAGCACCAGGTTGGGGACGTTTCAAGGACACAGGAGTTCCTGCTCTACTGGGAGTCACAGGGCAACCCACTCTCTGGCTCTCTGTCCCAGTCTGCGCACAGGGCTTTCACCCACTTCCTGCCCTCAGTTAAGTGGAGCCAATTCCTCTAAAGGCCTGGGGAAACTACCTACGAGAAACAAAGTGCCCACTCTTGTGGCACCTGGCCTGAGCACTTGTATGTGATTTCACCCCATTTCTTTCAGTCCTCCTAGACCTGTGGTAGGCGAGAGCTTCAGTTCCTCAAGGACAGCTCAAGTGAGCCCAGTTCTCTCACACTCACCCATATGTCAGCACACAGCTCACACCCCTGCTCAAAATGCGTTTGCTTAAAGTGAACCAAAGGGTAGGTGGCTGGGTCCATTGTGCAGATGAGAACAGCATCACAGAGAATCAGAAATTGCCCTCCCCTATCACTTGTAATGTCAAGATTGAGAAAGAAAGGAGAGCTTGCATTACTGATACCCAAGATCCTACGATTTTGAAAGAAACTAGGTCCTTAGTAAGTGGAATCAAGTGAGAGAGTGATAGTGAGTATGTATCTGATCCCCCAGGCCCGCATTCCTACGAAGCCCTTGCAAACTTGAGCCACAATCTTACTGAGCAGTTCAGCCCCCAACTGTGCCCTCCACTTTTCATCACCGATCTTTCCTACTCTCTGGTCCCATTATGCACAGCTCAAAGCAGGAGATACCACTGTGCAAAGCTCTGATTCTTTCTGGCCAGAATAAAGACACACAAGGGTGTACATGCACACACAGCCACTCATGGACTCCCAAAGTGCTTTGCATACCCCTGTCCAGCAGACAGCATGTTAAACTCCATGGCAATTTCTGTTTCTAACATTGTCTCCTTCATCTTAGCGTCCCTACACCTAAATCCAGGGTCTGTGGGGGGAGGGGGGAGTTGTGGTTCATAATAAAAACCTAGTTGCTCTATTCTTAAATCTTGCAAGACACTGTTGCTATAGCTTGTTGTATAAATTTCATACTCTTTGCAGCAACTCAATGAGTCATGTGTTGTTTTTTAGCCCCATTTTAGAGTTGAGGAAACTGAAGCATGAGGAGTGGCTTGAGTCCAGGGTGCCTAACAATCAGTTATTCGTCCCTACCGATGCTATGAGGCTGTGTCCCGAGGAAAGACTTCGGGGCAGGGTACGCAGACCCCAGACCACACAGAGGAGATGTCTTGGGCCATAGTTTCTCTTTGTGACCCATAGCTGTCTGTCAGAGTCCCATTTGTCTGCAGAATAGGTATGGGTTTCATTAATGGTGCTTTAAAAAAAACAAAAAAACTCCTTCCTTCTTTTTACACTCCCTTCATTTCCTCTTGCCTCAGCCCCCAACCGACAGACCAGTGGGGAATGTGAGGCAGGGCTCCCGAAGGAATGCTTACTTCCACAGGTGCCTGTGAGGGACTAGAGCTCTTACTGGGTGCCTGAGCCCAGGCTAAGACAGAGGAAGGAAGCAGAAATGACAGACAGGGCCACAGGCAGGAAAGGGAGCCGATTCTGAGCGCATGTGCCTAAGATAGAGACGGCAGAAATGAAGGCAGACTGAGAGAGATGATAAGAGATAAAAGGGAGAGACCCTGGGGTTCCCTCACTGCGTCTTGGTTACAGATAGGGAGACCAAAGTTCAGGGGAAAAAGTGACTCGACTTCCTAGTGACATTCCTGTCATTGTTCCAAACTCCATCAGTTAGGGTCCCCTCTTATCCCCTCATCTTTCCATGTGCCCATGTGCCTTAGCCTGAACAACACAGTGGAGGGCTCTGAGGTTAATCAGGGGTGGTCTCCCCAACCAGGTAAGACTGAAGCAGGGCACAGGGTACGTTGTAGGTGGCCATACCAAGGCATGATTTACGTGTAGCAAAATATACCCACTTTAGTGTCCAGTTAGGCTTAACAAATCCATATGCTGGTATATAACTATCACCACAAAGAAGACAAAAATAGTTCCTTTACCAAGCTAGGTGTGGTGGCACACGCTTTTAATCCCAGCACTCGGGAGGAGGAGCACTGTGACTTTGAGGCCACCCTGAGACTCCATAGTAAATTCCAGGTCAGCCTTGGTTAGAGTGAGACCCTACCTTGAAAGACCAAAAAAAAGTCCCTTTATGTCTCTTTACAATTATGTCCCTTCTACACTATTGCCCCCTCAACCTGAACTCTGCCCTTATAGATTTACTTTTCTTTTTATAGAGTGTTGGGTTAATGGAGTCAGACATTGTAGACTCTTGTGTCTGGACCTCGCTCATTGAGCATGGTTTTGGGATTATTCCCTGTTCTTGCATGTAACAGCAGTTTATTCCTTTCATCTCTAAGCAATATTCCATTGCATGCCAAAATTCATTTATCCATTCATCTATGTGATAGACTTTTGAGTTATTTCTACTTTGTAAAAATATTTTTTATTTATTTGTAAGGAAAGAAAGAGAGTGAGTACAGGTGTCCAGGGCCTCCTGCCACTGCAAATGAACTCCAGACACCTGTGCCTTTGTGTGCACCTGGCTTTACATGGGTACTGGGGAATCAAACCAGAGCTGGAATACTTCAAGCAAGTGCCTCTAACTGCTGAGTCATCTCTCCTGTCCCATTTGTAAGGTTGCCGTGAATTTTTTATGTGTACATGTTCCTCCAGATACATACTTTCACTTCTTTCAGTCTTTATGATGGACCACCAAAGTAACCTCCAAGGTGTTTGAAGAAGTTTTGCATTTTCTTCAACAATGTATGCAAATTCCTGTTGTTGCACATGCTCACCATGTTGGCATTGCCAGTCTTTCCATGGTAACCATGTTAATAGGTGTATCATGGTAGCTTGTTGTGGTCTTAATTTTCAGCTCCCTGATAGAATTTGGTGCATCTTTTCATGAGATTTTTCACTGTTTTGTCTTCTTGAGGTCACAAGGATTTAAACAGGACACATCACAATACTATATAATGTTCAATTGAAGATTTTTTGAAGTTTAAAAAAATACTTATTTATTGGGGGGGGCAGATAGGAGGAGAGAGAAAATGGGCACACCAGGGCCTCTAGCCACTGCAAACGACTTCCAGACACATGTGCCACCTTATGTATCTGGCTTATATGGGGAATTGAATCCAGGTCCTTTGGCTTTGCAGACAAGTGCCTTAGCCACCAAGCCATCTCTCTAGCCCCAGCTGAAGATTTTGAATCCCATATAGTAAAAAATGTTCCCTTTGTCTATAATCACACCACCCTGAATGTGTCTGATCTCTGAAGCTAAGCAGGGTCAGGCCTGAATAGTACTTGGAAGGGAGAAATGTTTCCTTAAGGCCAGAAGGAATAGAGGAAACAGGGGGCCATGCTAATTTGATTGTATACCAGCTAAGTGACTCTGGGTGAACTGTGACTTATCTCACTTCCAAAGAGGTGTGATTACCCCAGCAGCCTGACAGAGTCACTGTGTAGGGTCAGATGACACAGAGAAGTTGAGGCGTGTTGCAGAATAGACACACAAGAGATCAACTCAGTAACATAGATTCCTCAGGACCTAGGTCCCATCCTCTGTCTGGATGTCTACACATGGCCCAGGGCCCTGTCTTGTTGACCTTCAACAATTATTTGCTACAGAAAGCTGGTGGCTACTTGTCAACTCTGTGGTTCTTAGCTCCAGAAGACAGATAATCTTAGTCACTGCGCCTTCTGTAAAGTTGGGGACACAGCTCTGGTTTTCCATATGCTTTTAGCAGAAGCCTGGGTTGAGAGGGAAAGAGAAGGCTGTGATGCTCTGGGAAGTTCACTACCTTCTGAATGAACTCAGTTACTTGGCTTTGCTATGGATGTGGACAATAGTACTGGTTCTTGGGGTGGGGAAAGGCTCAGTGGCTAAGAGCACTTGCTCTGCAAGCCTGACAACCAGAGTTTGGATCCCCAGAAACCCACATAAACTCCAACTCAAGCAACACCCAGTCTAATCCCAGTGTGCCTAAAGCAATGGTAGGCCAAGTCAGGATAACCCTTGTCTCCTAGTCTAGCATCTTGCTTGTTTGGCATGTGACAAGTCTCAAACAAGGTGGAAGACGAGGATCTACATCCTGAGGTTGTCCTCTGATATCCGCGTGTATGCCACATACACGCTCGCTGCAGAAATCATGTGCAAACTGATGAAATCCTGCTGGCCTCATTCTCAGAGCAGGCCCAGTGTGGGCCCGAGAACTGACCTGTCTAACAAGTCCCCAGATGATGCAGATGAGTCAGAAACTAGAATAAAATTCTTCTATCCCTACAAGATGCTGGCAGCCAGCCTGGTGTGTGGAACTTTCTGGGCTCAGTTCTGCAAGCTGGTGGGACCAGGGTTCCTCTGGGTAAGGGACTAAGATAAAAATGGAGAGAATAGAACTTGGGAGGCAGGGGTAGGAGGATCACCATGAGTTCGAAGCCACCCTGAGACTACATAGTGAATTCCAGGTCAGCCTGGGTTAGAGCAAAACCCTACCTCCAAAAACAAAAACAAAAAAAAGGAGAGAATAGTCACATGAAAGTGAAAGGGGAGAATTATGATATCCACTAAAATTTATACCAGTGCTGTATACAATTATTCTCTCCCTCCCTCTCTCTTGGTCCCTCCCTCCCTCTCTCCTTTACTATCTCCCCTTGAGGCAAGGTCTCACGCAAGCCCAGGCTGATTTGGAGCTCGCTCCGCTCTGTAGTGCAGGCTGGCCTTAAACTCAGGATCAGCCTCCCGGGTGCTAGATGAAAGGCACAAGCCCCCACCCCTGGCAATCACCTCCCTTCTACAGAGGAGGAAAAGATCTTGCGTAGACTTACGCAACAAGCCAGTTGCCCAGTAGACCTGCTCTGCTGTCTGGAAACACCATGGCCCGAAATCACTGTCCAGGGTGAGAGTTCTGTCCTCATCATTCACCAGCTGGACATTCTCTGAAAGTTGCTTCACTTCTCTGTGCTACCTACAAAATGAGGTCTCAGGACTCCCTACCTCTTTGGGTTGCTGTCACTATCAACACAACATTGTGAGGTGTTTAGTGCCTAGTACATACTATCTACAGTCTAAATCTGTTAGGTATAAAAGCAGCCTCCCATGAGAGGGCAGGCCCAGCAAATCCAGGGCTGGAGGCTCAGAGATGCTCCAGCAGCAGAAACACTTGAAAACATTTCAAAGCCTGAGCTTTGTAAGGAAGAGAACACTCCGTCTAGGATGGTGGAGGCACTAGGGCCTACCTAGGCCATTTCTCCTGTTCCCTCTCTCTTGTCGCCTCAGCCCCAGATTCCAGACTTACACAGAGTTCCCACTCGCACCCTCCCCTCCCCCTCCCCTCCCCTCCCCCTCCCCTCCCCTCCCCTCCCCCTCTCAGGCGCTCTGGGTTTCCTGCCCGGCCTGGGACGGGTGGAGGAGGGCTGGCATTTCCTGGCCAGCTCAGGGGCGCTCGGACAAGCGCTGACCTACAGGCACCAGATGCTATTTCGGGCGGCGCCCCGCTTAGCGCTCAGTTTCCGCTTTTTTTTTTTTTCCACCGTAGGAAACCAGGGACGTGAAAACTGTAGACGTCATAAGCTCCTGGCCTTAGGCTGCCTGAGCTCCGCATGTGTGGAGGGGTGATGGTGAGGCCACCTCCCAACCACAGAGGGCCCCCACCCGTGGTATTCCTTCTCCACTCCATGGCCGTGGAGGCGCCGGGCAAGGCCATCTCACGCCCTGGAAAAAGGCATCGATATGAAAGAAGTTCAAGACCGAATGTATACCCCCCCACACTTCCCCCCACACCTCCCACCCCTTCTTCAGGGATAAACATTCTGCCCCACAAAATTCCTCCCTCTCTCTTACTCCTCCCACTAAACCCAAATTCTTTTTTTTTTTTAAAGTTTTTATTTATTTATTTGAGAGCGACAGACACAGAGAGAAAGACAGAGGGAGGGAGAGAGAATGGGCGCGCCAGGGCTTCCAGCCTCTGCAAACGAACTCCAGACGCGTGCGCCCCTTGTGCATCTGGCTAACGTGGGACCTGGGGAACCGAGCCTCGAACCGGGGTCCTTAGGCTTCACAGGCAAGCGCTTAACCGCTAAGCCATCTCTCCAGCCCTAAACCCAAATTCTTACAAACCTAGTTATGGTCCTTTTTGGAATTCATGGACTCCAACTTATGTGGACCCTCCCAAGTGTTTGGGTTACAGGCAACTTTATTTCCTATGTCTGTGCTGTCTGCACCCCCTCACCTTCTGTCCTGCAGGCACCGTAGAGCAAGCCCTAGTCCCTTCCTTGGACACCTGCACTGACCCCAGAGCTGGCCTCCTAGTGTCCCCCATCGTCATCCCACCCCGTCTCCACTTTGCAACCAAAGTGTTTCCAGAAAAGCAAATCTGATTTTATAGGGCATTGTGCTCTTCAGTTAAGTAAGCAAAGAAAATGGTTTCCTAAAACTCCTTCAACTGCTCCATTCAGACTAGATTCTTTTCTGTTCCTTGCATGACCTCACACCCCCTCAGCTTCAGATCTTGTTCTCAGAGAAGCATCCCTAACAGGACTCTTCCATACGAAAAGGGAATGGATTGTCTCTGGCAGGAGCTAGAAATGAAATGATTTAACTAAGCAGTCCGTGATCCAACAGGGTCACAGCTGGGGCTCAAACTCATTATCACCTACCGCTACTAAGAGAAGTGGCCCAGAAAAGGCAAGGGTTTTGTGGGAAGGAATGAAGTTGCATTCTTTTTTCTCAGGACACAGGTGGCCTTTCCACCAAGGGACTCTGCGAAAATTACCTGTATACACACGGCATCCCAACTTCCACCAGAGAATTCTGAGGAACATAAGAGATGGGCTGCTCTGAATTATGTGTGTTTCAGGGAGTGGCCCTGATAACCTAGGAGGTACCAGAACTCAGAGCCAAGTTCTGGGATCAGTCCTTCACTGTTTTTTTTTTTTTTAAAGTTTAATTTAACTTAATTTTTTTCTCAATTTTTTTATTTTTATTTTTATTATTATTTTTTTATGTTTTATTTATTTATTTGAGAGCGACAGACACAGAGAGAAAGACAGAGGGAGGGAGAGAGAATGGGCGCACCAGGGCTTCCAGCCTCTGCAAACGAACTCCAGACGCGTGCGCCCCTTGTGCATCTGGCTAACGTGGGACCTGGGGAACCGAGCCTCGAACCGGGGTCCTTAGGCTTCACAGGCAAGCGCTTAACCGCTAAGCCATCTCTCCAGCCCTTTTTCTCAATTTTTAAAAAACATTTTCCATGATTATAAAAATATCTCATGTTAATACCCCCTTTTCCCCTTTGAAATTCCATTCTCCATCATATCCCCTCCCCATCTCAATAAGTCTTTTATTTTGATGTCATCATCTTTTCTTCCTATTATGATGGTCTTGTGTAGGTAGTGTCAGGCACTGTGAGGTCATGGATATCCAGGCCATTTTATGCCTTGACTGGGTTTTACTCTGTTACCAGACTAGGAGCTTTCCCCTAGTTATCAGACTGCAAAAGGAGATTTCTAGTCAGTACTTTGGTTTGAAGGAAACTTGGTGCAGGAATCTTCTCTCAGGCTCAGCCCAAGAATCTAGGTTGGGATGAGAAAACTCGGCTCAATTTATGATAAGGCCAAGAAGTTCAGAACCACCCAGAGAAGCTATCTGAGTTTATTCTTTCATGGTGGAGGAAAAACCACAGGCTCAAATTTCAGTTGCCTTGCTTTCTGAGCCTCAGTTCTTCATCTGTAAAACAAGGAGATAATTTTTACTTCATAAACTTGTGAGGGCTAAATAAAATTACCTTTAAATTTCCAGAGCCAGTGGAATGACAAAGCAGCCAGTTATGATGCATAGGATTATAAAATGGGAATTGAACAATGGACCTTGGCTACTGGCTTTGTCCTGGGTCACTACAAGTTTGGCTAAGTCACATCTATGTTCCTTAATTGCCTTCACTATAGCGACAACCAGACCTCCACCCATGCAGGTACACATAATGTTATGTTATTAGCCCCTCCCCCAACACACGCCTATTTTAGGACAATTTTGAGGCAGGATCTCATGTATATATACCACTATGTAGCAGAGGATGACCTTGAACTGTTGATCCTCCTGTTTCCACCTCCTGAAAGCTAGTGTTGTAGAATTTTCAGTTTGCCCCCACCACCTTTAAAAAATATATATATTTATGCTTTGAAATTTTCTGTGCATCTGTATTTATTTTAAAATTTTATTATATATATATATATACACATACATACATATATAATAACAGTTATACACTGTTGTCCCCTCACCGCAACTCTCATTATCCTGGGGGTCCTCCTCAGTGGGGTTATGATAATCACTCTGGGGGTCATGAAGACCTCAGTAAGTCCTTATGGGTAGTGGGAACCATGCCTCAGGGTATTCCCGCCCACTCTATGGCTTCTTACTGCCCCCTCTTCCAGAAAGCTCCTTGAGCCATGGCAGGTCTGATGTCAGTCTGTTTTAGTGTTGAGTTCTTTGTAGCCTCTGGATTTCTGCTTGCATAAGGTTTGGTTATTCTAAGTGTCTGTCATCATCACCCTGGGGCTGACTGTTAGCCTAGCAGTAAGAGCAGCATTCATGAGGTCACTTCCTCTGCAGTTTCTCCTGGCCCCTGGTAGAAGTGGTAGAGGTGGAAAGCCTCATGGTGGACAGTTGACTATCCTCTTGTCTCATTGATGGCTCTAGGCTCTCTTCCATTTTCTCTGCCATCTGTAAAATAAAACAGCTTCTCCAACCAAGTTTGAGGGGGATATGTAAAGTTGTTTAGGATATTTTTGGTGTGCCAGACCAGTCTTTCCTGATTCTGGGATTCTGACTTGCTTTCCAGTACCAGATGTGAGTTCTCTCCCACTGAGTGGGTCTCATTTCCAATCAGAGAACAGGAGAGTTGGCTACCTGTGGAGGCACAAGAGTACTTCTTGTCTTGCTGATCGATTTCATTCATAGTCGGTAGGGTCCTCTGTTTACTCGTGTTGGGACGGTTGTTCTCTGGCAGCTCCAACAGGGCTCTCCAGCACTAGGAAGGCTAGCCTGGACAGGGCTGGTTCCCTTTCCATACCAGCAGCATATTCAGATGTCCTGCAACCACAGCACCCTGCAGCACCACCTTTTAAAGTTGGGTTTTTGTTTTTTGGTTTTTCATGGTAGGGTCTTGCTGTAGCTCACGCTGACCTAGAATTCACTTAGTAGTTTCAGGGTGGCCTTAAACTCATGGCGATCCGCTTACCTTTTCCTCCCAAGTGCTGGGATTAAAGGTATCCGCCACCACACCCGGCTTTAAAGGTAATTTTATTTACCCCTCACAACTTTGTGTGGTAAAAATTATCTCCTTGTTTTACAGATGAAGAACTGAGGCTCAGAAAGCAAGGCAACTGAAATTTGAGCCTGTGGTTTTTCCTCAGAAAGAATAAACTCAGGTAGCCTCTCTGGGTGGTTCTGAACTTGGATTTCTATCCTGAAGTATAGATCTTGGCCTTACCATACATTGAGCCGAGTTTTCTCATCCCAACCTAGATTCTTGGGCTGAGCCTGAGAGACGATTCCTGCACCAAGTTTCCTTCAAACCAAAGTACTGACTAGAAATTTAATGTTGTGGGTTACTTTTACTCTCTGTGGCTTAGCTTCCTCACCTGCACATCGAGAATAATAGATGCTCCAATTTAGAATTTGCTTGTTTAAGCACTCATCTTTACGCTTGCATTGACAGGGGTGCACCTTAAACAAGCTCCACAGGCACTCGACGCATCTCCAACCCTCAGGGCTGCTTATGAAGCTTACATAGTAGCGGTAAGTGCTTAAAACAGTGCTTCAGTAGCAAGATTAAAATGTATGAAAATGCCAGGTATGGTGGCGCACGCCCTAAATCCCAGCATTTGGGAAAGCTAAGGTAGGAGGATCGCTTTGAGTTTGAGGCCAGCCTGGGACTACACGGTGAATTCCAGGTCAAAACAAAACAAAACAACAAAATGCATGAAAAAACATGGAGGAGTCTAGCGTTCGTGGGCTCTGCGCTACCCTGAAACAAACAAGGGACATGGTCCTCTCTGTAGTGACGTCTTCTAGGCATGGCCTTGGGTTTGAGCTTCGGGCTCCATGTTAGAGCCACCCTGGGGTGTGGAGGTGCCGCGCTGAGGCGGAGCAGGTGGGCTAGGAGCTGGGGTTGCCTGTGATAAGGAAAACTGTCCATTGAAATGTGTTCTCTAGGGCACCAGAGACAGAATGAACGAAGAAAGGTCGGAGGTGATGGTTTGGGTATCAAAGTGATCTTCGGTGGCAAGGGCAATGAAGGGGTAAGAGTCACAGAAGGGGCATCTGTCAGGCGGAGGCAATTCAGGCTGTTTGCGAGATGCCTGGGAGCCGAGAAATGGGGTTGCTAGGCCCGTGGGTCCCAGACAGCGCGCTCGTTTCCCTCCAAGGCCACTTTCCCCCGGCGGGCCGCCGCAGCCCCGTGCCACCACCAGACCCTGCTCCCTCCAGTGAAATTGCCAAATTAAAATGAATCATTTGGCCCATAATGGCCGAGGCGCTTATCGGGGGCGGGCGGACCCGCGGCGGCTCCTTATCTCGGTGGCGCACGCGGCCCCGGCGCGCCTCGGCCCGTGCTAACGAGCGGGGCGCTGGAGCGGGATTAGAGGCCCGGCGGCGAGGGCGGGCGGGCGGGGCGGGCTCCCCGGCGGCAGCGGCCCGCGCACCATCGGGCGAGCGCGCCAACGTGAGCATCCCCGGGCCCTTTCTCCCGAGCGGCCCGCGTCATCCGTGGTCCATGAGTCCCTGCCTCCCTCGCCCGCGGAAGAAGCCTTCGCTCCCTGTTCCCTTCCCGGGGCTCTTGCGACGGGGGGGACATTTTCCACGACACCCCCGCCCTCGCCCCGCCGCCCCTCCCGTCTCGGAGACTCTCTTCCTTCCTTCCCCTTTTCTCCTTACGCAATACACAGAAACGCGCGAGGCGGTGGTTGGTCTTCATTTCTTCCCGGGGTTTGTGTGCGTGCGGCGGGGCGGAGAGTGCGCGTGTGTGATAGCTGTGGGCCGCGGCGGCAGCTAGTGTGTCCGAGTGTGATGCCGGTGACTGTCTGGGTGTGTCCATCTGGACCCTCCGAGGCTTCTTTGCGTTTTATTCGTTGTATGTAATTGTCCCTTTTCCTTTCTCCACGGGCTCGGTTCTAGGGCTTGGGTGTGTGTGCGTGGCCTTGGGGTGGTGTCTGGGGGCTTCGTCGTGAGGTCGGGTGTGTGTGATCTCGGCTGCGTGGGGTTGCGTGTTCGTGGCCGACTGCGTGTGGCTGATTTCGTTGTGTGGTGCTGGGCAGTGTGCGGAGCCCACGCCGGCGCGTGGGGCAGCGTCGGCCGGGGCTGGTCTGGCTTTGCTCCTCTGGGGCTGGATCATGTGTGGTCCTGTCCGCCGCGAGTCGGGTGCCTGTGGGTTTGTGTCCTTCGGAGGTACATTTGCAAATCGCTGGGGGCGGGGGCGGGGGGAGGGCGAGCGAGAGATCGAGGCGCTGGTGGGGGCGTCGGCATGGGGGCGGGGAGCGGGATTTCACATTTTATTCCAAATTATGATGTATTCGGGAGCCAGTGTTGGCTCGGATGGGCGGACAGAGCCCAGGCGGAGGCTGCACGGTGCCGTGGCCGTCTCTTCGGCACCTTGCGCGGTGTTCCGGAGGCTCTTCCAGGCTCCAAGCTGAGCGGCGCTCGCGGACGCCGGCTGAGTGCGCGCCTGGGCACTTGGGCTTCGCCCATTTCGGGTCAGTTTCTGGCTGCGGTGATTGGGGGGGGGGGGGGCTGGGAAAGGACAATGGGCACATTTTCTAGGCCTCGCGCCGCGGGTGGGGGCCCTCGGGATCACCTTCGGGAAACGTTTACCCACCTCTGGCGCGGATGAGCGACGTCCCCCTCTGGGTTCGATGCCCGCCGCCCCGGCAGCCGCCTCCGAATACGGCCTCCTTGGAGGGACCGCCTCAGTGTAGCCCCAGCTCGAGAAGAAAGGATCGAGTTTCCCCCCATTTACTGTGCTAGCTAATATCACCGACATCACAACCATCGTTTATTTCACGTCCCATCTTAATTAAAACAACCGTACAGAAACCCGAAGCTACGGCTTCGTTGGAGGAGAACAAAGCAGCTCCGGGTGGTTATCGCCCCTCCCCAACTCTGTTTTCTGAGTTGCTGGGTTTGTGGCAAGAGAGAAAATGGAGGGGGTCTCGGCCGCAAAGCAAACATTAACCCCAAGTATCATACGGGGAAAGGGTGGGTCCCCCTTCCCCCTTCCCCCTTGCCTCCGTCCATTTGGATTAGAACCGGAGAAAGGAAATACCTCGCATTGGATTGAAACCCAGGGAAGAATTATTCCTGTATTTCTACCAAAGCCGCGGCAGAAAGAAGGAAGCCTTCGCAATAAACTCAAGACTTCGATGTGAGATCAGAAATTGGATGATTAAACAAATTAAACAAAACCCACGGGCGGTGGCGGCGAGGGGGAAATAAAAGCAAACTAACCCTCCAAGGCTATACCATTGGAAGCAGTACGGGGTTGCTTTTACCCTCCTTCCTTTTCGCCTCGTTTAGGGCTGCAAAACATCATTAGAAATCTCCCATCTTCTGCCAAACCCCGAAAAATCGAAACTCTTTTGTAAGGCTGGTGGAAGGGAAGGTGTGGGATTCATTCTTGTATTCTCTCTCTCTCTCTCTCTCTCTCTCTCTCTCTCTCACACACACACACACACACACACACACACACACACACACACACGAGGTTTGAATAGGCCGGGGATCCCCTTCCAATTCCTTTAGGGAGGTAGGGCTTTTGGAATGGGGTTCTACTTTGGGCCGGTAGATGGGGGTTATGAAGAGACCGGCTGGGGCTTCCGAGCTTCTGCTCCAGCAACCAATGCCTGAAGACTTCACCTTTTCCAGCACATCTTCCCCACCGGTGCCCAGCCGGGAGTCTACCCCTCTGAGCTGTGGCAGTGGCCATATAGCCTGGTTTAGGTTGCGGAACAAACCGCACAGACATACCATGTTAAAAAACAAAAAACCAAATAAACTAAAGCAAACGGATCCCAGTTAGAGGGTTAGAAAATGCTCCGGGCAGCCTGCCGGGAGGGGCTGTTGTTGTTCAACTAAATAGTTATTCCGGATTGGTCAGGTGTAGGTTTTTTTGTTTTTTGTTTTTTTTTTTAACTGGACGGGAAGGGGGCTCCAAACACCTGCAAGTAGGGGGCGGAAAGCGGTTCGTAATTCCCTGGGCTGACGGGGCACATGAGGTAATTCCCAGCCATTGACCCCCATTTCTCTCTCGCCCTCCCTCTTTCTCTCCACCCCCATCTTTCCTGGAAACTCTCTTTGGGCGCGGCAGACCGCCCAGGATCGCACCGCAGCCTAAGTAACTGCTGGCCTCGGCGAGAGGGGGGGAAGCAAAGACCCCGGTGCCATCCTCAACCCCTCTCCCGAGGAGGAGTGGAGGTCCTGTTCACAAGGGCCGGCCTTTCTAAATATGCCCCAGGTGAGTTCTTTTTTAAAATTATTATTATTGTTGTTTTGAGTGGGTGATGTCTGTGGACACAACAGTGTTTAGGAAGGCTTCAGGTTTCCGGGCTGGGGTGGGAGAGGCTTAGAACTGAGGGGAGCTCAGTCTTGAGCTGGGGGTGGGGAGGGGAGGAGGATCCACCCGGGGCTGGGAATCCGGGATCTGAACGCCGCCGCCGCCAGCAGCCTCGGGCTTGCATCTGGACCTTTTCCTTTTTCCGGCCTCGCGTAAACCCGCTTGGTTGGAGTAAGTCCTCGGTAGGTTTCACAAGGCCGGTAACTTTGTAGCGATTACATCCGGGTGGTGCGGGTTGTGTCTGGAGCTCCAGCAGGAAGAAGGCCCGAGCCACCCAGCTGAGGCCTGAGGCCTAGGGCGCTGGGCTGGAACACCCCTTCGCTCCCGAGGTGCCAGAGGCAGTGTGCGGTTCACCAGCGGCGTAGTTCTGATGCGAGCTTTGGCATCTCCGCTTTACCCTGGGAGTGTGGGTGCTGTCTGTAGGAAGGGAACTGGAGGCCAGGTATAAGGTGCGAGCCATTTCATTTAAAAATAAACTCGAAAGTCTCTATGCCGGGCCTTGGGATTGGGAGCTGCGGGAGACAGGGTTGCCTGGTCCCAGGAAGATGCTTCATCTCCTTATTCCGTATACATAGTGACATTCTGGTTTGGGGGTAACAGGGTGAAGAGAGGGTTGTGGGCTGCCAAGTTGGGTCTTCGCAGCTCAAAGGGAGTTGTAATGGTCCAATGCTTTTAGTCTAGTACCATCTGGTCTTAAACGTCCTCACGTCTCCATCCCTCCTAAATGAAAACAAGTTCATTAAAAAGTCATTCAGACTTTCAGTCATCTTAATCAGAGACGAGGGGTGCCATTTATCCACCAGCCATAGGTGCTTGTGCGTTCCAGCGGCTCTCTCTTCCCCTTTCCCGCTGGGCTGCAGGGCTCCTGAGACCTTAGATGAGGTCCAGGGAAGGGCTGTGGAGAGCTCTGTTGAAAGACCGTGATATTTATGGTATGTGGAGAGGGCATTTGGGGCTAGGGGCAACTCATCTTCATCTGGAATATGTGAACCCCTTGGCCCTTAGGAGCTAGCCTCTTGGCAGGGTGAGGGAGGTGGGGAGAGGGGGCGCAGCTCAAATGCGTCGGAAAGAAGCCCGAGCTCAGTGGGTAACTGTAGTGCACAACGTTTTTCACTCTGTTAGAAGCTGGCCAGTGCACACCTGATGGTGATAGTGAGGACTCTGGTTTGTGTGATTCACCAGGGAATGGTCTATTTTCATGAGGTGGAGAAGTTGGAGGAGGTGTGAAGCAGAATGGCTACTATACTTTCCTGTGGTCATGGTATTCTGTGGGTGCAGACACTGTGTCTCCCCTATAATTTTGAACTTGATTTCACTGAAGCATGGCAGACCCACTAGCTTGGCAGCTTGTGTGTAACAAGACTTGAGGAATTTTGCCATTTTCATTGGTGGCAGTGGCTGGCTAACCCAGAACAGCAAATCAGCCTGAATCTCAACTCTTGTTGTCCCTCCCCCATGCCCTCCCCCTCCCCCACCTCCCGTGGATGTATGATTAAAGAACTGAGTTCTGGAGGATGAGGAAGGTCCAGTCTCCCTCTTGGAATGGGAGAGCCACTTTGCAGGATGACTCTGGTCCCTAGCATTGCATTGGCCAAATGGGAGGTCAGTGCCTGCCGCCAATAATTAATTAGATGGACTGTATTCTGAGTTGACTTGGGCTTTTATGTATTTATTTTCTGTTTTAAGAATAGCCCAATTGAGCCGGGTGTGGTGGGGCATGCCTTTCATCCAGCACTGGAGCGGGGGACAGAGGTAGGAGGATCGCCATGAGTTCAAGGCCACCTTAAGACCACAGAGTGAATTCCAGGTCAGCCTGGGCTAGAGCGAGACCCTACCTTGAAAAAAAATCCCCAATAATTCTGAGAGCAAAAATCTTACTTTGAACAATTTATAATGTGTGGTATATGTATGTGATATATATGTATATTATATGTATACATATATATGTGTGTGTATGTGTGTGTGTGTATATATATATATATATAATCTCACATACATAAATGTATACATTGAGATAGAGCCTTGTATAACCCAAGCAGACCTCAAACTTAAGATTCTCCTGCCTGCGTGTCCCCACCATCCTAGGCTAATATTACAGCCATGTGCCACCACATCTGATAAGTTCATTATTTTTTTTAGAATATTTTATTTATTTGCAAGTACAGAGAGAGAGAGAGAGCGAAGAGATGAGAGACAGACAGAATGAGCACACCAAGGCCTCCAGACACTGCAAATGAATTCAGATGCATGTGTCACTTTGTGCATCTGGCTTTACATAGGTACTGGAGTTATTAGGTATTGTAGGCAAGCGCCTTAGCCATCTTTCCAGCCTCTCTCTCTCTATATATATATAAAGAAAGAAGAAAGACAGAGAGAATGGGCACACCTCTGCCACTGCAAACAAATTCCAGATACATGTGCCACTTTGTGTATCTGACTGTGATGTGGGGGGACTGGGGACTCAAACTAGGGTCGTTAGGGTTTGCGGGCAAGTGCCTTAACCGTTAGGTCATCTCTTCAGCCTTTTGTTTGTTTGTTTGTTTGTTTGTTTTTCTGAGGCAGGTAGGCTGACCTGGAATTTACTATGTAGTCTCAGGGTGGCCTTGAACTCATGGCGATCCTCCTACCACTGCCTCCCAGAATGCTGGGATTAAAGGTGTGCACCACCACACCGAGGCCCCTATTTTTTTTTTTATATTAAAACAACTCATAAGGACCCTTAAACTCTGGATCCTGAGTCGCAGGGTTTTTGTGTTGGGCCTTTCACTGGGGCCTGGCTCTATGTGGAAGAAGCTGGGTGTGGGAAGATCCCTAGGGTGCCAGTGTGAAGTGGAGTGAGGGTCTGAGCTCATCTTAGAGCATAGTGGTCTGGGACAGGTAGTTTCTAGGCTCTGGGCTGCATATGAGAAGGTAATTCAGAGATCTGAGCTCCACTTTGTGGAGAATACCAAGATGGAGGGGTTGATTGGCAGAGCTAATGGGTGCCCTTGACATGTTCCCTTGTTTTGTAGGGGCACCTAGGGCTAGGATCACCTCTTCCTTGACCTCTCTTCTTAGGGTGGGGGAGATGCACACAAAGTATAGCGTGGACATGCTCAGTGTGCTCAGCTGCCGGTGCCTGTGGATTATTTCCACCAGCTCTGGCTAAATGGACCCCAGTCCGTGTAGACTCCATTCCCTACTTCCACCTCCATTAGGTTTCTTGGTGTGTGTGTGGGGGTGCAAATGTGTGGCTGGGTGGTAGAGGTTCCCAAAGCACCTCTGTCCTGCCTGACAGATTCCCCGCCAAAACCAAAAGGGGGCAGGAAGAATAGGGTAGGTTCCCTCCTCTTCCCTTGCGGCCTGAGAAGGTGGTGTGTGTGTGTGGGGGGGGCACAGGGTGATCTTTCTTTCTCTTTGTACATTTCCTTCCTCCTTTTCTTCCCTTTGGTTTTTGTTTCTCTGGCTGTATTCCCTTCCTTCTAATGTTTCTACTGTCTTTCCCCAGCTCTGGTTTCCAGGCCTCCCAGGCGATCTCTCCTCAGCCTGTTTCTCGCTATCAGGGACCGCCCCCCTCCCCAGGCCCTAGGGTGCTTGTCCTCGGGGGGCTCGGGGGCGCTCGGGGCCTCCTCTCAGCGTGTGACCTCTCTCTCTGCCCCTCGCCCTTTTGCAGGATGACGGAGCGGCCGCCGAGCGAGGCGGCACCCAGTGACCCCCAGCTAGAAGGACAGGACGCGGTCGAGGCCCGCATGGCCCCCCCGCACCTGGTCCTGCTGAACGGCGTCGCCAAGGAGACCAGCCGCGCCGCCCCCGCGGAGCCCGCGGTCATCGAGCTGGGCGCGCGCGGCGGCGGCGGCCCGGGGGGCGGCCCCGCGGGTGGGGGCGGCGCCGCCAGGGACTTAAAGGGCCGCGACGCGACGGTGACCGAAGCGCGCCACCGGGTGCCTACCACCGAGCTGTGCAGACCTCCGGGGCCCGTCCCGGCGCCCGCGCCCGCCTCGGTCCCCGCGGAGCTGTCCGGAGACGGCCGCATGGTGCAGCTGAGCCCGCCGGCGCTGGCGGCCCCCGCGGGCCCGGGCCGCGCGCTGCTCTACAGCCTCAGCCAGCCGCTGGCCTCGCTGGGCAGGTGAGCGCGGGACGCGGGGAGAGGGGAGCGCGCGGGAGACCCAGGGCCAGAGCGGGGATCTCACGCGGGCAAGCGGGGAAGGGGCTCTAGGTGGAGAGAGATCAGTGGGACTTGTAGCAGCTGAGGGGTGCCCGCCTTCCGGGAGGCAGGCGTGTGACTGGTGTGAGAAGCCCTGTGGGGTGCTGGGAGGGATGCCCGGCGAGAAGAGCTTCCCCAGTGTGGGTCCCAGGCAAACGTCTGTGTGCTGGAAGCTGCAGGACGAGCGGACGGGCGAGGAAAGATGTGCCCGTGGCTGCGCAGGCTTGGCCGTCTGCATTTCCGCTGGGCATGGCGCGAGGAGCGTTATCCTTCCCTCCTAGCCGCTGGGTTCCTAGCTGCCCCCGCTCTGGGTGGTGGCACAGCTTTTCTGCCGAAAAGGAAGATGAGGCAGGGGCACAGGGGCTGGCAGTGAGAAAGAGCTCCAGGGCACAGTTGTGCTGGCCGAGCAGCCCGAGGCAGGCAGGGTGAGGTGGTGGGAGGGGACAGGATGACCATTCCAAGGTGGCACTGGCTTCACATACCATGAGAAGTGAAGGCCGCGTCTGCCTGTATAGCTAGTACCTGTTCTTGAGGGAAGATGTCCGCACGGATCGCTGGCTTGTTTGTGGGCCATAATGTGTGCGTGTTTAACAGATGCGTGTGCTGTTTGACTTCGGTCATCGCGCCGTGTGTTCCTCTAGGCTTCTTTGTGTGGACATACCGTCCTTTCTTTGCTTGTCCCATGAGTGTGTGGGGGGGGGTGGGGGGAGAAAGAGGAGAGAAGGTAATTTCCCTATCTACAATTCAAGTCTGAAAGGAGGGCTACCTGGTGGGGGCCTCTCAAGACATGGGAGGATTCCTAAGGAGTCTCTTTCTGTCCCCTTGTGATGCGCCTCCTCAGCGGATTTTTTGGGGAGCCTGATGCCTTCCCAATGTTCACCAACAACAACCGGGTGAAGAGGAGGCCCTCCCCCTATGAGATGGAGATCACTGATGGTGAGTCTATCTGTCTTACCTCTGCACTCACCCCTCACTTGGTTAGATCTCTCTGCAGGGGGCAATGTGGGGACAATGGTGGTGTCTCATACAGGTGGGCAGGCTACCTTGGAACCCCAAACTGCCAAAGCCCTTCATTCTGGGGTTGAATTGGGACCAGGTGAACTTGGGGGTGAGGGCTACACTCACAGAGAGCCCTGTTTTGAAAGGGGATGTGGCAGAAGGTGCATGTACTGGCACTGAGGACCAAGCTGTAAAGGCTGCTCTTGTCCCACTGTAGACTCCATGCCTGTACTCTGACAGGGATCCGATGAGGGCAGAAATACTCCATGACCCCAGCTCCAACCCCTGGCTCTTACGAAGTCCCTGCAGGGCCCCACGAATCCTCTTTGGAGTATTCTGTCTGTTACTTGAATGGAGTTATACCTTCAAGGGTTCATTCTCAGATCCCTCCATTGTGGGCTCCCTTAGCCCCTGTTCCACATTCTGGGCCGGCATGGCTCTTGCTGCCAGCATCACCCCCAGGGGAGCGTCTACCCTGTACTGAAAGCTCTCAGGCTTGGTGAGTGATTTGGAGGCTCTGGCCCCTCCTCTCAGGGTTGACCTGATGGCACCAGGGTGCAGAGTCTCTTCCTAACTGAGTGACTTCAGCCAGTGGGAAGAATCTCTCACGGCTGCTGCCTAGCTGGGACTCCTATAGAATGAGCCCCGAAGCTGCAGAGTTGGAACTGGGAACCAGTGAGAGGGTACAGGTATAGGGCTGGGGCTCCTGTAGGAGGGACTCAGGGGCCATAGAAACCTACGACTGAGGCTGGGCCCCTTGGGAGGGGCATGGGTGTGGAGCTGGGACTCGTGTAAGGTTCTGAAGCAGAGAGGGCTGGAGTCTGACAATAACAGAAGAGAACTCAGAACCTCCCAACACAGATGGACACAGGCTCATGCGACCAAGAAGGAAGGGTGACAGGTGCTTCTGGATGAGAGAATGTTCTCCAGCCTCATAGAGATCAGGGGGTCAAATGGGAAGCAGGCAGGACCAGCTGTGAGAAGCAGAGGAGATGGGCCAGTGGGGAGGGCTGGGAGAGTGTAAGACCTGTTAATGTCACATGTATCTCCTGAGCACTATTCAGTGCCAGACTGGACAGACAGAGTGTGGAAAGAAAAATGGAAACAGTGTACGTGTGTGTGTGTGTGGGGGGGGGCATTGGAGAAGCACAGGCAGACATGAATGTGATGGTGTGGGATGGGTGCAGGACATCTCTGGGACTTAGAAATCAGAGCTGGAACAAGAAGAGTCAGTCCTAGAAGTAGATCTGCTACACAAATCTATTTCAGGACCCACAGGTATGGGCACTAGTGTGGGTTCTCTGCTGGAGTTTTCTTGCTTCACTTTCCTTATGTATAAAAGTGGTTGGTGATGGAGGGAGAGCTGGAGGGATGGCTTAGTGATTAAGGCACTTTCCTGCACAGCCAAAGGACCCAGGCTCGATTCCCCAGTACCAACGGAAAGCCAGATGCACAAGGTGGCACATGTGTCTGGAGTATGTTTGCAGTGGCTAGAGGCCCTGGCGTGCCCATATTCTCTCTCTCTCTGTCTGTTCGGTTGTCTCTCTCTCTCTTAAATAAATAAATAAATAAATACTATTAAATGGGGAGGATAACAGCTTCCTTCCAGACTTTATTTCTTTTTCTTTTCCTTGTAGACTTTTGAGATTTCTGTAAAATGCCTTTAGGAACTGGCTCAGGGTAGGTACTGAGAACATAGGAGTGCTCCTGGCTCCCTTCCCTTTCCTCTGCAGTCATAATAATACCCTCTAACCAAGGCTTGGATCTTCTCAACACAGAGGTTTTTTCTAGTTTATCCATGGCCATATGCTTAGCAGCAGCCACTTTGCTAACAGTCCCCAGGTAGTCACCCAAAGGGTGTGATGGGTAGGTGACAGCAATCTTGCTGCCATTTGTTGGACTCGTATTACATGCAGCAGACTTTGTGCATTCAATTTTTATTTAATTTTCACCACAAACAGGTCAATATGTTTTCTATTTCACAGGTGAGGAAATTGAAGCTCAGAGAGATTAAGCAGTCTGATCACAGTTACACAGCTGAGTCCTGGACCACCTTCATATCATTAGTCTGAAGTTTTGGAAGTCCTGGTCTCTCCCTTACCTTCCCCAACAGTCTGGCTGTCTTTCACTATGGCAGGAGTAATAATGCCACTCCCAACCCCCCAACAACTCCCCAACTGGGAGCTTCATCAAGCTCACCAGCATTAATCTTCTATGTCACACCTCTGTGTGGTCTAGAGGCCTGAGAATATCAGGCTGTTTCTTCTGAGATAGCAGGTGTATGGCATTTTCCCCAGCCCAAGTCTCATCCTAGGGTCAGGCAGGGGTTTGGAGGTACTGGATAGGTAGGGCAAGGGCTGCGTGATCCTCCTGGGGAAAACATGGGGTTGGGTGTGCATGCAAGACAGTGATGACCAGGCATGCCAGCATGGGTGAGCAGGTCCCTGGCTATCACTGCCTCTGTGCTGGCCTCCCTCTTTAACTGTAAAGGGAGCAGTGGCAGAAGACTTGAATGGGCTGTAGGGACCCCTTCTCCATTTTCACTGTCTGAGTTACTTGGAAGAGGTAGTCCCTTCTGTGAACAGAGATTTGGAGGGCTGTTGGGGACCTGTTGGCTCTGTGTGTGTTGGGGAGCTGTGTTCTCAGCTCAGGACCCCTGGCAAAGCCCTCCCGTACCTTCCTGGCATTGTGGAATGGAAGCCCAGGTCTGGCTTAAGCACTCACACAGTACTTTGCACACACAGGCATTGCAGACAAGTGTGCTGGTGTCTGTGCCTGCCTGACAGGTCTTAGTATCCCATATGATCATGATGGTTGGGTGAAGCTATGAACAGTACATTGTAGGCATGGGGAGACTGAGGCAGTCATTGGAAGCTGAGCAGAACCTCAAGCTATGGCTGTGCATGGCTTCTCTCCCTTCCTTCCTTGGGGATGGGAGCCCCCAGGGTAGATCCTTTACCTTCTGTGCTTCCCTTTGGTCCGTCTCCTGCCATGATAGATCACTTAGAAATCATGTACTAAGCCCCTATTCCTGTGCTTTCTGTCACCCCTACAATCAGATGGAAGCTCCGAGGGCAGCAACCCTGTTTGTTAATTACTCATCTAGATATTATTCACTTATTCATTTATCTGTTATGTGTGTGTGTATATGCCATAGCACACGTGTGTAGATCAGAGGACACTCTCGAAGCATCTATGCTCTTCCTCCACCTTCTTTGAGACAGAGTCTCTTCTTGCCACTGCAAACAAATGGCAGTCTAGCTGGCCCATGAGCTTTGGATTCTCCTTCCATTGTCAGGCACATTGGAATCAACAGATGCATGTGCCACTATGCATCCAGCTTTACTTTATGTGGGTGCCAAGAAAGACTGAATTCTGCTCAATAGGCTTTGCAAGCAAGTGCCTTTAACTACGGAGCCACCCTCCCAGCCCCTTGTTCATTATTCGTTAATGCCTAGCACGATGCAGGTTGTTAGTGAAAACCCCAGTGAGTGAATAGCAATAGCTTTCACTTAGAGGATGTTTAAGTGGAGGCAGGTGTGGTAGGCACTTTACCTGGGTGAGATATCAGTGACTTAACCATCTGTGACGTCACTTACTTGTACAGTTCCCAGTTTGCAGATGAGGAAGCCACCAGGGCCATGCCCAGAGGCACGTCTGTAGTGAGTACTGGTCAGGAATTGAACCTAGACAGTCTGGCTCCAATCTCTCTTCCTCGAATGCCCTAAGCCTCTTGGCACCAGCTATGGTCCTTGTCCTCAAATGCTGCACAGCTTAGAAAAGAGGCTCAACACAGACAGGAAGACACCATCATGGAGGGCGAGGGAGAGGAAGAGAATAGGGCTTTAGGGTTCATTGGATAGGATTGGAGAGGTGTAGGAAGACCTCAGAGGAGATGATGAGTGAACTGGAGTTGGAGGATGAGTAAGTGAGCGCTTCTTCCTGAGCTTCTTGGTGGATGTGGGACGTTGGCAGTCTCCACCTGCGCTTCTAATCGGCATTCTCCTGCCTCCAGGTCCCCACACCAAAGTTGTACGAAGAATCTTCACCAACAGCCGCGAGCGATGGCGGCAGCAGAACGTGAATGGGGCCTTTGCCGAACTCCGCAAGCTGATCCCCACGCATCCCCCAGACAAGAAGCTCAGCAAGAATGAGATCCTCCGCCTGGCCATGAAGTACATCAATTTCCTGGCCAAGCTGCTCAATGACCAGGAGGAGGAAGGCACCCAGAGGGCCAAGCCTGGCAAGGACCCTGTGGTGGGGGCTGGTGGGGGCGGGACAGGGAGTGGCACGCCCCCTGAAGACCTTCTGCAGGATGTGCTTTCCCCCAACTCCAGCTGCGGCAGCTCCCTGGATGGGGCAGCCAGCCCGGACAGCTACATGGAGGAGCCGGCGCCCAAGCACGCTGCCCGAGGTCTCCACCCTGCCCTGTTGCCTGCCGCTGAAGGGGCCGGGCCCCGGTGATGTGTCTGGGGCTGCCCAGGATCAGCAGGCAGGGGCTTCTAGGCAGAGGGGTTGTTGGGCTACAGGGCAGGTGGGATGAGAAGCAGGCAATGGATTTGAACTTCTAAACTTTGGGAAGCCCTAACTGACCCTGGACTGGCTTTTGTTTCCTCAGTGAGAGAGCAGGAAAAAGGAGTGAAGTGGTAGGTACTTTTTCTGAAGATGGCACGGTCTTCCCCCTTTCCCAACCCCTAAGACTTGCCAAGTGTCACTGCTTTGGGCCTGGAGTTTGTGACCCCTTTCTTGGACTAGACCTGTGGTTGTCAGCTGTCACCCAAGGCATCCAGCAGTCTGTACCTTGCCTTTAACCCCTCTGAAGCTTGTTGGGTGGCTTTTGTGGAGGTTTCTGTCCAAATATATAGGTACCCAAGAGCTGCCCATGTCCTGAGCCCCATCTTCACCCAGGCCCATGGCAATCCATCGAGCTTGCTGGCTGCTGCAGAGCATTAAGCCTTGAGGTGCCTTCTTCAGGGCCGGACTGCAGAAGCTGGCCCGTGGACTGACAGCCTGCTTGCGACTAGCTGGGCCAGAAAGCCCAGCAGCTCCTACTTCTTGCCCTGGGAATCAGAGCTCTGCTTTCTCTCTGCCGAGACTTTCCTCTTTATCCTGTGACTGTGGGGACTGAGTCAGCACCCCCACAAAGCTCTGTTGAGTTTCGTGTGCAGGTACAGAAAGGGAAAGTGACATTAGAGTGAAACTTGAGTGTTTTGAGCGCATGGGCTCCTAAATGCCAGTGTTCATGCCGGGAGCACGCGGCAGACTGCTGGGGCACGCGCAGCCTGTGGGCTTTCTGGAGGATTAGAGGGAGCGCCTTGCTGCAAGATAGGCTTATGAGGGGAATGCAAAATGTCCTATGAATACTTTGTATTTGCGATTTTGCTTGATTTCAGTTATTGGTGGGAACTCTAGGCCTTCTATGACCCAGGATGTAGCCCACTGCTAAGAGTCCAGCCCTGGCTGCGACCTGCGCATGCATCACTCAGCACAACCTTAGATGCGCCTCCCTCATGCGGCTGCTGGCCCCCAAGGGTATGCATGAGAGGTTGGTTTCACACAACACCAGTGCCCCTCTAAAAGTTGTACATGGAATTTTTGTAAATCAAATCTTTCATCTTTTGAAGAAACAACTACTACAAGTCCTTTCGTAAAGTAGAGAGCCCTTTTGTCATGTGGACAGCTGCCCCCTTTGTTCTCTTCTGTCAGTCCAGGTGGTGGGACCAGGTTTTCTTAAGATAAGTAGACCTGTCTTCAGTGAAGTCTATCTGAGCCCTTGGAACAAATTGCTCAGTTCTCTATGTCTGTCACCGTAGCTTAAGTTACTCAGCCCTCTTCCCCTAAGCTCTGTCTCTGAGCCAGAGGAAAATATCCAGAACTCCATCCTGTCATGTCAGAGCCCATTGCTTTTGTCTTTTGGGTTTTAACCCAGTGACTTGGCTCCACTATGATGGGGCTTCGAGTATAGACTTATGCAGACATGGGCCAATCCTGTCCCTCTTCCCTTCCTTTAAAGTGATGAGGTCCATTTCTTGGGCACCACATGGTCAGCCACTGAAGCTCCTTGACTGTTCATCTTATTTCATACTCTCACATCACCATATATGTCTCCATTGACATCAGGATTTGTTCCTCTCCAGTGCTCTGGAGTTCATGTTTATCTGAGGAGTGTCATCTATGTGAAAATGGAGCAGTTGTCTTAGTCTCCAAGGCTGTGTTTGCTTCGTGGTGGTTAACTTTGCGAGGGAATAAAACATGATATGTAGATGAGTGGGCGGGTTTTGTAAAAGGAAGCACACGTTTTCTGGGGAGCTGTGTCACTGGGATGGAGTAACCTGTCTTGGTCTGACTCCTAGGCCAGTGGTGTAGATGGCTGTGACATGAAAGTGAAATCTTTTGCGACTGTAAAGAGCTCTGATGGTAGTAGTGGTAGAGTGCTTGTCTAGCACGTACAGACCTTAGGTTTGATCCCCAACACACACAGAAGAGGCTCCATTTCCTGCTGTGCCTACTCCCCCACCCCTGCCGTGAAGTTCCAGCTAGAAGCCAGCCTGGGCAGTTGGCAGCTGGGTACTTTTGGTAACCCCTTTCCTGAGCTATCTAGGTCCAGCTCGTTTCTCCAGGTTTCTTTCTAAATGTCATTCCAAGGCCAGGGGCAGGAGTAAGAAGGGACAAGAGATTCGGGGATGTGGGCAGACTGTCCACAAGTGGACTGGAACAGGGAAGGGGCAGGTTTTCATCTGTCGTAAGAAGCTCCAGAACTCTGTTTACATCTCCTATACCCCACACCCTTCTCCTTCCTCTGCCTCCTCCTTGCCCTTGAAGAAACGGCAGCAGTCCAAGAATAATATCTGTACAAAAGGAGAAAATGTAAAGGTAAAACATACTGAGAACAAAGATGAATGTAATGACTGAAGAGATTCACATCTTTGAAGAAGAATCCATGTTTATTTGTGGTGGTAAATGACAAGATGGTACAACCTTTATCATTTTCCAGAAGTAAAACAATGGGCGCAGCATCTGTAGTCAGCTGACAGCTATTTCGGCCTTTCGTGTGGGTCTCTCTGTACTTGTGATTCCAATGGTACATGACCCTCTGCCGAAGGCTTGCCCCCAGCCTGTGTACATGGCACTGTCTGAGGGTGGGCCCAGCACTTTCCGTCAATGTTGTACTGTATGTAATGAATTGCGTTGGTCTCTGCATTTTTTCTGCAGAAGAGGAGTAACCACTCCGGGTACCTTGACATTTGTACAGCTCAGAGGCCAACACTGTGGGCGTGTGACTCTTTAGTGAAGAAACCTGTGTGGTGATGATGATGTGTGAACATATATAAGGTTATATGGGGAAGATTTCTAAATAAAAGTTTTACAAAGGAGCTTGGACTTTGTGCTTACACTTTGTGCCCTAGGGCCTGAGAATGGGGCCTTTAAAAGGAAAGGTGTGGTAAGGTCTGCCTCTGCTGGCTTGAGGGTGCCTCCAAGACTCTTGGGAAGAAAAATCCAGCCCTTGCCCTCAGGACTGGCCTGGTGGGAAGGATGGAGGCTCCTCTTGTCTTTCTGCAGTGCCTCACAGATCACAGAGAGGCCCCTTTCCTCAATATGTTGTCCCCAAGTTTTCAGCCCAGGACAGCTCCTCTGTTTTGGGCCAGCGTTCTCCCTTTTTCTGTTGGGTTGGCTTTCCTGGCTGGGGCAGTTGTTTTCAGCAAAGGTTGAGGACACGAAGCTGTCACCTACCATCCACACACATCCTCTGGTTCCCTAATGACTCAGGGGAAGCTGTGGCTTTTGCATCCAGGGTGCTGGGGGTGAAAGCTGGAGGCCCTGCCTCAGGCTTTGTTACCTGGAGGGAGAGGCTTCCCCAGGGACTCAGGAATGGGGTTTCAAGAAAGACCCCTACGGGAGACTTTGCACACCAATTGTTTGATCCTTAGGGACTTTTTTAGGGTGGGTGCTTCCGGTCCAGTGCTCATCCTTCCTTTCATTTAACAAGCATTTACTGACCATCTGCTCTGGGCTCGGTAGTGTTCTAGGGGCTGGGGTGTCCAGCACTGAGCAGAGCAGACATTGCTGTTCTTGTGGAGCAGGAGTAACAACAACTACATTAAACAGGCTCATTATTTGAGTAACAATGTGATTAGTATTAACCCAAAAACCTATGCTAGGAGGGGAATTTGAAGGTCTTGGATAATTCTTCCATCCTTGCCTGGATCTTGTCTTTGTAGTACCTGATCTCTAGGTTTCTAACCATTTCCAGGAGGGTAAAGGTATGACCCAGGCCTGGGGGAAGTACCTCCATTAAAAAAAGATTTTTTTTTTTGTTTATGTATTTGAGAGAAACAGACAGAGAAAGAGGCAGATAAAGAGAGAATGGGAAGCCAGGGCCTCCAGCCACTGCAAAGAAACTCCAGATGCATGCACTCCTTGGGCATCTGGCTTACGTAGCTCCCGGGGAATTGAGCCTCGAACCAGGGTCTTTAGACTTCACAGGCAAGTGCTTAACTGCTAAGCCATCTCTCCAGCCTGTCTCCTTTTTTTTTTTCCTTCTTTGAGGTAGGGTGTTGCTGTAGCCCAGGTTGACCTGGCATTCACTTTGTCGTCTCAGTCTGGCCTTGAACTCTACCTCCTACCTCTACCTCTCAAGTGCTGGGATTAAAGGTGTTCTCCACAACGCCCAGCTGTACCTCCATTTTTGGAAGACTTCAGATGTACCTCTTTTGGACTAGAACAAGGTGGGAGAGAGTGATTTGGCCATGGAGTGGGGAAGATGATGGGAACTGGCTATGTTAGGCTCACAGGCCTGAGGGATGGCTGAATGAAAGAGATGAGAGGGGGAGGGGAGGGGGAAGAGAGCATATGTGATGTTTGGGTGGAGGAAGTGGTTAGCCATGCCCAGGGTCATGCAAGACATGATCATGTTGATTGGATTTTGGGTCCACTAATGGCCAGGAAAGACAGCATCAGGGAAAGGCGGAGACAGCAGCCTGATGGTCCTGGGCTAAAGGAGAAAAACAGCTCTCCCATCCCGTGACTTTCCTCGGGAGAGGTGGACCTTTTCTATGTAGGGAGGGCAAGAACTTGTTGTACTCTGTGGCTGCTAAGAGAGAAACCATGAGATCAGAATATTCAGGTTGGCCTGGTCCTTGGGGTTATCTAAGTTTCAGATGGAAGCACTGAGGTCTAGAGAGGCAAAGTCTTTCCAGGGCCCTGCATCTAAGCTAGGCAGGCTTAGACAATCTGTCCTCAGATTGGCCCCTGAGACCCAGAGTCCTTTAACCACACAGGGAAAAAGTGGCATCCTGAGGCCGTGCCTGAAATAGTCCACTGTCGTTTCTCACCATCACACTCACTTTGCTCCTTACTGCCTTTTGGCTCCAGACATTCTTTTACCAATTTATGGCCTTCCAGATTTTTTATTGTATCTTTTGTTTCTTTTTCTCAGAACAGCCTACTCATCCTCCTTGTCCACACTCCTTTCGTTTAGTTGATTTGCTCTCAATATCCAGGAAGCTATACTGCATCCAGGGGCCTATTTATCTGCTTTCTCCACTGAAACATAAACCTCTTGGTGATGAGATTAAGTCTGATTTAGACCTCTGCCCCAAGTACCTGTGAGTATAAGGGATTCAAGACTGTTTTCATATTGACAGTTCGCGGTCCTCCCTCCCTCTGCCATCTACCAGCTCATTCGTGAGGGCAGCAGGGAAGGGGCACATAGATGGAGGCAAGTCTTTCTTGTACAGGAATTTCCAGTGCCTGCTACCTGAAACCATACTTCTGGGCTGGCCAGGCTCTGCGATGGTCCCTGGTAGATGGCAGCTGTGTCTTGGGAGGTGCTTGGTTTTATCTTGTTGAAGGAAAGGGAAGAAGGTGTGGGCTTTGGGGGGCTTGGCTGTCTGTAGCAGACTGTCATCATGGGAGGCAGAGTGGTGAAGATGGAAGGCTGTGTATCCAGTCCACTCCCAGCTGCCTGGTCCCCTCATGCCTGCTCCTGCCTATTTCTCTGTTCTTTTAGCACTACCCTCTTACCCCACTCTTCATGTGAGCCAGACAACAGTGGGGACACAGGCCTTGATGTTTGGTAGTACCCAGCAATAAAGTTAGGGATCCATGAGTCTGAGACAAAGGAAGGCATACATCTGGATCTCCTGGTGTGGTAGTCTGAATGTATGTACCCCAACAGGCTCACATGTTTTATGAAAGCTTATCTCCAGCTGCCTAGTTGGAGGAGGTATCACTGAGGGCAGATCCTGGGGTCCAGCCCTAAGGTGCTACTGGTGGAAGATCTTAACTACAGGCTGAAGTTATGCAGAGAAGTCTGACCTCCGCCTGGGTCCCGGATGTTTCCTATTCGCTTGTGCTTGCTTGTGGTGCTGGCTGTTTGGAGGTGTCTGGCTGTTTGGATTTATGAATGGGAACCAGCTTCTTTTCCCACTGATGGAACTTCTCCTTGAATCTGTAAGCTGAAATAAACCCTTCGTCCTATCAACTGTGCCTGGTTTGGTTGTTCATCCCAGAAACATGGAGTTGACTCCAACAGCTATGATAGTAGGACATCTTTCCCAGAGATGGAAGGAGCTTGACCCAGGTGACTTTGGGTGTGGACTTGGGGCTGCACCCAGACTTCCCAGGAAGATTAGGAAGGTGAAGAGATGGCCAATAGGCAGCTGGTGTTCTTAGAGCACATAGGCCTGGCTTCTCTGTGAGTGAGATGGCAGTTCAGCTTAGGACTGAGAATAATGTGTGTGTGTGTGTTAGAGAGCTTGCTGGAAGTAGGCGCTGGTCAGAGGGGCAGGCTCAGTAGTTGACTGTAAGGACAAAGGCTGAGGACAGTCTATGTGGCATGGTTCATGAACAGGCAGAACCAGAACCTGGGTGGGAGTGACCAGGAAAGGCATCTGGGCCACCAGCATGGCCTCTGGGGTCAGAAGCATCTGGGTTTACGTTCTATTGCTGCTACTGAGTGTCCTGGCTGTGTGAGTTTGGGTGAGTCACTTTATCTCTAAGGTTTAGTTTCTTCATCTGATACATGAAGATCATTTTCCAGGACTGTCTTGGGAGTTCCAAAATAACATATGTAAAGTGCCCATGTTTTATAGAAAACAGTCATTAATGTTTCTGGAAATGGGATCTGGTCCTTGGGCATACTGGGCCATTCATCACCCACACCATCAGGTCTTCCTCTATGTCTGTCCGGAGTACTGCTGGATAGCAGGGAAGGACCACCCATCCAAGTCAGCATGGGCTGCAGGGTGGATTGAAGTGTATGTAGGGAAAACCCCCAGAGGCAGCTCTGGACATAGGACCCAAGGTACTGAACTAAAGGACCTGAGAGGGAGTTAGGGCCATTTTTTAATCCCAAGCCTCAGCATCTTCTTTCCAAGAATGCTGTCCTCCCCCTTGGGTCCCATACTCCTACCCTGGCCACTTGGGCCAACCCTGTCCCTGTGATGTGCCTTCTGGCCCCTCCTTTCTCCCCCTCTTTCCATTGGTTAGGTCTGAGCCCTGCCCCCTCCCCAGCTCCTGGCCTTCTCTGTCCACACAATAACAGGATGTGATCCGTTCAAGATAGGAAGTGGGGGAGGACGGGCAGGGCTGATAGCCCGTTCTGACTCTCCCTCTCCACTCTTTCCCTTCTCTGTACACCAGCCCCTGCAGTTCCTCCTCCCCCAGGCCCTTTCCAGACCTGTGTCTGGGTCCAGGAGGGATGAGCATGGGGACTTTGGGGCCACACAGGCCTGTTAGACTAAGGACAGACACACACTGACTACACTCTCTTTAGGGCCTGCTCCTGGTAGGCTTGCTGTCCAAGCTTTAGATGCTGGGTTCTTTCTAGTTCTGGGTAGAGCCTGAGGGTGGACATGAAGGTCACTCAGCCTCCAGGCCAGAAGCTGCACTAGCCCAACTGCTTCCCCAGGCGCACATGTCCTGACTTAAACAGTAGGTGGTAGAATCAGTCAACAGGTCGTTAAGTGCAGGCAGGGCTTGGCCTTGAAGACCATGAGGGACTAAGCAGATGAGGAAGGTGAGGCTGAGAGAGGCAAGGGGCAGTAAGTATGAACTAGGATCAGCTGGAATCCAGTGCTAGGTCTACTGGTGCTCCATCACCCTCTTGGCCAGTGCTATCCTTAGCACTTTTCCAGCAGATTGAAATGCTCTAGATCTGCCCTGTATAATATAGACAACCACTAACCACATGCCACTCTTGACACATAAAATGTGACTGTTATGCTAAGTAAACTGAGTTTTTGTTGTTGTTGGTTTTAGTTTTTTCAAGGTAGGAGTTCACTCTAGCCCAGGCTGACACGGAACTTACTCTGTAGCCCCAGGCTGGCCTCAAAGTCATGGTGATCCTCCTACCTCTGCCTCTCAAGTACGGAGATTAAAGGTGTGTGTCACCATGCTCAGCTAAAATGAATTTTTAACCTCATTTAATATGAATTAACTTAAATGCAAGATGTAGCTATTGGCTATTGAACAATAAAGATTTTGTTTTTTTAAATTCACAGATTATATTTCTTATGCCAACATATAAAATATTTGAAACAGTGGTAATATCTAGTGTTGTTTATGGCTAGACATAGCTCATAGATTATTGGGAAGAATAAATAAAGTCCTATACCCTTTTTGAAAGTAGTTTGGTAATGTTTTCAAGATATTTAAAAACATGAATTATTTGATAACTTATGTCAAGAAACTTAAGTGTTTCTTTGATTTAGTATTTCTCTTTTTTTTTTTTAAAGAAAACATTTATTGAGCATTTTAAGGAGCTATGTGCAAAGAAGAGCAAAACAAGGCATCCAGACTGTGAGGATCCTGTTTTCCCTAACCTTGACTTTTTTTCTCAATTTTTATTAACATTTTCCATAATTATAAAAAGTATCCCGTGGTAATACACCCCCCCCATTTTCCCCTTTGAAATTCCATTCTCCATTATATCTCCTCCCCATCTCAATCAGTCTTTTATTTTGATGTCATGGTCTTTTCCTTCTCTTATGATGGTCTTGTGTAGGTAGTGTCAGGCACTGTGAGGTCATGGATATCCAGGCCATTTGATGACTGGAGGAGCACGTTGTAAGGAGTCCTACCCTTCCTTGGGCTCTTTCATTCTTTCTGCCGCCTCTTCCGCATTAGACCCTGAGCCTTGGAAGTTGTGATCGAGATGTTACTCAGTACTCCAGCCACTTCTTTCCAACACTATGATACTTCTGAGTCATCCCAAAGAGTATTTCTATCTTTGACATTTCCTTAGCTAAACAAACTGTTCTACCTTTGTTACTTTCTTTGTTTTAATTTTAATTAATTATGAACTTTACTGTATGAACAGATAATGTATTGGTCATATTTCCCTCAGATTATCCTGTTATATGCCTTCTCTCCTCTCCCAGTCCACTGAGAGCCTCCTCAGTGGAGTTACTAGTATTCACCATGGGGTTATGAATGCATCAGTCAGTCTCTGTGGGGAGGGGGAACAATGCCGCAGGATACTCCTTTCCACCCTGTGGCTCTTATGATCTTTCTGCTCCTTCTTCCACAATGTCCCTGAGTCTTGGCTGGGATGTCATAAGTCTACTTTAGTGTTGAGCCCTCTGCAACCTCTGGATTTCTGCTTTGATGGGTTTTGAGTCTCCTCAGTGGCTACTGCCATCTCCCCGGAGCTGGTTGTCAGGCTAGCAGTGAGAACAGCAGTCATTTATATGAAGTTTTGCCTCCTCCATTAAGTTGCTATTCACTTACTGTCTCCTTTGCTAACCCAGGCCATGCTGGGGACACACATCAGTCAGGTAGTTGAAGCCGTATGTTAAGAACTGTCTTTGATGTTAATCATGGAGTAGATTGTGACTCACCTAGGGGTCATGAAGGCTTTCAAGAGGATATGGGTCTTGATAGATGAGCAGGGATGTATCAGGCATTCAGAAGGAAGGACATTTGGGTGGCAAGAATGGCATGAACAGAGGTGCAGCATTGGTAAGAGTGGATGTGCTTTGGAGGCTATGGTCTGTGAGTGAGGGCGTAGGTTGTGCCTGAGAAGGATTGTGGCCTGGTCACCATGGGCCTTGAATGGCATGAATGCAATGGGGCCATATAGAGGGTTGTGAGCAGTAGGAGGATGACCAGATTTGTGTTTTAGGGACTTTATAAGTAGCCATGGTGGAGGGCAGCTGGAGGTAGGGAGACAAGAGAGGTGTCAGAAAGTCAGCTAGTCATAGCATTGCACAGCAGCCAGCTTCACAGCAGGCTGGGACAGGCTTTCTGCTCTCACCAAAACCCAAGTGTGACTGTGAGAAAGGAACTCGTGACTGTGGGTTCCTGGACAAGGCGAAGGCAGGGGATTCAGGAGAGATCAGAATCCTGTGAAACCAGGCTCCAATCAGCCCTTCCTTTTGTCCAACATCCTCCCCCATGCTAGCTACCTATTCTGTCACGGGACTCCATTCCTATAGGAATGCCTGCCCCCTCGAAGGAATAGTGCAGTGGGGTGCCAAGGTGTCAGGGCAAACTCGTGGACCCATCCCCTGGCAAGAGCAGTTTTGACAGAACTGGTTCCAGATCCCAGGCCTGGGACATTGAGAAAGAGGAGGTAAATTCCTGAGGGTGAGCCTCCCCAGTACTGCGTTCTGCAGTTCATGTCAAAGATAGATTCATCCAAAGAAAACCAGACAGGGCAGGGGACCTTCACTCCCATTTAAAGAGAGAAACATTGAGGTCAGAGAGGCTGGGTGGCTCAGAGATAAGTTATTGATGATGTCGACATGGACAGTGTTGTGATCATTTCAGGTGTGAACAACCGCCCAGACCATTGGACTGGCAGTCCTTGGAGGGAAAGTCAGAGGACAGCTCCATATACTGGGAGGTTTATGTATGATATTTCATGAGCTCTCTGATTTGGGAGATGTGTCTATATTGAAACTTAGTTGTGCAGATCTGACCAGAGATTCCCCGCTCCCCCCACCCCCCACTCCTTGACTATGTCCCCAAGATCCCTGCCTTTCTGAGATCCAGCAAAGTCACGGGACTGGGCTAGAAGACCCTTTCCCACCCTATGCCTGAGACAGCCCCGCCACCTGAGCCCCATGGCTGAGGGTGCCAGCCTTTCCCAGCTCCTGGCTCACCCCGCTGCAGCCTGAGACCTTCAGTGCTCCTGGGTCCCAGGCTCTGTGGGATCTCAGGGGGCTGGGCCTTCTGCCCTCTGGCCGTTCCCACACAGGCTGTGGGAGGCTTGTCTCTCAGCTCTCCCGCCCCTTTCTCCAGCAATCCCCCAGACATTTCACATTCAATGGGCTATCAGGCTTGCCCATCACTCTCACTCCCTCCTCTGTTACCCCTGAATAGGTGGGATCCAGACAGATATGGACACTCCCAGCCCCAAGCCCCCAGCCAATCTCTCCCAGGACGGGTCGCCTGGGATCTCACAGTGCTGACATGTTACCTGCCTTGCCACATGCAGGACTGCATGTCCTGCTACAGCCAGTGAGCTTGAGCCAGCAGCCTGCGCTCCCATTGTCTGACAATGTGTATTCTACAGCAGCCGACTGAGCCTACACGCTCAGCCTGCCCGCCCTGTGCTAGGCGCGGCTCCTGAGGCCCCGTGGCTAGCTCGTGCAGGCTGGAGGCTCGTTTGGGGCCGTGTGCTTCTACTCTTCCCTTAGGCTTTGGCTGCCGCACTGTGATAATTCCAGAAGAGGCCCTGTGCAGGCAGGCAGGGCGAGGCAGTAGGTGCTTGGCTTGCTTATTATGGGGAGGGGAGTGGCTATAGACCCCTTCAGGGTCCACATCTGCTGGCTTGGGGCTGTGCCAAGGCGCTGCTGACCGGTCCAGTTGCCTGGCTGCGGCTAAGCTGCACGCAGAGCAGGAGCCTGCTGGCAGGCTCTGCGTGATGCTAATGCGGCAGTCTCAGGCTAGGGGAGGCCGGCCTTTGTCCTAGGCTGTCTCTGCCCAGGGTCTTCCGAGAGAAACAAGAGGCCCTCCTCAGGCCCAAGTACCCTCGATGAGCCTGCCGTCGCTCACTTTGATGGCACCGGCTGTTCTAGGACATGGACAGAGATGGTGGGGAAGGAAGGGAGCAGGTTGGTTCAGTGCTGCCTCTGAATTCCTAGAGAATAACCTATTTCAAAATCAGCATGTAGAAAACACTGCCCCACCCTTCCCTGTCCTTCCTTCCTTTCCCACGTTACAACTTTGCGGACCTAAAATGCCTTCTGGAGCTTGTCACCACCAGGAATCATCACCAGGACCCTGTTAGAGTATCTCTGCTGGTACCACGTCTCTCCTCTTTCTGAACGCCCAGGGTTACTTGCACCACGTCTGGCCGTAGCTGCCACCAGCCCCTATGTGCATCTTGCCTCCTCCCCCCATTTGTCTGGGAGCTGCTCAGTGCTGGGTCAGTGTGTGACTGGTCTCTTGTGGCCCCATCTTGGACAGGGTTGTGGGCTCCACCTAGCAGGTGCTCAGTAAACATTTCCTGCTCTCATCAGCCCCCAGGAGGGTACACAACAGATCATAGCTTCATTTTGAAGTTGGGAAAGGATGTGGGGACTTGTGCAAAGTCACACAGGGGATGAATAACTGGGCCTCCCAGTCCTGCTCCACGCCTCTTCTGGGACACAGCTTCTCAAACCTGGGACCCATGGGCATCTAAGACGTTTGAGGAGAGAATTCAGGCAGAATATTAATGGGAAGGTATAGCACATCTCTATTTTCCCCAGGCTCTGACTTTGCGTCCTTTGTTGATGTAGGGAGCTGATAACAGCAGGGTTACCAGTGGCATCTGAGACTTTTGTCCCCACAGTGGGCATCACATTTCAGTTGAGGATGGTAACCTTGAGATAGTGTCCATGATTTTTCCCATCTTGAAATCATGACGAGTATTATTTTTCTGAGACAGGGTCTGTCTATGTAGCTCAGGCAAGACTTGCAATCCTCCTCCCTCAGCTTCCCAGATGTTAGAGTCATAGGTGTGGGCCACATGCCCAACTACCAAATGATAAACTTTTAAAGATATTTTAAAAATTTTTTACTTATTTTATGAGAGAGAGACAGAGAGAGAGAGAGAGAGAGAGAGAGAGAGAGAAAGAAAGAAAGAAAGAAAGAAAGAAAGAAAGAAAGGAAGAAAGAAAGACAGACACAGGGAGAGAGAGCAACAGAAAGAGTTGGCATACCAGGGCCACTGCAATCGAATTTCAGATACGTACTTTACCTGGTGCTCATGTATCACCTTGTGTGGCTGGCTTATGTGGGTTCTGGGGAGTTGAACCTGGGTCCTTAGGCTTCACAGGCAACTGCCTTAACTACTAAGCCATCTCTCCAGACCCCCCCTCCCCCATGTGACAAAGTTTAAAGCTACCTTGACAATTGTATTTTAATCCCACTGGTTTTCATTATAACACTATATTTTATTTTATGCATTTAAGGCATTCATTTCAAGAGTTCATAGATTCCACCACACTGTTTAAAAGCCCCATGGCAGTGAGGGGTCTAGCATCTGTGCTCAGTACCTGTGGTCTTACTAATGTAGGGAAGGTGGGGAAATGGAAGGCACCTACTTGGTGTGATTGGAGGGGATTGGAGTAGGGTTTAGTGTTCCACCTTTACCCCTGAGCTGTGTGTTTTAAAATCTAGCTGGTACTTAACAAGCACCCCACAGATGCCAGGCTCTGTAAGCACTTTACTTAATGTTCATACTTATATATTAATGCTATTCTCACTTTTGGTTAGAGAAACTTCTTTTTTTCAGATGGCAGTGAACATTGGGATGCCTCAGAAGGCACTATGGTGCTGAGAAGAAGTGACAGAGGAGTGTTTAGCACTGAAACATCTCTGTTACACCTTCCAAGACTCAGGATCCATTGTAGAAGAGGTGGAGGAAAGAATGTAAGAGCCAAAGAAAGGGTAGGTCTGCTTACAATGCAATCATCCAGGCAGAAATTGGCCTTGATATCCATGACCTCGCAGTGCCTAGCAACACCTTCACAAGACCTTCATAATAGGAGGACAAGATAATGACATCAAAATAGAAGAGAGATTAACAGAGAAAGGAAGGGCATATGATGGAGAGTGGAGTTTGTGAAGGGGAAAGTACGGGGAGGGGAGTGAATTTTCATGGTTTATTGTCTATAAGTATAGAAGTTGTCCATTAAAAAAAAGAGATGGCTTAGTGGTTAAAACATTTGCCTGCAAGCAGAAGGACCCCGGTTTGATTCCCCAGAACCCACAGAAGCCAGATACACAAGGGAGTGCTGGTCTGGAGTTCCTTTGCAGTGGTTGGAAGTCCTGGCATACCCATTCTCTCTCTCTCTGTCTGCCTCTCTCAAATAAATAAATAAAAGTAAAAAAAAAATAAAGAGAGAGAGAGAGGAATAGAGAGCACAAAGAGTTTCTGCTATGTGGAGTGCAGGAGGGGGAGAGAGCCTGTGTGGGAATAGGGGTCTCCCCTTGTCTTGGCCCAACTGGGTCAAGATGCGGGAAGCTTACCAGAACCTTGACCTCGAGGTTCAGGAGCAGGCCAAGAGTCCCTCCCCTGCTAAATGTATTTATAACCTTATGGTGGTGGGCCCTACCTTCCAGCTCAGGTGAGCCAGAAAGATAGCTGGTTGAGGCTAGCCATGGTGGCAGGTTCTGGGGCTGAACTTGACCAACCACAATGTCAGGATTAGATTTAGATTTTAGGTAAGTAGGCCTCCTTCCAGGAGGAGCTCGGGGCGGGGGTGCGGCTCAATTGTGCCACAAGCAGCTTTATATGTGTGCTGGGGAATTGAACTCAAGCTGGCAGGTTTTGCAAGCAGTGCCTTTGACTGCTGAGTCTTCTCCCAGTCCACTATGGGACAATTTTGAATAGACAAGAGATATGGTGCCTTGAATCCCTTTCTCTTTCTTTCTTTTTCTTTTTGGCTTTTTGAGGTAGGGTCTCACATTAGCCCAGGCTGACCTGGAATTCACTATGGAGTCTCAGGGTAGCCTCAAACTCACGGTGATCCTCTTACCTCTGCCTCCCCAGTGCTGGGATTAAAGGTGTGCACCACCATGCCCAGCTGAATTTCTGTCTGCCATGCTGAGAGCAGACATCGATGAATGTGGGGAAACCACGTACTGTAAAAATGCAACAAGCCTGGTAAAATGAGGAGGCTTGGCTACAGCATAGCAGTGGAGGTGACGCGAATGGTCAGAAGGGTGGATATATTTAAGAAGAGCTTAGAGGATCAGCGATGTTCCTGATGTGAGGTGTGTGAGAGATGTCAAAGGCATCTCTGACACACCTCTCTGAGCTCTTTGACCAATGGTGGGAGGATAGGGTGTCTCAGCCAGGCAGAAGCTGCACAGGAGCCAGAGCTCCGTGGGGATGAGCTTAGGGGCTCATTTGGACATTGTGTGTTTAAAAATATATTTATTTATTTGCAAGAAAGAGAAATAGGGTGTGTGTGTGTGTGTGTGTGTGTGGGAGGGATGACACCAGGGCTTCTTGCCACTGTACATGTGTCACTGTGTGATCTGGCTTTACATGGGTACTGAGGAGCCAAACCCAGGCCATCAGGCTTTGTAAGCCAGTGCCTTTTACCACTGACTTATCTTTCCAGGCCCATTTTTTCTCTTTTCTTTTCTTTTCTTTTCTTTTCTTTTCTTTTCTTTTCTTTTCTTTTCTTTTCTTTTCTTTTCTTTTCTTTTCTTTTCTTTTCTTTTTAGATATAGGGCTTGCTCTAGCCCAGACTGACCCATAACTTACTCTGTAGCCCTAGGCTAGCTCAGACTCACAGAGATCCTCCTACTTCAGCCTCCCTAGCACTAGAATTAAAGGTGTGCACCTCCACACCCAGCTGGACGTTTTGTCTTTGAGATGTTGCTTGTGGGAGTGGGCTAGCTGGCGGAGAGTTACAGTGGGACAGCATGCTCATCTGCAGATACACACACACACACGCACACGCACACACACTTTCCAAATACCATTTTCCCCTCAGCCTCCCACAAGCCCAAGAGGCAGGTGCTACTGTCATCCTCATTTTAACTAAAGCCCAAGACACGAGGGGCTTGTCCAAGTCAAGCCTCTAAGGAGAAGCAAAGCTGGGATTCCACCTTCCATTAGTCCTGTTTCTGAACATGAGCTTCATGACCCATCAGTACCGTTGCAAGTCCATCTGTGAATGCAGCGGGCTTTCTTTCTCTTTTTCCTCTCCCCCTCCTTCCCTTTCCTTTTTCTTGCCTTCTTCTCTCCCTCCTCCCCTCTTCCTCTTCTTCTTCTTCTTCTTCTTCTTTTTTTTTTTTTTTTTGAGACAAGACCTCACTATGGGGCTGGAGAGATGGCTCAGCAGTTAAAGGATCTTGCTTGCAAAGACTGACAACTCAGGTTTGATTCCCTAGTACCTATGTAAAGCCAGGTGCACAAAGTGGCACATATATTTGGAGTTCATTTTAGTGGCAAAAGGCCCTGGTGCACCCATTCTTTCCCTCTCTGCTTGCAAGTAAATAAAAGTAAAATCTTGTAAAAGATCTCACCATGTAGCTTATACTGGTATTGAACTTGCTGTGTGGTACATGTGTCCTCTAATGCCTCATACTTATCTTTAGCTTTCTAATGTCTTTTAAAATATTTTTATCTATTTATTTGCAGAGAGAGAGAGAATGAGAATGGGTGTGACAGGGCCTCTTGCTGCTCAAACAAATACCAGACACATGCCACTTTGGCTTTTCATGTGTACTGGGCAAATTGAACCCGGGCTGGCAGGCTTAGCAAGCAAGCACTTTTGACTGCTAAGCTCGTTCCCCTTTCTAGTATCTTTAAAAGAGCTCAACTATGGTAAAATATAACATCCAGCATCTCTTTGAATCTTCCTAATTAAAAAATATTTATTTATTTATTTGAGAGAGAGAGAGAAAAAGAAGAGAGAGAGAGAGAGAGAGGAAGAGGGAAGGGGAGAGGGAGAGAGAATAGGTATGCTAGGTCCTCTTGGCACTGAAACAAACAGCAGATGCATGTGCCACATTGTGCATCTGGCTTTACATAGGTACTGGGGAACCAAGCCCAGACCACCAAGCTTTGCAAACAAGCTTCTTTAACTGATGAACCACCTCTCCAGCCTGAATTTTTCTGTTTTCTTTTTTACTGTGAACAGTTTCAACTGTGTAGCAATAGAGAGGATAATGTGATACTTAGTGTGAATCCATTTCAAACACCAGCATGTCAGGGAATCGTTATTCTTTTATACCTCCATTTCTGTCCCCACACCCAGTCCCCACATTGGGTCATTACAAATGAATCTCAAACATCACATTACTTCATCTGCACAGTCAGTTAATAGCTTTACTAGTTGAGTTAGTAAAAAAAAAAAAATTACCACTGGGCATGGTGGTGGCTCAAGCCTTTAATCCCAGCACTAGGGAGGTTGATGTAGAAGAAGCATCTAGCCACAGACACATGGGACTATGGGGGACATTTCACCTTCAAACCACCAACATGAGGCTGATCTGGAGGGAGTGAATCATTGCGGGCATGCCCTTACAAAGGGTATATAGGGCAAGGCGTGGTGGCGCATGCTTTTAATCCCAGCACTCAGGAGGAAGAGGTAGAAGGATCACCATGAGTTTGAGGCCACCCTGAGACTCCATAGTGAATTCCAGGTCAGCCTGAGCTAGAGTGAGACCCTACCTCGAAAAACCAAAAAAACAAAACAAAACAAAAATCCAAAGGGTATATTGGGACCCTTGTCCCTCCCCTCCTTTCAGCAACCACCTGTCAACCATTCCCTGCAGTAAAAGTTCTGTGTCACCACAGACATAGTGGAACAAGTGACCATGGACTGAACACTCTGAAACTATGAGCCAAAATAAACCTTTCCTCCTTGAAGTTATATATCTCTGAAACAGATATTCAACTAACACAGAAGACAAGATATGGTGTAATACTTCAGAGCTTCAGATTCAAATAAATTTGGATTAAAATTCTAGATCCACTTAATTTCCAAGTTTAATTTTTTGAGACCCCACTGTTGTTATCAGTAAAATGAAGGTGTTATACTCACCTCATATCAGAAGGAATGGATGAAGATTCTATTACATAGCAATTTCCTCCCAAGCAGATTAAAACAGGCTAAGACACAATCTCCTTAAGGCTCACGATGCAAACACACCACAAGTTTCAGGAAGTTCCTAAAAGTTGCAAGATTCACAAGGCCCCTTCCCAAGCTTATGTGACGATCAAGAAGTGCTTGAGGGCTGGAGAGATGGCTTAGCGGTTAAGCGCTTGCCTGTGAAGCCTAAGGATCCCGGTTCGAGGCTCGGTTCCCCAGGTCCCACGTTAGCCAGATGCACAAGGGGGCGCACGCATCTGGAGTTCGTTTGCAGAGGCTGGAAGCCCTGGCGCGCCCATTCTCTCTCTCTCTCCCTCTATCTGTCTTTCTCTCTGTGTCTGTCGCTCTCAAATAAATAAATAAAATTAAAAAAAAAAAAAAAGAAGTGCTTGAGATGCCTCAGCTGTTAAAGGCACTTCCTTGCAAAGCTCAGTGGCTGGAGACGGATTCATAGTACTCAGGTAAAGCCAGATGCACAAAATGGCATGTGTCTGGAGTTCATTTGCAGTGGCAGGAGGCCCAGGTGCGCCCATTCTTTCTCTATCTCTGCCTCTTTATCTCTCTTTTAAATAAATATATATTTTAAAAAAAACTGCTTGAGAGAAGTATCCCGGGAAGCTGCCTAAGGTGTTCACTGAGTTCCATAGATGCGGCATTGGTTATGCTGGGGAGGGCTTTGCAGAGAAGCAGGGGCCTTTGAGTCATCTGTATTCCTGTAAGCAACCCTTCACTCACACTCCTGGGACTAACCCCAGTAAATTCACTGGCTTCCTAAGCTGGACTTTGGTGGACTTGTTACCTTGGTCTGCTGGTGGTGCTTATTTGGGAGCGAATAGATGTCTCTCTGGGAAAAATTAATATGACTTTAAAAGAATCCACCTTATGTGCCTGGCATACAATAAACATTCCTTTTATAAATTACATGTCTCTCTGTGAGCTGGAGGGCTGGGCCAGTACTGCTTTTGATGGGCCTTGGCACCTGGGCACCTGGGTGGTCTCTGTGGAACAAAATGGGAGGGGCAACCTCCAGATGGACAGGACACAGTCTGACCAGCCTGTAGCCCCACCTGGACAGACACGCTCTGCATTCACTTTTCTCTTTCTTTCTTTCTTTTTTTTTTTTTGTATTTCTTGGATCTGAAGTTTTTATTAACAGTAACTCATGTAAAGGACAAATGTCTTTATTTTCCAAATCACTAAGAAATATGTCATTTTGCTATTTTTGATAAGAACTTTCCCAGGAAATTTCTCCTGTGCCCATTTAGTTACAAGACTAAAGACATTTATAAGAATGTTATATTGTGCTATTATGTCCACTTTTTATTTTTATTCCAATGTTTTTCATAAACCAAGGAAAACAGGGCTGTTGTTTAAAAAGTTAGATATTTTTCTCATATTAACTCTGTATAATATTTACAGTAAAGGAAAACTTATTTTAACTGAAGTGTGAGATGGGTAGTAATGGTAAATAACACAGTCCACTTACAGTTACAAAAACTGTTTCCCAGATAGACATTTAATAAATAAAACAAGCACTTGGAAAAAATCCTTTGAAAACAGGCCTAGGGCCACGGATGGCGTACATCAATCGGCTGCACAGGTTTTTTAAAGAAAAGGCCAGATTTGAAAATGTACCCCATCAGGAAACAAGCAAATGCAGACAGAATAGGGGCGTTCTCAGTAAAGGCTCACGGGGAGTCCTGCAGTAGTGACTGACTCAGCAAACACCACCTGTGCAGCGCTAATCCAAGTCTTTGACTCGGCGGCAGATTTCTTCTGTGAAGTCGGAGCATTTTGCATTGCCTCCCAAATCTTTCGTTAAGCTCTTCCCATCCTTAATTGTAGCAAAACACGCAGCCTCAATTTTGGCAGCATGGTCAAAAAGTCCCATGTGGCGCAGCATCATCACAGCACTGAGTAGGAGGGCAGTGGGGTTGGCCATGTCCTTGCCTGTGATGTCCGGGGCTGTCCCATGGACCGACTCAAAGATGGCGACCCCGTTGGCTCCAATGTTGCCACTTGGAGTCACACCAAGACCTCCAATCAATCCTGCACACAGGTCACTAAGGATGTCTCCATACAAATTTGGCATAACAAGAACATCAAATTGGGATGGATCTTGTACCATGTTCAAACATACTGTATCAAGGTACATCTCATTGAATTTAATATCTTTACAGTTCTCTGCAGCTTCCCTGCATTTCTGCAGAAAAAGCCCATCTGACATTCGCATGATGTTGGCTTTGTGCACAGCGGTGACGTTGCTCCAGTGGTTGTTCTGAGCGTACTCAAAGGCGAACTCGGCAATGCGCTTGCTGGCCTCCTCGGTGATGAGCTTGATGCTCTGCACGACTCCTTCCACAATTATGTGCTCGATTCCACTGTATTCTCCTTCTGTGTTCTCTCGAATGGTGACGATATTTACATCGGTGTAAGGGGTTTTATAGCCTCCAATCGACACGCATGGCCGGACATTGGCATAAAGATCAAAGGTTTTACGCAGCAATAAATTCATAGATGGGTGACCAGCGGCTATTGGGGTCTTCAAAGGGCCTTTCAAGCCCATCTTGTTCTTATCCATGGACTCTTTGGCCTCTGGAGGGATCATCCACTTTCCTCCTGGTCCTTGAATGGCACGACATTCCGCTCCTCCCACTGAATAGGTGCTTTGGCAGCATCAAAAATCTTCATAACTGAGGCTGAAATTTCTGGGCCAATTCCATGTCCTGGAATTAAAGTTACTGTCTGAACACCACCAGCAAAACCTCTGGTCACCTGTTTTGTATTTTGGAATGCGCCCAGCAGCCGAGAGACCTTGGAGATCCATGCGGACCCGGCCATCGCGCCCGCTCCTCTCGTCCACAGACAGCGGCGACCGCAGGGCGCGTGCGCACAGCCGGCGCTCCTAGCTTTTCTCTTTCTTGAGATTGGATCTGCTATGTTGTCCAGGCGGGTCTGGACCTTGTTATGTAGTTCATGCTGGGTTCTAGCTCTCAACATTCATATCTTAGCCTCCCAAGAGCTGGGATTACAGGGTTACACCAGCCCTGGCTGGGTTGACTTTTGGTCTGTCTAAGGGCACAGTAAAGACTTTGAGGTGGGGATGGTGCCACGTGCTTGTAATCGAGAGATGGAGCTGAGGCAGAGGGATCCTGAGTTAGAGGTTCACTTCATAGTGAGACCTTGTCTCAAAACAGCCAAGGGTAGGGAGGCAGCTTGGGGGTACAGTCCTTGCTTCACATGGGCAAGGACCTGGGTTTAATCACCAGCACTGACAAAAAAGGTGTTTTCATCTTTTAAAATATATTTATTTATTTGCAATTAGAGGGGGGGAGAGAGAGAATATGAATTAGTATACCAGGGCCTTCAGCCACTGCCAATGAACTCCAGCTGAATGTGCCACTTTGTGCATATGGCTTTATGTGGGTACTGGGGTGTTGAACCCTGGTTATTAGGCTTTGCAGGCCAGCACCTTAACCACTGAGCAATCTCTCCAGCCCCTGTTTAAATGTAAACATATTTTGTTTACTTTTGAATGACAAGCTTCCTCTTCCCACCCTCAAATGAACCTTCTCATGATTGAAGCTAGGAAGAAGAAAAATGTAGTCACAAATTCAGCCCAGGTTACCAATCAATACTCTGTTGTATTTCTTTCTTTTTAAAGAAAAAAAAAGTCTGGTTTTCCCCCTTGGCAAAGTTGTAACTGCATTTTGTTTGATTTTTGCCTTCAGTTCCAGCCTTTGAAAATTATTCTTATTCTAAAGGTTGAAGCCTGACCTTTCTGACAAAAGCTCCAGCCATGATGGGGTCAGATAGCTTGGGAGTGGCTTCTTGGCGGCACCAGAAGTGGCTACCACATGACTGCTACCGCATGCCTGTCAGGCCTCTCCCGACCCTGCTAGGGTGTCTATCCCAAGCCAAAACTGGATTGCGGCGGGGCAGCAGGGCTTAGACACTTGCTGCCCTGTTTGGATCTGGATGCTTCTAGCTGTGTCCTTTGCTGTGAGGTGTTCAGATGTGTTCTGCTCGGCTAATCTAGTGGAGTATTCCTTGGCAATGGGTCCCAAGAAAGGCCAAACTTGAAGTCACACAGCAGTTGTGCATGAGGATCTTGACCCAGCTCCCTTCCTGGACCTCAGGAATGAGTCCATTGTCTCTCCCATGCTCCCTGAGGTGCTCTACATCCTCCACAAACTTAAAGCTTCTACCTGCATACCTCTGGCGAGGGAACGCACCACCTTTCAGAGTAGTTTCTAAAAGATAGCTCCCTTAGCCTGAACTAAACCCAGCTGCCAGGTGACTCTTCTCATGACCTCTGTGTGGTCAGGGGCACAAGCTCAGCCTTCCTCTCAGAGCATTCTGGGTACATGGACTCTGACACTGTTGCTCTTCATGCTGAAAAATCTTATCTTTCCTGATATTTAATTGACTAGGAAAAGTTAATACCTGGGGAAGGGAATATTTTGTTAGAGTGAAAGATCATCTGTTTTGTGACTAGTGCTCTGAAGTGATGGGCCCGGCCTGGATGGGGCTTTGAGTTTTGTGACAAAAGTCACTGGTAGCACTTCTTCATGTTCCTCTAGGTGAGGGTGACCCACTCCCACTCACCTAAGTAGGCTTGTGTTTTGGTTTTTCGAGGTAGGGTCTCACTCTAGCCCAGGCTGGCCTGGAATTCACTATGTAGTCTCAGGGTGGCCTTGAACTCATGGTGATCCTCCTACCTCTGCCTCCCGAGTGCTGGGATTAAAGGCATGTGCTACCATGCCTGGCTTTTTTTTTTTTTTTTTTTTTTTTGATGTAGGGTTTCACTATAGCCCAGGCTGACCTGTAATTCATTATGTAGGTTTTTTAAAAATAAGGTTTCTAGTTATTTGTTAGTTTGTGTGTATGTGCGTGGGCACACCAGCGTCTTGTCACAACAAACAGAATGGTAGGTGCTTGTACTACTTTTTGCATCAGGCTTTTACATGGGTGGCTGGGGAATTGAACCTGGGCTGGCAGGTTTTGAAAGCATTTGCTGAGGCGGAGTCAGGTAGTTCTTTTAGGCAGTTAGGGTGACCTCTGAAAGTAAAAAGACACTTGCTAGAAATCAAAGAATGATCTTATATCTTGCCTGGTTCCCTAAACCTGTTTTATCACAACCTGGGCCCCTCCTTCGAGGGAGGTCTCTCCTAGGATTTAAATATAGCCCTAACATTGTGGTTGATCAAAGTTCAGCCCCCAGGACTTGGTGTCATGGCTATCCTCTTCCTGAGATAGCCCCTAGCCCAGATCAATCAGGTGAGCTGACCCAGAAGGCAGGGCCCACCACCATAAGGTTATAAATACATTTGCAAGGGGAAGGCGAGCTCTCTTAGCTGCCTGACCACTTGGAAACCTCCAGATGCTGGTGAGTTTCCCCTTTGCTTGGCCCAGGCACAGCCAGGCCTAGCTGAGGGGAGACCCCCCCAGCCAGCCCTGACTCTCCACATGGGCTCTTTTGCTCCTCCAGTTCTCCATATGGCAGGAGATTTTGTACTTTCTTGTCTATCCTCTCTACAGGTTTTTTCAGGCCCATCATGTGGGCTTTCAAGCCACATGGGTGTATTAATTCTCCTTTCCTTGGTTCTGTACGTCCCTAAATAAATATAATATTTTAATAATTATCTTTCTCAGTCTTTTAATTCAATTCATTGATTAAAAGTAGGCACAGGCCAGGAAAGATGGCTTAGTGGTTAAGGCACTTGCCTGCATGTTCTACTCTCCAGGTCCTGCACAAGCACAAGGTGACACGAGCCCTCAAGATGGCACATGTGTACTAGATGGCACATGTGTCTGGAGTTTGACTGTGGTGGCTGGAAGCCCTGACATGCCAATTCTCAATCTCTCTCTCTCTCTCTCTTGTTCTCCTTCTCTGGTGAAAAGTAGACGCAGACCTAGGATTTAGGGTTCAATGACTTTCCTGAACCCCTAACATCCCATCACATTGCCTTTAACAGCTGGACCATCTTCCCAGCCCCCTCGTTAGGTTTTTGAGGGCATTCTGCCCCAGTTCCTCAGCCTCCACTTTCAAGGCTGGGCTGAGGCCTCTTGTCTTTGTCTCTGTCCATAGCTGTGGAGTGCTGAGCCTCTATTTCCAGCTAAGAGCTCTCCCTCAAATGCCAGACTGCAATATCAACTTTGTACTTAGACGCTCCCCAGGCTCATCTTGCTCACAGCCATGTCCCTGACTGGCCCAAGCCCCCGAAGGCAGGGCTGGGCGCTGTGGTGCTTAGGTCAGAGTGGGCCGTGGCAAAGGCTTGTTAAACCAGTGAATACACACCATGCCTCATCCCAGCCTGCTGCTCTTCTGTTCTTCCCCTTTTGGAAACAGTCAGAGGACCAGGTTCTGCTCTGAATGCTGGACTCCCACGCCCATGCAGCGGGCTGAGCCACTCTTGTGTGTTGCGTGCACCAGTTCTCTCCACGCATGGCTCTGTCCCAGGTGCCACTGTCCTCCTGGATCTCTTGAACTTCCGATCTTCCTGCCTATACCTCCTAAGGGCAGGGATCATTTGCACAGGCTACCAGGCCTGGTCTATGCAGTGCTGGGATCTAAGTCAGGGCTTCATGCATGCCAGGCAGTCACCCAATGAGCCACATCCCTGGCCACTGCTGGTTCCCTTTCAAAGCCTGATCCGTGTCCCCTGCCTTCCATCCAGCCCATTCTCTAAGCTGGGGATGGGGTCATCTGGTCATATTCTTTCCTAAAATCCTGTGATGACCTTGCATGATCTGTAAGGTGAAGATCACACACACTGGATTCTTCCACAGTTGTCCCACCACAAGGCCCTCTGGGCTTAATCTCCCTATCTGCCTCTGCTCTCCAGCCGGGCCATCATCACAGCTGCCTTCCATGTGTACTTCTCCACCAGGCCTTGAGCATGGCACTCAGATCTCAACGTGGGTTCCTGGGAAGCACCCCTCAGGCTGCACTGACCTGTCTCAGGTGCCCATCTCAGTACATATCTCTGTGTACCCCAGCTCCTTCCTGACAGGAGGAGCTGCCATCTCTGGCTTGGAACCTTGTATGAGGCTCCTGAAGGGTTACCCTGCCCTTCAGGTGTGGCTTGACATGGTCTCTTCTCAACCAACCAGCCAAATTGTCTCTATGCTCAGAGACCTCCAATGGCTGACTGGTCTCTACTGGAATCAAAGCCAATATGTTTGCAGTCACAGGCCCCAAGTAAATGGATATCCTGCAACCTTCAGCGCCTCCTACCTTCCTCTCTCCCCTAAACACTCTGAGAGTCCCCCAAGGTCTGTTCTCAGGACCTTTGCACTTCCGGTCCTGATGTCAAGTCCCACTCCTCTGACTGGACAAAGACGTGCTTCCTCGCCTTCAGCGTGTCACCCCTCTCCTCTGACTGTGCAATGTCTCCCTTCCTCACCTTCAGCTTGTCACTCCCTCTCCTCTGACTGTGCAATGTCTTCCTTCTTCACCATCAGCGTGTCACCCCTCTCCTCTGACTGTGCAATGTCTTCCTTCCTCACCTTCAGCTTGTCACGCCTCTCCTCTGAGTGTGCAATGTCTTCCTTCCTCACCTTCAGCATGTCACCCCTCTCCTCTGACTATGCAATGTCTTCCTTCCTCACCATCAGCGTGTCACCCCTCTCCTCTGACTGTGCAATGTCTTCCTTCCTCACCTTCAGCTTGTCACGCCTCTCCTCTGAGTGTGCAATGTCTTCCTTCCTCACCTTCAGCATGTCACCCCTCTCCTCTGACTATGCAATGTCTTCCTTCCTCACCATCAGCGTGTCACCCCTCTCCTCTGAGTGTGCAATGTCTTCCTTCCTCACCTTCAGCTTGTCACGCCTCTCCTCTGAGTGTGCAATGTCTTCCTTCCTCACCTTCAGCATGTCACCCCTCTCCTCTGACTGTGCAATGTCTTCCTTCTTCACCATCAGCTTGTCACCCCTCTCCTCTGACTGTGCAATGTCTTCCTTCCTCACCTTCAGCTTGTCACCCCTCTCCTCTGAGTGTGCAATGTCTCCCTTCCTCACCTTCAGCTTGTCACCCCTCTCCTCTGACTGTGCAATGTCTTCCTCACCTCCAGCGTGTCACCCCTCTCCTCTGACTGTGCAATGTCTTCCTTCCTCACCTCCAGCGTGTCACCCCTCTCCTCTGACTGTGCAATGTCTTCCTTCCTCACCATCAGCTTGTCACCCCTCTCCTCTGACTGTGCAATGTCTTCCTTCCTCACCTTCAGCTTGTCACGCCTCTCCTCTGACTGTGCAATGTCTTCCTCACTTCCAGCGTGTCACCCCTCTTCTCTGACTGTGCAATGTCTTCCTTCCTCACCTCCAGCGTGTCACCCCTCTCCTCTGACTGTGCAATGTCTCCCTTCCTCACCTTCAGCATGTCACCCCTCTCCTCTGACTGTGCAATGTCTTCCTCACCTCCAGCGTGTCATCCCTCTCCTCTGAGTGTGCAATGTCTTCCTTCCTCACCTCCAGCGTGTCACCCCTCTCCTCTGACTGTGCAATGTCTTCCTTCCTGTCCTTCAGCTTGTCACCCCTCTCCTCTGAGTGTGCAATGTCTCCCTTCCTCACCTTCAGCTTGTCATCCCCTCACCTCTGAGTGTGCAATGTCTTCCTTCCTCACCTCCAGCGTGTCACCCCTCTCCTCTGACTGTGCAATGTCTCCCTTCCTCCTCTTCAGCTTGTCACCCCTCTCCTCTGACTGTGCAATGTCTCCCTTCCTCTCCTTCAGCTTGTCACCCCTCTCCTCTGACTGTGCAGTGCCTTGCTTCCTCATCTTCAGCTTGTCACTCCCTCTCCTCTGATTGTGAAATATCTTGCTTCTTCACCTTCAGGTTGTCACTCCATTTCCTGTTGAGTCTATACAATGTAGCATGTCTTCTTTGAGGCCCCTCTGCTCATGAGCCTGTTGGGACTTTTCCATTTTGCCATTAGTCCTAGTGAGATTTCTGTCACTGTGCCTTGTGGTTTGAGTATGTAATAGCTTCTAAAGGTGCATGTGTGGAATGTTTGGTCCTAGCTGCTGGTGCTGTTCTGGGAAGTTGTGGAAACTTTAGGAGGTTGGACCTGGCTGGAGGAAGTAACTCTCCGAGGGCTGGTCGTTGGGAGTGTTTTGTCCTGATCACTCTTTGTCATTCTTCTTCATGTCCACTAAGAAGGGAAGAACAGTATTTGCCCAAGTCCATGGGACCACATAACCATGAATTGAAGTCATTGAACAGTGAGTCACAATACGTACTTCTTTCTTTAAGTTGTGTTTGATTTTTTAAAAGTGTTTTTTTGTATTTATTTATTTATTTCTGGTTTTTCAAGGCAGAGTTTCAGTCTATGCTAGGCTGGCCTGGAATTCACTCTGAATTCTCAGGGTGGCCTCGAACTCTTGGCGATCCTCCTACCTCTGTCTCCTGAGTGCTGGGATTAAAGGTGTGTACCACCATGCCTGCCAAAATAATTTATTTTACTTACTTATCTGACAGAGAAAGAGGGAGGAAGAGAGAGAGAGAGAATGGGTGCAACTGGGCCTCCAGCTACTGCAAACAAACTCCAGAAGCGTGTGCCCCCTTGTGCATTTGGCAAACGTGGGACCTGGGGAATCGAACCTAGGTCCTTTGGCTTTGCAGGCAAATGCCCTAACTGCTAAGCCATCCCTCCATTCCTGTGTTAGATTTTTAAAAATATTTTTTATTTTATTTATTTATTCATTTGACAGAGAAAGAGAAAGAGGTCGGGGGGGGGGGGAGGAGAGAGAGAGAGAAATGGGTGTACCAGGGCCTTTAGCCACTGGAAACGAACTTCAGATGCATGTGCCCCCTTGTGCATCTGCTTTACGTGGGTCCTTGGGAATTGAACTGGGATCCTTTGGCTTTGCAGGCAAATGCCTTAGCTGCTAAGCTGCTAAGCCATCCCTCCAGCCCTGTGTTGGTTTTTTTTTTTTTTTTCTTTTGTCACAGTAACTAACAGAGAAAACTGGTACTGTGGAGTCATTGATATGAGAAACCTAAACAAATGGTTCTTAGGCCTTTGGAACTAGTTTGCAGAAGGAATTTGGAAGAGTTTGAAAAATGAGTTAGAGAAGTTTTACAATGCTGTAAGCTCAGCTTAAAGAATGATTTTGTTGGAGCTCAGAATGCCTTAACAAAGTAGGTAGCAAAAACCACTCATGAAGATCCAAATGGGAAAAAGTATTCTATTGAGAAATGGAATACAGGCCATTTATGTTACATTCTGCAAAGAATTCTGCTTTTCATCCAAATCTTGAAATTTTCTGGGGTGCTGAGATTCAAAGGTGATGTAGGGCTGGAGAGATGTTTCAGTTGTTATGGTGCTTGCCTGTGAAGCCTAAGGACCCATGTTTTACTCTTCAGATCTCACTTAACCCAGAAACCCAAGGGTGAGGCAAATGCAAGATCACACATACACAGTAGGTGGCACAAGCATCTGGTTGTTTGATTTCAGTGGCTTAGGTCCTGGCGTGCCAATTCTCTCTCTCTCTCAAATTGAAAATAAAAAAAGTAATGTACTAATTAATTTGGTGGAGAAAATTTTAACACAGCATAGCATTTGGGCTATGGCATCATGATTGCTAGCTGCTTTTAGCAAGGTTTAGGGTGATAATTGGGAATAAAAAGCAAAGCAGAAGAATTAAAAAAAAAAAAAAAAAGAAGAAGAAGTCTAACCAGAAAAGAAACAAGAGGAAAGTTGAACAAGCAGGTTGTGGTTGCTGAGGAGATTAGCACACCTTTAACCCAGAATTTGGGGGCCAAGATAGGAGGATCACTGTGAATTCAAGGCTAGCCTGAGACTACGTAGTGAATTCCAGGTTAGCCTGAGCTAGACTGAGACCTTACCTCAAAAAAAAAAAAAAAAAAAAAAAAAAGGCTGGAAAGATGGCTTAGTGGTTGTTGCAGTTTTGTTCGCATTGCTGTTAGAAATCACCCAACTAAGAGCAGCTTGTGGGAAAAAAAGGTTTATTTATTATTACAGGCTCAAAGGGAAGCTCCACATGGCAGGGTAAAATGATGGCATGAGCAGAGGATGGATATTACCCTCTGGCCCTCATAAGGTGAAAAACAGGAACAGGAGAGTGTGCCAAACACTTGCATGGGGAAACTGGCTATATCACCCTTAAGAGAGCCCCCCAACAATACACTCCCTCTAGGAGGCATTAATTCCCAAATCTCCATCAGCTGAGAACCTAGCATTCAAATACCTAAGTTTATGGGGGACGCCTGAATCAAAACACCACAGTGGTTCAGATGCTTACCTGTGAAGCCTAAGGAATTAGGTTGGATTCCCCAGCACTCACATAAAGCCAGATGTACAGGTTTATAGTAGTTAAAGTCCCTGGCACGTCCATTCTGTAGCCTGCTATCTCCCTCTCTCTCAAACAAACAGAGAAGCCAAGTACTTTACACTAAGAAAATAGGTAGGGTGTCTTGAGGGCATTTCAGGAATAGGTCAGTCAGTCCCCACCCATCACAGGCTATAGGCTGTAAAATCACAATTTTTTGGGAGGTGAGGGTCTTGCTCTAGCCCAGCTGACCTGGAATTTACTATGTAGTCTCAGGGGGGCCTCAAACTCATGGCAATCCTCTTACCTCTGCCTTCCAAGTGCTGGGATTAAAAAACGTGTGCCACCACGCCTGGCTAAAAATTATAAATTTTTCAATTGAAAGACCTTTTCTTGGTAAGAGTCACTAGGGTATGCTGTTCCTACAGGGCTTCCCTTTGAACCATTGTTTTCCCTGCTTCAGAAGCCCAGGCACTCAGAGGCCACTTCAAATGTGGTCTGGGCCCAGAGGGTGTGTTTAATGCTTGAGCTGGCAGAATAGCTTGGCATCGTTCACCGATGCTGCTGCGTTTGTAAGAGTTACGGGATCATAGAGGCTTCCATGGAGATTTCAAAGGAAATCCTAGGAGACAAGGCAACAGGATTGGATTCCCTGCAAGGAGCCCCTGAGAAGGTGATCTACAAAGCTTAGAGGGTAAAGCCTGAGCTACACTGGGGATCCCAGGAACATGGGGTGTCAGTGGAGGAGATCCACAGGTGACAAGTGAAGGCAGCCTGAAGGAGAAGCCATGTGGGCTGCAGCGAGAAAGCCTATAGAGCAGGGCTGACCAGCCCCTCCGGGGCTCACACCAGGATATTGTCCTCCATGCTGGGTTTTGGTCTTGTTTTGGCTGCATCTCTCTGTCAGTGCTCCCATTCTTCCTTTTCTAAATGAAAATGTTTACTTATGCCATTATGCTGGAAGTGTGTCACTTTTCTTTTGTAGGAGTTCATAGCCAAGAGATGTCTTGGGTTTCAAGGAGTCTCTGGGATTAGACGTGAACAATGGTGGGATTATGATAATGAAGATTCTTGGAGACGGACTTTTCACTGGTAGATGAATGTGGGCTTCTGGGAGTCAGGGGAAAATGTGTTCAACATTTGCCCCCACCCCTACTCAGCTGGGTGCTGTACTGAGAAGCTCTGGAAGCTTTAGGAGGTGAGACCACTGCAGGCTGGTCCTTGAGGTTATCTTGTTCTTGGCCCTTTCCTGTCTTTCTCTCTCTTTGCTTCCTGTTTGCCAAGAAACAAAGAACAGCATCTACCACATGCTGCCACCACCATGATGTTCTGCTCAAGTGCATGGGGCCGTGCAACCTTGGACTGAGCCCTCTGAAACCATCTTTTCTCCTTTAAGTAGTCTATGTGAGGCTTTTTAAATTCAGTTCTATAAAAGTAAGTAACATGGAAATGGTGACAGATACATATGAGAAATATATATTTTTTAAATATTTTATTTTTATTTTTTTGAGAGAAAGACACAAGGGGGAGATATATATATATATATATATATATATATATATATATATATATATATATATGGAGAGAGAGAGAGAGAGAGAGAGAGAGAGAGAGAGAGGGGGGGGGGGGGGGAGAATGAATAACCTCCAGCCACTGCAAATTAACACTAGATGCATGTGTCACCTTATGCATCTGGCTTACATGAGTCCTAGGGGATTGAACCTAGGTCCTTTGGCTTTGCAGGCAAGTGCCTTAACCATGAAGACATCTCTCCAGCCCTATGAGAAATAATTTAAAGAAAGGAAAGATTTATTTTGGCTCATAATTTGAGAGGTTTCACTTGGTCCCATAGCTATGTGTATGTGGCAAGGCAGAACCTCGCTGTCGAGAGGCACAGTGGAACAGAGCTGATCACCTCATGGTGGCCAAAAGCAGAGGGGAAAGAAAGAAGTAGAGGCCAGGGGCAAGGTGCACCATCTCTCATAGGCATACCCCGAGTTACCCACTTCCTCCAACCAAGTACCACCTCTTACTTTCCATGACCTCCCCAAATGTCACCATGTTATGAGTTCACCAAGGGATTATTAACCCATTGATACACGTGCAACTTTTAAAAATATTTTACTTGTTTGTTTCCTGGTGAATGCTCTGGAGCATCAGCTTAGGAGGGCAGGAAATTTGGCCTAGAACTTACTACTTAGCCCAGTCAGGGCTTGAATTTGTAGTAGCCCTCCTGTGCTGGCTTAGAAATGCTGGATTACAGATGTGTGTCGCCACGACTGGCTGATATAAGCACAGATGTGCACAGCACAATATAAGCACCATCTTATTCACTGTTGTATGTTCTTTTTAAAAAACAGAGAGAACGTGAGAAAGGCAGACAGAAAGAGAATGGGCACATAAGAGCCTCTAACCACTGCAAATGAACTCTAGATGCATGTACCACCTTCTATGACTGGATTATGTGGGTACTGGGGAATTGAACTCTAGTCCTTAGGTTTTTGCAGGCAAGTGCCTTAACTGCTGAGCCATCTCTCCAGCCCACTGCTGTATTTTCAATACCTCAATATGCAGTAAACATGCCAGGGTGTTATTGGGCAAACTGAACAATAAGCAGGTGTGGGGCTGGACATAGGAGTGCCTGAGGTTAGCACTGAGTGGTCTTTGCTGGAAACCTTTCTGGGTCACACTTGCCCCAGCAGAAAAATGAGGATCAAGGGAGCAAACTGGCCTCACTCTGGAATAAGCCTGTAGGCTAGGAGAGACTGATTGCAGAAGCCATGACCCCAGCTTGGCTCACTACCCACAGGAAGCCCTGGACGGGCAGCAGGGCTCAGCTGGAACCACCAGGGAAACTTGGCGGTGGGCCCTCTGCTGGCAGGCAGGCAGGCAGGCACCTGGCTAGCACCTAAGTTTCTTGGCTGAAAGAAGAGGCAGCAGCATGCTTGATTGATCTGCCCTACTGGGAGGTCCTGGCAGTAAATCTCCCCAGCACAGTGGGGTCGCCTAGGACCCAGGAGCCACAGCAGTGCATTTCTTGGCTCTACTGGCTCCAGGCTGGCAGCTTTTGGCAATTCCAGCTCCTGGCACTGGGGCCCCCCGGGGGTCCAAGTACCCATCTAACCTGATCATAGCCCTGGCTCTCAGCACCTGAAAGTCTCTGCCCAGAGAATTGCCAGTCTTTCTCCAAGTCTGACTGCATGATCATATGGTGTTACCTTGAGCACACTTGCTCTTATGCTGTGAAGCGTCAGGACCCCTTAACTGCTTTGTGCCATGGGCCACAACTGCTGTTGGGTAAAAGCCTATGAACCCTTTCTGTCTTTAGAAGCATAAAATAAAATGCTAAACACTGCAAATTCAGCCAATTATATTGACATATAGTAATCAAAATATTTAAGATACGTTTGCATTACAGTAATTTAAGTGCATCTTAAAAATTTTTTGGGGGGGGGCCTGGAGAGATGGCTTAGTGGTTGAGCACTTTCCTGTGAAGCCTAAGAACCCCAGCTCGAGGCCCAATTCCCCAGGACCCACGTTAGCCAGATGCACAAGGGGGCGCATGCGTCTGGAGTTCCTTTGCAGTGGCTGGAAGCCCTGGCGCACCCACTCTCTCTCTCTGTCTGTTGCTCTCAAATAAATAAATAAAATAAACAAAAATAAATTAAAATTTTTTGTTTATTTTTACTTATTTATTTGAGAGTGACAGAGACAGAAAGAGGCAGATAGAGAGAGAGAATGGGCACACCAGGGCCTCCAGCCTCAGCAAGTGAACTCCAGATGCATGCACCTTAAGCATCTGGCTTATGTGGGTCCTGGGAAATCAAGCCTTGAACTGGGGTCCATAGGCTTCACAGACAAGTGCTTAACCACTAAGCCATCTCTCCAGCCCATTAAGTACATCTTTTAAAAAATTATTTATAGACAGGTGTGGTGGCACACACCTTTAATTCCAGCACTTGGAAGGTAGAGATAGTTGGATCATCATGAGTTTGAGGCCACTCTGAGACTACATGGTGAATTCCAGACCAGCCTGAGCTAGAGTGAAACCCTACCTTGAAAACACACAAAAAATATTTTTTTAAGCGGAGGGAGATAGAGAAGATAGATAGATAGATAGAAAGATGGAGAAGAATGGGTGTGTTAGAGCCTCCAGTGGGTGCAAACGGCCTCCAGATATGTGCACTACTTTGTGCATATGGCTTTACATCCGTACTAGGGAATTGAACCCGGGTCATTAGGTCTTGCAGGCCAGTGTCTTAACTGCTGAGCCATCTCTCTGGCCTGACGAGCGTTATACTTCCCTCGTGATCAACATGTGTAATATGCTCAGATAGTGCAGTAGTTGTGGAGTGAAAGGAGTGTATCAGAGGGTTCTTTTTTGGCTTTCATTCCTAATGGAAGAAGATGGTCAATTTAGGTTGGAGAAAAACATAAGAAATACTTGTAGTTATTTTCCCTGTCCAAGTTCATGTGACTTTCCTTGGAGGAGACACATTGAATGTGCAAATCCATAATACAATACTGCAGTTTTTGATAATGGCTGTCATTAGAGGCACGCAGGAGACTGAGGTGGTGGGGGAGTCAAGAGAAATCTTTTTTTTTTTTTTCCTGAGATAAGGTTTAGCTCTAGCCCAGACTAACCTGGAATTCACTATATAGTCTCAGGGTGGCTTTGAACTCACAGCAATCCTATTTCTATCTCCCAAGTGCTGGGAATGAAGTCATGCACCACCATGCCCTGTACCCTGCTCATTACGAGAAACCTTGGAGAAAGTGACCTTGCATTAAATTGCACGACTTGGAGAACCAGTGTGCTAGGAGGGATGGAGAGAGCCCCTCAGCGGGAGGGAAGAGCACCGGGGTCTTGCCTGGAGCAGGGGCCCTGAGCCAGATGAGACCGGAGAGGAGGCTGAAAGACGGTCGCCCTGCTCTTCAGGCGCCTGTGCAGAAGTGGAAGCGTTGTGTTAGGATTATAAGAAGGCTGAATCAGTCTGGAGTGCACAGGCTTGAAACTAACAGATTAACAGGTAGAACATCACAAGAATGAATAAAGAAGGTTTATACCTGTGCTCTAAACATTCCTTCTTGAATGTATAACTCGACTTTTTTCTCAAGCTAAGGTCTCTGCCCTTTCTGCAAAGTCATGACGTCCTATCTAACTGTCCCTCCCCACGCCACGGGCCCCAAGTGTCATGCCCTCTCCCCAGGACACTTCCTTAATGTTTCACCGCCTGTGGATCTACACCACAGCCCTGGACACGCAGTGTGCCCTGTTCCCAACACCGACAACTGTTTATTCATCAGTGTCCTTCCTCCTCCTCTTTTCTTACCCCCAGGGTAGGGTCTCAATCTAGCCCAGGCTGACCTGGAATTCATTATGTAGTCTCAGGCTGGCCTTGACCTCATGAAGATCCTCCTAACTCTGCTAAATTTAAGTTGTGCGCCACCACTTCTGGCCACAAGCTGCTTCTCTCTCTCTCTCTCTCTCTCTCCTCTCTCTCCTCTCCCCCCCCTCTCTCTCTCTCTCTTTCTCTCTCTCTCGACACCTTACCCTTCTTTAAGCCACTCTGAAGTAGGGTAGGAGTGCAGGTCCCAGGTAAGGATGGTTTTGCATCTTCGATTACAAACCTCCCTATTCATTTCCCTAACCTGCGCGGCATTGGTGCCACATAGTGCCACCTGCTGGCAGTAAGTGGAATGACACAGAAGATGGGAAGGCACCACGCCCGGCTCAGGAGGGAGGGGTTCTGGGAAGCTGCTGCCTCAGCGTCCAGCCTAGCAGCTCCATCCAGCAGGTGGAGGGCTTATCTGGGGTGGGGTGATTCTGGAAGACAGCTTGACTGGGAACTGAAACCAAGCATGGATAAAGCAATTGGCTTTCTGGAGAGAGGACCCAAGGTACAGCCCTGCTGAGACCCATCTAGACCTTGGACCTCAGCTAGACAGCAGGCACCACCTTGTTACCATGGGGATAGGTCTGTCCACTAGGCTGGGGCGTTGACGCTCTCACCTGTGGTGAAGATCTCCAGGCAGCAGGGACCAGCCTCAAAGCCAAGGGTCCACCCATACCCTCCCTTTCCGGAACAACTTGTTTTTGCTTTAAAGCTTGGGACTTTGCCCTGCAAGCTGTTTACCTCCTGCTGGTCACTTGATGTCCTTCCTGCTCATCCTCCTCCCCCAGGGAACCCAAAGTATGGTCCTGAGAGTCCTTGCCTTTTCCTGGGTCTTAGGGAAGTTGGGGGTGGGAAGGCAGAGCCTGGGGCTCCCAGGATGATGGTAGAGGTTTTGCTGCCCTTAGGGTCCTAGCTGGCGAGTGACTAGTGACTTCTGTTCACCTCTCTTTTTCTTGGGGGCGGGGATGGGGGTTGGGGTGACCCAGGTGAGGCTGCTTCTGGCTCCTGGGATATACTGTATTTAGGAATTTCATCTTCCTGCTGCATCCTGGCTCCTCTTTCTTCCTTTGAGACACTTTTGTATTGGAACCTGGTCCTTCTGCTACACACACACACACACACACACACACACACACACACACACACACACACCATACTCCTTAGGGAAGCCATGTTCTCCCATCTTGAGGAAGTGGTACCTACCCAATTGCCAGAAACAACCTGGGACTCACCAATTCCCTACTCTTCCCAGTCAGCCACTGTTTTAGAAATCGCACCCTGTTTTATTTTTTAGTCTTCCCAGCACAGTTCAGTCTATCCCCGCAGGCTCTGTCACTAGCTGTGTGGCTCTCATGACAGCATCCCCAGGCCCACCGCCCCCACTCTGATGCCTGTCTCCTTTTCTCAGATGCAGACCTGACTTCCTGACTGCCCTGCTTACAGCCCCCGAGAAAGAAATAGTGGATGTTTGGCAACTTCTGCCCATTCCCTACATTCCAGCTAGTGGCTCCTTGGCTGTTCATTAACATGCACCTTGCCTGCTCTCAGGTATGCCTGAAGATTCTGACCCCACATTGGATGAGGGACAACAAAGTAGACTTGTATGGAAGACACTGCTCAATGCCATGTAGAACTCCCCCACAGCGCTTTGAGAATAGCTCAGTTTTGGATTACCACAGGTCCTCTGCACATGGGTGCTGGTGGGCACACACACATGAACCCCCTCACATGCACATACATGGAGGAAGTAGGTACAAGGCTCCCACCTGCAGAACAACCCCAAATAGAGAGGGCTATCTCTGAACAGCAGTTTGGTGGCTTCCCCTTGGGTGTTGTGGAGGGCCTCCTGCTCTGGTCCTGGCCTCTGGGAATGGCCCATTTCAGACTGCTCATGGTGTACCTGCATCCTTCTTTCCCCTTCCTTCCTTTCTTCCTTCCTTCCTTCCTTCCTTCCTTCCTTCCTTCCTTCCTTCCTCCCTCCCTCCCTCCCTCCCTCCCTCCCTCCCTTCCCTCCCTCCCTCCCTCCCTCCCTCCCTCCCTCCCTCCCTCCCTTCCTCCCTTCCTTCCTCTTTTTCTGGATAAGATGTAGGACGTGGTGTCATTCAGGAGAGGCAGCATAGTGGAATCCCTCACAAGTGCTGACTTTGGTGCTATAGGCTACTGTCTATAGCACCCAGGGATGTGTTTGATTTGACCCCACAGCCACCCACTACTCAGCAACTATGTCTTCAAATTCATCTCTGTCAAATTTGGTACAGGCCCACTTCTTTGAAACTGGATGTCCTAGCAGTCAGGGAATTTGAACTTAAGCTTGGATAACATGCACCCAGATGTAGATGGACACAATGAATATGTCCTTTCCAAAGGACACACAATGAATATAGCTTTCCAAAGGACCCTGAGACAGAATGAATCTGCAACATGACCATTCCTTGGGAAGTGTTGTTTCCAAAGTCCTTTGGGGAGCTCCTGGAAGCAAAGGGGTACACTGACCACCCAGAAAGCTGTGCTTACAGCCCTTCCATGCTGTCCTATGAAGAAGGAAGTCAGATCTGTTCTTAGTCTCTCAACTCCTGTACTCCAGGAATGGCTGAGACAAGGTCCCAGCATGACTCTCAGCCCCAGGCCTCAATAGGTAGTTGGGCCGTTCTCTGTTCCTGAGCTAGAGGGCTTCATGGATGTTATATGTCCTGCACAAAGGCTTTCTCTCTTCTGAGAGGTGTGGCTCCATGTCCTGTATCCTGGGACAGGTGAGTTTCCTTCAGGGTTCTCCTGGCTGTAGACTGTAGACTCTGGTACCTGAGAGCTTCCTTCTTTTTTCTTGTCCACCCACTTCTGTTTCCTGAAATGGATGGAGGTGGATCTGAGAGCATTGAGGCCTCTTATCAAGGCAGATCTTATGAGACTGCTGAGTTGACAGGGACCACCGAGACAAGAGGCAGAATTGAGCAGGACTGTGTGCTGGGCTGGATTTAGGGAGTCACTGGGCTGGCCAGAGGTAGGGACAGCCAGACTGTGTCCCAGACCTTGCGTTGGTGGGGCAGGGACAGGTGAGAGGAGGACAAAACATAGGCCAGGTTCTTGGGGAAGTGGGTAAAGGAATCTTCCCTGAGCCTCCTGATTTAGGGTTTTTCCTAGGCTCCCTGACTGGCTATAAGTTTCTTAATCATACTGTCAGTCTTTTGAGAAGTCCCACCCACAGGGCTCATTCCAGACAGGAGTGACAATGTGTCATACCTTTCACCAGAGCTCAGCCTTACTGCCAGGAAAGGTGAGCTCAGGCAGAGACTCTGGGGCAGTCTTGTGGCTTGGAGGGACTGGGTCTCCTCCCACACTTCCCTCATTCACAGACCCACCTTTTAGATGGCCTCTGAAGGGTGACCTCAAATGCCAGCCTGGTAGGTTGGGGCAGAGGCCAGGGAGGCCAGGCTTGGCAGCTCATTTCCATGTGGGGGAGGGCAGTTTCTCTCCACTCCCGCTGTTCTCTCTCTCCGCCCTCCCTCACCTTCTTCCTAACCTGTTCCTCTTCTGCCCGGCCAGACTGCAACGGAACTGATCTAAGGCAAACAACCGCAGATCGCCGGTAGTTCCAGGAGCCCAGCCACCAACTTGGACCTCAGCTCCTGCCTGCAGCCATGCTGGCCCCCCGCCTGCTCGTGTTGGGCCTGCTCACTGCCGTGCCCCCGGCCAGCTGTCAACAAGGTAGCCCAAGACCAGAGCTTACTGGCCGCAGGAAGGAGGGGGCTTGCTGGCCACCCAGGAAGGGGTGGTGTCCTCGGATATCTGTGGTTTGGGGTGGGAACAGGCACTGGGCTAACAACAGACCCCTGGCCTGAGCTGTTTGCGGCTTGTTTTCCTTGAGTGAGTGGTGGGGCAGAGGGGGACATGCTGAGTCAGGGGTTTTGGAGAGAAGTAGATTTGAGACTTATGAAAGTAATTTCCCCCGAAATGGCTTGGGTTCTGAGGGCAGCGGTCACAGGCTACAAAGAGGCTGGAGTGTGCTCAGGGCACCTTTTAAAAGCATGCTATCCCCGGGAGAGGGGCAATCTGTGGGGGTTGCCCAGGGCTTTGACTCACTGTGCGAGTGTTTTGCACTTGGGTAGGGCGTGGTGCCCCAGAGCAGCTCCACGTGTCTGGGCGCTGTTTCTGTTCTTGCTGTGTGGTCTAGAGGAAATCGCTCTCTTTCTCTGCGACTCGACTGACACTTAGAAAGAAAAAGCAAGGACAGAAACCTCATTCTCCTCATCTCCCAGAGCTTCCTCTAGGACGGAGCTGTGCACTCAGCTCTCTACCATCCAGGAGGAGCTGGCCAAGATGCTTCCAGAATACCCTATCCTGAGCTCTCATGTGTGTCTGCTTCAGCTCCACATCCCACATCATAGGAGGCTCTGTGAGAAACTGAAAGACCAGAAAGTCTGAGTGAGCCACACAGGTCCCATGGCAGGGCAAGAAGGGGCAGGCCCAGAGCATCTTTCTTCTTCCTCAGCCCCTGCCCCTTGCGCTAGAAGCTGTCCCCAGAGCCATGGGAGTAGGAACAGGGGATTGTGGTGCTTGGTACCTGGAGGGAGTTGACTACCAGTCCTGGAGGAAGAAGTGGGAACCTCTCAACGTTGTGCCCAGTATATATTGCTGGCTTGAGAAGCCTGAGTCACTGGTTTTTGGGGGAGGGGATGGATCTGAAACACTGGCCTTTGCAAGATAACCACATTGCATCTTCAGCTACCCCTGGAACAAGAAAGGGCTATTCTGGCCACAGATCAGAGTTCCAGAATCCTCCCTCCCTCCCAACATCCTTCAGGCTCAGAGAGAATGCCAAGAGAAGGGAAGCCTTCACTGCCACAGGAAAGCCTTAGGTTGGATTCAGGGGAGGACTTCTGATGAGATTGAACTTCTGATGGGAATAAGGTGGCATGAATATTTAAAAAAATTTATTTATTTGATAGAGGGGGGGGAGGGAGAGGGAGAGAATGAGCACGCTGGGGCTTCCAGCCACTGCAAAGGGACTCCAGACGCGTGTGCCCCCTTGTGCATCTGGCTACCGTGGGTCCTGGGGAATCGAGCCTCGAACCAGGGTCCTTAGGCTTCACAGGCAAGCACTTAGCCGCTAAGCCATCTCTCCAGCCTGAATATTTTTGATGCCCAGCCTATTAAAATGTAGGATGCTTCTGGGTATAGAGGTGTTTTGCCTGAAAGCAGGAGTTTTCACAAGCCTCTTTATTTAATTTAAAAAAAGATTAATTTAATTTAATTTATTTATTTGAGAGTGACAGACAGAAAGAGGGAGAGGGAAGGAGGGAGGGAGAGAGAGAGAGAATGGGCTCACCAGGGCCTCCAGCCACTGCAAACGAACTCCAGATGCATGTGCCACCTTGTGCATCTGGCTTACGTGGGTCCTAGGGAATCGAGCCTTGAACCGGGAGGTCCTTAGTCTTCACAGGCAAGCTCTTAACCACTAAGCCATCTCTCCAGCCCTGTTTAATTTTTTTTAAAAGCAGGCTGTTACTGCAGCTCAGGCTGACCTGGAATTCACTCTGTAGTACAGGAGGGCCTTGAACTCTTGGTGACCCTCTTAATTCAGTCTCCTGAGTGTTAGGATTAAAGATGTGGCTCCTACCTGTTTCCTCTCTGTTGAGGACTTCAGGCTCCGTGGGAAAGCTTTGTGCTGTTGCCAGTGGCTTGAGAGCAGAGGCTCCCGGGGAATCTTCAGGGTTGGAGTTGTTGTCAAGCAGAGTGTGCATGCTTGGGGCTTGATCTGGTCCCTGCTGGAGCAGGTGAAGGGGCTCCATTCTTGCCCCCACCTATCTCATCCCTCTTACCTCACAGAACACCCAAGCCAAGCAGCACCTCACCCTCCCCGCCTCACCCAGAAGAGCTTCTTGTTTCAGAACAGGATATTCCAGATACCAGCCTGGCCTGGCAGGCTAGGGCCACCTCCACCAGCGGGGGTGGTGGAGGGGCCACTCCCAACGGAAGAGCCTAGGCCAGCCATCTGGAGTGCCCTTTGGCCCCTGTGTCCTTGGTACTCCTTGGGGCCCCCCTGCATGTGACCCCAGGGGGAGTCCAGTAGGCTCTGGTACCCCAGACTTTAGACACAGCACCCTGAAGCCTGTCTCCCTTGGCTGCTCAGACCTTCTTCACACGTCAGTCTTTGCTCTGGGCCTCTGGTTGTTCCCAGCCTCATCTTCACCAGGTGTGGGGTATTATGGGGTATAGGACCAATTCCAATCTCAGACGCCCAGGCACTTCCCTTGGTTCTGGAGTGGCTGATGGCCTCAGAAGCAGGCCCCAATCCATTATGTTCTTGAAGTCCCTCATTCTTTTCCAGGCCTGGGAAACCTTCAGCCCTGGATGCAGGGCGTCATCGCTGTGGTTGTGTTCCTAGTCCTTGTTGCAATTGCCTTTGCTGTTAACCACTTCTGGTGCCAGGAAAAGCAGTAAGTGCTGTGGGGGAGGGGAGGTCTTGGGGCCAGGTGACCCCAAGCTGGCAGAATGGCCCAGCAAGCTGTTCTTGCTCGAGTTGGGATGGACCTCAGAAGCTGTGGCTCAGGTCCTCTTGCAGTATGGAAGGGGCAATGTGGCTCAGAGAAAGTTGGCGACAGCATGAAGTTGTGTTCAGGCTTGCTGGTGCCCAGTTCTGTGTTCTGCTGACCCCCTTGCAGTGATCCTGGGGGGCGTGTCTTCTCTCCTCGGTGTCTCAGCGTGTGTGTCTGTGGAATTGTGGGTGGCAATGCAGCCTCCCTTCTGTAGTGGAAGGCCTTGTCGTCCTGGCGGGCTACCACATAGGGTGCAGAGTGGCCTCACAGGCTTGCAGACCCGACACGCCATGCACGTGCAAATGAGGGAGAGCGCAGAGTGTTGGCATGGCCTTGGCTGGTCTGGAGATGGGGTGGATCCAGCAGGGCTTTGTAGACTATATGTTCTATCACGAGCAGTCAGTCAGAAGATGGGGTAACGTGGGGAAAGCACATCTTAAACTCCCCAGCTCAGGGCCTGACACCAAGGCAACCAGGCATGAACTCACAGAGGCATAGATCCCCTAGACAAAACTGTGCCTATCCCAGAGGCTCTTTTCCCAGCTCTTCTCAAGTTGGCCTGGTGGCCAGGGTCCCAGCAGCAGCCCTGCATGGCCTGAAGACTCAGGGGTGAAGATGAGGACAGAGAGTTCCAGCATAAGGCTGGTGACCTGGCCTGGGTCCTTTATCTTAGCATGGCAGAAATCAGTGACAGGAGACTTGGCCTTAGCAGATTCCCTCTGGCTATCATGTGCATGTGCATGGCAGGAGGTCAGTTTGTAGGCCTGGAGAGCCATGAGGAGGCTGAGCATGAGGCTGGCAGAGCCTGGACCTCAGGGGGTGCAGGCAACTACCAAAAGGGATGAGTCTATGAACTGTCTGGGAAGAGGATCTGAAAGTCAGAGGATAGAGCCAGTAGAAGAATAAGGATGGATGATTCCAGAAGCTGTCCTGAGGACAAGCAGCTTTGAGGCAACTGCTGAACTGACCTGGGACATGTAAAGTTATGACATGCCTGCGGGATATCTGAAGACAGATGAGCAGGCAGAAGGTGATGCTTGGCACTTTCTGGGGTGGAGGGGAGGAACTTTCTGCTGGAAATGCTTCTGTTCTCCATCAGTCTTCTTTAGCCACTGACTACATCTGCTCCCAACATGAGGTGAACACAGATCCTGCTGGGTCTGCCTTGGGGCTGAGCAAGGGTGGCTGGAAGCAGTGGAGAGAGGTCTGGGACCTGGGACAAGTATTTTGCAACTCTCTGTGCCCTCTGTGTTCCAGGCAGAGGATTTGAGGCTTGAGGAATAGGCCAGAAGCAGGTCAGAGATGGGTCCTCACTGATAATCATGACTGATATGCATCATCTCTAGGGAGCCTGGGAACATGATGATGACAGTTGGAAACAAGGCGGATGGCGTCCTGGTGGGAATGGATGGCAAGTACTCTTCAATGGCATCCAGCTTCCGGTAAGGGGCTGGTACAAGGCTCTTATCCCACACTTCAGGGCCACCATATGCCCTCAGGGGGAGATTTTGCTAGGGGTGCTAGAGAGGGTGGAGGCCAACAGGGAAGGGCTAGTGAATTGATGAGGGCTGCATGGGGCCTCCAGGTCCATGGGAGGCAAAGGTGCAGTTTGGTCAGAAGGCTCAGTCAGTAGAGAGGGCCTTGCTAGGGTAGTGGGTGCCTTGGAGAAAAGGGGTTCAGAAGGGAAGGAGATGCAGTGAAAGGGATGAATGAGAGGAGAGACTCAGTGTGGGAAGGGAGCTCTGGGAGCCCAGTGCAGTAGGAGATGGGTTTGTGGGTAGGCATCGAGGCTTCCAGTCCATGTGCACAAGACCAGCTGTGTTCTGAGGAAGCCCCTGCTGGGGATCGGGCACTAATTCTAGAAAGATGGCCACCCTCACAGAGGCAGGACGGATCAGGGAGAAGGGGATATGGAGGGAGGCTAGTGATACAGCAGGGCTTACCTCTTCTTTCAGGTCCAGTGAGCACAAGAATGCCTATGAGAATGTCCTCGAGGAGGAGGGCAAGGTCCGAAGCACGCCCATGTGACATGCTCCCCGTGACCCCAACCCCAAGGCTGTCTGGGACCTGGGATCAGTGGCCAATGCCTCTACCACCCACTGCTCTGCAGGAGTCTACAGTGTTGGATTGGCTTCATGGCCCTCCTGAGTCACCCCCAGCCCAGACTGTGGTTGTGCAGTCTTCCTAGGATCTCCCACTCAATTCTGAAGAGCTTTTGAAGAGACAGCCGGTTCAGCACCTCTACCCCACCTTCCATCTTAATGTAACCATGGAACTGGCCCTTATTTCTGTGAAATAAAGACTTTTTATACTTCTGAGGCTGAGGCTCAGATGCAGCCCCTGAGCTTCCAGGAGGCCTTGCCTGGCTTCCTCAATCATAAAAACTACCTTCTGGAGCCATTGACATGGTGACTTTGGAGATTATCTGGGAAAGCTCGAGGCCACAGCTGGAGAAGCTGAGGTTGTATTCAGATGGGGTGAGAGGGTCATCATCTCCCCAGATTCTGGGTGCACAGAGCCCTCCAGGGGGAGGTGTGGGTGTGCATGGGGGAGGTTGGACCCACCCTTGCCTGTGGGTGGTCCTTGCCTCCTCAGATCAAACCTTTCATGTATCCAGAGCAGCTTCTTGGGCAAGGAAAACCCTGATGAGTGTTGGGTTCCCTGGCCATCCTCATCACTGATCAGTGTCAAGATGGGTCTTTTGTGTAATGAAGGCAAGAAAAAGGCTCACATGGCAGGGAGCTCATCACCCCTCTCAACTCACTCTTCAAGGTGATTCTGGGCCTTTCCCACGCAGCACCCTACCCTTTCCCCTTGCCAGGCATTGCGGTGGGTATATCTCTCACCCATCTGATTCTGTCTCCCCTCAAAAGCCAGAGTGCTGGGCTATGAGGGGACATGCTGGGAAAGGAAAGTATGAGATGGAGGAGGCCCCTAGTTTGTGTCCTCAGTCACCCACCAACTTGCTTTGTGACCTTGGGAGGGATGCTATTACAGAGTTCTGCTGCTCCTCTTTGGAGGTCAGGGCCAGTCTCCTTGCAAAGCCAAAAGAACTGAATCTTCACCAGGCCGTGACTCCCAGCCCTGGGTAGGGTGGGTGCTCGGGTCCGGAACAGGGTACTGGTAGGAATAGTACAGGAGGTAGAGGAAAGAACAGGCGTGAGCTGAACACTTGTCTAGTTGACCAGAGGCTGCTTCTATGGCTGCTGATCTCAGTGAACAGCTTTTTTTTTTTTAAATTTTTTATTTATTAATTTGAGAGCGATAGACACAGAGAGAAAGACAGGTAGAGGGAGAGAGAATGGGCGCGCCAGGGCTTCCAGCCTCTGCAAATGAACTCCAGATGCGTGCGCCCCCTTGTGCATCTGGCTAACATGGGACCTGGGGAACCGAGCCTCGAACCGGGGTCCTTAGGCTTCACAGGCAAGCGCTTAACCGCTAAGCCATCTCTCCAGCCCGAGTGAACAGCTTTTGTCCCTCTCAGGTGACTCACCCAGGAGCATTCCTGGAACCGGAGAAGTGGGTAGAGAGGGCAGGCAGTCCCTCTTGTCTCAAGATGTCCCTCTGCCACCTGTCTCACTACACCTCACTGTGACAGCCATTGCTTTGTGGCCCAAAGCTCCCTAAATGTCTCAAGGGAAGACTGACTTAAATAACCTCTCTGGGGGTTGGAACAAGGCCTCTGGCAGCAATAGAGCTCTGAGCATTGACTCCTCTCTAAGCCTGCCCCTGCCTTGCTGTGTGAGCCAGGGCACACTTCCGTCTCTGGGCCTGGGGCTTTATGAACGGGGGCTGCTGTTCCTGTGACCCTCCTCCAGGCATCATTTTCTATGGCTTTCTGTGACCATGCCTTCTCACCCACCTCTGCCAAGTCAAAACTCTGCCTTTTCTTTTTAAAAGTTTATTTATTTGGGGGGGGGGGGAGGGAGGGCGAGTGCACGCACGCCAGGGCCTCCAGCCACTGCAAATGAATTCCAGATGCGTGTGCCACTTTATGCAGCTGCCTTACATGGGTATTGAGGAATCGAACCTGTGTCCTTAGGCTTCCCAGGCAAATGCTTTAACCACTAAGCCATCTCTCCAGCCCCTCTATTTTTTTTTTCCAGCTAGGGATCCCCTTCCTCTGAAAAAAATCTTCCTTTATTAAAGCAGACAGAAAAGCCTGGCTACCAGACAGTCCAGCTTCCCTCTTTTTAAACACACACAGACACACACAGACACACAGACACACAGACACACACACACACACACACACACACGGGGGAGGGGAGGAGAGAGACAGAGATACATGCCACCTTGTGCATCCAGCTTTTCCTGGATACTGGGGAAATGAACCCAGGCTTTGCAGGCAAGTGCCTTAACTGCCATTTCTCCAGCGCCCAGCCTCCCTCTTACTGAAGAACAGTCCGTCCCTCCTTCCTTCCAGCTCCTCAGCTGGTAAGTTTTTGACCGCACCTCCTAACAGAAGGCCACATTATTTCCCACCTCTGCCTCTAGGTGGCCCTGGGAGGTGCTGGTGGATCAAAGTCAGGTTTTCCCCACCACCTCTCCACCTCCTAGCCCCAAGGGCCCAGAGCCACTTGTGAAATGTAGCCGGGAGGGACCTGCTTCTGCCTGGACTCACCTTGTCTCCCTGCAGCTCCTGGGATGCCTGCACTCTGCGGAGACTCGGGACCACCCGCCCCTCACTATTCTCTCTCCCTCAGCTTGGGCAGGACAGGGACGGTGGGAACCTGCAGATCCCCCTGCAGGGCCTGGGCTGACCCTGACCTCCTCCTCCCCCACTCCATGTTCCAGCCCTGACCACAGGCTGAGAGCAAGGAGCTGCCCACCCCAGAACCGTCAAGACCCCGGTCCTTATCGGTGGTTCCCACCTGCCAGCCTGGCCGGATCAGGAGGGAAGGAGGCTGGGCCAGAGCCAGGCCGGCTGCTTAATGACCCTCCCGGGGCCTAATCTCAGACTGGCAGCCGCTCGGTGGCTCGGGCCCACTCCTGGAGGAGGCTGATAACGCACCAGCTGGGCCCCCCACCATCTCCTGGGCCGCACCACGGGTCCCCAGGGGCGGCCTCGGAGGGCCTGGGGCGGGGCCGCGGGCGAGCGCCCGCCCCTCCCGGGGGAGAGGACCCGGAGCTCGGCGGCGACGCCGGGCCCGCGCGGCCCCCGGGAGCTGCACCGGCCTGCGCGCTCCTCCGACGTGCCCTCCCCAGCCCGGCCTTCGCACGCACGGCAGTCCAGTCTTTGTGTCTTTCTCAGCCTCCCGGGGACGTTCTGCTCCCCATCTTCTGCCTCTCGTCCGCCCCGCCCACCTTTCTGCCCCTCCGCCGGCCGCTCCCCGGCGTCACTTTACTTCCAGGTGGCTCCCTCTGTGGGCCCTCCAGCGCGTCCCAACCCCAGCCTTCCCTGTAATCAACCCGAGACCCGCAAGTGACTTTTTTTTTTTTTTTTTTTTTTTTTTTTTGGTGTGGCCTCATTTTCCTGCAGGTCCCTTCCACCAGCTCTGCCAGAATGTGCAAGGTCGTCCCAAAAGCCAGGCTGCCCTTTTGCTGTTGGGACATTCTTAACCTTGAACGAGGGCTCTCATTTCTTCCCAACAAGGATGCCGTTATAGGTCACACCAAACCCAGGCAGCAAAGGACAGGTCCACCGGAGCTCGGCAGCGGTGTCCGGAGCCTGAAGCTCCGGCCGGACAGGCTGCGGCGGCTCCACCTCCAGACTCGCCCCTGCTGCAGACAAAATACCAGGTACGCAAGATGAGCTTCAAGGTTATGTCCCTTGAACTCAGTGTGCACGTGCAGAACTACCATGTGCTTCAAGGACCATTAGATCAAAAACCGCTGGGCAAGCGCAGGGCAGCAGCGCCCGTCACATGCCTCCCCGGCCTCCTTGAGCAGCCTCACAAGCAAGTCCGGACTGGAACCTTGAGAACTCGCTTTGGGGCCAGGGCGGAGACACATGCTTCCTGGTCAGACCTGGTTCACGGGGCTCGGCCTCAGCCCTCCAGCTGCTGGTAGAGTGCCCAGTGGCTGTAAACTAGAGCTCGGGATTCACACTGACTGTGGCTCAAGTTTCAGCTATGCGCGGCTTTGCCTGTGAGACACTCTACACTTTCAGATCCTTCAGTTCCTGGCCAGTAAAACTGGTAATGTCCACCCGGTCCTCCCTGCAGGCCCGCTGTGAGGAAACATCTGTAGCCTATGTGTTGTTATTGCACCTGAGATTTTCCAATAAGCCACACCCCTGAGTCAGCCTGGCAGCCAACTCTCCCTGTGCTTCCCCCCCCTGCACCCCACTTGCCTCTGAGCAGCTCCAGCCCCGGAGCTTCCCTCTGTCTTGGAACTCACTCTGCCTGCTCCACAGTACCGTCTGTCTGCTTCCCTGTCTGTGCCAGCTCTAGGAACCCTTCTGGAGTAGGAATGGGCACCCAGGACAAGACTGTCCAGGGAGGACAAGGACAGCCCAAGGGAGGGAGAAGAAATACACAGGGAGGGGACTAAATTCTAGCAGTTTGTCCACATGTACGTCCATACCACTTCACCCACATGGTGCAGACACACATCTACATGCACGCACACGTGTGTATGGGGGTTGCATACACGCGGACTCTCCATCTCTCTGGTGGAAGGGTAGTGATGTTTTTCCTCACTGGTCGTCTGGCCCTCAGTTTCCAAAGTCGCTGTCTGTGGTGTCAGCAGCTGCTGCCCTCTGGTGGCTGCACATAACGTGTGAAGCGCCAACCCAGCAGAGGACTGGTCTGAAACTTGCAGTGATTCTCAGCCTCCTGAGCATTGCAAGTGTGAGTCACCGTGGAAGGCTTTAACTGAGCTTCTGAACTTAAGCTTCTGGCAGGGCTTTTCCCTTTAAGTGCCAAGGCCAGAGCTCTCCCTGGCAGCTGTGCTCTGTAGGTAGCACTTTCTCCCAGGACACAGGAAGGGAAGGAGACAGAGGGGAGGCATCCTAGGATTTGTCCTGATGAAGTTGGAAGATTGGTCGATGGTGGCGCCCAGAGAGCACTGAGAGGTCCACAGGTCTTGTGCCAACCAGTGCTGCAGTCTGGCATGGGCCTGTGCGGGAGGAAGAGGCATCTCTTTTGGATTCTCACAGGCATCAAGGAGGCCATCAAAGGAGGACAGCAGATGCCGAGGACCAGAGGGAGAGTGCGTGCCATGGGGAATTTAATAGCCTGCAGGAGGGACACTGACAGGGCCAGTACTAGAGGGACAGTTAGGTGCCCAGCAGTGCCCTGAACCAGAGATCCTGCCTTAGGATACCAAATCATCAAGTGCCCAGGCCTGGGAAAGGTAGCCTAGACACAGTAGCATTGATGCTTTCAACTGTGGTGGTGGACATGTGTACTGCAGACATGGAGCTCCTGGACTCAACTGCTACCTAGTTGACAGGGGGTGATGTGAACGGTGAAACTCACAGAGTAGCACCAAGCACAAAGTGCACAGTCCCTGTTATTAATGTTATTAATAGAATGCACTGAGCTAGATGCGAAAACAAACGACGGTGTCAGGGCTAGATTCTTAGCACCAGTTAGCCCAATTGATTAACATGATACTGTAGAAGAGACGGTACCTGCCCAGGATCACATGCAGGCTGGAGGAACCATGTGGCTGGTGAGCATGCAGGGCCCAACTCCTTGCCTGCATCTGCATCTTTGGAAATGTGAACATTTTGTAGCTAGTTCCACATCACTGAGGTCAGCACAGTTCTCTAAAGGACTCTGTCAACGTGTAACCAGGCCCTTGGCCAGTTCTAGCTGTGGGCTTTGGGGTATGAGATGGGGGTGAGGATAGGTGCTGGCACCAGGGCCAAGGGACAGGGAGGAGAGGGAAGGAGGAGGGAAAGGAATAGGAGAAGTTGGTGGAGGGCCAATGTTCCAGGCCTCTCGGGCTAATGAACTGGAGCACGAAGCTGGGGAGGTCCAGTCCTCAAGTCCAAACCCAGTGATGGCAGCAGTGTGTTGGCCTTGCCCTGGAAGGCTGCTGTGTGGTATGTAGGGTCTTTTTCACTAGCACCCCAGAGTGCTTCTGTCCCTGGGAATAACTGGCTCACTTTTGGGGGAGAAAATACAGAGCAGAGAGGAAGACCCAAAGTCACATAGCTATCCAGGGATATGGAACCACTGTCTTCTGACTTTAAATCCATTGTTAATTCTGCCCAAGCCTTAGTTATATGCAGGGAGTATGTGGGTGAAGTGGGGGACTGAAGAAGGAAGTATGTTTGCTTTCAGAAAATGTACAGTCTCTGTGGAATGACACACTTGGGAAAGTGGGAGATGTCCCTTGATGTATCTAAGAAGAATGTTTTTTTTTTTTTTGTTGTTGTTTGTTGTTTGTCAGGCTGATCTGGAATTCACTATGTAGTCTCAGGGTGGCCTTGAACTCTCTGTTTAAAGGCGTGTGCCACTGCACCCGGCAGAAGAATGGTTTTCATTTGTCATTTCTTTCTCCACTCCCAGCTCTCCCCTCAAAGGCTGTGACATCATTTCCATCTGTGACATGCCACCAAAGCTGCTCTCTCCAAGGGCATTCTAGTCCCACCTTCTTGCTGCTAGATCCAGTGGCCTCTTGGATCCTTCTGTGCTCCATGCAACGCCATAGCAGCTGTTTTCTCTATGAACCTGTCCCTGATCACCTGCTTTGGCTCCTCAGCCCTTCTGACCTGAGCCTGGGCGCTGTCCTTGCACAAGCTGCTTCTCTCTGGTCAAGACAGTGATCTCAATGTCCCGTAGGTAGAGACCATACTCACCTATTTGCTGTAATGTCTAAGTGTCCAGCCTAGCTCTGGAAGGTGATTGGATCAAATGATCATCTTATACAGTGCTATAGTCATCTGGCATACCTGAAGGAATATTTGAACTTTCCCTAGACTGAGGCCTTGGTTCTGTAAGTAGCACCCATTCACTCATACCTGAGACAGAGGGTCACTCACACGCTTCAGATCCACTACATTTACTTTCTGATAAGTACTCCTCTCTTGCCCCGCCAGCTTTCCTGCTTTGGTCACCACTCTTGCCTGGATGCTTGCAGCTCCTCCCTCCCTCCTGTTTGAACTCTCAGGCTTCGACCACACTACACCACAGACCTTTTCAGAATGCAGAGCGGGTCAACATCTCATCCCTTCAGAGGCCATTCTAAGCTCCTCAAGGCAAGTATAGCCTAGTGGCTATGTGAGAGAGCTCAAAGGCAAACTTGCCTCAGCAAATCTCACCTGCCAATTTTATATTAGTGTGAGGTTATTGACAAAGTTATTGACAAAGGTACCTTAGTGCCAGACTATGAAAACTAGGGGTAACTTATGAATTATCTGATGAGCTTGTGGCAAACAGCAAATGTATCTACACAAAACCTGTATAGGAAAATGCTCACTGAGTATTAACAACATACACTTTAGTTTTCCCACCCCTGTTTTGCCAGCCACAGTTTAGCAACCACTAGATGACAACACTGTGACCACTGTGACTAGGCTTTCTTTACAGCCACTGTTTTATTCCTGGCCGTAGCCTGGACACTGCTGACGTTCTCCATCTCCACCCCCCCCCCCAACCCTATCATGTTCTTTAAGCCTCAGCACCCATGTTGTCCCTGTTTTCCCTCCTTTCAACCTCATCTCCGGCAGGATGGCTCTTGCATCTGCATTTCACCCTTCTCAGGTGGGGCAAGCTTTCATCTGTGATCTGGAGGGCAGGACACCCCTGGATTGCCAGGGCAGTGCCTGCATAGAGCAAATACTTAGTGTCTGTTAAATACATGCATGTGTGTTAACCAGTCCCAGCTCAGCCACTTACATCTGTTGCGAGACCTCGGGTTGATCACTTAGACTCTAGGTGTCAATCATCCCTAAATGGACATTGACATAAGGATGTGGTTAATATTTGTGGTGATGTTCCAGTGCAGTGCTGTAGCATAAGACCTGCCATGCTGTGGATCCAGGGTCACTACGCTTAGCATCTGCTTGCCAACTACTGCCCATTCCCACTGGCCACCAGCCATGGCCCACTCTATACTCAGTGTGTTACAAGGGCCATTTGAAAGTGTTAAAACTTTGCTTTACTTCATCCTAAGGGCCTTTATTTACAGTCTGGAACTCAGCTGGTTCAGCTGAGCCAGGAGATCCCAAAGCTTGCGAGAGCTCAGTCTCGACTTCCCATCATTCCCTGACATCCCTCAAGTTACTGGGCGCATTGTGCTCTGGGCCCTCTTTTCTGTACCCCAACATCTGATCTTCCATCTTGGGTAGGGCTGAAGGCTGTTCTCTCACACCTCCTTTGTCTGCATGACCCCATCATTATGTCCCCATAGCAGTGCACCAGTGCAGTGGAGGATGTGTGGTACCAACTCCCAGGAGTATTTGAGCACTTCTGGGGCTCTTTCAAAGTGTGTTTTCTATTATATTTTTCTTACGGATTAAATGCATTTAAGTTTAGGCTATGTACGTAGGGGATTCCAGTTTGCTTTAAGGCTAACCCTTTCCCAAAGCTGCTCATAAAAAAGGTATTCTTTCTGCCAAATGCCTGTTTTCACCCCACCCTGCATTGCTTGCAGTATCTTAAACATTCACTAGGGGACAGGATTTACACATCCTTCGAGAAGATGAATGCTTGACAAAGGAAGTCTGCTCAGGCTGGGGTTTGAGTGAAGTAGCTATTAATAGGAGAACTGGAAAGATACTGGGATTGGCCTGGTTGGAAGTCAGATGTTTGAGATTCTAGAACTGACTGAGCCTTGTCTTCTCTTTCTTTTTACATTTATTTATTTATTATTTATTTATGTGTGCTTGTGTGCGTGCGTGCAGCTACTGTAAATGGATCTCCAGATACCTGTAACACTTTTTAGGTTCTGCTTTAAGTAGATGACTTGGGATTTGAAACCTGGGCCAGCAGGCTTTGCAAGCATTTTTAACCTCTGAGACATCTCTCTAGCCCTAATTTATTTCCTTAGGCAGGAAATAATTAACATGCCTTGTGATTTCTTATGGTGTCATTAGGAAATGTGTTGGAAGGATTTCAGGTTTGGGCCTCAGCAAGGATCATTTCTCCTAGTGAGATGTAAAGGTCATATCACACAAGATGCTCATTCTGTGTCTAGCTGCCTGTTGCAGTCCGGTTCGCATTGCTGGTAGAAATCACCCAACCAAGAGCAGCTTCTGGGAAAAAGAGATTTATTTGGCTTACAGGCTCGAGGGGAAGCTCCACGATGGCAGGGGAAAACGATGGCATGAGCAGAGGGTGGACATCACCCCTGGCCAACAGAAGATGGACCACAGCAACAGGAGGGTGTGCCAAACACTGGCAAGGGGAAACTGGCTTTAATACCCATAAGCCCGCCCCCAACAATACACTCCCTCCAGGAGGCATTAATTCCCAAATATCCATCAGCTGGGAACCTAGCATTCAGAACACCTAAGTTTATGGGGGACACCTGAATCAAACCACCACACTGCCTCTTCCCCTACATGTCCCTGATGCTCTGATCTGGATGGGTCCCTTTTAGAACATCTTTGAGTTCTTAAGTAGAAAGAAATAGTGCAAGATCAGCATTATTGCAGTTGCTGTAAAGGCAGGCAGGGAGATGCTGTGTCCTGATTCCTTCCTCCTTCACTGGCACCAGGATGCTCTGCCTGTGTTGTCTGTGTCTGCAAGAAATTATCTCAACCCTCTTTAGCTGGAAATAACACCTGCTAAACTGTAATTCTTCATACTCAGTGTGAATTACTTAATAAGAACTCAGCAGGTGTGCTAAGAAGCCATCTGACCCTGCAAAGCAAAAGCAGAAACAAACCTCACAGACTGACAGCAGAAAGTCCCATAGGACATCCTGTGATTGAGGAAAAGATGGAGAATCTCATCAAAGACTATAAGAAAAAAAAGAGTAACATTGAAATTCTGGAATTATTTCAACTATATTTTCTAGTTTGGGTCCATTGGCTTTGAACATACTTTTGTAAAATTTCTTCCTACTTTTGTCAATAAAGTCTTGTTTTAAATTATATATTTTTATAGCTATTAATTGCTATTACAGACACTCCTTAATTTATGATGGGGTTATTCCCTGGCAAACCTATTGGAAGTCAAAAAATAAATTAAATATTGTAAGTCTGGGATCATCTGCATATAGAGATATAATTGATTTTTAAAATTCTTTTGTGTTTTGAATTTTATTTTTATTTATTTATTTGTGAGCAGAGAGAGGAAAGAGAGAAGAGAGGAAACACACACACACACACACACACACACACCACACACACACACACACACAGAGAGAGAGAGAGAGAAAGAGAGAGAGAGAGGGAGGGAAAGAATGGGTGCTCCAGGACCTCCATCCACTGCAAACAAACAACAGGTACACGTGCCACTTTGTGCATTTGCTTTATGTGGGTACTGGAGATTTGAACCAGGGTCATTAGACTTTGAAGGCCAATGCCTTAACTGCTAAACCATCTCTCCAGCCCATAATTGATTTTTGTATACTGATTTTGGGGGTTCCCCAAACCATCTCAGTTTGACAATTCAGTGGAAGGACTCACAGAGTTGAGAAGAACAATGGTGGCACATCTGATGTGGGGGAAACAACTGCTCTCTGATTGGACTTGAGGCCTGATCCATGGGAAGAAATTCATGCCAAGTACTAAAAGCCTCATGAAAAGCCTATGGCTTGGGAGGTCATAAGCCCTAAGGCAGGAAACTACTGTTGTCTGGCTAAATGGATACATTATACCCACAAAACTGCCCTTATGTTTATTATACTTATGTTTATTCCCATAAATTAATACTACTCTCACTTTTGGTTGCCCTGTGCATTATATTACAAAGTTAATTGGAAACCATCTTTGAATGTAGCATGACACTACGATGTGGCTGGTGTAATCTAACTGTACCAGACCATATGTGATTGAACTTCAATGAGAATGGCTAATGGGCATACATGAACCCTGATTAAAAAAAAAAAAAGAACTCAAATCCTGCTCAATGAAGGAGATGGAGGGTGGCAGTAACCTTGGAAGAGCTAGTTAGGCTGAGGTGCAGATCATCCACTATAGATGCTCATGTCACTTTGACCTGAAGCCAGGCTCCCAGTACAGTATGGGGAGACATCAGATAGACTAGGAACAAAAAGCATAGGAAGCCCTCCTTTCAAATACATTTTTTATCAGGTAGGTTTATTTCAAGAGCTCAGAGGTGATTCTCAGGAGCTGGTGAAGTCAGTGTCATTTGTGGAATGTGCAAGTGTGCAAACATCTCAGTCTCACCAAGTTGACTCTGTTCCACAGCCTTCTATCCTACAATCTCCCAGATTCATTTATTACTTTTCTTTTTAAAAAAGACTTATTTTTATTCATTTATTTATTAGTGCACATGAGAGAGAGAGTGAGAATGGGCATGCTAGGGCCTCTAGCCACTGCAAATGAATACTAGATGCATGCGCCAGCACGTGTATCTGGCTTACATGGGACCTGGAGAATTGAACCAGTGTTCATAGGCTTAGTAGGCATGTGTCTTAACCACTAAGCCATCTCTCCAGCCCTCATTTATTAGGTTTAATAGCTTTTTTTTTGTAAATACCTTAGTATTTAAAACACACATTATTTTTTTTAATGAGAGACAGAGAGAAAGAGAGAGAGAATATGAATTGGCTCACCAAGGCCTCCAGCCATTGTAATCGAACTCCACATGCGTGCTTTCACCTTGGCTTACATGGGATCTGGAGAGTTGAACATGGGTCCTTAGGCTTTGCAGGCAGTGCCTTAACTGTTAAGCCATATCTCCAGTCCTAAAACACACATTACTTTTAAAAACGGTTTTAGATTTGTAGAAAAATTGAGAACCTAGTGCAGAGTTCCCATCTGTTGAGTTTCACATTATTTACATCTTACACAATGTATTCCTAGTTTATAGAAGTGTAACTGATTTTTGTATGCTGACTATAAATCCTGATATTTCATCAAATTTTTTTGTTAACTAATATCTTTTTTTGCAATGATTTACTTGGATTTTCTACATATAATAAGACCATTCCATTGATAAGCAAAGATAATTTTATTTCTTTCCAATTTGTTTGCTTTTATTTCTTTTTCTTGTGTAATTGGCATGGTAAGAACATCTACTACTATGCTGAATAAAAGTGGTGGAAGCAGACATCCTTTTCTTGTTCCAGATCAAAGTGTAAAGTCTTGTCTTTCACAGTTTAGTGGTATGTTTTCTGTGGATTTTATGCACTATTGTTGTGCTTAGGTAATTTCCTTCCCATGGAAATTTTTTTCATGGAAAGACCCTGCATTTTATCAAATGATTTTTCTGCATTGACACAATCATGTAGTCTTTCCTCTTTATCCTTTTAGTGTGTATTTCAATGACTAATTTTTTTGTATGCTGAACTATCTTTCTATTTAGGAATCAATTTTCAGGTGACTATGGTGTGGTACAACCCCTTTTCAGTTATAGAGTATTAATGATTAATTGATATGAAGTACTGGATTTTCCAGAGTGGCTGCCTCTTGGAAAGAGAGAGAATGAGAGTGCATATGGATACACCCGAGCCTCTTGCCACTGCAAATGAACTCTAGATGCATGCACCCCTTTATGTGTTTGGCTTTACATGGGTGCTGGGGAATTGAATCTCAGGCTGCCAGGCTTTGCACTAAGCTATCTCTTCAGCCCTTATTTATTATTTTTATTATTATTAATTTTTTATGAGAGAGAGAGAGAGGGAGAACTGGCATGCTAGGGCCTCTAGCCACTGCAATCAAACTCTAGATGTGTGTACCACCTTGTTCACATGCACAACCTTGCACATGTATCTGTGTGTGTCTGGCTTATGTGGGATCTGGGGATGTGGGTCCTTATGCTTTTCAGGCAACTGCCTTAATTGCTAAGCCATCTCTCCAGCCCAGGACCCTTCTTTTTTCAAGGTAGTCCTTTCTCTGTTTTGTTATCTCATTTCTTTTGTCTTCCATGTCAAAATATTAACGAGCTCAACCATGCCTGTCTTGTGAGGATATGACCACTGTGGGATCATGAATTTACCAGTTGATTCATGTTAGGATGACAAAAGAAATTTTTGTAAATTAAATATTGATTTCCTACTCATATACATATTGTAAAAATTTATTTATTTTATTTTTTTTTTGGTTTTATGAGGTAGGGTCTCACTCTGGTCCAGGCTGACCTGGAATTAACTCTGTCATCTCAGGATGGCCTCGAACTCACGGTGATCCTCCTACCTCTGCCTCCCGAGTGCTGGGATTAAAGGCGTGTGCCACCACGCCTGGCGTAAAAATTTATTTTTGACAATTCCATCCATGTATGTAATGTGTTTTGATAATTTCACTCTCATCACCCTCTTTCATCCCTTTCCCTCTAAACCCCTTCTTTTTCTCAACTAATATCCATCCTACTTTCTTGTCTGTCTCTCTCTCCTTGTGACCAACTGAGTTTAATTACAGTTGCTTGTATGAGCATGAATGGCGGGTTATTTACAGGAATATGGGCAACGTACCAGTGGTCACATTACTGACCGACATGAATGCCCCTCCCCCAGCAGCCATTAACTGCCAATAGCTCCTCTGGGGGGAATAGTTTCTCATGAACCCTTCCCCCATCCAAAATGAAAGGCTAACCGGGCGTGGTGGTGCACACCTTTAATTCCAGCATTTGGGAGGCAGAGGTAGGAGGATCGCCTTGAATTCAAGGCCACCCTGAACTACATAGTGAATTCCAGGTCAGCCTGGGCTAGAGTGAGACCTTACCTCGAAAAACCAAAACAAAACAAAACAAAAAACCAAAAGCAAAACCCAAAATGAAAGGCTGATGGGCTCAATCTTGTGCAGGAAACCACAGCGGTTGTGAGTTCATAAGTTTGTTGGCTATGCCATGAACATGTTTTTGTTTTCTGCATAAGTATGTGTGTGTATGTTCATGTGTGAGAGTGTGGGTGTGTTTGTGCCACAGTGCAAATGTAGAGGTCAGGGGACAACTTTCAGGTGTTGAGCCTCCTTTGCTTTGTTGAGGTAGAGTCTCTGTCTCTAGTTGCACACAGCTCCATTGCTCAGCATAGCTGACCCATGAGTTTCCAACAGAGTCCCCTATCTCCACCTCTCTTTTTGCTGTAGTCATTCTGGGATTGCAGATTTTCACACTACAGTGTCCAACTTTTTTCATTTTTATTATTTATCTATTATTGAAAACTTCCATAATTGTAGATAATAACCCATGATAATTCCTTTCCCTACCCCATCGTCCCCTTCACAAATCTATCTTCCATCATATTCCCTCCCCCTCTCAATTAGTCTTCCTTTAATTTTGATGAATTGATCTTTTCCTCCTATTATGAGGGTCATGTGTAGGTAGTACCAGACACTGTGAGGTCATGGATATCCAGGTCATTTTGTGTCTGGAAGACTGCCTTGGAAGTAGTCCTATCTTTCCTTTGGTTCTTACGTTTGTACCTTTTCCGCAATGGACCCTGAGCCTTGAAAGGTGTGATAGAGAAGTCTCAGTGCTGAGCACTTCTCTGTCACTTCTTCTCAGCACCATGGTGCCTTTTTAGTCATCCCAGTGGTCACTGCCATCTTAAAAGAGAAGCTTCTAAACTAAAAGTGAGAGTAGCATTAACAAATGGGTATGAGCTTTAAGAAAAGTGCTTATAGGGCAGTTTGATGAACATAATATATGCATTTAGCCAGACAACAGCAGGCGTTACATCCCTAAGACTCATGACCTCCCTGCCATAGGCTTTTGGCTAGGTTTTTTGGGTACCTGACATGTATTCCCTCCTATGGAGTGGGCCTGCAGTCCAATTAGAGAGCAGATGGTTTCCCCCATAACAAACATGCCACAATTGCACCCATTGGTTCATTTGGCCTGGCTGACCAAACTTAAGGCTTGCAATGTCCACTGTTGTATATCTCCACTGATGACTTCTGTCTCCCATAGGGCTTATGAAGCATCGCCCTTTCCAGCTTTCTATCAGCTGGTAATGTAAGGTTAATCTGGAACCCACTCTGTATCCCTAGGTTGATCTTGAACTCATGATTATCCTCCTACCTTTGCTTCCCAAGGGCTGGGATTAAAGGCGTGCACCACCACACCTGGCTAGTGCCCAGCTTTTTACATAGGCTCTGGGCATCTGAACTTAGATACTCATTCTTTTGTGGCAAGCACTTAATCTACTAAGCCATCTCAGGATTCAGGGTTGGTGAGACAGCTCAGTGGATCAAACATCTGCCACACAGGTGTGAGTATGTGGTCTTGGATCCCATGTAAAAATGGGAAGCTGAGGTGAGCTTCTCTAATGTCAGCACTCGTATGGCAGGTGGGAGAAAGAGACAGGCCTTCCCCCAGAAGCTTACAGCACTGACCAATAATAAGAATGACAGAGTGTCTCAAATGAGGTGGAAGGTGAGGTCCGATACCTGCAAGTTGTCCTCTGACCGCCACATGCTGGCCATGGCATGTGTGTGCCTGCATTCACATAAAGGAACACACATACACGTGCACACAAGAGTTAAATTAAAAAAATTATTTTGTTTTCCTATTGAAGGGTATTCACATAGTATAATTTTGTAATATATTACATTTAAAAATATGTGAGGGTTGAAGAGATGGCTTAGTGGTTAAGGCACTTGCCTGTGAAGCCTAAGGACCCAGGTTTGATTCCCCAGTACCTGTAAAAGCCAGATGCACAAGGTGGCACATGCATCTGGAGTTGGTTTGCAGTTGCAAGAGGACCTGGCCCACCCATTCTTTGGCTATCTGCCTCTTCCTGTCTCTCAAATAAATATATACAATATAAAAAGATAATAGAAATACATGAGATTTGGGTCTGGAGAGATTTCCCAGTGGTTAAGGTGCTTGCCTACAAAGCCTAAGGTCCTAGGTTTGATTCCCCAGTACCTATGTAAAGCCAGATGCACAAGGAGGCACATGTGTCTGGAACTCATTTGCATTGGCTTAGAGGCTCTGGTGTACCCATTCTCTCTGTCTCTCAAATAAATAAAGCAATAAAAATATTGAACAAATGCATGATATTTAACAAATATTTAGGCAAGTGAGCCTTCTCTCTAGTCCCTAATTGACCTTTTATATTCCATATTTTATGTACTTATTTATGAGAGAGAGAGAGAGAGAGAGAGAGAGAGAGAGAGAGAGAGAGAGATTGGATAATGGGCACACCAGGGCCTCTAGCCACTGTGAAGGAACTCCAGACCCATATGCCACCATGCGCATCTGGCTTACATGGGTTCTGGGGAATCGAACCTGCTTTCCTAGGCTTTGCATGCAAGTGCCTTAAATACTAAGCCATCTCTCCAGTCCTTTAATGGACCTTTAAGTAGAAAAGTTATAACAAATTGTTGGACACTTAGTAGTTTTGAAACAAACAGTAGAGGTCTTCTATCCATGCCAATGGTCTTGATTATCTGGACAGATATAGAAAGGAAAGCACTGTAATGGCCCACTGTAACAAAAGGCCCCACATAGAAGAGTTTGGATGAGGTAATGATTTATATTTTCTTTCTCACAGAAGTCTTGAGGAGGTGGGTGGTTCAGAGCTCGTGGGGTGGTTTGCCCTATATGGGCATCCCAGCATCATCTCTTCTATCTTTTGCTGTCATTTTTATTTATTTATTTATTTAAATTTTTTTTTAATTTTATTTATTTATTTATTTGAGAGTGACAGACACAGAGAGAAAGACAGATAGAGGGAGAGAGAGAGAATGGGCGCGCCAGGGCTTCCAGCCTCTGCAAACGAACTCCAGATGCTTGCGCCCCCTTGTGCATCTGGCTAAAGTGGGACCTGGGGAACCGAGCCTCGAACCGGGGTCCTTAGGCTTCACAGGCAAGCACTTAACCGCTAAGCCATCTCTCCAGCCCTGCTGTCATTTTTAACACACAGCTTTCAGTTAGTGATCTCTGTAAGTGACTAGGCTCTGCTACTGCATCTATCTTCAAGCAAGAGAGTATATGGAAAATGGAGCATATATACCTTTCCTTTTGAAGATATTAACCAGAGGTGGAAATCGCCACTTTTGTTCATAGCTCTGCCCCAAATTTAGTCCCTCGTTGTATCTCATTGAAAGGGAGACTGAGTAATGGCAACTGTGTGCTTAGCTAAAGCTTCTATTTCTGAAGCAGTGAAGAAAGGATGTGGGCAGGGATGCTGAGTCATCTCTGTGTAAGCCACTATCACTTAAACATGGCCTGTGGCATGTCCTTTAAAATAGAATCAGTATCTGGGATAGCAATGACCATGAAGGGTTCACAACTTTAGTTCACTAATTAAGAGTCATCCATATTTCCAGTGGATTACAGGTTAATTTGTAAAGGAAACATCTGGTCCCATCACAAATAAAATAACTGCTGTGAGTTGCCAGGTAACTCGAGTTCTCAGTGCCACAGTCACTATGACCATGTAAGCTCCTAGCTAACCCCACTTGGCGCTCAAGCACTAGGTAATGGAGAGCTTCTGCAATGCCTATGGGACACAGAGGAAAAAAAAAGGAAAGTAGGAGCTGAGTCAGGCCTATGTGATGCTTCTACAGAAGTATTTTTTGCCACTGTCCTTGAGTGTTAAATCCTCCCTGGCCCCCATACATCAATGGCAGGACACAGGTTGGCTTTTTTTCAATATTTATTTATTTGTTTGAAAGAGAGGAGAGAGAGAGAGAGAGAGAGAGAGAGAGAGAGAGAGGGAGGGAGAGAGGGAGAGAGAGAATGAGCACACCAGGGCCTCTAGCCACTGAAAATGAACTCCAGCTGCATGCACCACTTTGTGTATCTGGCTTTATGTTGGTATTAGAGAATTGAACCTGGGCCATCAGGCTTTGCAAGCAAGTGTGTTTAATCTCTGAGCCATCTCTCCAGCCCAGGATAGGGATTTCTTAAACTGAAGATGGTGGGTTTTCCTGACTATGGGAATTCTTGCTCCTAGAAGCTATATTCCTTGTCATACTAAGTCTCCATCTTTTTTACTAAAATATTCTAATTAATTAATTAATTTATGAGATCGAGAGAAAGTGTGTGTGTATGAGAGAGAGAGAGAGAGAGAGAGAGAGTATGGGCATGCCAGGGCCTCAAGCCACTACACACAAACTCCAGATGCACATGGCACCTTGTGCATCTGGCTTATGTGGGTATTGGAGTATTGAACCTGGGTCTTTAGGCTTCATAGGCAAGCACCTTAACCACTAAGCCATCACTCCAGCCCAAGCTTTTTATCTTTATTAGGGCCTTCAGGTCACTGTGAAGCTTTTATCACAAGACTTCCCCATAATGAAGATGTCCAGCAAGGCAAAGAACTGATGGACATCTAGTAAAAGGAGACTCACCAAGCCCCAAGTATTTTCAGAAGTGTTACTGTGATTGAACATAGGACCCTGTTCAGTCTCTCACATCTTTGATTCTGCCCCTTCACTCACACTCTACTTCTAATTGATTAGCAAGTTCCATTTACTCAACTAAATATCAAAATCACCTTCACTTTTATTTCCTTTTGGCTTCATTGCCGTCACCCTTGGCAAGCACCTTCAACTCTTATCCGTGTCTTCTGGCTTCTACTGGTGCTTCTCTCTAATCTATCCATTGTCAACATAACAGATACAACCATCTCTCTCTCTGCCAAGTTCTCATATATAGCCCAGCTTGGCCTTGAAATGATCTTTCATCAACTTCTCAAGTGCTGAGATTATAGGTATTTTTCTCCGTGCTCCCTAAGCTATTTTTTTTGGGAAAAAAAAGTCACTTAGACTTGGAATTCGGGTTTCTAGCAGGGTTTTAAGAGTTTATTTATTTATTTATTTGTTTATTTATTTAAGTGTATGGGCATGCCAGGGGCCCTTGTCAATGCAAATGAATGCCAGATGCTTGTACCACTTTTTGCATCTGCCTTTACTCGGGGAGCTGGGGAATCAAACCCAGCAGTCAAACAGGCAGACAGGCTTTGCGAGCAAGAGACTTTAATGGCTCAGCCATCTTTGCAGCCATGCACAAAAACTTTAAAAATGAAATTCACTCAAGTCCCACTTGGACAAAACCTTTCCAAGGGCTTCCTTCACACTGAAAAACATCTAACTTTCTGATTGGGTTCCAGTGAGTGGTGAATCTAGGAATCATTAAACAATTTCTATTCAGGATTTACAACAGTAGTTAACACCAGAAAGATTTGTAGAATATATTTTGGAACATTTCAGTATTTTCCTTAATTTTTTTTAACTATTTATTTGCAAACAGAGAGAAAGAAAGAGAGAGATAGATAAATAGAGAGAGAGAAAGGGAATGGGTACATCAGGGCTTCTTGCAAATGAACTTCAGCTGCATGCACTAATTTGTGTGTTGGCTTTATATAGGTACTGAGGAACTGAACCTAGACTATTAGGGTTTCCAAGCAAGCATCTTTAACTTCTGAGCCATCTCTCCAGCACAGCTTATTTTTATTTTGGAATATTTTAAATGTAGACTTTATTATCCAAGATTCAAAACTCAGAAATAATAAAAAAGTGTCTACACACATAACGACACTCACACACATGCATGCACATAAAACGCACACACACACACACACATATATACACACATAAATTCATACATATATATCTTAAGTCATAAAATGAAAATGTTCCATATGGTAAAATACACTATAAATACAGTTAAAAAAACAACAACAAAAGAGTCTGGTAATGGTGGCATATGCCTTTAATTCCAGCACTCGGAAGGCAAAGCTAGGAGGATTGCTATGAGATTGAGGTCAGCTTGGACCAGAGTGAAACCCTGCCTCAAAACAAAAACAAAAACAAAAACAAAAACAAAAACAAAAACAATAAATAAGCTTTTTTTTTTTTTTTAAATAGGATTGGTCATGGCGTGGAATATATGGCCTAAGTGACATGGGATTTTATCTACACATTTTCCTACTGTTGGAAACATTTTACAGTGAGAACATACATGCACTTTCCAAATACTTGTATAATTCTGAAAACGATTAAAATCTGAAAACAATTAAAATAGAAAATATATGGAAGCCACCAAGCAAAATGCTTAGCACATAACATTACTAGTCAGAAAAAAAAAAAAGAAGAAATGGTCTGATGATCTCTCCAAGTCACACAGATCTAGGCGTCACCTGCATTACTTGAGGATAATGTGCAACTGTAGCGATGTCCCAGCCAACCTTCCTCCAACCTTCCCACTATATTTAGGTTCCTTTTCATTTTCACAGACCATTGACTATAAATTTAACTTAAAACCACCAACAATAGCAAAAATCCTTTAGCCACTGCTGTCTTGGATTATTATTCTGGCAGTTTCTTCAGATGCAAATGGATCCCATGCTTGGGTTTCAGCAGGATGTGGCTTGTGAAGGCAAGAGGCCTGGTGAGGTCTGGAGTTACACGGAAGCGGAGCAGAATCAAAGCGATGGCCACCTTTAACTCGAGCATGGCAAACTGCTGCCCGATGCAGCTCCTGTGGATATGGTGACAGGAAGCGACACTTGAAGACATGCTGCTTCTTGGACTCTTTAATGAGTGTTTAGAATAACAGGTCTGAAGTTCACACTAAAGACCACTGAAGCTTTTGGACCTTGGTCTTACATTGCTCTCTGCTCCAATGTGGCTCCAATGTGACACCCTCTTAGAAGAAGGTTACAGTTGAAGTCACCTAGGAAAACATTTCCCCTACACGGGGGTGGGTGGCACTGAGCCCATGAGCAATACTTCCACTGCAGAATTCTTTTCTGAGGCATGGCTAACATTGGACGAGACAGAGAATGGTTGTTCTCAGTGGAAAAATTTGTGAGTAGAGGGGCTGCTAATACAGTCAGCTATTCCTACGTAAGCATTTTTTATATTTTCAACAGCTTCAAGCTATCCTTACCTTGGGCCCGTTGAGAATGGTAGGAAGGCATAGGGGTGTCTTTGATCAGAATTCTCTTTAGTGAATCTCAAGGGATCAAAGATCTGAAACGAGAAGACAACCCCCGCCATGACAACATAAACACAACTCATAAGCTATTCGTTACTGCCAGTCAACAGAGACATAAGAGGAGCCAAACACATAATTTAAAATGTGCTGGTAGCCACACTTTATGAAGACAAAATTCTTTTAATAATAGAATGTATTTGAAAATCTATGGTTTTAGTCGGGTGTGGTGTCTCACGCCTTTAATCCTAGCACTCGGGAGGCAGAGGTAGAAGGATTGCTGTAAGTTTGAGGCCACTCTGAGACTACATAGTGAATTCCAGGTCAGCCTGGGCTAGAGTGAGACCCAACCTTGAAAAACAAAAAAATATTCAAACAAAAAAAATCTATCATTTCAACATATAACCAATATAAATAATGAAAGCAATCTTTCACATTTTTTTGGTATGATATCTTCAGAATCCATACCATAATAATCCTAGCTAGTTACATTTCCACTTTCAGTAACCACACCTGGCTGATGGCCACCACATAGATGACACATCCACACATCTGCAAAGCTCATCCACCCCTCCACCATGGACTCGTCTGCTAGCTAGATTAAGTGAGGGAGGAGCAAGAGCACACCTACTGAGAAGTCATGCCCTAATGAGATGTAGGGGCCCAGCCTCCTATTCCACGGAATGGACTTTAAACTCTAATAGTTTATGTGAAAAACACTAGCATTTATTTGTGTTTTGAGTTTCAAGAATATTAAGTCAAGAACCAAGGCTTGCTATGAATCTTCTCTTAGCCTGTCCAAATCCTCTTTTTTCCCTTTCCCAGCCTGTCCTGTGGGTTTCCTTCTGAATTTGGACAATGGAGACATTGATAGGGATCTGGAGAGAGGCAGGACAGTTGGGGTATTTACTGCTCCCTGGCTCCTCCTACAGGGGACTCAAGTTGACTGTGTCTCTCCCACAGCTCAAGTCTGATGAAGCCCCCCCCCCCCCACCAACTCTCTTCAGCTCTGTAGCCCTCCATCCTGGAAGAGATAAATGTCCTAGAAGATGGCTGTGCTTACTTGCTTCTCCTAATAAAGTGTTCCCTGATACAGCACTCAAACTGCTCAACTTGAGTGTGCCATCAATGTCTGGCCAGGATCCCAATTGTCCTATCCAGCAAAAAGAGGCTGAGCCGGGCGTGGTGACACACACCTTTCATCCCAGCACTGGAGGCCCAGGTAGGAGGACCGCTGTGAGTTCAAGCCTGAGACTACATAGTGAATTCCAGGTCAATCTGGCTAGAGTGAGACCCTGCCTCAAAAAACCAAACCACAAACGGGGCTGGAGAGATGACTTAGTACTTAAAGGTGCTTGCCTGCGAAGCCTAAAGACCCAGGCTTGATTTTCCAGGTCCCATGTAAGCACATAGTGGCACATATGTCTGGAGTTCATTTGCAATGGCTAGAGGCCCTGGTGTGTTCATTCTCTCTCTCCCTCTCTCTCTGTCTCTAATAAATTAAAAAAAAAAAATGAATGGGGGGGGGACTGTCGTACTCCCCACAGGCTTGCAAATATCTGATGAGTTGCAGGCAGAGGCTTTTTGTTACCTTCCTCCACTGCTGTAGCCATTTGCATGCTTTGCTGTCAACACGAGAGCTTCTCAGCATCCCCTCCCCTCTGAAGCATGTCTGTGGAAGGGGGTCCTACCTTTGGGCTTTTCCAGACAGCAGGGTTGTGGTGGAGACCCCAAATACTGAGAACCACAGTCATTCCTGAGGCAGAAGGGAAATAAAAAAAAGTAAACTGTGGGTCTCTGTTAGACTGCCCTTTGGTAAGACTTTTCCTGTGGAAGGAACATGCTCCTGGCAGAGCTGTGTGCCAGTGCTGATTCCACCTGGAAGGGTGTTGTGGTTTGATTCAGGTGTCTCCGTAAACTTATATGCTCTGAATGCTAGGTCCTCAGCAGATGGCAATTTGGAAATTGAAGTCTCCTAGAGACAGTGTATTGCTGGGGGTGGGCTTATGGGTATGATAGCCAGTTTCCCCTTGCCAGTGTTTGGCATATTCTCCTGTTGCTGTGTTCTATCTGATGTTGGTCAGGAGGTGATATTCACCCTTTGTGCATGTCAATGTTTTCCCCTGCCATCATGGAGCTTCCCCTTGAGTCTGTAAGTCACAGGCTTCTCTTGGTTGGGTGATTTCTGCCAGCAATGTGAACCTGATCACAACTGTAAAGTTGGTACCAAGGAATGGTGTCATTTGCTGCTAGACACCCGATTGTGTGGCTCTGCTCTTTTGGAGTTGACTTTTAAGAGGAATGTGGGAAGATTTGAAACCTTGGCCTAAGAGATGCCTTGTAATGCTGTAAGTACAGCTTGATGAACTATTCTGGTCAGAGCTGAAAGACCTGAATGCATTAAGAACTATGGACTGTGAGGTTTGGTTTATGAGGGTGAGAAAGGTTTGTCTGGACTGGGCTAGAAGCAGTTTGTGTGAGAGGCTTCCTGTTATACCCATGTCCCGAGAACTTGTGCAGGGTTGCTTTGTGTAGTAATGGACTGGTGTGAGCAGAGGGACATGGCACAGATAAAATGAAATCTTTGGGTGAAACTGCTGCCCATTCAGCTGCAATTGAGAGATTACAACAATTGAGATTGGGCCAGCTAACCTGCATTGGAACCACAGAAAGAATGTTGTCTTTTAGAGTGGCCTGAATGCTCAAGGAGTGTCCTTTTCTCAAAATCTGCTTTATCTCCCCCACCTCCAGATTAACAAATTAGCACCAAACCTGGTATTATGGCGTATAAGAAATGCAGGAAAGAGAGGGTCATTGAATTTGCAGCATAGTCTTATGTTTTGGAAATGGCCATGGGCAGTGTGAAGCAGGTTTGCTAGATGCCTGCATGGAGCCTTGAGGATGGACCGTGGGTTACAGTGGAGACCCAGTGGAAATGCTGGGACTACAGGATGGCTGCTAAGGAGAGCTGCTGGACCCAGATGAAGTTTTCCAAGACTGTGAGTAGCATAGCTGGAGGGGTGGAATTGGAACTCCAGAGACTTGTTGCTAGTTAGAATTATCAAACTTGGAGACTTTTACTGACTAGAGTTGTTGGACTTGGAACTAGAGTTTGATGTTTGCCCTGTTTAAATCTTGTATTGGTTGAATATTTCTTTGCTTTGCCCAATGCCATCTTTTGCAGTGTGAATGTTTATTCTGTGCCAATATGGGTTTTTGGGGGATTTTTTGGTATTATGGCTCAGTTAAAAGACCTTGGATTATGGGATCTTTGAACATACTTGGGATTGATAAAAACTATGGTGGCTTTTAAAGCTGGACTGAATGCATTATGTTTTATATCATATGGTTATCAGTTTATGGGGACCAGGGGAGGAAGTGTATTTTGGGGGGTGGGCTTATGGGTATTATAGCCAGTTTCCCCTTGCCAGTGTTTGGCACACTCTCCTATTCCTGTTGTCCACGTGATGTTGGCCATGGGGTGATGTCCACTCTCTGCTCATGCCATTGCGTTCCCCTGCCATCATGGAGCTTCCCCTCAAGTCTGTAAGCCAAAGTAAACCCTCTTTCCCACAAGCTGCTCTTGGTTGGGCGATTACTGCCAGCAGTGCAAATTTGACAGCAACAGAGGGACACAGGAGAAGATATGATCTGTACTTCAGTTTTCTTTTTGTAAAGAATATTTTTAGTTGCAAGGGGGGAGGGAATGGGAGAGAGAAAGGTAGAGGGAGGGAGGGAGGAAGGGAGAGAGAGGGAAAAGTAGTGCATCAGGGCCTCTTGTCACTGCAAATGAACTCCAGATGCATGCTCTTCAAACTCAGGCTTTCAAGATTTGCAAGCAAGTGCCTTCAAAGACTGAGCCATCTCTCTAGCCAATGCGTTTCAGTTTTCAAAGCAATGATTTACTTAATCCATAATCCTATCCCCAGGATGACTGGTGTTATGCCCAAGGGCTAAGTGTGCTTGTGTTTTCTGCCATGTTTGGGCTAGGAAGCATCTGCCAGAGACAGTTTGGGTATGTGAGAGCAGAACTGTAATTATACCATGAAGATACAGTGGCTGATTTGTTAGTGCTGTTCCTCTGTGGAAGGAGAGAATTAGGGCAAATATTTACATGCTTTAGTGATTTACAAGAGACAGAGAACTTGGGCTACATTTTGATAACAGGAGGAATTCTGCTAAGTCAATTCTGGTACTGTCAACAAGGTTACAGTGACAGGCTGCAGGTGTTGGCCACAGCAACCCTACTGACCTGTTTCCTTAGACAAGCTGATGTAGGACACTAAAGCAGACAAATGAAAGACTGTCTCGTGTGTCCTCCTTCCTATATGGCCTGCTCAATACAGTCAGGGCCTCTGTGTGAGCTCCAGCTCTGCTCCAAGTCAGTTAACTTTACCTGCATATTGGGGTTCTCCTGAATTTTGGCAAAAGTATTTAGGGGTTAGGGTAATGGTTCAGCAGGCATGATTGCTTGTGCACACCTGAGGACTCAAGTCCAATCTGTAGTATGGACTTTTTTTTTAAGGCTAGTCATGTCCCACATGCCACTTATAATCCCAGTTCTCAATGAGATGGAGAATCACTAAGACTCTTTTGTCTTCTAATCTGACTGAGAAAAGCAGCTCCACATTCAAAAAGAGACTCCATCCTAAGAAAACAAAGCAGAAGAGTGGTAGAGGAGGACACCTGATGTTCTCTGGCCTACACACACACACACACACACACACACACTCCATGGGCTCTGGAAACTGCTTAGGAAAAGAATGCAAAGACCTGCAGGCAACGAGTGTCCATCTGGGAGCATTAGAGGCTTGCTGAGTTCTCTGGAAATGGAGGGGATTGGAGGAATCAGGCGGAACATCTCCTTGATGCACATTGTGGTGTATGACATCTCATCTAGCTTGTCCCTGTGAAGACAAGAGAGGAAGGAAAGGGATTCAGATGCCATATTAATTTGTAAGTATTGATTTTTATTTTTTAATGCTGTTTCCTAGTAAGCTGCACCCTTGAAGTAGAGTTACTTTGTTCTGAGTTTATGTAACAGATTGTTAAAGTAGGACTGCTCTTTTGGGGCTAACACAGGTACCACATGTCCTCATCATGTGGCAAGGTGATGAACTATAAGCAGTGGGTTCACCAAGGAGATTTAGAATCTTTAACTGTTAATATAAAGTAGGAATATATAATGAAGAGCTAAGGAGTGAAAACAAAGGCCAAAGAAGTTTGAGAGAGAGAAAACGTTCTGTTGAAGGCTCCATGCAGGCATTCCCACAAGGTAATGCTGTAGAGCAGGGGGAGATGTTGGGGAGAGGATTCACAGTATGTCATATGGACCAGGAAGCCGACCAGTGGAGGGTGCTCCAGACCAGCTGGAGAAAGAAGCCTCTGCCCAAGGACCAGGATTCCCTCGTCCTGACAGTCACTGTTGGAAAGCCTATGGAGGGCATCTCCAAGACATAAATGTAGCCTTTGAGAGAGAAGGGGAACACTGAATATCACTATAGTTCCAGTTGCCTTTTTCTCTCCTCTGGAATAATTCCTGAAAGGATGAACACTTGTGATATGGAAGGAACTCATCTGTAAGAATGAGCCAATAACAACCCCCTTACTCTCTGCTAGCTTCCAGACCCAATGAAGGACTGAGTTGGGATGGAGGGAGAGGCTCCATGTGATTTGAAAATTTTGTTATTACACTGGGCTAGAGGTTTGGTTCCTGACATGTGCCTGTGCTTATGATTAAGTGGATGGACACTCTAAGACCACCCTAAAGACTTCCTCAAGGGAACTTTTCCTGTACAGCAAGAATAACATTTGAAAAAACTTGCATCCTGAAATGGTTGCATATATTTAATTAGCTTAATTGTATTTCTATTTCTTTCTTTTTTTTTTTTTTTTTTGGGTTTTTCGAGTTAGGGTCTCACTCTAGCTCAGGCTGACCTGGAATTCACTATGTAGTCTCAGGGTGGCCTCGAACTCATGGTGATCCTCCTCCCTCTGCTTCCCAAGTGCTGGGATTAAAGGTGTGCACCACCACGCCCGGCTTCTATTTCCTTTTTTGATAGCTTCTTCTGAATGCAGCCTTCAGCCATTTATAAAGGTAAAATGTGAGTCTTGTACTCTTTCCTCCTCAAGGTTAGGAAACAAAAGGATAATTCTGTGTACTCTGGGACATGCATAGTTAATAAAAACAGTTTTGCTTATATTGGTGATGTTGCAAAAAGAAGAGAAGAATTTGAAGACAACATAGAAATGGCCTGACAAGGAAACAAAGAGAGAAATTGCTCTTAGAAGTGTGGTTTTACTACCTATATAGAAGAATCAAAAGTTCTTATTATACCACCTACAAATTTCATTAACTGCAACTATGAGTATGTTATAGAGCAAAAAGAAAATTATGTTCTCTGTAATATTTTAACCTTTTATTTCATTAAAAGAGACAATAGAAAATAGATCATCTGGACTTTAGTTTTCTCACATGGAAGAGAATAAAGTTGTCACTCTTAGGCCAAATAAAAACAAGAGAAGTCAATATATGAATTGTGTAAGCATCTATATTGGTCAAGATAAAATAGTTAATTCATGTCTGAAAGTGACATATAATGAGTACTTCCTTTTTTGTGGTAGGATCTTGCTGTAGCCCAGGCTGACTTGGAATTCACTATGTAGTCTCAGGTCGGCCTCAAACTTACAGTAATCCTCGTACCTCAGGCTTCTGAGTGCTGGAGTTAAAGGAGTGTACCCCATGCACAGCCTGTGCTTCCAAATTTAATGAATGAATAAAAGTTATTAGTCATCAAGATAGGAAGGCAAGAGGACCTCCACTTGGATTCTCTCATAAAACCCAATAATTTTGCAGCCATCCACAGATAAGGGTGCCTCTGTGAGAGGCAATGCTGAACCTGAAAATCTACTTTGAGGCTGCAGTAATCAAAACAGGATAATGCTTTCTCAAAAAGAGACATAAAAACAAACAGTACAGGTAAAGAGCCCCAAACTACATCTATACACTTATGGACAACAATTCAACAAAGTGCCAAGAACACTCCATAGGGAAAGAATGTTGCAAAGGAAGTTGGCATACACACCAAGAACAATAAAATCAGCTATGCATGGTAGCACATACCTTTATTCCCAGCACTTGGGAGGCTGAGGTAGGAGGATTTCTATGAGTTCAAGACCAGTCTGAAACTACAGAGTGACTGTCAGGTCAGCATGGGCTAGAGTGAGACTCCAACTTGAAAAAAAAAAAAAAACAATAAAAGAAAAACAAAGAAAGAGAAAAAGAAAAGTACAAAATTGGACTCATCTCATTCCATATATGAAACTCAACTCTAAATGGATTAAAGACTTAAACATAAGATATGAAATTGTAAAGCTGATAAATTATCAAAGAGGAGAAGCTTGTTGACATGAGCTTTGGCAAATATATTTTGGACAAAATCCTCAAAGCACAGGAAACAAAAGTGAAAAGAGACAAATGTGTTTGTATCAAGCAAAACCCTTGTGATACAGCAAAGGAAACAATCAACATAGTAAGGAGTAAAGAGAAATGGGATTAATATTTGTTAGCCATTTGTACGCATGATAACAGATAAATATCCAAAATATATAAGGACACAACTTAACATCAAGAAAACAAATAATCTGGTAAAAACAAAGCAAAGGGAGAGCCCAGAAAACATTGCAGAAAATTGGCGGAGTGAATATGAGTGCTGCTCTCCTGCTAGCCTGAGAACCAACTCCAGGGAGATGGTGGTAGATACTGAGGAGAGTCAAAACTCACCAAAGCAGAAAATCAGAGGCAGCTAAGAGCTCAACACTAAAGACTTATAACATGCCCTCCAAGGCACAGGGAACAGTGTAGAAGAGAGGATGGAAAGAATAAAAAAGCCACATGGTGAGCAGGTATTCTTTGAGGCATAGTCCCCTCTATAGAGACTGACTGGTACATTCATGACCCCACAGTAATTACCAATAATACTACTGAGGTGGAAGCCAGTGGAATGGGTGCTAGGGAAAGGGGACATAAGATTATAACCTGATGGGAATATGAACAATTTGTACTATGTTCATTTAATAAAGTTCTCAGCTAAAAAAGTGAAAAGGGCTGGAGAGATGGCTTAGTGGTTCAGGCACTTGCCTGCAAGGCCAAGGGACTCAGATTTGATTCCCCAGTACTCACATAAATCCAGATGCACAAGGTAGTACATGCATCTGGAGTTCATTTTCAGTGGCTAGATGCCCTGGTATGCCCACTCTCTCTCTCTTTATCTTCTTATTTCTCTCTCTTTCAAATGAATAAATGAATAAATAAAATATTTGAAAAAAATAAGGCAAAGTACCTAAATAATTTTTCAAAAGCTGACATACAAATGTTTGACAGGCATATGAAAAGATGCTCAACATCACTAATTATTAGGGAAATGCAAGCTAACATATCACTTCACATGTGTTAGAGAAAAGAGAAAAGAAGGCTGTACAGAAAAGGAAGCCCTTGTACATTGTTGGTGGCAAAGCAAATTAATTCAAGTATATGGAAAAAGTGTGCAGTTGCCTTAAAAACTACTAATAACAGTATTATACGATTCAGTAATTTCACCTTTAAATATGTATACAAAGAAAATGAAATCACGATATCACTATAAGTTTGATGATAGCCCAGACATAGAATAAACCTGAGCACCCACCATCAGATTAATGGATACAGAAAACATGTCCCATACCCACAACACAATATTATCTACCATTCAAAGGAAGGGAATTAGGCTGGAGAGATAGTTTACCATTTAAGATGCTTGCTTGCAAAGCAAAAGGACCCAGGTTTGATTCTCCAGGTCCCACATAGGCCAGATTCACATGGTGGCACATGCATCTGTAGTTCATTTGCAGTGGCTAGAGGCCTGGGCGCACCCATTCCCTCTCTCTCTCTCTCTCTCTCTCTCTCTCTCTCTCTCTCTCTCTCTCACACACACACACACACACACACACAGTCTCTCTCTCTCTCTCTCTCTCTCTCTCCCTCCCTCTCTCTGTTTCAAATAAATAAATAAAAATAAATATTCAAAGGAAGAGGATTCTTTTATCAGATGAATGGATATAGAAAACATGGTTCATACCCACAACACAATACTATTTACCATTCAAAGGAATGAAACTCTTTCATTTACCAAAGCCTGGAAGAATGTGAAGGGCATTATGCTAAGTGACACAAACCAGGATCAGAAGGACAAACATTATGTAATCTCAGTTATATGTTGAATCTAATGATGTTGAATTCATAGAAACAGAGAGTAAATAGGTGTCTAGAGATGGGGACTACACAATTTCAGCTAGACAGGAGAAATAAGTCCAGGATATTTATTTTATAAGATAATTAAAAACAATTGTTGTACACTTGGAAAATAAATTTCTAAATAGGTATATTTCAGATATTCTTGCCACAAAAATAGGTAACAGTTAGTGGATAGATCCATTTGTGTCTAAAACACAAAGCACTATGGTGCATTACCATATATTTATAGAGGCATACATATACACATATGTATACTTTTAATTTGTCAGTAAAAGTAATTGCTCAATATTGTATTTTATGCTATGGACAATAACTTTTTTAATTCATGGTAGGAAATGGTGTTAGTTCCTTATAAAATAAGATGTCTACTATAGCTTTAAGTCTTGCTTTCTAAGCTGACTTTTGCATATAAAATCTGGTATGTTTTTTCCTATTTATGTGACTCAATGGTCCTTATCATTTCTATCTTTCTACTCCTTTGACTAGCGAGAGTAGAAAGTACGATTGTCAGGAGTATGCTTTATTTATTTCTTTGCAAACAACATGGCTAAGAGGCAATATTAAAAACAAGATATGATTGAGTCTGGTGAGGTAGAGTGGACGCTATCTACCTGGCTAACTCCTGCTTGTCCTCAGTGTCACATTCACAGGGTGGTGAGTCCCCACTACCACCACTGCCAGGGTGGTGTCTGTTTTCTAAGTGTCTCCAGTGGAAAGCACATGTCTCTGCCATTGCCCTTACCAGGCAAAAGTTCATTTTCTGTATAAAGGCAGCTCTTTTGCTTTAGACTGTGAACTCATTGAGGGCAGAACCTGATTGTGAACTCATTGAGGGCAGAGCCTGTATCAAATCTTAATCATTTTTTAGTGCCTCAGTGCTTCTGTCCATATTTGCTAAGCTCAACTACAAGGTATAGCATTTAATACCATGTTCCAAGACCAAAGTACACCCTGAAGGACAGTGATGACAAGGTGATGGGCCAGAGTGTCCACTATGAGCCTGATATTATGCAGATGCTAATTCAGTTTCCTTGGCACACAGAAGCCCCACAGAGGACTATCAGAAGCTCCATATGGGCTTTAGCCAGTTCCTCATGACAAACATACAAGTGCTCAATGGAAGAAAGGTAACATTTTATATACTACTGAGTTAATAAAAGCAGTGACAGATGATTTCTCAATGAGCAAACTTCTTTCTGCAAAAGACAAGGGCTAACTCAAGGCTCTTGTGAGAAAGAAGAAAGTAGTCTGACCTGTCTGGCTCCTCATATGCATATCTTGAGGTATTGTGGTTACTAAAGCACTAGGACAAGAAATTAAGTAAAATCCCATGAGGAGAGCAGGCATGAACTGTTTCGGGCTGCAGATCTTACCAGGTGATGAAAGAACCATCCCCCAAGATGCTTCTGATCTCCTCCCGGCATCTGTGCTGAGGTTCAGGGCTCAGAGCCAGGCAATAGAGGAGCCAGGAGAGGCTGGCTGCCAAGGCATCATGCCCTGTCCACAGGAATGTGTTCACCTGGGACTGTAAGTCCTCATCTGAGAAGGTGTCTTCATTTTCAGCCTACAACGTACAGTAGAGATATTTGGATGAAATGTCAGTTTGTAGATGTTTGGAGGCATAATCAATCAAAATGATGATTTCAGGGGAAAAAAACCCCTAGTGTTTCAAACAAGGTTTCAATTTTAGTTCCATTCAACAAATATATATAATGAGTCATACTTAGCTCAGAGCACAAAAAGAACCAATGTTACATAAGAAAAGTAAGCTTTTATATGTATCCAATTTCTCAGCACTTCCTCCTCTTTTTACTTGCTTATCCAAGTGAGCCAATTTCTAATCCCTTAAATCCCATATATCCATATGGTAACTCCCAAAGCCTGTTAAGTAATTTACTGAGAAAATTGCAGAATTTGATCTATATCCCAAACTGCATGGAGCCCTCCCCCCACCTTTACCCATTAGCCACATAATTAGTTGGTTGTTTGAGTAGGCTCAGGTGTTTGGGGCATTTACCTGGGCGGAAAGAACAATATCCAGAAAATCTTGATACTTTTGAGTATGACCCTGTTTCATTCCAGACTTGAAGGAGTTCTTTCTCTCTTGGATTATCTTTTCTGGATAGAATAGTTGGTCTTCATTATCAAAGTGACAACAAAGTCAAATACATTATAAAGCAAGCCAGGGTTCATGAATACCTTCAAATCTTGCCCATTCTTCTAGGCCAGAGTGGACACATTACATTAAATAGATTAAACTTATAAAGACGGTGTGTTTTCTATCAAATGGGCAACCTTTTGTAAAAGATTCAAACAGAACAAACAAAAACCAGCTTATATTAGTAGGTAAGAAATAAAATCAATATTTAGATGCAAGTGGCCACTCTTCTCAGTCTAAAATCTTATCTTCATAAAATTATCAAATAGAATAAATAAAAGAAAAAACTCCTACATGTAGAATTGAAGCCAGCAAACAAAGAAATAGACAAATAGAAAAGAATATGAAATAGAAGTATTAGTACTTAGGTAGATGTAATCCTATAATTTTCAAAAATATTTTTTGTGTTATCAAGAATGATTTTCTCCTTGTCATTTATTATTTTGTACTTTTGTGATTTCTCCTTTAGCTTCCTGTTTAAAATGACTACCATTTGTTATTGTTTTTTTTGTGTGTGGGGGGGAAAGAGTTCATTCCTTCATCCTTCCAAATATGGTACAGTACAACTAAGTAACAATGCACACTTCTGAAAAATACAATAGTGTCTTATATTACTCACTACTTTTTAAATATAATTCAGATATTAAGGGAAAGAACCACTAATCACAATAATACATTAAGAAATTAAAATTAACTTACCACATAAAATAAATTAAAACATTAAATATTAACCTTTTCAGTGCAACATATACAGAAGTCAGAGTCATAAGCTCTAAAAACGCATCAGGTTTGTTATAATAAAGGTAACAAAAAGTTGAACATTTCAGTAAATTATTACACTATGAAGGGGTTGTTTGTCAGTATTCTCTCTCTGCGTATGTGTGCATGTATGGACCACTGTATCTCATAAAGCTTGGTATGAACAATGGCTGGAGAGAATAGGTCTTACACAGAAAAATAAAAGCAAACATTAAGCCAAGTGTGGTGACACACATTTGTAATCCCAGCACTCAGGAGACTGAGGCAGGGGAATCATGAATTTGAGATTGGCCTAGGCTGTACAGGAAGGCCCTGTCTCAAAAACAAGACAAAAACAAAGAAAAAAACAAACACCCCAAACCTGAGTTGTTTCTAAAGTAATCTTCCCTAGGCTTTTGAGTCATCCCTGCCCTGCCCTTTGACTAGGCAGGTTGGAAGAGATGCCCGCACAGGACCTATCAAGGACTGGGATCTGAGCAATGTTACAGTGTTCTGATCCATCCATGCCAGGCTGCCTAGAAAAGCAACCTATAGATTCTGGAGAGCCTATATTGGGAATTTCTGGCAGTTTTCTATACCAGTTTTCTAAGAGGCTCCAGAAGCACACAGTCTCCTCCCTCACCGATGTGTATGGGCACTAATCCTGCCTCCTCCTCTCTCAGGAAAAACTTTTGCTGGGATATATGACAAACTAACCCTTGGCTTGGTTGCACACATGTCCAGCTGGGGCCTGACTTTCAGGGTGATGTTGCCTTTCCATAGAGAAAATGTGTCCTGTGGTATTTTAAAGTCTCAGCCTACAGAGTTCCATGGGAAATTTGGAGGCCTTTCTAGAATTCATCTTTTTTATTTTAAAATATTTTATTTATTTGAGAGAGAATGAGAGAAAGAGGCAGGCAGAGAGACGTGTGTGTGTGTGTGTGTGTGCGTGTATGGAGAGAGAGAATGTGAATATGAGTGCACCAGGGCCTCCTGTTATGGCAAAGGTACTCCACGCACATGCCACTTTCTGCATCTGGTTTTATGTGGGTATTGGGGAATCGAACATGGGTTGGCAGACTTTCCAAGCAAGTGTCTTTAACTACCGAGCCATCTTTCCAGCCCTAGAATTCATCTTTAATGGGGATTTTCATGGCCATGAGTCCCTGGAACAGCTGTGTTCTCTATTGCCCTGTGTGGTGGCTTAGGAATGCTCCTGAGAAGTCCTAATGAACACTGGGCTTTGAGAAGGGCAGGAGTGTAGGATTATGCAGAGATGCTTTAGAAGTTGTGTCTTGAATCTGCAGAGCATCTTCTTAGCTAATCCAGGAACCATCACTGCTGTGAGATGGTACAGGAGCCCAGTGCTTGCCATTTGACTTCTAAACTCGAGGTCACCAATAAAGCAAGGCTGTCATATCTTGGGGTGTGGACAATGGTCTAGCCAGGCTTGTCTCCATCTAGCTTCAGCTTCTGGCCCTTTCCAGATCTGCTGGCTTACAATGGACCAGTTCTGAAGGCACTTCTAGTGGCATTTGAGCTCAGTCGTAGCATACAGGAATGGCCCTGGCCACTGCAAACAGCTGGGGTCCTTGCAGTTTTTCTGCTTCCATCCTTCTTAGATGCCAATTTCTCATGTCTTTAAGGTGGAACAGTGAGCCTCTTGTTATTAGGCTAAGAAAGCCTCATTAAATATTGTCATATCAGCTAATACTCTTAAAAAGCGACCAGACTTCCAAGAGCTTCCACTAGACCAGAAAAGCTCTTCTGTCTGAAGTTAACAATATAAACTAAGTTACCACCAGGTGCTGCACTTGCACTATCAGTGCTCTCTGTATGCCAGGGCCTCAGACCTTCAACAAAGTCTCACAGAACGCTGAGGCTTTCAATCTGGTGCTGATTGTTCTCTGAGCAGCAGGCTATAGTCAAACCTTAACTCTGGGCTGGGGAGATGGCTTAGCGGTTAAGCGCTTGCCTGTGAAGCCTAAGGACCCCGGTTCGAGGCTCGGTTCCCCAGGCCCCACGTTAGCCAGATGCACAAGGGGGTGCATGCGTCTGGAGTTCGTTTGCAGAGGCTGGAAGCCCTGGCGCGCCCATTCTCTCTCTCTCCCTCTATCTGTCTTTCTCTCTGTGTCTGTCACTCTGAAATAAATAAAAATTAAAAAAAAAAAACACCTTAACCCTAATATCTGATCCAAGAAATGCAAACTTACCCTATTTCCTTTGATAATTGAAAACTGTGCTGGATATGGTGGCATATACCTGGAAACCCAGCACTTAGATGGCTAAGCCTGGAGGATCTTGAGTTCAAGGCCAGCCTAGACTATATAGCAAGATCTTGCCTCAACAAAATGAAACACCAATCAAAATAATAATAACAGCAATTATAATAATTAAAAAACCCACTTGGAGCTGTCAACTATATAATTAGGGGGCCAGAACAGACCCAAATTTTGCATTTATAGCTTCAGGTATCATGAAATATGAGTGCTAAGGTTAAGATAGGGGGCAGTTTATTGCCTAGACTGTAAGAAAAAAGAAAAAATTCATAGAAACATGAAATGGGGAAGAATGGAGGAAAAGCAAAATTTTCTGATAGCAACTTTAAGCCAAGTTGATATGTTAAATGTCCCGTTCTTGATATGTTAGAGGCTCTGAAGGTCAAACAGGTGAGGCCATTCTCCTCTCAAATGTTTGTAAGTGGCTTCCTCAATGAGTTTATATGTCACTCACTGTCATTCTGTTCTTAGATGCTACTAAGTAACCCAAGGATGAGGTCTGACCCAATGGCCAAAACATCCCTGAGTGCTCAGAAGCACTTTCTCCTTCTCCAGAGGACTGTGAGAGGCTTAGTGGCATTCTTGTTAATAATAACAGACATTCCAAAAGGAAAAAAAACAACTCACTGGAATATTTCTTCTAATGCTTGAAAATAAATAAGAAAGTTAATTTTCTCCTTTTAAAAATAAGAAAAAACCAAGTGACAACATGGAAAATAAAGGGCTGGTCCCCTCCAGGGATTTGGCCTGGAAAACCCACACTCAAAGCTGCTTCTGAGGAAGTTAATCCGTTTAGTCACCAAGGCATCCTGTTCGTATTGTGTCTGCCCTGGATGCTCATACACCCAGGCACCTTGTCCTCTTGCCTTAATAGAGGGGACAGTCTCTGCTATTGGCCTTGCTAACTTTGTGACCAGTATGAACCTGGTTCTTACCTGCTATGTGACTTAGATGGATGGCATGACTCCTGAACCCCAACCTTTGCTTTCACCAGAACACATTCTTGGATTCCAGCCTTACAGCCCCCAGGAGGCTTCCCTAAATGTTAACTGTCTTTAAGATGCCAGATGTACCTTTCCAGTATACCTTTCCAGCCAACTGCACATACTATAAGCATCTGAAGGTTTATACCTTTTACAATGACTTAAGGATAAAAAAGTCATCCATCTAGTAAATAAGAAATGATCTCAGATGATGATGTCAGCTTAGGAAAGGCTTCCATATGGGATTTTCATGGAAGATGTCAGGCCTGGTTAGGAGCTCACAGTCAGAGGCCATGGTACCTCTTGAATTTGGAGTCTCCATGTAACAGTAAGCTACCACTTTCCTTCATCAACTTTCTAAACAGTAACAGCCATGGAGTCTCTTTTAGGGACAGGCAAACCATTAAAGAAGAAATAGCATGGAATCCATGACAAGCAGGAGATGCCAGCACATGTTGGGACTCCAACAGCAGCTGACATAAATGCTCAGCGCAGATGAACAGGAAGATCAATCCTTTGCAATTCTTGTCCAGACATCTTTAAATAGTGGTCTGTGGACTTCTTCTCTAGGGCACACTGAAGAGTGACAGCAGAGTTTTCAACTCAGTTCTGAAGACTTACAAAAGACAGAAGTCTTCACAGGTGGCTGTAGGCTGAGAAAGGTCTGCTGCATGTCCTAGGTGGCCCTAGTGGCATTGTCTTGAAGAAGGCCTTTCTTCATTGGGTTGCCATAGGCCATGGGCCAAACTCCTCTGGGCTCTCAGACCACTGTTTCAGAGTGGCAGCAAGCAGTCCTTCCCTTTAGGAGGGCGCTTGGTTTCTCCTGTCGGCAAATGAAGGTAGGCACCACACACAGTGCTTTTGGAGCTGGCAGCAGCTGCAACGTGGGGAAGACAGGCTGAGTGAGACTGGAAGGACAGCCTGGCCCAGAAGTCCTTCCCACCAGACTTCCCATGGCTCCTCTGGAGTTCAGCCACTGTAGGGAGCTGGGTGGCAGGGTGGTGGCCCTTTGGGAGAGATGCTGACCAACCCTGTTGGCTATGCCCTACTGCTGTATCTGTGCTCCAACTTTCCCAGGATAGCTGACGCTAGTTTCTCTGGCTGGCTGAGGGGCTGCCCAGCTCTCCAGCTGAGGTCTCCATGGAAGACCAGTTGAGAAGTCCCACCAATGTAGCAATGGCCTCAGAGCAGACCTGGAGACTTAGATCAGCAGCCTCCTGGGGCTGCCACTTCATCAGGAAGTATAATTCGCAGAGCAGGAAGGCTTAGATGACTGAGCTGATGGAAGAGAGAATGAGTCATGGATCTCAGTGGTGGCACATCCTTCTTTGAAGACTAAAATTTGCTAGTTTTAGAAAATCTTCCTCGGTGGGACCCAGAGACCAGAGCATAAGGGTTAAGAATGTTCAAGCTCTCGCCTTCCTTGTATCAGTACGCAGGTGATGATAAGGGCAGCCAGGGCCACGATGGAGACAACCACCAAGGCAGCGATGGCCTGCTGCTTCTGGCTGGCAGCCACCACGGCCAAGAGGTCTGCGTGTTCGCAGCGTGCACCCACATAACAGAGTGGCAGACACATGCTGGCTTATCTTCCTGCGCCAGAAACCTGCAGGTTCCATGGAAGCAGAACTGAGTATGGGAATCTGGACAGTCGTTAAAATGCGACACCACTGCAGCGGCCACAGGTGGCTCTGCCCAGGATTTCAGCTCCGTCTGAGGAGGAGTGAGGTGGGCAAACCCGTCAGGATGGTCACCATTCAGAGGGGATGTGCTGTTCTCCAGAGCCTGGCACACAGCCAACACAATACTCGGCGCGAGCAGGGCGGGCTGTCGGGCCGCGGGGACCGTCTTCTGCGCGGCGAGTCGCTGCGCGGCGCCCCGGCTGGGGGGCGGGGGGAGGCGCAGGCGGACGGGACCGGTCCCCGTCCCCGGAGCGCGTGTTATTGGTTTTTGAAAGAACAAGAACTTGTGATTTATTAATTTGGTATCTATTTTTTTCTGTTTTGTACCTAATTATTTTTTATATTGTGTGATTTTTTTTTGTTGGTTTTTTTTTTCAAGAAAGGGTCTTACTCTAGCCCAGACTGACCTGGAATTCACTATGTAGTATCAGGGTGGCCTCAAACTCGCAGAGATCCTCCTACCTCTGCCTCCGGAGTGCTGGGATTAAAGGTGTGCACCACCATACCTGGATTTATTTTGTGATTTTTTTTTTGTGCTCTCATTTTATTTTATTATTTTTTGTTTGTGCTTTTAGTTAGTATGGATGTCTTTATTTTTTATTAATATTTCATGTGTTTAAGGTTAGAAAAGTCCCCACAATAGCCATTACAATATTAAAGGAAGAAACCAAGTCAGAGGACTGATACTACCCAACTTTGAGATTTATTTGAAAGCTACAACAATAAAGATGTTGGTGAGAGAACTGACAAATGATCAATAGACCATAACAAAATATAGGAATAGAATCAATCAAACCTAACTAACTAATAACAAAGCAAAGTCAGGGCTGGAGAGATGACACAGTGGTTAAGAACACTTCCTATGCAACCATGAGGGCCTGAGACTATCAAGTTCAAGCCTCTAGGATCCATGTGCATAGCTAGATGTGGCCACATGTGCCTATAATCCAAGCCCAACAAAGGGGAGCAAAGACCAGGGACCTGCCTGGGCTTGAGAGAAACAGCATGCTACTGTACCAGTAAGAGACTCCAGATCAAAATGATAATGGGGGGGGGGCAATGGAGTGGGACACCACTGCTCTCTGCTTCTTTGGCCAGTGCAGGTGAGTGCTCTCCCCCCCCCCACCACAGGAGTACATGGGATGCTTCAAGGACACATGTGCATGAATACACTACACACATATATGCATACATACTCACACACTACAGGACATCACACACACACAAGTGTAAAAGAAAAAGAAGCAAAAGCAATACAATGGAGAAATAATAGTGTAGGAACAACTTGGGATTCACAGAAGATAAGAATAAATCTTATACCTTTCACAAAAGTCAACGTAAGGGCTAGAGAGATAGGTTAGCAATTAAGTGTGCTTCTTGCACGAGCATGAGGGCCTGAAGGGGCTTGAGACTGCCTGAGTTCTAATCTCCAGATCCCATGTTAATCAGCTGGGCATGCCTATAACCACAGTTCTTTAGGGAAGCAGAGACTTGAGAATTGCTGAAGCTTGCAAAATATGGCAAACTGCAGAATCAGCAAGAGACTCCAGTTCAAGTAAGAATGAGCAGAAGAGCAACAGAGCGAGACATCCAGTGTTCTAATCTGGCCACCATAGGCAAGCACACTTCACTGTAGGTGAGTGCATGGGATGCCGCAAGGGCACATACACATACGTATATCATGTGGGCATGCAAAAATAATTAACTTAAAATGGATCATAGACTTTCTTAATGCAAAAGTATTAACTTCCTAGATGATAACATAGGAGAAAATTTACATAATCTTGGGTTTGACAATAAGTGTGTGTTGTGCGCACATGCATGTGCTTGCTCATACGTGATGTTGCATGGTTAGGTTGGTCCTCTGCTCTTTCCTCACTTTCAGGCAGGTTTTTATTTCTCTCTCTCGGTGTTATTCACTGCTGTGTTCACCAGGCTAGCTGGTCTGTGAGCTTCTGGGAAATTCTCTTCTCTTTGTTGCCACCTGTCTTACTGTCAGCATGCTAGAATTAGAGAAGCTCTCCTGGCTTCTGGCTTTTACATGGGGCTGGGAATCCAAGCTCAAATATTCAGGCTTGAGTGATAAGTGCTTTATTCAGAGAGTCATCTTCCTAATCAGCAATGCCTTTTTAGACACAAAACTATAAGTATGATTCCTGAGAAGAAAGAATTTCTAAGCTGGACTTCGTTACAATGGAAAAAAAAAAACCACTTGCTTATGCCGAAGAAAGAGTGGAAAGCCACATGTTGGTTCATTATGCACTGAGACATTGCCTCTTATCCATAACTGATGGCCAACCCCACAATGTACGACCCATATTCCTCAAGGAGGAGGGTTCCTGCGGAGGTAAGGGAGGAGGCTAATGATGGTACCAACATGACTGTATACACTGTGTACATAACTAATAAAAAAATAGAAAAAGTGCCCCTCCTAAAAAATAAGAATGGAAATCCAAGTCACAAATTAGGAAGAAACAAATATACTGGATAAAGGACTGGTAACCAAAATGTACAAAACCTTCTTAAAACATGAAACAAATGACCCAAATTAAAAACAAACAAACAGCTGGGCGTGGTGGCACATGCCTTTAATCCCAGCACTTGGGAGGCAGAGGTAGGTGGATCGCCATGAGTTCGAGGCCACCCTGAGACTACATAGTGAGAGTGAGACCCTACCTCGAAAAACCAAACCAAACAAACAAACAAGGCAAAACAAAACAAAAAATGAACCAGATGTGAGTCTAGATGTCTGTGTAAGATGGCCATGCCAAAGAAGCCTAGGGGGAGAAATAAGCAGAAAAACAGCAAAATACACTTCTACTGAAAACTGAAGCTGTATAAGGAATTAACCACAGTAGAGAAACAGAGATACCCAGAACAAGTGTCTATCAAGCAGGAAGCACAAAAGCAGCTCACACAATGGTGCCAGTGACCCCAATCCACACACCTTGTGCCCAGTGGTGCACATGAGGAGAAGCCAGGTGAAGGGGCTGCCCACTCACATCAGCCTTGTCACAAAGTCTAGAACCCCAAAGGGGAAGATAACAGGGACTAGCTGAGCAGCTGCTGAAGGAGATCACAGACCAGACCAGCTAAGCTGATCTGATATATATAACTCCAGGCATCCTGCACAACCTCCCTTTCCCCATCCGTGAGAGCAAGGAACCACCTTATCAACCCTCCAGCCATATAACACCCAGAAAAGCCAAGCAAAACACCAGATCCAGTGACCTAAGCAGCATAACCAAATCCACAGCACAACAGAGAGGTGGGCGCTCAGCATTGGTGAGATTGGAAGCCATTCCAAATGGTAACAGAGCCTACTTATACAAATCCAGGTACACAGGCCTGTACCAGAAGCGCTAATCTCGCCTTCCACGTCAGGGCAGGTTATGTGTTAAATTTGATTGAGGTATTCTTGGTCAGCTTTACCATTCTCAAATAAGCTGAATTTTGGTGTTGACTATTGTTGTCTTTGATATTTCCTGATTTACAAGGCCTTTCTTTTTCTTCTGTCATTATTGGAGGCAAGGTCTCTTTTAGCCCCAGGTTGACCTGGAACCCATTTCAGACCAGAAATCTCAGCCTCCCAGTGGAAAGGGTTAAGGTGTGGGGCAATCTAAGGGACTTTGACTATTAGACTATCTGTCTTAATCCCCACTCTTGTATAAATACTCTGTGCTGATTTTGATTGAATGTGTAAATTGCTCAGTTGAATTTTAGACTCTTCCAGTAATTTGCTCCACCCAGCCTACTAGAATACCTGAATGGCAAAGTCAACACCTAGGGTCACTTTTGCTGTTACTATGGGAGTATAATAGCCATACCTGGTACTTTAAACTCCTATCCCAAAGATATATAAAGTCAGATTAACATGTCTAAGAACTCTGCAGATAATTAGAAAACCCAAGAATCAAATTAACTCAAGATGTAAAAATCACTACATTATAATATAAGAAACACAAAAAATCAAGACAACTGAGGAAAAAAATAAGTCCTCCTGGCTTCCCAAAGAAGGTAAACTACTTGGCTGGCACAGCCCTGACTCATCCTAGCAGACAGCACCAGTGCAGGAGAGGCTATAGGGCTACTCATAGGTCCCTAAAGTCTCCTTTGGAGAGCCATTAGTGATCTCAAAAATTAATCCTTGATTAAATTTTGCCTATCTGCTTGGTCTTAAGCACTCAGAGAAATACATAACCAAAAATAAGGAGATACTTCAAATATATATAAATGGGGGCTGGAGAGATGGCTTAGCAGTTTAGTGCTTGCCTGTGAAGCCTAAGGACCCTGGTTTGAGGATCGATTCCCCAGGACCCACGTTAGCCAGATGCACAAGGGGGCGCACGCATCTGGAGTTTGTTTGCAGTGGCTGGAGGCCCTGGCACACCCATTCTTGCCCTCTCATTCTCTCTCTCTCTCTCTCTCTCTCTGCCTTTTTCTCTCTCTGTCTATTGCTCTCAAAGAAATAAATACAAATGAACAAAAAAATTAAAAAAAATATAAATGGCCTATTAAGTAATACAATAAGAGCTTTCTAAGAGGGGAAATAAACAAGACCTTAAGACATGTTGTCTCCATCTCTAAGAGTTCTAATTCAATAATAAGAAAAAACAACCATAGATGTTAAAAGAGTTATTTTCATACCTAAAATATATATGGATGATTCTGACCAAGGGTCACCTAATTCAGACTTCCTGATACTGGGAACAATGGTGAATCTCTTCTAACTTGTGCCAAGCTATCCTTAAATAAGTCCTGTGACAAAAATATATTTGTACAGCCATTTTTGGCACCCAATGGCTCTATGGTACCAACCTTTGGCCCTGGCTACCCCCAGAACAAATTAAAAAAGGAACACTCTGGAAGACTATTATACAAAACATGGTATATTCACCACTATCAAAGTTAAATGCTGTGTATATATTCTTGATAACTTTGCTAATAATATCTTGTCTGTTTTACAAGCTATACAGAAACAGATTCAGGCCATGTCACATACTACTGTGCCATTCGATGAACAGTCTTGAAAGAAAATCTCAGCCACCTCATGATCAGATGGTCCTGAGACAATTCAACTCCATCTACCTGGGTTCCCTTGAATGCTCCCCAAGGCCTAGAAGTCCACAAGAAGGATAACCCCAAAGCTGACCAGTTTGCCTTGTGCTCACTCCTCATTAACTACTTATTTTTATTCTTTCTCCCCATATTTTCTTCCAAAACTATCTTCCTGCACTCCATCAATATACTTTTGGGGTCCTTTAGAATAGTTGCCCTCTTTGGTAGAGACTCTCTAACTGCCACAACTCCATGCCTCCAGCAGGAAATAGTTCATGATCTGATACCATCTCCCCTTGTCCTCTAACAGCTGTTAGAGTCTTCTCATGGGAGGGAGAAATGAGAGGGGGGTATAATTAGGGTGACTGGACCCCTAAAGGTAAAAAAAGGCACAAAAGTTTGCACTTGCTAGAGATCCAAGATTATCTGACTTCTTTTTAAAAATATTTTATTTATTTAACAGAGAAAGAGGGAGAGGGAGGGAGGGAGGGAGGGAGGGAGGGAGGGAGGGAGAGAGAGAGAGAGAGAGAGAGAGGGAGAGAGAATAGGTGAATAGGTGTGCCAGAGCCTCCAGCCACTGAAAATGAACTCCAGATGCATGTACCTTCTTGTGCATCTGCCTAACATGGGTCCTGGGGAATTGAACCTGGGTTTTTGGCTTTGCAGTTAGCTGCTAAGCCATCCCTCCATTCCTGATCTGACTTCTTATCTCTTGCCTAGTTCACTAGACTTGTTTTTCCACAAACAACTAGGAGCCCTTCTGGGAAGGAGGTCTTTCATAGGATTTAAACATTGTGGTTGGTCAAGTTCAGCCCCTGGAACTTGGTGCCAGGGTTAACCTCTTCCTGAGACAGCCCCTAGTCATAACCAAGTATCTGTCCCTCTGATCACCTCACTAACTAACTAAAAGGTTATAAATACCTTTGCAAGGGGAGTGCTAGCTCTCTGACCACATGGGAACTTATAGCTGTGGGTGAGTTTTTCCTTGGCTGGGCCTGGGCTAATTTGTTCCAGGCCAAGGCCCAGAGGGGTGGGCCCCCTAGCCCTTACTCTCTACATGGGCTCCTTTATCCCCTCCAGCTTTCACATGGCAGGATCTCCTTGAACATTCATTTCTCTTTTCTTTCCATGTTTTATTTTATTTTACCAGGCCCTCCATATGGGGTCTCTAGCCACCTGGGTATCTTTCCTTGGCTCTGTAGTTCCCTCAATAAATATAATAATTTAAGAATTTAAAAAAAAAGAAATACTAGAAGTGAAAACCAGAGTAAGTCAAATAGAAAACTCTATAGAAAGTCTCACCAGTAGAATGGATCAAGGAGAGGTCAGACTATTTGAACTAGAAGACCAGGTGACAGATCTAATACAGTCCAACAAAAAGAAATACAAACTAATAGGAAGGCAGGATTGAGAACTTTAAGACATTCTGGACAGTATGAAGAGGTCAAACAGAAGAATTCAGGGCAAAGTAGAAGGAGAAGAATTTCACTCCAATGGCATAGTAGGTATTTTCAACAAAATTAGAGAAGAAAATTTCTCCCAAATAGGGAAAGTGATGCCAATATACATACAGAACACCTTTAGAATGCCAAAGAGACAAAATCAGGAAAGAACCTCTCCTTGCCATATTGTAATTAAGCTACAAAGCACACAAACCAAAGAAAATATATTGAAAGCAGAGAGAAAATCAAGTCACATATAAAGGCAAGCCCATTAGGTTAACAGCAGCTCTCTCAACACAGACATTAAAAGCCAGAAGAGTTTGAAATGGTGTATTCCAAGTTCTGAAAGGTAACAACTGTCAACCATGATTACTTTATCAAGAAAAGCTAACATCCAAATTGACAAAGAAATAAGGACATTCCACAACAAAAAGAGGCTAAAGGAATATATGACCACTAAACAAGTGCAACAGAAAATACTTGAAACAATCCTTCATTCTGAAGAAAAATAAAGTATAAACACAATGAAACAGGAAAAATAAATCATACTCAAATAATAATTAACACAAGAGAGTAAAGGAAAAACAAGAATGACAAGAATAAGTGCACACCTTTCAATAATAATTCTTAAAATCAATAGCCCCAATGACTCAACCAAAAGACACAGGCTTGCAGACTGGGTTAAAAAGCAGGATCCTTCTATTGGTTGCCTCCAAGAAATTCATTTTTCCATAAAAGATGGACACTATCTTAGGGTAAAAGGATGGAAAATTGTATTTTAAGCAAATGAGCCTAATATTTTATTATTAGGATAGCTATCCTAATATCTGACAGGGTAGACTTCAATGAACATTAATTAGGAAAGATAAAGAAGGTCACTTCATATTGATTAAAAGAATTCTCCACAAGGAGGACATTACAATTCTAAACATATATGCACCTAACATGGGGGCTCCCAATTTCATCAAACAAACAGTATGAGAACTAAGGTCACAGATAACACCACACAAAATTGTAGTGGGTGACTTTAATAGCACACTCTTATCAATTGGCAGGTCATCCAGGCAAAAAATAAACAAGAGAAGCATCTGGATTAGATGAGATTAGTGATAAAATGAATAGACCTAACAGATATCTACAGAAAATTTTATCCAAATGCTGTACACATTTTTTTCAGTAGCACATGGAACATTCTCTAAAATAGACCATATATTAGGACACAAAGCAAATCTTAGCAAATACAGGAAAACTGAAGTAATTTCTTGTACTGTATCTGACCACAGTGGGATTAAACTACAAATTAACAGCAAGAAAAGCTATAGCACATACAAAAAATGTGAAAACTATATAGTACACTACTAAATGATGAATGTGTCAGTGAAGAAATTAAGAAGAAAATAAAAAAAATCATAGAATCAAACAATAATGAGAACACAACATACCAAACCTTTGGGACACAATGAAGTTTTAAGAGGGAAATTTATAGCTTTAAGTGCCTATATTAAAAAAGTAGAAAGGTCACAAGTAAACAACTTAACAATTCACCTTAAGGTCTTGGAAAAAGAAGAACAACGCAAACCAAAGATTAGTACATGGAAAGAAATAATAAAGATTAGGGCAGAGATTAATGAAATAGAAACCAAAAAAACAATACAAAGAATGAATGAAATAAAGAGTTGGCTTTTTGAAAGGATAAACAAGATTGAAAAACTCTTAGAAAATCTAACTAAAAGAAATAGAGAAGAGATACAAATCAATAAAATTAGAGATGAAAAAGGCACCATTACAAAAGATATCAAAGAAATGATAAGGACATACTTGAGGAACATATACTCCACAAAGTTTGAAAATGTGAAAGAAATGATTTTCTAGATTTACTTGACCTGCCAAAATTAAATCAAGATGAGATAAACCATTTAAATTGATCTATAACAAATACTGAGATAAAAGCAGTTATAAAAAATACCTCTCAACTAAAAAAAAGAAAGCCCAGGCCCGGATGGATACACTAGTGAATTTTATCAGACTGTCATAGAAGAGCTAACACAATGCTTCTCAAACGTTTCCATAAAATAGAAAAGGAAGAAATACTACCAAAATCCCTCCACGATGCCAGCATTACCCTTATATCAAAACCAGACAGAGAAAACACAAAAAAGAAAATTACAGATCAATATCCATCATGAATATAGATGCAAAAATTCTCAACAACAACAAAAAAACAGAAACAAAACAAAACAAAACATTCTCAACAAAATATTGATAATCAGAATACATGAATATATCAAAAATATCATTCACTCAGACCAAGTAGGTTTTATCCAAGAGATGCCTGGACAGTTTAACATATGTAAACTGATAAATGGAATGAACCATATAAATGGGATAAAGGACAAAAAACACAAAATCATATCAATAGATGTAGAAAAGCATTTGACAAAATCCGACATCTCTTCATAGTGAAAGGCTACAGAAACTGGGAATAGAAGGAACATATCTGAACATAATAAAGGCTATTTTTGACAAACCTACAGCCAAAATAATACTAAATGGATAAAAATTTGTGAAAATGTATGTGAGTTGGAATAAAACTCGGTAGCAGAGGCCAGTAAGCTAGAAATGGGCTATAAGGTAGGTAGGAGAGGGGAGCACTTAAAGAGATGATATTGTATATATGTAAGCAGAAGACCAGATTTCTGGTGGTGGATTGGCCTAGGTGAGGTTGGGGGAAGAGAATGAGTAAAGGAAAGTTGGGGGGGGGGAGGGTTAATCCAAATCTAAGAGGGTGTGATAAGCTATATGGAAACTTAATTTTTTAGACAACATCCCACCCAGAAGTCATAGATTGTTATTAGAAAAATTTCAGTGCCAGGCATGGGATACCTTCCAGTGAGTTTTTGGCCAGTGAAGATGCCCCCCACCCCCAAATACTACAGACCATTGGTAAAGTCCTATTGCTGCAAGACTCCACATGTCTGGGCTACCAGGTCACTGAGAAATCAAGCTGGAGCTGAGCTGAAAACCTCCTCCCTGTAGACAAGCTGATGGAAAGCTGGAAAACGCTGCAATGTATGCAGCCATATGGGAGATAGAATCATCAGTGATGTAAACAGTGGACATTGTAAGCCTTAAGTTTGGCTAGCCAGACCAAATGACTAAATGGGTGCAATAATGGTATGCCTGTTATGGGGGAAACCACCTGCTCTCTAATTTGGACTGGAGACCCACTCCATGGGAGGGAATACATGCCTGGTACTGAAAACCTATGACAGGGGAGGTCTTGAGCCCTAAGGGGTAACAACTGCTGGTGTCTGGCTAACTGCATATATTATGCTTACCAAATTGTCCAGTAAGCACCTCCATTAATGTTCATACCCATATATTAATCCACTCTCACTTTTGGTTAGAGAATCTTCTCTTTTAAGATGGCAGTGACCTCTGGGGTGACTCAAAATGCACTATAGTGTTGAGAAAAAGTGACAGAGGAGTGTTTTGGACTGAAACATCTGTATCATACCTTCCCAGGCTCAGGGTTCATTGTGAAAGAGGTGGCAGAAAGAATGTAAGAGCCAAAGGGAGGGTAGGACTCCTTACAATACACTCTTATAGACACAAAATGTACTGGATACCCATGACCTCGCAGTGCCTGGCACTACCTACTGAAAACCCTCATAATATGAGGAAAAGATGATTATATCAAAATAAAAGAAAGACTAACTGAGAGGGGGAGGGGATATGATGGAGAGTGGAGTTGCAAAGGGGAAAGTGAAGGGGGAAGGGAATGGTCATGGTTTATTGCCTATAATTATGGAAGTTATCAATAAAGCATTTAAAAAATGAGCCAAGGACTTGAATAGGTGCCTTTTCTAAGAGATACAGATGGCAAATGGACATATGAAATGATGTTTGACATTATATGCCATCAGGGAAATGCAAATTAAAATAATGTATACAGGGGCTGGGGAGATGACTCAGCAGTTAAAGCCTATCACCCCAGGTTCAATTTCCCACTTTTTTTTTTTTCAAGGTAGGGCTTCGTTCTAGCCCAGGCTGCCCTGGAATTCACTATGTAGTCTCAGGGTGACCTCTAACTCACAGCAATCCTCCTATCTCTGCCTCCTGAGTGCTAGGATTAAAGACATGCACCACCACGCCCGGCTCCCTACTTCTTATATAAACTAGATGCAAAAAGTTGCACATTCATCTGGAGTTCATTTTCAGTATCAAGAGGCCCTGGTACACCCATACTCTCTCTCTCTCTCTCTCTGCTCACAAATAAATAAATAAATATATAAAAAAATATATTCGGTTAAAACCACTGCACACAGAATAGCTGACATCCAAAATTGTGATAAAGTTTCATGATGTCAAGGCCTAGGCACTCATAGCTGGTGGGAATGAAAGATGGTACAGCCATTTAGCAAGACACCTTGTTAGTTTCTTACAAACTAAACATAATCTTATCAGTTATGAGATTCAGTAAATGTGCCTCTACACATTTGTTCAAATGCATTGAAAACTCATGTCTACACAAAAATCTGTGTATAAGTGTTTTCAGTGGCTTTATTTCATGATTACTGAAGCTTGTAAACCAACCAGATGTTTTTAACTGGTAAATGGGTAAATGAACTGTGGTATATTCACACAACAGAGCATTATTCAGCAACAAAAATAAGAGAGTTTTCAAGCCACAAAATACATTGATTGCTTATTGTTAAGTGATAGAAGCCAATATGAGAAGGCTACATACTATATAATCTCAACTATATGAAATTATGTAAAAAATATTGATAAGGTAAAATAATAAGACAGAGGAAGGGATAGATTTACTTTTTTTGGACACTGAAAAGATTTTGTGTAACACAATGGTGACTGGAATACATTAGTACCCATTTGTCAAAACCATCAAGTGTATAACACAGAGGGAAGCATAAAGGGAACCATGTTCATTACCATGTACCCATAGTGGCTCATCAATAATAACTAATGTCCGACACTATGAAAGATGTTACCCACTGGGGAAACTATATTTGGGGGAAGTACAGTGAAGAGACAGGTGGGACCCTTCTGTCTTTTCTACTCCATTTTCTGTAAACCAAAAACTTCTCAAAAATTGTCTATTAGAGCTGGGCATGGCAGTGCATGCCTTTAATCCCAGAACTCAGGAGGCAGAGGTAGGAGGATCACTGTGAGTTCAAAGCCAGCCTGAAACTACATAGTGAATTCCAGGTCAGCCTGGACTAGAGTGAGACCCTACCTCAAAAAACAAAAAAAAAAAAAATGTCTGGTAATGTTAAACAAACTTAAAAATATCAGTAACTGAAACATATTAGTAGAATGAAAGACTAATGGAATAGAAGACATTAGAAATAGATCATATGCATCTATATATACCAGGTTAAAATATGATAAAGATGCTTGCCTCACTGGAGAAGATGAACTTTTAAGTAACAGTGACAGATGATTAGATAAACATTTGGGAAAAATGGACCAGTAACTTGTATCATTCATAGGTAGGTCAGAGATCTGAATACAAAAAGAATTCAAAGCCACACAATCATTAGAAGAAAACACAGGTTGGATTTCTCTAAGAACTTCATACAAAGATCTGTAGTTCTCAACTGAGGGCAAGTTTGATACTAGGGGACATTGTCATTTGCCTCACTATTAGAATACCATTGACATGAGCACATGTCACAGATGCAGACAAACATATTATATAGCACAGGACTGCTCCCCATACAAAGATGTATCCAATCCAAGGTCATTAGTGCTAAGGGTGGTAAATGTCAGGAGCAGCAAAGATTACTAAAAATCTCAGGGCAATAAAAGAAAATGTGGATAATTTGGTTAAATAGAAATAAACAATATATTTCCCTAATAGTTTGCATTTTACTTTTTAATCATAATTATTCAAACTAAAGAAAATCCAGAGAATTGTCTCACTAAGTTCTGGTATCTGTTCTCAAATCCACTCCTGTTTACTCCAACTTTTTTTAAAAAAAATTATTTTTATTTATTTATTTCAGAGAGGGAAAGAGGCATAGAGAAAGAGAGGGGGAGAGAGAGAGAGAATGGGTACCAGCCACTGCAAATGAACATCAGATTCCTGTACCACTTTGTGCATCTGGCTTACATGGGTCCTGGAGCATTGACCCGAGGTCCTTTGGTTTCACAGGCAAGCACCTTAACCACTAAGCTATCTCTCCAGTCCAACCCCAAGTATTTTTGTGTGTGGGTGGACCATGATGCAAAAGGGTATGAAGACACTGCTTTTTATAATTCCCACTGTTACTTTAAATTCTTTCTTACCTTCTCTGAATGACCTCCATAAAATCTATGTCAGTATGCATACAAGTTACTGTGTCTTCCAAATTTCCTAACCATAGTAGCTATATTTTATACTTGACAGCTATTCAATGCCAGGTACTGCCTTAAGAATTTTACATTTATTAACATTCTCCTCATCACCAAAGAGCTGAGTACTTGTCTAAAGTCATGTTGCTAGGAAGTGCTGGAGCTGATGATGAAGGTAAGTACTCTGTATTATGGCATTCATGCAAAGTCAGGTTGAATTCCTTAAAAAGCTTAGTTTAATTTTTTTGTGTATATGTTTTGCTGACATAAATATTTTTGAATTCACACATGCCTTCTAAATGCAGGTCTACTTCTCCTCTTTTTAAGTTCATTTCTATGTTGCATGGTATTTTTAGCCAGCATTTATTACTCAATCACTGTATAATCACTGTATAATCACATGCCTTGTATGTTTTGAAATTTTCAATACCTCCTTATTATTTTTATATTAATAATTATATAATAAATTGTGTTATATATATGTAGTAAACTCATTTTAAAGGGTTCAAGTTGTAATTCATTTGAGAAATATCCATATAAACTCTACATTAAGAGTAAGAATCTGGGTTGGAGGGATGGTTCAGCAGTTAAGGCATTTGTCTGCAAAGCCAGAGGACCTGGGTTTTATTCCCCAGTACCCACATAAAGCCAGATGAACAAAGTGGCATATACATCTGGAGTTCATTTGCAAAAGCTAGATACCCTGGTGCATCTATTCCCCACTCTCTTGTCTCTCTCTTTGCTTGTAAATAAATAAGTAAAATAATAAAATATGTAATAAAAAAGAGTAAGAATTTGAGCCAGGCATGGTGGTGCACACCTTTAATCTCAGCAGAGGTAGGAAGATGACTGTGAGAGGTCAGCCTTGGAGTACAGAGTGAGTTTCATGCCAACCTAGGCTAGAGTGAGATCCGATCTGGAAACAACCAATAACCAACCAACCAACCAAACAAATGAGTGAGAATTCATTTTCTGTTTACAATGTGACATAACCTCCTACATAGACACAATACACTCATGATGGTATACGGACTTGGACGACCCCCACACTAGAAATACTTGTGCATTTACCTGTGTATTGATGTAGCACTTTGCTTAACTTCTGGAAGTGGTGGCCCTTAGGGCTGAATTTGAAAATTAAATCATTATGATGCCAGAAATTATATAAGCGATGAGATAGGATTTGGTCAAGTTCAAATGTTGCTTTTACATAAGGATCATAGGTGCTAGAAGAGAAATTAGAGACCGTGTTAATAATTGACTTATGTCACAGTGAATGTGTTTGCTGTCCTGTCACTGACCCATTTATTTGGCAGTTGGTCTCCTGGCCGAAAGCACACTTCATGATTATGTCCAGAGCCATCAAATTGATGTGTTCAAAAACTTCCACGGTTGTTTCCTGAGTGCTGCAAATCTTCTCCCACTTATCCTGGCAAAGGAGGTCAAGATCAACATCATCATCATCATCAAATCACCTTCATTTGCCATCTCCTCCCTGATCCTGCCCTTATCATTTAAGGGAAAAAACCCTGACCACAAAGGAACCAGAAGCCAGAGAATAAATAAGCCATATGCTTTCTTTAGGATGAGAAAGGAGAACATTGACTTAGCTGAATGAGAAAAAGCATAGAGCAAACTGCATATCTGGCAAATGATTTTTCAATTACTGCTACAACTCAGGTTCAAATAGGCCAGACTTTCCTCCAGCAAGCCATCTCTAGTCCAAGCCCTGTAACCACAGAGGTTTACCCAGGTCATCCTCCATCTTTAATCCCCAACTGGCCAGATACAACATCACCACACTTTAAATAGTCTTGGAACACTTTCATAAACTTTTTAGATTCAGAAATTAGGAACAGAGAGAAGCTAAGGAAATGAGTTGGTACAGGGAGATGACCATGGTTTTGTGTAGCTATCCTTTGTCTATGCCACAGAAAGAGACCTGCTTTGACAGCCTGAAATGATCTGCTTGATTTTCTCTTACTTGTGTTTGTATGTATGTGTGCATGTATGGGCACACACATACTCTGGCGTGTGTGCCATGACCCATGTGTGGAAGTCAGTGGACACCCTCAAGGTTTGTACTCTTCTTCTACCTTCTTTTATTTCTTTTTATTTTTTGAGAAAGGGAGAGAAGGATAGAATTGGTGCACCAGGGTCTCTAGCCACTGCAATTGAACTCCAGACATGTGTGCCCCTTTGTGCTCATGCATCACCTGTGCTTCTGGCTTACATGGGTTCTGGGGAGTTGAATCCAGGTCCTTAGGCTTTGTAGGCAAGCACCTTAACCACTAAGCAATATCCCTAGCTCTTCTTCTACCTTCTTTGAGACAAGATCTTTTGTTGCTGTAAATGAATACCAATATAGCTGGCCAGTGAGCTTCAGATTCATCTCGATCTGCTTCTCATCAGGATCACAGATGCACATGTCACTTTGCGTATGGTTTTATGTGCGTGTTGGGGAGAATTGAGTTCCAGATGGCAGGCTGTCCAAGCAAGCCTCTTTAAGCACTGAACTGACCTTTAAAAACATTCGCAGCTATAGATGCATTTATCACAATAAGCATGTTTTGTGTAAAATGAATTAAAATGTTTAAGTTTAGTTCAACCTAACTTTGTTAAGCACTTACAGATGACAAGCTAGGTGAAGTTAGGTCCTGAAAGCTTGGAGACTGAACAAAAGGCAGTTTGAAAATCTTTCAGAGAGCTCAAAGCTGGACTTGGTATTTTTTAAGTGACCTTTGCCATCAAATATTTTATTGATTTATTTGACAGTGTGTGTGTGTGTGTGTGTGTGTGTGAAAGACAGAGGGGGGGGCGGAGGGAGATTGGGCATGCCAAGGCCTCTAGCCACTACCACCAAATTCTAGACCATGTGGTACTTTGTGTATCTGGCTATACGTGGGTACTAGGGACTCAAACCCTGATCCTTAGGCATTGTAGGCAAGTGCCTTAACCACTGAGCAATCTCTCCAGCCCTAACATTGCTTTTGAAAATATGTGTTAGTTATATGTATTAATGGGGCTCAGTGTGATATTTCCACTCATGCATGCTGAGTGCACTAAGGACACAGGGTGAGTTTAGAAGAAATGAGTGTCAGTGCAGGCTTCAAAGCTTGAGCTATTCTGAAACCATTCAGCAGAGGGAGAGATTATGACAGGAACTCTTGGAATCATGGAACTGAGAAATGGGGAGAGCAGAAATGCCTCCTAGACATGGAGATTAAAAAAATATAGCGGCTGGTGCAGCTGAAACTGGGATGCTGAGTAGCACCAGAAGAGGATGCTGTTGTCCCACTCTGGCCCGAGCCTGGTGCTCTCTGAGTCTCTGCCTCTGGTACTATCAGGATGTCGCTACCACAATACCTGCCGAGGAAGATCATTTCTGTGAACTTCTCTGAGAACCCAGTGATGAGCTGGGTTTGCAGATGAGGATGGAAGTAAGTGTGGCTTTGTGATGCTTGAAGTATTTACAAAGAAAATGTGTTAATTAGTTGTCCAACTTTTAAAGAAATACAATTTAAAACTTGAACCTTTGTACAAGTAGGGCTTTTTATTCCTTTCTCTCTCCCTCTCTTTATTTCTTTTTGATATAGGGTCTCACTTTAGCCCAGACTGACTTAGAATTTATTATATAGTCTCAGGCTAGCCTCAAAATCACAATGATCCTCCTACCTCAGCCTCCCAAGGTCATGTGCCACATGCTTGGAGGTGTGTGTGTGTGTGTGTGTGAGAGAGAGAGAGAGAGAGAGAGAGAGAATGAGAATATGAATGGGTGCACTAAGGCCTCTAGCCATTGCAAACTCCAGATGCACATACCACTTTGTGCATCTAGCTTTACATGGGTACTGGGGAATTGAACTTGGGTTGTTAGGCTTTACAGGCAAGTGCCTTAACCACTGAGAAATCTCTCCAGCCCCAAGTAGAGCTTTTAATGGAACTCATCTGTAAGTCAAGAGGCCTGCCGACAGGAATGCTCCTGTGCAGCATCCTCCTACCCCTTTGGAAAGTGAGGTCATCTCTCAAGTATACTATCACCCAGTAGAAGAAAATCAACTGCAGCCTTCATAGAGACCCTGACTTAACCTGAGCACAGTCCTTTATTGCCATTTGGTAAGTGTATTTCAGCCTCGAAATCTTACTCATATTGACTCACTGCTTAGGATTCTCTCATCCATAAGATCGACACACACTGGTAATCTTAAGTTTCATGGTAAATTTGAGTCTCCTCCGGAATCTGAGCCTGCTATAGCTGTTCTTGCCTTCCTTACCTGACTCCTATAGTACCTGCTGTCTGAGTTGCACCACTTGGTAAGTGCTATCCTACAGAATCTAGAAGTGGACCAGATGTCCTTTCCTTAATCACCCAGAGAACACATCAAAGGCATATAGAAATACATTGCTTAGTGGGTACTTGTACACTGATTAGTTCCTAGAAATCAACTTCCCCACTCACTTACCAGCATAATGTTCACAGAACAGGCCATTGCTTCTATATGTGTTTTCAGGATATCACAATGGAATCCAGGAGTTAGTAGGCAGCGGTGCTGAAACCACTTGGGCCCATCAAGATCCAATAGTCCTTTTCCTAAAGAAATAAAATGCACAAAACCTCATGACATTTGATTGGATGAGAAGAAGAACTGAGGAACACAAACAGCATGGGGCGGTCCTAGCCCACAGGTAAGTATGACAAAGTAGAGTGTCAAAGTGTTCATAGATTAAGACAGTGGTGAGTTTTAGGGCCCACATGTGAGGTGGATATATTAACACTGTGGAAGAGTTTCTAAGTTCGATAAGTTTCAAAGCCTGATGAGATGAAATTGTTAACTCTAAAATCACCACGACTACCCATATGGTAAGTGAGAAAATTAACCTTTCTGAGGCTGTTTTCTCAACAACAGAGAATGTTAACTGAGTGATAATCTTTGTTGTGCAGATAAAATGAAGGTGCATACATAAGACACTCCACCTGGTACCTTCTTAGCTCATAGTAAAGACATGACACATATTCATCTCCTCTTGGCTGCAGACCAGCTCATAAACTTTACCATAAACACAGATTGATCAGGAACTAGAAAAAGATATCTCTCTGTCCCCAGGCATCCCAACCATGAGCTCTAGAAACAATAAAATGTGAAAATACTCATCAAGGCTAATACTTTGCAGCCTTCTGTTTCCAGAATGGTCATAAGGATTTGGATTTCAACGGATTTTTAAGTTGGAATGATGTCATTCACCAAGTACTTATAAGATTCCAGGTTCATGATGCTTACTTAGTTTGGGTTCCAACACCATGACACAAAAATGCTAAAAACATGTGATTCATTTATCCCACACATGCCACAGTCATGACTCCCATCCTCATTTTCAAAGATGAGGATAATGAGGCAGAAATTAAATAACTTCCATAGCATACCCAAGTGGGATGGGGGACAGAATTCATATTTAAGGGCTAGGCTCTGAGTCCAAAGCCTATAGTCTTCACTTAATTTATTCCTGATCTGAAAATAGATGTTAACTATATGACAAAATAGTTTAATTGATCTGCTCATAGAATCTCACCAAATTGTATTCCCAAGAAAAGTTTTTTTTTTTTTTCCTGAAAGGCATATAGAAATAAAAGAACTTCCAGAATGTAAAAATACAAGAAAATAAGAGAGATGAGAGGGTACAAATGGGGATGTGAAGCTATGACTTTAAGGAAAAGGAGGAATGGACTCACACGTATACTGCCTTGAAAGTGGGACTTGGAGGAGAGAAATGGACAAGAAGGTTTTCCAGGAATTGTGCTGTGTGGACATTAAGCTCTCCTTTGACCTCCCTCTAGATAACTCTCATTACAGATCACTTTCACTCAATTGTTTGAATTATATTTTTTTGGTTAATATACTAAGTAATAGATTTCATTACAATATTTTCATACGTATGTTCTCAGTTGTTCCCTCCCCCAGTGGCCCCTCCAGTGCCTCTGGCTGGCTCCTACTCCCCATGGCCTTCCCTGTGCTTCACGCACATATGTCCCATTACCCTCTCTCCATGATCCTGCATTCATATTTGAATCTCTTTGACATGCTGTGCTATACAAAGAGGACTTGGCATGAGAGTGAGTGGCTTGTACATACCAAGACTACCAAGACTTGGGGTCATGAACTTGTGCAGGCAGTGGGTCTTGGGATCTGCAGAATCAAGTACAGGAAACAGGTAGCATTAGAGGGAGCATCATCACAGGTCAAGTCAGGGAAGACTTTCTTCATTGGCTGCTCTCAGCACAGGGAGCAAAGAGCATGCTGGGATACTCTCCCAAGTGCTGGCTGAGTTCCAGAGAAGAGCCAAACCCCAGGAGACAGACAGGCCCCACACCCAGATTCTGCCCTGGTTTTCACCTCTCCCAACAAAATCAGCCTATTTGGGTTGCCAATTTTACAAAATAGGAGTTGGGACATTGACACTTGTTGGAAGGTATATTAACAATCAGAGCAAAACCGGCACATATGTTCTTGTGGCCATAAAATGGAAGAGTTTTACAGTTCTTATCTTAAAGAGGTGAACTTGAGACATATCAGAGCAAGGGCTGGTTAATATGGAGATGCTCAGGGAAAGACTTTTATCCAACTTACTAGTTTTGTTCATTATGAGGACAAGGACCAAAAAGATCAGAACAGGAGACCTCCATTTGACAAAGCTGACAGTGTGTGATCTGACCATTTTTGTTTTGTGCTATGAGGTAATTCATGGTGGACACCTTGCAAAAAGGACTGGGCATACAGGGAAGGGAGGAAATGAACAACTTGGGTCATAAGTAAAAGTCTGGAGTGATAGATGGATGCTCCATCAACTGAGGTCACATTCAGACTTCAGAGGTAGTCTTCTGTACGTGATGAGGTTTGCGTGTAAGAGAGTATTGCTCACGTGAAAGTCACAAAACCAAGGGAGAAGAAGGAAGCCCCTGGCCAGGCTAGTGGTAGAAGCTGGGCTTTACAAAGCCCTGAAACTGGGAATAGATGAGGGACTCGGGAGCACATGGATTAACCCCTTAACCTGGGCAGGAGACCTGTCCCTATGCCATGCTTACTAAGGGTTTCTTCAAGCCCAGGGCTAATCTTTGCTTCTGACCAGGCCTTTGTGCTGTGTGACTTTCACTTCTAGAGGATGAGTACCCTGAGATTTTTGCCCCTTTTCTTACCAGTTCTGCTCAGGAATATCTTTGCATAGTCTGGATCATAGATATAGAAAAATGCCTGAAAGGGCCCAACCCAGCAAGGGAAGGCACAAGGGTATTCTCCCACAATCTCGTCAAGCTTCTCCATTTTATCTTCTTGAAGAAACTACAGGAAAAAAAAAGTGAAAGAAATGAGAGAACTGGCCAGGCTGGTTTTGGCTTGTCTTAGACACAAGATTGCATAGCAGTGGGGTCTGGACCACTTTATGGAGGTGCATGAACATGAGTTCTTTCTTTTAGAAATATTTTATTTATTTATGAGAGAAAGAAAGGGAGAGAGGGAGGGAGGGGGGAGGAGAGAATGGATATGTTAGGGCCTCTAGCCTCTGCAAAAGAACTCTACACACATGCATCACTTTGTGCATCTGGCTTTACATGGGTGCTGGGGAACTGAACTCTGGTCATTAGGCCTTACAGGCAAGTGCCTTAATCTCTGAGCATTTTTTTTCCAGTCCAACATGATTTCTGTGGAACTTCTAAGTTTGGGGATGATGTCTTACACAAGTCTAGTGTATTTGGTCTGAACCAGAAGACCAAATCACCGTTGAATGGCGTATCCTGCAAGCTTTTTCCCAGTACAGGGAAAGGTGAGATAACATAACTAGAGGAGAGGTGGGGTTGGGAGGCTTCAGGTTTCTTTTCTATGCAGGAAAGTAACTATTGGTAATCTGACAGGGCTACTGCCCAGCTTGCCATCCATTCTCTCTTTTTCTTGCTCTAATTATTGATCAGTAATTCTTTTTTATGATTTAACAGTAAACACTTCTCTAATAATAGCCTGCCAACTTCCCCAGTTGCAAGAGCAGAAGGCACATTTGTAAAGATGTTGAAACTTGAAGCAAACTTAAAGACAAAACTCCCAGCTTCCAGAACTTTTAAAGTAAATTTATTTTCTTCCTTTTTCTTCTTGGTTTTTAGAGGTAGGGTCTCATTCTAGCCCAGGATGACCTAGAATTCACTAGGTAGTCTCAGACTGGCCTCAAACAGGGAATATCTGCAACCTCACTGAGGTGGGTGCCCAGTGGAATGGGGGCAGGGATGAGGGAAGAAAAGATATGAACACATGATGTATCCATACTAAATATTCATACTAAATATGTTGTTAACAGTAATAATGAAAAGTTTTAAATTAAAAAGCAAGATTTATTAAAAATGATTCTTTTACATCTATGTCTGGTAAAACATGTTTGTATGTGTGTGGTTGGGGGGCTGTACATGTTTGAGTATCATCATAGAAAGTCCCATCAACAAGGAAATTGAAGGCTGGCAAATTCTTCAAATGACTTGCTGTATGTTTGTTCTTATCCTCAAAAGAGGAGGAAACTTAGGCTCCTCCAATATTCTGTGTTATCAGTTAGCCACTGTAGCCTAAGAAGAGGTCTCTAGATAGTTTAGGGCAATAAATTTCTTGAGGTCCAGGCCCTAAAATAATGCTACAGTTCCCACCATCAAGTCAGTGCTCATGTGGCAGGGTGGTATTTTTAAGAATGTGAATATTTATTCATTTGCAAATAGATAAGTATTCATAAAGAGCTTGTCACAGGTACTAGGTGACAAGTATACAGAAAAGTATAAGTCAAGGGCTTTGCTGTGATGGAAATTTTAACCTAATATGATGATTGTTTGCTTAGGTAAAAGAATGTCAGTAGGTGTGGTGGTGTACGCCTTTCATCCCAGCACTCAGGAGGCAGAGGTAGGAAGATCACTGTAACTTTGAGGCTAGCTTGAGACTATATAGTGAATTCCAGGTCAGCCTGGGCTAGAGTGAAACCCTA